>NC_091785.1:44738332-45938332 GCF_029378745.1 Bos indicus
AACCCCACACTCCCACCCCTTCCACAAAGCAGCTACCCCTTCAGAGACCTCCCTAAGGCAAAAAACTGAAGCTGGACCCCTACCTCACACCATGCACAAACATTAACTCAAAACGGATCAGAGACCTCAATGTCAGAGTTAAAACTGCAACAGAAAACACAGCAGTGAATCTTCATGACCGTGGACGAGGCAATGGTTTCTGAGACACACGATGAAAACCACAAGCAACAAAATAGAACACTGGTTAAAACAAACTTCTGTGCCTCAAAGACGGAGAAGGCAATGGCACCCCACTCCAGTACTTTTGCCTGGAAAATCCCATGGACGGAGGAGCCTGGTAGGCTGCAGTCCATGGGGTCGTTAGAGTCAGACACGACTGAGCGACTTCACTATCATTTTTCACTTTCATGCATTGGAGAAGGAAACGGCAGCCCACTCCAGTGTTCTTGCCTGGAGAATCCCAGGGACGGGGAAGCCTGGTGGGCTGCCGTCTCTGGGGTCACACAGAGTCGGACACGACTGAAGTGACTTAGCAGCAGCAGTGCCTCAAAGAACACCATCAACACAGCAAAAAGACAACTCATGGAATGGGAAGAAGTTTGTGCAAATCATATATCTAACAAGGTACTTGCATCCAAAAAAAAAAACCTCTTACAACTCAATAGCAAAAAGACAAATAACCTAGTTTAAAAGTGGCAAGGATGTGAACAGACGTTTCTCTTAAGAAGATATCAAAATGGTAAGACTCAGGGAACTCAAGTTGGTGCTCTGTGATAACCTAGAGGGGTGGGAAGGGGTGGGAGGTGGGAGAGAGATTAAAGAGGGAAGGGACAGGTGTACACATAAGGTGAATTCATGTTGATGCATGACAGAAATCAAACCAATATTGTAAAGATACATAAATATAAAAAATTTTTAAAAAAGAAGGTATCAAAATGGTCATCATGCCCATGAAAAGATGCTCAGTGTCTTTAGTCATTACGGAAATCCTAACCCAAACTGCTAAGAAACTACTTCATACCCACTAGAATGACTATAATCATAAAGACAAAAAAAAAAAAAAGTGTTGGCAAGAATATGGAGAAATTAGAATCCTCATATATTGCTGGTGGGACTGCAAAATGGTACAGCCACTTTGGAACAGTTTGGCAGCTGTTCAGAATGTCAGACATAAAATCACCATATGAGCTAGCAACTCTACTTAGGTATACACTCAAGAGAAATGAGAACACGTGTTCACACACACAAAAGCCTGTATTTAAATGTTCAGCTATTACTCATGATGGCTCAAGAGGACACAGTCTAAACGTCCATCAGCTGATGAATGGACAAATAAAAGGTGGTTTATTCACAGAATGGACTGTTGTGTGGTAACGCAGAAGAATGAAGAACCGATACATGACGATGTGGGTGAGCCCTGAGGCGATCAGGCTAAGTGAAACGAGCCAGGCACCACAGGCTGTATGCGGCGAGACTCCGTTTGTATGAGAAGTCCAGAGCGCAGGGAGATCCGCAGAGACGGGGAGAAGGCCAGTGGGGGCTGGGGGCTGGGGCGTGACTCTCACGGCACGCAGTTTCCTTCGTGGTACTAAAATGTTCCAGAACGAGAGAGGGTGATGGCGGCACAACTCCGTGAATTTACTAAACGCCCTGAACTGTACACTTTAAAAGGTACATATTTAAGTCATAAAAAGTGAATTTCATGGTGTGTGAATTATATCTCAATAAAGCTGCTTTTTTCTTAAAAAAAAATAAAAATAAAAAAAGAAAGAAAGAAACTCCCTGAAGTCGGGAACTGGCAAATAGAAAGCATAATTTCAGCAGAAGCAATCTGGTCACAAGATGACGTTTCCACGTGAGCCTTTTACTCCCCCTGACACGGGCTGGTCACAGGAGCGGGGGGTGTCTAGAGAGCTCTGCTGTCAGACTCACCACCAGGGGCCTGGCTGGACCCACGGAGCCCACGGGGCTGGACCCAGGCTGCGGACGGGGCCCCTGGAGCAGGGCAGCCCACTCCCCGCCGGGCCCCCAACAGCCCAGCGCTAAGGCCAGTGTTCCGTCTCTGGGCACCTGCCTGGGGCTGGGGTGGGAGTGGGGAACCAGTCTATAAGGCAGAGACAGCCCCGACCCCCTGGTGTGCTGGGGCCTGTGCTGGGGGCTCCCAGTCACACCAGCAGCCCTTCCCCAGTCCTCCTCAGGCCCTTTAAGAGCATCCCCATTACAGGGCTGTGATTACTTGCCGACTCCTAAAGAGTACAAATGGAAATCCTTTGAGTTAAAAACCACAAAAAGGAGAAAGGATTTAGAATACCTAATTTCAAGACAGATGGGAAACAAGGGGAAGCATGCTCATAACTGAGCCAGGCCTTGAGCTAAGGGCTTGACTTAATTCTTTCAATGAACCTATCAGGGAAGACCATGCACATGTCTACGAAGACCACAAAGGGATAATTGTCTTCACGCAGCACAGGCTCAGAGGTTAAGTAACTTGTGCAAGAGCACCAGCCAGGAAGCGGCACTGTGAGCTGTGCGCAGGGGCCTGGGAGTCCTGATGCCCGCGCTGCACAGCACGAGGACTTCTGGACCAGGGTGGAACTCCCCTCGGTGGAAGTGCAGAGGCCCGAGCCCTGGACCGCAGGGCGGTCCAGCCCTGCCTTTTCTCCAGAGCTGCCATCAGGGACTCTGCGAGGTCAGGAGTGCTTTGGCTTTGCACGGAAATTCTAGGATAATTAGTAAAAGCTAAAACAAACAAACAAAAGAATCTGAAAGAAAAAGACCAAAAGCCCACTGAATATCTTACCTTAATTTGGCCAATGCTGTCACCAGATAACTCTTGAATGTGCTTGAGACTGTGTGTCAGGCCAGAGGGACTAAAAAATGTGATACTGGCGGGAACACCCTGGAGAGGGGAGAACAGAGTCAGTCCCTTGCCAGGGACCAAGGAGAAAGAGGCTCCCCAGCCGATCACCCCTGGAGCCCAGGGTGCACCCTGGAACAGCCTGGGGGCATTCGCAGCAGGAGGGTCCCCACTGAGAGATGCTCCCCAGACGGTGACCACCCCTGGAGCCCAGGGTGCACACTGGGGGCATTCACAGCAGGAGGGTCCTCACTGAGAGATGCTCCCCAGCTGGTCACCATCACTCCTGGAGCCCAGGGTGCACCCCGGGACAGCCTGGGGGCATTTGCAGCAGAAGGGTTCCCACTGGTTTGGGTCCTGGGCTCCCTAGAGATGGAGCCCAGGTCGAGAACTGTTTAGAGGGGGTGGGGGAGGCTGGGTGCTGTTTCCTGGGCACTCTGCCACCCTCGGGTCTGCGTCTGCCCGGCCAGAGGACACAGGCACCGGGGACCCAGCACCCAGGCAAGTGGACAGCGCCTCCAGCTCCTGTGGCCAAAGAGCACCGATCAAGTCAGATAGCAGCGAGCCTGCTCCCTGGCCCTCTCCGTGCCTTCTGGAGATGGAGCAGACAAATGGGCCCATTGGGCCTCTCTGCTCTGGTTGGTGCTAACAGGGCCTCTCAGGCCAGCAAGACATTCGGAAGCCTGTCCTGGGGGAGGAAGGGGAGGCGTCTTATTGGGTGCAGACGTGGAAAGCTCCCATCAACCCCACAAGAGCCGAGCACTGTTCTGCCTGAAGCCTCCAAAGGTTCCCGCTGCCTCCCCAGCTCAACCCAGACCACGCCCCACCCCGTGGGCCCGCCTGGTGTGCACCTCGCCCCTCTCGGCCCCTGCCCTGCAGCCCCACCGCTGCCCCACGGCGAGGAACTGTGTCACGGCCACTGCTGACCCCGGGCTTTCTCAGTCTTGAATGCTACGCAGAGGGCTCTGTGTAAATTATCTCCTTTAACCCTTGAAAAACCTTACCAGATGGGTCTGTTCCTACTTCCCAGATACAGAGATGGAACCAAAAGATGGGACACTCCCCGCCCCCCACCGCGAGTCACAATCTGCAATGGACAGTAGAACCAGCATCGGGAGGCTGGCGCCCCTCAGCCCTGCCTGTGCCACCTGGGGGCCCCCGGCCCGAGCTCCCGGGAAGCGGCACGCACCTGCTGGGTGTAGTAGCTGGTGAGGTTCCCCTGGATCCCTGGGTGTGGAATAGTCTGGTAGACGGTTACACTCTCCAAGGGGATCCCTGGACACAATGGAGACCAGGAGACACACTTTACTGTGCCGGGAACGGACCACAGGGCACCGTTAGTAGAGGTCCCCCAGGGCCACACAACTCTCCCGGAACAAGTGGCCGGGCACCGAGGGACGGGGGCTGGGCCGGCCCTCCGCACCCCACCCTATGCTGCGGAGCAGTCACACGGTGCAGGAGGCGGAGATGACAGGGAAGGACGGGGTCCCGAAGCCTCAGCCCCCTCGGGACCACGGATTCCTTTTGTCCCCGCATCTATGTGAACTGTCCACAGGCCTGGCCCTGGCCACTCCCGCCATGGCTGCTGTCCGCGTGGACTCCCACCCTGCGGGCCAGAGCTGGAGGCAGACCGCACGGGGGTTTGTAAGCCTGGGGCGTCAGCGGCCACGAGCTTTCGGGGGCCCAGACAGCTCGGTCCCTGGCACCCGGGGATGGAGCCCAGGGTTGGAGTGGGAGCAGGTCTAGGTCAGCTGAGCTGCAGGCCGCCCCGTGCTTGATGAGATCAGCTCTCCCTGAAGACTGGCTTCCCCGTGTGCCTACCTGGGGGTCCCGACCACCCTACTGCCACCGCGGTCCTGGTGAGGGCTCTGGGCCCCCCACCACCCCCAGCTGAGCTGAGCGGGTTGGTGGGGAGCGAATCTAAAGTAGGAAAGTGCCTGCACCCTGAACCTAACATGAGGGGCGCCCACCTCCCGGCCCAGCGGTCCAGCCCAGCCGTGCCCTCCCTCGAGGGCTCTGGGGTGACACTTTGTCACTGCGCAGGCGGGCTCTCGGGACCCCGGACAGGCCGGGGCAGGCATGGCCCAGAGGGCCAGTGCATTCAGTCACCTTTGTCCTTGAGCATTTTTGGCAGGATCTCTCTCTTGAGGGTTCCGCAGGGAAACAGAAGAGGCAGTGCCGAAGGCTCCCCTGTGAGTAAACAGGCGGGCGTTGTAGACAGGCCAGGGGTAACGTGTCAGGGGTGTGGGAGGCACAGCCCCAGGCCCCGCCCTGGGTCAGGTCGGTTCCAGGACCGAGTGGAGGAAGCTCTCGGGGTCATGATGGGGTGGGGGGCAGCATGTGGAACACTAACATCCACGCGTGCCTGGGGCTGTGGTACCCCCACCTTCTGAAGCCCCTCCCACCCTGGTGGCCCCGGGCAGCGGTGAGCATGCAGAGCTGGGTCAGAGGTCAGGCCCAGTACTGGCCCCAGAGTAACAGTCTCTGCCTCCTGAGGGGACCGGCTGGAAGGGAAGTAGCTGGAACCTGGGCTCCACGGACAGGCAGCAAATGGGAGCTGAGCATGGATGATGGATGTGCAGCCACCCCAGCAGAGACCAGCTGCAGGGCCACTTTTGTTATGGTGGGGATGGCAGCCGCCAGGCCAGGTGCCTCAGGGGCTGAGGGACGCTGGGGGGAGCCCAGCCTGCTCAGAACGGCCCTGCCTCCTCCCCCTGCGTACATCTCCGCTCTGGGAGAATCAGCTGGAGGCCTCTATTTGCAGAATTGTGGAGACACCATGGAGACAGAAGCTCCCAACAAAACCGATGGGCCGTCAGGTGTCAGAATGCTCCCCAAGAGTGGAGGCTTGATGGCAAACAGCCTGACAGCCTCCGGGGTAAGGACGCCCACGGCCCATCTCATCACCATGGAAACTGACGGTATCTCCCACCAGGGCACTGCTCGACCACACCACTCTTCCTCTTTGTCGTAAGATCGTTTATGGAAAACAATGAATGAATGAATTTAAAAAATTCCGTTCTGGGATGAGCTCAGCTAAATAGGCCAGTGTGAAAGCTGGTTGAGTGTTCTGCAGAGGTGAGCGGTGAGGTCTCCCCGGGACGACAGGGAGCGACCAGGGCCTGGCAGGAGTCTAACCCCACACAGGATGGTGAACCTCGGGGCTCGGATGCTCTGCGCTCCTTTAACAGGAAGGGGGCCTGGCCTGCTGGGCAGAAGACGGCAGCTGTGCGGAAAGTCCTTGAGTGCTTGCTACCTGGCCGGGGCGGGGGCTTCAGTCTCTGCAGGCGATGCGGGTGATGAGAGGGTGTGTGTAAATGTCATTTCGCTGGAGGAGACGCATGTCTGTGAAACTCTAACGGCCTCCAGGTCTGTGCCCTCTCAGGCCTGTTAGGGGCGGGCACTTAACAGTGGATAATCAGGATGATGAGGCTGGGTGGGGGTGGGCGCGCGAAGGAGAGCCCAGGAAGTGGACAGGTTGGCAGGAACAAACTGTCGGTCAGCTCAGCTGCAAGTCCAGGGGGACAGTTCAGATAACCTGAGTAACCAATCAACTATAATCCAGGGAGATTAAACATCAATAAATAACCCGCACAATGCCTGCCTCTGATGCCCTCCCCTCCTTCTCTTTCTCTCAGAAGATGCTGTTAAGAGTCATCTTCTACCTCTGACCACTTCACTCATCCTTTCTTTTCCGCCAGCAGGGTCACCCTGGGAGGGAAGACCTGTCCATCAGAACAAGAAACTACCAGACTCACCGAGGTGATGGCTTTAAGCGCTCTAACAGTGCCCGTCACAGAGTAAACAAGTGTTTCAGTCAAACAAATAAGCAGTGACTACGAACTGGCCTTTCTACTCCAAGCACTGGGAATGCCTTCTTGCCTTTTAAGATCAAGCTTCAGAGTGGACTTCCGAGAAAATCGTTAACATCTAGGCGAAACCAGGGGCAAGTCCTTATCAGTCAGGATGAGTTCTCATTTAGATATGATTCTACTTGGGAACTGAAGGTTCGTTAGGACCCATAGGTGAACGCTGGTCGAGCCGTGGGGAGTCCGTCCTCCCGCTTGTCCCCTCAGAGCTCTGGGACCCTGGATGGTCCCGATCCCCCCCGGAGCTTCGACAAGCCTGCCAAACAGCACGCTGGGCGACCCTGGGGCACCCGGGCGTTCCTGCGGTGCCCTGAGCTGAGAGAGGTGGCTGAGCTGTGGCCTGTGCTCCGTGTGACGGGGAAACACGTTTTTCGTTTTTTCACTTTGATTAATTTAAACAGGCACACGTGGCTCCCACAGAGGACCATAGTGGACGGTGGTGCAGAGGCGCCAGGGCCACGCTGACCACCCGGTAATGCCCAGCCCTCAACACCAGCGTGACAGTGACGCAGGAAACAGCAAATAAGATCATTCATAAAAGAAGAGTGGGGAAAGGAGAGTGAATGGGAACCTGCAAAATCCACTGTCTGCAGCCTGAGCGCCAGGAGGCCTGGCCTACGGGAAGGGGATGACCCAGGACTCTTGCAGGAGTGCCTCCCGGGGTCAACAGAAACACACAAGCCCGAGTCCTTCACCAACGGCACTGGCTCCTGACAGCAGGGACCCCTAAGACTTCAGCGAGATCGAGACAGGCCAGCGCCACCTGGAGAACAAACGCTCCAACACGCTACGCCCACACAAAATGGCCCCGGAAGCCGTCCAGTCCCCGGGTACGGTGTTGCCCTCCCTGCCCACCCGATGCCAACACCAGGGACACAGAAGACAAAACCCTCTCCTGGACAAACTCACAGCAACACCTTGGGCGTCAGCAACCAACCGGCCCTGTCTCCGAGCCCAGGGAAATTCTAGAGAGGCCTATACACTGTGGCCCCGGGTCAGAGCCCAGGCAAGTTCTAGAGAGGCCTGTACACCGCGGCCCCGGGTCAGAGCCCAGCACGTGGTCTACGGCCGCTCTCATTTACGATGGGCAGAGGACGGGCCCGCACGGCCGCCTGCATCTGGTCCTCAAAGGACAGGCCCACAGCCCCTGACCTCGAGGGGCACAGCCCTGATCCCCTCAGTAACAGAAGGTGAGACACCATCCTTCACGTGGGTGTCTGATGTCACGCATCCGTCAGGGAGGGGTCAACATGACAAGGACACACGCTTATGTGAGCACCTGTGTGCAGCTGGAGCAGGCACGGCAGGGGGTCTGGGACACACAACTTGAGTGGGGGCTCCCCTACAGACACACTGAGCCTCTGTTCTTTCTCTTCGAGAGTTCTGCTCCAAACAGAACTCTCATGTCAGAAGCTGAGAATTTCATAACCAGTGCAAAGCCTAATCCCTACTGAAATACAAATCTCCCTAGAACCTGTGCCATTCTAAGTCTCAGCCCATGTGCTGCCCAATGATGAGCTTATGAGGGGGCAGGGGGTGCTTTTTCACGGAGGAGTGGGCTTTGTGGGGGAGGGAATTCAGAGAAGGAAGAGGTTCCCACAAGGAAGGACAGGCGGGAGAGCTGGCAGACAGACAGACAGACAGACAGTGCCCAGGAGCTCCTGCTGCCTCCACCCGCCCCTTACGACTCCCAGAAAATCCTGTTCCTGGTTTGTCTCCAACCCTTTCACTCTGTGTCAAGTTCGAGTTGTCTCCTTGGGTGGAGCAGGTGGAGGGCAGTGGGCTGAACCTCAGACCAGCACAGACGGAAGCAGATACAAGGCACCTGATATAAGACAGCAGCAGATGCAAGGCGCCGTGAACGCAGAGGGGCGCACACACTCAGACCAGCCGTGTCGTTACTAAGACAGCACCGAGGAGACAGCCCTCCCCCGAGGTGCTGGCTGGGAGGCCCCCCCAACAGCAGCACCGGGCTTCACCGGGGCCCTACTCTACTTACTGGAGCAAATGTATTCTGCAAGCTTTTCTGCGTTTCCACAGGTTTCTCCTTCTGTATGCAGGCCAATTCTATTCACTGGAAAACAACAACATCTATTTGTTTACATGGTTATTTAAGTCCTTTTGTTCCAGGGTCATTTTTTTAAAGGTGCAAAGACGAAGGCAGGTGCTTTACAAAGACATGGAGTGTCTCCCCTTGGAAGCTGGTGTGGGAGGTGGGAGGAGGCATCATGTACCTGAGAGGGAGCTGGGTCCCAGCCCGCGGCCCCCCCCGCCCCCGCGGCCCCCAGACCTGTGGCTTTAGGTGATGCGGGGTCAAATTAGCAACTTACTCTCAAAAGGTTCAGGAAAAATTAAGTTCTTTGCCTTGTATTTATACCTTTCCTATAAGTTCCCTTCAAAATAAAGATGTATATATAAAAGAAGAAACGACATAACCATCACACAGATCTGTCATAATTTAAATTGAACTCTTCCCCTGTTCGTGGACACTTGGGGTTTTTCATTTTTTTACATTATAAGTAACACTATGATATAGTTGTGTATCCCAACCCTCCCCCCACAAAGACTCTTGAGAGTCCCTTTGACAGCAAGGAGATCCAACCAGTCCATCCTAAAGGAGATCAGTCCTGAATATTCACTGGAAGGACTGATGCTGAAGCTGAAGCTCCAATACTTTGGCCACCTGATGCGAAAAACTGAGTCATCTGAAAAGGCCCTGATGCTGGGAAAGATTGAAGGCGGGAGGAGAAGGGGACGACAGAGGAGGAGATGGTTGGATGGCATCACCGACTATGGACATGAGTTTGAGCAAGCTCCAGGAGTTGGTGAGGGACAGGGAGGCCTGGCGTGCTGCAGTCCATGGGGTCGCAAAGAGTTGGGCACGACTGAGCGACTGAATGATAAAAACATTTCTCCTATTTGGGATTACTACCTTTGGATAGATTACCAGAGAAGGGATTAGTGGGCCAAAAGGTACAAATGATTTGGTAAAGCCTTTGAATACATGGGGACCAAGTATTTCTCAAAACACGGGAACCGATTTTCAATGCCATTTAGCCATATCTGAATGCATTTATTTTACCACAGCCTTATCGGGATCATTATGTGGTTGACTAATTACTTGTTATAAACTGAGTAAGGAAAAGAATCTGTTTTAAACTGAACCACGGGGCTCCATGAACTAAGTCAGGTCAGTGGGGAAGGACATCTCCTGTTCCCCTCTCTTCTCTGCTCTCCACCACACTCACACCTCTGCTCGCTGGCTGCCCTGGGGGTGGGTTTTCCACACCCAGCAGTTCTCCGGCTCTCCGCTGGGTGTCTGACAACCTAACTCATGTCTGACGCGCTCTCCAAGGAGGCAGCGTCAGATCCCAAGGATGCAGGGCTCAGCCCCCCGGATCACACTGCCCCCACTTCAGACCTAGGTCATCGCTCGTGCTTCTGACAGACCGGCTCTGAGTCAGAGGGTCTCCTGACCCACTCCTTGAGTTGGGTCACTTGCTAGAACAGCTCACAGAACTCAGGGAAAAGGTGTAATTTACTGTTGCTGACTTCTTACGAAGGTATTTCAAAGGGTGTCAATGAACAGCCAGATGGAGGAGCTGCATCGGGCAGGGATGGTTCGGGGGGCCTGGGCCTCCCAGCTCCTCTGTGAAACTGCTCTTTGGATTTTTATGGAGGCTCCGTTGCATGGGCACAATCGACTAAATCATTGGTCACTGGTCATTAATTCAACCTCTGGGCACCCCACCATCCTTCTCCCTGGAGGTGGGGGGCAGGGAGGGCAGGATCTGAAAGTTCCCACTAGAATCACGGGACTGGTTCCAATGGCAACTAGCCCCCAGTCTAAGGGCTTCCCAAAAGTCACCTCAGTGAAGTCAACTCAGATGGAGTTGAAAGAGGTCTGTTATGAATAACAAAAGACACCTTTTTTTTTCTTATCATTTAGGAAATTCCAAGGGTTTTAGGAGGCCTGGGCCAGGAATAGGGATAAAGACCAAATATACATTTTTTATTATAATCACAATATCACAGTCATACTCTGGTGTTTTATTTGGGCCTTGACTGCTTACCTAGAGAAGCAGTAGCATTTCCCACCACATACACCGACTTAGCATTCCATTTTTCTTTCAGAGACTTTTTCCAGACTGTAAAACATGAAATTCGATGTGAGCTGCAAATACCACGGTGGCCGTTTGGACTGCTGCCTGTGGCTGTTTGTTCATCCTAAAAAACTTGTGAGCAAGGCAAACTTTTAATGACCAGATATAAAGAAACAGCATCTCAAACTAAAATCCATTTTTATATTCTATTCATAGTCTGCAGGCAAGTTTTTAAAAATCACTTTGGCCAAATGTGTCAGTATGCCTTGCCTGAAATATTAAGTCATTTCCACAGCTGGCACTAGAAGCATTTTAATGAATACTAGTAAACAAACATAATGAAGAATTAATTTGCTTGGTGACATTAAAATATAAAAATCTACCCTTTTTCCCTTGGCCACACCATGAGACTTGTGGGATCTTGGCTCCCAGACCAGGGATTGAACCCACGGCCACAGCAGTGAAAGCACTGAGCCCTAACCACTGGACCACCCGGGAATTCCCCCCAAATCTAGACTTTTAGAGAAAAAAGTTACTGCTCGTGAAAAAGAGGCGATTTACATCTCTAATACAGCAACTGCTGTTTACTCACTGTCCTACTCTTTGCGACCCCCTGGACTGCAGCGTGCCAGGCTCCTCTGTCCTTCACTCTTGCAATTTGCTCAAATTCACGTCCACTGAGTTGGTAATGCTATCTATCCACCCCGTCCTCTGCCGTCTGATACAACTGATTTTATCTGGGACATAAACCAAAGCAGTCAACAAACTGTCTTCTGAGATAGGAAGGCTCATTTATCCATTAGGTCAAAGTGGAGATGATACATTTCGGGTTAGGAACAAACACAATTTTATAGAGGACATTATCATTTTATGACAAAAGTAAACATTTTAAAATATGGGTTAAAGAAACACTGGAAAAAAAAGCATCGTAAGGCCACTTGGCATTCAACACCCTTTTAGAAGATAAGGAAACACTAGTTTTTCCTTCCTAAGATCTGACACCCGTCTGGGCGTTTAGGAGGCAGCACGGTCCGGCTTCCTGGGGACTCGGCACCTCGAAGTGCTCGCTCCCATCAGAAGGCTCCCGGGTGACGCTAAGTGTCCTTCTGGGTAAGACACTAAGAAACAGCCTAGAAGAGGGAATCTCATCTCATCTTCCCTCCACAGGTAACACAGGCACAAAGGAACTCGGTACCTAAATACTTTTTGAACCAAAAGTCACTGCGCTGTTTCAAACGTGAGGTGCACCTCTTTATAGACTGAGCATCACCGACGGGATAAACCAGAGTGACATCCAGAGGGATTCACAGCAGACCCCGCCCTCACCTTCAGCTTTAGTGTCTTTCTGCAAACACCGCTCCACGGCTTCCACTGCTCTGGGGCTGGTGAAAATGAGTCCCCCGTAACCTTCGGGATGAGACAGCTGCACACCAAACAATGGCAGAGGAATTTTATATGATGGCCAAGTTCAACGCTGCCCAAGATTCAACATCTTCACAAAAGTAGTAGGCAAACTAAATCCATCCATCCATCCATCCATCCTTCCATCCACTCAAGACAGGAGAGCCCACTATGTGCCTGGAACTACTCCAGGTCTTTAAGGTCACAAGGTAAATTCACAGCATTTCCCCCAAACAGCTCACGGTCTTGGGGAGGGACGGGTCGGTGTGATGTGGGGTGGCAGGCATAAGGGAGCAGAGGGGATGTGACTCAGCCTGGGCGTGGCTGGGGTGTAGGCAGGACCGCAGACTGGACCTGCGTCCATAATAAACTGGATATTCAAGGAGCGATATCCATGCTGAAGCCCCGGTTTTTGAAGATAAAAATGGGGACAAAATCTACTGACCATGTATTCTGAGCAAGGTGGTGGGCTGTCTTACACACATTCCTGCACCGAACATGTGAAGGCACCCTGTGATGGGTGCAAAGATTTGATCGGATTAAGACACAGAGGCTTGTCGAGGATGAGGAAGCAGCCCAGGTGAGGGCCGGAGCTGCGATCTGAGCACGTGTCTCCACGGTGCCCAGGCCAGAGCACTCACTCACCGCACCACCAGAGCTTCAGAGCTCAGACACCCCCTCAGGAAACAGACTAGCTGGGGGTGATGGACAGGCTCCTGCTTGTAGCATTTTTCTGACCATCGGGGTCCTAGCAACGAGCTCAGATGATGAGCTCTGCTTCCGTTAAAGCTGCTTATGGGGGTCCCTTACATAGTCCTCACAGCACATAGTCAGGGCAGATGCCAACTGTTGAACGAATAATTTAACATTCAGCTCAAACGGAAGGGAGAAAGCAGACAGGTGCTCCGTGAGTGACAGGCAGACTCCAATATGCAGAGCATGGGGGCGGGGTGGGGAAGGGGGGAGCCCAGTGGACAGGGGTGGGCACACCCATCCCGTGAACCCCCCGGCTCTTGGCCCATGTGTCCAGAACAGAGCCCCTGGGGAGGTTATCTGGTGGCAGGTGCACAGTGGTGGAGACTGCTGGGCACCAAATCTTTAGCTGGAACTGTTCCGACAGGGCTTCCCTGGGGCCATCCCCGGCTGTAATCTATTACCCCAACCCCGGGGGCAGCAGCCCCAACCCTCCCTCTTATCTGCTGGGGGACCTGGCCAAGATGCCTGGCCTGGGAAGAAACAACAGCTGTTGGGCTCTATGCTGAGGTCGGGGGGTGTGGCCTGCAGGAGAGGAGGAAGGGGAAGGGTCTGCACCGCTGAGAGCAGGCAGGTGGGGCCTCGCCGCGGCCCGCCTCTGAGAGGCTCGGGCTGAGGATCCAACAGCAGCTGAGACCTGGGGCAGGTGAGTTCACGTCGCCAGACGGTGAGACGAGTGCTCATCAACGGGTCCTTCCCACTCAGGCTGGGAAGGATGCCAGGGAAACCAAAGGTGTCTCATTGGAAAACGACGGTGCTCAGAGGCTGGCGAACCTTACCTTCTCCGACAGACTGGGGAGAGACAGAAACTCAAACGATAAAACAGGGATCAAAGTGGCTTCGAGCCCATATAATCCCAGCTCCTGCAAATAAAAGGATACAGCTTTGAGCTGGCAGGGGTTTTTTTTGGAAAATAAGGAAAAGGGGCCTGTTTCACAATTTACACTGTGCCCACTCCTCAACTGTTAGCAGATCGCCCCACCCTTGATTGACTTCAACACAAGGCAGGGCCAGGCGTTCTGGGACTGGGCGTGCCAAGCACTTACCCTGACGTAGGGGTCCTGGCCACAGTCGTCCTCCTTGGGGTCTTTCAGCAAAAGAACCTTCATTATGGCCTGGCAGTCCTTACAGGGTGCTACGGGGCAGGGAAAGGGGATGTTAACTCGATTTCCAAGGCTCTTCCTGAGCAGGGTCAGTGGGCTGGGCGGGCGTGGGGCGCAGGTAATCAGCGGCAGCTTGGCTGGCCTCTCCCTCCCCCACAGTGACTTGGCATTTATGGGCTTGTTCCTTCTGAAGACCCTGTCACCGATAAGGCCCGCGGACAGCAGGCTGGCACTTGATATCACTTGAGAGACTCACAGAAGAGAAGTGATGCAAATTCTGGGTTGAATCAATAATAAATAAGAGAAATGAGTATCTTCTAAGGAAAGGAATAATTACTTCCATTTCTTGATAAATCTACTCAGTTGCTTATAAGCTCTTTAGGAAATGATTATATTGATTCTTCTCATATGTTTTACAATATGGTCAAGTACCATGAGATAATCTTTCAAAAATTTTTGAGAAACCTGGAAAAAAGCCTGTTGATATATATCAAAAGGCATACATACTTTATACCCTTTCTTCCTATAGTTTCAGTTTTAGAATAAATTCTAAGATGATACTCATAAATATGTGCAAAGATTAACATAAAGGTGTTCATCCTGGTATTCTTTTTTTTTTTTTAATTGACACAGAACATAGGGCAAGTTTAAGGTGTACAGTGTGATTTAATACATTTATACATTGTGACACAATTACCTCTGTAACACTGGCTAACATCTCTTCACTTCATAAAATTATCATTTCTCTTCTGTGGTAAGAGCAATTAAGATCTAGTCTCTTGGTAGCTTTGAAGTTGATAATACAATATTGTTGATTATAACCACCACGCTCTTCATTAGATCCTCAAAACTTAGCTGCAAGTTTGTATCCTGAAGGCAATGGCACCCCACTCCAGTACTCTTGCTTGGAAAATCCCATGGACGGAGGAGCCTGTTAGGCTGCAATCCATGGGGTCGCTAAGAGTCGGACACGACTGAGCGACTTCACTTTCACTTTTCACTTTCATGCATTGGAGAAGGAAATGGCAACCCACTCCAGTGTTCTTGCTTGGAGAATCCCAGGGATGGGGGAGCCTGGTGGGCTGCCGTCTATGGGGTCACACAGAGTTGGACACGACTGAAGTGACTTAGCATTAGCATTAGCATTATGCTTTATAATTGCAAATAATTAGAAACAATGTAAATGTCCAACAAGGAGAGAATAGCTAATAAATCATGGTACAAGTCTACAAAAAAAATCACTAAAATACTCATAAACAACTTACTACACGGGTTATTTAATCACAAAATAATGTTAAGTTTAAAAAGGCAGGATACAGAATTACGTAACATGTGTGATCTTACAGATTTTACATACACATAGACATGAAAGAATATTCTTTGCTGCTAGGCTAGGGTGATTATTTTCTCCTCTATCTCTTTCTGTATCATCCAATTTTTACAATAAACATTAAATTCCTCTTGTATCAAAGGAGGAAAAAGCACATTATAACCACCCAAAGGTCTCAAAACAAAAGCCACCGAAGACCTGCAGAACAAACTCGGCTGGAAACGCAGATTACATCCCGCAAGTAGCATTAGACTAGCAATTACTTAATTAATATACAGTGGTTGATAACAGTCAAAGAGAGTATATTGTTTGGAGCAGAAGTGTGTTAACGCTGGGAGCCATTACTAATAAATAATCACTGAACAAATTTCTGGAAACTTATAACATCTATGGGACATCTTAGGAAACTCTGGCTCCAAATGAATTGCTTTGTATCTAAGCAACCAATCCTGGGTGAACTAATAATTATGAAGCCAAGTTCAATTACTGCTGCTTTCCAGCACTTAGCTGGAGAGCGGGGGGACTTGGGGAGAGAGGCAGCAGCATCGTGTGTATCATTTCCTGAAATTACTCACCACGCGTCTAACACAGAAACCAGAATTCCCCCTTTCCGGGATGCTCACTCTTAGGTGCCAACTTGGCCGGGCTCGTTTTCCCCATTTATTCAGAAATGCTAACCTAGGTGTTGCTGGGCAGGTACTCTAAAGAGGTGATCCACGCACCATTCGTTGGCTTTTAGTAAAAGAGGTGATCCTAGGTCACCAGGGAGGGCCTGCTTCAGTCACTAGGAAGGCCTAAAGGGCAGAACTGAGGTTTCCTCGAGGAAGAAGGTAATTCACCTGTGGCCGCAGCTGCAGGTAGTGCCCGAGCCTGCCCTTCCTGTCGGCTTTGCACCGTGGATTCCAGCCTTTCCTCGCCAGCCCCCACAGCTGTGCAAGGCAATTCCTTGCACCAAGTCTCCTGATTATATCCCCTACTGTTCTCTCTGTTGAACCCTGGCTGACACACCTCCCAATCTGGGGGTTCAGGGATGTATGCCGCTAGGTGGCAGGAGAAGTGAGTGACAGAAGATGAGATGGTTGGATGGCATCACTGACTCGATGGATGTGAGTGTGAGCAAACTCCGGGAGAGTGAAGCACAGGGAAGCCTGGGGTGCTGCAGAGTCGCACATGATTAGTGACTGAACAACAGAAAGGGGCCTGGGGCTTCCCCAGGGGAGAAGGCAGGCGTGACTCAAGTGCAAGGACCAGGGAGACTCTGGTTCACTGAGAAAGGGGGATCTACCGGATCCCCAGATATCCATTCCTCCCTCGCAGACAGGAGCCCTTCATAACGTCGGGCACATGGATGCCCGGGACAAATATGTGCAGATGGATATGGTCAGGTGAGGAGGTGCTGGTCCAGAGGATGGAAGTTGAAGTGATGCATACACTTCTGGTCCCGCCTGGACAGGAAGTGCCGTTCCTGCCCTTCCCTTCCTGCCTCCCTGCGGGGTGGAGGATGGATGGCGTTGGCCAGTAAGAGCTGCAGGGTCCTGCCTGGGGGCGATGCAAGGAGCAGGACCTCTTTGCATGGCAGAGCCACCAGTCAGCCAGAGTGTTTACATCAGAGGAAAGAAATGTTCTCTTCTGTTCCAACCAATGTTATCGGTTCTCTGTTAGAGCAGTGGGACCCACATCCTCACCCATGCAGAGCCCAGAATGCTTCCTGGAGGACCCGATGTTCCTGGAGGATCATGTTCAGACTGGAGGCTGCACAGGTTCAAGCCTGAGGGGTGGGGAGAGGCCTGGGGCGGCTGGAGTGTGCAGGGGAGAGTGGGGAGATGGCCTCGCCTGGCCCTGTTAGGGAGTCTGGACTTAGCAGCAATGGAGATGTCTTGTTGATGGATGTACTGTCCTGCTTGCTCTTTCTCTTCCCTTTTCTCTCTGGGGCAACATAAGGAGGGGAGTGCAGGGTCACCGAACAAGCACAGGGCTAAGGGCCAAGGGAGTCGGGTTCTGGTCCCAGCCTGACTGGCCACGACGTGATCTTGTTTTCGCCCCTGTTAAATGGGAATACCCTCTGCCCTCCCAAGGCACGGAGTGACTCAAAGGAGATAATGAATGACAGCTACCCAGCTGTTGTTATGTAGTCACTAAATCATGCTTGACTCTTCTGTGACCCCATGGACGGTAGCCCGCCAGGCTCCTCATTTCCTTCTTCAGGGGATCTTTCTGGCCCAGGGATTGAACCTGAGTCTCCTGCATTAGCATATGGATTCTGTATCACTGGGCCGCCTGGGAAGCCTTAGTTGGATAATAAAAACATGTGAGAGCAAACCAAATCTATTCACTGCAAATAAGGAAAATATTTCTTCTGGGTTCTACTCTGTGGTTCTCTCGGGTAATAAAACCGACGCCTTCTGGATAATGACTGCTTAGAAATTCCATGAGATGGGCTGCAGGACTTGAAAAATAAAAATAAAATACTGTCCTTGGCCCTTCTCTGCCATTGCTCTAAGCATCTCTAAGGCAGAACTAAGAGGAGCCACCGCTGAAGCTTCTCGGCCACCCCAGAACCCCTATCACCAAGTTCACCGAGAGACAGATCAACAGACACGTGCACTCAGTCATGCCAACACTCTGCTACTCTTCTTAGTAAATGAAGGTTTAAAGCTGAGACTGTGCAGAGAATCGATTCTCCTCCACATCTACCCTCTCACAGCTGACAGGTACCAGTCACTGAACTACTGGGCAAATCCAGCCCAGGGCTGAATCCAAGGGCTCAAAGAAAGGTCCACAGACCCTGTCTCAACAAGGGAGGGGGTGGGACGTCCCTGCTGGGCCAGTGGTTAAGGATCAACGAGAAGCCTGTGCACCGCAGCTAGAGGAAGCCTGTGCGCAGCAATGAAGATCCAGAGCAGCCATCAATAAATAAAGTTTAAAACAAACATTTTTTTTTCAGTTGACACCTGTTACCTGCATTGCAGCAACAGGAGGAAGCCTGGAACAGGAAGGGGAGAATGGGGTCTTCTCAGGCTTTTATGCAAGAAGGTTTGTATGTGAGTCACTTTGGACTTTGGCAAGAGGCCTGGTGGTGTGGGAGAATCTTGTGCCAGAGGGGCTGAAGCCTGGGTTCTGGTCTTCGCGGTTCTCTTGGTCTCTGTTCTTGAATCTGTGAAATAGGTCTGGGCCTCTGAACCAATGGCTTCCCTGGGGCACTTTCTTCCCCATAGTAGACGCTCAGCAAATATTTGTTCACATTGTGGGAAAACAACGCTTTAGGTTTACTCAGCAATTTTTGGAGCATGGGGAATGGCCACTTTTCCTTAAAGAGACAGGGAATTGACTTGATTAAGGCCTCTTTGCTGGTAAGAGAGCCACGTCTCAAATCCATACTTTTAACCCATGTTCTGCTGCTTTGAGTATTAGCAAGAAAAGCAGCTGCCCTTTTATCTGGCACTTACATGTGTAATTTATGGGGCTAAGCATCTTACAGGCAAGATCTCAATCCTCATTTAAACCAGCAAGGAAGGGAGATTATTCCTTTTTTACAGAAGAGGAAACTAAAGCTCTGAAGATTTGAGTAATGTGCTCAGGCTGCACAGCACAGGAGTTGGCAGAGGTAATAATAAAATGTAACCCAGGTCTGGAGCCCAGGCCCGGTCTCCCAAGCATATGCTACCAGCTCTCTGCTCCTTTAGGATAAACTCCAGACTCCATTTTACAGAGTGGAACATTAATAAGTCAGAAAGAGGAAAACAAATATCAAATATTAACGCATGTATGTGGAATCTAGAGAAATGGTACGATGAACCTATTTCCAGGGCGGGAAGAGAGACACAGATGTAGAAAACAGACGTGGACTCGGGGGGAAGGGAGGGTGGGATGAACCGGGAGACTGCGATTCACATACATACATTACCATGTGTAAAACACGCAGCTAGTGGGAGGCTGCTGTAAGCCCTGTGATGACCCAGAGGGGTGGGGTGGTGGTGGGGGAGGGGGTTCGAGGGAGGCTCAGAAGGGAGGGGATATATGTATGCATATAGCTGACTCATGCTGTTGTACAGCAGAAACACAATATTGTAAAGCAATTATATTCCAGTAAAAAAAAAAAAAAAGATAAATTCTGAGTTGAGCTGAAGGTGAGCCAGTGGGTTGGCAATCTAGTCCCTGACTGAGTGAAGTTCCCCAGGGTCAGTACTGGACTTTCTTGAAGGACAAAAACCATGGGTAGTCCATTTATTCACATTCACTGCTCCAACTCACACTCTGACCATGAGCTCAACACTGGGGACTAATCCCAAGGCACAAAGAAAGGCTTTTCCCCTCTCAGATGGGAACACCAGACCACCTGACCTGCCTCTCGAGAAACCTATATGCAGGTCAGGAAGCAACAGTTAGAACTGGACATGGAACAACAGACTGGTTCCAAATAGGAAAAGGAGTACGTCAAGGCTATATATTGTCACCCTGCTTATTTAACTTATATACAGAGTACATCATGAGAAACGCTGGACTGGAAGAAGCACAAGCTGGAATCAAGATTGCCGAGAGAAATAGCAATAACCTCAGATATGCAGATGACACCACCCTTATGGCAGAAAGTGAAGAGGAACTAAAAAGGCTCTTGATGAGAGTGAAAGAAGAGAGTGAAAGAGTTGGCTTAAAACTCAGCATTCAGAAAATGAAGATCATGGCATTTGGTCCCATCACTTCATGTGAAATAGATGGGGAAACAGTGGAAACACTGTCAGACTTTATTTTTTTGGGCTCCCAAATCACTGCAGATGGTGATTGCAGCCATGAAATTAAAAGACGCCTATTCCTTGGAAGAAAAGTTATGTCCAACCTAGATAGCATATTGAAAAGCAGAGACATTACTTTGCCAACAAAGGTCCAGCTAGTCAAGGCTATGGTTTTTCCAGTGGTCATGTATGGATGCTAGAGTTGGACTGTGAAGAAAGCTGAGCACCGAAGAATTGATGCTTTTGAACTGTGGTGTTGGAGAAGACTCCTGAGAGTCCCTTGGACTGCAAGGAGATCCAACCAGTCCATTCTGAAGGAGATCAGTCCTGGGTGTTCTTTGGAAGGAATGATGCTAAAGCTGAAACTCCAGTACTTTGGCCACCTCATGTGAAGAGTTGACTCATTGGAAAAGACTCTGATGCTGGGAGGGATTGGGGGCAGGAGGAAAAGGGGATGACAGAGGATGAGATGGCTGGATGGCATCATCGACTCGATGGATATGAGTTTGAGTGAACTCTGGGAGTTGGTGATGGACAGGGAGGCCTGGCATGCTGCGACTCATGGGGTTGCAAAGAGTCGGACATGACTGAGCAGCTGAACTGAACTGAACTTATTAAAGCACTACATGCTTATTGAGGAAAATTTGCAAACTACAAAACAGTATGTTCCTCAAGACATTAAAAATAGAATTCCTATGATCAAACTGTGGTGGAGAAGACTCTTGAGAGTTCTTGGACTACAAGACCAAACCAGTAAATCCTAAATGAAATCAACCCTCAATATTCACTGGAAGGACTGATGCTTAAGCTGAAGCTCTATTACTTTGGCCACCTGATGCTAAGAGCCAACTCATTGGAAAAGACCCTGTTGCCGGGAAAGATAGAGGGCCAGAGGCGAAGGGGGCAACAGAGTCAGGGACAGCTCATTCCTTTTTTGCAATCGCACTTCCCACCTACTCTGCTCATTTTACAGAAAGAAAAAGGAAAACTATAGACCTCGCTATCAGAAAGCTGATGTCTTCTCTAGTGACTTTTCTTCTCTAGTGACTTTTTTCCCCCAAATAACATTAACAGGCTGCAAACTGGCAGTCTGCGGGATAAATCTGACTGGTAGATGACTTTTATTTGGCACAAGTTTTACAAATCATGTTTTCTGGTAAAAGTCCAGCACTCCAGGTTCTCTTGCAAAGTAAGAACTGAGAACACTGGCAGACTTTTCCACTTGGCCACAACTTGCAGAGCTGCTGGGTACACACTGTCTAGTTTACCACAGTCCTCTCCACTGTGTTTTCTCAAAATGGGCTCAGGTCTGTCCTTTAGATATCCCCACAGGCCCTGAAAGTGTTAATCGCTCAGTCATATCCGGCTTTTTTAGATCCAATGGATTATAGCCTGCTAGGCTCCTCTATCCATGGCATTTTTCAGGCAAGAATACTGGAGTGGATTGTTATTTCCTACTCCAGGGGATCTTGCCGACCCCAGGGATCAAATCCAGGTCTAGTGCGTAGAAGGGAGATCCTTTACTGTCTGAGCCCCCAGGAAAGCCCTAAGTGAAAGTGTCAGTCCCTCAGTCGTGTCTGACTCTTTGAGACCCCATGGGCCAGGATCCTCTGTCCATAGAATTCTCCAGGCAAGAATACTGTAATGGGTACTCCTTTCCTTCTCCAGGGGGACGTTCCCTACCCAGGGATCCAACCTGAGTCTCCTGCATTGCAAGCCTGGCTTGCTGCAGTCCATGGGGGTCCCCGAGTTGGACGCAACTTAGCGACTGAACCAACAACTTGCCCTAAAGCCGATGAGGTTGATGCGTGATTTTAAAGAAACCTTCAGATCAAGAAATGCGCTTAAGGACAGTGGGCTAAGGGCAGGTATCAGGATCGCATTCACTGATTACGGACAAGGCTGTGCCACCGACTGTGCTGGGCAACGCCTGCCGGATTGGGGCATCTGCTCTGGTCCCGCGACCTTCTTTCCCTTCGGGGACCGCGCACCACGGCCCAGCGCCCACCCAGGCCAGCAGCGACCTAAGGGGTGCTTACGGCGGGTCCCTGTGCGTCCGCGGAAGTCTTGTGTCTTCGCCGGTACCGTGCACAAGCGACACCTACCTGGCGGGGCTGGCGAGGCGCTGGGCAAGAGCCCACGCCGGGGCGGACTCTCAAGGTTTCCGCCTGCAGGCTGCCCGGCTGCTACGCTCAGCGCAGACCCGAGGGCGGCCCCCTTACCACGTGGCCAGCGTTGCCACGACGACAGTCCAAGCCCCCGCCCCGAGTTACTGGTCACCTGTACCCGCGGTGGGGGATCCAGGGGGCCGGCGCCGAAGCTCGCGCATGCGCACTGACACCCAGGCCCAGCGACCTATTGAGATGAATCAAACCACTGCGCAAAGTGGGGGGGCCGGTGGTGAGGAGAGCCTTGGAAAGACGAGCCGCTCAATGGAAGGAGGAAGAAAAGGCCAAGATAGGACCCCCCCAAATTGGACTTGACTTTCGGACTTCATGGCTGTGGGGTTGACGCCGGCTCCGCGCCGAGGGTCTTCGTGCCCTCCTACCCGCCCCACCTCGGCTTGAATGGGTGGATCCGGAAGGGCGGGCGCGCGGGGATTGCGCAGGCGCAGAGGCGCCGGTAACATGGCGTCCCGGCCGAAGCGGCGTGCTGTGAGCCGCGTGCCCCCGGCTCTGGGCGATGAGGAAGAGGAGGATGAAGTGGAGGAGCAGGACGAAGACGACAGTGACGAAGAAGAGGATGAAGAAGACGAAGTCGTCAATGAGGTGAGACGCCCGTGCGACCCCGGTTTACCTTCTGCCTGGGGGAAAAAAACATAAACTTTTTGACAACCAAAGCCGTGTGAATGGGTGAGCTGCCTGAAGTGGCGGCTTCCCGCTACCTGAGGGTCTTGAAACAGAACCTGGAGGTGAGGAAAGGCCCTCACACAGGCACCACGTCGGTCTTGGACACATCGCAGCCACAAAGGTGTTTTCAAAAGGCCTACCCAGGCCGGGGCGGCGGGGGGCCCTGGGCCCTCCTATCGCCTCACCACCCTCCTCGGTGACTGTGTTTAGTTCTCAGGCTGAAGCCACAAACTCTCCTGGGTCCTCAAGGCCCCGAGTCCATCCACTGCCTTCCCCGCGGCCTCCGCACCGGGGGTCCCGGTACCCGCCTACCTCAAGGCGGCCCAGTCGCGTTTCCCGGAGGCCCGCCTCCTCCTCAGCTGTTCGCGCCGCCTGTATTATTACTCCTGCTGTGATTTCCCTCCGTTGTTCAACTCTCATCTAAGTCGATGTATCTTCTCTTCAAACCAAGTCCTGGTGACACGTTCTCATAGAACTGGGTCCTACTATAGAGCCTGGCGCTAGGGATACTTAATGTTGTTCGTTAAAAAGCAGAGACGTTACTTTGCCAACAAAGCTCAGTCGGTAGAGAATCTGCCTGCAGTGCAGGCGACCTGGGTTCAGTCCCTGGGTCGGGAAGATCCCCTGGAGAAGGAAATGGCAACCCACTCCAGTATTCTTGCCTGGGGAATTCCATGGACAGAGGAGCCTGGTGGGCTGTAGTCCATGGGATGGCAAAGAGTTGGCCATTACTGAATGACTAACACTTTGTTTCAGAGACATTACTTTGCCAACAAAGGTTCGTCTAAAAAGCTATGGTTTTTCCAGTAGTCATGTATGGATGTGAGAGTTGGACCATAAAGAAAGCTGAGCGCGGATGAATTGATGCTTTTGAACTGTGGTGCTGGAGAAGACCCTTGAGAGTTCCTTGGGCTGCAAGGAGATTCAACCAGTCCATCCTAAAGATCAGTCCTGGGTGTTCATTGGAAGGACTGATGCTGAAGCTCCTATATGTTGGCTATCTGATGTGAAGAACTGACTCACTGGAAAAGACCCTGATGCTGGGAAAGATTGAAGGCAGGAGGAGAAGGGGACAACAGAGGATGAGATGGTTGGATGGCATCACCGACTCAATGGACATGAGTTTGAGTGAGCTCTGGGAGTTGGTGATGGACAGGGAAGCCTGGCATGCTGCAGTCCATGGGATCTCAAAGAGTCAGACACGACTGAGCAACTGAACTGAATGTTTGTTGAATGAGTAATTAAGACTGAATGGTCCTTAAGACCCTAGAATGCCTAATAGGTACCCCAAACGTAACACGTCCAAAGCCAAAGTAGTAATTTATGCTCCTAGACTTTGCCATGTCTGTAAATGTTTTCCAAAAACTGGGGTCCCTTCTTGGTGGGTGTCGAGCCTACAGACACAACCAAGCCCAAGATTGGAAGAAGGAACAATTTATTCTTGCAGCAAATAAGGAGATCACCGAGGATCTTTCCCAAAGCCGTATCTCTCCAAACAGCAAAACAGGGGTGGTTTTAAGTTGTCGTTGTTCAGTCACTAAGTCATGTGCAACTCTCTGCTACCCCATGGACTGCAGCATGATTCAGTGATGCTACCCAAGCATCCTGTCAGGTTGGTTTATTTTTCTCTCTCAGTTCTTGTCTCATCGCCAAGAAAAGTTTGGAATGATGGACTAAAGTGTTTAAAACAACAGAAAAGTTACAGCTCAGTTACAGCTCAAGCAGACAGATCTTTTATTAAATAGACACTCTCAAGACACGGGAGCAGGCCTACCCCAGTGGAGTTACCGTAATGATCCCTTTTGGTTTCCCTCTTTTTTTACTTCCCATCTCCTCCCTTTGGTTGTGCAGTGGGCAGAATAGGGCCTGAACCCACCACCAATCAAGAAATGGGGTGCAAATGGGCATACACTCAAGACCAATTGACAGTTGCATGACAACAGGCTCTGTTGTGCATCTCTTCCCATAATTAAGTCTGTTGTAATCACATGTATCTATGTGTAGAATATTTATGAACCCTTAATAGGCTCCTAGCTGCCTAAGGGTATTTTGAGGAAGCCCCTGTGGTTGGTTTGTATCCACCCCATCCTGTGTCTAGGGTCCATCAGGAGTTTGAAAAGTCTCTGGTTATTTTGTATCATATCTGTGAGCTCCTCTAGGCACTTCTGGGATGGGGTTTAGAAATCAACGGGGATCCTTTTTGGCTGGGGATCCTTTTTGGCTGGGCCACCTTCCGCTGCTCATGCCTAACTTCTACCTAACAATTTCATCCTCATCCTTCCTGCCGAACAATTTCAGTCTCCCCCTTCCCCTCTTGCCCCTGCATCAGGGTCTTTCCAGTGAGTTGGCTCTTCACATCAGGTGGGCAAAGTATTGGAGCTTTACCTTCATCATCAGTTATTCAATGAATATCCAGAGTTGATTTCCTTCAGGATTGAATGGTTTGATCTACCTGCAGTCCAGGGGACTCTCAAGAGTCTTCTCCAATACCACTATTCAAAAGCATCAATTCTTCGGTGCTCAGCCTTCTTTATGGTTCAACTCTCACATCCATACATAACTGGTGGAAAAATTATAGGTAGCTTTGACTATACAGACCTTTGACAGCATAGTGATGTCTCTGTTTTTTAATATGCTATCTAGGTTTGTCATAGGTTTCCTTCTAAGGAAGCAAGCATCTTCCAATTTGGTGGCTGTGGTTACTGTCCGCAGTGATTTGGGGGCCCAAGAAAATAAAAATCTGTCACTGTTTCCATTTTTTCCCCCTCTATTTGCCAAGAAGTGATTGGACTGGATGTCATGATCTTAGTTTTTTTTAATGTTGAGTTTAAGCTGGCTTTTTCACTCTCTTTCACCCTCATCAAGAGGCTCTTCAGTTTCTTTTCACTTTCTGCCATTTCTGCATATCTGAGGTTGTTGATATTCTGACAGTCTTGATTCCAGCTTGTGAGTCATTCAACCTGGCCTTTCGCATGCTGTACTCTTCATAGAAGTTTAATGAGTAAGGTGACAGTATATAGCCTTGACAAACCCTTTCCCAAATTTTGAACCAGCCTGTTGTTCCATGTCTGGTTCTAACTGTTGCTTCTTGACCAGCATACAGGTTTCTCAGAAGACAGGTAAGGTGGTCTGGTATTTCTATCTCTTTAAAAAGTTTCTACAGTTTGTTGTGATCCGTACAATCAAAGGCTTTAGCATAGTCAGTGAAGCAGAAGTAGATGTTTTTTGAGAATTCCCTTGCTTTGTCTATGCCATCGAATGTTGGCAATTTGATCTCTGGTTCCTCTTCTTTTTCTAAACCCAGCCTGTACATCTGGAAGTTCTCAGTTCATGAACTGCTGAACCTAGCTTGAAGGATTTTGAGCGTAGTCTTGCTGGCATGTGAAATGAGCGCAATTGTATGATAATTTGGACATTCTTTGACATTGCGACTGGAATGAACACTGACCTTTACCAGTCCTGTGGCCACTGCTGAGTTTTCCAAATTTGCTAACGTATTGAATGCAGCACTTTCACAGCATCGTCTTTCAGGATTTGAAATAGCTCAATTGTAATTCCATCACCTCCACTAGCTTTGTTCGTAGTGATGCTACCTACGTCCCACTTGACTTCACATTCTAGGACGTCTGTTTCTATGTGAGTGAGCACACCATTGTGGTTATCTGGGTCGTGAAGACCTTTTTTGTGTAGTTCTGTGTATTCTTGCCACCTCTTAGTCTCTTCTGCTCTGTTAGGTCCATACGTTTTCTGTCCTATTTTGTGCCTGTTCTTGCATGAAACGTTCCCTTGATATCTCCAGTTTTCTTGACGAGATCTCTAATCTTTCCTATTCTATTGTTTTCCTTAAGAAGGCTTTCTTATTTGTCCTTGCTAGTCTCTGAAACTCTGCGTTCAGTTGGGATATCTCCTTTTCTCCATTTCCTTTCACTTCTTTTCTCAGCTATTTATAAAGCCTCCTCAGACAACCACTTTGCCTGCTTGCATTTCTTTTCCTTTGGGTTGGTTTTGGTCGCTGCTTCCTGTACAGTGTTGTGAACCCCCATCAATAGTTCTTCAGGCATTCTGTCTACCAGCTCTTATCCCTTGAATCTATTTGTCACCTCCACTGTATAATCATAAGGGATTTGATTTAAGTCATAGCTGAATGGCCTAGTGCTTTTCCTTTCTTTCTTCAATTTAAGCCTGAATTTTGCACTAAAGAGCCCATCATCTGAGCCACAGTCAGTTCCAAGTTTTGTTTTTGCTGACTATATAGAACTTCTCCATCTTTGGCTGCAAAGAATATAATCAGTCTGATTTAGGTATTGACCATCTGGTGATGTCCATGTGTGGAGTTGTCTCTTGTGTTGTTGGAAGAGGGTGTTTACTGTGACCAACATGTCCTCCTGACAAAACTATGTTAGCCTTTGCTCTACTTCATTTTGTACTCTGAAGCCAAACCTGCTAGTTATTATCTCTTGACTTCCTACTTTTGCATTTCAATCTCCTATGATGAAAAGAACATTTTTTTTTTTTTAAGTTAAGGATACATGTATATTCATGAATGGGCTTAAGCAGAGGAGAATTAAGCATAACATTGAGGCAAAGGTTGATCAAGTCCCAGCTTTAGTTAATTGAAGTTGGAAGGGTCACCATCTTTATTCCATCCTCCACTTTGTGGGGACCTTAGTTCCTGCAGATCTCAAATATTATTAACTGGGACTTTTATCACTGCACTGTTTAATTACCTTTTCTCTGTTCCTTTGTATCCTTCAGATAATTAATTACTGAGACCTGTTTGAGGGCAAGCACTGTGGCCAGGCTTAGAATACAAAGTGGATGAGGCCAGAATGGCTTCTCTTATGTCAAGAAAGCCATTGCTGGTTCTTTTTCACCTGGCACCCCCTAACTTATCTGCTTTCATAAATGGTTCCCAAATTCACGAGCTGCTCAAGTTCAAAACCTGAAAGTTAAATTTAATTCCTCCCTTTTCCTCAAAATCTTGTTGGCTTTACCATCAGTAGCCAGACATTTCTCATCAGTGATTCTGTGCTGATTACAGGCCACTCTTCCACTGTCTCTTGCCTGGACTTCTGTAGTACGTTTTAACTGGCTACATTCTTGTAACCTCCAGTCTCTCCTCCATCCACAGCAGAGAGATCTTTAAAAAATATAGGTCTGGGGACTTTCCTCACTGTAACCTCCAGTCTCTCCTCCATCCACAGCAGAGAGATCTTTAAAAAATATAGGTCTGGGGACTTTCCTCACTGTCTCAGTTGAGACTCCATCCTTCCACTGCATGGGACCTGAGTTTGATCCCTGGTTGCAGAACTAAGATCTCCATGCTGTGTGGCATGGCCAGGAAAAAAAAAAAATGTAGCTCTATTCTCCCTTTCTTGCTCTGACTGCTCTGGTGGGTTCTCGTTTCATTTGTAAGAAAACCCAAAGTTCTAATGGTTATTGGACTGAGAGACAGCTGGTATGGCAGGATCAGAATAAGGAAGAGAGTGGTGGGGAGATGAACATGAGTGGGGGAAATGTGGGTGCAGGGTGAGGACTGTGGTTATGGGGGGGTATGTAATAACTCATTACTGACTGGAGGATTTTTGCAGAAACTAACATCTGTGGCTTGCAGTTTATGTAAGTGAATATTGAAACGTCTTCAGTCAATGTTTAGGTAACAAAAGATGTGTTAATGTATCTCTGGCCAATAATGTTATAAAGCTCCATGGAACAGAGCTTTCCCTACAAAACAGCTCTGCTCTTTGGCCCCTTCGTTGAACGTGGTCTCATTGTTTTTATTTAGCACTTTTAACTGGCTGTTTAGCTAACTTTGGGTTGTAGAAATCAGTGCTTGCATTAACAAGGGTAATCAGACTACCAGTGACTGCAAATTCGTGTAGTAACCACCACTGAGGGTGTGAGAAATAGGCACGTGCGTGTAGTGTTGGTGGGGTTGGTGGGGGGCAGTTGGACAAAATCAAAGCTTAAAATATGTGAATCCTCTGATTCAGTGATACTGCTGGTAATTTACCCTCCAGCAATAATAGTAATACTAATAAGGCATGATTTAGGATCCTCAAAGGCTGATCTTATCTAGCACTTAGAAGCCTTTGAGGTTTTGGTTTTGGAGTGAAGTAATCCTTTCGTTTATTTATGGAATATTTCAGTGGCGTTACTTCTTAGAGTCTGCTGCTTCATGGTGCGAGATCCGTTTGCCTAGCTGCACAGACCTTCTGGTTACTTGTACTCAGCATGTTTCTTCCTGCCTCAGGGCCTTAGTGCGTGCTGTTCCCTGTGCCTGGAACTCTCTTTGCTAGTCCTTAGTTCCCAGCTCAAGTGTCACTTCTCTAAGGGAAGCCTTTCCTGAATTTCTGACTCCTATTACCTAAGCTCTTATAGCCCCATTCACCTATTTGTAGCCTACAAAGGTGTGATCTTCTGTTTATTTCCATGACTATTTCCTTAATGAAGTCGCTCAGTCATGTCCGAATCTTTGCGGCCCCATGGACTGTAGCCTACCAGGTTCCTCCGTCCATGGGATTTTCCAGGCAAGGGTACTGGAGTGGGCTGCCATTTCCTTCTCCAGGGGACCTTCCCGACCCAGGAATCAAACCTGGGTCTCCCGCACTGTAGACAGACGCTTTACCGTCTGAGCCACCAAGGAAGCCCATTTCCTTAATGTCTGTGTTCCCGCCTAAACTGTAAGCTCCACGAGGGTGTGATCCTTCATGTCTGCTTTTCATCCTGAGTGCCTGTCACGGTGCTTGGTGCAGAGTGGAACTCAGTAAACATTTGCCCAGTGAATGAAGCCTGGCCTTGTATCCATGGGCTAAATCAAGCTCCAGGCAATGCCAGGGACTTTTGGAGTGTTTTTTCTTTGTTCACACTTACTGCAGTCAGGTAAGAGTTTCTCCTTTGCTTTACTCAGAACAGACTTTCTCTGCATTAAATCCAGGTCACTCTGAGCACTCTGTTCTCCAGCTTTGGTTTCAGATGAGATGGTGTGAAGGTGCTCTGTTGTCTGTGCAGATGGCAGTCTTGGCGATGTTCGCTTTTTATTTTGAAGCCTAGACAGTTGTAGTTCTTTTGGTAACGTTTTCTTCTTTTCCTCCTTTCGCTGGCATGTTCTGTAGATGGAGATAGAGCCAAAAAGAATGGGGGAGGGGGGAAAGATGGGTGGAGGGAAAAGAAAAATGGGCAAATGGAAAATAATGGCTGAATTGTCTTAGTGAGTTATGTATGATGACTTACTTTGTGTGTCATTTACAGGAAGTGAATATTGAATTTGAAGCTTATTCTATCTCAGATAACGATTATGATGGAATTAAGAAGTTACTACAGCAGGTATGGTCTTTTATTCCTTGCACATGAGTCTGCTCTTCTAAGAAATTCCAGGCCATTCAATATAAGTTCTGTCAGATTTGAGTTTTACTCTTTCAGAATTCCCATTCCTGCCTGCCTGCCTCGCCTGGAGGGAAGATCGCTCTTTCCCTTTTCCAGGGCTTGCTCCCCTATTTGAGCCTCTGCTCCTAGCCCTCTTCCTCTGATGAACACATCTAAGTGTTCTGTGTCCTCAAGTGCCCTCCCTGTCCTCTTTTTATTACTTGTGCTGTTATTCACTTTTTCTCTCATTCATTTCTCAACTTCTGGGGGTTGGAGGAATTCTCGCGTAATCCCCGTTTCACTGCTCCGCCATCTGGTGTCACAAGCAGCACAGGGCTCGGCTCTCTACCGTCAGAGCCTCCAGGGTCTGTGGCCTGATGCCCCCCTCCCCTCTCTTCTCCCTATCCTGACCCTCCCAGCACCTCCTGAATTACCACCGACTGCCTCTTCTTACAGCTCTGTGCCTTGACTTCTTTGATTTTCTTTGGCTTTTTCTTTCCTTTTGGGTTGCTTTTCTGGGTCATCTTCCTGGTCAGGTCATTTGAAATTTCACTATTTTTATTTGCATATGGAAATGAGAAGTTTTATTAGAAATGATTCTTCGATTTTAATTTAAAATTGATTTTTTTCCTCTCTTAGCTTTTTCTAAAAGCCCCTGTGAACACTGCAGAACTCACAAATCTCTTGATTCAACAGAACCATATCGGGAGTGTGATTAAGGTGAGCAGGACAGTGGTGTTTATTCTGATTAAATTAGCTCTGTATCCTAAGTTCCTTCTGATTTACATCACACAGGCCAGAAACTCAGATTGGAAAGTATTACTGGCTAGCAGGCCATCTCGGCAATCCAGGGTTATTAAATGCAGCGATCCAGGCAGTGGCAGTGGGTGGTAGGGAGACATGGAGGCTGATTCAGAAGAGACTGGGGAGGTGAGATGCGACCAGGCTTAGTGAGTGACCGGGTCTGGGAGAGGGGAAAGGAGTCGAAGAGGATTCCGCGGGGGCTGTCTGGAGAACCACAGTCCAAGCGTGGAGGAGGATCAGGTCAGGAAGGGAACCTGACTGTGGGTTTGTACGTCTTGGTTTGATTTGTGTGTGATACGTGCAAGTGAGCAGTGGGGCAGCAGCTGGAGTGTGGGGTGTTTTCAGCAGATAAACGGTCACTGACATCACGAGAGGGGTTGAGATTGCTCAGGGAGGGCAGGGACGGACTCTGGCTGCACCAGCGGTAGCTGAGTGAGTGAACTGAGTGGCAGAGCCTGCAAGGAGGCTCCGGAGTGACAGAAGCGGGAAGGGGGGAAGCTCTGAGTGGCATCATGCAAAGCAAGGGGTGGTGTTTGGAGGAGGAGGCGCAGGCCGGGCCGAGTCCTGCCTCTGCTGCATCCTCCACTGGCTCCGTCACCTCTGCGGCCTGACAGGCTGCCCTGCAGCCTAGTGTCTGAGGACAGAACAGTTCTGCTTGGTTCGTGGAGCTGTACTTGCAACAGAGCTCCGTGAGGCCGGCTCCTGTTTGCTTCAGTCGCAGTAGCTGGAGAGGCTCCAGCGGGGCTGGAGGATTTTCTTGCACGGTGGCTCACTCCCTTGACTCCACTGGGAGCCCAGCGGGGACTGTGGGCCTCCCTACCCTAGAGAGCCAGGTGGAAGTGCAGAGCACCGTGGTACCGAGTCGTTTCCAGCATCTGCTTGAGGAGCAGATGTGAAGGTCCGTGCAGGTTCAAGGGGAGGGCACACAGACCCCCCTCATTGGGAGGAGTGTCTAGGTCAGTGTCAGACGAGAATGTGGGATCGGACAAGGGATGGGGACCACCTGTGGACGGCAGTCTGCCCGGTGACCTCATGTACGTCCACGAGGCGCTCTGTCCGTGCGGGTGGTGCTGGTGTTCCTTCAGAGCGGTGGGTGCACAGGGTAAGGTGTGTACAGCCGGGTCTGGTACCGGCGTGGGCTCTGTGCGTGTAGCCGTCTGCATGAAGTCTTTTTTATATCCCCTGCATCTGTCGTCTAGCTTACTATAAAAAAGCAAAACAGCTCCACCCCAGTCTAAGGCTCCACTCTAACGTCATCAGTGTCGGCCGCCTCACTTTGTTTTCAAAGCCAAAATTCTTGAAAAAGATTCTGCGTTCAATTTCCACCTCCTCTCCTCCTGAACACCAAACACCTCCATCTGGCTTTTACCCCCAACTCTCCTGACGTCCTGAAACTGATGGGGTCACTAGTATCTTTGCACAGCAGACACTTTGTAGACCTGCAGCCAGCATGCAGAACCTCTGGCGTGTAGTCAGGAGAACGAAAGGAGTAACGCCCTGGAGGCTTCCTCTCACGGGCTCGGTGGGGAGAAGCAGGCCGCCTGCCCTGGCAGCAGGTAGACATGAGCTCTCGCTGACAAGTATCCTGAGACCCGAGGGACACCAGTGAGAAGCGGTCACTTTTATTTTTGAAAAAGTTTATTCTTTGGTTGGGGGATTCATCCTTTAATTGAAATTACACACATAAATCTAAAGTACAGTCATGGCTTTCTTGGCTCCCACAGACACACCTGAGGTGTCCCAGGGACCAGACTTCTCCTTCCCAGCACAGGGGCTGCCAGAACTTCCTGCACCCTGTGGAAGTGGGGGATTTGGACTGTTCGAGAGAAGGCATTTTCGAGGGTCGTGGAGGGAAGGGGAATGCTGTGCAGACTGCACATGCTTGCTTAGCTGGAGACTCGGGGCCCAAGAGGTTCGGGAGAGGTAAGGGGTGGGCTGGGAGGAGGCTGGACTCGGGTCAGGCAGGGCGGCTCCTGGGTGGAGGCGAGTGGTGGTGGACTAGGCTGGGCTGTGGTGACCAGCAGGCCCCGTGCTGCTGCCTGGATGCCTGATGGGCTGTCGAGGAGGAGGGCTGAGCATGTTCCAGAGCGCTTGTTGCTTTTTGAGGAAGTATTTGCTGGGCTTCGCCCTGAGGGACCCTTTTTCACACTCCCTGCCCTTGGCCTGGGGGTACCAGCAGGCTTCGTCACAGTGGCTGGGGGTCCACCGTCTGCTGTTGCTCTCAGGGGGCCTGGGCGGGTCGACACAGCACGTTTCCCTCTGCTGCTTTCCCCTCTCCTCCGAGAGCAGGCGTGCCCTTGGCCTCTCACCGGGACTGGTGGTCTCTCCTGAGCCGCCTTCTCATTTTCTCCTTCGCACCTTCTTATTTTGTTGAGCCTATCACTGACTCGATGGACATGAATCTCAGTGAACTCTGGGAGTTGGTGATGGACAGGGAGGCCTGGCGTGCTGCGATTCATGGGGTCGCAAAGAGTCGGACACGACTGAGCGACTGATCTGATCTGAAGGCTTCCCTCACCTTGGCACATCATTCGTTTGGGTGACCTAGGCCTTAGCGGCCTTGCCTGAGCCACCCTACCCTTCTGTGTTCAGTAGGTGTGTTTTGTTGTAGAGCCTGGTCGCCCCCTTGCCTGAGGTCCCCTTAGTGGCATGGTCAGCTCAGATCCAGGAGCCATGCCCCCTCATCCTCCCCAGGTGCAAGGCCCCCCTGCAGCTCTGTCTGCTTTGACTTGGCCCCTGCAGGCAGTTCCACTCTGCTGTCTGTTCCTGCTGAGGCCCTGGCCACAGGAGGCGCCCTGGCACCACCAGCTGCTCCTGTGCCTGGCTGAGTGGCGGTGCTGGGACCCCTTCCTGCAGAAGAAGTTCAGGGACACTCAGGGCAAGCCTGGGTCCCTGCTGTCCTTAGGGGGAAGAGCAGCAGCCTCATTTAATTCATTCAGCACATCTTCCCCGAGGACTTAGTCTGTGCCAAACTCTGTGCTGGGGACTGGGGAAGCTGTGGGAGGAGTTTACAGCTTGGATGAGCGGACAAGCAGCAGGTGAAGCAAAGTGTGGCCGATGCATTGAGTAGAGCCGAAGCAGGAGGTCAAAATGTGAAAGGGTAGGGTGGCTCAGGAATCATGTACTCCACTCTTGTGCTGCTTTTGCAGTTTCTCGTTTCCCCTCTCGCCCTCTTCTCCTCTCCTGCCCGTGCGCTGAGGCATTGTTCATCGTCACCTGTGGTCATGACTGGCCAGTGCTCTGAAGCATTGGTTTTAGGTGAGACAGTGTTGTGGACGCACAGACGAGCCTGGGTGGCCTCCAGCGTCACTTAGGAAACAGACGAAAATGGTTTCCTTAATGAGGGCTTATCTGTTCTGGACTTACAGTACACTGAGAAGAACGTCTTAAGAGTCAAAAAAGGTATTGAGAGCAGAAAGAGATCACCCAGCCTGTAAGAAGAGGACAGAGTCAGGGAGGTGAAGTGATGGGAACAAGGCTACACAGGTTTAGTCCATGAGGCTTTGCTAAGGCATGACAGGAAAACAGTTTTCATTTGAAATGTGAAAAGATAAATGCCGCCCAGATTCCAGGACTTTGTACTGCACTTCTCAACCAAAGGTAAAATGAGTATTTTTTTTTTTTTTTGGAAACAGCAAACGGATGTTTCAGAAGACAGCGATGACGAAGTGGATGAAGATGAGATTTTTGGTTTCATAAGTCTTTTAAATTTAACTGAAAGAAAGGTTGGTTTCATTGGGTGGCCATTAGAGTGGTTATTCCTTAGGCCAGAACCTACAAAGTTAATTCTATTTAATCCTTGATGAAGGTGTGTTTTATATCAGACAAAGATACTAGATGTGCTCTTGTGAAATCTTACTGTAATCCTTTTTTCAATATGAAGGTATTTTTGTTTCTCTTTAAATAATCTGTATCCAGTTAAAGTCATTTACTTCCTGTGGTATAGAGAACTGTCCTCCGAGTTTTGAAGAATGAGTTTTCTGATGTCGGTGTGGACACACTTGTTTTTGCTGTCTCTACAGCTGTTTTGATTCTGAGTCTTCACTGCTTCCTGAAATTGAGGACACTCACATTTATTTGTATTTTCATTCATTTTTGACTCATTGATGGGTTCTAGTTAAAAAAAAAAAAAAAAAAAAAAACCAGGGGGTTTACCCTGCTTAGAATAAGATGCAGGCTACACTTTATCTTAATTTTTAAGTGAACTTTTCAGATACTTTCATCTTATGAGACAGACCAGAGTTTCTATCCCAGTATGTCTGAGTTAGTATGACCTTCTCTGACCACTGAGTATGGACTAGTAAATAACCAGGTGTAGTTACTTTTGAAAAATAATCAACACTGAAGACTTGTAAAGTGAAAGTCGCTCAGTTGTGTCTGAGTTGTGTCTCTTTACGACCCCATGGACTATACAGTCTGTGGAATTCTCCAGGCCAGAATCCTGGAGTGGGTAGCCTTTCCCTTCTCCAGGGGATCTTCCCAACCCAGGGATCAGACCCAGGTCTCTCACATTGCAGGCAGATTTTTTACCAGCTGAGCCACAAGGGAAGCCCAAGAATACTGGAGCGGGTAGCCTATCCCTTCTCCAGGGGATCTTCCCGACCCAGGAATTGAACCGGGGTCTCCTGCATTGCAGGCAGATTGTTTGCCAACTGAGCTGTCAGGGAAACCCGAAGATTTGTAAGGTTTTTTTTAAAGGCTTTGGCAGGAAACCACACTTATCTATAAGATACTAAAAAGTAATAGCTCTCACTTTTATGTTTTCTCCTGTGGGTGATGGCCTGTGGTAAAGAGTGAGCCTTCTCTCTGCTTTCTAGGGTACCCCTTGTGCTGAGCAAATTAAGGAGTTGATTCTGCGCCTCTGTGAGAAGAACTGTGAGAAGAGCATGGTTGAGCAGCTGGACAGGCTTTTCAACGACACCGCCAGGCCTGTGGGCTTTCTGCTGAGCGAGAGATTCATTAACGTTCCCCCACAGATCGCACTGCCCATGCACCAGCAGCTCCAGTAAGAGACTGGAGAACGCCTTTCAACAGGCTTTCCCCCAAGTAGATTCAGAAATGTGACTCCAATGGAATACATTGGTTTAAGCACGTTGTGTGGGGAGTGCCTGAGATGTATGCGTTACTAATAGTAGGCTTTTTAATAGTTTTAATTCCTTAGGACTGTTGTGATAATAGTCTTAATAATCATAAATATTTAAATGGTATAAAAATAAGGGTTTCATATACACTTTAATGCCCATTTGACGGAAGTTTTTCACCTGCTTCATAGATAGGATTTCTGTTACACGAATGAAATGTAAATAATTACAATAACAAAACAGTAAGTTTTTGTTTTATTGTTTACCCTAAATTCCATTGGGATATTCTGTGACGAATGCAACTATGGCCCTGATACTGCCTCTCGGGCTTCTCAGGGTTTGTTATTGTTTTGCTTTAATGCAGGAGCTTTAGGTTTACAAGAATCTTTTAAATGTACGGAGAGATAGGAATTGATATTGCCTGTGCTTTGACATAGAGGAGGATGAAATTACAGATGGACACCCAGGCTTTACAGAGTATTATTTCTCAGAGGTAGGGTACATCTTTGTGATTTCCCTGGAAATAGTTGGTGCGAATGTGACTAAAGTTTGAAGCCTTTTGGTCTCCCATTTTTCCTTTATACAATTGCTTTTTAGTTTCGCTCTTTGTCCCTTGCCCCCGCCCCTTAGCTGCTGCTCATACTGTACTTGCGGAGCCTGCCTGTTTGTTCTGACTTGTCTTTTTTTTGATCCACTGGAGCTCATGTTTGTTTGATTCATAGGATCAGCTTTCTCCTGATCCTGTGCAAGAAAGCCGATGTGGGTTGTTTTGAGTTTCTTAACATTTTTGTTCAGCCAGATATATGGGGTTATATATGATTTAAAGGAAGGAAGGAAAGAGTTAAGGTTTCATGGCTGTCTCATTGACGTGGTAGTTCAGGGCATCTGTCTGGCCATTTCTGGCAGGCCAGAAATAAGTCCCAGGTGCCAGTGAATGGAGACTGTAGAGGTCACCTGCTCTGATGGCATCGGTCATGGCCGTGTACCCTTGTGTGTTTCAGTTAAATGTTTTAGAAAGTCCAGATTCTTAGGTATTTTTAACAGAGCAGTGATGTTGTGTGAACTCGAGACTCATCTGTTAAGTTGCTGTGTGTCTACAACTCAGAGCATTAATCTGTGAGTCACCATACCATTTATCATAAAAGGCGCTGCCATAATCAACTGAAGTGCCTCTGGCTGCTTTAGAAGCGTCCAGGTCTAACGTCTGTCTGTTAAGCCTGTGTCACCACAGAACTCCTTGAAGAGGTCTCAGTGGTTTTCTCTGTGCGCTGGTTTGTCCACGGATCTTGTCTGACCCAGCAGGCAAACCTTGTGTCTGTGTTTGTACCTTGTAGGAAAGAACTAGCAGAGGCGCACAGAGCTAACAAGCCGTGTGGGAAGTGTTACTTCTACCTTCTGATCAGCAAGACGTTTGTGGAAGCAGGAAAAAGCAATTCCAAAAAGAAACGGAGCAACCAAAAGAAAGACGAGTTAATGTTTGCAAATGCGGAAGAAGAATTTTTCTACGAGGTAAGACTGTCCTGTTCCATCTCTCTGTTTAAATGTAAATAAGGATTTTCTTAATAATAATCAGGATTTCTTGCTCTCTCACTTTATGCCAAAGTTCAAGTGTGGCCATTCTGTTTTTAAACCTCCGTACCTACAGCGCCTCGGAGCCAATAACCGAGCGGGGAGGAGGTGATTACCGAGCCGATCACGCTGATGGTTGGGCATTTACAGTGTGCTTACTATGAGGTCTTCGTTCTCCCAGCGCTCAGAGACGTGGGCGTTAGCCTGGTGCACAGGTGGGGCCATGGAGCCACTGCCTGGTGGGTGTGGAAGGCGGGGTGGGCCCTGCGCCCCTGCTGCTGGCTCCCACGCTGCCCTATGCCCTGGGACCTAGAGGCCGTGCCCCTGGCGGGACTCTCCCTGTAAGCTTGTGCCTGTGACGACAGATGCCAGAGCGCATACTTCTCATGCTGCCTGCCTCTCAAAAATGTTAAGTCTCTGAGGAGGACCCATTTTCCTGGATTGGATGATATGACTTATTTTAAAAGGCACCCACTGAAGACAAAAGCACTATAGATTCAGCTCTGTCCTTGTTTTTCAGGAAGTAAGTAAGTGAAAATTGTTTAAAATGTGTACCTCAGCGCTTGAGGTGGACCGTGTCAGGGACAAATGTGTGGGTGTTTTAAGATGGCTTGGTCACACAGACTTACTGTCCTCACATGAAGCTTTATGCCAAGGAAGCAGCTGGGACAGTGCTAAGACTAGCCTCACGGTTCTTCTCATTAACTGTCAAATGTTATGAGTCTTAATTTCACTTGTGTATCCCAAGATTATTGAGAATCAAATGGGCTTGTGAATATGAATGACTTCAGAATTATAAAGGTGAAAGAAGGTGAAAGTGAGTCACTCAGTTGTGTCCGACTCTATGCGACCCCATGGTGTAGCCCTCCAGACTCCTCTGTCCATGGGGTTTTCCGGGCAAGAATTCTGGAGTGGGTTGCCATTCCCTTTTCCAGGGGATCTTCCCAACCCAGGAATCGAACCCAAGTCGCCTACACTGCAGGCAGATTCTTTACCCTCTGAGCCACGAGGGAAGCCAGGGTACTGTCACTCAGCTGCTCGTTCACCTCTTAGAAGTGGGACGCGTCTGCTTCCTCACGCAGGTTAGAAGCCGCCTTGGGGAGCGCTCTGTAACGTCTGCCTGACTGGCCCATTTGAGCTTCGTTTTAACTGTCAGCCTTATTACGTTTGCCACACTATTGTACTTCTTGTTATTGATTAAATGAGCTTTGCCTTCAGCTTGTGTGACTTTTAAATTTATGGTTCTTTGGTTTAGAAGGCAATCCTGAAGTTCAACTACTCAGTGCAGGAGGAGAGCGACACGTGTCTGGGAGGCCGATGGTCCTTTGATGACGTACCGATGAAGCCCCTGCGAACTGTGATGTTAATTCCAGGCGACAAAATGAGTGAAATCATGGAGAAACTGAAAGAACATCTGTCTGTCTAACCCATCTCCCACGGACCGTGGTAGGCTGGCTTCTGCACAGGTACCAGAAGACTTGTGGAGGCTTACTGAAAAACTCATGACTTTATTCAGATGAAGGTCCTCTACAAAAAGTAGGGTTCTTTCACCCGAGTCTGCGACACATTTACAAAATATCTTTGCTTTTTTAAAATTTTGGTCAAATTAAGAACGGTTGATTAAAACTTTTCCAGTAAGAAGAAAAACATGGGGTAGTAACTTAAAGAACTCAATAAAAACTTCTATTTTTAGTTTTTAAATAACACACAGAGCGTTCTTCCTCTCAGGACCCCATGTGGGCTGTGGCGCCTCGTCCGCGCTGCCCTGCTGGCCGGCCGCCGCGCCGCCTTTGGGGCGGGTATTGCACATCAGGCGTCGTGGACGCTCCGCAGCGTCACTGCACACTGCATCTCTGTTCAGTAGTTTCAGGGCACTTGTCACACATCTGCTCCTTTTTCGATGTTGAAATAGGGGATAGGTGATCCATGACCTGCTGTAGAATATCCTTACTTTCACTGGGAGGCAGATTACTGAAATAGTATTGTGGTGCCAGCTGCATAAATCTGTTTAAAACAAAACATTATTAGTGGGGAGAGATTACCAAACAAACATGATTGGACCCTTCCCAGGCCTGGAGAGTCTGCCTCCAGAGTCTCGATTAGTCTGAACTTCTCAGCGGCTCAGCCTGCCTTTGTAGGATGAGTACTTTGTGGTTCTCGGAGGACCAGTACAGCTGCCTTTCTAGGAGAAGCTGGGTTCTGTCACTCTAACCACCGGGGAGACTGGTATTTCCCCCAAGGCCTTCACAGCTCTGCAGCAGGTCAGATGAGGTGCTCGGGAGAACTCTGGGTGTGTGGGAGAGGGAGTGTGTTTGCATCTCTTACTAACAGCACACTTTCCAGCTGCTGCAGCTGGACACACCTGTAGTTGCTCTGGCTCCTGCCTGGAAAGATCAGCTGCCGGAGCGTGAGTGGCGTCTTCCCAGTGGGCCTGCACCTGCGGCGGCTGTGAGACCGTCCATCCTCACCGCTCTCCCTACAGGCGTTCACTGTGCAGCCAGCGATCTTCCCAACGGAAGATGTTACTCTGGCTTAAAACCCTCCAACTGCCTTATACCGTACTTAGGGTCAACTCCAAACTCTCTCTGTGGTCTGTAAGCCCTCTGCCTCTTGTACCTGCCTGCTTTCAGCCTCGCCTCCGTCCTTCCCTTCCCCGCTTGCTCGTCTCAGCGCTCACCTGTCGTGAGAGGCGGCCAGGCTCTCTCTGTGCCTCTTCAGTCATGCTTTGCCCTGTGTTTCTAGACTTATTCTCTCTCTGCTGTAACCTGAGTCACAGGCCTTTCTCAGTCATCTACAGAGACCTGCCTTTAGGAGCTATGCTCCACACAAACTTAGGTTAGCAGTAGTATAAGCTGCTTATACTGAAAACGTAAGGAAACCCGCCTGCCACCTGAGCTTCAAGTAGGAATTTAAGAGAAAGCCTTTTGCTCCACTGCACTCACAGCTCAGGAGCGATCTCGGAGGCGGTCCTGATGTAGTTGTTGTTAGCGATGCTGAATTTGTGGAAGAGAACCCACTCGGGCATCTTCCTGGCGACGGAGTAGCAGGACAGCGGGTGCAGCTGTGCGACCTGCTTGTGCGTCAGCATCAGGTAGTTGCCCGCGCCGTCCACGTCCCGAGCGATCTGAGGCAGTGTTTCAGAGGGAGAAAGGTGTGGATGTGGAGATGGGTACGGCAAAAGTATTGTTTTAAAAATTCCAAACTACTTCATAGAGAATAAACTACAGATTGGCTACACGTTTTCCATTTTCAGATACAGAAAGTAAGACGTATACATGGTTTGCCCAAAACTTCAGAGCCAGCGATGAGGATGTTGTTGACTAATTTCATCAGTTTCAGGGCAGCATGCCAAAGCAGCACAGCTGCAAAGGTGAATGTTCTGGTCAAGAAATAAAGCTGTTCCCTGCCACATCGTGGACTGCACATGGACATCCAGTGCTTTACACTTGACGTTTGGCTCATTTAATTCCTCACCATAACCCTGTAACATCTGTTTCCATACAGATGAGGAAATCCATGCTCAAATGCCAGTGTTTCTCACTATGATGTGAAGAATGTATGCATTTCTGTAACAGGCTTTATTAACAGTTCAGAGCAGCTGCCTTAGGCTGCCTTTGCTTCAGGAAAGAAACCGACGGGATGCTGTCTACCTGTCGGGCGCCACATCACCAGTTAAGTGGGAACAGCCAGGTGCCGTGAGGAACTGCAACTGACGTTCAGCCAGGGTGCTGTAAGAGCTCCCTCTGTGATGAGAAAAGATCTCCTGTCCGTTCGGACCTTCTAGCTTAGCTCTTCACTCCCTTGAGGGGACGTGTCTTTAAATACTAAACATTCGGTAACATATGAGGGTTTTCACACCAATAAAATCATCCCCCTAAGTGAGACTTCTGACAGGATGTCCTCAACATGTGAGATTTCTGTAAAGACCATGCCACAGCCAGCCTTACCCATTCTTACCTGCATAAAATAACCAGACAGAAGAGCTTTCTTTATGTTCAGAGTGTTCTCCTGTGAGCCAAAGGCAGGTTCTGTGTAGGGAAGCTCGATCCGCTTGATGATTTCTAAGAGTTCAGCTCGGATAACCTCTGCCGTCCTGAGTGCTGAGCAGTTGAGGAAGTAATCGTGACACCACTTTTCCACACAGTCTGGGAAGGAAGCAACAAAAGGCTGCTGAGATGTGACCTGTCACAGCTGAGAGACCAGGCTGGACACGCTCTTATCTCTGTGTCGTCCCCTCTCCTAAAAATGTCGTCCCGTGAGCTGGTGGCGGGAGGCGGCGAGGACAGAGACCTCTGGTGGCTCTGCCAGGTGCAGATAGAGTGTGGGACCTGCAGCGGCTGCAGGGACTCCAGGATCCCGCCAGCTGTGTAAAGTGCAGAGTCCTAGCACTGACCCTTAATGTGGATCACGAGGGACAGGAAAGACTGTCTTAAAGATCAACATTTTGTCCAGTGTGTGTACAGCCAGGATGTACGTGGCCACAACATTTAATCAGGCTAGGAGGGAAAAGCTTACAGTATACATCTCTCTGCTCCATGAAAATATCTCACGTCTTAATTGTAAGAAAAGGATCACTACTAGGCTGACTTGGGAATTAACGTTACAGTTAAGCTCGCCTACCCAAGTTGCAAGTCTTATTAATATATTGAAAGTCAGTCCCCTGCAGCAGTGTGAAGTCCTCTTTTTCTCCATCTGGGATGACGGAAGCTGGACCCGGTTGTGCCTTGGCTTGGGAGCTCACGAGGCCTGGCACGGGGACTGCAGACCTTCGGCGCGGTCCTGTCCACTCCACTCAGGCCTGCCTGGAGCCGTGAAAGCACACGCTTGGTCACGTGATGACCAAGTCATCCGGCCTGCTCTCCAAAAATGCTGCCAAATTCCCTGTGTACCTCGCTGACAACCTTTTCTTCTCAGCGTCAAAAAACTAACTCCCCGCTCCGTACCATTTTGCCATTCTGACTGCTGTCATATTTTTCGCTTCACTTCAAGTACTTTTTCACACCCTCTGTTGGAGCAGAGGAGGCAAGAGAAGCACCGTGGAGAACAAAGGTGAGCCTGATAACCCTCCTTGCAGCCAGTCCTCTGGCTGCTTCCGCATCACTGCGCTGCCCTCTTGGCCCCTGAGATCCCCTTCCTGTCTTTAAGGCTGGAACAGGAGTTTCCCGTGGAGGAGTTTGCCGTCCCCTTACCCCTTAAGTGGGAACATAAGCCACCGTGGTTCAGACACACCCCGTCCTCTGCTGCAGCTTTCCCACAAGCTACTCTACTCCCCTGAACACCCCTTCTCTCTCCTCCCCTCCTCGGCCAAGCTCCAGTCTCCCTCAGCTCACCCGCCTCTTCATTACTACCACCTGGAGCTGGGGTTGGTGTGTGTGTTTTGTTTTGAGTGATCCACATTCTCTCTCCATCTAGCAATGAACCTGCCATGTCAGAAACAGCACACAGTGCAGCTCTGCCTGCTGGGCACCTGGAGATGGCAGTTGTTTCCCTTTCTCCCCAGGCCCGAGAGGGCAGGGCCGTGCTGGGCAAGTCCAGGTCTCCCGTCCCTGTGGCCCCAGCAGGCTCGCTCTGGAGGCTGCGGGCTGAGTGCCAGGGTGCGTGGACGCAGGGCTGTCTGCGGGAGCAGGAGGGTATCTCTACGGTTAAACCTGTGGGTGCACAAGGGGGCCTGGAGCACCGTGCTGCTCAGGTGACCCAGGGGCTTGGGGGAGAGAGGACGTTTGCTGAGTCATAACGCAGCTTTGTTCTGGGAAGGAGAGGACGACTAGGAGGTGATTTCTGAGAACGCCGAGCCTTCACTTACGCTCGCTGGCGGCGTTCAGAGTCATGTCCTGGTAGGCCTTGTAGATATTGATGAGGGTGAAGTGATCTCCGTCAGGATGTAAGAACGTCTTCCAGCAAGACAGGGCGGCCTCCTCAGCTCCACGGGGCAGGTGCGAAAAGCAATTAGGAGCTTTAAGACACGAAAAGTCAGAAGGTTGGCGATAATGAGCCATTCCCTTCAGCACAGCAGGTGGAGGGGGGCTCACTGCTGCGTGCAGCCCTGCCCGTCTTCTGGGAATAACGTGTTTTCCTTGTTTACTTAGAAATCACAAGACGCTCAGGGTGAGCTGTTTTCACGCGCATGTTTCTGTTAGCTTTACTCGGCTGCTTGGCACAGCGGACACCCTGCCTGTATTATAGCGGGAGCCTGGGGACCTGGGGGCTCAGAGGCCCAGGGACAGGACCGGAACCCAGGTTCTGATGCAGCAGAGCCTCTGATTTGTTCTGCCAGTAAAGGAATCTATTCAAACCTGTAAACCAAGGTGAATGAGGTGGGAGGAGACAGGAAACACACACAAGATCGGCAGGGGTAAGGATACTTCCAGTGACAGTGTTTCTTGACCGGTACCCGTCACTTCAGCAAAAGCCAGCTTGGTCACCTGTCTGATTTCAGAAAGTCACTGGAGTTTTACTTAGGTATTTTTCATATTAAGGTAATTCTTAACACTTTTCTACCTTTTCAATCTATTTGAATTGAAAATATTTCATTCCCATGTCAATGGATCTCATTTAAATCTATACCTGCTGCAGGACAAAAGAACCATCCTGAAGGAATACCTGTCACCATGGCAGCGATGGTTAGCATTTCATCGACACAGTCAAATTCACAGGATGCTAAGATGGACTTGGAGAGTTGTGGATCAAGAGGGAACTCTGACATGATGATTCCGAATTCAGATAGGTTTCCATCATTGTCCAGTGCTGCCAGGTAATCTAAGTCTTCCAAAGCCTGCATCAGGCTCTCTGGTGCTGGGGAAGACAAAATCAACAATTAGAAAGTCTCGTACCACCAAGATGGGGTAACAGGTACTGGATTTTCCCTCTCACACACAACCACCAAATGATAAGCAAAATATGTGAAACAACAGTCTGAGAGACAGAGACCACCAGGCAGTGAATGACGGTGATTCCTGAGAGGGGTCATCACGCAGGAAGCTTTACTGCCCTCAGTTTCCAGGCATGATGGTAGGAGGGGAACTGGGGGAGCTGCCAGGTTCCCTGCATCATGGAGATGGTGCTGAGGGTCCCTGGAGACTCAGGTGGCCAGAGCTCGAAGGTCAGACTTCCTGAGAGAGCTCTGCAGGAGGACTCAGATGGACGAGGGCCCCTCGCTCAGTCAGCAGGGCCCCTCGCTCAGTCAGCAGGGCCCATAGGAGAAACCACTCCCGGCCAGGAGGGACAGGATCTGTGCCTGGTGCACCCATGCAGTCTACCACAGGCCCATTCCCACCAGCCAGGCTGCAAAGCCTCACGGTTCATGGGGCTCTGGGGAGGAAATAATAACTACGCTCCCCCACCACCCCCTACCCCATAAGCGCAGTTCCAGTGCCACCTACATAATCCTGAAATCAACCCCTGAAAGGATCATCCTGCAGCCCAGGGCAAGCTTGAGAATACTTCTATGAATATGAAATGTCCAGTATCCCAACGCAGTGAGACGGACTATGTCTGGCATCCAATAAAAACCACGAGGTAGGAAAATAGAATCCCACAATAAAGAGAAAAACACACCAATCAAAGCTGACCCGGAACTCACACAGATGACAGCAACAGCAGACAAGGAAGAGGAAAGAGCTATTTGCCATTTGTGCATTTAGAGACCCTGAGGCAAGGGTGAGGCCTTGAGAAGTCACAGCCCCCAGGAAGTAAACAGATGGGCTCCTTAGAAAAAGTATTTAGTTCAAGGTGCCATCAGCAAGCCCTGAAATCAGAAGTAACACCTGAGCTGCCCGAGAAGGTGCAAGAGGCAGCAGCAGAAATAAGCAGCTCGGATTAAACAGGGCAGGAGGGTTGGAGTGCAAACTTAATTACTGAGAGCTGCTTAGAAACCAGTTTCCGTAAGTCAGCAAAGCTTCTTCATCCTAAGTTACAGGATCTCTGGCAACTGTCCCTGTGAGGATTGGGCTGGACAGCCAGCCTCTGTCCCCAGAGGGCACTGCTCCTCATTTTTATACCCTGGAGTTGAGTCGGCTGCACCCAGGGTGACTGGTGGAAATAACATCATGACTCTGCTCCCGGTCCTAACAGCGGAAGAAGAGAAGTTCTTGGGGGTTTTATTATGCTAGAAAGAACATGCAGATGATACAGGCGAAGGAGCGCTCATAAAAATAACCGCATAAGGTTTGCTAATATTACATCCTACGTTTTGAGCCAGCTTCCCAGTACGGCCCATAAAATTGTAGGTAAAAGCAGGGTTTAGATGAGGATTCTTTACGGCAGTGCTGTTTAATCCGTGGTAGATCATGCTAACAAATGGAATGTCGATGTTTTAGTGCCAGGCCTCTTCTTTACAACACTGCAAAATCACGCTGCTTTATTCCAAAGGCAATTTCAATATGAACAAAACATCATTTTTATTAAGCTCTACTGCCCACGGCCGCTGTACTCCCTGCGGGATAGCTCGCTGCAAGGTCACACGCCTGCCCCACTGCCATCACTCAGAGTCACCTGGAAGGCTACTGACACTCTTTCCTGTACCCTTTTCCCACGGAAGCCCAAATGCCACGCTCCAACATGGAATCTGCGTTTTCATACCACAGCACCTGCAGAAAGGCTGCTCACAGACAGGCCGTTTGTCTGGAATAAGGGTTGAGCCCACAGCTGGATGGAGGGCTCAGCGCTGATCCAAAGCAGGAGCGCAGGTCCGATAGGTCCAGGGCTCTGCTGTGTCATTTCTAGAACCAACAGCCTCACGTGGCATCTTTCCTATGGCCTTGAAAAGTCTGCCAAGATTTTCGATGTCAAATAGCAGGGTCTCCCCTTCCTTGTCACGGGGAACTCCACTCAGGTGCTCAGCAGGAGAGAGAAGAACACAGAGATGGAGACAGGAAGCCGCGTGCCTGTGCCGTTCAGCCTCTGCCCTCGGGGGTCCCGGAGGCATGGCTTGGGTCACAGGACACCCCACGTCCTTGTCCCGACACCCCTGGGCTGATGCTAGTGTGAGTGGCATCACTGGCACCACCCGCAGCCACAAGAATTGTGATGTGTGGACACCATGGCATCAGAAATCCTGTCACAAAGCAAGAGCGAATCGGAGCACCACTGCCCTGGGGGGAACAGCTGTGCTCAGCCGGTGCAGGCCCTGTGTCCTGTAGGCATGTGAATTACACACATGCACACATATGCAGACAGACGTGGAGAAAGACAGCTGGACAGGGCGGGAGGGCCTGGCGGGATTTAGGACTGGGGCCCGGGCATCGTGTGCACCCAAGTAGAGCGCCCACGGAGCGGAGAAATGGAAGAATCATGATGGTGGCTGGTTGGGGGTGTAGACTCTCAAAAGTCCTGGGACTCTCAGGCAATGGGAATAAGAGTTTGACTCTGGAGAGGAAGGGAAGGCCCCTGTCTCACTTAATTTCACAAGGACAGGCTCGTAAGTCCTGGCATGTGCCAGCCTCCTCCTGTTACGCAATGCTTGCAGCACCTCTGCATAAATTATCTCATTTGCACCTCTTAACCCCATGACACAGGAGGGCAGACCCTCTGTCCTCACGTTACCGATGGGGAAACGGTAAGCGACCTGCCAAAGCCACAGGGCTCACCAGCCTTTCTCCTCAGCTGTGGAAGCAGCCTCTGGACCAGCCTTTCTGCTGGCAGCTGTTCAAACCTGTGTGCCGTCAGCACAGCTGCCTCCAGTCTTGTGTCTTTCGGTTCCAAAGCCCAGTTCAGCTCCTGCCCATCTTGGCTCCTCCCAGGGAGCCCAGTGCGGCCTCCCAAGGCCTGGGCATCAGTACCTGTTTTTCACACCATCAGAAGTGCCTCGGGAGGGTCTCCTGTAGCTTGGGGCCGATGAGCCTTCTGTGTCAGAGTTTGGGTGGACACCACGTGGGTGGTGACAGCTGAGCATGTACTCCACGCGCATCATCGTTCTCGGGGGCCACAGAGAGGAACGAAGGTAATGGCCTCTGCGAAGAGACTGCTCTGATGATGCCCGTGTTCAAATGAACACGCTGAGGCGCCCAGTGGGCAACACGCTCGCTGAATGTCACGCAGCTGGTAACAAGGGCCAGGGTGCTGGGGTGCCTGCAATCTGGGCCGCCTCTGGTCCAGTGTGCCGAGGACAGCCCCGTTTCCTTCTCTGCCCCAGCTTGAGGGAGGCTGGCGTTCCCGTTCAGCCTCCACCAGCCGGGCCCAAATAACAGATCCTAGTCGCTGGACCCACAAAGAGCTGAACGGGTTCTGAGGGCTGAAGGTGCTTCCTTCTGTGTCTTCTAAGCTCTCCCTCAGATTTTCATTCTGAAAATGACCTCCTCTCGCTCCCGAGCGCCTCATGACACTGGCTCGCACAGGTTTCGGCACCTTCATGCTTCTTCTCTGCCCTCCTCCCCGCATCTAGGAACAGCGGTCGGCTCTGTGTGGCCTTGGGCAGATGACGTGTGGCCTCTGTGAATTCAAAAACCGAGGTGGGGCCTCCTGCCAGCGCTGGGGTCAAATCCTGGCTGGGGGCGACTGGCAGCACGCTCCCTGCCGGGGATGGAGGGATCCACACCAGGCTCCCTCCCATGGCCCGTTTCCCTCCGATCTCCTCTTCACACAGACTATTAGGTTTTAGCCCCTTTGTAAACTCCAGAGCGGAATCTCACATTTCCTGCGATGAAGGACCCACCACTTCTCGGGCACACTCACCAACCAGGCTCCTCGGGTGGAAGAGAAAACTGCAGAGCGTCTTGACTCCCTGACTCACAGGCTGAGAAGTCCCAGCCTCATCCCCACAGGTCAAGGGTCTGGATGCGTCTTCGGGGCACTGACCCGATCCTGCCCTTTCCTCCTTCCTCCGTCTCTGAGACGGCCCTGTCTCGTCCCGAATGCCATGTTTGGCAAGTCTGCATTTGGGTCCACTCTTCACAGATGGTTCCAATGCCAAGGTGTCCGGCTGCCAGCAAAACGAGCTCTGAGGCCAGATACCAAGGTGACGTCTGGCGTGGGCCTGGGCTTGGCAAGCTTGTCCCCGCCCGTGCTGAGGCGCTCCCCTGCCCTCCCAGAGGGAAGATGCCTAGGACCACCTCGAGTGGTCGGCTGGCCCTGGACTCCCTGACCTGGATCAACAGGGACGTTGTCCTCCACTCACCATGGAGGTCAGTCCTCAGCACCAGGGAAGAAAACGAGGGATTTTAAGAGAGCTGTGCCAAGGGACCCTGGAGGAGGGCATGGCAACCCACTCCAGTGTTCTTGCCTGGAGAGTCCCTACGGACCGAGGCGCCTGGTGGGCTGTAGTCCATGGGGTTGCAGAGTCGGACACGACTGAGCGACTAAGCACGCACGCACACACAGGCCAAGGGAACTGGATGAATAGCCTAGTGACGCCAAATCCACTTCACATGGCTCGCGAGTCCTGTGGAGGGTGGCTGCTCTGCTGCATCTGCGTATTTCATTTATGAGCGGCGTTAAATGCAGCAGCTGCCACCATCATCTTTTTTTTTCCCCTTTCAAAACGATGAGTCAGAGTTAATCCACAGTTGTATTTCCCCAAAGCACAGCAGAAACAGTTACATGCATACTGCCAGGAGACAAGAATAAATCGTTTCCCTCGCCCTTTTGTTCCCAGCTCTCTGCTCTGGGCCCCACGCACGGAGTGAGCAGCAGCGGGTGACCATGAGAAACACAGCAGTTCCTCTGCACTCTGGCTGTGCTGTGCCATTTGCTTTTTAAAATCCTGGACGTTACAAGGCCTGCTCTTCTTCTCTCATCATGCTGGTCCACCAAGTAACTACTGGAATGAAAACAAGATGCCAGGCAATCAACGTGAAAAAGAAAAGAAAGTGAAGCCGCTCAGTCGTGTCCGGCTCTCTGTGACCCCATGGACTGTAGTCCACCAGTCTCCTCAGTCCATGGAATTTTCCAGGCAAGAGTACTGGAGTGGGTTGCCATTTCCTCCTCCGGGGATCTTCCCGACCCAGGGATCAAACCTGGGTCTCCCCTGGACTGCAGGCAGATGCTTTACCGTCTGAGCCACCAGAGAAGCCCAGCATAAGCAGTTTTCAAAAATAAAACCTGTTTATTTAGGGGGTGGTGTCTGGAGTGATGACTGGCTGGGTGGGGTCTCCGGGGAGAGACTGGAGAAATGGATGTGAGTGACCCACCCCCACCTTCCAGACTCCTTTTCCCTCAGGGACCAGAGCGAGACCCAAGGGCAGGGGGGGCTTCACCATTTGCAAGGTAAGGGCTCATGGCTAAAGGAATCCTGGTTTCCCAGCCTTTCTGGACCTGATCACCCACCCCCCAGGGCCCCAGCCAGTCCCCTCCAACCACTGCTGTAGAAGAAAAACGCATTCTGAGTTTGCTTGCCTACATTTGCTTATACACGTTTTACAATCTTCCTGTGACTGCTTCTTTCCTCCGAGCTGCCATTGCAAGGTACGTTTATCACTAATGTATCTATCACTTCAGCTAGTAAGGAAGGGCCCAGGCCTAATGAACCTCTTCTCAGATGGGGAAGCTCTGTGCCAAACCAAGTTGGCTGATACCCTCAGGGTCAAGCCTCAGGCTTGGGACCGCATGGCTGTTATCCCGGTGATGTGCTAATTTTCCCAAGAACCTGAATGCCAAGGCCTTCTTTACATGTGTTCCTTGTAGGCCTCTCTCCCCTGCATGCCTGAGCTTCTGCTGGAGAACAGCGACCCTTTTCCTGCAAGAACAGACGGCTCCCAGGGAGGAGATGGCTATAGAGGAGGAAGGAGGTCTGTCTTGGATGAGACGAGGAGCTCACCCGGTCCCTCTCCTGGGGATCCCACTGCTCCTCTAGGGAGGAGTCTGTTGAAAACCTTAGATTGCAAGGGTGAGCAAAGTAACTGGTCTTCCAAGTCTTTACTGGGAGAGTTTCAATATTAAACCCCCTATGGTTCTAGGGAAGGTCTCAGCGCCACCCCGGCTTCCAATGGCCTGGCCACCTGTCTCCCTGTGTCTCTGTGTCTGACGGCGACAACTTTCCAGTTGTCAGGACGGGTATTTCCTAGAGGGTGTTGTTTTTTTTTTACAAAATTTTAGATGACTTCGGAGAATGTTTACCTCTAGTGGAGACAATGCTTCAGGACAAAACAAAGCCCCAGGCTGCTTGCTCTGCCAGGGGGCCACCCACTCTTAGGACGGGGGTGGGCAGGAGCTAAATAGGCAGGGCTGCAGCCAGGAGCCCTGCCAGCCCGCGCCTGCACCTACCGGGTCTGTTCATGAAGTCGCAGTGGCCCAGGCCCGCGATGTCCACTCTCTTCATGAAGAGCACCATGCTCGTGAGGTTGGCTTCCTGCATCTCTGCTGGCTTCAGCGGCCGCATGTCCCTGGAGGCAAATTCTTCGGAGTACAGACAGAAGAGTTTTCCTGGAAGAAACGCGGGCAAAGACGGGGCTGACGCATCTGGGGCGCCAGCAGACGGGGACCGCCGTGCGTGGCTCCGGGGCCCGCGGGGCTACCTGAGGGGGAGGCGCTGAGGATCTGCTTGCGGGTCTCGGCCTGGCTCTGGCTGATGGGCTGCGTGACGAGCGAGTCTGCTCTGATCCTGGGGTTGTACACCTTTGAACGGAAGGACAGGGGCTTGAGCGTCGGCTCACTCGAGACCCTGCGGGCTCGCTCGTCTTGAAGTGACTGCTGTTTGCAGCACCTGACTTCATGAACTGCTCTGCTACTGACTCATTCCTTTTGTACGATATTCGCTATTGTTTCACTTGCCTTGAAATGGAAACTGCAAGAGCTTTGATAAATGAATTTAAGGGCTGTCTGCTTTCACTGTGGCTTCTATAAATATGAGGGCTCTGCATCGTCTGCTGAAACATGGATGCCACTTTTCAAAGCGCCACGCTGCCCGATGGGGACAGATACTCACGTGCCCCGTGGACAAAAGGATGATCCTCTGACAGTGCCGCGTTTCCTCAAGCTTCTATTCAAGCGGACTGTGACCCCCACGGTCTCACCTCTATAACGCACGCTGGGCCTTCCCGGTCCGATAGGCTAATATAAAGCTACAGACGGCACTGACAGTGATTCTTCTCAGGGCTAAGTTTAAAGGTAAGTGATAAGCCTGGGTTCTCTGAATGGTGGATTAATTCTGCAAGGTCAAGCCAAACTGATTCCAAGGAAACCCTCCTAATGGCTGGAATGGCTCTGTCATAGTAATCAAGGATACTTAGGAGACCCGTAGTCTCCTACGGGGATAAAAGTGACACAGCACCTCATGACAGTAAATGGAGCAATACTCAGGGCAGGTTCTTTTCAGTTTACAGGCTAGGACTTCTGAAACCCCACTGTCTTTGAGAGCTTGAGCCATCCTATTTCCGTTTTTCCTAATTTTTAAGGACAGTAATTAAAAGCATACATTTTAAAATTTAGGATGGAATTTTACCATGTCAATGATAAAGCCAAAATTTTCTAAAATAAAAGTCAGTGTACTTGAAACTAATCTCCAGTAAATTACCTGGGAGAAGATGCTATTACTTTGATAAAGAGGCCACCAAAACACCTAAGACATGTATGGAAGCAAAGATTAGCTTGGGAGTCAAGTAATTTGCGTTAGTAGTTGCGTTTCCTTAAAACTTTTTCCGTTAGCACCTCAATTTAATTTTCCAGACAACCAACCTGCTAACAAAAGGCAGTCACCTGTGCTCAAGAGTCTGGTTACCACATGCAACAGTGCTTCTCTGCACACATGGCCAGATACAGAGGGGTCCCCAGATCGCAAAGTGATAGGAACCCAAGACAATGGTCAGCAGTCTGATAACTGCCCTACTCAATTTAGGCAAGTTACCTACTCAATAATAATTACCTTTCTTCTCTCCACACCCACATCAATAACAAACTTGACTGTGTTGCTACAGATCAAAGATTCTCCGGAGCTAGCCGTTAACACCACTCGTCTCTGATAAACTGGGCATCTTTTTTCTGTTTCGTCGTTTGGCTTGAACAGTGCACATTTCTCTTTTGGATACAAAGGAACAACTACCAGCTCTCCAAGATCTGGGTTTAAATTAGATCCTTCTTGGCAGACAATTTCATAGGCTTTTTCAATATCCTAAAGTAAAACAAGAACATCATCCATGAGAATAAAGTACATTATAAACAACTTTGTCCATATTACATAGAACATAGGCAAAACAAGGACCTACTGAACAGCACAGGGAACTCTGCTCAATGTTATGTGGCAGCCTGGATGGGAGGGCAGTTCAGGGGAGAATGGATACATGGATTTGTATGGCTAAGTCCCTTTTCTGTCCACCTGAAACCATCACAATTTTGTTAATTGACTATACTCCAATACAAAAGTTTAAAAAATAAAAAAATATTTTAAAAAATTTGGCAAAAGCTGCATAATGTATTTATGGAAAGAAATATTTGTTGTCTATAGGTATCATCAAATACAAAAAGAAGATATAACTGTGTAAGAACATTTCTTTGGGGAAGTTAAATATAATTTATAAATGATTTCATTGCTTTTAGTCCAAAATGGCTTTCCTTTTGTGAAATGCACTGTCTTTGCCTTCACGCATTTCTCTAGCTTAAGGCAGTTTCTCACCTCTGTTAACAATGACAGGGCAACAAAAGTTATTTTCAGATCGGTGAGAATGCACCACTGAGCTCTGATGGTGGCAGAACTAAGAATTGTAAAGCAATCTCTAGGTTTCCAATAGAAGCAAATATACATACACGTCCCATAATCAGGACTTTAATCTGGGTCATTCTGAAAATGATTACCCACTAGCACTTAGCATTTTAAAAACAGAAATGCAATGAAGCAGGCAGGAAATAATCACTGTTATTTATATATTTGCAAGATTCAGGAATTTAGAAATACTCTTTTAAAATGTTTCATTATCAAATACATTGAAAAAGAGTAAATTATGTGCCCTAAAACTATAAATAAGTATATTACTGCAAAATGCTCAAAAAGCAAGACATTTTACACAGTACTTTTCTATTAAATTTTTCTCAAATCACAACCAGATTTCTGCAACCTCATATAAGAAAGATGTCACAATGTAATTCTTACACCTTTTAAATTTGTTTCCAAAATTTGTTTTTTTTTAAGGGTCTAGCTACCAGATGGAGGAAGTCAGTCAGTTCAGTCGCTCAGTCGTCTGACTCTTTGCAAACCCATGAACCGCAGCACGCCAGGCCTCCCTGTCCATCACCAACTCCGGAGTTTACTCAAACTCACGTCCATTGAGTCAGTGATGCCATCCAACCATCTCATTCTCTCTTATCTCCTCCTCCTGCCTTCAATCTTTCTCAGCATCAGGGTCTTTTCAAATGAGTCAGTTCTTTGCATCAGGTGACCAAAGTATTGGAGTTTTAGCTTCAACAGGAAGCCCCATTTCATTAGGTTAGATTTCACTAAAAGTCTAAGTAAAACAATGCCTTCTGTGACTTTTATAAAGATTTGAGGCTCCTGTCCAGCGCTCCAGCTCATCTTTCCTTCCCTCCACACCACCTGTCGGATGGGACTTAACTAACTCAAGGCCTTCGCAGGCGGACAGATCTGCCTGGAAAGTAGCAAGACCTGGGCTGACCCATTACCCCAGAGACCCCAAGGAAGCAGGAAAGAGGCTGTGGCCCACGCTGCAGTCACCTGGGCACCTCCTCCTGCTCACACTTCCCTTTCCTATGGAGCTGGTCTACTTGGGGCAGGTTTTTTTTTTTTAACCAAGCAAAGAGCAGGACTACTGACTGTAAAGAATGAAAGCTTGCCAGCTAGAATAATCAGAATAAAGCTATTTATTCCAATTTTTTTTTTTTTATCATTCTAATCATGTCACATATTCAGTGAGGCAAGCTTAGAGATTTGCAGAGAGGAGAGTAAGTCCTTGATCTGCATCTCCTCCATGTGGCTGCTGCCCAGGCCTCACAGGGACCTGGTACGTTCCTTCTGGTGGGGAGGTGGCAACCTTGGCACACACAGCTACCTGAGCTGGAAGAGGAGGCTCCATTCCAGCAGCCCACTCACAAGTGTCCAATCAAAATAAACCTTCAAACTGCACTGCCATAGTTCTCTTTCTCTGAGAATCGAGGCCTGTCATTTTTCATTTGCTTCCAGCTGCTAAAACTTCAGTTATAACAGGATTCTAATGTTGAATTTTGTTCCAAGTGGGGAGGAAAAAGAATTTTTAAAAATCTTCAAAGAGAAATCAAAAGCAGAGCAAAATAGAAACATTACTGTATCTACTTTAGATTCCTCAAGCTCAGATGACAAAAAGCTTGGAGGTCATATCTTCAGAATTTTTAAAAAGTGCCTAAGATACTCATCTGGTGCGTCAAACTGTCTACTCATTTCCTTCTTGTTCAAGGTGTTCAGAGCATTTGCGTCCGCAGGGATTTCCCATCACACCTGCAACAACGGTGGGAGACGCAGCCCCCTGTGCTGAAGGAAGACATCCAGCCCCAGAGGCAAGAGCCGTGACCAGGTGGGATATTTTCCAGGAAAACCTTCCACCCAAGAGCACCTTCCTGTGACAGCTTCAAGTTGCATGACCACCTGGCTAGACGGTCTCATTTGTCTTTATTTTTGTTTTCCAGTTAATCTACTTCACTTTTTCTTCAAGTTAAAAGACGGTAAAGTGGTTAGGAGCAACACCCTGTAAACACGCAGGCCTCCGTGTCTCGACTGAGCCTAAGACACAGGGAGAGCCTGGCTCGTGGGTGTTAACTCACACGCGAGGGGCTAGGCCTGCGGTTAGGGAAGACGGGAGGCCCCTGACGTTCACCAAAGCAAAACAACTGAGGGAATCTCTGCACTTTAAAATGGATTTCTTAAGAGAAAAAAAAAAACAAGTAGTACACTTCTGTTAGACTGCTTGGCTTTGTTTTCATACGACATTTGGTTTGCTGTGGCAGATTCTAAAGCTGTGTATCGAAATCAAGAAAGATTCAAACAGCAAGGGGAAAGATGGTCACTAGCTGTTAACATGGATTTCAGGGCAAGACAAAATTTTCCAAAAGACAAATTCTGAGACCACAGCAGAGTATCTTATGCCAGTTAATCCTGACATGAGGAGTAAAAAAGAAAAAAGAAAAGTCCATCAGGATACTGAGCTGTGTTCAGCTTGTCAGGGAATAGATGCAGAAAAGAAACCCAGGTAACAGCTGTGGGATTTGGGGCTGGGCTGCGAGGAAGATCGCTGGCTCCCAGCGAAGGCATGCTCTAGCTGCAGGACAGCTGTCCTTCTGCCCACCAGCCGCCTGCTGGACAAGGAGGAGACCCCCCCGAGACCCCCGTGCTCCACTCGGCCACAGCAGCAGCCGCTGCCAGGACGAGTGAGTCCTCACGCTCAGAGGCTCAGGTTGCAAACTCTGCCCCGAGCCTTCCCTGCACTGCCACACGCGTGACTTTAAGACTGCAGGACGGACGGTTTCTTAAGGAGACGTCTTTCCAGTCTGACTTCCAGGAAGATTCTATACCCTTCTAAGCCCTGTGGATTTTACAGCTTCTACTACTATCCTACATAGAAATGCATCTTCTGAAGTCTGACAATTAAAAAGTCATTATGACATTACTTATAGCTTCTATTAAAGAATAAAATACTACTCCCAACTTTCTTATGAGCTTTATTTTTCAAAAATCCATTTGAGAATTTTTGGTTACTCTGAAGATGATTACTCACCCTATCAGCCTTAATTATACTGCCCCTGTCCCCAGCATTGAGACATATGCCTTCTCTTCACCTGGCAGCTCTAACTTTCTAATATCTTAGACTCTTTAATTCCGCCCTACCTCCCTTCCTGAGGCTTTACCCAGTTACACTGAAAACCTCTGTTCTCAGAAATCCTTTCCCTGTCTCCTTAATCATTTTATTTCTTCCCGCAGGACTTTCTTGAATATCTTGAATCACGCATGATTAGGGAACGATAACAGAATATATCACTGCAGCAGGCAGATTTAGATTTACTACTCAAGAAACTGTATAAGCTATACACGAAAAACATAAATATGCTGTACTTTATCACATACTGGAGATTCTGAATTACTTTCTTTACAGAAACAGATAAAATTTACATTGTGAGAAAACTATCTAAAGGTCTCAAAGCTAAAGGCTCAGTCATCCTTCATGCTGACTGTGAAGCAGAACACACACTCCTGAAGGCGTTTCAGAAAGCGTGTGCACGCTGAAGGCGCTGATGGAGAGATGAGGTGCTTGTCTTTGTTCAGCGGGTGGCTCAGCCAGTAGCAAGCACCTTCCTTTTGGTTTTTGTTTAATCACTGGAATCGTCATGGTCTAAAAGGTAGGGCTTTTACTCGGAGTGAAATGACGGGCAGGGAGGAAAAGGCCAGGCAGTAAGTCTCTAAGAAGAAAGTCTAACTGTTAAGATTCTGGAAGTTTTTAGATTTGGCCCTCAGAACAGTGGGAGAGAGAGAAGCAGGGTCAGGGTAACTGCGTTTAGACAAATGCAACCCCAAGCGGACCCTGACTGTGTGAAGGCAGTAACACGCTCAGGTGTACATGTCCCAGCTGTGCTTCTGGAAAGACAGTTTCAAGTGAAGCGTTTTCTCATTCATCTTTTTAAGAACAGTGTAGGGAGACAGCCCTCTGGGTGTGCCGTAAACTCTAGTGCTCTGCCTAATTCTCCACTGACTGTTGTAGGAACACCTTTTTTGCTTCCTGATTCTCTGCCAATCGCTTAGGCTATGTTCTGCATCTCCAGCACCCGTTCTTGCCATGAGGGGGGCAGCTGTACCAGTGTGTCCCCTCTGCTGAGAGAGTTCACGGCGAGCCTCTGGGGCAGCCCAGGATCCCACTGCCTGGGGGGCAGGAACACTCTGGAGATCACCCCACAAGCTCCTCGGACTCCCCCCTCCCCCTCCTCATTCTGTTTCAGAACAATTCCTGCTTTTAGAGGCAGTTCCCTGTTCACCCTTCAAGCACAGGCTTTATTTACTCTATCGAACCTTTTTCCCAAGTATAGAGAAATGAGGTGTGATGGAACCAAATATTTAAACAGCTAATTAGCAAACTGAAACCTGTATGTTATTCAAAGCTTCCCAGCAAGGTTCAAAGGCTCCCGGTAGTAACCTTATCACTGTGGAAGGTTGGAGCATCACTCACTTACTTGTTCACAGGCCAGAAAGACAACAATGTCGCCCTTCTCACCCGAGTGGTGAATTTCAAAGATAAGGCGTAAAATAGACTCAAAAGACTCCTTCTGAGCCCCACTAAGGTACACAGCCTCCACGGGGTGCTTGTTTTTCACTTGGATGAGAGGCACGTTTCCATAGTAAGAACTGAGTTTGTTGATCAGGTGAGGTGAGGAGTTAATTATGAGTTTCAGTTCTGGTCTTGCTAGTAACACATCTTTAAGAAGTCCAAGTAACACGTCAGTTGCGATGCTTCTTTCATGAATATCATCTAAGATGATGACCCCATAGCTGCCCAAAAAAGGATTGGACATCATTTCTCTTTGCAACATATCATCAGTACAATACCTACAAAGAGGAAACATTAACGTTAGAATGCTTTCATGAAAAAGATCATACAAGAAACTCCTGACATAAGCCACAAAAATGCCTGTCTAGCATCCTTTTGTTTAAATCGGGAGCTTAAAATCTTGATCGGGGCCAATATTCCTTTAAGCTGATAAAATCTACAGACCTTCAAAACCGAAAAATACATATAAACAAAAATTTTAAGCACAGTTTGCATATGTTCACCGACCCTCTAAAGACCATCGCTAAACCTTAGGTTAGAGACCTCTGCCTTAAATGTTTATTACAGATATTAACAAGGGCTACACTGAACATCTGCCCTGAGCAAAACACTCCTGTCGGGTAAGAGTTTTCCCCTCTTCCGTAAACGGAACGTCAAGCGGGAGCACACACTGTTCAGTGGAGCACGCGCGTACACAGATGACTGTCCTGGCTCAGGTTCTTGGCCCGGTGGGTCCAGGAGGAGGACTCTGTTGCTGGCACTTTTTGGGAGATGACATCACCAAGGTGTGAGCATCAACATGTTTGAAATGTCACCCAAATAATACCCACACAAAAGCACCTAAAAAGTAATCACCTATTTGAGGGCAGCATGCAAACTGGGGAGCATTCCTGGAGAAGGAAGGGGTCAGTAGTGATTTTAACGGAATTTTCCAGTAGTTCTTGGGAGGTTTTTTAAAAATAATCACAAATACCTATTAATCATCCAGAACCATACAAACATCATCTTTCTGACAGCGTTCACATATCTACCTACATTATTCCTTGAGGAAGCCAAACCATAAGCTTTATGCCAATTTAAAGAATTTATTTTATCTGTCCCTGTCTATGGCAGGTCTGAAACGGCTACTTGTAGAAAGGCCTGCTTGCAAGGGTGCCCCTTGGCTGGCATTTGGAACTTAGACTTGGGAGTGTTCTCACATTCCCAGAACTGAGGCTTACTGTCTGTAATATGGTCCAACCTGCTTTCCTTCTGGCAGTCCAGAATTTTAGAATACAGCAGGAGGCAGAGGGTGCCTATGTGACCAGTGCCCAGCACAGACCCCTGGCACAGAGTCCCTGATGAGTTCCCCTGACAGGACAGCATTTCACACTCGTCGTCACAGCTCACAGCTGGAGGGACGAAGTGTGTGCTAGGTGAGTCCACAGGGAGGGGCTCTTGGACGCCTAGCCTGGTTCCTGTGGGCTGCGCCCCTGGCACCACTTCCCTCTGCTGACTCTGTATCCTTCAGTTCAGTTCAGTCACTCAGTTGTGTCCAACTCTTTGTGACCCCATGGATTGCAGCACGCCAGGCCTCCCTGTCCATCACCAACTACAGGAGTTTACTTAAACTCATGTCCATTGAGTCAGTGATGCCATCCAACCATCTCATCCTCTGTCGTCCCCTTCTCCTTCCACTTTCAATCTTTCCCAGCATCAGGGTCTTTTATAAGGAGTCAGTTCTCTGCATCAGGTGGCCAAAGTATTGGAGTTTCAGCTTCAACATCAGTCCTTCAGTCGAACTAAATGATAGTTCTCATTTAACTTTTAGAGTAAACCTTCCAGGTAGACACTATTATCCCATTATTTGTAAAAGAGGAACCTGAGGTTCAGACAGGTTACGTATCCTGCATATGCTCATAAAGTAACAGAGAGAGTCAACTTAAGCCTGAATATCTATCACATCTTTTGAACTGTGGTGTTGGAGAAGACTCTTGAGAGTCCCTTGGACTGCAAGGAGATCCAACCGGTCCATTCTAAAGGAGATCAGCCCTGGGATTTCTTTGGAAGGAATGACGCTAAAGCTGAAACTCCAGTACTTTGGCCACCTCATGAGAAGTTGACTCATTGGAGAAGACTCTGATGCTGGGAGGGATTGGGGGCAGGAGGAGAAGGGGACGACAGAGGATGAGATGGCTGGATGGCATCACTGACTCGATGGACGTGAGTCTGAGTGAACTCTGGGAGTTGGTGATGGACAGGGAGGCCTGGCGTGCTGCGATTCATGGGGTCGCAAAGAGTCGGACATGACTGAGCGACTGAACTGAACTGATCTATTACATCCCACGCCATCATCAAATTATAAAGATCGCTTCCGTGGCCACCATGGATTCATAATAAAGCCCACGTTCCCCCTTTCTGCACCTTTATGGAATCAATCAGACGTGTGCTTTCTGCCCTTCTCCTATACTTGTTCTCATTCTGTGTCTGTCTTACCAAACAAGCAGTGATAAGTTGCTGATTATTCCTTTTCTCAAACTTAAGAAAGAAAATACATTGAATACTACAGTACTATACCTCATGCAAAATAAAAACAGTTGCATCCAAAACCTAGCTGTCAGGTGTTGTGCTGAGATTCATCAGTTTGATACAGTGATGTAAGTGCTACTGGCTCTTGTTTAACACGAGTTATTTTAGTCTGTGCTACTTCCTTAATGTCAGAAATGAAATCTCTATTCCTTTCTCAGCAAAACTCATTTAAGCACTGATCTGACAGGAAGAAATGCTCCTTCTCTGCCAGACAGAGGTATGTATGTGATGGAAAAACGTCCAGGCTTAATCAAAAAGGGAGAAGTGTGACTCACCTAAACTACGAGACTCAGCAAGCTAGACCTGGCCTTTCGGATGACTGTAAGGAGATCCAACCAGTCCATCCTAAAGGAAATCAGTCCTGGGTATTCACTGGAAGGACGGATGTTGAAGCTGAAACTCCAATATTTTGGCCACATGATGCAAAGAGCTGACTAATTTGAAAAGACCCTGATGTTGGGAAAGATTGAGGGCAGGAGGAGAAGGGGGCGACAGAGGATGAGATGGTTGGATGGCACCACCAACTCAATGGACATGAGTCTGGGTAAACTCCAGGAGTTGGTGATGGACAGTGAGGCCTGGCGTGCTGCAGTTCATGGGGTTGTAAAGAGTCGGACACGAGTGAGCGACCGAACTGAACTGAACTGAAGGGAATACTAAGGATCGATCCTAAAACTTAGCACACAAACCTCCAGCTTTCTACATAAGACAGAGACCTATTTCTTACCTTATATTAATAAGATCATGTGTACAGTGCTTAAGAAAATGCTGTCCCTGATGACTATGTAAAAAGATGGATATATCTTGGAAATGTCATTTATACCTTAAATTCTTAAGACTAAATTTCTGAAAGCTAAGAACATAATATAGGAAAGTTTAATTAATTTTTAAAATTATATTTATTGAATTTGACCTTAAAAATGTGATAATTAAAAAAAAATCTGTGTTTTAGAGGGTTCTTATTTGAAATTTATGTATCACTTCCACAAGATATTGTGATATCTGTTAATAGTTCAAAGACTATTTTAGGCATATGATATTCAAGTATCCACTGGTTTGAAAAAAGCCAGGAAAAAAGCTTAAAGAAGAACTACATTGTTCTATATAGAATCCAGAAAAATGGCAGTGCCATAAAGATTATATTTACTAACTGCCTATTATGTGCCCAAGAGATTAGATGCTAAGGAGGTACAAAGAAAATGGAAAAGACAGTATCAAATAAGAACACTGCCATCCATAGTCAACAGTCCCCCTTAGAGCCTCTTACTTAAATAGCTTTTCAATCTGAACTTATCAATAACTATGGTGAGCACGCGTCTTCCAGGCAATGAACGTGGCTGGAGTTTACCTCTTTAGTCACGCAGATCACTAACACGGGCACCGTGCTCCCACGCACCAGGCACGCACAGCAGCTCCCTGAGTTCTCACAACAACCCCTGAGCACGTGTGGCAACCACCACGGCTCAGTGATGAGGAAGCGGAAGCAGAGAGGTGGGGCAAGGCAAGGCAACAGTTGAGCATCTCTGAAATGAGCAGAGATGCTCATTTCACAGCCACGCCACCTGCTCTTTGGAGCACAGAGCAACAGGAAGAAAAGAAAGGATGACTTTCTTTTATCAACACAGGGCTTTTCACTAGCTCTGGCCCCTTTGCTTGCAACTCAAACTCTGTGAGCAACAAATCAGAGTATCTGCTGACTCTGCACTGGCTGGGCAACGTCAGGGTGGAAAGTGCAGCGTCCCAGCAATAAGCGTGCCCAGGAAGTGAGGGGAAAAGACACGACGGCTGGGCAGCCCGGCAGATGCAGAAGCCACCAGAACCTGCCGCGGTCGCTAGTTCCCCTCTGCCTTCTAAGGTGTGCTGCGGGTCAGCTCCTCCACAGCTTCTGAAGGCTATTTTCTACGTTAAGAAAGGAAAGCTACATGCAGAAAGAGCTAAAAAAATTGTCAACAGAAACTGTAGTCCTGCCTTTGGCTGTAAGGATTGAATGCCTACAGTCCTACAGGGTTTTCCCCGTAAAGCATGAAAGCCAAGTCCCTACCCATAACAGATGTTTAAAAGGTGAGGTGTGTCTTTGACCTGCCCTGATGACATTACTGGGTTACTCCATAAGTGTTTATCTCTATGACTTTCTAAATATATATATATGTATGTACACTTGATCTACATTAATAAGATAAAAACACCAAAAGATTCCATGTTAAAAGGGACCACATCCAAGAGCCCTTTTCACAAGGTTCCCAAAGTTGCTGCTGCTGCTGCTGCTAAGCCGCTTCAGTCGTGTCTGACTGTGCGACCCCAGAGACAGCAGCCCACCAGGCTCCGCCGTCCCTGGGATTTGCCAGGCAAGAGTACTGGAGTGGGTTGCCATTGCCTTCTCCTCCGAAGTTGACATGGCATTTAAGATAAAAACACATCTATTAAATGTAAACTAGTCAGAGCTGTCCTTTAATTAAAAGTATGACCACTTGAAAGGCCACTTTAAAATATAAAGGATGAAAAATGAATCTGCTGAGTGTGGGATCCTTTACCCTTTCAAGGGTGCATGTCCTGCCCAACTCCTCAACTTGTCTGTGAGTTCCCCAAAGCAGGGAGGTTTGTACGTTTACTATTTGCATAATAAACAGTTTATAAACACACACTAACACAATGACTCGGGGACATCATGGCGCTAGTAAGAGAAGGTTACATATCTTCGAGAAGTGCAAGTCCCAGGGCTCTTGATGGAAAGGTCCCCTGTGGTGTAACACCGGCCTGAGGATTGATGTCTTCTACTTTTGAAGGTAAACGTTTGCGGGAAAGCAGCTTACTGCAAACTGAGTGAGTTCTACAGGCATTCTGGGAGTGAGAAGCACTCTACAGGGTCTGCAGCAGCCGCGGGGACCAGCACTAACCTTCCCTTCCATCATCACGGGTGCTGCATGCCCTCCATGGGACCAGCACGTCAGACGCTGGGGGTACGAGTGAGCAGAGACCAGCCCTGCCCACGGTCCTCTGCCGGGCTATGCAATGCCAGGGGATGCCGCAGCATCCATGCGAGGCCAGCAGGGGGCGTTCCCAGGGGTGTGCCCTGGTGCGCTGCTGTACCCACAAGAGGGTGAGAGACGGGCAGACACACTGCCGCCAAGACCCTCGTCTCAGCCCCCGGGGTGGGCGGGCAGCGCCTGGGCAGCTGACGCCCTTGGGATGCCTCATCTTTTCATGAGGGCTGCAATGGAAACCTGCCTGAGAAACTGGCCCAGAGCAGGGCTTTTTTTTTTTTTTTCCACTTTTCTTTTTCCTTCTGCTAAACTCTTGGAACCCGCTGTGTAAAGGAAATCTCACAGTGAAGCTAAAAACAGATAAAAGGATTTTTTTCTCCCCCTCACAACCTGTGGGAGCTACTGACAAGGGTCCCTGGAATCTGGAAGCACCTGAAAAGTAGTTTCAGAAACGCTGACCCACAATGCCTACATCAAGGGCTGATATGACATTTTGCAGAGTCCAGCAGAGAGCTTTCTAATTTACACTAAGGGAGGGTTGAGGAGGTCTTCGTAGAGCGGGTGACCTCTGCACAGGGCCGTTCACGACGAGGAGGAGATTAGCCTGGCCTGGAAGAGGCGTGGACATTCCAAGTGGATGGAAGAACGTATCGAGGCCCGTGGACTCGGAGAACCACGTGTCACCATGGCTGGCACATGGATAGCTCTTACATACCCACCAGAGCTGGAGCTCCAGAAGGTCTCCGGGGCCAGCCAAAACAAGTCAGAACTTTTTGCTGAGGATGTGGGGAGATATGGAAGAAGTTTACAGACAGGGGATCTCTGATGGTGTCAGGCTGGTGACAGAGAGATGAGTTACTGTTATACAAGTTACTGGTGCTTAAAGCAGAGAACGCAAAGAACACGCTCTTCTGGGACTGCAGAGGATGAGCCAGGAGCCATACCGGGCATAGCACGAGGGAGCCCCCCAGACCAACCTCAGGATGGTTTCACTGGTACAGCAGTTCTCAAAAGGAATCACGTAGCCGACTTCATGACCAATGTTAACATCCATCTCGTCTGCCACGCGGAGGGCGAGCTGGACCGCCGTGGGCTTGTGGACCTGCGTGCACACCACGCCCCCGTGCCGGTAGTCGATGGAAAGGCAGTACTCGGCACACCACTGCGGAACCTTCAGCGGGACAAATGAGACAGGGTCAGCCCCACGAGCACAACGACAAAGCCCAAGGGCTCGCTCAGGTGTGATTTTTCTTTCCACCAGTGGGCTGCGTGACATCGCGTGAAGCTGAACAACCTGTATTTACGCCTCGAATTATTATTAGAAAATAAAGTTAGGAATAAACAGCAGTTAGCACGGACTGTGAAAGTGAGACCCTCAGATGAGAACAGGAAGATTAAAAAAAATAAAAGGCAAAGTAAAAAAAAAATTTTAACCTCAGCTTTTATGAAAAGACTAATATATTTAAGATTATTATTTTCTTTCTGGTTAAAAGAAAGTACCATCAAAGATACGGCTTCTGGTACCAACTCTTATGCTTTAAGCAATGTAAATATTAAATATCATTTAGATGAAAAATAATCGTTCAAAATTACAACATTTACATTTAACTCTAAATGATCATAACAAAATAACCAGATAAGCCTACTTTAACTTTTCCTGGCAATAAAAGTTAAAATACACTGGCATTTATCAACTAAACATGATGAGAAATGAGCTCAGTGAGATAACCAACCAATCTTTTCAGATTTAGAAAGAGTCAGTTACAAGATGGCCAAGTTATTTCTTTTCAAATCCTTGTACTGAAATGTATAATAGTTCAATTAATTCTATCAAGTTTATCTGTGTAAGATTATAGTAGAAAGTACTAATTCATTTGTATGTGCAATCTTTTTAAAAATTTTCTTCTACGTATTACAAATTTAGAACAGTATACATACACGTGAATCTATCTCTCACACACACACACGTGTGCGCAGCCATCTTAGGGCACTGTCAGTAAGTTACACTTTGTTACATGTATTTTTAAAATAAACCATTCTGAGTGCTTTTTAATAGATTCAAAGTATTTAAGAGTTTTGACATTTTTAATTATCTTCAGATCCGCTATTTACTGGGGCTTCCCTGGTGGCTCAGAGGGTAAAGCGTCTGCCTCCAATGTGGATACCTGGGTTCGATCCCTGGGTCGGGAACATCCCCTGGAGAAAGAAAAGGCAACCCACTCTGGTACTCTTGCCTGGAAAATCCCATGGACCGAGAAGCCTGGTAGGCTACAGTCCATAGGGTCGCAAACAGTCGGACAAGACTGAGCGACTTCACTTGGTATTTACTAGACCCACTTGAGATTCCTAGATTTTACTACTCACTATAACTTGAAAAATAAACATGACTTACCAGAAATCAAGTAACTGCAAAATGAACACCTGCTGTAACCTGCAGATTCCTGATGACTGAAAGTGTAAATGCAGTTCCTCTATTTTAAGACAGGTGTCAGCCTTGTCAACAGGCTGAAAACTAATCAGCAATCATTTACTCAATAGCAGCTTTGTCTGACTCTGTGACTGGGTAGTCCATGGGATTCTCCAGGCCAGGATACCGAAGTGGGTAGCCTCTCCCTTCTCCAGGGGATCTTTCCAACCCAGGGATCAAACCCAGGTCTCCCACATTGCAGGTGGATTTTTAACCAGCTGGGCCATCAGGGAAGCCCAAGAATACTGGAATGGGTAGCATATCCCTTCTCCAGTGGATCTTCCCAACCCAGGAATTGAACCCGGGTCTCCTGCATTGCAGGTGGATTCTTAACCAACTGAGCTACATCAGATCAGAACGGTTCACTCGTGTCCGACTCTTTGTGACCCCATGAATTGCAGCACGCCAGGCCTCCCTGTCCATCACCAACTCCCGGAATTCACTGAGACTAACGTCCATTGAGTCAGTGATGCCATCCAGCCATCTCATCCTCTGTCATCCCCTTCTCCTCCTGCCCCCAATCACTCCCAGCATCAGAGTCTTTTCCGATGAGTCAACTCTTTGCATGAGGTGGCCAAAGTACTGGAGTTTCAGCTTTAGCATCATTCCTTCCAAAGAAATCTCAGGGCTGATCTCCTTCAGAATGGACTGGTTGGATCTCCTTGCAGTCCAAGGGACACTCAAGAGTCTTCTCCAACACCACACTTCAAAAGCATCAATTCTTCGGCACTCAGCCTTCTTCACAGTCCTACTCTCACATCTATACATGAGCACAGGAAAAACCATAGCCTTGACTAGACGGATCTTTGTTGGCAAAGTAATGTCTCTGCTTTTGAATATGCTATCTAGGTTGGTCATAACTTTCCTTCCAAGGAGTAAGCGTCTTTTAATTTCATGGCTGCAGTCACCATCTGTAGTGATTTTGGAGCCCAGAAAAATAAAGTCTGACACTGTTTCCACTGTTTCCCCATCTATTTCCCATGAAGTGGTGGGACCGGATGCCATGATCTTCGTTTTCTGAATGTTGAGCTTTAAGCCAACTTTTTCACTCTCCACTTTCCCTTTCATCAAGAGGCTTTTGAGTTCCTCTTCACTTTCTGCCATAAGGGTGGTGTCATCTGCATGTCTGAAGTTATCGATATTTCTCCCGGCAATCTTGATTCCAGCTTGTGTTTCTTTCAGTCCAGCGTTTCTCATGATGTACTCTGCACATAAGTTAAATAAACAGGGTGACAATATACAGCCTTGACGAACTCCTTTTCCTATTTGGAACCAGTCTGTTGTTCCATGTCCAGTTCTAACTGTTGCTTCCTGACCTGCATACAGATTTCTCAAGAGGCAGGTCAGGTGGTCTGGTATTCCCATCTCTTTCAGAATTTTCCACAGTTTATTGTGATCCACACAGTCAAAGGCTTTGGCATAGTCAATAAAGCAGAAATAGATGTTTTTCTGGAACTCTCTTGCTTTTTCGATGATCCAGCGGATGTTGGCAATTTGATCTCTGGTTCCTGTGCCTTTTCTAAAACCAGCTTGAACATCAGGAAGTTCATGGTTCACGTATTGCTGAAGCCTGGCTTGGAGAATTTTGAGCATTACTTTACTAGAGTGTGAGATGAGTGCAATTGTGCGGTAGTTTGAGCATTCTTTGGCATTGCCTTTCTTTGGGATTGGAATGAAAACTGACCTTTTCCAGTCCTGTGGCCACTGCTGAGTTTTCCAAATTTGCTGGCATATTGAGTGCAGAGGGCATCAGAGGGCAAACACACTGAAACCATACTCACAGAAAAGTAGTCAATCTAATCACACTAGGACCACAGCCTTGTCTAACTGAGCTACATGGGAAGCCCTTATTCCATGAAAGATGAGACATTTAACACACTACCCTCAGCAGAGCTGGAATCAAGGCACACCACAGGAATGGACAAGGCACTCAAGTGGACTGAAGTCAGGAGTTCTAGACTTGACCTGCCACTAGCTTTTGATTTGTAAATATCGATTTTACAAGCTTCCACTCCCTTTCCTGTAAAATGGGGTAAATGGTGAGAGTCACCCCTCGAAGTCTGAGCTCCTGTGCCATTTTCTAAGGGCTGGCGGTGATTTCCAGTTACTCCTGTACACAAATTCTGCAAGATTAGACTACGACAGGATGCCTGCAATGCCGTAAACATCATACAGGCCTGGCAGTGCAATAAATATAAACCATCCGACGGTCCTCACTGTCCTTTATGCCTCCCCCACAGTAGAGCAAATTGTTTCACCTATGAGGCCAAGAATGTCATTCAGAAATGGGACAGCTCTTCTAAGTATCGGTTAAAATAACCAGCAGAAAGACTGGACACACTCGTGTTGGGCTAACTGTAGGGACTACTCTGCTGACACAGCCAAGCTGAGTTTGAGCACAAGTTACAACTAACTGCAGAGCTCCTCCCTGGGCAGCTCTGGCTGCAGACCATGTACCGCCCCCTTCGGCAACGCTCACACACGGATGACAGCAGTGATGCAAACACAAACTGAGAGGGTCGTCTCTCAACAAAGAGGAGACGCACGAGATCGCCTCTCCTGGTTATTACAGCTTCCGAGCTTCGGCACACCTTCCGAGTCACTCTAGGCAAGCAAAGGTGCCCTGTGAAGTTTGGGGCCTTGGCTGAAAGAAATGAAGGTTTGGCAAGTGCTGGAAGTGTGAACATTTCATAACCTCGGGGATTTCAGGCACTGGGATTTCAGCTTCACTGGCACTCCTGCATTCTCGGCACTCATAACAAACAGCACACCATGCCGTGCCCTGATTCTGAATCTCCTTCAGGAGTGACGGCTTCTTTGCCCCAACAGTCCCTCCCCTCCTCACCGGTAACGTGTGTGCCTGTCAGAGACTTCGCGTTGCTCTCCAGTTTCTCTTTGGAAGACATCCCCCCACTTCCCTCTGGCATCTAGAACATACTTTAGTTCTTAGCGAAAGTTGCGCAACTTTACAACCATCTGAGTAAACAAGGTAGGAAGCTGTTTTTTATAACTGAAAAAAAAAAAAAACCCAAAACAACCTATTTACAAATTTACCTGGGAGTTCTGGCAATAGACATCACTCACATTTATGTATGTGGTCTAGAATTTGTCCCTCCTAGAAACCAGGACTTCAAATATTTCCATTCTGAACTCACCTAACGATTTTTTCACATTCTCTTGATCCAGTTAATTTTTTTTAATCTTTGGTGTGGCATGCGGGATCTTCCTCTCCCGACCAAGGATTAAATCTGTGCACCCTTCAGTGGAGGCATGGAGTCTTAACCACTGGACGACCAGGGAAGCCCCCTCAACCTAGCTTTAAAGGCATTTTCTAGACTATGTGATGAAGGCCCACGTGTTGAAGCCCGCCTCGACCCGCTCTGGGTGCAGAGTCAAGGTTGGAGTGGAACCGGCTCTTGGCTCGTATCCCCTCCCTGCAACCAAGTCACCGGGACCTCGGCCAGTCGGCCGCTACAAGAGCAGGTAAGAAGAGTCCTCCGAGGCCCCAGAGTCTAATCTAGATCAAGGCTTCACCGTCTTGGCTTCATAACTGGAGTCCTACATGTTGCACCAATTTGGAAAATGAAGAAGCCAAGACTCTCCATCCCCCACCCCAGGCGACAGGCACGAGGCTGGGCTGCTGGGCTCTGGGAAGCAGCGGCCAGTGTTCTAGCTGGGCTGATCCAGATCCGAACCAGGAGGACAGCCGCCCGAGTCACGCTGGTGTGGCGCCTCCTGCCCCTCCAGCCACGACGAGAGACTGTGCCCCTCCTCTGGTGGACATGGGACAAAAGGGATCCAGGAGCCCCAGCACTACTACAATTAAACCCATTCTAGTCCCAAGGCCCCAGGCCCTGCTTTAGTGCCTCTGGTCTGCCTCGGGTGGCCAGTCCCTCTTCTGGGCCACCCAGGGTACAGCTGTGCTGAGGTCCCAGTCGCTCACTTTCACTTAAGCACCAGAGTCGAGGAACCCGAAGTCGAAAGGAACCGTGCTATCGTTGTTCAGTCGCTAAGTCGTCTCCCGACTCTTTGTGACCCTGTGGACTGTAGCCCGCCAGACACCTCTGTCCGTGGAATTCTCCAGGCAAGAATACTGCAGTGGGTTGCCATTTCCTCCTCCAGGGGGATCTTCGGACTCAGGGGTCAAACCCGTGACTCCTGCATTGCAGGCACCACTGAGCCCCCTGGGAAGCCTGAAAGGAATTTTAAGGACCAGCAATTCACCCCAAGGCATGAATCGCTACAACAACATTCCTGCAAGCTGCCTAACCTGCCCACATGAACCAGGAGGTCAGAACACACTCCTGAGAGAGGGTTCCCTTCTGGAATAAATGTCACACATCCCTGGATACCATAATCTGTACACATCTTGAGTGAACACAGGTAGACTCTGCCAGCAGAAAACGGGGGTAAGTTACAGATGTTAAAAGGTGAAGTTGTTCAAAGTGAACATGTTCTGTAGCATCCAGCTTCTTAATTTAGGCTAAATTTCAGGTATGTCCCGCTTATTCAGCTCACTAACCCATCCATGTCATGGGAAATTTCAGGACAAGTAAAATAAGACAGCTCCAAAAATATTTCATTCTCTTTTAGGCTTTTTCATAAACTTGCTCCAAAAAAAGGTAATAAGAAAAGCTCTCTAAACGCATGAAACATTGTCCTCTTTTCCAGAGGGCAGTCACCAAATAGCCTTCCATCCCACCTGCACCGCGGAGAGATGGAATTTTTAAGATCCCGCAGAACACCCGTGGTCCTCTTTGAAAGGCTTGGCGCTAAAGTCAGACTTTTCTTTGAAAGGTTTAAAATGCTAAGAAAAAGAAAATAGTCTTGGGAGCTCTTTTAAAAAAAATAACCAAGTTGTTTCCATAACTAAGAAGACAACCGATGCTTTCATTATTAAATTGGTTTAGAAGAGCACTACTCATTTGAGTACTACTTTTGATTTCTCCCACTCTGAAGATACATACTGCCTTCACACTTAACAGAAACAAGCATGATTTATTAAAATGATCAAGAAGTTAAAGATGACAAGAGAAACCACTGCTAGGTATTAACATATTACAGGATAACAATTCTTGCCCTTTAAAAACACACATTCTGTGCTCGCTTCGGCAGCACATATACTAAAATTGGAACGATACAGAGAAGATTAGCATGGCCCCTGCGCAAGGATGACACGCAAATTCGTGAAGCGTTCCATATTTTTCTATGTTCTTTGTGTGTTAGCATTAAATTCTTCATTTGGACACTTTGCCAACAACCACAATTTAAACAAGAGAATTGAGAGACGTATCTTTGCCTCCAGTGGAGTAGAGTATGAGCCGATATCCTTGCCCTTCTCTTGTAACTGAAAGCAGTTTAAGGGACTTCCAGGGAAACAGGAAGTGCCACCTGAAGACGTTTAGATACTGTGTGTGATGAAAACGATTAGTGAGGGCGGATACTAATAACGATGCGCCAGCCAACTGAATTCAGACTAAAGGGAAGGACCAAGTTCTGTTGTTTGATCAATTTTAACCCTTTGTAAAAACCTTTTCCTGTTCGACATCGACTCATTTTTATGTAAACATTGGAATAAAGTTTATCTATGAATACAAAAAAAAAAGAAAGAAAAAAGAAAAACACACATTCTAAAAGAAAACTCAAGTATATATTAAATTTTCTTTTAAACGATCGTGTAGGTTAGCAGTTCTGAAACTAAATTTTGAGTATTATAAGAATGAACAAGCAATTGTGAATAGTGAGTGCTCAGTTTCTCACAGTCAGAGAAGGAAGTTACAAATACAGAAACGGAAAAGACTCAGATGAGTGCTGGACAGCTGAACTGGAATCAGAAGCATCAGTAGGAACCCATGGTTTTTAAGAAGAGAGAGACAGAAATACAGATAAAATGGAAGTATGGAAAGGGAAAGAAATGCAGAGAAGAGAAACAGAAAGAGAGAAATCGAAAGAGCTAGAGAGACAGAAGGAGAAACAGCTTCGGAGCTAGAAAGACAGAGAGGTGTGAGCACACACCCCTCGCATGTTAATTTCCTCACTCTGCTCATGGAGTGGGCCTGAGAGCAATGATAAGCCAACAGCATCCCACTTCTGACACATCTTGGGCTTCCCTTCTGGCTCAGCTGGTAAAGAATCTGCCTGCAATGTGGGAGACCTGGGTTCAAAAGATCCCCTGGAGAAGGGAAAGGCTACCTACTCCAGTATTCTGGCTGGAGAATTCCATGGACTGTACAGTCCATGGCATCGCAAAGAGACACGACTGAGTGACTTTCAATTCACTTCACTCCACTCGATTTTTTAATATAATTCTCGACTAAAAGGAACCATCAGGGCTCTTTGGGGAAAATGGCTTTTTCTAACACTGGAACAAGGAACATACTAGATGAGCCTGTGACGCCTTCTTGGGCTGGAAAGCAGAGACATGCTCAGAGAATGATGTCAAAAGGACACAGAAGTCATCCTGAAGGAACATGGGCCACATTAGGAATCGTTTGAGCAACAAAATAAATGGGCTTCGTAATGAACTATCACCCACAGAATAAGAACTCACGAGTCCACACTGACATAAATAAATGAATAAACAAATAATGAAGGCGAAAAAGCTCAGTTTTACAGAAGAATCCCAAACGTTAAATGTAGGTGGAATCTTGGAATTAGAAAAATCACCGTTTGGTTACCACCACTAAGAATCATGCCAGGATGCTGAAATTGGTAGGTGGATGTGTGATGAGAAGCAGACTGCACACGGTCTCCAAATATCTCCCCATATATTTTAAATGATAGGGGGAAAACCATAATTTTACAAAAGACATCAGGACAGTCACCACCTCGTAAGTTACCCGATTTAACATCACTAGTCATGGGAAAACTCTTCTGTCTGCTGCTATGAGGTCCTGAGGAAGACACACAGCACTTCTGTGCTCCTCCCGCCACAAATGCAGAACTGGAGCCTAACCCGAAGGAAACACCAGACAGATCCGAACTGAGGGGTGTTGTGCAAAACACCTATTTCCTTGTACTTCACAGAAACGTCGTGGATGCGAAGGCCAAGGAAGGGCTGAGAAGCTGCTTCAGATCCAAGGTGATGAAGGACAAAGGACAAGGAGGTGCAGCGTAACTGAGGTTGGATTCTGAGCTAGAATTTTTTTTTTTTTTAATTAAAAAGATCCTTAGTGGAAAAACTGATGAACTTTTAATGTTACAAGTTAGATTTGGTAATTATATCGTGGCTAGCCCTGTTTTTAGTAGGTACTGCTGAAGTATTTGGAAGTAAAGGGTATGACATTGTCAACTTACTCTTAAAAGGCTCAGAATAAAAACGTGTGTGTGTATGGAGAGAGAGAACAATAAAGCAAATCTGGTAAAATGTTAACTTTGGTGGGATCTGAGGGAACTGTATGTGGAAAAATCTTTGTACTATGTTGCAACTTTGCATAAGTCTAAAATTATTGCAAAATCAAAACTCTAAATCATTTTTTAACTTGCCACTTGTCCACAGAAACCAGGAAAATTACACTCCTTCAGTGTTAATCATTAACTTCTGGGACACACTGAAATCATTCATTGCAGCTACAACTCATCATAACAAAGGGAAAATCATACATAATACACGTTTGATATTGGCAGTCACAAACTAAATTAAAGGGGGGAAAAAAACCACGTATGATTCATTTCACCTCTCTTCAAGCTCCATTTAGAACAAGGAAGGCTCAGAGGTAGTAAAACCTTGAAACAGCAAAGTGTAAAGAGTACTTAGAATGCCAAGACAGTCATGTGACATTCACTAGACAAATGATCACATCCCTCTGGGCCAGAGTTTCATCATCTGGAAAATGAAGGGGCTCTATCAGATTACTTCTGCGGTCTACTCTAATTTGTACATCATGAAAATCTGTAAATTCATTTCATAATACAAATATTTATCGCTTGCTTTACAAAATATAGATCTCACTCAAACCTCGAGTTCAAACACAACAACAAGGAACTGGCCAATAAGTTGTCACTAGGTTTCCACGCTAATTGTTTCCTCCTCTTTCCTCCATCCCAGGCAAGAATACTGGAGCGGGTTGCCTTTTCCTCCTCTGGAGGATCTTCCTGGCCCAGGGATTGAACGTGTGTCTCCTGCATTGGCAGGCGGATTCTTTACCACTGAGCCACCAGGGAAGCCCTCTGTTATTTCTCAGAGTTTGGAAAACAAAGATTTCCTTGTGTTTTTAACTTTCTGTAGCTTGACCAACGTCACCAACAAGCATATCCGTGCATTCTGAGTATCAGACTGCTAGACCCGTAAACACGGCAGTTAATTCCAAAACTTACCGTGGGCCAGTAACATCTTTTAAAATACAATATGCACAACAGAATACTTTTTTTTTTACAACAAAATAATTCGCATAGATTCTTCTACTAAAGAAAGTTCAGTGGTACAATAAACACGATTGATATCCACGTAAGTATTAACTTTTATTCAGCCGGCTTTCATAAAGGAAATCAGGTTAAGTAACTTATCTGATAAACCTGAATTGCTAAGGTTCCTTTCTGTTCTGTTTTTCAGTTTAGACAATATCATTCTTACAGGAGGACCCTATGCTGTGATGCTGTCATTATTTCAGGACTGAAATAGCACAACATACAAAGCCAACCATTTTTTTGCAGGGGCTACTCACCTGAGAGCTCTTGCCACACTTAGCGTCTCCCGAAACGATCACAATTTGACTTTGAAGCAGCTTCTCCATAAAGGAGTATTTTTCCTTCCATATTGGAAGGTCTTCTCTTTCTTTCAGAAGTTTATAGTAACGTGATGAATACGGCAAGCCATCGAAAGGGTTAAGTTCCAAGTCCTCACACGCCAGAATTCCCTCCTCATCCCCGTCACTGGAATCCAGGGACTCGGGGAAATAGCGTTTTTCGGAGGAAGAGTTAGGACATTCCAGGGCTGCTGCTTCCATCTTGTCCAAGGGAGCTTAAGCCGCCGGCATTCTCCCACAACAACCCACTGCAAATAGAGCCGTCTCCACACACAAACTCAGACGTTCCAGCCTGCGGGACTGCAGGCCAAGGCCCGAGCCAGCTGAATTCCCCTGGTCTGCATCTGTTCTCTGCTGCGTCGGCTGCTGTGCTCCAGCGCTCTCCTGTGCATTCAGTGATGGTCGATAAAGCTGGACGCAAACTAAACAAGAAGGAAAGTCAGGTACACAGACACACGAGACGCTCAAAAGAAAGAGCGACAGGCATTCCAAAACAAAAGCCCGATTTCTTCTGTTAACGGGTTACTGTCTGGCATTTCTGCTGCCTGTTTAAAAGGCCAGGAATAATACAGGCTCGCTCTTCGGGTTTGGTTGGTTGCCGTTTCTCCCTGGCCAGTTTAAGCACGAGCCCACCCGGGACCTGGTTCTCTCTGCTGACCCCTGTCCCAGGTCCCCGCATCTTGATTGACAGCGGAATCGGGAGCAACAGGCGGACATTGTGAGCGTGAGGCTCCATCACGTGGTCACTAATCCCACCACAAAGGAGACGGCAGACCCTCTAACAGGGAAAACTGCTGAGGGCCTGGCGAGTGCTCCCCCACACTGGCTTCAGAAAGCCTACTATTTATTTATTTAGCTTAAAAGAGTATTACATTTTCTTATTCATTTTACACTTGCCTGTGCTAATTTACAAAGCCAAGTGAGTGAATTTATTATTTTTTCCCATCTGAGGCTATGCTAGCTTTGGTTAATGAGGTCTTTTATTTGTTTAACTACACCAGAAATCTCAAGCATATTTCTTGAGATTCCTGTGTCTTAAGCCCAACATGTTAGATTTAAGAGGCAACAAATTACAACACTTAGTTTAAATGAAGAAGAGAAAAACTGCCTAAGAAAGGGTAAAATTTACACTAGGAATAGTCTGTATGTGTCAGGGAAGGGATCCTTCCTTTTCCAATCACTGGTGGTTTTTAAAAAATTCAATCAGTATTGCTGGAAATAAGCACCTTTTCACATTAACCAAGGGAAAACTAAAAGCAAAGAAAAACTCAAGTAAACAGAGCGCAGAATAAACTACATTCCATGATATCTTGTCACTCAGATCACTCTTTTTATGGCACCTCATGTATCAGAATTGTTGCTCGAGATTGTCAGAGTTAGTAGTCTCAAACGGCTAGCTTCTAACCATAAGTAATAAAAACAAAACAAAACACTTCTCCACTGGTCAAGTCAGGCTCCAAGGAAACAGTCCCTCACTTAAGAAACAATCTTGAGTGCCTTTCCAGGGCTTAAACTAATACACGAGGCGCTGGTCACACACGTAAGGATACTCTGGGCGTAGGACGAAGACTGTTACAGAACTTTTAAAAAGTCACAGATCACAAGCGGGAGACCCTGATCTCCAGGGTGGGGAAAGAACGTTTCGAGGGCAGAGTTCTTCAAAATTCATTCTGAAAGCCACTGATTCAAAATTCCAACGGAACTGTCAAGGTGTGATAATACAAATGTAACGCGCGTTAACTCCACAATTCCGCAGAGACCAGATCCACAGAAGACTCCAAAAGCACGACAGCCTGAGACCACAGCACACGGCGGCCTTGCGACGCTGCCCAAGAATCAGAACCCTCTACTGCTTAAGAGAAGTTAACGCTTAGTTTTGTGTTCAGCTTTTGTTTTGTTCTGATTAGAATCCCTTCCAAGGGATCTCATCTTACATGTAAATTAAATTACTGTTACTATGACTGATGATTGCCTTAGGTACTGTTTCTGAATTGTTTTCAGTTCAGTCGCTCGGTCATGTCTGACTCTTTGCCACCCCATGGTCGCAAATTGTTTTATCTTAAAAAAAAAAAAAAAAAAGCAGCACCATTACTATTACCAAACACGTGTCCTTGAAATGTTTCTCTTACAGTACTCCCTAAAAGCGTAATCATCTTGTAATCAAAGTCTTACTTGGAAAGTACTGACCACGTTGAATCCTCGGGAACAGTCACGTTTTCTGAATAGGCATCTTTCTAGAAGAAAGCTAAGGCTGACCTTGCCTCTTTTTACACAAACCATGTGTACAGATACACATCACCTACTTATCTGTTCTGGTGATTCAGAGATGACCCATGGAGCGGTGGACTCTACTTCCTCTCCCTGTGAATCTGAGCTTGCCCCGTGACTTGCTGTGACCACAGGAATGCAGTGAAGTTATGCTGGACTACTTCCGAGGCATTCAATCACTTGAAAACACTCTCCCTTGGAGCCAACTGTCATTCAGTGAGGTGGAGAAGCCACGAGGAAGAGACCGAAGCTTGGCATCTGCTGATAGAAGGCTTAGCCCGCCAACCATGTGGGTGAGTGGTGGAAGGCGGCCCACCCCGGCACAGCCTCCAGACGACCACCGGCCCGGCCGACAGGACGTCTGCACAAGGAGCGGCCACGGGAGCCCAGGCACCTGGAGAACCACGGGACGGGCCACCAAGTTCCAGCAGCAGAAAACCAGACTTCTGCCGGCGAAATAGAGCACACTCGGGATTTAACTTTTTCTTCATGACTCAAGGTCCATTGGAGAAGACTCGAGAGTCCCTTGGACTGCAAGGAAATCCAACCAGTCCATCCTAAAGGAAATCAGTCCTGGGGGTTCAATGGAAGGACTGATGCTGAAGCTGAAACTCCAATACTTTGGCTACCTGATGTAAAGAACTGACTCATTGGAAAAGACCCTGATGCTAGGAAAGATTGAAGGGAGGAGGAGAAGGGGACAACAGAGGATGAGAAGGTTGGATGGCATCACTGACTTGATGGGACATGAGTTTGAGTAAACTCCGGAAGTTGGTGATGGACAGGGAGGCCTGGTGTGCTATGGTGCATGGGGTCGCGAAGAGTCAGACACGACTGAGCGACTGAACTGAACTGAATTGAACTGAACAAGGGCACCAATGCACTGGCTCCTGTAACAGAATGAGGTTTCCAGATTTCCCTGAAATGACGGGGGTCAGAGGCCAGACTGTGGCCACAGAGCCCTCCTTGCCCGGGGATGTGGCCCCCACGTCACACGGTCGCTCTTCCCTGGTGAGGCTCCCATCTGCTTCTCCCACTCTCCTACACGGTGCTGAGAACCAGGCAGCCTTGTTGCACAGAAACGCCTGTGAAGGCTGAGTCCACAAAGGGCTCTACGCTGACCCCAGTCTGAAGGGTAAAGCGATGAAGCCTGCGACACCTATTTTCAGCTCTCTTGGGACCTGTTTTTCTTTCTTTTGGTCTATCTTTATTTATTTGGGCTTCCCTGCTGGCTCAGTTGGTAAAGAATCCACCTGCAATGCAGGAGACCCCGGTTTGATTCCTGGGTCAGGAAGATCCCCTGGAGAGGGGAAAGGATACCCACTGCAGTATTCTTGGGCTTCCCTGTGGCTCAGCCGGTAAAGAATCTGCCTGCAATGCGGGAAACCTGGGTTCGATCCCTGAGTTGGGAAGATCCCCTGGAGAAGGGAAAGGCAACCCACTCCAGTACTCTGGCCTGGAGAATTCCACGGACTGTACAGTCCATGGGGTCGCAACGAGTTGAACACGACTGACCGACTTTCACTTTATCTATTTAACTGGAGGATAACGGGCTTTACAATGTTGTGCTTCTGCTGTACAACAACACGAGTCAGCTGTGAGCATGCGTATGTCCCTTCCCTCTCGAGACCCCCAGCCCCTCATCCCGTCCCTCCCAGGCATCACGGAGCGTCAGGCTGGGCTCCCCGCGCTGTACAGCAGCTTACAGCAGCTTCCCACTGGCGGTTTTACGCAGGTGGTGGTATGTGTCAAGGCTGCTCTTTAGATTTGTCCCGCTCTCTCCTTCCCCTGCTGTGTCCACAAGACCCTTTTACTGTCCTACAGACTGAGTTCCCGATTTGGAGGGGCACGTGGCTGAGTTTTGAGTCTACCAACTCGCAAGACAGACACACACACCTCTCCTCACTGATTCAGCAACTGGCGGAATCCGTGTCAATCACTTGCTCCTGTCATCGTTGTTCAGTCACTCAGTTCTGTCTGACTCTTCACGACCCCATGGACTGTAGCCCGCCACGCTCCTCTGTCCATGGGATTTCCCAAGCAAGAGTACTGGAGTGGGCGGCCGTTTCCTTCTCCGGGGTATCTTCCTGACCCAGGGATTGAACCTGAGTGTCCAGGACTGGCAGGTGGATTCTTTACTACTGAGCCACCAAGGAAGCCCCACTTTCCCCCAGATGTAATTAAATACACACAAGAGATTCCTGTCCTGGCCTTTGGCAAATTTAATAGTAGCAACCTAAATAAGGGAAAACAAGTAATACAGGCTACACGTCACTCAAAATAAAAATGTTACCCGTCCTGATATAAATATAAACTACATTCTATGACAAGAATTTTAAATCTGAAAGCAAACTGGCATTTCTTCATTTTTCAAAGCTATCCTACATGAGACTGTAGATCACATAATTTGTCAAAGACTGCTCTCTGAAGTGAATCTATTACAACTCTTAAATGAGCATTTACGAAAATAATACATTATCCAGCATAACATGAAACTGCCTCACCAAGAAAAGAATCAGAAGTTAACACGTGGCTAATGAGCTACATGTTGGCCATTTATATTTTGGCTCTGGGCCAGTAATTCTAGAAATGTAAATGAAGTCCATAGACAAGGATAAAGCTTTCAGGGACTAAGTCAAATAACGTGGTGAAATTTGTCCTGAATAACCGTTCCACCGTTTGATGCTCCTCTTCTGCATTTCCCCGTCACGTTCAACAGAATATCAATGGGTGCTTCACACCTACCAAACCTCACCTGTACAATTTCAGCAAGTGCACAGGTCTGGCGGCCCCCCAACACTGAGTCTCTCTGTAAAAGGCTGGTGAGCTCTCATCCTGTTTCGCGGCTCTGATGCCACCGTTTGTGGAGGTCTCCCCATTTATATGTCCCGTCAAGCCTCTCTCCCGGAACCCCAGTCTCGTGTATTCAACTACCTACTAGTCATCTCCAATGTGGATACTTAGCAGACATTTAAAACTGTATGTACCCAAAGCTGAGCACTGACATCTGCCCCAAAGCCATACATCTGGGCTGCTCATCTTCTTCCTTTTAACTGCTCAGACCCCAAAATATGAACGTAGTATTCTTCATTTTTCTTTATCTCAAATCCCATCTCTGATCCATCAATGGACTTGCCAGACAGAACAGCAGCATCCAAAGATGTGCGTGTCCAAAGGCCTGGGATCTTCAAAATGTACTCTGCTTGACAAGAGGGCTGCAGATGTGATCAAGTTGAGGACCTTGGCCAAGGGAGATCGAGCTGGTGGGTCTGAGCTAATCGCAGGGTCTGAAAATCAGAGACCCCTTCTCAGGTTTAGTCAGAGGGGACACGACCGTGGAAGAAGGGTTGGGGAGATGTGATACTGTTGGCTCTGAGGAGGGAGGGCGGGCTTGTGAGCCACAATGTGGTGATCTCTAGAAGCTGGGAAGCCAAGGAAAGGAATTCTCTCCTAGAGTGTCTAGAAAGCACCATAGCCCTGCCTGATTTTAAACAAGTGATGAACATTTAAAAACGTGTATTTTAATTTTTATTTCTTTATTTGGCTGTGCTAGGTCTTAGTTACAACACGTGGGATCTCTAGTTGAGACTTGTAGCATTAACTCTTAGTTAGGGCCTGTGGGATCTAGTTCCCTGGCCAGGACTCCAACCCGAGCCCCCTGCATTGAGAGTGCAGAGGCTTAGCCACTGGGCCACAGGGAAATCCCAAACCATGACAAACTAACTTCTAACTGAAGCAAATTATGATAATAAATTACCACTAAATTTGCGGTAATTTGTTACAGGAGCAATAGTTAACTAATACATCTGGTCATGCCCGTTCTACCTTCAAAATATATCAAAACCCCCGTAACTTCCACCATGAACAGCCAGTCTGAGCACTAACCTCTCATCTGGATTACTTCAGCAGCCTCGAGACTGGCCTTGGTTCCACCCTTAGTCTCTTGAAGTCAAAGAGATCCTGGTAAAGTCTACTTAGGTCTCCTCTGCTCAAAACTTTCTCATGATTTAGAAACTTCACCTTACTCCAAGGAAAAACCACAATCCTTAACAGGACCTGCAAGGCCTGTGGGATGCAGAGGCATCACCTCCCTGCCCGTTTCCCTGGCTCCCTCTCTCACTCACACTTCTCTGCTCAAGCGGCCCCCTCACTGTTCCTCAAACACACGGCACACACCTGCTTCAGGACTTCATACCCGCTCTGCTCTCCGCCTGAAACGCTCCTTTCCTCCGATACCCAAACAGCCAGCTCCCTTATTTTCCTAAAGACCTTCCTCAAACGTCAACTCTGCCACGGGGGTTTCCTGCCCCGGGTCTGCCCTGTCTGAACCTTCAGCCATGCCCTTGTGCCCCACACCCACTCCCCTAGCTCCTTCGCCTGCTCTGTTTCCTCTTCACATCTGTTTACTGTTGGAGCCCTCCACCGGAAGGCAGGCACCTCGAGTTGGGAAGGTGTCTGTTTTTCTCCCTGCCTTTACGGCAGAGTTGGCACATGGAAAGCATTCAACAGATACTTGCTGAATGAATCAATGATGTTGCTAGCACACCAGGGTACTGCTGTTCAACTATCCGGGTTGCCCTCTGTTCAGTCAGTGACCAAGTCCTTCAAATGTCACCGCATTCTGTCCCTTTCATCTCGCCTTTCATCCCAGACGTCCGTGGCCACCTGCCTGTCTCCCCAGGCGCTCCACTGCAATCCTCGTGCACAGATCTGCACTTTCATTATATTACTCTACTTAAAGTTCCAGTTGGCTGACTACCGGTGCATCAATAGAGCTGAAACACTTCTGTTAGGAACTCACTATGTTTCTGGATTTCAGTGACTTTTTTGCCCCCGAATATGACACAGAATAGACCCTTGCTGTTTTTAAAGGTTACGGCCTGAGAGTCTGGTGAATTAGCACATCCATCAACTGAAATATCTGCGAGCTTAAGTTTTTGCATGAACCATACGCTGAAATCACAAATTAGCTCCTTTTTCAACATTTCTTAGAGCTGCTTTTTTCTTGATGAATGAGAAGAGTGGTTGTGTAGAAAATCAGTTACACTGAGATTCACACAGCAGCGTGCCTCAAGCACGCTCCAGCAGCAGACCCCCTGATCTTTCCGGTCACTTGTCAATAACCAATATGAGGAGGCAACATCCCTAAGGATTAGGTAACTACTGAACCATCTGTACTACACACTATCTTTCCTTTCAGTCTCTCTACTCGAACCATCATCGAGCTATATCCTCTTTGGCAATTTCCACAGTCTGAACTCAGATACAGTGGGTCTTGATTAGCAATCAGAGGTTGAATCACCTTCTGTCCTTTGGGGATTTTATGCTTTTAAGACTAACATCTGATTGTGTTTTATTACAGGTATTATTCTCAATCTAATAGGTTTTCTCTATTCTCAAGTCTTCTCATCTTCAATGCCTGCATTTTCATGTCTTCCGTTTTCTTATTCAACTAATATTTGAGTGTCTACTAAGTATCTGGCCTGTGAACATACGAGTGACTCATATGCACAGGTGAACATACAAGTGACATGTGAACAGGCAGGGCTGGGTCCCGTCCTCATGGGGCTTACAGTCTAGCTGAAAACGAAGGTGGGGGTCAAAAAAGACTCTTAATCTTGTAGTCAAATAAGGAAGACTTCCTGGTAGCTCAGATGATAAAGAATCTGCCTGCAGTGCGGGAGACCTGGGTTCAATCTCTGGGTCAGGAAGATCCTCTGAAGAAGAGAATGGGTACCCCCTCCAGTGTTCTTGCCTGGAGAATCCCATGGACAGAGAAGCCTGGTGGGCCACAGTCCATGGGGTTGCAAAAAGTGGGACACGACTAAGTGACTAACACTTTCACCTTCTTTCAAGTAAGCAGAAGAAGGAAGAATGACAGGTATGCAATAGAAAAAAGAAAAGATCCAGGGACAGGTGCATTCACAGATGAGACAAGGGCCAAATCAGGGAAGACTGGAATAAGCTACTAATAAAACTATTAAGTTTTATTTTAAATGCCATGGGCCTAACTCAGTCACTTCTTGATTAAAATTTTTATCTTTTAAACATTTTGCTTTTCTTTACAATTTTGTTAAATCTAATGTGTTACTCAATTTTCCAAATATTACCTATGATTTTTCTAATATCTACCTTCAGCTTTCTTAATTACTAGTGCATGACAAGTTCTAGGAGAGCTGGTGCCAACTGAATGTAAATGGCAGAATGGAATGGGTACTGGAATTAGGAGCAAGCTTACCGAATAGGGCAGTAAGAGAAACCAGCAAATCACATTCAAGTGAAAAATTATCAGAAATATTAAAAACTAAACACCACTTCTTGACTATTTAAAACTATTTTCACAAAGGCCTGTGAAAATAGGTCTTTTCTATGCTCTAACTCATAGCTGGTCCTTTTTCATCCCCACTGCTTAGGAAAAGTGCTCTGGGGAAAACACACTTACACAAACACCTTGCCTTTTAAACAATTATTCTTTTAATGTGACTGGCAAATTTGTTTTGACACTATTTATGTGACCAACGCATTTTTCTTGAAGAATTTGTGCTAATTTTTATTGAAAGTTTTTAAAATAATTTAATAACTATTTAAAGTCTCTTCATATTCTGCAGAAGAGGAAATTATTTATTATTCAAATGTTTGCAAACAGAATTAAATGGAGAGTCCAGTAATTTCTTAAAAATCCTAGAGGATGTCCCTGGTGTTCAGTGGTTAAGAGTACACCTTGCAATGCGGGGGACACGGGCTCGATCCCTGGTTCTGGAAGATCCCACATGTTGCAGAGCAACTAAGTCCAAGTACCACAATCACTGAGCCCATGCTCTGGGGCCCTTGAGCTGCTACTGAAGCCCGAGTGCCTAGAGCCTGAGTTCTGCAGCAAGAGAAGCCACCCGAAGGAGAAGCCTGTGCCCCACAGCAAAGAGCAGACACCGCTTGTGCATCTAGAGCAAAGCCCCGCCACACAGCTACAAAAACCCAGCACGGCCAAAAATAAGTAAGTCTTTCTAATGGATGTGAATCTGAGCAAACTCCCGGAGACAGTGAAGGACAGGGAAGCCTGGGGTCCTGCAGTCCTTGGGGTCACAAAGAGTCGGACACGACTTAGCGGCTGAACACTGAACAAGGGGAGTGACTTAGTAAAAAGAAACATCTGTCTAGGTGGAATCTTTGGAACAACGCTGGACACTAACGCAAACTCAGCACATGGACTCGACACATTCACTCAGGCTTTCACGTGACGTCCTCTAGCTCTAGGTTTATGACAGACTTCCTAAGGTCAAGATCCACTTCTGAGTCTTCTCTGCAGAGTTTACAACGTAACACAGGCCTTTGCTAAGATTATGTGACCAATAATAAACAATATACTCGTGAACCATGATGACAAGGTTTAGAACAAAGGAAGGTTAATGAGGCATTACAAGTGAATAATGACTGTCCTCAGAATAGAGGGCTGTTATTTCTTTGGAGAACAGGATCATTAGTTTCATATTCCACACCAACCCTATTCAAAGTGCTTGTTTGTGACACGATAAGGAGCTTGCACTGCAGTGTAAGTTAACTGGCTGCTTCCTTCCCTGAAGAAATCCTGCTATTACCCTGAACAAACAGTATGACTAGGGCCACAGTCTATTTACATTCTGGCACCAGCTCCTAATCTCACTGCAAACCAGTAAGAGTCTGTGGACTGACACTGGTCTGCACACTGCACTTTGAAAACAAAGGTCCTATCCAACCACCGAAGCTGGACTAGTACTAAGGACAGCGATAATGATAATGAGGATGATTCTACCAATTAGCCTTTACAGAGTGCTTACTGGGCGCCAGATGCTAGAAGTACTTAAGCACTTTATATGGATTATTTCATTTAAACTCTTAAGGACCCCATGAGGGTTTACTTTATTATTTCCATTTTTTTTAATGAGGAAATTTAAGCCTTCAGAAGCTTAGTTAATTCACTCAGCTTTGAGCTGCTCAGCTGGGGTAGAGCAGGTGCTGAAGTCCTGCAGTCTGCTCTCAGCTTCGCCCCAGGTACGTGTCCCAGGCACGGGTCTAGGGTGTGCTCGACTGTGTCGCACCACGCTGCTCCCTGCCCGCGTTAAAGAATTGCAGCAGGCTCCCGCGGCAACACTGTGGGTAGAGAACCACTCGACATTACAGGAGGTACCAGGCAGGGTGGCCGGGAAAACATACCATATGACAACAGTTCTTCACGGAAAGGAAAACATAGCTGTAATCCCCCATATTGAGAGCTGCAGTCAAATATCTAATACGAAAACTTTATTTTCCAGGTGTATTCTATTTTAATCAAAAACAATGGACTTAACATAACTGGGCTTTTAAGAAGATTACTCCTTTGCTTTCCTTTGTTTTAATTGGCTCAGAGCTCCCCAAAGCACATCCTATTGTATACTGTCATCCTGCTTATTTAACTTACATGCAGAGTACAGCATGTGAAAAGCCGGGCTGGATGAAGCACACGCTGGAATCAAGATTATTGGGAGAAACATCAATAACCTCAGATATGTAGACGACACCAGCCTTAGGTCAGAAAGTAAAGAATTCAAGAGCCTCTTGATGAAGGTGAAAGAGGAGAGTGAAAAAGCTGTCTTAAAACTCAACATTGAAAAAATGAAGAACATGGCATCAGGTCCAATCACTTCATGGCAAATAGATAGGGAAACAATGGAAACAGTGACAGACTTTTATTTTCTTGGGCTCCAAAATCACTGTGGATGGTGACTGCAGCCATGAAATTATAAACACTCGCTCCTTGGAAGAAAAGCTATGACAGACCTAGACAGCATATTAAAAAGCAGAGACATTCCTTTGCTGACAAAGGTCTGTATAGTCAAAGCTATGGTTTTTCCAGTAGTCACGTAGAGATGTGACAGCTGAACAATAAAAAAGGCTGAGCACCAAAGAACTGATGCTTTTGAACTGTGATGTTGGAGAAATTCCTGAGAGTCCCTTGGACAGCAAGGAGATCAAGCCTGTAAGTCCTAAAGGAAATCAACCCTGAATATTCACTGGAAGGACTGATGCTGAAGTTGAAGCTCCAATACTTGGGCCACCTGATTCGAAGAGCTGACTCATCAGAAAAGACCCTGATGCTGGGAAAGATTGAAGGCAGGAGGAGAAGGGGACGACAGAAGATGAGATGGTTGGATGGCATCATTGACTCAATGGACATGAGTTTGGGCAAGCTCTGGGAGTTGGTGACGGACAGGGAAGCCTGGCGTGCTGCAGTCCATGGGGTCGCAAAAAGTTGGACACAACTAAGCGACTGAACAACAACAACAATGGTTTCTAGTGGAAGAGCTTGGCAGGCTACAGTCCATGGGGTTGAAAAGAGTCAGACACAACCAAGCGATATCTCAATAATAATAATATACCAAACACAGCTTGAATAATCAATCCTGCACAATTTTTTTTCAAGAATCCTACATTCTACTGGCAATTTGCACATACAGAAAGACTTCCCAAGCTCAATCAATGTTTGTGTATCATAATAACATATTACTCCCTACATGTAAGTCTATAAATCAAGGGTTTTGTTAGAATTTCAAATGGCTGGGCCACTCAGTGCTTTTTAACACTATTTTGATGATTATTTTTACTGGATAATATTCTAAAAACTAACACTTGAGTAAAAGCAAAGTTAATAAAGTATACTAAAATATTAATTTGACTTATTTATGCAGTCTAGTTAGATATCTGAACAAAATGCGTGAGCCAATCAAAGTTGAAAACTAAAAATAGGCTATTGCCAGTCTCCTTAAAGAAGTCACCATATTTATTTTACCTACAACATACACAAAATGAACTTTCATACAACTTCTTTATCAGACAGTATTGCTTGGGGCATTATCATACCTCCTGAAGTTATATTCTACTTGAATTGTTGCTCTCAACGAGATTGTGAAAAACGAAAAATATGAGGAACCTTTTTCACTAAGTATGTGTGTGTGTGCGTGTTCAGTCGGTCGTGTCCGACTCTCTGCGACCCCATGGACTGTAGCCCGCCAGGCTCCTCTGTGAGTGGTATTCTCCAGGCAAGAGTACTGGAGTGGGCTGTCATTTCCTCCTCCATGCTAACGAAGTAATGGGTAGCCATTCTGCACCAACTTTATTAAAACAAGAATCAATCAATAAACTACGTTGCGCACTCTAAGGCAGGTGGAGGAAAACAGAACCATTTCAGGGACTGCCAACACACGAGCCCGGAAGAGCAGGGGTTCTGTTCTGTTCATCTCTCCAGATTTTCTGGTCCCTCCTCTCTAGTCTCTGTACCCCAGAGTTTTATCCCCAACCCTCTTCTCACTGCACATAACCTCCCCAGAGAATCTCACTCACATTTTAACTTCAATCACTGAGTGCTTCACCCGAGTTCCAGCTTCATCTCAGACTTCCTTCTACAGCACCAGAGCCACACGTCCAAGTACTACTTACGGGATGTCCCAACTTAGATAACAGGCAATTTCAGGGTTAACGTTCAAAACTGAACTTGTCATCTACCCCATTCTCACACTTCTGAGTAAGAAAACGCTTCTTTCACATTCCTGATTCAGCAACTGACAGAACAATGCCCGTCAGCAGGAAGTCATCCCTGGCTTCCCCCCACCTCCACCTCCAGCACCTCCAAGGCTGCTGATTTCACCTCGCTCAGCGGCCCCTCCTCCTGATTCCCGACACCATCACCACCAGAGCCTTCGTTATCTTATCATTTTTTCACAGAATTGCTGCAAAATCTCCAGTTTTGCTCTTCTGCCTCTATCTGCGGCTCTCCGTCAACATGACGTCATTCACAGGCTGCCGGTGATCTCTGTCAAATGCAAAACTGGTCATGTCACTGATTCAAGTGCTTTTTATTACCTTCAAGACAAAAGCCTCACTCCTGGGTTCTTTTTGACTTAGTCTGTATTTGCTTCTCCAGTCTTCCAGAATGTTCTCTCTGCTCCAACCACAATCCTATCCCCTGTACCTCTGCCCAGTCTCTTCCTCTGCCTGGGAGATTCCCCTGCCCTCACAGACAATCAATCCATGGAGTCATTTCCTAGTCCTGTCCCTCCTGGAGAAGAAATCCAGGTCCCAGGAAGTACCTAACACATTATAGGTGCCCACCGAATATTTGCTGTGTGTATGCTGGAGTTAATGACAACCCTTTACATTTAATACATTCTTTGTAATATACAAGGAATTTTCATTCACATCTATAATCACTTTTGACAACCACTGCAGGTTTTATCATCCTGAGTTATCAATGAGGAAATAATGGCCCCTGACTTTCCCAAGATGGAAGAGCAGGAATTAATGCAATCATCCCTAATTAAAGGCTTGTCCTCTATTATTATCCTACTTAATTATCAGGTACATACTGAAAACCCACTATGAGCTAAAAGGAATATAGAAGCAGCCTAGGTCATGGACTTAGCTCTAAAATGTTTAATCTCAACAGAGGCACAAGACCCATACACACAAAAAAATGAGAGAAAATTCTACAAGATAGTATAGTATATATACAAAATAGATAACCAATAGGGACCTACTGTATACACAGAAAACTATATTCAATATCTTATAATATTGAAAAGAATCTTTAAGGTAAAAGTATCTGAGAAGGAACATATATGTATATATATATGGCTAAATCACTGTACTATACACCTGAAACTAACACGATATCGTAAACTAACTATACCTCAATTAAAAAAAATTCTAAGAAAAAAAAAGAAAGTATAGTGTAGTATCGGGCTAAGTGCCAAAGTGCGTAGTGACCCAGGGAGGAACAGAAGTGCACTCAGTGGCACTCACCTATCCTGGGGGCTTCCTGGGCTCAGGGGGTAAAATATCCCTCTGCCAATGCATGAGATGCAGAAGACGCGGGTTTGACTCCTGGGTTGGGAAGTTCCCCTGGAGAAAGGAATGGCAAGCTGCTCCAGTGTTCTTGCCTGGAAAATCCCACAGACAGAGGAGTCTGGTGGGCCGCAGTCCAGGGGGTTGCAGGGTCGGACACGACTGAGTGACGGCATGAACACACGCGCGCCCACCCTGGAGAGGCCCTCCAGACAGGAGATGGGGGAGAGGGCAGCATGGCTCTGTAGCCCAGTTATACCATGAGTGATTAAAAGGGCTAACAGAGAGGCATTTCTTAAGTCCAACAATTTGAGTGCAGACCATGACAGGTCTGGAGGACAGAAAGGAAACAGCAAAAATGGAAATTTAATTGTTTTCTGTCTTTGAACAAATTCCTTCTGAGTTTTAGAAAGTAACAGAGGGAAGAGTTCCCTCACTATGGAAAAACAGAAATCCAGAAACAAAAATGAAAACTTCCTCTGACTTACGAGAGTAAGTTTATGAAACAGAAGTACATTCATCTGCTTTATTTTCCTTCTTTCCTTTTGAAATCATCCTACTTGAATTAAACCACGTTAACTTCCTAAGGGAATTACTTTTACTTTGAATTCTGATGTGGACAAGAGATTTAAACAAGAAGAAGAAAGGCCACCTCTGTCTCTTAATTGCTACCTTGTTATTTCCTGGGACAGTGCTTTGGCTTGCTACATGTAGTTGAGCATCAGCAAAGTAAACAATAATGTAATTATTCCCTCCAGTGAAGAGCTGGGAAACTTTTCCCAACGTGACAGTGAAAACAAATAGAAAAAGTAGTACAGAATCCCCAAAGGGACGACCCATACCTTTACCATTCATTTCAACCCCCAGCAGCTAGCAACCAACCTCAGGCCACCCCCTCCAGTAATAAAGCAAGGCCCTTTATCTGGAGCAATTTCTTTAAAGCTCTTCTCAATCATTCAATAGACATTTAACAAGTACATTGTTACCGGAGAAAAAGAAACTGAATAGCAACCCCTGCCTTGGACACTTTTGTACCTACCCTTCCTCATTTTCACCCCCTTCTTTAGTCCTATGTTCCACAGGCACACAATCCCCTAAGACAAATGCTGTTTTTCCGTTGCTCAAGTCACCTATTACCTAAAATATGTCAATGCAAGATTGCCTCAATGTCAAGCTCATAGCTATCGATAAAATCATTCATCTATACTACAAAATATTTACCAATACACATCTCCATTTTATAACGCAATTATCCTCTGGTAAAAAAAAAAAAAAGAAAAAAAGTCTGCATATAACTATTAAATTCTCGAGTCCTTGTTACATGAAGATCTACAATTTTGGTTCTTTCTTCTTTTTAAATACAAGTACCTAATCCTTTACTATATGGGAAAATTTAACCCTACCTCCTCTTTTCTTTCTGTTAATAAAAGCCAAGCTTTAATCGTTATCTTGTCACTTTGACTATGAGATTTTCAACGAACATCATTATGTTTGTTTCTCCAGTGAAAAGACCAATTCATAACTTTGCTAATGATGTGAAAACTAGAATTTGAAAAGACTGTACTACAGAAGAACTGTTGATCTCAGAACCTTTCTATCTAAAAATCCATTCCCTGTCTCCAAGTAACAAGAACAGGTAGTCAAGGTACCTACCATGAAGTGTTTACCTTCCAACTTGAATTTATTACTTTAATACTGTAGCTGTTGAATTACAGGTTCTGTGTATATCACACTGCTTGTCAATATCCACATAAGCATAAACCCTGTGGCTTTGACAATGAATTTGAAAAAGTCCCCGTACAGCCTGAGAGGGGAGAGCCCAATTTGGTGGAGTATAATAAATGTCCCTTTCCATCACAGAGTATCTGCTTCTCAGGTTCAATTAACCTCTGAATCCTCCTCGATGTCCTCGTCATCTACAGGGTGGAAAAGAGTGAGTAGTCACTAACGCGACCCCAAACCACTCTCTTCATTCCCCTCAAGTCCTGTCTAGGGCAGCAGGAGGAACTGATGGAGGGGCCAGAATCTTCAGAGCCGAGCACTGCATCGATCATGGATCATGCCGTTTCCTCCCACCTACCCGTGCATCCCCTTCCTTTCCTTCTCTCCTCTCCTTAGCGTTGCTCTTCTTGACCTATACAGCACTCTCCCTGTGGTCTGAATTTTTACAGCCTACCAGACAAAATGCTCGGTGATCCCCAACGCTTCCTGAAAGCACTACCTGCGTCGATGTTTTCAAAACCACTCTTAAGAGAAAAAAAGACTATGGTGTGGGATCTTGCTACAAAAAAAGATTACGGTGTGTTTCACTTGCCCTACCAAGTTTTGGTGCAGAACGTGTGGGCTTGGTGCCCACAACTTGGAGCGAAAACCAGGAGCTCTAAAACAAATACACCCACACACATAGACACACATACTTGGTGATACAACCTAGAGCGAAAACCAGGAGCCCTGAAACAAATACACACACACACACACACACACACACACACACACACACACTTGGTGCTACAACTTGGAGAGAAAACCAGGAGCCCTGAAACAAATACATACACACACACACACACACACACACACACACACACACACACTTGGTGCTACAACTTGGGAGCGAAAACCAGGAGCCCTGAAACAAATACACACACACACACACACACACACACACACACACACACACTTGGTACTACAACTTGGAGCGAAAACCAGGAGCCCTGAAACACACACACACACACACACACACTTGGTGCTACAACTTGGAGCGAAAACCAGGAGCCCTGAAACACACACACACACACAAACACACACACACACACAAAACTAAAAACCGGAAAGATCCGACTGGAGCCCGCGGCCCGAAAGGTGACTCTTGGGATGACAGTGCAATGTGCGCAGCGGAGGCGCCTTCTCCCCGCATTTCGGGACCCGAGCGACAAGCTCGGCCCACTGCCGACCACTTGCTCCCATCCGCTAAGAAGCGCTGCCGGCCAAAGTGACACGAGTGGCCGAAGTTCGGCCCCGGGCCGAGCCGGCGCACCGCTCCCCGACCCGTGGCCGCCCCCCAGCCTCGCAGCCCCGGGGCCCGCAGGGAGGGCCCGTGCGCCGGGACACGGCTCCGCTAGGCTGGGGGGCGGCCCGGGGCGGGGGGCCGTCTCCTCCCGGGCGTTTCCCCAGTCGGGGCGGGGTGGTCCGGGGCCGACCCGGCGGGCCCGCAACAGGTGCGCCCGGGCCGCCCCCACCCCGGCCTCCCGCCGCCGCGGCCCGGCCTTTACCTGCTGTCTGCGGACGGAGGCCCGGGTGCGGGCGCCCTTCCCCGCCGAGCTCGTCGGACGCGCGGACCGACGAACGGACGCCTGGGATCGGCGACGGAGGGCCCACGGGGCCCCACCCGAAGGCCCCGCCGGGGACGCGAGGGCCACCGCGGGGAGGGCGCGACCGCCCGACCAGGCCGCCCCGGGGCAGTGCGTCTTCCGCCCGCGGGCCCCCTCCGCCCGCAGCGCTAGCTGCCCGCCTGGAGACGCGCGGGCCCTCGCGCTCGTTCGCGTTTCCTGGCGTCTTTTTGTCCCTCCCTCTCGCCGTCCTTCCTGCTCCTCCTCCTGCCCCCACCCCGCCCTCTGGGTTGTCAGGGCAACCGAAGCGACGCCGGCCCCCGGGAGGAGAGGCGTTAAAAGGGGCTTGCGGCGCCGGGGGCTCGGCCGATAGGGGCCCGGGAGCAGCTTCCTCTATGGAGCTCCAGAGTAAGAGGGCCGGGGCCGGGGCGGGCCTCCCCCGGAACGGGTGTGGGCGCCCTGCGCGACGCTCCGCAGGCTTTTTTAAAACGCTTTTGACCTGGATATAAGGTCTCCCTCTCGCGCTTTCTTCTTCGAGGGAGTCGAGAAAGGGGCTAAATCCCGCGGAGTGTGACTGTCGGGAGCCAGAGGGCTGCGTGAGCTCGGGAATGTGGGCTGGAGGAGGCAGCGCCACCAGGGTGCTGCTTCCTAAAATGACCCCCCAAGCAAATCCATTTCTTGTTACTATTGCTGTCGTTATTATTGGAGCTTTCCTGGTGGCTCAGATGGTAAAGAACCCTCCGGCAATGAGACACAGGTTCGATCCCTGGGTTGGGAAGATCCCCTGGAGGAGGCCATGGCAACCCACTCCAGTATTCTTGCCTGGAGAATTCCATGGACAGAGGAGCCTGGCAGGAATACAGTCCACAGGGTCGCAGAGTCAGACACGACTGAAGCGACTTGGCATGGTACAGTTCTCCACTGTTTTGTTTGGTACTTTGATTCACTGACCATAAGTAGCCATTCAGCTTCTAAAATGTCAGCAATTGAACCTGCAAGGAGGCTAGCTAGCTCTTGTACTTATTAGAAGATATGGCATCCTCTTCACAGTAGTCGGAGATTTGAAAGAGAGAAAAATTTTGAGCTTTGTGCAAGAGTGTTTAATTAGTTGCTAGAGGTTCTCCGACTCATTGGGAAAGACTCTGATGCTGGGAGGGATTAGGGGCAGGAGGAGAAGGGAACGACAGAGGATGAGATGGCTGGATGGCATCACTGACTCGATGGACGTGAGTCTGAGTGAACTCCGGGAGTTGGTGATGGACAGGGAGGCCTGGCGTCCTGCGATTCATGGGGTCGCAAAGAGTCAGACACGACTGAGCGACTGAACTGAACTGAGAGGTTCTCCGAGGTAGGCTTGGACACGCAAAAAGGAAAAAAAAGTTACGATTTCCTTTTCTGTTTCCCACTTTGTTTGACAAAAGGTGAGCCGTCTGGAATTATCAGATCTAACACAAGCTTTAACTTACTGTGTTTTTGATTGTTGTTCAGTGTGCTGTGCTTAGTCGTTCAGTCGTGTCCAACTCTTGCGACCCCATGGACTGTAGCCTACCAGGCTCCTCTGTCCATGGGATTCTCCAGGCAAGAATACTGGAGTGGGTTGCCATGCCCTCCTCCAGGGTATCTTTCCAACCCAGGGATACAACCCAGGTCTCCCACATTGCAGGCGGATTCTTTACCATCTGAGCCACCAGGGAAGCCCATTGATTGTTGTTATATTATTACTACTGCTACTACTACTATTCAAACCTCTCTAGGGACACAGAGCTCCGTCCTTTTTCCCCAAGCTGTTTTATTGCTCCTTTTGTTCTTAAAATAAGAACGGTGTTTCATGTGGAGACTAGAAAGACCTGGAACTTTTATAGGAGGATGCAGTGTGACTCTGAAAACCAAGTTGTCTTTTCTTGCACAATTTCAGAAATGAAAGTACTCAGACCATGTCCATTCTCTGGGGTATATGCTGATGTTGTTAAAGGTCGTTAGTTTCCAAGGAGGTTTCTAAAGAGTTTTTCCTTTCTTTTAACTCCCTTGCTGAGCAGAAAGCTTGTAAATTGAGAATTATAGTTTGAGTGGATTTTATACACTGTTCTATCACTCACACTTGTAACTCTCTGGATTCTGTGTGTTGTCTAACCTGTTGAGAGAAATTTAACTTACAACAATGTTAGAATTTTTGTATCATTTCAAACTAATGCCAGGGTGTGTATGTTCTCTCTTTAGAGAAGAAATAAAGTGAAATGAAATATCTCTCTTAAAAATACCAACTTTATTTCTGCAAATTTATGTTACTGTTTAACTGTGTAAACTAAAAATTTCAAGTATGGTATTGAATTTGGTATTTCCAATTTCAATACCAATACCAATTTCAAATTCCAATATCAATTTCCATGGTATTCTCTATGTTCTAAATACTCTCCTGGGGTGGAGGATTGAACAGTGAATAAAACCCTGTTAGCTTTGGTTATCCCTGGAAAACTGAGCAGACCCTTGCCCAAGAACTTCCGAAAACCTCCCTGGGGTCTGAGATTAGGGGATGGAAATGGACAGAAGGCTTCCGGCAGAATAACCCAACAAAGAATGAGGGAAAGGGGTTCCAGACAGGTCCCTGAGACCAGAGAGAGCAGTGTGGGTTTAAGGTTCAGAGTTCAAAGATCAGTAGAGCTGTAACTGAGAAGACTGAAGGTGGAGGGGAGGAGGAAGAAAAGAAACAAGGCTAGAAAAGTGAGTAGGAACCGGATCCTGGAGACTTTGTAAAACTGTGAGAAATTTATTACTTCTATGAATGACACATCTGATTTATATCTGATCACATTGGGTCTTAACATGGAAATATTTGTTAAGTAATCTTTTATGCCTGGGACACAGCTGTATATTTCTTTTTTACATACTCTCAAATGCCGTCACCAGTTTAATTTTAGATAATTCAAACAATGACCACTTACCTTAGAGGATTCTTTAGCAGCCTAATAGACATCATTTTGGGTGAATATTAATTCATTTGCTGTTAATAAATATTTTAAAGGACAAGATTAGATGGTCTTTAAGATCCTTTTTAATGTCAAGAAATGTACCCTACCAGATTCGACCTGAGACTCAAGTTACTATTTTATTCTCTCAAAGATATTGGAAATACTATGGCTGTGATATTAACAAATACTACAATTGTACTGTTATCAGTATTATATTAACAGTATAGTATGTTGTTATGCCAATATTATCTGGCATATTTTAAGCCTGGTGTGTACATGATACCATTTGTTATTGGGGGGTTTCAAGTAGCATTTTACTGGTGTAGCTCAATATAGCACTAGTAAATTGATTTAAAAGGAGGCACCTTCTTCACTGCCTTTAAGGATTAAACATGTATCTAAGGACACCACCAAAGAACTACTAGAAATAACCCCCAAGTCAGTCTTACTCATTCTGTTTCCACACACTTAAGTTTCTATTACTTTTAGGAGTGACGTTTATTAACGGAGTCATTAAAATGCCATAGACATAAGCACCTCAAATCCCACAGCTGGATCACACTCTGGCAATAAGCAGAGGGTGACTGGGGCTACCACTGTTTTGCAGAATGATAGTAAGTCAATGATCCAAGAAATGACTCCTAGGGGAAAAGGGCAAATTAAATCAGCTTACAACCCTGGGCTCTTCGGAATAGTTTTGGCTCTTGGCTTACGTATTTTCATCTTTAATTATTTTCTTCCTAAACTAACAATGCTGTTGGAAAGATAACCCATGTATGAAATAATATGAAAAATGCACATCAAATTCCTACTTTAAAAAAATGCTTTATTTTTGGCTGTGCTGGGTCTTCATAGGCTTTCGCCAGTGGCAGCTAGTGTGGGCTACTCTCCAGCTGCAGTCCAAGTGCTTCTCATCGTGGTGGTTTCTCTTGTTGGGAACACAGGCTCTGGGTGCGCCGGCTCAGTAGTTATGGTGCATGGGCTTACTTACCCTGCGGCATGTGGAATCTGCCCCAACCAGGGCTTGAACCTGTGCCCCCTGCATTGGAAGGTGGATTCTTATCCACTGTGCCACCAGTGAAAGTGAAAGTTGCTCAGTCGTGTCTGACTCTGCAACCCCGTGAACTATACAGTCCATGGAGTTCTCCAGGCCAGAATACTGGAGTGGGTAGCCTTTCCCTTCTCCAGGGCATCTTTTCAACCCAGGGATCGAACTCAGGTCTCCCGCCTTGCAGGCGGATTCTTTACCAGCTGAGCCACACGGGAAGCCCAAGAATACTGGAGTGGGGAGCCTATCCTTCTCCAGTGGATCTTCCCAACCTGGGAATCGAACTGGGGTCTCCTGCATTGCAGGCAGATTCTTTACCAATTGAGCTCACCAGCAGGGAAGTCCCAAATTCCTTTTTTTTTCTTTTTCTTTTTAAGAGAAGATTTATGTTCAACAGTACTATCTCTTCCCTAATATTTTAGTAAGTGGCAATGCCAAGGAGTAGCTTTGCAGGTCTTTAAACTTTGCTCTCATGATCTTCCCTAGCCCACCAAATCCCCCTAAACAAGCACATTCTCTGAATTTTAAAATGTGTATATTTATGAAGTGCAGCATCAAGATGCACCCTTAGCTCCCACTTACAACCGTACTACCACCTGCCCTCTGAACTCCCCCTAAATAAAAAATGCTGAGCCTAGTTCAGGCCAGGCAGCAGTTTCTTGAGAGACACCTCCCTTTTCAAAGGAATCCTAAATGGGATTCTAGGTTACTCCAGTGACTAAGAGACTGAGACATGGCCTTAAAGGGGTGAAGGCCTATTTCTCCAAACCTGTTTTGCCACTGGTCTGCCCCATATATGGGTAGGATTTCACCATCTCCCCAACTACTCCAGCTGGAAATCTGAGTGTCATCCTGAGCTCCTCTCTTTTATTCAGCACCCCTCCCGCTCACCCCACCCACCAGCGTGCCTGTTTATTCCACCTTACACACACCCTAACTCTGTGTCTTTCTCTCTGCGGTCATCACCCATACTCCAAGCCACCATCTTGCCTAACCTGTGATGGGAGTCTCTGCTGATTTCTGCATTTCCTCTCCTGACCTGTGCTCACCTGGGGACCAGAGTAAGCTTTTCAAAATGCACAGGTCTTGTCACTCCCCTGCCAAAAGCCCCCCACTACCCCCCTGCAAGAGTTCTTATCCAGCTGCCTCTGCAACCCACCGCGTATAGGATCTTGGGTACACTATGCTTCAGCCCAACGGTCTCTTCGTCCCTTCAACGTACCAAGCTCCTTCAGGACTGCGGGTCTTTGCACAGGCTTTTCCCAGGGCAGGGGAGGCTCTCCCTCCTGCTCTGGTCCCACTCAGGGTCTTCTGGTCTCGACTTAAATGTCACTCCTTTGTGCTTCGTGTTCAGTCGCTCAGTCGTGTCCAACTCTTTGTGACCCAATGGACTGTAGCCCGCCAGGCTCCTGTGTCCATGGGATTTCCCAGGCAAGAATACTGGAGTGGGTGGCCATTTCCCTCTCCAGGGGATCTTCCCGACCCAGGGATCAAACCCCTGACTCCTGTGTTTCCTGCATTGTAGGCGAATTCTTCACCGCTAAGCGGTCAGGGATGCCCCATGTTGAGTGCTTTTCTCTGATTCTCCAAAGAGGGTCAGGCCACCTCCCTATGTTACTCCTGCCTCTGCAATGATCAGAATCTGTAATTCTTTTGTTAATTTTCGCCATCTGTGTTCTCCACCGGGCTGTAGGGTGGCTGAAGAGGGCCCAATCTACCATTCTGCTTCCAACACTTATCATGGAATAGGCCCCGAACAAGCATTTATTGAATGGATGGCACTGCTGTTAACACCTGGGTGCCTTATTTAATTTTATTTCCTTAAGAGTGTTGCGATGTGCTTCAAAAGAAAGCCATTTTACTCTGTAACAGAAAGGGCTGTGCACCAGTGAGATTTGAATTGCCTCTTGTGTTGTATGCTTTGGGTAAAGTTCATTTAAATCAGGAGCTTGTAAATGTCAGGTGAATTACAAGCATGGCATTTCTTTTTCTTCACTAGTTTAAAAGGGGGTCTTTAAAGTATATCATTCTATCCAGTAAAATTAAGGAAATAAGAAGGCAATCTTATCTGGGGGGACCGAAAGACTGCCAGTTCATAGGTTCAACAAAATCTTTGCACTGCCATGGAGTACCTGCTCATTAATTATCTGAGACACTGCTGAGTATTTAAGAGCAATAAATTAGTGAAACCCAGGAGTGTTTTTTAAAAGTCTGTGTAACAATTTTTTGTCAAGTAGTCTTAGTCTCTTACAGAGTGAAGCAAGTCAGAAAGAAAAACACTAATACAGTATATTAATGCATATACATGGAATTTAGAAAGATGGTAACGATGACCCTATATGCGAGCAGCAAAAGAGACACAGATGTAAAGAACAGTCTTTTGGACTCTGGGAAAAGGTGAGGGTGGGATGAAATGAGAGAATAGCATTGAAACATATATATTACCATATGTGAAATAGATCTCCAGTCCAGGTCCGATGCATGAGACAGGGCGCTCAGGACCAGTGCACTGGGATGACCCTGAGGGGAGGGATGGGTTGGGGAGGAAGGTGGGAGAGGGGTTCAGGATGGAGGACACATGTACACCCATGGCTGATTCATGTCAATGTATGGCAAAAACCACTACAGTATTGTAAAGGAATTAGCCTGCAATTAAATAATTTTTTTAAAAGAATATTAATTCTATCAATTAGATTGCAATTCAAAAGTTACCATTGAGAAATAAAGGCTTATTTAAATCAAGTTTAAAACTTAAAAAAATTCAAAGCAACAGGTTTTAAATAGCTATAAAATCCCAGTCAAAACGCTGACGTTCATTGCCACCCTGACCTCGGGGTGCTCAGTCCGCCGCAGGGAGGGGCAGACCGACTGGATGGGCGCAGCTGTGTCTCAGCAGAAGCTCAGCGCTATCCTCCAACCAAGTCTGTACTCGATAACTTGGATTCCACTCCCTCTTGCTGGGGAAAGAAAGCACTGTTACCACCTGCTTGGTCTGGGGAATCTGCCCAAACACGCCCAGGAAACTGAACTAAACCGACCAGTTTACTGGAGGGGCTTGTGCCTGAGCATCACCCAAGAGTGGCCTGGATGAGTCATTGAGTACAGAAGGTGGTGCAAACTTGCTCACAAATAAACAATTCACACCAGTGTTCTGTGCATTTCCCTGCTCACCTGGCTGGGGAAGAACTGGAGATGCTTATCCTGGGACCCTGCCCAAGTCTGGGGACATTTCTGTCCTGAGTAGCAGAAAGAAAGGAGGAGACATCCCTTGCTTTTAAATTCCTTTAGCTGAAGCTCCAATACTTTGGTCTCCTGATGTGAAGAACTGACTCATTTGAAAAGACCCTGATGCTGGGAAAGATTGAGGGCAGGAGGAGAAGGGGAGACAGAGGATGAGATGGTTGGATGGCATCACCAACACAATGGACATGAATTTGGGTAAACTCTGGGAGTTGGTGATGGACAGGGAGGCCTGGCGTGCTGCAGTCCATGGGGTCTCAAAGAGTCAGACACGACTGAGCGCCTGAACTGAACTGAGCTGTAACCCACCCCCTTCCAGGCTGTCAGGGACGCCTTCCTGGCCTCACCTTCCTGGGAGAGCTCTCTCATTCTCACACTCTCCTGCCTCCTTGTTTCTGCCCGGAACCCACTCAATGCCCATCCATGTATCTGCCCTTAAAAGCATCTCGCCAATGTTACCATCTCTTAAAACACTCTGCCTCTCCGTTTACTCTCCTCCAACCCAAATCAGAGTTAATTTCTTCCTCGTAGGTACTGTCTGCATTTTATTAGTACTTTATTATTCTAACGTGTCATGATTGATATATATTTGTATGTTCAGCTCTCCCATTAGAAGTTACCTTGAAACGGGGACTTCCCTGGTTGCCCAGTGGTTGAGAATCTGCCTTCCAATGCAGGAGATGTGGGTTCAGTCCTTGGTCAGGAAACTAAGATCCCAAACGCCTTGAAGCAACTAAGCCCTCACACTGCAGCTTAGAGAAGTGCCCCCAGTGAAGACCTAGCACAGACAAAAAAAAAGAAAGTTCACTTGAAATGGATTAAGGGCTTAAATGTAAGACCTGAAATTGTAAAGCTCCTACCAGAAAACAGGGAGAGAGCTCTTCAGCATCGATCTTGGCAATGGTTTTTTGGATATGACACTAAAAACACAAGCAACAAAAGCGAAAAATCAACACGTGGGACGTCAAAGGAATAATCTTCTATACAGCAGAGGAAACAATCAACAAAATGGAAAGGCAGCCTATAGAATGGGAGAGAATATTTGCAAACCATCTCTCGATAAGGGACTGATCATCTCAAACATATTAGGAACTCATACAACTCAATAGCAGGACAACAATCCATTTTAAAAATGGATAGGAGACCCAAATAGACATTTTTTCCAAAGAAGATATATGCAAATGGTCAACAGATTCGTGAAAAAGTGTTCAACATCACTGATCATTGGGGAAATGTGAGTCAAAGCCACAGTGCGATGCCGCCTTACACCTGTCAGCACGGCTGTTATCAGAAAGACAGAGGTAAGTGCAGGCAAGGGTGTGGAGAAAGGGAGCCCGGTGCACTCTCATTATGCTGCCCTATTCATTATGAGAGGGGCTACAGGAGTGCCTGAATAGCAGAGGGTGAGAATCATCGGCTATCTTGGAAGCTAGATATCACACAAATTGTATCAGTTGTATTACTCTATTTAAAGGATTTTTATATTTATTTTCATATTTTTATATTTGTATTTTCTCTGGCTTCCCTGATAGCTCAATTTGTAAAGAATCCACCTGGAATGCAGGAGACCCCAGTTCAATTCCTGGTTCGGAAAGATCCTCTGGGGAAGGGATAGGCTACCCACTCCGGCATTCTTAGGCTTCCCTTGTGGCTCAGCAGGTAAAGAATCTGCCTGCAAGGTGGGAGACCTGGTTTCAAACCCTGGGTTGAAAAGATCTCCTGGAGAAGGGAAAGGCTATCCACTCCAGTATTCTACAGTATTCTGGCCTGGAGAATTCCAGGGGGTTGCAAGAGTTGGACACGACTGAGTGACTTCCACATTTTCTCCATTATGCATTCGTTTTCTCTTTGATCTTTCTGCTTATATCTTTACTTCCATTATTTCAATTTACTGTTCTTTTTAAAAAGTTTTTTTTTTGTGTGTGTGATAGATTCTTACATCATTGCTTTCAGCTTTCTTTTTTAAATAAATGCATTTAAGGCTATGAATTTCCCTCTGAGCCCAATTTTTTTTGAATTGTTTTGTAATATACAGACATATAAGAAAGCAGACAATGTTAAATCTGCAGGTTGATGAGTTATCACAAAGTAAACACACTCTGTTACTAGCACCCAGATCAGGAATGGGATGCTGCTGCTGCTAAGTCATTTCAGTTGTGTCCGACTCTTGCGACCCCAGACGGCAGCCCACCAGGCTCTCCGGTCCCTGGAATTCTCCAGGCAAGAACACTGGAGTGGGTTGCCATTTCCTTTTCCAATAGGAAAGGGACTACCGCTAGTTATTAAGTCTGAGTCTCATAGTATTGCCATCTATTTTAAAGATCATAGCTGATCATTTCAACACCTGAATCACTTGTAGGTTTGTTTCTCTTTTCTCTTGTTCTCTTAATATTCAGTCATTTGGTCATGTATCCTGGAATTCCTGGTAATTTTTGATTGAATCCTTGACATTCTTTGTGAAAAATCATAGAGGTTTAGGTAGGCATTATCTATAGAGAACTTTATTTGCTTTTGGTTGGCGTTTAGGTTACAAGTAGATTACCTTGCCTCAGTTGAGGATACTCTGTTTTCAGTTTGCCCTTTTTTCTAGGATGTAGCCAGCCATTTCAGGGACATTGGCTGAAAATCTAGAGTTTTCATGAGTGTCCTTCCTTTACAGCAGGTCTTATACTTCATTTCTTGATCCCTAGCACCATGATATTGCCCAAATCTCTGCTTATTCATGGTCAACAACTTCCCTAAGGAGGAGTTGCTGGGCTCATTTCCCTGTGTCCCCTTTTCACTGGAATCTTGGCCCATTAAGCCTCGGATGTTTTGGCAGGCTTCAACTCCAGTGTTTTTGTGTGACTGTTGCAAGTTTTACTTTCTATTTGTCTTGCCCCAGCTGTGAATCAGCCACAGGGACTGTAGGGGGACTGTAGGGGGAATGTAGGGCCAGTTTTTATTTCTTTCCAAGTGACCAGGATCTGATCCAGGATTGTACACTGTGTTTAATTATCAGTCTTTTAGTCTTCTTTAATCTAGAGAAGTCTCTCATATTTTTATTTTTCTTTCATGACACAGTTTTGAAGTGGCCAGCTGTCTATGGAATGTCCCAGGCTAGGTTTGTCAGATTGTTGCCTGAAGATGTGTTCAGTGAGGTATTTTCACAACGGATGTAACCTTACACTGAGGCTGCGGATTCCAGCTCTGTATCCTATTTTGATACAATGTCGTGGCTGTAGCGGAAAAGGAAGAGATAATTTTCTGGAACACAAGGGAAATTCGAGTAGTTGAAGAATCTCTTGAGAAGAGAAAAACTAGTTTCTCTGGGCTGTCAAGACTGTGCTACAAGAGCCAGTCAGTTCGAAGTGCTAAGCCACCCCTTGGTGCTTCCTACCATTGTAGGTGTGGGGCGGCAGGACGGCAGGCAGCCTGGAAAGGAAAGGCGTGCCCTTCTTTTCTAAGAAATCTGCTCCGAGCAGAGGAGAGCCTGACATGCGTGAAATAGTTTTCCAGTGGAATAAGACAGTATACCTCAGCTTAGAGCCAGGGCCCAGATTTGGGCATGGCCAAGAATGAGTGAATCAGTGGCTTGTAATTGGGCCAAACCCTGCTCTCCGTATCTTTATTTGTACTGCTTCCCAGTATCCACTTATGACTCTAACTAGACCTGTGTCTTTGCAGCCTTCCATACGCACTATCCCTGGAGAAGGGAAAGGCTACCCACTCTAGTATTCTGGCCTGGAGAATTCCTCGGACTGTATAGTCCTTGGGGTCACACAAAGTTGGACACGACTGAGCGACTTTCACAAACACGCACTGCAGTCATTCACGATTTTATTCCTTCATCCAGTGCCCCGCCCTCCTCTGCTGTCTACTCTGCACTGGTGGGCGGCTCCTAAGATGTCCCCCAGGCCCCCTCCTGCCCCCAGCATCGTCTCCCTGGTCCCCTGCCCCGTTGTGCCAAGTTGGCTTGCGTGGCTGGTGGCATGGGGCCAGTGGCATGGGGCACAGTCCCTCCCTCGATTAGGTTGTAGATGACCGGAAGGTCTGCCTTGGGCCGATCTTCAGCCTCTCTCACCCTCTCTTTCTTTCTCTCTCTTCCCAACGTTGCCAAGACATGAACCCACTCAAGTGTCCCTCTGACGGGGAACCAGTGAGGACTGACTCCTGCCAACAACTCAGGGAGCTCGCTCATAGCCAGATTCTCTAGGCTCAGCTGAGCCTTGAGATGCAGGCAGTCTTGGCTGGCAAACTGACAGCCACCTCATGGGAGGCTCCGAGCCCTGTCTGCCCAACCAAGCCATCCCCAGACTCCTGACCCTCTAAAACTGCAAGATACTAGGTTCCTGTTTTAAGCCACGAAGTTTGGGGGTAATTAGTTATGCAGCCTTGGAATATCAGACACCGTCTTGTGTCTGTTACTGTAGCCCTGGCCTTCCTGACTCCAGGCAGCACTGATCTCATCCAGGCAGAACTCCTTTTGCACTTTGCCTCCTTTTCACTCTTTCTAGAATTTCTTATTTTACTTTTGAGATAAGTACTATGCTATGCTATGCTATGCCAAGTCACTTCAGTCGTGTCCGACTCTGTGTGACCCCATAGACGGCAGCCCACCAGGCTTCCCCGTCCCTGGGATTCTCCAGGCAAGAACACTGGAGTGGGTTGCCATTTCCTTCTCTGATGCATGAAAGTGAAAAGAGAAAGTGAAGTCGATCAGTCGTGTCCGACTCTTAGCGACCCCATGGACAGCAGCCCACCAGGCTCCTCCATCCAAGGGATTTTCCAGGCAAGAGTACTGGAGTGGGGTGCCATTGCCTTCTCTGATAAATACTATAGTCTGTTGCTATTGTTTAGTCACTAAGTTGAGTCTAGCTCTTTGCAACCCCAGGGACTGTAGCCCTCCAGGCTCCTGTGTCCAGATTTCCTAGACAAAAGTACTGGAGTGGGTTGCCATTCCCTTCTCCAGGAGATCTTCCCAACCCAGGGATTAAACCCGTGTCTTCTGCACTGGCAGGCAGATTCTTTACCACTGAGCCACCAGGAAAGCCCACGTAACATAGTTACAAGTTTCAAAAATCCAAAGTTACCAAAGAGTACATAGTGAAAGTGACCTCTTCCTGTGACACAGTCCCCCAGTTCCCACCCTGCAGGCAACCACCTTGTTGATTTTTGATGTATCATTCCAGAGATAGTTTAAACATTGTGTCTATACAGGTAAATTATATAAACTACATTCTTTTTCTCTATTCTATACTTTTTTTTTGGTCACCTGTTTTGGAGTGCTTTCTGTTCAATCCATCATGAGCTTTTTCATTTTTTTTAAACAACTCTGCAGTATCTACAGAATGAATTTATCTAATTTATTTAACCAGTCTACTGCCGCTGATCATTCAGTTTGGTTCCAGTCTTTGCTACCATGATAGGCTGAACAAAAGATGTCTATTTCCTAACCCCCCGAACCTGTGACTGCGTTACCTCCCACGGCAAAAGGGACTTTGCTGGTGTATTGAGTTAAGGATGGCGAAATGGGGAGAGCGGTTGTTTTATTCAGGCCCAAAGTAATCAACCACAAGTGTCTTCCTAAGAGGGAAGGAGGAGAGTCAAACGCCAGCAGCGGGTGTGAGGGTGGAAGGGGAGGCTGGAGCGATGCGAGGTCAGGCACTGCGGAATGTGGGAAACTTCTAGAAGCTGGAGAAGTCTTGGGAATGGACTTTCCCCTAGAGCCTCGGAAAGAACAGGCCTTGAGTTTCAGTTTTCGCTGGATAAGACTCATCCTGGACTTCCGTCCTCCAGAGCTATAAAAGAATACATGTGTCTTGTTTTAAGCTACTTTGTTTGTGGCTTAAACCTCAAGGCTCAGATTGGTTACAGCGGCAGGAGGAAACCTGTACAGCTATTCTTACCACCACCATAGACAAAGTTGCGCTAAATAACATGTCCTGTGCCTGACATTTTGCATTTGTGCTGGTATATTTGTAGAATAAATGTCTAGGTGTGGGACTGCCTAGAGTCAAAGGCAGTGAGAGTTTGATCATCGCTAACATCCTCCATGGCAGCCCACTCCAGTACTCTTGCCTGGAAAATCCCATGGACGGAGGAGCCTGGTAGGCTGCAGTCCATGGGGTCGCTGAGGGTCGGACACGACTGAGCGACTTCACTTTCACTTTTCACTTCCATGCATTGGAGAAGGAAATGGCAACCCACTCCAGTGTTCTTGCCTGGAGAATCCCAGGGACGGTGGAGCCTGGTGGACTGCCGTCTATGGGGTGCACAGAGTCAGACACGACTGAAGTGATGGAGCAGCAGCAGCAACGTCCTCCACAGGGCTTACACTAATTTCCTTTCCAATAGCAATATACATCTCCCTCTCTCCATAACCTCCCCAGCATGTGCATTTTCAGACTTCTGCATTTTTACCATTCTGCGAGTGATAAATCCTAATTTCCTAGTGTGACTAAAAGTAGGGGCTGGCTGCTCACCGCTCAAAAGCCAATACAGAGGCCAAGTTTATTGGTGGAAACTTTGCTGTATTTTGGATGCCGGCAATGGAGGTGGAGGGGGGACAGACACCCGTCCGAGGGCTGACTGCCCCAACCCCCCACCCCTGACAGTCGGGGGCAAGAGCTTTTATAGACAGAGGGAGGGGGTACATGCGGACACAGCACAGTCAGCTCTGTCGTCTTGAAATTGGTCGTCAGTGGTCTGAGCAGTGTCATCTTGTTTTCAGTTCAGTTCAGTTCAGTTGCTCAGTCGTGTCTGACTCTTTGCGACCCCATGAACCGCAGCACGCCAGGCCTCCCTGTCCATCACCAACTCCTGGAGTCCACCCAAACCCATGTCCATTGTGTCAGTGATGCCATCCAACCATCTCATCCTCTGTCGTCCCCTTCTCCTCCTGCCCTCAATCTTTCCCAGCATCAGGGTCTTTTCAAATGAGTCAGTTCTTCACATCAAGTGGCCAAAGGATTGGAGTTTCAGCTTCAGCGTCATTCCTTCCAAAGAACACCCAGGACTGATCTCCTTTAGAATGGACTGGTTGGATCTCCTTGCAGTCCAAGGGACTCTCAAGAGTCTTCTCCAACACCACAGTTCAAAAGCATCAATTCTTCAGCGCTCAGCTTTCTTCACAGTCCAACTCTCACATCCATACATGACCACTGGAAAAACCATAGCCTTGACTAGATGGACCTCTGCTTTTCAATATACTGTCTAGGTTGGTCATAACTTTCCTATCTAGGAGCAAGCGTCTTCTAATTTCATGGCTGCAATCACCATCTGCAGTGATTTGGTTTGTTTTAGGTACAGTTAATCTTCAGTTCCAGAGTCGGTTTGTTTCCATTTTTTGAGGCCCATTCTTGGAATCGTGGCAGCCTATGTCGTGGCTAGAGTCAGGTCATCGTGTAGTTAACCTCTCCACCTGGCGGGGTTCCAGTGTCTACAAGAGAGCTCACAGGATATGGCTCAGAATATTATCTACAGCCTTTGAGGAAGAGCTAAAGGTCCTTGGCTTTGCTTCATGACTACATTGTTATCATTATTTGACTGTTCTCCTTTGTTTCTGCATGTTCTCACTTCTCTGATTAAACTTGTTCTTTGGATAAAGTTTTGCCACAGAGCAAAGGCAGGCAGAGGACCTGGGGGAAGGGCCATAGGCTCCTGCTTCGTTTCCCCAGAACGACCTGATTATTAACTTGTCCTCATCTGTACCGCATGTTTAGGGCGTGACCTTCAGGGCTAGGATTCGGTGTTTATTTCTGCCTTATCTTCCACCGTTTGCCTTTGTGCCCCTCCCACTACCTGACATAAAATGGGTTCTCCCCGGAGAAATAAGACAAGGAAGTACCCAGAGGCAGGGATAAGAAATGTGACACAGAGTCCATTTTATCCATCTCTCTATCCCTCAAGTTCCGTTTGGAACACGAAAATGTCTATTTTGGACTCACATATCCTAATCGCAGTCCTTGACGAGTGAAGAGCTAAGGAACAGTTGCCTGGCAACGAGGGATCATTCTTGCTGTTGGGTGGACGTGGGCAGGGTCAGCAAACACAGCTAGTGCGTGGCCCCACCTCCGACCCCAGCCTTTCCCCTGGAGGTCAACACAATCCAGGCTCCTCGCCAATCCTCGGATACTGTTTGCTCACGAAATAAAACCTGCTTGCTGTGCCCAGTTCAAGGACTGGCAGCGGCATCAGGAACTGTAACTCAAGTTGCAGTTTTCCTGTGAAGGAAACAAATGGAAACTTCCACCACCTTCCTCCTGTCTCCTTATCTTGGGGTTGAGCTACACCCCCGTTCCTCACGTTTTCTTCTTCATTTGTACGGTTGACATCTTTTAAAAAATATTTCTTTTCCAAGTTTCCAGCATCCTTATTTACTTTTTTTGAGATCTTGAAACTTCAGGGAAAGGAAAAGCTATCACTGTCTTAAAAACACTGGAGAGGAAGTTTGTTGCTTTTGTTTATAATGTAGACTGGTTGGTCTGACATTTTAAAAAATTTTAAAATTTTGAGAAATCTCCTAGTTAATAACTTGAACTCAGCTGATTTTTAAAAAAACCTGTTTAATGTGTAGTGTTTAGCTTCAGTGTGAACCAGTGTTAGACTATGGGTTTAGGATTTTCAGAACTTCCAAGGAACAACAAAACTTAATGAAACAAATGTAATAAATCACGGATGTACAAAGGACCCCAATTACCATTTTTTTCCCCCTGCTGTTTCTTGAAGAGGAAAAAGGATACAAAACAGTGAAGCCTTTTAAGAGAAACATGTACCTTCTGCCTCTTTGTATTCTGAATGGATAATGACAAAAATACCCAACAAATGATTTTAAAGGTAGAACGGCGATTCTGTTTTCTTTCTGATTATGCGTGCACATCTTTGTTGGCGCTCACTCTGCATGGCACCTAAACTTTAGTGTCTACCAGAAGGAAGGCAGGAGAAGGCAATGGCACCCCACTCCAGTACTCTTGCCTGGAAAATCCCAGGGATGGGGGAGCCTGGTGGGCTGCCGTCTATGGGGTTGCACCGAGTCGGACACAACTGAAGCGACTTAGCAGCAGCAGCAGCAACAGCAGCAGAAGGAAGGCATGCTAGCAAACAGACTCGGTCCAGAGGCCTGGTTTCCAGGTGCTTCCAACTGTAACTTGATGACAGATAACTTAGCGAGAGTCAGGCCAGTTTGCCACACCGGTGTCTACTAAGGCTTTCTTATGAGTCATCGTCATCACTGCTTCCCCAGTGGTCTTACTTCTGAGTATATTTTGTCATTGTGTAGTCACTCAGTCATGTCTGACTCTTTTGTGACCGCATGGACTGTAGCCTGCCAGGCTCCTTTGTCCATGCGTTAATTTTAGATGAAAACAGATTGTGGTCATGCCAGCAGCTCAGTGAGGCAAGGTAGCATGGATGGGCATGGGAGTCAGTCAAGCCTGGGTTCCTGTTCACTGGCTCCGGGATGCTTCCCGTTTCCCGTGGCTCAGGGAGACAGTGAGCCTGACCGTGCAAGGTTCCCGTGAAGGTTAAGTGAGACAGTGCGTGAACCGTGTCCACCACTGTGGGGCCTGGCTTGTTAATGACCATGTAGGTCACACGCTAACACTTGACATAAACTGTGAAACACGACCTGCAAGAAAACGAATGACATCAACCCAGACTGATCCGCCAAACGGAAGGCTGTCTAAGCACCACTGAGAGAGGGAGTTCGTTTTCTATCACTTACGTAACCATTAGAGTGATCACTTACGAGCTCACCAATGTCCCATGACAGTATGGGACACTTCTGTTTTTCCCTGAGGAAAGCGACTTCTATGGACAGTTCCGCACCCCCAAAAGACTATGTAACAGTCGTCATTTTTTGAGATGTCACATTCTAAATTTGCGTTACTTTTTCCTCATTCTCTAAACCACCTTTATGCATCACATTTGATATTTTAGAAAAGATTGGAGTAGTCCGTTTATGGGGTAAGTTCCACTAGACTTGCAGCTAGACTGCAGGCCAGGTGAGGTCAGGACCCAGCCCTGCCTGTGCACGTACGTCATCTGCAGGCTCATGAAGGACAGCGGGTGGGCACTCGAGTATTGACTGAATAAGAGAATGGAAGACGTGGAAATGTAGGCAGCATTGAAACCCAAAGACAGAGAAACGTTATGGAGAGATGGGTGAAGAAAGGCTGACGGAAGGCATGTATCCCAACCATTTTCACCATATTTTCTCCCCTAAGGAGAAAAACTAAATTCTCCCTAACAAGAGAAATTAAATACTAAGGAACAAGATATTTGTCATGTGTGGTTGAGTTTTGACAGACCACAAGCATGGTAATATCTAAGACCTTCCTTCTCCCTGATAACATACTGTTGTGTTAAAGGGCTTCCCTGATAGCTCAGTTGGTAAAGAATCTGCCTGCAATTCAGGAGACCCCAGTTCGATTCCTGGGTCAGGAAGATCCTCTGGAGAGGGGAAAGGCTACTCACTCCAGTACTCTCAGGCTTCCCTGGTGGCTTAGCTGGTAAAGAATCTGCCTGCAATGCGGGAGACCTGGGTTCGATCCCTGGGTTGGGAAGATCCCCGGGAGAAGGGAGAGGCTACCCATATCAGTATTATGGCCTGGAGAATTCCATGGACTGTATAGTCCATGGGGTTGCAAAGAGCTGGACACAACTGAGCAACTTTCACTTTCCTTCTCCCTCCTCCTGGCCAAGAACACATTTGGGAGGACAGGTGGAAAGTGTATAACCGAGGCCTGGAGCTTCAAGCCCACATCCAGCTCCTAAGCAGTTGATTCACTGCAGAAGGGCAGGGAGGTGGCTGTGTGATGAGAAGTGTGGTCTGTGAGCTCCTGGGTCAGGCTTGGCATGGAGGTGTAGGTAACAGGAGAGTTTCTGGCAATGAACTTGCCTCCACACAGAAGGAAGTATGCTGAGAGGGAGCCAGGAAGGCAGGGAACAGGTGGAAAACCCCTGGAACCAAATGACTGAGGCTGGCAGAGCCAGTCCCCGAAGGCTGGGAGATCAGTGAGCGATGAGTGTTAACCCACTGTGACTTTAACTTCAATGTATCCTTGAAGGAGGTCCGGTTAAAATTCAATGCTTCCGATAAGGGGCCCAACTTTCTGCTTTTCTAACAAAACCATCCCAGGTGATGCCTTCTACAAGCCATATTTGACTAGTATGAAATTAGCACATCTGTGGATGCTACTCATATTTAACAGTAATTTTGTAAACAAAAGTAAAATTATGACTCTCAGATATAGCAAATACATGTTAAACATTTACTAATGAAATAACCACTAAGACGTTACCACCAGTTCCAAGGCGGATCCAAAGGGCAGACACATGTGTAGATCACGAATACTGAAATAAACTGAAATGAGGCCAAAGTGGCTTTGCCCTGTGGAGGGAGGGCTGTTCTTCCATGGAAGAAGCCATCTGCATATCCGGGGACCAGAATCATTTGCAGAGTCATCACTTCTTTTCAACTTAGCCCGTAAAATAGGTGGAGGGCAACGCCAGCAAAGAGTCAGACACGACTGAGCAATTGAACTGAGCTGAACTGAACGCAACACTAAATTGGAAAACCTGAAAGGGTGGAGTGATCTGAGCAGTGTGCAGTTTTCCCATTGAAGCACAGATTTCCCCACCTATAATTTGTATTTGAGTGGCATTTTCAAAATTTGGACTGCTCTATGTATCAGCTTGACAACTTGTATTCAACTGTTTTTGATTAGCAATTTCTTTTCTTTTTTTTCCTCATAGTTTAATGATTCTGCTCCTCTGGGTAATGTGAAAAAGTAGAGAGAGCCCTTAAATAGGATTTCCATCAAGAGGAAGTAGGAGCTATCAGCTTTCCCTGAAGGTAGGCTCAGGAAGAAGATACTGTTAAAAGAGAACCTTTGTGAGGCCAGGACAAACTGTTCTGATGGCTCAATCTGGATTTTTGGTATATAAAAAGAAAATCTGTGGTTAAAACACTTGCCATTTGCATTATTCACAAGAGCTAAAAGACGGAAGCAACCTAAGTGTCTGCTGACAGATGAGCAGATAAAATGCTATTTAGCTTTTTAAAGGCAAGGAACACTGACACGCGCTACAACTTTTTGTATTTTTAAAAATGTTTTTATTGAATGGTTGACCTACAGTGTCGTGTTCATCTCTGCCGCACAGCGAAGTGACTCAGTTGTGCATGGGCCTGCATTCTTTTTTGTGTTGTTTCCCAGTGTGGTTTATCACAGCACGTTGATATTCCCTATACTGCGCAGTGGGACCTTGTTTTCATCCAGATGCACGTTACAACATGGCAACAATGTAAGTGAAGTGAGCCAGTCCCAAAAGGACAAGTACTGTAGGATTCCAGTGTCTAAAGACAAAAGATAAGACCGCTGGGTAGCGGGTCTGTCCTGTATTCAAGAGAAAGCAACACATGCCCTGGAGGGCACGGGGCAGGAGGAGTCCTCAACCCCACGGTGTCTGGGCAAGAGTGAGGCTTGCAGCATTGGAAGCAGTAACAGAGACATGCCATGGTTGGCTAGGGGTACATATTGGACCTTATTTAGAAACATTAAGGAGTGAAGAAATCAGGTGCAGATCCCAGAGCTGGATTGGCTGGCTGGATACACCGTTTCTGGGGAAGCGGAGCATTTATAGGAACACGGAAGTTTGTTTTGCTAGTGTGGAACCCTGGCAGGAGTGGCTGCGTATGGGGCCTAAAAATTCGTGTCCGGATCTCTCACCTGGAGTGGTCAAGTTCACAGAGACAAGATAGCGTAGCGGGGCCCGTGGCTCGGGCAGGGGTAACGGGCCGTTTGACAGATGGGTGCAGGGTTTTAGTTTACGATGACCAAGTTCTGGAGATGGGCAGTGCTCATGGTTGTACCACTGTGTGAATGTCCTTAGTGCCGCTCAGCTATCCATGGAAAAATGGTTTAAGTGGTAAACTTTGTCACATGTGTTTGTTTTTTTTTCCTACCAGAATAAAAAGATTTTGAAACACTTGCCATTTAAACACCTACTGTGTGACCTAACAGTCGCACTCCTGGGCATATACCCAGAGAAAACTATAATTCAAAACGACACAAGCAGCCCGATGTTCATTGCATTTATTATAGCCAGGACATGGACACAACATAATTATCCATCAGCAGAGGAGTGGATAAAGATGTGGTGCATATAGCCAATTGAATATTAATCATAGAAAGGAATGAAATTGCATCATTTGTAAACATGGATGGACTTAGAGATTATCATACAGAATGAAATAAGTCAGAAAGAGAGAAAGAGAAAAGCAAATGTCATATATTAACAAATACAGAATCTAGAAAAATGGTACAGTTCAGTTCAGTCACTCAGTCATGTCTGACTCTTTGCAATCCCATGGACTGCAGCATGCCAGGCTTCCCTGTCCTTCACCAACTGCCACAGCTTGCTCAAACTCATGTCCATTGCGTTGGTGATGCCACACAGCCATCCCACCCTCTGTCGTCCCCTTCTCTTCCCGTCTTCAATCTTTCCCAGCACCAGGGTCTTTTCCAGTGAGTCAGCTCTTTGAGTCAGGTGACCAAAGTATTGGAGTTTCAGCTTTAGCATCAGTCCTTCCAATGAATATTCAGGGTTGATTTCCTTTAGGATGGACTGGTTTGATCTCCTTGCAGTCCAAGCACCACAGTTCGAAAGCTAACTTCTTGACCTAGGGAATTGCTTAGTATCAAATAGAAACAAATGCTCAAAAACCCTGGAGGTGAGACTGCTCCTTTGTTTCTCCTGGGACTGACCTGGGAGACCTTGAGGAATGAGGGGGGGAATCAGGCCTTGCCTTGTGATTCACATGAACCAGTTAAGATGAGCTAGCCCCTCAAGCTGTGGACTTGTGAACCATGATATCTAGAGAGGTCAATTTTCTGTGAGATACAAGGGATTTGAAACTGGTCAAAGGTATGCAAATTCAGCTGACTGTTGCTGACCTTAGCTGTTGGAGGTTCAGTTTTTCTGGCTGGGGTTCTGCTGGGCCCTTTTTCCTTCTCCTGTGACCCTGGGTGCACCTTCTTCCCATTGCCTCTGAAGGCTCCTTAGTCTCCGTGGGTGATGAAATTCTCGGAGGTTGGCCATAAACCTCCAAGTGAGCTCTCTCACTGAATTTGATTGTATTCCGATCTCTTCTTTCTGACCTGACTTTTAAACCAACTCCAAAGCTGTGTGATTTTGCTTTTGAAATTTTATGATGTCTCTTGGGGCCTCTCATTCTTGATTCTTCACTTCACCACCCAGTAAGTGTGTGACTTTGTTTTTTTCTGCCTATACTATTTTGGGGATTTCTGTTAAGTATTGTGACTTTTCACAATGAGAAGAATATAGACTTTGCTGATTCGAGCTTTCCTGGTGGCTCCGTGGGTAAAGAATCTGCCTGCAATACAAGAGACACAGGAGATGCGAGTTGGATCCCTGGGTAGGGAAGATTCCCCTGGAGGAGGAAAATGGCAACCCCCTCCAACACTCCTGCTAGAAAAACCCCATGGACAGAATAGCCTGGTGGGCTGCAATCCAAAGGGCTGCAAAGAGTCAGACACGCCTGAGCGACTAAGCACAGCACAATCAGTATTCGTTCCTTTCAGTTCAGATGACACTGAGGCCATGCCAGATAACACAGGGCAAGAATACGGACTTAGGAGGTAACTACTGCCCCTCGCACTGTCTGTGACTGGGCTTTTAAACATTTTAGCATATTTGACCTCATTTGTTTTTCTCAGTGCTTAAGAGCATTGCCAAACATAAAATGGAATTTCAGACTAAAGTGAAGAAACATGATACAGAATACAGAATAAATCAGCAATCATTTGGCCTATACGTTTTGCTTTTTATTTTTCTGGATTTAAGATAAAGACCAAACCTTTATCTCTGGTTTGAGTCTTGCAGTGCTGTGATGGCTCGTTTAGCTCAGTTTTAGATGTGACACTGTTTCCTTACAGCCATCTTTATAAGGTGTCCAAACGAATTGATACTGTTGATCACAATTCATTGATTTATTAAGCAGAAAAGGAACTTTCTTTTTTCTGAAAACTTTCTTTAAAAAATTTTTCTAATACATAGATTTTCTGTCTCTCAGAGTAGTCCTAGTAATAAGTGCAAACACTGGAATGATCGTTGTTTTGGCACAAGGCCATGGAAACGCTGCTGTTGCTCTATGTGGTTTATGGGAGGGGTTGACAAACATCGTTAGAGCAATGATCATAAATAGAGACTGTGTCAGAGTCTGGGCTCAGCCGCTGTGGTTGCTGTTGACCCAGAGCAAGCACTGGGAAACTTACATGCCAGCGGCGGGGTGCAGAATGTATAGCGATGGTTTTGCAGCTTGCTTGCCAGAACTCAAATCTATCAGTAGAGCAATACTTTATGTTAGGTGAGGCTCCTTGGTTAGGGTCTCTTTTTTGAAACAGAGGCTTAGTATGGGTTTATATATGTTTATAAAACAAATTTTTAGGAATAAAACAAATAAGTAGGAATACTTACACCTACTATTCTTTTGTGGAGACACATGCTGACTTTGCTGGCCACCTAATTATTTCCTTCATTAATCTGAAAACATTTGTGTCTACTCTTACTTCCTCTCCCTTGAACTTGGCTGCTCTTGCCTTTTGCACTTACATAGAAATTTTAATGAGACCTGGGATATCCATTGGGATTAAATCAATAGGTCATTCTGGTGAGAACTTTATAGTACTGAATCTTCCAATCCATGAATTTATTGCACCATTTATTATGTCTTTTCATTCTAAAAATGTGATTCTTTTCTTTGAAGGGCAATACATCTTGTAGATTAATTGCTAAGTTCATTGCATTTTTGGTGCTTTGTAAATAATTAAAATTTAATTCCGAATTGTTAGGTGTCTGACTAGCTAACTTGCTATATTTACCTATAGATTTTTTTTGGAGTATCAGTGTACATAATCACCTTATGTATAAATGGATTTTTTTCCCTTCATTGGCAGTTCTTTTGCTTTTTATTTTCATTATCGCATTGGCTAGGACGCACAGTAAAATGCTGACCAGCAGTGCTGACAGTGGTCATCTTTGTCTTCCCAATTTCAGAGAATACTTTGTGTTTCATATCAAGAATGGTATCTATTGTTGTAATAGACCTCCTTTATCAGAATAAGGAAGTTCCTTTCTATTCCTAACTTGCTTACTATTTTTTAAAATCATGGAATGGGTTTTGAATTTTAACAGGTACTTTTTATGCATCTGAGATGATCGTATTCCTTTTTCTTTAATCGCCGGATGTGTTGATTATCTTAATTGTTTTTCCATGTTAAAATCAATCAAGCATTCTAGTATAAAAAATTTGGATTACACTTCTTACATTATCCTTTTTATATATTGTTGGCTTTAGTTTACAAAGACATCTTTAAACTTTGTTTTCAAATTTACATACGCTACGTGTTATCTTTTCTGATGTGTAGTTCTATGAAGTTGCTCTGTGTGAATGTAAGTTTTCATTTCATGTGGGTAAGCGCCTAGGAGGAGGGTTTCTGATCAGTACATGTTTGTGCTGATTGTCAGTACATGTTTGACTCTGTGAGGTACTGCTGAATCGTTTTGGAAGTGGCCGTACCATTTCAGTGTCTTTAACGATACAGGCGTATTCACGAAATTTATTCTTGAGTCTGGTAGCACTTCATCTGACCTCTCTGCAGTTTTCAGCTGGGCTCTTTAGCAGATAGGTTAGCAAAAGAAAAACAGTGTATTCACTTGCATGGTGTACCTCTCACAGGAGAAACTTCAGTGAGAAGTAACTCTTCCGTGGTGGCTTTGAGTTCTGGCTTCTATAGCATCTTCAACAAAGAGCAGTACCTTTGTAGAGAAATAACAGGAGAAAAGGAATGCCGTTTTCGTCTTTTAAGGGTGGCAAACTATGGTAAGGTAAATACACGAAAGGAAAACTTTAACGGAGTCAGGCTTGTCCTTGTGTTGTCGGTGGGCTGATGAGTCTCTAGTAAGAAAAGCAACAACAAGAAAACCCCAAATAAGTTATTCTGTCTTTAGGCAGAAATGGAAGAGGATGGAGAGCTTTTCTTGTGTATGCTGCTGCTCAATTCCCTTCAGCTCAAAAATAGTTTTTATGTCAGAAACTGACATCAAAAATTTAATAATTTTTAAATCAGACATTCTGATTTCCTTTGGTATTTTGCCTATGTAATCTGATCTGTAAAATGTATATGCATAATGTTTTATGTGGTTTCTTGTTTTTGATTTTTTTTAGTATCCCTTATTAACTTTCTAATGTCTGTAGGATCTGTAATGATGCTCTCTTTTTCATTCCTGATGTTGATTATTTGTCCCTTTTTTCTTGCAGTCTGACTACAAGTTTATCATTAAAAAGGAAAAATCCCCCACCCCCCCCCCAAAAAAGCAAGCTTTGGCTTTCATTGATTTTTCTGTTTTAAATTTTCTTGGTTTAGTCTCTTTAACCTTCCTACTGCTTGATTTAGATTTATTCTGCCTTTCTTCATCTATTTTCTTAATGTAGATGCTTAGATAATTGACCTGGTATTTTTCTTTTCTGATGTAATAATTTAGTGCTATAAACTTTCCTCCAAGGAGGAATTTCGACAAGTTGTTTATTCAGTTAAATATTTCTTAATTTTCCTTGAGACTTCCTCTTTGACCCATGGATCATCTAAAGTATACTATTCAATTTCCACATGTTTGGAGGTGTTCTAGAAATGAGAACATACTTTATTTGATTTCTATTCTCTAACTTTATCGGAATTTGATTTATGGCCCAGGAATATAGCCTATTGTACCCTGCCATACTGACCATTCTTCAAGTTCTGAACTTCTTTTCTCAACCTGCCTATTATTTACCTTTCGGAATCCTCAGGTCACGGGTTATATTTTGTCCAGCGTTTTTCTTTGAATCAGTGGGAATGACAAGCTATCACACCCATCCTACATAGAGGGTAGACCACAAATTGTCAGTACATTAAAATTTTTTTTGATTCACACTGAACAACATTGGCCTGTAAAGCTCTTTTCTTGCACTTGCCTTAGGTTTTGATTTAAAGGTTATTTTTTATTTTAATCTCATAAAACAAATTGCAGAGTGTTTCTTTTTCTATTCTTGGAAAGAGTTTGTGTTAGTTTTTTTTTTTTTTAACTTCTATGTTTTGAAGGAAATTTTGATGAAGCCACCTAAGCCTGGAAATTTCTTTAAAGGAAGATTTTTTGACTACTGAATCAATATATTCAATATAAGACTGCTCATTCTACTTTGAGTCCATTTTGATGTTGCTTTTTACTGGATATTTATTTTTCATATGTATTTGAAAATCTGGCTTAAAGCTATTCATAGGGAAGGAAGTTTAAGAGGGAGGGGTCGTATATACACCTATGGCTAACTCATGTTGATATATGACAGAAATCAAACCAATATTGTAAAGCGATTATCCTTCAATTAAAAATAAATAAATTAAAAAAAAGTTATTCATAATTGCAACTTATCTTTCAAAGTCTTCAGATCTATAGTTCAGGCCTTTTTAAAAGTTGTATATTGTTTATTTTTCTACTGCTTTTTTTCTGAATAACTCTTACTAAAGATTTGTCCATTTTATTATGCTTTTTAAAGAGTCAAGTTTTAGTTTGGTTGATTCTACTGTGTGGGTGGGTGGGAAGTTGTTTTTGCATTTTATTAATTTCTATTATGTCTTCCCTGTTTGAGTTTCTTATTCTGTTTCTAATTTATTGACCAATGTGTAGTTTATAGATTTTTTTGCAAAGTTCATTTTCTAATGCTCATGTTTAAATGTATACATTTCTGTTTAAGAATGGATTCAACTGTATCCTATGGTGTTTGAAATTCATAAAAGATAATTTTTCTTGTAATTTTATCTCTGATCTATGGGTTATTTAGAAGCGTGTGTCTCAGTGTCTAACAGTTGGATTTTCTAGTTAGCCTTTTATTTCCCATTGTTAACTTAATTACGTTATTGTCAAGAGATTTTGATCTGTATTATTCCACTAATTTGAAGGTTATTTGCTTTACCACACAAGTATATGGTTAATGTTTTGAAATTGTTTCACATTTACTCGAAAGGAAGTATATTTCCGGAATTGTTAGATCTGTGTTCCGATATGTTCATTGAGTATATTTTTTTCATAATCTGTTAAAATCTTTGACATCCTAATTTTTATATTTTTTTCTGTTTGCTGAGAGATACATTAAATATCTCTCGTGATTATGGCTTTGGCTCTCTTTATATTCTGTCAGCTTTTGCTAATATGTGAGGCTATATTTGGATACATGTGATTTAAGTGTATATTTGTGTGTGTGTGTGTGGTGTTTTTTGCTGTTGTTTTTTTCTACCATGTCGCTTGTGAGATTTTAGTTCCCTGAATGAGCTCGATCAAACTTGCACCTTTGGCAGTGAAAGCACAGAGTAAAAGCGACTGCTAGAGAATTCCCAAAATATATACATCTTGGTAATGTGAACATTTATCATTTATATCATTTATATACATACGTGCTAAGCCTTATGACTGATATAGCTACAGTAACTTTGGTTAAACTGTGCCGTGTGCATGGGTATGGCATGTGTATTTATTTATTTTTCTTTACTTTCAACCATTTTGTATCTCTGTATTTTAGATATAGTTTTGTAAATAGCATGAAATTGGATTTAGCAGTTTAACAATTTTTAACTAGGTCATTTAGTCAATTTGCATATATTATGTGCCCTGATATGGGTTCTATACTTATGGTTGAGGATCTGATATATATATATATATATATGTGTGTGTGTATTTATATGTTTGTATTGATTTATTTTATACCATCTGTTGGTCCTACTTTTACGTTCTCTCACCCTCACTTGTTTGCCTTTTGCTGGATTACTGTGATACTTGTAGTCATTTGGGAGTCTTTGTATTTTTTTCAGTGGTTTTCATGTTCATCTAAACATGTATATGTAACTTGTAAGTGTCTAAATTTGATTCATCCTTCTGAATGATAGAAGAGCTTTAGAGTACTTTAATTGCCTTAACTCTTCTTGAGTTACACAATTATATTTACATTCATTTTCAGCTTAGTATTGAAATAATTGCAGAACTACTTGTGACTGTCAGAACTGGAGATCCTGCATACCCCTCGCTCAGCTTCTCTCAATGTTGGTTGGTTGTTCAGTTGCTGGGTTGTGTCCGACTCTCTCAGACCCCACGGACTCAGCATGCTAGGCTTCCCTGTCCTTCACTCTCTCCTGGAGCTTGTTCAAGCTCACGTGCATTGAGCCAGTGATGCCCTCCAACCCTCTCATCCTCTGCCTTCCCCTTCTCTTCCTTGCTTTCAGTCTTTCCCAGCATCAGGGTCTTTCCCAATAAGTGGGCTTTTCACATCAGGTGGCCAAAGTATTGGAGCTTCAGTATCCGTCCTTCCAATGACTATTCTGGATTGATTTCCTTTAGGTTTGACTGGTTTGATCTCCTTGCTATACAGGGGACCCTTAAGAGCCTTCTGCAGCACCACAGTTCAAAAGCATCAGTTCTTCAGCACCCAGCCTTCTTTATAGTCTTACTCTCACACTCGTACATGACTGCTAGAAAAAACCGTAGTTTTGATTCTACGGACCTTTGTCGGCAAAGTAATATATCACAACCAGGAAACTGATGTTAACGCAGTCTTCTGATCTTGCGCAGATTTAAGCAGCTTCACAAGTACTCATCTGTGCACATTTAGTTCTATGTATGTTTATGACGTCAGTGAGCACTACTGTTGTTCACACACAGAAGAGTCCAGCACAAGGGTCCCTTGGGCTGTTTTTTTTAGCCACAGACATTGCTCTCTCCCTCTCACCCCTGGAAACCTCTAGTCTCTTCGTCTCTGTAATTTTGTCAAGAAAACAATTTTATAGGTGTATAAGGCATCTATGGATAAGTACACACAGGTATAAGAAATATACAGGTAAGTTTATACATGTACAACTCAATGGATTTTTGCATAGTTAGTGTATAAGACTTGGAATATTGCCAGCACTCCCAGAAGCTTCTCTCTTGGATTTCCTTCCAGTGGCTACTCTTACCTTCTCCCCAAAGAGATCTCCATCTCTGACTTTTTACACTATAGTTTTGTCCACTCTTCATTTTGTAAACAGAAACTTATTTTTCCTGTGTCTGCCTTCTTTTCCTCAATGTGGGTCTTCTGAGGTACATCGTGGTGATGCCCTTGAGTCCTGAGTTCACGTTCATTGTTGTATGCGTTTCATAGTCATGTACGGATGAGAGAGTTGGACTATAAAGAAGGCTGAGCACCAAAGAATTGATGCTTTTAAACAGTGGTGCTGGAGAAGACTCTTGAGAGTCAGTTAGACAGCAAGGATATCAAACCAGTCAAATCTAATGGAAATTAACCCTGAATAATCATTCATTGGAAGGATCGAAGCTGAAGTCTCAATTCTTTGGCCACCTGATGGGAAGAGCCGTCTCACTGGAAAAGACCCTGATGCTAGGAAAGGTTGAGGACAGGAGGAGAAGGGGGTGACAGAGGATGAGATGGTTGGATGGCATCACTGACTCAATGGGCATGAGTGTGAGCAAACTCTGGGAGACAGTGAAGGACAGGGAAGCTGGGCGTGCTATGGTTCATGGGGTCACAAAGAGTTGGACGCAACTTAGCAACTGAACAACAACATCCCCCAAGGTCTTCATCTCTCCTGGCGGTTGTTTTCAGTTGGGTCTGTTAAAGGGAAGTTGCATCTTCTGGTGTACATGTGTATGTGTCTACTGGATATGTATCAAGAGTGGTAGTGGTGTTTTATAGAGTATATGTGTGTTCAGCTTTAGGAGATAACTGCTAAAAATTCTCCGCACTGGCCATGGCAATTTATACTTTCACTGCCTATGTTTGAATGTCCCAGGTTTTTTTTTTCCCCCCATTCTTCTCAATACTTACTATTGTGTCAGCTTTAAAATTTTTTTAGATTTTGATTTAGTCATTCTGAGGGGTGTGTAGTATCTCACTGTGTTTGTAATTTGATTTTCCTTGATGCCTAAATAGATTGAGCATCTTTCCATGTGTGTTAGTTTTGGCCGCTTGAATATTCTCTTTGGGGGAGAGGCTGCTTGAGTCTCTTGCCTAACTTCCTATTGAGTTGCTTGTCACTTTTATTATTGATTTGTAGGAATTCTTAACTGTATTCTAGATCAAAGTACCCTGGTTATATTTTCTCCCACTTAGTAGCTTGCTTTTCCATTCTCTTCATGATTTCTTTTGATGAGTAGAAATAATTTTAATGTAATCAATCAATATTTTCCTTTATGGATAATGCTTTTGATGTTTTTCATAGAATTTTTTTTTTGTCTAATCACAGTTCTTGACGGTATTCTGTTATCTTATAGAAGCCTTTTCACATTTTTATTTGTCATCTGTCTGGAATTGATTTTTATTTATGGTGTATATTTTTAAAAAATATGGATGTGCTGTTGATAAAGCATCATTTATTAAAATGACCATTTTTTCTTCACCATTCTTCAGTGTACATTTTATTATGAATTAAGCAGTATCTATATATATATATGGACTCTTGTCAGGTCTCTAACCTCATTCATTGATTAATTTTGTTTTGTTCTGGGAGTAAGAAGCCTAATAAAACTGTCTCTGCTCTTAAAGTGCTTACAACTGAATGTAGGAATTAGTTAAGTAAACTGCTAATTTCAATGTGATGGGTTGTAGAAAGAAAAAGTATTAAAATTGTGCTGTCATCTAAGTTTAGGATTAAACTGTTAAGATTCACTTCAGTACAGAAACTATAGTGCAGTAGTAAGAAGATTCTCATAGCTGAAAGAAATTTTGCATTTCATTTCCTAGATTTTCTTTATAGTTCACCATGTACAAATATATCCCTAAACATACATTGTTTAGTTTTTTTTCCTGTTTGGCTTTAATATCAAATGGCATCAAACCACGTGTATTCTGCACTGTTGTGGTTTAGGTTCAGTAAGCTTTTTAAGACTAATTACATTTTAATGATGGAAGTTTTTCAGGCAGTGGGGAAACCTTTGTGCCAACTGCTCCCATTAAATCAGTAGTTCCTAAAATATGGTGCGCAATGTGACTTTAGGCATTAACATTTTAGCACGTGGTTCATTTTATATTTATTTTTATAGCTGCTTTCTGAAGTTGATTTAAAAAGATGCCAGGTTTTTCATTTGCTTACGGCATAAAATTTCAAGTTAACTTGAGAACACTGAAGTCGACAGTTTTGCAGATGGTAGACGCTTTGTGCATCTATGGACAGGGAAGAAATTTGAGGAAGCGTGAGGAAGACATACTTGGGTAACACTGCCTCATTTAGCCAGGTAGTGCCTTTTTCATGGACTTCCTGGTGGCTCAGACGGTAAAGCGCCTGTCTACAATGTGGGAGACCCAGGTTCGATCCCTGGGTCGGGAAGATCCCCTGGAGAAGGAAATGGCAATCCACTCTAGTACTATTGCCTGGAAAATCCCATGTACAGAGGAGCCTGGTAGGCTACAGTCCATGGGGTCACAAAGAGTCGGATGCGACTGAGTAACTTCACTTTCACTTTCAGTGCCTTTTTCTGGCCCAGGGAATGGGCAGGGAGGTGGGGGGATCTGTCATTCCTTCCTTTTGACTGAAGCCACTATCTGGCAAGGTGAAGGTGCTCCTTAGGAAAGTTACCATAGGCTGAGACGGCAGCAGTGCACGAGGCAGGATTGTGAGAAAGGTGGAAGGGAGCTTAGGTCTGCCATTCTGCCCTGGCCACCTGTAAGGATGGACATGATTGAATGTCAACAAATCTGCAGTTTCTTTGGTTATAGGATTAAATACCCCCTTGTTGTCTGGTCTTCTTCCCTGGCAGCTGGGAAGGTAAAGGGTGGTATAAGTGTACTTGCATTTTGAATTGAGGAATGGATGTGCAAAAACTGTGCTCTGTCTTGAGCGGGTGGAGTCTCAGTTTCAGAAAGAGGGATGCTTGGAGGGTGGATGTCAGAGGATGGCAGAAGCTAAAGGCAAGACACAGAGCTGGAGCAGGAGGGTGGGGATAGAAGCGGAGAGGGTACGTGGGGAAAACCTCCATCCAAAGTGAATGCATGAGGCCACAGTGCCTTTCAGTGCTAACCTAGAGCAGATTTTATAATGCGCTCAAGGTGCTCGGCCATCTGCCTGCAGAAAGGAAGTGAGAATCAACAAGACCTGGGACTGTGGATGTGGGGGAGAAGTTCAGTTAGTTTGGGAGAGATCGTAAGAGTTCAGGTGTTGGACAGTGGAAGCATGATGACCTATTCATGACAGCAAAGAGCCAGCTGGAGGCAAGTTGAGGTGGACAGAAAGGGAGGCTCAGTTACCCTAGGAAATCTGAGGTTATTGGGGCCAGTGCATGAGGCTAAAATGGTCACCACAAAGCTAAGCAAAGGTGCCAGGGGTGGGATCTTAGCCGGCTGGAGACAGTAAGTTAGAGCTATGGGAGTGGCATGAGAAGGAGACAGACAGACAGACTGACTCGGCGCAGAGCCCCAGGAAAAAAGCAGAAGGCCACAGCCGTTGGTGGTGTCCAGCCAAGTGCCTCCTTGTGTACATTGTTGGTGCTCAGTCACTGTGTCGTGTCCGGTTCTCTGCAACCCCATGGACTGTAGCCTGCCAGGCTATTTGAAATGTTTGTTAAATACCTGTGTAGGTATTGGATGTCAGAAATTTAAGGGATGTAGTAAGACTTCAACTTTTGGAGGTAGAGTTTGTGGCAAGCTTAACCTAGGAATGGGGTCTTATACGTGGTGGTGAAATTAAAAAAAAAAGAAAAAGAAAAAATGACCTGCGAGTTCTTGTAGCAGTCAGCTTCCCTGAAATAGAGCCTAGAGCTTGGCTTCTCAGCCTCTCACTCAGAACCCGGTATGGCTCTCATTTAACACGTGCTTTTAAATAAGCATGACTCTCTTTGGTCCTTTTCCACAGTTAAGTTAGAACTCAGGCCCGAGGTGACATCTGGCAACGTGGTCTGGAGGGAGGAGACAGGAAGCAGAATCAGATTGTGCTTGATGACTGGACACTCCTAAGGGTGCTGGGTTCTCCTAGAGCTGGGGTGGGTTACATGCTAAACAGGTGAACAGTGGGCCAGGTCAGGCGTGCAGGTTAGCCAGGCAGGCCGGCAGCATCTGACAGCGCTCGGTAAGGCCTCGGAGGAACCTGGTCCCGCGGGAATCTAGCTTCGGCAGTAGGTGGCAATGTCGGCAAGCCGATGAAAGCTACATTAACACATGAGAAAATATCATCATTTTAATAAAAGTAGAAAAGTCATTTGAAAGTCAGCTCTCAAGTATGGCTGAAAATGCTTAGCAAATAAGGAATTGGGGGTAGGAATGTTCTTAGCCTGATAAATGGTTTTCACAGATTTTTTTTTTCTTTTATATTGTGTTGCCTTTAAAATCAGGATCAAACAAATATAATGTTTCAGCATTGCTGGACAAGGAGAACAAAGGCTAAAGACTGGAAAGGATGAAACCACCAAATAGTTCTTTTATTTTTTGCCGAGGTTATGAGTATCTACCAAAATGGTAGAGTTTATATCATATACAATAAAAATGAAAGACAAATGATTATCCCAGAGTCTTACAAGGTGACCAGCAGATCAACAAACATCAGTTGGTACATTTCTATAATACTGGTTAAAAATTGTTAGCACATTTTAAAATATCATTATGCCAAATTAAAGGAACGTAGGAATATCCATTTTGCTAGATGTGAGTCTTGTAATGAAGAAATTTATGCACCTTCACTGAAAAATAGTACAAAAGACACAATGATAAATTTCACAGGTAGGTGGACTGAGAATTGTAAAGTTATTTCTAATCAAAATTGTGCTGGGACAGCTATCAATATGAGGGAAACCTATGAAATTGGATCACTATCTCTCTTTATATATAAAATCAGTACCAGATGAGTCAAGAATTAAATATGAAAGGTAAAATTTAAAATGTTTGGGAGGATATATAGGAAAATGCATTTCTAATTTTGGGATGGGCAATAACCTTTTTCATAGAAAGATCATAGAGCAAAGAAACAAATCAATCCTGCAGAAATTGTGTTTGCTGCCAATCTGACAAAGTAGAGGGCACGTGGCAGTTCTCTGTACCGCTCAATTTTGCAGTGAACCTAAAACAGCTCTTTAAAAAAGCATATTAAAATAATGTCCAGGAAATTCCGTTTCAAAGGGATCTGAAAATTTGACAGCATGCTGTATTCCTGAGGGTATGGAAGTAGGTGTAGAATTGTGCTGGGTGTGTGTGTGTGTGTGTGTGTGTGTGTGTGTGTGTGTGTGCGTGCATGCTTCCCAGGCGGCGCTAGTTGTAAAGAGCTCACCTGCCAGTGCAGGAGATGCTAGTTCGATGCCTGCGGTCGGGAAGATTCCCTGGAGGAAGGCATGGCAACCCACTCCAACATTCTTGCCTAGGAAATCCCAAGCGCAGAGGAGCATGGTGGGCTACAGTTCACGGGGTCACAAAGAGTTGACACAACCGAAGTGACTTAGCATGCATGCACAGAGACGGAAGTCATATTAATCCAATTTAAACGTGTGTGTTCTCTGATTTTATTCTCTAGACACTTTCCTACATGAATGGAAAGGTAAGTATACACATTGTTTATGGTAGAAAAAGGTTGGAAACATTCTCAAAGCCCTGTAAAAGGAAATAGGCTAAATATAGTGCATTCATATAATGGCGTACTTCCTAGATATCAAAAGAAAAAGGATAATTCAGTCTTTTTTTTAAAAAATATTTTGGAAGAGTTTCAGCTTTGCATCTTTTTACTGGTAATTCCATGTACATTTTTAGGATTTTACTGACAAATTTGCTGAAACTTCTATCAGGTTTTGCTTTTTCTTTTTTTTTTCCTGTGTGACCATTTCACATTTTGTCAGACCAGGGTTATCACACATATTCAGTAAGTTGAGAATACTTGTTATCAAACATTTTTTAAATTGTAAAGATTGAGGGCAGAAGGAGAAGCGGGCAGCAGAGGATGAGATGGTCAGATAGCACCACTGACTCAATGGACATCAGTTTGAGTAAACTCTGGGAGACAGAGAAGGACAGGGAAGCCTGGTGTGCTGCAGTTCATGGGGTCACAAAGAGGTCAGACATGACCTATCTTCATAATAGTGGCAATTATGAGTTATATTTTATCTTTAATTTGCTTTTTAAAGGAAAATTCAGCAAAAGTTTTCACTATTTTCCCCATTGTTTTATCTGATTCACTTATCTCTTAACTGGATTATCAAAACAAACACAACAGAAGATTCCAGGGGCCTGTTCATTGTGCTTGAACTTTTATCCCTTCCCTTTAATTACTGCTTTTATTGAGAACTGAAAATTTTTCTCTGACAACTTACTTCTGGGTGTCAGGATGATTTTTACCTTATTGTTCATTTTTAATCACCTTCATGTCACATTTCAACAATTTCCTGCATTTTCTTCTGTGCTTAACAAATAAATTGAAACCCTTCATATGTCCAAATATGAAATTTAAGATATTTTTACTGCCCTCATCTAAAATAGTGTCTCAAAATTGCAGTAAAAATGGCAGTCAACCTTTGTTAGTTTTTAAAATATTAAAAAAAATTTATATATAAGATACACACCTTTTACAAGCATACAATCTAGTGGATTTTTTAGTATGTTCACAAAAATGTGTAGCTATCACTACGGTCTAAATTCATTTCATGACCCCCAGAGGAGATCCCATACCCATTAGCACTCATTCCCCTTTCCCTGTCCTCCCTGCTCCCTGCACCCATTCATTCACTTCTGTCTATGGACTTACCTGTCTGAACTCTTCATATAAACAGGATTCCATGGTATGTGGCCCTTTGTACCACTATCATTAACTATTTTTTCCCTTTTTTATCACTGACTTTTTGAATAAACATTTTTGTGCCTAGTTTATGTTCAGATTTTCCTTTTCACTCATAGAAAAGGTTTTAGAGTCGTTAAAATGTCATTGTACTTTACAGTGTTGTTATGCTTCAAGATTTCATTAATTTAGAACGGGCGAGCGATCTAACTACCCTTCTCAGTTCTGTTCAGTCGTTTAGTCGTGTCTGACTCTTTGTGACCCCATGGACTGCAGCACGCCAGGCCTCCCTGTCCATCACCAACTCCTGGAGTTTACTCAGACTCATGTCCATTGAGTCAGTGATGCCAACCAACCATCTTATTTTCTGTCGTCCCCTTCTCCTCCCACCTTCAATCTTTCCCAGCATCAGGGTCTTTTCCAATGAGTCAGTTCTTCGCATCAGGTGGCCAAAGTGTGGAGTTTCAGCTCCAGTATCAGTCCTTCCATTCAACACCCAGAACTGATCTCCTTTAGGATGGACTGGTTGGATCTCCTTGCAGTCCAAGGGTCTCTCAAGAGTCTTCTCTAATACCACAGTTCAAAAGCATCAGTTCTTCTGCGCTCAGCTTTCTTTATAGTCCAACTCTCACATTCATGCATGACTACTGGGAAAACCACAGCCTTGACTAGATGGACCTTTGTTGACAAAGTAGTGTATCTGCTTTCTAATATGCTGTCTAGGTTGCTCATAGCTTTCCTTCCAAGGAGTAAGTGTCTTTTAATTTCATGGCTGCAATCACCATCTGCAGTGATTTTGGAGCCCCCCAAAATAAAGTCTGTCACTTCTTCCACTGTTTCCCCATCTAGTTGCCATGAAGTGATGGGACTGGAAGCCATGATCTTAGTTTTCTGAATGTTGAGCTTTAAGCCAACTTTTTCAAACACTCTTTAGACTCTTTAAAAGAAAAATCCAGTTTGGCATGAATGTTTTAAAATACTCCATCTAATATAAGAGATAAACCCTGGAAAAGAGCATAGCTGTTATAAGACCCTGAAGTAGTCATCGCTTCTGATAGTGGGAGGCAGATTTCCTGATGTGATTTGGGGATGAGCAGCATCTGAAATATATTTTAAATACCTAGATTTTCAGAGTGCTTGACTCTAGAGTCACAGGTGTGGAACGTGGGTTCCAGTAGTCCAGGATTGCATTCATCCTGTCGAAAAGCCAAAGCTGCATTTCAATGACTCTTGTATGTGCCTTAATTTCAGATGAGTTTGACCAAACACTTAAGAATGGGTTTTCTGCACAGCAAATTGGTTTCCTGTCTTCAAGCTGTACACATAGTGACATAGCCAAAGCAGTTCACTATTGTAGAATCTGAAGCAATCGAGTATTATTTGATGTCTGGTTTGTTTATTTGATTTCTCACTTCATTTAGTTCAAGTTTTCCCCTATTCTGATGAATTCTTTATGAGCTGTTTTGGATAAATAAGTCACATCAGTCCTTTCATTTTAACAGTTTGCCAAATACGCATGTAAAACTTGATCAAACCCAGCAGTTAGTCTGATTCTCTGAAATTTCTGTTGTTTGAAAGCATCAGTTTTCACTGTGCTATCTGACGGGTAAACCTTCTTGATTTAACTATTTAATACCCTCAACTGCTCTTTGTAGTAATTCACAATAATGCTGAATGTTCCTTCTTGTCTGTTCTTCAACGTGATGGTAAAGCACACTTTAATTTGATTTATGTGTAATCCAAGTAAACACAGTTTCCTCATGATCTGTGACCTCTGATTTTTGAGAGTTCTCATTACTTTTAATTCCATCTGAAAGCATATCTGTGTAAGTAGTGTGTAAAAATATTTACAATAATACTTGTAAAAATACTTAACAATATCAACAAAACCTCCGGACATGTACATTCATCAGCAAACCCAATATATACATTCATCAGTTGAGGAGTAGACAAAAGAAAATCTGGTAACAATCTGTTCATCTTTGCATTTGTTTTACAGTATCTGTTGAAGCGTTTTAATAAATTCTTTATATGTTCCATTTGACTCTCTGTAAATTGGGATCGCGACTTTGGAGGGAAAAAACTTGCATTCACAGTGTGTGACAGTCCAGGATGAAAATTCAGAGTACTTGTGGAAGTCAACAAATTCATTACAATGAGGCTGTGCAGACAGCAGAAATAGTTTTCTGTTTGGAAATTCTGTTTCATGTTTAGGAATACTCTGCTTCTCATAATCTTATCACTTCCGTCGTCATTTTTGTGACCAGTACTTTCTTGGCTATGATGATTCTTTTTTATTAAAATTTTATTTATTTATTTATTGGAGGCTAATAACTTTACAATATTGTATTGATTTTGCCATACGTTGACATGAATCCACCACGGGTGTACATGTGTTCCCCATCCTGATCCCCTCTCCCACCTCTCTTCTCATCCCATCCTTCTGGATCATCCCAGTGTACCAGCCCCTAGCACCCTGTATCATGCATTGAACCTGGACTGGTGATCTGTTTCATATATGATAATATACATGTTTCAATGCCATTCTCCCAAACCATCCCACCCTTGCTCTCTCCCGGAGTCCGAAAGACTGTTTTATACATCTGTGTCTCTTTTGCTGTCCTGCATACAGGGTTATTGTTACCATCTTTCTAAATTCCATATATATGCGTTAGTATACTGTATTGGTGTTTTTCTTTCTGGCTTACTTCACTCTGTATAATAGGCTCCAGTTTCATCCACCTCATTAGAACTGATTCAAATGTGTTCTTTTTAATGGCTGAGTAATGTTCCATTGTGTATATGTACCACAGCTTTCTTATCCATTTGTCTGCTGATGGACATCTAGGTTGCTTCCATGTCCTGGGTATTATAAAGGGTATTATAAACAGTGCTGCAATGAACATTGGGGTACACTTGTCTCTTTCAATTCTGATTTCCTTGGTGTGTATGCCCAGCAGTGGGATTGCTGGGTCATATGGCAATTCTATTTCCAGTTTTTTAAGGAATCTCCGTACTGTTCTCCATAGTGGCTGTACTAGTTTGCATTCCCACCAACAGTGTAAGAGGGTTCCCTTTTCTCTACACCCTTTCCAGCATTTATTGCTTGTAGACTTTTGGATAGCAGCCCTTCTGATTGGCGTGAAATGGTACCTCATTGTGGTTTTGATTTGCATTTCTCTAATAATGAGTAATGTTGAGCATCTTTTCATGTGTTTGTTAGCCATCTGTATGTCTTCTTTGGAGAAATGTCTGTTTAGTTCTTTGGCCCATTTTTTGATTGGGCCGTTTATTTTTCTGGAATTGAGCTGCAGGAGTTGCTTGTATATTTTTGAGATTAATTCTTTGTCAGTTGCTTCGTTTGCTATGTTCTCCCATTCTGAAGGCTGTCTTTTCACCTTGCTTATAGTTTCCTTTGTTGTGCAAAAACTTTTAATTTTAATTAGGTCCCATTTGTTTATTTTTGCTTTTATTTCCAATATTCTGGGAGGTGGGTCATAGAAGATCCTGCTGTGATTTCTGTCAGAGAGTGTTTTGCCTATGTCTTCCTCTAGGAGTTTTACAGTTTCTGGCCTTACGTTTAGATCTTTACTCCATTTTGAGTTTATTTTTGTGTATGGTGTTAGAAAGTGTTCTAGTTTCATTCTTTTACAAGTGGTTGATCAGTTTTCCCAGCACCACTTGTTAAAGAGATTGTCTTTTCTCCATTGTATATTCTTGCCTCCTTTGTCAAAGATAAGGTGACCATAGGTGCATGGATTTATCTCTGGGCTTTCTATTTTGTTCCCTTGATCTATATTTCTGTCTTTGTGCCAGTACCATACTGTCTTGATGACTGTGGCTTTGTAGTAGAGCCTGAAGTCAAGTAGGTTGATTCCTCCAGTTCCATTCTTCTTTCTCAAGATTGCTTTGGCTATTTGAGGTTTTTTGTATTTCCATACAAATTGTGAAATTATTTGATCTAGTTCTGTGAAAAATACTGTTGGTAGCTTGATAGGGATTGCATGGAATCTATAGATTGCTTTGGGTAGTATACTCATTTTCACTATATTGATTCTTCTGATCTATGAATATGGTATATTTCTCCATCTATTTGTGTCCTCTTTGATTTCTTTCACCATGTTTTATAGTTTTCTATATATAGGTCTTTTGTTTCTTTAGGTAGATATATTTCTAAGTATTTTATTCTTTTCATTGCAATGGTGAATAGAATTGGTTCCTTAATTTCTCTTTCTGTTTTATCATTGTTAGTGTATAAGAATGCAAGGGATTTCTGTGTGTTGATTTTATATTCTGCAACTTTACTATATTCATTAATTAGCTCTAGTAATTTTCTGGTGGAGTCTTTAGGGTTTTCTGTATAGAGGATCATGTCATCTGCAAACAGTGAGAGTTTTACTTCTTCTTTTCCAATCTGGATTCCTTTTATTTCTTTTTTTGCTCTGATTGCTGTGGCCAAAACTTCCAAAACTATATTGAATAGTAGTGTTGAGAGTGGGCACCCTTGTCTTGTTCCTGACTTTAGGGGAAATGCTTTCAATTTTTCACCATTGAGGATAATGTTTGCTATGGGTTTGTCATATATAGCTTTTATTATGTTGAGGTATGTTCCTTCTATTCTTGCTTTCTGGAGGTTTTTTTTTTTTATCATAAATGGATGTTGGATTTTGTCAAAGGCTTTCTCTGCATCTATTGAGATAATCATATGGTTTTTATTTTTCAATTTGTTAATGTGGTGTATTGATTGATTTGTGGATATTGAAGAATCCTTGCATCCCTGGGATAAAGCCCACTTGGTCATGATATATGATCTTTTTAATATGTTGTTGGATTCTGTTTGCTACAATTTTGTTAAGGATTTTTCATCTATGTTCATCAGTGATATTGGCCTGTAGTTTTATTTTTTTGTGGCATCTTTGTCAGGTTTTGGTATTAGGGTGATGGTGGTCTCATAGAATGAGTTTGGAAGTTTACCTTCCTCTGCAATTTTCTGGAAGAGTTTGAGTAGGATAGGTGTTAGCTCTTTTATAAATTTTTGGTAGAATTCAGCTGTGAAGCCATCTGGTCCTGGGCTTTTGTTTGCTGGAAGATTTCTGATTACAGTTTCATTTCCAGGCTTGTGATGGGTCTGTTAAGATTTTCCATTTCTTCCTGGATCAGTTTTGAAAAGTTGTACTTTTCTAAGAATTTGTCCATTTCTTCCAAGTTGTCCATTTTATTGGCATATAGTTGCTGATAATAGTCTCTTATGATCCTTTGTATTTCTGTGTTGTCTGTTGTGATCTCTCCATTTTCATTTCTAATTTTGTTGATTTTTCTCCCTTTGTTTCTTAATGAGTCTGGCTAATGGTTTGTCAATTTTATTTAACTTCTCAAAGAGCCAGCTTTTGGCTTTGTTGATTTTTGCTATGGTCTCTTTTGTTTCTTTTGCATTTATTTCTGCCCTAATTTTTAAGATTTCTTTCCTTCTACTAACGCTGGGGTTCTTCATCTCTTCCTTTTCTAGTTGCTTTAGGTGTAGAGTTAGGTTATTTATTTTACTTTTTTCTTGTTTCTTGAGGTATGCCTGTATCACTATGAACCTTCCCCTTAGCACTGCTTTTACAGTGTCCCATAGGTTTGGGGTTGTTGTGTTTTCATTTTTATTCATTTCTATGCATATTTTTATTTCTTTTTTGATTTCTTCTGTGATTTGTTGGTTATTCAGCAGCGTGTTGTTCAGCCTCCATATGTTGGAGTTTTTAATAGTTTTTCTCCTGTAATTGACATCTAATCTTACTGCATTGTGGTTCAGAAAAGATACTTGGAATGATTTCAGTTTTTTAAAAATTTACCAAGGCTAGATTTATGGTCCAGCATATGATCTATCCTGGAGAAGTTTCCACGTGGGCTTGAGACAAAATTGAAATTCATTGTTTTGGGGTGAAATGTCGAATCCCAGGGACGGGGGAGCCTTGGTGGGCTGCCTTCTATGGGGTTGCACAGAGTCAGACATGACTGAAGTGACTTAGCAGCAGCAGCAGCAGTCCTATAGATATCAATTAGGTCTAACTGGTCTATTGTATCATTTAAAGTTTGTGTTTCCTTGTTAATTTTCTGTTTAGTTGATCTATCCATAGGTGTGAGTGGGGTATTAAAGTCTCCCAATATTATTGTGTTATTATTAATTTCCCCTTTCATACTTGTTAGCATTTGCCTTACATATTGTGGTGCTCCTATGTTGGGTGCATATATATTTATAATTGTTATATCTTCTTCTTGGACTGATCCTTTGATCATTATGTAGTGTCCTTCTTTGTCTCTTTTCACAGCCTTTGTTTTAAAGTCTATTTTATCTGATATGAGTATTGCTACTCCTGCTTTCTTTTGGTCTCTATTTGCGTGGAATATCTTTTTCCAGCCCCTCACTTTCAGTCTGTATGTGTCTCTTGTTTTGAGATGGGTCTCTTGTAGACAACATATGTAGGGGTCTTGTTTTTATATCCATTCAGCCAGTCTTTGTCTTTTGGTTGGGGCATTAAACCCATTTACATTTAAGGTAATTATTGATAATAATTACTTTGCCGATGTAAAGTAATGCTGATGCCATTTACTTTATTGTTTTGGGTTTGAGTTTATACACCCTTTCTGTGTTTCCTGTCTAGAGAAGATCCTTTAGCATTTGTTGGAGAGCTGGTTTGGTGGTGCTGAATTCTCTCAGCTTTTGCTTGTCTGTAAAGCTTTTGATTTCTCCTTCATATTTGAATGAGATCCTTGCTGGGTACAGTAATCTGGGCTGTAGGTTATTTTCTTTCATCACTTTAAGTATGTCTTGCCATTCCCTTCTGGCCTGAAGAGTTTCTATTGAAAGATCAGCTGTTATCCTTATGGGAATCCCCTTGTGGGTTATTTGTTGTTTTTCCTTGCTGCTTTTAATATTTGTTCTTTGTGTTTGATCTTTGTTAATTTGATTAATATGTGTCTTGGGGTGTTTAGCCTTGGGATTATCCTTTTGGGACTCTCTGGGTTTCTTGGACTTGGGTGACTATTTCCTTCCCCATTTTAGGGAAGTTTTCAACTATTATCTCCTCAAGTATTTTCTCATGGCCTTTCTTTTTGTCTTCTTCTGGGACTCCTATGATTTGAATGTTGGGGCATTTAACATTGTTCCAGAGGTCTCTGAAGTTGTCCTCATTTATTTTAATTCTTTTTTCTTTTTTTCCTCTCTGTTTCATTTATTTCTAACATTCTATCTTCTACCTCACTAATCCTATCATCTGCCTCTGTTATTCTATTGTTGGTTCCCTCCAGAGTGTTTTTGATCTCATTTATTGTGTTATTCATTATATATTGACTCTTTTTTATTTCTTCTAGGTCCTCGTTAAACATTTCTTGCATCTTCTCAATCTTTGTCTCCCAGCTATTTATCTGTAACTCAATTTTGTTTTCAAGGTTTTGGATCACTTTCACTATCATTATTCGGAATTCTTTATCAGGTAGATTCCCTATCTCTTTCTCTTTTGTTTGGTTTGGTGGGCATTTATCCTGTTCCTTTACCTGCTGGGTATTTCTCTGCCTTTTCATCTTGTTTATATTGCTGTGTTTGGGGTGGCCTTTCTGTATTCTGGCCGTTTGTGGTTCCTCTTTATTGTAGTTTCCTCACTGTGGGTGGGGATGGACGGGTGGCTTGTCAAGGTTTCCTGGTTAGGGAAGCTTGTGTTGGTGTTCTGGTGGGTGGAGCTGGATTTCTTCTCTCTGGAGTGCAATGAAGTGTCCAGTAATGAATTTTGAGATGTCAGTGGGTTTGTTGTGACTTTGGGCAGCCTGTATATTGAAGCTCAGGGCTATGTTCCTGTGTTGCTGGAGAATTTGCATGGTATGTCTTGTCTGGCCCTTGGGTGGAGCTTGGTTTCAGTGTAGGTATGGAGGCGTTTGATGAGCTCCTATCGATTAATGTTCCCTGGAGTCAGGAGTTCTCTGGTGATCTCAGGATTTGGACTTAAGCCTCCTGCCTCTGGTTTTCAGTTGTATTCTTACAGTATCCTCAAGACTTCTCCATCTATACAGCACTGATGATAAAACATCTAGGTTAATGATATAAAGTTTCTCCACAGTGAGGGACACCTGGAGAGTACACAGAGTTACACAGAGAAGAGAAGAGGGAGGAAGGAGACAGAGGTGGCCAGGAGGATAAAAGGGGGAATCAAAAGGAGAGAGACAGATCCAGCCAGTAATCAGTTCCCTAAGTGTTTTCAACAGCCCAGAACACATAAAGAGATTCACAGAGTTGCATAGAGAAGAAAAGGGGGAGGAGGGAGATAGAGGCAACCTGGTGGAGAAAAAGGGAAGTCCAAAGACGGGGAGAGCAATCCAGCTAATAATCTTGCTCCCAAGTAAAAGTGGGTACTGAAGATTGGGTTCTAAAGGTACAAAATTGATAACAAATACCAAAAAGCAAAGATTAAAAATCTAGAGGTTAGATTCTCAAAAATACAATATTAAAGAAAAGAACAAAGTCACAAAAATTATAAAATATATATATATGAAGTTTGCTTTAAAAATAGGGTCTTTTTTTTTTTTTTGCAAAGGAATAGTAGGTTAAGTTTGCTTTAAAAATAGGGTTTTTTTTTTTTTTGCAAAGGAATAGGTTATAAAAATGAAAATTAAAGGAGTAATAGAGGACTTAAAATTTAAAAAAAATTAAAAATTAAAAAAATGATAATAGTAAAAATATATCTAGGACTTTCTCTGGTGTTGTTGTGGACATTGTGGGGTCAGTTCATTTTCAGATAGTTCCTTGATCTGACTTACACTTCTCAAGATCTATAGGCCCTTTCCTATGTAGTCAGTGCTAACTGCAGGGTTTTAATCTATTGCAACTGTCACTTCCAAAGCGGTTCCCTCTGTTTATTTTAGCTTCTGTTTGCTGGCCTCTTCAGCGTCTAATTTCCACCCTGACACAAGGGGGCGGCGGTGGTCACTTGTTTTAGGCTCACTTGTTCAGTCGTGCTGTGGGGAGGGAGGAACACTGCAAACAAATATCACTGGTGTCTGTGGGGAGTGCTCCTGGTGTCTTGGCCACACTGGGTTTGCCCTGCTCACGGCGAGTGTGCTTTCCCAATCTACACTGCTCAGGCTCTAGGTTGCTCTGCCAGGCACTGTCTGAGGCCGGTTCTGGGTTGAGTGCACTTCCCAGGTCAAAGCTGCTCAGGTTCAGGTTCTTGGGTACTCCACAAAGGCGCAGACTTGATTGGGCCTGCATTTTGTGCCTTTCCCCTGTCTGAGAAACTCAGGTGACCAGGTGCTTGGCTAGCTATGACTTATCGCCTCCCCTGTCCCAGCCCCTCGGTTTTCTGGGTGTACAATGGGCGCACCTTCTCAGGTGTACCGTGTGTCTCCTCTGGGGAGCTGTCCTCTGGGGAGCTGATCTCTGGCTGCAACCCTCCCAGTGGATGTCGACTGTCCAGAATCCCAAGGAGTCTTGGTTAGCAATGAAGCCTGCTTGCAGTTTGGTAGATGATGCCTCTCTGGGGCCACGATTGCCCCCTTCCGGCTCTGGCTGCCCTCACCTGTCTGTCTCTGGTGGGGAATGGGCTGGTCCACAGCTGGCTAGCTCTGCTCAGCCCTTTGTTCTGTGAGCAGGCCTGGCAGTGTTTTAGGTTAGGGCTTTTTGCCCGATAGCTATCCCACAGTCTGGTTTGCTATCTCAAGTTAGTTCCCTCAGATTGCCCTCGGGGCATTCAGGCCTGGTCCTTACTCTAAGCAATGCAGCCCGCAGCTCCCTGCCCAGCCCCGACTTGCTAGTGGCGGATGCAAGCGTCTGTGCTGCTTCTTCGCTGGGAGTTGCCTTAGGCATGTAATCTGTGGGGTTTAATTATTTATTTATTTTTCCTCCCAATTTTTTGCCCTCTGAGGTTCCAAGGCTCGCCACAGATTGCCAGTAAGAGTGTTTCCTGGTGTTTGGAAGCTTCTCTCTCTCTCTTTTTTTTTTTAGGCAATAAACTTCACATTATGAAAGCAATATATTCCAAGTTCCAAAGATTTGACAAATTCTGTAGAATGTCTTTCATCAGCAGATGGAAACTCTCAAACGCCACAGTCTTCTGTCAGGTAGGACTGGGTGTCATTCACTTTACCTGGTCTGAGGTCGAATCCATTTCAAGGCATGTCATGGTGGTACAGTAATGGTGGGATGGTAGAACGTACAGTCAGGTCGTGTACACTGAGTGTTAAATCTACAGTGTTTCGGATGATAGAAGGGACACTCCATTTTCTTACACGCTGGGAAGTAGCGGCACAGCTGACTACTGGAAGGCGGTGCTGGTGCTGTGACTGGTTTTGGAGGCAGTCCTGGTGTTCTTCAGCTCATGTGAGTGAAGGGACAGTCTGGTTTAGTACATTTTGCATCGTATTTACAATTTGGATGAACAAACAGACGCTTCTCAGCAAATTTACAATTGGAAAAGGCTTTGCAAGGCGACACGGGGTGATGGTAAGCGCACTCGTCCCCGTTCTTGCAGGCAGGCCAGTACTTGCAGTGCTCCAGCAGCTTCTCCGGCTTCTGCGCCACGCTCAGCTCACTCATCTCAGCTTGACTGATCTGCAGAGTTTCTGCCATTACGGGGTCAATTTGCAATCGGGATGACAACTGCCTCTGTTGAGTTCCTTGACTTTTGTCTATAATGTCTCCTTTTGCTTCGTCTTCTTTAACAGGAGAACTTATCCTAGGGACTCTGCCTTGTCCCTCGACCATTTCTGCTAGCAATTCTTCCTGAGAAGTTCGAGTTCTGGGAGCAACTGACTGTAGAATAGTTAGTTGTTTTTGTTACAGATTCTTGAGCTTCAGATATAGCCTTCAAAATTAGATTCTTGTTAGCTTGTTTAGAAGGTGGAAGTGACGGTCTCCGTTCAGGCTTCACTGGCACTGACACACTGCTGGAGATGCTTCCTGTACGGGACCCACAATCATCATCTTCCTCCTCCTCTTCTCCGTCATGACTGAATTTTTTTACTTTAACAACTGAACTTACCACAGGCAACTTTCTCTTCCGAAAGTTTTCTTCCTCAATACTCATCTTTTCTGCGTTGCTTCTGAAGAAGGGACTGTAAGTCTCTTCTAAGCTGTTAAGCACTTCTGGTTCACACAAGCGTCCTGTTTCATACACCCGGCTGCTCTGAATATCAAGTTGCTTGGCAGCATGAATACTGTCTTGCTGCTGTTGAAACTGCAACCTGTTTAGATGAGCACCACTGTCTGTGTTTCGAGTTGCAGGTGGCCGATAAATTTCAATAGAAGGGCGAGAAGAACCATATGTGTCACTGTGGTTTTTTTCTGAGATAAGGGATTCTCCTGCACAAAGTTGAGGTCTTCATCAATGAGATCATCTGGTTCTGGCTTAATATCAATCACATCTTCAGAGGGTGCTAACTCCCTCAAAGGTTTCACTGTGACATTAGTCGGGTTGCAGCTCCATCATCATAAGTCTGTCTGACATTAGTGGCTTTCTGTTCCTGTGAACTTGTAGAAACTCTAGACTCTCTTTTTTCAGGCCTAGTGCCAGAAACTGCAAGAGGTGGCACTGCAGCTTCGTGCCTTCTCTCATCTCCTCGACTGAAACTGCTCTTGTTTGAAGGTACGTTACCATCAAAGAGGTTGGTATCAGAAGACTTCAGACTAGAGGGGTCGGTTGTTACAGAACGAAGTTTATCTAATACACCATAAAGCCATACGGTGAATCGAATTGTGTTGTTCCCTAGCCACAGGGACAGGTCCTCTGTCATTTGGTCCTGACTTTTCTTGTTGGCCACCATCACCATAATGTAATCAGGAAGTTCTTCATCGACGTAAGCTCCTAATTCTTGCAATTTCCCCTTAATGGCACTGGCTGATCTCCGTGCCGATCTCCATGGCTCCGCGGCGGGAAGCGGCGGGCACTGCGCGGCATCCCGTGGACCAGGGCACTTCTTTCTTTTTTAAGACTCCCTTCCCAGGATGGATCTCTGTCCTTCCCTCTTTTGTCTCTCTTTTTATCTTTTATATTTTTTCCCCTACCTCCTTTTGAAGACAATGGGCTGCCTTTTTGGGTGCCTGATGTCCTCTGCCAGCATTCAGAAGTTGTTTTGTGGAATTTGCTCAGCGTTCAAATGTTCTTTCCATGAATCTGTGGGGGAGAAAGTGGTCTCCCCATCCTATTCCTCTGCCATCTTAGGACCACCCTCTGATGATTCCTTTCTAAATAATTCTGCATACCGTTTCAGCCTTTAGGTTTTAAAATTTTACTGTTATATAGGTGAATTTTTAACTTTTCAAAGGTTCTGCCAATCTTCATTCTCTACCCCCGCCAGTTTCCTCCTTTAAATTCTGCTAGAATCCTTACTTTCCATTGCATTTAAATTTGGGATGATCTGTAATTGTAGAAAACAGTGGAAAATTTATCTGAAATTAAGGCAGACAAGAGAGTAATTCAAGTGCACTTAAAATTTGCCACTGTGTTCAATTGAACCCCATAATTGTATAATCAAATTATTCTTATACTACAAATATTGAATTATTGATGGGGTATGTGTCAGAGTTTTTCACTGGAACATTTGTTTCTTCAGGCTACTCTGCTGTATTGGTGGTGATTTCGCATGCTGTTTTATCTGGAACTGTCAGATTTTGTGAGGGCAAGATACATCAGATAAGTTAAGGTGTGCATAAAGAATGCATAAATCATGCTGCCCCGTCTTTAGTTATACTCGCTCTTTGCCATAATGCTTTGTGTCCTACAAACCAAGACTTATGACAAATTTTATTTCCTGTGATTTGCTGCTAAAAAGAAAGTGTCGTGTGTTTATGATGGCATACACTTTTCATTGTGTGTGTTTCTGACAGGTGAAAAATTGTGTTTTAACTGTATATTAATGAGATCCAAATCCTCTGCTTGAGACTTTAAATATTTGTTTGAAAGAATTTTCTACAGACTAGCGCTAGTAGACTTCAGTCTCCTCTACTGTTCATAAGGCAGTAGGACCTTTCACCTCAAACCTGTGTGATGGGGTGTGAGCCCAGGGCATGGTGGGAGTATCCCTAGAAGTGATTGCCACAGGGGATGGGGGGATAGGACCTCAGTTATAACAGGAGTGACTGCAAACTGCACAGCTGTACTTTGTCAAATCGAACCAAATGCATTTCCAGCTCCACTTCCCTTTAGTCCAGCAGAAAATTTTCCCACAGACCGGGGAGCGGGAGGTGGTTTCGGATGATTCAAGTGTGTTACATTTATTGTGTAGTTTTTTCCTATTAGTATTATATTAGCTCTACTTCAGATCACCAGGCAGGAGGTACCGGAGGTTGGGGACCCCTGCTTTAGTGCTGTCTCTAGAGTACCAGTTCATGCTATACACCAGACATGGGGAGGTGGCTGGAGGGGATGTTGGGGTGGGGAGGGGACACTCCGCTAACAACCTGGGAGTTCAAACATTGCACGATTTACAAGAAAATGTTTTACCACGTGTTACACTGCTAGGATCCCTCATTGAGTCTTGCAAGGGGCTTGTGCAAATGAGAGACCCTCCCACCCCCCTGCCCCACACACAAAAATTCAGACTTTATTAGCTTTATACTAAATCTCTCTCTGGGTCTGATTATTTCATGGCTTAGGGACCCCTTTGGCCCACCAGAATCCTTAGTAAATATGGGTTCAGCTGGGCAGCATTCCTCCCCTGGACCTACACCGTGTCCAGATGCCTTGTGTAGACACACACTGTGTCCAGATGCCTGCATGCTCCCCTCTGTGCTGGAAAGAGCTTTCTGTCGCGTGGCCTCTACTTCTGGCAGGATTTAGCCCCGGTCTGCTTAAATGTCTGTGGACAGAGTGTGGTAGCCCAGTCGTGGGACCTGGGGAGCAGAGCAGCTCCTCTGTCTGTAACAGGAGGAGCCCCTCTAATGACTCCAGAATGAGGAGCCAGGAACCACGCTTGGAGAAGCCCTCGGCCTCTGGCGGCCAGGGCCCCCTGTTCCGGGAGGGCTGCTGGGCTGGGCCCCTCCTGCCTTACATCTGCCTCTCTGACTGAGGCGGAGTCTCTGAGAGAGGCCACAGCCCTGGCCTGGCCTGCAGGCTGCCTGGTGATCTACTTCAGGGGTGCAGAGAGGAGCTGCCTCAGAGCGACCTCTGAGTGGGAAGAGGGGTGTCTCCAGACACTGCCTGCCCCCTCACCAACTGCCTTCTTCTCCGCTCCATCAGTTCTGGTTCTGTGTCTCCTATCTTGGAATCTTTAAAGGTGAATTTATCTGCAGGATGATTTCCATCGTAGGGGAAACAAATGACTGTGACAACCTGGGTTCTGGGCTCTGGAGAATGGGAAGCCTGTGAAAGTTCTCTGAGATCCGGGTCCCAGGGATCCAGCAGGGCCCGCAGTGCTTCTTGGTTGCTAACTTGTCATTTTTCCATTTCCTGGGGAGCCACGGCCCCAGACCCAGCAGAGCTTGGCAGTGTCTGGAGTTGGACAGACTAGAGAAGGCTTTGAGTCCCAGCCTGAAATGTGGGTAAGGGATCAGCCTTGCTCCAGGTGCCTGAGCTAAGACAGTGGCTTCAAAGCACTTAGCATAGCATCTGGCCATGTGAATGCTTATATAAATGTTAGTATTACCACAACAGTTTTGTTTCTGTGGTGAAAAGCATAAAATTATCCTAATAGAATCAAACAAATTTTAAATGAAATTGATATAAATTTGATATTCCAGAAGAATTTTAATAATTAATGGATTCTTTTTTTTTCCCCCTGTTCTGGGCAAAATGGATTTTTACTTTAAAAAGACATGGAGAGGAACAATAATTAATAGCACCCTTATATAACTCAGAATGAACTATAGTTTAAAAAGAACAGTTGCCTAAAATGATAGCTTTGCCAAAGTGACTGGAATTTTTTTTGTCAGTTGCTTTGTTTGTTGAAGAATTTCTGTGAAACCCTTGTAATACTCGTATTTGAGGCACCTATCTTATTTTTAATGACATTTTAATAAAAACCCCAGTTACATGCTTCATATCAAGTGATTTTCTTAGCTCCCAAACAAAATCAAGTTTGTTCTAAGTAAGAAAAAATACGCTTTCTACGGAAGTGGAATGTCAAGGAGGCAAAGGTGGAGCAAAGGAAATATATCATACGCAAGGAAAATTCAAAGAATTTTAGGTTTTGGAAGTTTTCTATTTGAATGAACTATGATCACTCATCCCAGATATGGCAGAATGCCATCTAAAGCCACATTCTTATTTATTCACATTTTAAAATAATAGATTAGTTCATAATTTTATTTTAAAGTCGTTATTGAATTTGTTACAACACTGCTTCTGTTTTTTGTTTTTTTTGGCCATGAGGCATGTGGGATCTTAGCTTCCCGGCCAGGGATTAAACCTACGCCCCTTGCACTGGAAGGAGAGGTCTTAACCCCTGGACCACAGCAGGGAAGTCCCATTTATTCACATTTTAAACTTAGACTCAGGAGAGAAATGGAGATTGATATAAATATTGAATAACTTGGCTGTATAGCAGTTTGGCTACAAAGTATGTATTCTTACCATGAACGTGAACATTTTACAGAGAATGCATGATAGCTCTTAAAGCTTAAACCAGTACTTTGTTTAAAATTGAAATATAGTTGATTTGCAGTGTTATGTTAGTTTCTGCTGTACAGCAAAGTGATTCAGTTATGCAATATGTATGCTTTTTTTATATAATTTTCGTTATGGTTTATCACAAGACATTGACTATCGTTCCCTGTGCTATACAGTAGAGCCTTGTTGTTTATCCGGTCTATTTATCATGTTTTGCATGTGCTAATCCCAAACTCCCAATCCGTCCCGCCCCATCCACACTCCGCCTTGGCAACCACAAGTCTGTTCTGTAGTTAAGCCGGTACACCTACCCTGGAAAGGAACAACAGCCAAGATAGGGATTGAACACATCTGAAGGGGGATTCAAGGTGATATTTATTGAGGATTCCACTGTAAGAAAAGCAAAAAAAAAAAAAAGGTTTTCTTGAAGATTGTAAAGAAAATATGATTTATTGGAGATATCCCTTGCTTCCATGCTCTAATATCAAGCCTCCATATATAATGCAAGTTTTATACTAGCATAGAAAAGGGAAAGGAGCAGTCAGATTTACTGTTATGTATGAGCATGAATAATTTTTATTTTTATTGCTTTCCTACTTCAGATCAAGTTGAAGTTTTTCACTTTTGACCAAAGGCTCTTGTTTGGTTTGCAGAGAGTATAGCAGAGGTACATGAAATGTCATATATTTATTGTGTACGTTTGTGATGGGATGTAACATAATTGAAGTAGTAATTCAAAAGTTATGGTTAGGAATTTTAAATAAATTTAAAGTCAGAGTTTAGTAATTAACTTCTAAGAGTTAAGCAGTTGTGTGATAATCTGTGGGTAGACTCATTTAGCGACCAAGAAGGGACTCACTCAGGCCCCTTAAGAAAGTCTCTGACAAACCAAAGGGAAGATAATTTTAGTAAACAATTCAGAAGGAGAAATGTGAACTCATTATGAACTTGTAAGGGTGAGTCCTGGGTAGTGTAGAACCTGTCACGATCTTTCTCTAAATAGTGCCATACGATTTTACGTTATGCATAAGAATCTTAGAAGAGTCCATTTCTGTCCTCCATAGCCTTTGTCTTATTGTAGTTTTCTTCTGTATATCCCATTAACCTCCCAATGCATTTCTATAATTTTTACTTTAGGAAGATGATGTATTTTATGCTTCCCCATACATTTGCTGTTTTTCGTGACCATTATTCCTTTGTGTAAATGCAGATTTTCATCTTGTATGATTTCTCTTCTGCCTGAGAAACTTTCTTTAACATTTTTTATAATTCAGCATTGCTGGTGATGAATTCTCTTGGCTTTTTTTTTTTTTTGCCTTAAATCTAAAAAAAGCCTTTATTTTCATTTTATTGCTTAAAGACATCGTCCCTGGGTAAAGAAATCCAGCACTCAGAACTTGAAAGACGTCTCTGCACGGTGATAGGTTTCCTGGTGGCTGCCTGCAGGTAAAAGTGTCTGCCTGCAATGCAGGAGACTGGAGTTTGATTCCTGGGTTGGGAAGATCCCCTGGAGAAGGAAATGGCAACCCACTCCAGTATTCTTGACTGGAAAATTCCATGGATGGAGGAGCCTGGCGGGCTACAGTCCAAGAGGTTGCAAAGAGTCGGACACGACTGAGCGACTTCAATGCAGTGTGATAGGCTTGCATGTTTCTGAGGAGATGTCTGCTGTCAGTCTTATCTTTGTTCTGTGATTCGTTTTTTTCAATCTATGGCTGCTTTTAATATTATTTGCTGAATTTCAACAATTAGATTAAAACCAATGCTATCAATATTTGGCATGGTTTTCTTAAGTTTATTCTGCTTGAGGTTCTTGAAGTTCTAGGTCTGTGGGTTTATACTTCTCATCAAATTTAGGAAATTTTGGCTTTTTTTTTTTTTTTTTGGCTTAAAACAACATCAGTTTATTGTCTTACACTTCTTGAGGCTGGGCTCCCCCTGAGGCCTGTAGGAGAGGATTATTCTTTGTCTCTTCCAATTTCTGGTGTTCTCCTGGGAATCCTTGATGTTCTTGAGTTGGAGACACATCACTTGGATCTCTGCCTCTGTTGGACAGAGGACAGACATAGCATTGTCCTTGTGTCTGTCTAGGTCTCTTTTCTTCTTGTCAGGACATGAGTCACGTTGGACTTTCATCCCCCTCCACTCCAGTAAGACCTCTCCTAACTAATTACATGCGGTTATCCTCTGTGCAAAGAAGATCGCATTTCCAGGTGCTGTGGACTGAGGACTTCTACATACGTTGTTCGAGTGTGAATTCAACTCATAACAGGGAAAGAATTGAAGATGTAAGTGAGAGACTCCCGAGTTTAGTTTTCTGTAAGAAAAATGGAAAATGTAAAATCCATGAGCAAAATTAAGTGGCATATGATGGTCAGTTTTTAGCCCTTTACATTGTATTTCCAGTTTACTTTCTTAAGTCTAGGCAATGTTTCCATATATTCTTTCTTTTCACCAGCTGCTATGGTAATGATATTCTTCCTCTGTATGCATATTTCTATTGCATTTCCCTGGATTTAATAATAATAAGCATTACCAATAGTGAGATAAGAATGATAAGGTGTTTCCTACACAAAATTTTTATGATTATCTCACTTGGGAAAAGGAGAAATAAAAGATTAGAGGAATATGTTTTGTTTTAGAACGTTATGTTGAATACATCAGTTAAAATCAGTGTGCGGCTACTGCACAGCATGATATGGCCATGAAGATACACAAGCAAGGTTAAACATTTGAACCAAAATGACCCTCAGATCTCTGAGCAGTTCTCAGATGTATTGCTATTATTCTTCTAATTTTCTGTCTCCTTTTTCTCCTTTGAACTACAGTTACATGTATGTTGAACTGCTTGATGTTCTTTTGAGTCAGTGACTGAGTTCTCATCTTTTCTCTCATTGTGGTTCATTTTACCAGTTTTGTACTGCTGTGTCTTCTAGTTTATTGGTGCATTTTCTGCCATGTATAATCTGCTTTTGATTCCACTCCATTTTTCATTTCAGATTGTATCTTTCATTTCAAGAAGTTCCAATTTGGTATTTTTATGTCTTCTGGCCTTTTTTTTTATCTTCTTAAACACACAGAGCATAGTTACATTAGGTAATGTACTTGTTTATAAATTCTGTCACCTCTGTTACTCTGGGCTCATTACTCTGTCACCTCTGGGCTCATTCCTATCGATTGTTTTCATTACGGGTTGTATTTTCTGCCTTTTGCATATTGGTGATGTTGTTCCTAAAATAAAGTTTATTGTTTTTTTTAAATCACAGTTTAGAGTTATAAAACAATTATAAAAATGAAATAGTATGGGTTCTCACATAATCCACAGTTTCCCCTATTAGCCTCTTACATGAATATGGCACCTTTGTTACAAGTAATGAACCAATGTTGATAAATCATTATTGACTGATTCAGATTTCTTTAGTTTTTACCGAATGCTCTTCTTCTGTTCCATGATCCCATCCAGAATACACATTACATTTCGTCTTCATGTCTCCTTAAGTTCCTCTTGGCTGTGACAGTCTCAGACTCTTTTCGTTTTTGGTGACCTTGGCAGTCTGGAGGAGTACTGGTCAGGTGTTTTGTAGAACATCTAAATTGGGATTTATCTGCAGTTTTTCTCATGATTAGATTGAGTTTATGGGTTTTGGGGGCAGAAAACCAGAGGTGAAAATACCATTTTCATTTCACTGAATTAAGGACACACCCTGTCAACGTGACTTAACACTATTCACGCATACATTTTAATCTCCCGGCTGATACCCTGCTTGTCAGGTTTCTTGGTAAAGTTACTCTCCTTTTCCCCTTCCTTTCCCTACTGAATGCTCTGTGCAGCCCGCACTGACGGAGAAACGAGTTATATTCTATTTCCTTGAGGGCAGAGTGTCTCCATCAATTACTTGGAGTTCTCCTGCATAGGAGATTTGCCTCTTCCCCCATATTTGTTTTGTTCACTCCTTTATTTATATTAGTGTGAAGTCAAGGATATATATTTTATACTTGGAGTTATAGTCCAATGCTCAATTTATTTTGCTACTCAAATGTGCCAGTTTTCACCATTGGGAGTTTTCTCTTTTTTTCTGGCTGGCTCTTACTTCTTTTGGCGTACCCACTGTGGTGGACTTTTGTTTTCTTTTAGCATTAACTTACTTTCTGGAAGACTAAGATGCTTCAGGCTCATTCATCTTCCGTGTTTCCTGCCCCATTTCTAGAATCAGCCCTTTAATCAAGGAGTTCTTCTTTCTTTAATGGAAGCATTAGGAACCCAGATCTCTGTGCTAGATGAGCTTATTGCTATTGGCATAGCTGCTTTTAGCCCTTCTCCTCTGACAGAACAAGGAAATACGAGCATATGCGTGCATGCGTGCTAAGTTGCCTCAGTCGTGTCGACTCTCTGCGACCCTATGGACCGTAGCCTGCCAGGCTCCTCAGTCCATGGGATTCTCCAGGCAAGATTACTGGAGTGCCCTCATCCTGGGGATCTTCCTGACTTAGGGATTGAACCCGTGTCTCTTGCATCTCCTGCGTTGGCAGGTGGGTTCTTTACCACTAGCACCGCCTGGGAAGCATACATACACGTACCTAATGAATATTTGTGTGTGTGTAAGTGAAGCGAGATATGCAGTCATGCTGTCTCCAACTGTAGTTCACTAGCGTGTGGATCATCCTAACCTCCTCTGCCTGCTCATCTGTAAACACCCACTCCAGCAGAGAAATCTGACTCCCACTATCTGCCGTCCATTTAGTTAATTGTCTAAACTTTGTATGCTAAGTCACTTCAGTTGTGTCCGACTCTGTGTGACCCCATAGACGGCAGCCCACCAGACTCTGCTGTCCCTTGGATTCTCCAGGCAAGAACACTGGAGTGGGATGCCATTTCCTTCTCCAACGCATGAAAGTGAAAAGTGAAAGTGAAGTCGCTCAGTCGTGTCTGACTCTTCGCGACCCCGTGTACTGCAGCCTACCAGGCTCCTCTGTCCATGGGATTCTCCAGGCAAGAGTACTGGAGTGGGGTGCCATTGCCATGCATGTTAATATCAGAATGCTTAACCTGTACCCTGGGGGAAATGAGGTGATCAGCTAGTGTATACTGCTTGGGTACAGTTTCTTTAGCCCTCAGTTTTAGAGATTCTGCTTATTTCCAAAGTGACTTAGGGCAGAAAGAGCCCTTTCCCCTGCCTCAAAGAGGAGACTCACACATCCGTAATAGAGTTTGATTGTTTTGCCACACTCTGCATTCTGCCTTGAGATTCTGCAACCACCTAAATGATTTTTTAAAATGTGCACATAGTAAGCTTCATTCTTTGTATTGTAAGGGTCTATGTTGTTCACTCAGTCATGTCTGACTCTTTGCAGTCCCATAAGCTGCAGCACACCAGGCTTCCCTGTCCTCCACCATCTCCTGGAGTTTTCTCAAACTCATGCCATTGAGTTGGTGATGCCATCCCACAATCTCATCCTCCGTTGCCCCCTTCTCCTCCTGCCCTCATCTTTCCTGGCATCAGGGTCTTTTCCAATGAGTCGGCTCTTCGTAAGCCTCTATGGTTTTTGACAAATGCTGTGTCACGTGTCCACGTTTACAGTATCATGGTTGTTTCACTGCCCTGAAAAATGCCCTGACGTTTCACCCCTTCATCCCGCCTTCCCTCTCTTGAGACCTCTGGCTGCTCTCTTTCTCCTGTCTCCATAGTTTTGCCTTTTTGAGAACATTACAAGTAGACTCATACAGATGTATCTCTTTCATATTGGTTTCTTTCATTTAGTAATATGCATTTAAGAGTCTAACATTTTTTTCATAGCTTGATAGCTCATTTCTTTTCATTGCTGAATATCATTCTGTGGTAGGGAGGTACCACAGTCTCTTTATCCATCAAAGGACCTATTGTTTCTGCTTATTTTGGTGGTTATGAATAAAGCTGTTGTAAACATTATCAAGCTTTTTGGGTAAACATAAGTTTTCAAGTCAACTGGGTAACTGGGTGCATGATTGCTGAATCGTATGTTTAGCTTTGTGGAACATAAGGCTATGTTTAAATTGTGGGAAGAAAAGAAAAAAAAAAACCCAAAAAACCCTGCCAAACTGTCTTCCAAAGTGGCCACACCATTTTGCATTTTTACCAGCAGTGAATGAGTTCCTACCGCGCTGCATCTTTGCTAGCATTTGGGATTGTCAGGCTTTTGGATTTCAGCCATTCCAACATACCGTGTAAGTGGCGTCACGTCGTTGTTTTAATTCGCAGTTTCCTAATGATGTATGATCTTGAGCATCTTTTCACGTGTTGTTTACCATCTGTGTGTCTTCTTTGGTGAGGTATCTGTTCAGCTCTTTCGCCAATTTCTTAATTGAGTTGTTTTCTTATTGTTGAGTTTTAAGAATTCTTTTTTTATATTTTGGATACAAGTTCTTTATCCAGCATATGTTTTTACAAATATTTGCAAAATGCTTTCATTTTTGTTGTTGGTAAATTTGTTTGTTTCATTCTTGCTCCTGAAGGGAATTCTTTACTGAGTATGCCGCTCTAGACTGATGGTTCCCTTTCCCTTCCCCTCTGAAGGTACTTCTGTGTTGTTTTATGGCTTCCCTTGCTCTTGCCGAGAATTCTGCAGTGATGCTAATGTTCCTTTGTAAGGGGATGTGTATTTTTTCTCTGGTTGCTTTTGGGGTCTCATCATTACCTTTGTCTTCTTGTTCCATTTTTCTGTCTGGGTATGTTTTTCCTGCTGATCCTGTTTGGAAAGTGTTTTGCTACCTAAAGTTGTGAATTCATGTTTTTAATTAGTTATGTCGCATTTTCAGTGATTATCCTTTAAATGTTGTCTCTCCCCTATTGTCTCCATTCTTCCCTTGAATAAATATGTTAGATCTTCTCTTTCTGTTTTCTTAGTCTCTGTTTTATACGTCCATTCTTTGCTTTATTCTGGGAAAGCTGGGTAAATTCTTCAGATATATAATTATCTTTTCACTTTTTGCTTACTTTATTATTCACCCCACCTACTTAGTTTTATGTTTCAGCAATTATATTTTGACTTCTAGAATTTCCAGTTGCTTTTCTCCTCAGATATTTTTGGTCATGTCTAACAATTTGTTGTTGTTGTTATATACTCAACTTTGGGAAGAATTGTTTTATTTCTTTAAAACTTCTGTACCTGGCTCTTGGATAGCCTGAATCTGACAATTTCAACCTCTTCCGTTCTCAGAGGGTGTTTGAAGTGTGGGTTTTATTATAATTTAGGTGTAGTGAGGCTGACAAAGCAGGAGATGACTGCAGCAGTGGAGAAGGTGACTTGTTACAGTTCCCAAGGGGCAGGGAAATGCCATGTGGGGGCTGCCCAGGGAGGCGCCGGGAGGCAGCGTGAGCAAGTCAAACTGCAGGCAGGAAGGAGCCTCGCTGCTGTGGTTTCTGTGCAAAAAGCTTACATGGCACAGTAAGCAGGCAGCAGGCTTCAGCTTGGCTAGTTTGAATAATTTCCACAGGCTCTGGCAGGGAGGCCCTGTCCCTGGTTGGTTGGTACCATCCTGGAGTGATGAGGGCTGGAGATGCTGGCCTGGAGTTTGTCATCAGAAGAGGTGGGGGTTGTGTGGACTCTGGCCTGGTAATTTTTGTTCATATGAAAGGTGCACTGGAGGGCAAACTTATTATCTCCAGGAATCGGCTAGCCCTGGGAGGGACTGTTTCCCCAGGGTCAGTAGGGCCCCAGATGTCTAAACAGCAGAGGGAAAAGACATGTTTTCTACCGAAAGACACGTCTCTGACTCTGTGAGCTTGCTTGTCTTCCTTTGTGTTTGGCGATCTTTGATCTTAAGTTATGGCTGAACTGGGGACTCTTTCCTTCAGAAAGCATTTGCTTCTGCCCTGGGGGTAGCTGAGGGGCTCATGGGAACGGTGACCACTTTGGAGTCCCTGGAGACGCTCAGAGCAGGGGCTCTGGCTCAGCAGCTGCCCTCCAAGTTCAATATCCTGGTAGCATCTTTGCTGTGTTGCCCTGGCCTCCTGATAACTTTATGCCCTGCTGTTTACAGGTCAGGCCTGCTCTGCATCTCCACCCCTCTGGCTCCCTGCTTCTCTGGTCCTGGTTCTCTGCCTCTGTAGGTTCCGTGGTTCCTGTTTTCTGGGTGTTGCTACACAAGCAGACCTTGAAGGTATTGTGGGTTCAGTTCCAGACTGCCGTGATAAGGCGAATCTCACAAAAAAGTGCATTACTCAAATGTTTTGGTTTCCCTGTGCATATAAAAGTTCTGTTTAGACTATACCATTGTCTGTTAAGTGTGAAGTAGCCTTAGTCTGGAAAAACAATGTGCATCCCTTAAATAAAAAATACTTTATTGCTAAAAATGCTATCATCCAAGCCTTCAGTGAATGGTAACATCAAAGATCACAGATCACTATAACAAATATAACAGTAATAATAAACACGTTTGGAATACAAGAAAATGACCAAAACACGACACAGAGACATGAAGGAGCAAATGCCGCTGAAACAGCAGCGCCGTTAGACTTGCACAGTGTGGGCTTGGCGCAGACCTTCGCAGTTTTTTTTTAAAGCTAAATCTGTGAAACATCATATGAACCGTAGCCCACCAGGCTCCTCTGTCCATGGGATTCTCCAGGCAAGAATACTGGAGTGGGCTGCCATGCCTTCCTCTAGGGGATCTTTCCAGCCCATGGATCAAACCCTCATCTCTGACATCTCCTACATTGGTAGGCAGGCTCTTCACCACTAACGCCACCTGGGGAGCCCAGACTTTATAATAAATCCAAGTGCAGTAGAAAGGTGAAGGGGGTGTGCCTGTCCTGCCTTCGGTACACGGAGGCACTGATTTCTCTTCCCTCTGGTTGCTGATTGATGCAAATCCTGCTCATATTTTAAAACTTTCCATGGAGTGGGGAGGCAGCTGAGAAGTGGGCTGTCTCTAGGTCATTCTACCTTTGATGAGACCAACAGTGTCTCAAAGGACACGTCCCATCCCAGGTCTAATTGTTGTGGCGTGGAGGGCCCTTTAGAAGACAGTCTTTGATGTCTGAATCTCATCCCATTCCATGACCGATCTCACTGCCTCCCTGGCCCTAACTGACCGCCCCGACCTTCCACCTGAGTTGCCGCAGTGGCCTCCTTGATGGTCTCCTTGCTCCCATCCTTACCCACTTCGGTCTGTTTCCAATATGGTAGCTGGAGGGATCCTGTTAAACCCTAAATCAGATCACTCTTGTCCTTACAACCTTTGAATTGCTTTCTATCTCATGTAGAAGAAAGTAAAGTCGCTCAGTCGTGTCCAACTCTTTGCGACCCCATGGACTGTAGCCTACAAGGATTCTCTGTCCATGGGATTTTCCAGGCAAGAATACTGGAGTGGGTTGCCATTTCCTTCTCCAGGGGATCTTCCCAACTCAGGGATGGAACCTGGGTCTCCCTCATTGTAGGCAGACACTTTAGTGTCTGAGCCACCAGGGAAGTCAAACATTTTTACAGAGACCCAAAGGCCCCAGGTAATACCCTCCCCTGCCTCTTCTCATGCCTTCTCTCACTCACCTCCTCCTGTGGATGCTTCCTGGGCTCCGTGCAGTGCAGGGACCATGCTGGGCCTGCTCTTGCCTCAGAGCCTTTGCACTGGCCATGCCGGCTGCATGCGGTGCCTTCCTCCGACTTTGGCATGACTTGTGTGCTGTCCTATCAGCTGCTTGCTCACAAGTGTCACATCCTCAGAGGGACCATCCTCTGCCACCCCAGTGTAAAACTGCAACCGACCCCACGCTCCCTCGTTCCATTCTGCTTTATTATTTTCTTTCTTAACACTTAGTGTCATCTTACGTACTGTATATTTTATCTTGTAAAAAATCAACTTTATCGGGATGGGACTTACATGTGGTATTAATAAAATGTAACGCTGTGTAAGTATGCAGTTAGATGACTTTTGCCAAATGGATTCATTAGTGTAACCATTGCTGAGGTCTAGAGAGGGCATGTCTATCATCAACAACTCCCCGTAGGTCCCTGTGCTGCTTTCAGTAACAGCTTGAGGATCTGATGACGGTCACCATCAATGCTTGCCTTTTCTAGAACGTCATGTAAATGGAGTCAGTCTGTATGAACTCAGTTGTCTGGCTTATTTTATTCAGCATCACGTTTCTGAGCTCCATCTAGGTTACAGTGGGGCTTCCATGGAAGCGCAGATGGTAAAGCGTCTGCCTGCAACGTGGGAGACCCAGGTTCGATCCCTGGGTCGGGAAGATCCCCTGGAGAAGGAAATGGCACCCCACTCCAGTACTCTTGCGTGGAAAATCCCATGGACAGAGGAGCCTGGCAGGCTACAGTCCATGGGATTGCAAAGAGTTGGACACGACTGAGCATTCACACACTAGGTTACAGCACATATCTGTAGTGGTAACTAGTCACTGGTTATGATGATTAGCTGATCAGTCTTTTTTTATCGCTGAGTGGTATCTCCTTGCATGGATGTTCTATAGTCTGTTCATTTACATGCTGATCGGCACTTGGATTTTCCAGGTTTTATTGATTATGAGTAAAGCTTCTCTGAATGTTCATGTGTGGCCATATGTCTCATTTGCTTTGGGTAAATGCCTAGGGATGGACTTGCTTGCTCATTGCGCAAGTCTATATTTACCCTTTTGAGAAGCTGCCCAACAGTTACTGAAAGGGATGGCACCGTTCTGGATTTCCACCAGGACTGTGCGGGTTGCAGCTGTTCCGCATTCTTTTGACACTGGGGGTCCTTAGTCTCTCTCATTTCAGGTGTTCTGGGTGTCGTCTTCTCATTTCAATTTCCATTTCCTGATGACTAGTAATATTGAATATCTTTTCATGTTCTTTCTAGCCATTTGTAAATCTTCTTTTGTGAACTATTATTTCATGTTTTCTCCTTGTTTTTAAATTTTGTGTCTTCTTCTTATTGAGTTGTAATATATTGACATATTAATAATTATCGTCTGGACACAAGTCTTTTTAGATATATGAATTGCCAATATTTTTTCCCACTGTATGTATTACCTACTGGAGAAGACAATGGCAACCCACTCCAGTACTCTTGCCTGGAAAATCCCATGGACAGAGGAGCCTGGTAGGCTAAAGTCCATGGGGTCGCAAAGAGTCAGACATGACTGAGCAACTTCCCTTTCCTATGTATTACCTTTTAATTTTACTAGCAGTAATTTTACAAAGAGCAGAACTTTTCATTTTATTGAAGCTAAGCTTATCAAATTGCTTTCTTTTATGGTTAATGTTTTTTGTGTCCTGTGTAAGAAATTTTTTGTGTAATCTATGGTGGTAAAGATTTTCTCCTAACAGTCAGTGTACTTTTTGTATCTTTTCCCTCCACCCATTAAAACACAAACTCCTTGAGGTGGAGATTTTTTTTTTAATTTATTGTTCAATCCCCAGTATTGCATTCGTTCATCATTCATAGTAGGCTCTCAGTAAATATTTGTTGTTGTTGATCAGTCTCTCAGTTGCTTCTGACTCTTTGTGACCCCATGGACTGCAGCATGCCTGGCCTCCCTGTCCTTCACCATCTCCAGGAGCTTGCTCAAACTCATGTCCATTGAGTCGCTGATGCCATCCAACTATCTCATCCTCTGTTGTTCCCTTGTCCTCCTGCCTTCAATGTTTCCCAGCATCAGGGTCTTTTCAAATGAGCCAGCTCTTCACATCAGGTGGCCAAAGCATTGGAGCTTCAGCTTCAGCATCAGTCCTTCCAATGAATATTCAAGACTGATTTCCTTTAAGATGGACTGGTTTGATCTCCTTGCAGTCCAAGGGACTCTCAAGAGTCTTCTCCAACACCACAGTTCAAAAGCATCAGTTCTTCAGTGTTCAGCTTTCTTTATGGTCCAGCTCTCACATCCATACGTGCCTACTGGAGAAACCATAGCTTTGACAAGACAGACTTTGGTCAGCAAAGTAATGTTGTCTGCTTTTTATTATTCTGTCTAGGTTTGTCATAGCTTTTCTTCCAAGGGGCAGGCATCCTTTAATTTCATGGCTGCAGTCACCATCTGCAGTGATTTTGGAGCCCAAGAATATAAAGTCTGTTACTGCTTCCATTGTTTCCCCATTATTTGCCATGAAGTGACAGGACCAGATGCCGTGATCTTCATTTTTTGAATGTTGAGTTTTAAGCTGGCTTTTTCACTCTGCTCTTTCACCGCCATCAAGAGACTCTTTAGTTCCTCTTTGCTTTCTGCCATAATGCAGAAAGGTGTCATCTGCATATCTGAGGTTATTGGTATTTCTCCTGGCAATCATGATTCCAGCTTGTGCTTCATCCAGTCCAGCATTTCTCATGATGTACTCTGCATGTAAGTTAAATAAGCAGGGTGACAATATACAGCCTTGACATATTCCTTTCCCAGTTTGGACCCAGTCTGTTGTTCCATGTCCAGTTCTAACTATTGCTTCTGACCTGCATACAGGTTTTGCAGGAGGCAGGTAAGGTTGTCTGGTATTCCCATCTCTTGAAGAATTTTCCTCAGTTTGTTGTGATCTACACAGTCAAAGGCTTTAGTGTAGTCAATGAAGCAGAAGTAGATTTTTTTCTGGAATTTTCTTGCTTTTTCTACAATCCAATGGATGTTGGCAATTTGATCTCTGGTTCCTCTGCCTTTTCTAAAACCAGTTTGAACATCTGGAAGTCCTTGGTTCATATACTTTTGAAGCCTATCATGGAGAATTTTGAGCATTATTTTGCTAGCATGTGAAATGAATGCAATTGTGTGATAGTTTGAACATTCTGTGGCATTGCCCTTCTTTGGGATTGGAATGAAAACTGACCTTTTCCAGCCACTGCTGAGTTTTCCAAATTTGCTGGCATATTGAGTGCAGCACTTTCACACACTGATCTTTTAGGATTTGAAATAGCTCAACTGGAATTCCATCACCTCCACTAGCTTTGTTCGTAGTGATGCTTCCTAAGGCCTACTTGACTTCATACCCCAAGATGTCTGGCTCTAGGTGAGTGATCACACCATTGTGGTTATCTGGGTCATGAAGATCTTTTTTGTACAGTTCTTCTGTGTATGCTTGCCACCTCTTCTTAATATCTTCTGCTTCTGTTAGGTCCATACCATTTCTGTCCTTTATTGTGCCCATCTTTGCATGAAATCTTCCCTTGATATCTCTAATTTTCTTGAAGAGATCTCTAGTCTTTCCCATTCTATTGTTTTCCTCTGTTTCTTTGCATTGTTCACTTAGGAAGGCATTCTTACCTCTTCTTGCTATTCTTTGGTACTCTGGATTCAAGTGGGTGTATCTTTTCTTTTCTCTTTTGCCTTTTGCTTCTTTTCTTTTCTGAGCTATTTGTAAGGCCTCCTCTAGCAACCATTTTGCCTTTTTGCATTTCTTTTTCTTTTTTATTTTATTTTTAAACTTTACATAATTGTATTTGTTTTGCCAAATATCAAAATGAATCCATCACAGGTATACATGTGCTCCCCATCCTGAACCCTCCTCCCTCCTCCCTCCCCATACCACCCCTCTAGGTCGTCCCAGTGCACTAGCCCCAAGCATCCAGTATCGTGCATTGAACCTGGACTGGCATCTCATTTCATACATGATATTTTACATGTTTCAATGCCATTCTCCCAAATCTTCCCACCCTCTCCCTCTCCCACAGAGTCCATAAGACTGTTCCATACATCACTGTTTCTTTTGCTGTCTCGTACACAGGGTTATTGTTATCATCTTTCTAAATTCCATATATATGCGTTAGTATACTGTATTGGTGTTTTTCCTTCTGGCTTACTTCACTCTGTATAATAGGCTCCAGTTTCATCCACCTCATTAGAACTGATTCAAATGAATTCTTTTTAATGGCTGAGTAATACTCCATTGTATATATGTACCACAGCTTTCTTATCCATTCATCCCTCTTACACTGTTGGTGGGAATGCAAACTAGTACAGCCACTATGGAGAACAGTGTGGAGATTCCTTAAAAAACTGGAAATAGAACTGCCTTATGATCCAGCAATCCCACTGCTGGGCATACACACTGAGGAAACCAGAAGGGAAAGAGACACGTGTACCCCAATGTTCATCGCAGCACTGTTTATAATAGCCAGGACATGGAAGCAACCTAGATGTCCATCAGCAGATGAATGGATAAGAATGCATTTCTTTTTCTATGGGATGGTCTTGATCCCTGCCTCCTGTACAGTGCCACAAACCTCCATCCATAGTTCTTCAGGCACTCTGTCTATCAGATCTAATCCCTTCAATCTACTAGTCACTTCTACTGTATAGTCATAAGGGATTTGATTTAGGTCATACCTAAATGGTCTAGTGGTTTTCCCTACTTTCTTCAATTTAAGTCCGAATTTGGCAATAAGGAGCTCATGATCTGAGCCACAGTCAACTCCTGGTCTTGTTTTTTCTGTCTGTATAGAGCTTCATCTTCGGCTGCAAAGAATATAATCAATCTGATTTCGGTATTGACCATCTGGTGATGTCCATGTGTAGAGTCGTCTCTTGTGTTGTTGGAAGAGGGGGTTTGCTATGACCAATGTGTTCTCTTGGCAAAGCTGTGTTAGCCTTTGCCCTGCTTCATTTTGTACTCCAGGGCCAAATTTGCCTGTTACTCCAGGTGTTTCTTGACTTCCTACTTTTGCATTCCAGTCCCCTATGATGAAAAGGACATCTTTTTTTTTTTTTTTTTTTTCTTTTTTTGGTGTTAGTTCTAGAAGATCTTGTAGGCCTTCATAGAACTGTTCAACTTCAGCTTCTTTGGCATTAGTGGTTTGGGCATAGATTTGGATTACTGTGATATTGAATGGTTTGCCTTGGGAATGAATAGAGATCATACTGTCATTTTTGAGATTGCATCCAAGTACTGCCTTTTGAACTCTTTTGTTGACTATGATGGCTACTCCAATTATGTAAGGGATTCTTGCCCACAGTAGTACATATAATGGCCATCTGAATTAAATTCACCCATTCCAGTCCATTTTAATTCATTGATTCCTGAAATGTTGATGTTCACTCTTGCCATCTCCTGTTTGACCACTTTCAATTTACCTTGATTCATGAACCTAACATTCCAGGTTCCTATGCAATACTGTTCTTTACAGTGTTGAATTTTACTGGATGAATGAATGTTTTAAGAATTTTCTTACACATGTGTATATAAACAACCCGTTAGATTATTTTGCATATTTTATAAGGTAATATAGTGGATATGAGCTGAAGTTAGAAGCACAGTGGTTCCAGGTATAAATAGAATATATTTATTTTTATATATAATATTGTCATATAAATGAAGCTCAGTCTATTTATTTGCTCTCTTGTTGAGATGGCTATTTCCAGTTTTTCATTAATATGCTATTAATAATGTGAAAGTGACTTTACCTGTGTGTGAATATGTTTCGTATGACACCTGCTTTGAGGGGTTGATAATCTTGCTTACCTGATGTGAGAAAATCAGTCTCCCCCATAGCGTTAGTACATTGAAATAGGCTCCTTTTAAAGGAAATTTTGCAGTATGTACCAAAATTAAATATATATACATTTAAAGACTCAACAGTTTTACTTCCAGCAATTTGTCTTGTAAAAATACTTGCATCACTATGTAAAGTTAAACGCACAAATTTTTTTTTATTGAAGTATCATCTGTAATAAATGATAGAATACAAAGAGAAGTTTGTCTTTAAAAATTGCATTAGTTACATGTATTAATATGCAAGAATCTCAATCTGTTAAATGAAAAAGGCAAACTTCAAAACAGTACCTTGAGTATAATGCCATCTTTGTAAAATTTTGCATGTTTGTCAAAGAAATCATTGACTTTTCATCAAGTTATTGCTGGTAATCATCTCTGGGGAGGAGATTATGAGAGAATTTTATTTCCTGTTTCAGTATTTTTGTATTGCTTGAGTTTTATTTTTTAAGGAAAAATGATGACTAGGTATTTTATATTATTAATAGAAAAAATAATGCTATCACTATTTTGGGGAAAATGTGCTTCATTGAGAGAATTGTTTTTCAAAGTTTCCAATGAATGGGCTTCCCTGGTGGCTCAGACAGTGAAGAATCTGCCTGCAATGTGGAAGACCTGGGTTCGATCCCTGGGTTGGGAAGATCCCCTGGAGGAGGGCATGGCAACCCACTCCAGTGTTCTCGCCTGGAGAAACCCCGTGGACAGAAGAGCCTGGTGGGTTGCAGTCCATGGGGCTGCAAAGAGTTGGAACCACTGAGCACTAAGCACAGCACAAGGCATGAATAACTCTTTGTTTCTCATTTGAGATAGTATAGCATGCTTCTTAGAACTCATCCTACGGGATGGTGTTTATCACCTTCATTGTTGAAGTTAATACTTGAATGTCTTCCGTGGCCTAATTGTCATTTGTTGAGTTATCTTGTAATTTTGGTTTTGAAACAGATATACCTTTATATATTGGGTTGGCCAAAAATTTCATTTAGGTTTTTCTATACGATGTTACTTACGAAAGTTTGTGGTTTAAAGATAATTTCAAGTAGAAATCTCCTAAACATTTTTAGGAAGTTTAGGAAAGGCAGTGAAGGGTAGGGGCCAGTAGGTAGGTGTGAGAAGAGGGGGAGGAGATTGAGGGAGGAAGTTGGAAAAGGTTGAAGAGCGAAGCAATACCTGACGGGAAGATTAAAAAGATTTATTTGTGTTCAAGCTGAGATCAAAGCTGTACATTTGTAACTAGTGCAGAGAGGGGAAGTAAATCTATTTTCAAACTGTTTCTTAGACATCAGAGGAGAGACTTTTTGGAAAGAGAACTATAACATACTAGCTGCCTTTGAATTTTATTCGCTGAACAGATTTACTTACTGTTTACAACGAAGGACCTGACAATGAATCTTGGCTGTTAAGACATGGTTAGAGGCAAGAAGCAAATGAATATGAAAGCAATCCTATAGCAGAAGCAGGGGATTTCTTATTCAGGACATTATTCTGATAAATGCAAAGAACAGTGACCATTATTTATAATTAGTACTTGATTTATGACCCTGTTTCTTTCTATACTGTCTGCAAAAGTACAATTTATTTTTCTGTGTGCACCCTGGTAACCTGTTTAGAATGAGTCAATCTGGAGACATTTCTGGTAAAAAAAATATTTTGTTTTTATAAGTTAAGTTCATCCAACATTTCTGTTTATCCTTCTTATTGCAAACCATTGCAGTTGGAGAACCAGCGACATAGTTATAAGTTATAAAAGAGCCTCATTTGGAAGAGCACAGTATGTGGCAAATATTATGTATTGATGTATAATGAAAATTGCAGTGATTTCATTAATAAATTACAACTCCTAAAGATCCCTATTTATCAGCTATGTTGATAATGAGGGTTGAATTTTTCCCTGAAGGCCTTCATATCAGTTGGGCCACTCTGTTCCTTTTAAAATTATCTCATTCATTTTTAGGTTTGCATCGGCATTCCAAGGTTGTGCCGCATGTTTCTGTCAACAGAGGTGGGATGATAAGCCCCTTTTCTTACTGTAATCTCCTTCATTGTCCTTTCTGGTTGCATCACTGAGGCATGAGCTCAAATGTCCCTTGGTGCCTTGGTCCTTTTCCTTTGGAGCAAGGGTCACAGTCATATGAATTGCTTTGGGGTCTCTTGTCATACGTTGGAATCTGCTGCAGGGCCAGACCCAGCAGAGATCCACCTGAGAACTGGATCCACCTGTCTTGTGCCCCCGTACTCGTAATACTGAGCAGGGTGACGACCTCGCCATAACATTCAACCGAAGATACGACCAAAGAACAGAGAGTGGTTAGAAAAAGGGAGATTGGCAGGAGAGGAAACAGAAGGAAAGTGGTGGTTGAGGGAAATTTAAGACCACAGCCCCTGATGTCATCACTTTTCAAACTGCACGATGCACTACAAAGCCATAGGATTTCAAAGGTTTTCATGTCGATATGCTTTATTCCATTTTATTTGTCTGAATAAGGGGCTCATAATGACACAGTTGATTTATGTTAGGAGCTGGACTGAGTTAGTTTGTATAGGGCTGCATGGAAGGCACTGACAGTCAAGAGCCAGGTATCCCATCCTATGGGATGACTCACATGAACTAGGAGATGGGTAACGCAATGACTTGTCCTCACTAAACAGAAGCACTGGAGGCTTCTCTTTCCTAGTGGAAGTTTCTATCTATTTTTCACACTTACTGGTAAATAATGTACAGTTGAAGTATGGATAAGCATTGACAGCTGTGGCATAAAATATGATAAGTTGTATATTGTGAGTTAAGGCATTATCTTTAATGCTTAAATTATTCTCAACATATTAAGGATCAATACAGAATCCCTTGAATACTTGAATAATGTCAGATTAGCTTGAACCAGACATTAATTGAGTACTGTTGGGGGTGGAAAGTGAAGGGAACCTCAGTTTATCTCCTCAAGGAGCTTAGTCTGTAATTTGGGTTGAAGTTGTCATTGGAATGTAGAAAATATCAAAGACGTATAACTCCCAAGGATTTCTGAATTTGAAACTGGACCTTGGGAGTTATATAACATTTTAATGTAGTTCTAAAGTGTAGGTTACCTGGATACCCAGTTACTTGGGAGATGAATAAGACAATAAGGATATAAATATTGAGACAAAGATATATACAGGCACAAGACAAACATTTTTGGCCAACCCAATGCAACCCATGCATGGTACACCCATGCATGCAGCACCTTGTTCTGTTATTCTTTTATTAAATAATTCAGACCTAACATATCTAAAATAATCACACGCCACCACTCAGCTTAAGAAACAGTGTTACCAATAAAATTATTTTTCTGCCATTCCATTACTTTTTCTTCCTCCTCCTTTTGATACAGTTTGTCTTCTCAAGCTTTATGTAAACTCTATCATTCTGTACATACCATTTTACAGTTTGCTTTTGTGATTCAACCTCTCCCCACTCGGATTTATTAATGTAGATATGCTTATTGTAGTGGTAAAGAATCTGCCGGCCGGTGCAGGAGATGTGGGTTGGATCCCTGGGTCAAGAAGATCCCCTGGAGAAATAAATGGCAACCTACTCCAGTATTCTTGCCTGGAGAATCTCATGGACAGAGGAGCCTGGCAGGCTACAGTCCATGGGTCACGAAAAGTCAGGCATGACTGAGTGACCGAGCACACACGCACGCATTTAATTGTAACTTTCGTCTTGACTGCTGTACAGTACTCCACTTCATGATTGTTCATAATTCGTCCAACCCTCTTCTGCCAGCCATTTAGGTGGGTTTCAATCTTTCCCCACTGCAGAGCTGCTGTGGACATTGTGCCTCAGGGGCTGTGGCTGGGAGTGAAGATCCCATTTCCTGGACTTGACTTCTCTTGGCCGAGCTCTTCTCTGAATAGATGTCTCAGCTTGTGCTTCCACTGGCACTTTAGGAGTGTTGCCCTTGTTTCTCTTTTCTGCCACTGGCAGATTTCAGTTTTTGTGAGTTTGATTTAATTGCAAAGGTCTGATCATTGAGGTGGTGTGTGCTGCATTGGGATTCTGCTTGGGCTGAGTGGCTTGGTCAGATCCGTTTGTGGTGGTGTTTTCTTAAGAATGTATATAATCTGCAAAAGTAAACAACCCAAATAAAAAAATGGATAGAGAACCTAAATAGAAGATGATGTACAGTTGGCAAAGAGATACATGAAAAGATGTTCCACGCAGTTAATTGTTAGAAATGCAAGTCAAAATTACAATGAGGCATCATCTCACACCAGTCAGAATGCCCATCATCAAAAAGCCTACAAGTAATAATTGCTGGAGAGGGTGTGGAGAAAGGGGAACACTTCTACTCTACTGGCGGACATGTAAATTGGTGCAGCCACTGTGGAAAACAGTATGGACATTCCCTAAGCTAAAAATAGCTACCATGTGATCCAGCAATCCCACTCCTATGCATGTATCTGGAGAAAACGAATTTGAAAAGATACATGACCACGTGTGTTCATAGCAGCATAATTTACAAGATCTGTGACATAGAAGCAGTCTATATATCCATGAACAGATGAATGGGTAAAGAAGATGTGGTATACGTACACAGTGGAATATTACTCAGTCATCAAAAGAATGAATAATGCCATTTGCAGCAACATGGGGTGGACCTAGAAATTGTCATACGAAGTGGAGTAAGCCCGAATGAGAAAGACAAATATTGTATGATATTACTTATATGTTGAATCTAAAGTATGATGCAAATGAACTTATTTATGAAATAGAAACACATAGAGAAAACAAACTTTGGTTACCAAAGGGGATGGCCAGGGTTGTGGTGGAGCTACATTAGCAGTGTGAGATTAGCAGATACAAACTGCTATATATAAAGTAGATAAACATTAAGCGCCTACTGTATAGCACTTGTTCAGTTGCCAAGTTGTGTCCAACTCTTTTAGACCCCATGGATTGCAGCGTGCCAGACTCCGCTGTCCTCCACTACCTCCTGGAGTTTGCTCAGATTCATGTCCATGAAGACGGTGATGCTATCTAACCATCCCATCCTCTGCCGTCCCCTTCTCCTCTTGCCTTCAATCTTTCCCAGCGTCAACACAGGCAACGATTATTCAATAACTTGTAATAAACTATAATGGAAAAGAAGGTGAAAAAGAAAATTATATATATATATATATATATATATATATATATATACATGAAACGGAATCGCTTTGTACACCAGAAACTAACACAACGTTGTAAGTCGACTATTTCACTTAAAAATACAAGCTAAGCAGATGCACCGTGATTACTGTCCCTTCAGCACTGTCCCGTCCCAACGTCCTGCTGGGCCCTTGGAGCCACCCCCCACCCCCGCCCTCATGGTACCTGTGTCCTTGGGACACAGGGTCGGTGTCCCACCAATGTGCTGAGTGAACAGATGTAAACTTATTCCTTGGAAATAAATGTGATGTGCAATATCTGCTTGACACCAAAATGGTCAATAAATTGAACCAGACAGTAATTAGTCTGTCTCACGCTATGAAGCACCCACACTGACTTATTCTTGGTTCATTTTTACAGACTTGTTTCTATTATGGACAAACAAGCTCAGAGAGGAAGAATTAAGACTGGTAGTTTTATCTTAGCTGAATTTTGTTTTCATAAAGATAAGTGAAAGTGCGCTATTCCATTTTCTTATTCAATGCTATTATGACATTAAAATCTATGCCCCAAATCAGCCATACTTCTACCGCTCTAATTGCCTTTCATTTTTCTAAATTCTTTTTCAGTTCTTCTGTTCATGTGAATCTGTAGATTTTGTGATTATAATCAGAGTCTATGCAGATTTGTATTCCTCCCCCAGCATATCAAACACACTTACATTAGTGTATATTTCTCCATGTGTCTTTTTAGTGGCTAGATACTCTTGCATTTAAATGATGTACTACGGTGTATGTAACAAATTCTATACTCTTGGCCATTTGTATTCAGTTTTCATTATCAGTGATGCTAAAGTGATTCTCTTGGGTTTTATGTAACTTATGCATCTCTGTATTTAAACATAGGCAGGTAGTCCATTGCATACAGAGGGTTTGCGGGCCTGGTTCTGGAGTCACATTTCCTGGGTTCAAATTCTTGTTCTGTTGCATATGGTGTGCCCTCCCTGGAAAGTCATATGACCATTGAGTGTCTATGGTGCATCTCTAAAATGGGGAGATTCAAGTAGCTCCACAGGTTGCTATGAAGATTAAATGATAAAATATAGGAAAGTTGCTTAGAACAGTCTGATACAAAGTGAAAGCTCGTTAAAATTTAGCGATTAAACAGCAATATGCACAATAGCCAAGGCATGAAAGCAACCTAAATGTCCATCAACAGAGGAACGGATAAGGAAGATGTGGTACATACGCACAATGGAATACCGCTCAGCCAGGAAAAAGAATGAAAGAATGCCATTTGCAGCAACATGGATGGACCCAGAGATTATCCTACTGAGTCAGACAGAGAATGACGAACACTGTATGATGTCACTTAGATGCGTAATCTAAAAAAATGATACAAATGGATGGACCCAGAGATGATCCTACTGAGTCAGACAGAGAATGACAAATACTGTATGATGTCACTTAGATGCGTAACCTAAAAAATGATACAAATGAACTTATTTATAAAACAAACTTACAGTTACCAAATGGAAAAGGAAGGAGGGGTGAATTAGAATATTTTGTTGCTGCTGTTCAGTCTCTCAGTCGTGTACGACTCTTTGTGACCCTGTGGACTGCAGCACACCAGGCTTCCCTGTCCTTCACCATCTCCCAGAGCTTGCTCAAACTCATGTCTGTCGAGTCAGTGATGCCACCCAACCATCCTGTCCTCCGTCATCCCCTTCTCCTCCTGCCTGCAATCCTTCCCAGCATCAGGGTCTTTTCTAATGAGTTGGCTCTTTGCACCAGGTGGCCAAAGCACTGAAGCGTCAGCTTCAGCATCAGTCCTTCCAGTGAATATTCAGGGTTGGTTTCCTTTAGGATTGACTGGTTTGATTTTCTTACTGTCCAAGTGACTCTCAAGAGTCTTTTCCAGCACCTCAGTTGAAAAGCATCAGTTCTTCAGCACTCAGCCTTCTTTACATGCCTCTCATATCTGTACGTGACCACTGGAAAAACCATAGCTTTGACTATACAAACCTTTGTTGGCAAAGTAATGTCTCTGCTTTTTAAAATGCTGTTTATGTTTGTCATAACTTTTCTTCCAAGGAGCAAGTGTCTTTTAATTTCATGGCTGCAGTCACTGTGTGCAGTGACTTTGGAGCCCAAAAAATAGTCTGTCACTGTTTCCATTGTTTCCCCATCTATTTGCCATAAAGTGATGAGACCGGATGCCATTACCTTAGTTTTTTCAATGTTAAGTTTTAAGCCAGCTTTTTCACTCTCCTCTTTCACCTCCATCAGGCTCTTTGGTTCCTCTTCAGTTTCTGCCATTAGGGTGGTGTCATCTGCATATCTGAGGTTATTGATATTTCTCCCGGCAATCTTGATTCCAGCTTGTGCTTCTTCCAGCCCGGCATTTCGCATGATGTACTCTGCATATAAGTTAAATAAGCAGGGTGACAATACACAGCCTTGGCGTACTCCTTTCCCAATTTGGAATTAGTCCATTGTTCCATGTCCGGTTCTAACTGTTGCTTCTTGACCTGCATACAGGTTTTGCAGGAGGCAGGTAGGTGGTCTGGTATTCCCATTTATTAAAGAATTTTCCACAGTTTGTTGTGAGCCACACAGTCAAAGGCTTTAGTGTAGTCAATGAAGCAGAAGTAGATGTTTTTCTGGAATTCTCTTGCTTTTTCTATGATCCAAGGGATGTTGGCAGTTTGATCTCTGGTTCCTCTGCCTTTTCTAAATCCAGCTTGTACATCTGGAAGTTCTCAGTTCACATATTGTGGAAGCCTAGCTTGAAGGATTTTGAGCATTACCTTGCTAACATTTGAAATGAGTGCAATCGTGCGGTAGTTTGAACATTCTTTGGCATTGCCTTTCTTTGGGACTGTAGTGAAAACTGACATTTATTTCTTATTTATTTAATTTGGAAATAACTGATACACACTACTATATATAAAAACAGATAAACAGCAAGGTCCCACTATATAGTTTGGGGAACTATATTCGGATCTTTTAATCTATAATGGAAAAGAATCTGGAGAAGAATATGTAGATAAACCTGTGTATATATGTATATGTGCACGCGTGCTCAGTTGCTTCGGTCACGTCTGATTCTTTTTGACGCTATGGACCCCAGCCTTCCAAGCTTCTCCGTTCATGGGCATCTCTAGGCAAGAATACTGAAGTGGGTTGTCACGCCCTCCTCCAGGGGATATTCCTGATCTAGGGATTGAACCCGCATCTCTTATGTCTCCCACATTGGCAGGTGGATTCTTTACCACTGGTGCCACCTGGGATATATATAATAACTGTATCACTTTGCTGTGTGCCTGAAACCAATGCAGCATTGTAAATTAAGTATGCTTCAATACAAAAAATTAGCTATTAAATAATCCAGATCTTAGGGGGAGGTATGGAGGTATTAATAGGTGGAAGCCTAGATGAAATAAGGTTGACCATAATGATGCTGATAACTGATGAAGCTGGGTGTCAGGCACAAGGGGCTCACTACACTACACTTTCAATTCTTTTATGTGTTTGAAATGTTTTAATAATAGAAAGTGAATGTGTGCATAATACGAACATTTTTTAGTCACTTTTAAATTTATTATTTTTTTTGCTTTTAGTTATCTTCTTCAGACATGTTTCTTGGAGTGGGGTCACCAGGTGGGATATTTTTACGATCGTTGTTTTGAATATGGCCGAATTGCTTTAGTAAAAGATTGTATGGTGCTATCCACAAGTAAGCCAAAATTATCACAGTCTCAAACAGCATAAGGTATTATCATTACGTGTTTGTCACCCAATTTTATCAGTAAAATTGCATCTCACAGTTATTCCCCCCACTTTTAAAGTCAAGCAGAAACTGTGAGCATTTTGTTTTTAATTTTATTTATTTTTGGCTGCACTGGGTCTTCATGCTGTATGCGGGCTTTCTCTAGCTGGCGAGTGGGGGCTACTGTGGTTGTGGGGCTCAGGCTTCTCATTGCAGAGGCTTCTCTTCCTCTGGATCTCGGGCTTCAGGGTACGCAGGCCTCAGTAATCCCGGCACGGGGGCGCAGTAGTTGTGGCATGTGGGCCTACTTGCCTCACAGTGTGTGGGATCCTCCTGGACCAGGGATGGAAGCTGTGTCTCCTGTATTGGAAGGCGGATTCTTTACCACTGAGGCCCCAGGGAAGCCCGAGCATTTTCTTAATTGTGGTTCCTGCTGGTTATCATTTGCAAAAAAACTATCTGCCCCTGTCCTTGGTCCTTTTATCTGTGAGGATTTGATAGGATTCATTGTATGAAAGCCATATATAATGGTTTGGCGTTAAACTCACTGAAACTATCATATTTCACTTAAAAATTATGTATTTATTTTAATTGGAGGCCAATTGCTTTACAATATTGTGGTGGTTTCTGCCATACATGGCCATGAATCAGCCATGGGTGGACATGTGTCCCCCCTCCTGACCGCCCCCCCACCTCCCTCCCCAGTGAACGGAGGAGCTGTCATCACTGTTTGGTATCGTGATATTTGACTGAAAAATCCCTTCTTTCATATGTATCCACAGCAAACATGCTTTTTGACACTTTCACAACCCTAGGTGTAAGGATGATTATGACCTCTGTGTCTTACTGATTTGGAATATGTTCCTGATTTATGCTTGCTATAAACGCATGGTCAAGCCATGATGAATTGTTCCGAGATGGCAGCTACCACTGTTCTTTAATAGCAACCCCCCCACCTGCTGTCACCTTCGTCGTGGGCCACCTGCCACCAGAGGCCAGGCTGCAGATGTCCCTTGTCAATGCAATTTGACCTCCGTAAATTTGCAGGTGTCTCTGGAAGGACAGAGAAACTGCCACCCTGTTTTTATGGTATTCCATATGTGTAATGAACATACTCAGATTGGCTTTCTCTCTTTTTCAGTCCCTACTTTTCATGGTGCTGATGACAATTGGTAATTCCAATACAGATCATGATCACAAATTCTCTCCATAGTGTCTTAAAATACGGTCAGTTGCTTATCATTAATATGCTGAGTAATGTTTTATTCACTCATCTCTTGAGACTCCTCCTGTGGGGGCTGGCACATTTCTGTTATATTATCACAACCCATGTATTTAAACTTTTTAAAATGTCAAGGCCTAATATTACACAGTGGTTTATTTAAACTTTATATTTTTCTGTATTTAAATGTATGACTTGTAAATGATAGTTTTTTAAAATGGATTTCTGGCATATACTAGAGAGCCACATTTTATTCCATCTTCTTAACCATAGGGACTGAACAGTGACAGTGAATGAAGCCCTCTCTATTTCAATTTCATGTTATTTATTACTTGACAAATGGCAAGAGGGGCATAAAATTGTTTTATTTGTCAGATTTGCATAAGAAGTTTCTTACAAAAAGCTTTTATAGTACACAACATACATAAATTCTTACATAATCATCCTTTTGAGATTAGCCTTATAGTTTTTTGTTGTTTTTCCTTTCTCATTTTTTTGGGAACAATGTTTGGGTATATATCTGTATTTTTATATTGTTAAAGTATAATTGACATCTAATGTTATGTTTCAGGTGTACGACATAATGATCTGACGTTTGTATACATGGCAAAATGATCACCAGGTTAAGTCTAGTTAACATGAATCATTATATAGAGTTATAAGCATTTCCCCCCCTTCTTTTCTTGTGATTTTTAAGATCTACTCTTGAAAGTGAAAGTGTTAGTTGCTCAGTCATGTCTGACTTTCCGTGGTCAGACCCTGTGGGCATAGCACGCCAGGCTCCTCTGTCCATGGGATTCTCTAGGCAAGAATACTGGAAGTGAAAATGAAGTCGCTCAGTCGTGTCCAACTCTTTGTGACCCCATGGACTGTAGCCCACCATGTTCGTCTGTCCATAGGATTTCCCAGGCAAGAATACTGGAGTGGGTTGCCATTTCCTTCTCCAGGGGATTTTCCCGACCCAGGGATTGAACCCGGGTCTCCGGCATTGCGGGCAGACGCTTTACTGTCTGAGCCACCAGGGAATCCCAAGAATACTGGAGTGGGTTGCTATTTCCTCCTCCACGGAATCTTCCCGACCCAGGGATCAAACCCAGGTCTGCTGTGTCTCCTGCATCGCCAGGCGGGCTCTTGACCACTAGCGCCACCTCTATTCTGCAGTTCAGTTCAGTCGCTCAGGCGTGTCCGACTCTGCAACCCCATGGACTGCAGCACAACAGGCCTCCCTGTCCATCACCAACTCCTGGACCTGGCTCAAACTCATGTCCATCAAGTCGGTGATGCCATCCAACCCTCATCCTCTGTCGTCCCCTTCTCCTCCTGCCCGCACTCCCTCCCAGCATCAGGGTCTTTTCAAACGAGTCAGCTCTTCGCCTCAGGTGGCCAAAGTACTGGAGCTTCAGCTTCAGCATCAGTCCTTCCAATGAATATTCAGGACTGATTTCCTTTAGGATGGACTTTATGGCTCTCCAGCTTTCAAATATGCAATATTAACTATAGTCACCATGCTATATGTTACATCCCCGTGACTTAATTATTTTGTAGATGGAAGTTTGTAACTTTTGACCCCCTTAATCCACTTTCATTCCCCCCCACCCCACCTGGCCTCTTGCAAGCACCAGTCTGTTCTCTGTTGGAAAAGTTTTAAGGTAAGAAAAATTTGCCATGATGGAAAGAAATTACCAGTTGTTTTATAGGAAAGATGCAAAATTGAAAGTTTTTTTTTTCCTTTTTGTTAGTAATCTTTAGAAAAGCTAAACTTTAAGCCCGAGTTTATGACATAAGATTATGTGATTGGCTAAATTTGAATACTGGTTTTCAGACTTAAATAAACAAAAGCACATTTTAAAAGATCTGATACTTATAATGAGGAAAAATAGAGTTCTAAAACTCCTGTATAAAAAGCATCTAAATTGTGTCTATGCCTATGTGTTTGTATGTGTGTTGTATGTGTATTTTATAAAATTATGAAAACAATTCCCCAAATAGTGTTTCTATTTAGATAAATATAAATGCAAATGTGGACATAAACTTCTTGGCTAAATAAATAAATACCTAAAAGGTGGGCTTTTGAGTTTTCCAAAATGTTGACTGTAGTCAGTTTGGGAAAGATGTATTATTACTTATGACAGCTGGTAGGTTCATCTCAGGGTACAGTGAGTCAGAGCTATTGACCTAGAGGTACTTACCTCCCCTTGCAATTCCAGCTTCACTGTGAATCCTGAGGATGACAAGATTTAAGAATAAAGAACTCTGTTCATGTATTGGGAGTAGACTCAGTTGAGTATACTTTCCCTACAGGGTGCCTATTCCTTGCTCTGGTACAAAAAACCAGATATTTATAAGTTGTCTGACTGATTATTTTACTCACATTTGAGAGCCTTTCCTCTGCGTTTCATGCTAAACATAAGGAGGCATCTGGCTGGTCTCCTACCCACTTCGCAGGGTCAAGGTGAACATCACCAAACCCCTCTGCCTGTGGTCCTCCTAGACTATCTAATCCTCCTCTTTATGGACCAAGTTCCTGCTGATGAACAGCCTTCCTGACCCAGGGCTGGGAGGGAGCCCCCTTCCCTTCCTTCTCCGGTGTCACATCCCCAGCCTTCACTCATTCAAATAATGACCTGGTTCATTATCTCCCTTTCTCTTGTTATTTCCTTTTGCTCATTTAAAAGTGTCCTTGGAGTTCAAATGAGTTCCCAATTTAACCCTGATTTAAAATGAGTGGCTGGAGGAAACCTGGAGATCTAACCAACAGTATATTTTTTTTTTACTCCAGGGTCTGCATATCACGTCTCTGTTCCTAAAGTTAAAAAGTAAAAGTCGCTCAATCGTGTCTGACTCTTTGCAACCCCATAGACTATATAGTCCATGGAATTCTCCTGGCCAGAATTCTGGAGTGGGTAGCCTTTCCCTTCTCCAGGGGATCTTCCCAACCCAGGGATCGAACCGAGGTCTCCCGCATTGCAGGCAGATTCTTTACTGGCTGAGCCACAAGGGAAGCCCAAGAGTACTGGGAGTGGGTAGCATATCCCTTCTCCAGTGGATCTTCCTGACCCAGAAATCGAACCGGGGTCTCCTGCATTGCAGGCAGATTCTTTCCCAAGTGAGCTATCAGGGAAGCCCCTCTGTTCCTAAGAGACAATTTAATACAATTTTGAAAAGCCAGGTGGGCTGTGTTTTCATCATGATTCTGCCAGTTAGCACTTTGTGACCTTGGGCAAATTAACCCTCTCTGCGTCTGAGATTTTTTTATTGTTGTTGTTTAGTCTCTCAGTCGTGTCCCTGACCAGGGATCAAACCTGAGCCCCCTGCATTGGCAGGCAGATTCTTTACCACTTGGGAAGCCATCTGGGTCCTTCTGGCATTCATGGTTTTCTGCCAGAAGCAGCCCTTGTGTGGCTGGAGATTTGGATCTTGTTAAGTCGTGCTTCACAGTAAAGAAGATGGAGAGCATCATGCAGGTTAGTGCACTAACTTTTGGGGTTCCCGGTGAGTCACGTCTTGTCTTGGGCTCGGTCAGGTGGGCTGCTATAATGGCTGTGCCTCCACGCAGTCTTCATTCACGAGCGCTGAACCTGGGAGAGGTTGTGGAGTTGAGAAACTGGAATCACTTCTTTAAAAAGTAACAATAAATCAACTTTCTACACACCACACCTTTTCCAGGGTACTGGAGCTGGAGGGGGTGATGATGAACAGGGAGGGTTCTGACCCCGTCTTGTCCCTGCAGCTGGCAGTGGGCACACTGCTGGGTCGGGAGGCAGTGGAGCATCCGTGGCCATGCCAGGTTGATGGATAGAGGTCTCTGGTTATTTGCCCATCAGTGGTAAAGAACAAGGCATGAGAAACACATGCAAAACCGGGGATGTTGTCTTTTTGTTTCTCATATAAATTTGTGAACCATTTGATTTGTCCCTTTTGAAACTGGGCATTCATTTAGATTTTCTTACTTTTTTTTTTTTTAATTTTGTCTGCACTCAGTCTTTGTTGCAGCGAGCAGGTTTCTCTAGTTGTTCTGCGAGGGCTGAGTTGCCCACAGTGTGTGGGATCTTAGTTTCCTGACCAGGGGTAGAACCTGCATCCCCTGCTTGGGAAGGTGGATTCTTAACCACCGGACCACCAGAGAAGTCCCAAGAATTTCTTACCTTTCTTGATTTCCAATGGGATCATTGATTTTTTTTTTTGTCTTTAAAAAAAATATTGAAATTAGTTGATTTACAATATTGTGTTCATTTCAGGTATAAAGCACTGTGATTGTTACACACACACACATGCATATATATTCTACAGATTGTCTTCCCTTAACAGTTATTACAGAATATGGAGTTGAGACAATCCTGTGGTATACAGTAGGTCCTTATTGGTTATCTGTTTTATATATAGTAGCATGTATATGTTAATCCCAATTTTTTAAGCTGGATGTCTCTGGAACTGAAACTGTACTCAGCTTCTACTTATTGGGAGGGTAATTCATAACAGTCTGCCCATCCTGGTCTCTGAAAGGTTTAAGGAGCCTCTGAATAGTTTTAGGAGGCTCTGACAAAGAAAAGAGCTGTTCAGTTAACAATGTCACAATGAAAGGCACCATGCTGTTCTGCAGTCAGAGTTGCAGAAATTGAATGAAATGACTCATGTTGAAAGACCTGTGTCCCCGACATGTGGTATGTGATCATTAGTTCCTCTCCCCATGTGTTTGAATTAGTATTTAAAACACTGAACTACGTTTCGCTAAGAAAACCAATAGCCCCACAAAAGTGATGTATATCATTTATTTGTATAGTTATTTCTTAAAAATAGATATTTCAAATACACCAAAATTATTGAAAATCGTAATATGCCCCAGTGGGCCACCTAGGTTTCAAAGGTTAATGTTTTGCCATATATGCCTTAAATTCTTAATGACATGAAACCTTACAAACGCAGTGGTGAGTCACCCTCCTGCCCCAGCTTACCTCATCCTTTCCCTGGCTCTTTTTAAAAGCACTCTCTCCTGGCGATGTACATTTGTCAGTGTTTTCCAACTTTCACTGTATCTCTATATTTATAAACTATAGTTATAGTTGTGTAGTTTATATATAGTGTTGTACGTTTTAAAAAGATACATACATACAATGCAGTGTATCCTCTGAACCTGTGTTTTTACACACTCATTTGAGATTTGCATTGCATGGAAAACTACTTCCTTTTAGCTGCTGTGTGGGCTTCCCTTGTAGCTCAGTGTGTAGAGTCCGCCTGCGATGCAGGAGACCTGGTTTCGATCCCTGGGTCGGGAAGATTCCCCTGGAGAAGGAAATGGCAACCCACTCCACTATTCTTGCATGGAGAATCCCATGGACAGAGGAGCCTGGCGGGCTACCGTCCATGGGGTCACAAGAGTTGGACGCGACTTAGGATACCATTGGTCTGGAATATCCCATAGTTTATTTAGATGCTTCATATATATTGTCACCAAGCACTGTTTTCATCTCTGATTCAGAGCCGGTATTCAAACCCAGCTTTCTCTAATTCCATCAAGCAATGCATTCAATAAATACTAGGAAGAAAACATTTTAAAGAATGAGCTTGCAGACTGCCTGCTAGATCTCTGGGATCTAAATGTAAAGGAAATTGGCTGTCCATCCTCCTGGCAAAGCAGGATCAGGGCAGCCTTGTCTTGCTGGGAGAAGGCCGTTGGTATGGGGATACACTGCAGGAGGCCCCGGGGTCCCAGATGTGGTGGGTCACTACCTGAGATATTGGCTGAAGGGGAAGCAAAAGATCCTTTCTTTATGGATAATAAATATTGGGGAATCAATGACATTAAAAAAATTAGAGTGTAGTTAGTTTACAATGTTGCCTTAGTTGCAAATGTACAGCAAAGTGGTTCAGTTATACATTTGTTGTTCAGTCGTTCAGTCGTGTCCAAGTCTTTGAGACCCCATGGACTGCCGCATGCCAGGCTTCTCTGTCCTTCACCATCTCCTAGAGTTTTCCCAAACTCATGTCCATTGAGTCTGTGATGCTATCCCACCATCGCATCCTCTGTTGCCCCCTTCTCCTCCTGCCTTCAATCTTTCCCAGCATCAGGGTCTTTTCCAATGAGTTGGCTCTTCACATCAGGTGGCCAAATTAGTGGAGCTTCAGCATCAGCATCAGTCCTTCCAATGAATATTCAGAGTTGATTTCCTTTAGGATTGACTGGTTTGATCTCTTTGCTGTCCAAGGGACTCTCAAGAGTCTTCTCTAACACCACAGTTTGAAAGCATCAATTCTTTGGCGCTCAGCATTTTTTATTGTCTAACCCTCACATACGTACATGACTACTGGAAAAAATCATAGCTTTGACTATACAGACCTTTCTGGAAAATTCATGTCTCTGCTTTTTAATATGCTATCTAGGTTTATCATTGCTTTTCTTCCCAGGGGCAAGTGTCTTTTAGTTTCATGGTGCACTCACCATCCACGGTGATTTTGGAGCCCAAGAAAATAAAAGTCTGTCACTGTTTCCATTGTTCCCCCATCTATTTGTCATGAAGTGATGGAACCTTATGCCATGATCTTAGTTTTTTGAATGTTGAGTTTTAGGCCAGCTTTTTCACTCTCTTCTTTCACTTTCATCAAGAGGTTGTTTAATTCCTCTTTGCTTTCTGCCATAAGGCTGGTGTCATCTGCATATCTGAGGTCATTGATATTTCTTCTGGCAATCTTGATTCCAGCTTGTGATTCATCCAGCCCAGCATTTCTCATGATGTACTCTGCATATAAGTTAAATAAGAAAGGTGACAATATATAGTCTTGACGTATTCCTTTTCCGATTTGGAACCAGTCTGTTGTTCCAGGTCCAGTTCTAACTGTTGTTTCTTGATCTGCATACAGGTTTCGCAGGAGGCAGGTAAGGTTGTCTGGTATTCCCATCTCTTGAAGAATTGTCCACAGTTGGTTGTGATCTACACAGTCAAAGGCTTTAGCATAGTCAGTGAAGCAGTAGTATATGTTTTTCTGAAATTCTCTTGCTTTTTATATGATCCAATGGATGTTGGCAATTTGATCTCTGGTTTCTCTGCCTTTTCTAAATCCAGCTTGTATATCTGGAAGTTCTCAGTTCACATGCTATTGAAGCCTAGCTTGAAGGATTTTGACCATTACTTTGTTAGCATGTGAGATGAGTGTAATTGTGTGGTAGTTTTTACATTCTTTTGCATTGCCCTTCTTTGGGACTGGAATGAAAACTGAGCTTTTCCAGTCTTGTTTTTTCCAGCCACTGCTGAGTTTTCCAAATTTGCTGGCATATTGAGTGCAGTGCTTTAACAGCATCATCTTTTAGGATTTGAAATATCTCAGCTGGAATTCAATCACCTCTACTAGCTTTGTTCATAGTGATGGCTTCCTAAGGCCCACTTGACTTCATACTCCACGAAGTCTGGCTCTAGGTGAGTGATCACACCATCGTGGTTATCTGGGTCATGAAGATCTTTTTTGTTTAGTTCTTCTGTGTATTCTTCTTAATATCTTCTGCTTCTGTTAGATCGATACTGTTTCTGTCCTTTATTGTGCCCATCTTTGCATGAAATGTTCCCTTGGTATCTCTAATGTTCTTGAAGAGATCTCTAGTCTTTTCCATTCTGTTGTTTTCCTCTGTTTCTTTGCATTCTTCACTGAAGAAGGGACTTCCCTATAGCACAGATGATAAAGAATCTGCCTGCAGTGCAGGAGACCTGGGTTCAATCCCTGGGTTGGGAAGATCCCTTGGAGAAGGAAATGGCAATCCACTCCAGTATTCTTGCCTGGAGAATCCCACGGACAGAGGAGCCTGGTGGGCTACCGTCCATGGGGTCACAAAGAATTGGACACGACTAAGTGATTAACACACACACTTAAGAAGGCTTTCTTATCTCTCCTTGCTCTTCTTTTGAACTCTGCATTCAAATAGGTATATCCTTCCTTTTCTCCTTTGCCTTTTGCTTCTCTTCTTTTCTCAGCTATTTGTAAGGCCTCTTCAGACAACCATTTTGCCTTTTTGCATTTCTTTCTCTCGGGGATGGTTTTGATAACCACCTCCTATACGGTGTTGTGAACCAGCAATCCACATTTCTGCAGGCACTCTGTCTATCAGATGTAATCTCTTGAATCTATTTGTCACTTCCATTGTATAATCGTAAGAGTGTGTAGATGTTAATTCCCAAAGTCCCAATTCATCTCTTCTTTTCCAATCACCTTGGGTAGGTAAAGGTTTGCTTCCTATTTCTGTGGGTCTCTTTCTGTATTGTAAACAAGCTTACTTGTATCAGATATTAGATTCCACTTGGAAGTGATATCATATGATAGTTGTCTTTGTCTGATTTTCTTTGCCTAATATGATAACGTCTAGGTCCCTCCACTTTGCTGTAAATGGCATGGTTTCATTCTTTTTTACGACTTGGTAATGTTCCATCGTGTCTACATACCATGTCTTCTTTATCCACTCCTCTGCTGATGAGCACTTAGATTCCTTCCATGTCTTGGCTGTTGTGAATAATGTGGCTGTGAACATTGGGGCACATGGATCTTTTCGAGTTAGAGTTTTCTCTTGATAACAATGGTAGCTTTTGAGGCCTGAAAGACTCTGAGGGACAGGGAAAGGTTTTAAAGGAAGTGTGAGTCAAGGGCCCAGCCCTAAGGACCTAAAAATCCAGCAGGGGAGACGAAAGTAACATGAAACAGAACAACTGGGTATGGAACAGCTTGCTGTGTGCTGTGCCCCTTGTCATCTTTTACAGAAATGAAATATCCTCTTTTTCTCCACATCTTGACTTCTACCTCAACAATACCTTCTGGAAATACTTTCAAGGCATCTAGTGCAGAACAAATGTATTTTTAAAGGCCATGTAATATTCCATGCTATGGACATACCATTATTTATTTGACTATTCTGTTGTTAATGGGTCATCTCCTTTTTTTCACTGTAATTGGCTAAAAGCTGTAGCAGTTAATGTCCTCATACTATATATATGTCCTGATGTGCTCAGATTTCCGTGGGAGAGTCTACCAAGACTGGCATGGTGGCAGAGGAGGGTGTGTGTATTTCTAATTTTAATAGATGCTGTCTTATTGCTTTCTAAAAAGGCTAGGATTCATACTCCACACACCATCCCACCCCAACCGACGTATAAGTGTCCTTTCCCCTCATGGTCACTTTTAATAGTTCTGAAGTTCTTTTTAAGTGTCTGACGTTGTTATCCATTTCAATGGCTACTAGGCAATATAAATGCCTTCTTGGAAATTGTTGGTTATCTTTACTGTCTTGTCTACTGCTCATCTGTTGCCTGGTGGTTATTATTACCCTTTCGGTTTTCCCCTTGGTTAGTTTGTAAGAGCTGTTTATATAGAATCGGTATCAACCCTTTGTCCTCTGTGTTACAAATATTTGGACCAGTGCTTTCATTTGTCTACTGACTTTGCTCACCAGCCAATTCATGAAGGATGGTAGCGGCAAACTGTGTTTCATCAGCTCAGAGAACATCCTAATTTGTTCCATAAGTTAACCAACCTTTTGGAAAGGTCCGTGGATGAAGTGTGAGGTCGATGGGTAAGATGCAGTCGCCTCGTTGATGAACTTGGCAGCTCACTGCATCAGCTGAATTTTCTATCACCTAACGGTTTTCCAAGGTTCTTCAAACCATAGGGAGACATACCTACAGTATGCCTGATGTAGAGGAAAACACAGCTGATCTTTGAGCAGCTATAACGCACTCAGCCAGTCTCTCTTGTCCTTATGGGAAAAGAGCCCTGAAATACTGTATCGTTTTTCTTTTCTAGAAATCGCATCATTCTCAAAGCCTCATCCGCCTGTTGTGGGCAAAGTGACTCATCACAGCATTGAACTATACTGGGATCTGGAGAAGAAAGCAAAGCGGCAGGGACCCCAGGAACAATGGTTCAGGTTTTCTATCGAAGAAGAGGACCCCAAATTGCACACTTACGGTATCATTTATACGTAGGTGCAATGTTGAATTGCTTAATATTTTGCTTTGGTTTCTTGATTAGCTGGATTGGTTTCTGTTGTCTCCAAGAAGACTTGTTTTTTGAAATTAAAAGGATGAGAGAGCATCATTTGCATCCACTCTTTCTGTGAAGGATGAATTTCGGAAAAGAAGGGTGAGCAGTCGCTTTGAAATTAAACCTCCTAGACCTCTGAGAGCTCTGTAGGCTTCTGAAATATTCTAAGGGTGTATATTTCAAATCCGAAATGTGGAGACAGAATCAGAGGAGAGTTGGATGAAACCGCATGAGGTTCCCATCAGGCTGCCCTGGGCACAGGTGTGACAGCTCCCTGACACTCATGTTGCATCAGTGGTCCCTCGCTGACTCTTCCAACCCACCTGCCACCTCCCTCTCGCCTCCATCCGGGCCTGGCTTTTCGCCTTCCCCTTGAATGTGTTTCCTTCTGTTTTTATTTATTTATTTTATTTTTTGTGGCTGCACTGGATCTTCACGGCTTTGCACGGGCTTTCACTCGTTGCGGCGAGTGGGGGGCTCCTCTTCTTTGCAGTACGCTGGAGATGAGGTGACTTTTTCTCGTCGAGTTGACTTTTCTAGTGGCAGAGCACAGGCACTAGGCGTGCAGGCTCAGCAGCTGTGGCGCATGGGCTCAGTACTTGCAGCACACAGCCTTAGTTGCTCAGCAGCATGTGGAATCTTCTGGGACCAGGGATCGAACCCGTGCCCCCTGCTTTGGCAGGCGAACTCTTATCCACTCCGCCACCGGCAAAGTGCTCCTTCTGTTTGTAACACAGCTGGTTCCTCCACATCATGCATGTGTCATATCAAATACTGGCCCCTCCTCAAGAGGCTCCCCGAGGTAGCCTTCCTTCCAGCCCCCTGTCTTCTCTGCTGTGACCGGGTTTCATTTTCTCGTGACGTCTGGCTCTGCTGGAGTCACTTTGCTGTTGGTCTCTTCATTTTCTGTCTCCCCCACCACCCCAGCATCTAAACTCCACGAGAGGCAGGTAAGATTCCTGCTTTGCTTCAGGCTCTCTCCCCAGCTCCCAGACAGTGTCGGCACACAGGAGGCCCTCAAAATACTTGTATCAAGAAGTCATTTGTTCCCCGCCGTGGCCCTTAGCTTTTACTTTAATCCTTATTTCTTCCTTTGCCAGGTCTACTGCTTGTAAAATGACTTTGTATTTCAGGAAGAAGACTGAAAATGAGGTACCAGTATGGTTTTAGATGTAACTTTTAATTTTGACATAATCGCAGCTTCACATCTGGCTGTGAGAAATCGTTCAGACTGATCCCACGAACTTCTTACGCTTTCCCCAGTGGGGACATCAGGGAGAGCTGTAGGGCAGAGTCATCATCCTGGCGATGCAGAACAGTCGCAGTGCTTGGCTGGACTTCGCTCAAGGTGGCATTGTGGTGAGGGTGCAAACCCAAACCACGGTATCCTGGTGGTTTGATGAATGATTCTTTGTACCTAGAGAAAAAAAAATGCATGCACTTACATGAAACAAACAAACAAATCCACCCTAAAGCATGAAAGATGATATAAGTATCCCTATATAGACAGAAAAAGATCCAATTTCTTTCCTGCTGTCTCTCTCAGTACCATGAGCCGAGCTTGGAGACGTCAGGTGGGGCTCTCCTAGGGGCGCCTTTACTTCCCGCCTCCATTTCTCCTGTGGTGTGTGAGCAGTCATGTCCACTGGCCTCCAGCCTGGGTTTCTCAGAGGTCTGAGTGCTGCCTGGCCTGGAAGCTCAGCTGGTTGGTTGCCTAGTGTTTCAGGACCTGTCCCGGAGGCCTTCAGACCCCCAACCCTGAGCTATCAGTGTGAGATGCTCAAGCTATCTCAGAGGATTAGCACAAGCCTTGACACTAGGTGGCAGAGTGAGACCACGTTAATCTTGACCTCTTTTCTTGGTTCCATCCCTTTCCCCCCAGGTGTGTCATTAAAACTAGGAAATGCCTTTCTTTAAAAAAGCGGCAATCTAGACTACCTGACCTTGGGCTTGTGGGTATAAGAACTTCGTTTTGAGCCGTCACTTTCTGTTCTTCTGCTCCACCAGCCAGTCTAGGATGGGTGCCGTCATCTGACGTGGGTGCCCCTTCTCACAGCCCGTGATCTAGCTTTTGTAAGTTCTCCCTCTGCACATCCTTTCGGTGCTGTCTCTCATTCGACTCCAGCACGTCCCTCGCGAGGTTGCAAGGAGGATCTGTTTTCTGAGTTGTCCACTGCTGAGTCCCCAGGTCCTCCAGCTGTCCACAGTGGCTGATGTAATTGTCCACATCCCTTTTAGTTGCTGTGTGATTGTCCAAAACCCACATTTTCTTTTTTAACCTTCCTCTTGTCATGTTGTCTGCAATGCGTTTCCATTGCTTGCAGGATGAAGGTCAGACTCCTGCAGACTAACATTTGATGCTCTTCACTTTGCCCACCACCTGCCTTTCTTCCTGTCTCTTATTTCTGAGCATGAACCTTCCAGTGAAATCTGCTTCACGTCCTTGGACGACGCCTTGAATTTTCTTGCACGTGTGTTCAGTTGTTTTCCCTGTTCAGACCAATCTTCCCTCCCACCCTGCTCCATCCTTCCCTCCACCCAAGTCAGGTTCTGTCTTGACTGAGACGTTCCTTTTGCTCTCCTGTTATCTATCCCTCTAAATTCCTCCAATAGTCATTTCCCGTATCATGCATCTCATTCATTCATTCAATCAGCACCTTCTATATGCCAGACATTGTTCTGGTTGCTGGGGATACCGCACTGGACAAACAGATCCTAATTCCTCCCTCGTGGTGAGGAAGATGAATGATAAGGAAGGGGCAGAAGTGAAAACAGAGTGTGTCGGATGGTGGTGAGTACTGAGGAGGAGAAGCTGGGGGCTTGGCGTGGAGGTGAAGAAGGCTTCACTGAGCGGGTGACATCTGTGTGAAGGAGCAAGGGAGGGGTATCTGTGCGTGTCTGGAAGAACGTCCCGGGCAGAAGACACAGCTGGTGAAAATGCCTGGAGTTCCAGAAATGCTGAGCAGTGGTGTGAATGAGAGGGGTGACAGGGGCTGGGCCAGGGAGGAGACCCCTGGGGTCCCGGGGGCCGCCCCTATGCCAGGGGAGAAGCCACCAGGCCCCCATAAACCGTGGCAGATGTGGTGGTCTTGCCCCAGGAGGGTCAGTCTGGCTGCTGAGGGAGGAGCTGAGGTGGCCATAGCAGGGAGGATTAACTGCGCAGCGTCTGTAATAATTTAGGTGGGAGACAGCACAGTGGTGAATTCAGGGTTTTAAAGACCGTTTTGAAAACTTTGGCTGGTGGACCAGGCGCGGGATGTGAGAGAAGGAGGATAGCAGGGGGCATCCGTGGACAACTCGAGGTTGGGAGCACCGCTGGATGACATACAAGTCCGTGGGCTTTTGGAGACCTGGTGTCCTAGAAAGCGTGGCGAGTCAAACACACAGGCCCCTGGCCCTGCCTCCTGGCACCTTCTCCGAGCCCTCAGCCGGCAGCACGGCCTGCCTGCCTTTCCCGGGGCTTGTTTTGCGGCTCCAAATGCTCTGATCCCCGCCCTTGCCTCCGGAGGCCTGCAGGTTTCCGTCGCAGCCTCTGGCCAGCTTTCTGTCCTCCAAATGTTCAGCACCCACTTCCCGCAAATGTTTCCCAGTTGAGACGGACCGCGGGGCGTGATGAGAGCACCCTTCCTGTACCACCCGTCTCCCCAGCGGCTCCCTCCTCACGTCCCCTCCTTCCTCACACCCTCTTCTTCCTCACGTCCTCTCCCTGCAGGGGCATTTTGCCCGCAGTGGGGCCACAGCCGCCACGGATAGCCTTGTCCGCCTGCTCAAAACCCCCACCCAGGAAGCTCCTGTGTGCTCTCGGACTGCCGAGCTTAGCTTCCAGTTGTGAAGCTTGGCCATTTGAGGACAGATATCACGGGTCAACGTGACCACTTGTCCACAGTACAGTAAGTCCCTTACATACGAGTGAGGTCCATTCCAAGAGCGAGTCGATAAGTCCACTTTGAGTCCAGCAAAGTCCAACCAGCACAACCGGCTCTATAGTACGGTAACAGGGTTGTCACGCTTTTCACGTAAATGATACATAACTCAGCAAACAAGAGTACACAAAAGCACAGCCTCCTGAAGAGCGTACGTGACCATGTACGCCAGACACGTAAACTAACAACGGGCATGATGGGACCCACGTCTTTGCGAGTTCACAGCTTGAAGGTTCTCGTGTAGGGGACTTACTCCACAGTCACGTGCCAGCTGAGTGTCTGCCTGCGGGAGGGAGACTGGGGTGGAGGGCACCCCGGGGGGCAGGAGGGGAGCCTGGTTTGTCCTTTGTGCCCAGGAGTTCAGCCCAAGGTGAGAGACGGCCATCCGTCCAGGTGAGCTCCGTACTGGGGGTAGTCAATGCTCAGAAACCCTTCCGCCCGCCCTTCTGGTAGCTCCAGAGGACGCAGCCTCCATGACCGGCTGTCTTCACTGCGGGTCTCCCTTCCGTCTAGGGGCTACGCGACCAAGCACGTGGTGGAAGGCCTGGAACCGCGGACCCTGTACCGATTTCGGCTGAAGGTCACCAGCCCCTCCGGAGAGTACGCGTACAGCCCGGTGGTCTCGGTGTCCACGACCCGTGAGTATTCAGAACTCGGAGCCCATTTGTCTAATGGTGACCGGCCGGCGTGGAGGGGAAGATGCTCTGCTTTCGGCTCGGCCTGACCGCACGCAGAAACCGCTCCGTTTTTGAACGCCGTGATAACATTGTTCACTGGCCAGGCCTGGCCATCCCACAAGGGAAGTCGCGTTATGCTCAAACAAATGTGTTTTTGTGTTGGCTGGTGCTACCCTGGGAGCGCACATTCAGGAAAAAAAAAGGATGACGTCACCTTTCTTAGGAAACAAGCCAGGGGGCGTGTGGGCCGCCCCAAGGGTTCCCAGGCTGAGAAGCAGGCTGCCCGCCTGGGGGACCTCAGGGGAGAGGTCTGCTTGGCATTTTGTCCCTTTGAGACAACGTCAGTGCATCGTCATGACTTGACGCATAAACCTGGTTCCGGGGGATGCCGTGGGTGAGGACATGTTGGGGGGGGACACACGTGTGTGGGGACGCAGTCGGGGAGGGGTGAGAGGCCGATTTAGGAGTGTAAATATTTTCTGTGATCATACTTTCCCTTTTAAAGGTTTATTTATTTTTGGCTGTGCTGGGTCCGCATTAATTTGCATGGGCTTTCCCTAGCTGCACCGAGTGGGATGACTCTTCATTGCCGTAGCGGCCTTCTCATTGCGGTGGCTTCTCTTGCCGTAGAGCACACACAGGTTCTAGAGCGCACAGGCTTCTGTAGTTGCAGTTCCCGGGTTCCAGAGCACAGGCTCAGTAGTTGCGGTCCATGGGCCTCGTTGCCCCGAGGCCTGTGGGATCTTCTCAGACCCGGGATCGAACCTGTGCCCCCTGGCTGGGCTTCCCGGGTGGCTCAGCTGGTAAAGAATCCACCTGCAATGTGGGGGACCTGGGTTTGATCCCTGGGTTGGGAAGATCCCCTGGAGAAGGGAAAGGCTACCCACTCCAGTGTTTTGGCCCAGAGAATTCCACGGACTGCATAGTCCACGGGGTCACAAAGAGTCGGACACGACTGAGCGACTTTGACTTTCCCCTGCACTGGCAGGCTGATTCTTCACTACAGAGCCACCAGGGAAGCCCTGTGATCGGTATTTTAAAGCATTTTGAAAGTGTGTGTCTATAACACAGTGACATCTTTGAACTAGAATGCTGTGAAGATTAAAACGGTCAGAAGTGTTCCTCCCGGCCCACCCACTGAAAACACAGACAAACCTTTTTCTCGGTTGCATAAAGGGAATCCACCTCTTGTGAGTTAAATGTTATTTTCAAGTTTCATTCAGTGTAGCATTTGGCTTGAATACGGGTGTATATGTTTTCAGTGAGTTTCAGTCGTGTCTGTAAGGCCTTTACTCATGGAAGTTTTTGTGTGCAGGAAAGATCATTCAGATTTTGGGTTGGTTCATAACAGCTTCCATTGCATGGGGGCCATGAGGGGGTTGGATCTCAGCTTAGCAAGCTGAGAACTTAGTTAAAGCTAAGAGTGGTGACATCATGTACACCCCCTAAACAGTGCTCAGCTGATCGTGAAGAAATTTAGTTTCAGACAAGACTTCTGACGTGAAATGGTCAATTCTGAAGATTCTGGTCAGAAAAGATGGCTTGACCCTGAAGCTGGAGAGGATGAATGCACTTGCTTTTCTGTGGAAGCTGTTGAGCTCCTGGAGTGTTTTAGGGGAAAGAAAAGGCAGACCTGTGTTAGCTCTTTGTGCGCTGGGAGAAGGCATAGAGAAGGGAGGAGAGCAGAGAGGAGAAACACGGGCAAAGGGAGCCCATAGGGTGAAGAGAGGCTCCGGGGGCCAGCTTTGGGGCAGGCGGCTCCCCCAGGCCGGCCTTCAGCTCCCTGCTGCCTTCCAGGGGCTCCACCCCTGCATTCTGGGGCACCCTCCCCTCCACTCCTGGGCCTGTCGAGTCCACTCCAGGGGCAGAGCTCTGCTCCGGGTGGGTCCTCGTGGGGCTGCCCCTGGCCTGCCGGGCACTCAGGTCCTCCCCCAGTACAGAGCCGTGTCTCAGGGTCTCCCCGCCTCTAGCAACACTCCATTGCCTCTTATTTTACATAGTCATTCGTCTTTCCTGGCTTCCACCTACTGTGCGCTGAAGGACGAGGGTGATGGGTTAGTCATGTCTAATTATAGAAGATCCTTAAGACACGTGTGGGCGGATAGTGAACAAAATGCCCCGAGATAGACCCGGGAGGAGGAGGAGATGCTCTGACTGGCTCGGCTTGCTTTCCTGTGTGTCTCAGGAGGTGGTTCTGGTTCCCACTGGCTGGGGAGGTGCCCCTGAACCTGCCAGGTGAGCAGAACCAGGTGCAGAGGGGCCTCTGGTGGCCACTGGCATCCTTAGTATCCCACCGAAGGCAGGGCAGGGGCTCCTGGGCCTTGTGGCCAGAGGCTACGGGGAGTCAGGGCACCACCTGGAGTTCTTCTAGGAAGACAGAGGACCGCCACCCGCCATAGCTCTTGGTCTGTCAGCTGACAGTGGCGGTGCTGCAAGCCCGGTGTGCCTTCTCCTTGCCCAGTGGACTTTGGAGAGGCAGCCATGGATAGCTGGTCCAGTGGTCCAAAGCCTTTGTCACTGCGGTCCATGGCTTCCGCGGGTCGAGAGACAAGGCCTCCTGCAGGGATGAAGGTGAGCTGGACACGAGGCTCCTGGCGATGCCCTGGGAGCCGGGCGTCTGGTCACAGTGGACGCGCCTGCGTCCAGGACGCGCACGGGACCTCAGGGCCCTCTCCCGGGTGGGAGGATCGGGTACCTCTTCCTTCTGGCTGGCTACTGCTCGCTTAGGCTGTTACTATAATATACAAAGCAGACTCTCCTAAGGAGGCAGATTATGCTAAACAAAGAATTAAAAACGTGCGCATTATATAAAACAAGCGAAAATGCTTCTGTGGGTTGATAATTTGCATTCGGTTTGAAAGTGTTTTAATGAATCACAAAAGCATGTACTTTGCTTGAATAAAGGATGCTCAGCCTTTTTTTTTTTTTTTTCCTTCCCCAGGTAAAGTACGCGAGACTCTTGCTTAAATGAGGCATGCAATTTTAATCAGTTGGGCCCTTAAAAAGAAAGAAAAACAGCTGCTGCTTCTTAATTGGCAAATATTTTCCCCAATGAGCTCATCATTTATTCACTGTTTTTAATAGAGACTTAAATTCCACCAAGAAAGGTGTTATCACCCCACTTCAATATCTGCCAGGGCATCTGCAGCTAAATGACCCTCCTAGAGAACGTGAGCTGAGGCTTCCAAATGCTTCTCTGTCCCCCCCTCCTCCTGGCCAGGTGTCCCCTCCCGAGGTCCCACCTGACCAGTGCCACCCGTCTAACACTCGTGGGTGCTCACCGCCGGCAGCATCAGTTCAGTATTTGGAATTGTGGCACCCGGGGTCAACATCAGAGGAACAGACCCACAGATGCAAAGCCTGCCTTTGTCATGTTCTGTTGAACGTACTGACGCAGTCCCTTGGGCCAGACCCACGGTGTCTTGAAGGGCTTGGGGGCGGTGGACTGAAACGTTCTGCTCACCCTGGGATTTCCTCTCTGTTCTTCATGACTCCTGCCTAGAGTGGGAATGGGAGGAGCTGCTCTGCCCTGCACACAAGAGTCTTTGCATTTCTCTTCTGTTTCTCTGTCAATTCCTGTAACCAGGCAGACCTTTCAAGCCTTGGTGGTCCCTGTCGGGGCTGGTGGTCATACTCAGTTCCTCTTTGCCTTCCTGGCAGGGCTCTGAGAGGGTCAGTGAGTTAATGCTGAGACAGAACTTCCATCCCTGATGGCAGTTACTGCTTCCTTTTGCTGGAGCTCAGCGAGCAGGGCGTAGTGAGCAATTATGTTGTTTTCCTTCTCTTCTATGAGGTGTCCCTTTGTTCTCAGAATGAGTTCAGAGGGCGCTGATGACCCGTTACAGAAGCCAGGACAGGCAACGTGTTGTTAGCTGCTGAGTTGTGTTTGACTCTTTGCGACCCCATGGACTGTAGCCCACCAGGCTCTTCTGCCCATGGGATTCTCTGGGCAAGAATACTGGAGTGGATTGCCATTTCCTTCTCCAGGGGATCTTCCCGACCCAGGGATCAAACCTGGGTCTCCTGCATTGCAGGCAGATTCTTTACCGGCTGAGCCTCCGGGGACATTTATTTAAATTACATCCTAATATCATGATACCCTGGTCTCTGCTATACGTGGTCCTCAAGCTTCTAAGCGTGAAATGAACTTCCTTCATTTTCTGATATTTGCCTGCTGCAGAGCTCCTTGGCTGGGAGGGGGAGGGCCCACACAAGGAGAGGTGTCCTGGGGCAGAGAAGAGGGGCAGCGTGGGCTGGAGGTGGTCAGGGGGCACTGTGCTGGGTGCTGTGTGTGCTTTTCGGACTTCCCTTCACATTCCAAGAAGTCAACACATTTCTGAAGGCTGCTATTAGGCCTCCCCTTTCCCTTCACACTTGGCAGGAGTTGGGGTTCTTAGGTGTGTATTTAAGATGTCTGCTTGTACCCAACGTTTAGTAAGAGTGGAAGCTTAGAGTGGACTGGTCAGCTACGTCAGCATCTAGTCAAGCTCCACACTCCTTCCTTGGACGACTCCCTCAGCCTTTCTTGTCCTGGTCTATGGTCTGAAGGAGGATCTAAAAGCATCGTGTAAAGTCCTAATTCACTTAATAGGATCGAGTTAGGATACCATACTTTAAAATTCAGTAGAAATAGGATGAGCTTCCTATGTTCGTCTAGACAATTTTGGAGAAGGCAATGGCAACCCGCTCCAGTGCTCTTGCCTGGAGAATTCCATGGACAGAGGAGCCTGGAGGGCTACAGTCCATGGGGTCGCAAAGAGTTGGGCACAACTGAGTGACTAACACAATTGCTATGTTCCTCTAAACGATTCCATTCAAATCATGTATTTTTGTGTTTTTAGTGGCGATTGAAGTTTGCGATTCACAGGGGTGGGGTCGTTTTGGTGCAGTAACGGACTTACCCACCACACCATCCTTCTCCTTTCCAGGAAGGGAGAGGGAAAGGGAACTTTGGGTTTCGTTTGCTCACTAAAGGATAGATCATTTTAAGTCTGTCCAACTCTCAGCCTCTGCACTGTTGGTGTCTGGGGCTGGATAATTCAGGTTGTGGGGCTACCCTGGTCTGCAGAGTGTTTAGAGGCATCCCTGCCTCCAGCCCCTAGATACCACTAGTACCAACCCTTAAGTTGTGACAACCAGTCACAATATCACCAGACTTCACTAAATGTCCCCTGGGGAGCAAACCTCTGTGTCCTCCCATCGCCCCTCCCAAAACCAAGGGGCTGGAGATGACCCCTCTCCAAAGGCCAGGGCCGGCTGTGGGCCTTGCCCTCTGATGGCTTATCGTGCTGCTTTTATTTAAGGCCCTGGGTCTAAAACTACGTGTGGGATGATGGAAAGGAAGTATAACGTAGCTGAGACGTCTTGAGGAGGTTGGCAAGCTCAAGCAGCCAACATGGTTGTTTCAAGAACAATTCTCACTCGGCTTAAATTTATTTTACCAGAACAGAAGAAAGGGTGTCAGCTGAAGGTCATTCTGATAGGGATCCACTCATTCCTCTGCCCCTCTGTTTCCCGGCTTGTACTCTGTCCAGGGAGACTCGTCCAGGGAAACTGGCAGGAAAGGGGCTCCAGAGCTGGGAGCTGCCCTGGACCGTTTCTCTACTGGCACAGGTGACCAGGGACCTCTGCCTGCTGGATGTCAGAGGGAGGGTAAGGTGTGGGGTGAGCCCCAGGAGGCAGCTTGAGGTGCGATGCGAGAAGATGGTTGCGGGGGATGTTTTCTTTCAGAGTTGAGAATATAACAGCTGAAAGTCAGCCCCACAGCATGAAGGATAGGAGAGGAGCCAGTGTGTGTCTCTTTCTCTCTGGTGCCCCCTAGAGTGAAGACTGGGGATGGACGTTACTTAGTTCAGTCGCTCAGTCGTCTCCGACTCTTTGCCACCCCATGGACTGCAGCACGCCAGGCCTCCTTGTCCATCACCAACTCCCTGAGCTTGCTCAAACTCATGTCCATAGAGTCGGTGATGCCATCCAACCATCTCATCCTCTGTCATCCCCTTCTCTTCCTGCCTTCAATCTTTCCCAGCATCAGGGTCTTTTCTAAGGAGTCAGTTCTTCACATCAGGTGGCCAAAGTATTGGAGTTTCAGCTTCAGCATCAGTCCTTCCAATGAATATTCACGACTGATTTCCTTTAGGATGGACTGGTAGGATCTCTTTGCAGTCCAAGGGACTCTCAAGAGTCTTTTCCAACACCACAGTTCAAAAGCATCAATTCTTCAGTGCTTAGCTTTCTTTATGGTCCAACCCTCCCATCCATATATGACTAAGTTCCTTAGACATGTTAGATGAACGAGCCCTTTGACATGACGGAAGCCAGGCATTATCAGCTCGATGCCTGTGGGGGCAGGTAGGATGCTACTTGTGTGTGGGAGGTTGGACACCAGGCAGAAGAAAGGTACCCTGCTTGGGGCCAGGGCACCTGCCACTCCATTCCTGTTACCTGCATGTGTGTATATGTGCTCGGTCGTGTCCGACTCTTTGAGACTCCATGGACTGTAGCCCGCCAGCCTTCTCTGCCCATGGAATTCTCCTGGCAAGAATACTGGAGAGGGTTGCCATTCCCTTCTCCAGGGGACCTTCCCAACCAGGGGCTGAACCCACGTCTCCTGTATTGCATGTGGATTTTTTTTTTTTTCTTACTGCTAAAGACACTTAAATAATGTGCAGGTGCTGGTCTAGTGCTTTGTGTTATCTCATTTAAACTTGATCATCGACAAAGGTAGAAAGTCATGGAAGCTGAAACACGTGAAGCCGTGAAATAAACGTCCTGCTGGACGGCTTCTTTCACATGGTTCTGCACTCTCACATGGCTCCTCTTTGAGCTTCGGCCCCATTCTCTTCCACGAGGAGTCACTGCACCAAGGGCCTCTCTTGTCCTGTTGCTCTGCTACTGTTTCTCAGGACCCTTCCCGGGCTCTCCCCCACTTGGCAGGCTTGCCCCCACTGTGAGGCTTTCTCACCATGTCCCACCTCTCTGGGTACGAGCCCTTCTGCCCCCACAAGGCCGAAGTGGATGTTATGTTCCCAGGGAAGGACTGACGGGGTGGGTTCCCAATGTTAAAACCATCTGTCTTTTCTTGTTTGTTGTTCACATGGCTTAGTGACTCCCTGGCAAACAAAACCAGCCCATCGAGATGATGGTGGAACTTTCCCTTGCTCATAAGAGACGTTTATGAAGTCTTAAGAAATCTAAAGGTTTATTTTTCGAATATCAAAATAACATCCACACAGCAGTGCTTTTATAACTTGAAAACGTCCCAAGCCTTTAGGACAGTCTAAATGTTCTTCTCTTAATATGTGAAAACAAGGTCTTTTTTCAGTAAAAGGAGGAGGGGAGTATGTCATGTAAGAGACACTCGGTGAAGCTGCCAGGTGCCTTCTTAGAGGTGAACATGGACTTCCACTCGAGGCCGCAGGAGAAGTAAGCTGGAATGAATCTCCTTTCACTATATTTTGGATGACCGCTTTCCATCTACTTTCTTCAGGAGAACCCATAAGTAGCGAACACTTGCATAGAGCTGTCAACGTGAATGATGAAGATCTGTTGGTGCGCATACTGCAAGGAGGGTGAGAGGACTCTGCCTTTTACAAACTTAGATCTTTTAAAATTCACAGCAGTGCTTAGAAGCTGGCTCCAAAATCGATCTCAGATGACTGGTGTGAGTTCAGTCTGGTTCTTAAGGACGACCATAGAAAGCCCCACATAAATGGCATTATTTAATGAACATTGAAGACAGAAATGCCAAGTCTGGGTGTCGCATTTTCTTCCTAGAAATAACTTCTGATTCTTGCTTATATGCCATAGCATTTGGGCAAATTTCATCCCTAACTGCCCATGTCTAATTCCTGATGAAATTAAGCAATCACTCAATCAGCTGTTTCTAATTCAGATGACTGGTAAAACCCTAGAGGGGAAATGGTGACCATGAATGCCACAGATGGGCTATCTGCAGCTGCTTCCCAAATGAAAAGGGGGTGATGTTACCCAGACCCTTTTTGAATTGATAGTTTTGAGCATCTTAGAAGATGGGGCTTCCCTTGTGGCTCAGCTGGTAAAGAATCTGCCTGCAATGTGGGAGACCTGGGTTTGATCCCTGTTGGGAAGATCCCCTGGAGAAGGGAGCCACTACCCACGCCAGTGTTCTGGCCTGGAGAATTCCATGGACTGTACAGTCCATGGGGTCACAAAGAGTTGGACACGAATGAGCAACTTTCACTTAGAAGACAGGTCATCTCTGAATTGAGGCTCTGTAAGCTGGAGAAGAGAAGGTTCCTGCAAAAAGCCACAGCTTCCAAGCTGCTATTTAAGAGCTTGGCTTTTTTCTCTGAGCAGCAGAGCTTCATGCCCAGTAGGTGAGACGGGATCAAGGGAGAACTGTGGCTCTCCCTTGTTCCAGGCTCGTGTGGCGGGTGGAGCTGAGAGCCTGCAGCGCAGACACTGTGTCCTCTCCATAGTTGAGGGGGGCCTGCTCTTGGTGGAGGATTTTATCGAATTGCATAATGGTTCTGCATTGGAGAAAATGGCCTATTTCAAGTGAAATTACAGAAATTTCCTCCTCTTTCCTTGTGAATTTGGATCCTTTAACGTATTAGGCAGGGCAATCTAAGACAACAACAACTTAATGGCCCGGGAGGAAATGGAATTTTCGGGAAAATGAACCATTCTAACCACCTGTGCTCTGCAAGAGGCGTCAGCTGTGAATCCACAGGAAGTGGTGCAGGCGCGTTAATCTCTTTCTCCTCTGTGTTTTTCCCCAAGCAACGTGAAGGTTGATGTTCCCAATAAATTTGGCTTCACCGCCCTGATGGTCGCTGCCCAGAGAGGATACACCAGGTATGGTCCTTATCTCCTCATCCCTTAGCAAAGGGTGGAGCCCCTTGTTTGGGAGGGGAAGGGCTGTGGGGATTCTCTTTCCGAAACTGTGCCACATGTGGGCTGAACACCAACTCAGTGGCTCTTATCATAACACCAGACAACACGCAGGGGAGGACCTAATGTATAATCTCATGGTAAAGAAGAGAGGTAGCCATTTCAATGATATTTTTGCAAGGTATTTTATATGTCCTGGGGAAACTGGTTATTGGAATGTTAATTTCCTCATAAAGAAAAGGGGAGGGCTATTCATTCTGGAAAACAAACTTGTCTGATAGGTTGCTCAGATAAAATTTCCGTGGACACACTCCATTTTCTCTACTCTTAACAGAGATAAGCATAAATAATATTTTCCCATCATATTTATATTTTAACTACTAAAATGCCATTTTGAAAGAAATAGAACATGGATTTCCATTTATGCTACCATTTGAAAACATTTCAAATGGCCGTTAAAGTGACAATGAGTTAGTTTGATAGTTTGATAGTCTGGTTTGTTTCATATGGTGAAGTTTTTTGCTTTCAATGAATAATTCACATAAAGGGCAAAAACTTTTTTTTTGGTGTGGAGAGGTGGTTTCCCAGTTTAATAATACCTGGTCTTTAAAGCCAGCTGCCTCTGAAGATGGAGGAGAGTGTGTTGATAGGTCTTAAATAGTTGTTCATTTTTCCTGAGTTATCATGGGTTCTTGCTCATCAAAACTGCTTATCCAGCAATACTGAAATTTGTTTTGTTTAGGCTTGTGAAAATCCTCATTTCTCACGGCACAGATGTGAATTTGCAGAATGGAAGTGGCAAGGACAGGTAGGTGTGGGCCCTGCCCTAAGTGGTCGCCATGCTTTGTGTTATTCGGCTTACTCCCAGAGGGCTTTTGACTTAACCCCAGTATTTTCTTGTTTCTCTTGACAGTACTGAGACGTGATAGGTTCCCAAAGGAATGATGGTGACTCAAAAGCTGGCTTGTTCATTTGTTACTTATTGTTAACATTCAACAGGGTAATTCTGGGGATATCTATTATAATGCGCCTTCCCTCCTTAGCTCAGAGCCCAGCACACTCTCTGCGTTCAGTAAATGATGGATGTTGAAATGGTTATCTCCAGCTGTGTGCTGGGCATTTGGCTGTAAGTGCCTGTGACACTTGGCACCTCCCTAAGGGCTCTCACTGCATTTTGCCTGACTCTGTTAACTGAAAGTCTTAGGTGCCTCTAGAGTGAGGAACAATCATGACAATTCAACTAGAGAACAACCTCCCTGAGGTGGAAGGACTGAGTGCATCACAGGAGAAGTTTATGAAAAGAACATGATACTCACAAACTTGTTCTTATAATGATGTGAAAATTTTTTAGAAAGACTTAAAATTAATCATCAAGCTAGTGGTTGCTTAGTTAATTAATTCAAATCAACCGATAGCTATTGAATGACCATCACATGCCAGGCTTCACCATGCTTGGCACTTGGGTAGAACAGTGAACAAAATGCAAAGCCTTTGCTCAGGAGCTTGTAGTCATGTGATAGATGCAGAGTAAAGGTATCTGCATTGCGAATCGGTTTGTAAAGAGTAGCTAGAAGACCCTGATCATGCCTGGTTGGCCATGAAGAGAACATCAATTTCCAAAATCAGAAAGCCTGCCTACTGTGCCCTCTGGATATAGTGCAGCAACAGATTTTAGTAACATTGAAACAATCACTTACACACTTAAACAGTAGTGTTTCAAGTAACTCTTAGGTAATTTTGGAACTGAACCACAATGGTGTGTGGTCACTCACCTAGAATCAGACATCCTGGCATGTGAGGAAAAATGATAGTGCCTCAAAAAGGAAAAAGAAAAGAAAAGGCTGAGAGATACCAAACAACAACAAAAAAAATTAAAAAATATAAATTAATTAAAAAATAAAAATTGCTGAGAAATAAAATGGACCAATTTCTCTTAAATCTCAGAAGAAAAAATTAGAAATCTGAAATGACTCAGAACAGAGAAAATTGAAACATGAAAAGAAATTGGTACGCTTGTGTCTAAAATAGATTTGATCGAATCATTGAAACGGGTACTCATTTTTTTTTTAGAGAAAATTTAAAACCATTAAAATCAACCCAATAAGCAGAACATCTGAAATAGCCCATATCCATACAGTAAACTGGAAAATGTATTAAAAAGCTTACCCCCCAAACAGGTTCTGTGGTTTGTCTGTTCTAATGAGTTTGTTCAGATTTTCTAGGTACTGATAGTGACCTTGAACTTCTCCAGAGCAGAGAGAAGTTGGGGAGCTACAGAGGATAGCCTTATTGCTAAAATCTGGTAGAAAGAAAGCAATTCGCATGTCTTTATGTGAAGACATTTATGTGTCTTTTCCATCCCAACTAAGGGGCTCATGTAGGAGGGTAAAGTTGTCTTGATTAGGAAATTTCTTAATATAATACTTCTCATAAGTAGACTAAAGGTGAACCCTGTGTGTGCGCGTGTGAACTAATCCTCTCTTTTTGTACTTAAATTTTTTTTTTTTTAGCAATGACTTTTTGAGGAGATGGGATCAACTATCTTAGAGGATGCCCTATGCTTGTGATCTGCTCAACTGTCTCCTAGGTGTGAAGGAGGCATTTAACTTGTTTGTTATTCCTAATAAAGTTAAAATTAGGTTTAACAGATTGATTTGATTCAGGTTAACATCTTTAGCAAGAGCACCTCAGGGCCGGTGTTGTGACTTCCGTTTTCAGGGTTGTGATGCAGGTTGGATATTCTAGTTCCGATCCTTTGGTTAGGGTATAACAGCTAAATCCTTCTTTTGTAAAGGTAATAGTTTCCTATCACAATTAGAAAGTAATCTATGTTCTAGGAATTCAGTACATGTGAATATCCTATTCTCCATTAACCTTTCATACAAAAATTTTAGCATCCACCGTGATCCTTGCCTAAATCACTGTTTAACTGGGACTTGCCGAAAAGTGATTTTCTAATTCCATGATTCCTCCCATATTTATTTTGCTGGTGGTCTTCTTTTAACAAGAGCTTTCCCTCACCAACTGAGGATGGACTCATTTTATTCTATAAACACAACACAAATGTTTATTTTAAGCACAATAAAATGTTTATTTTTCTTTTAAGTGTCAATATTTAGAGGAAGGATTTCATTTAATGGTTATCTCTAATAGAGCCCAGGGAGATTTTTTCTTTCCTTTGCCTCTGTTGACTATCACCATGGACTGGTAGGTATATTTCATATCTGACATTTTACTCATTTGCAGTGATTATTCATTGTTTGGAGGTTTAATTCACATGCCATAAAATTAATTTTGCTAAAATGTACAACTCAGCCTTTAAAAATATATTAACAGAGTTGTGCAACCACCATTATTCTATAACTCTAGAGGATTTCCATCAGTCCAGAAGGAAGCTCTGAATTCATTACAGTCACACTCCATTTCCTCTCCCTCCAGCCCTGGAAACCACTAATCTGTCTCTATGGACTTGTCTATTCTGGACATTTAATATGAGTGAACTAATACACCACATGGCCTTTTGTGTCTGGTTGCCTTTATTTTGCATAATGTTTTAGGGGGCACCTACCTTGTAGCCTGTTTCAGTACTTCATTTCCTTTTTACGGCTGAATTCTATTGAATGGATGTACCACAGTCGATTTATTAGTTGATAGACACATACATGTTATGTGAATACTTTTCTTGACTTTTCCACCCAAATTAGGATTTCTCTCTTAGGTTTAAACCAGGGAGGATACATATGGACCTGAGTGTGGTAACTGCACTTAACAGCCAAATGTTTCTTCTGCCGTGTGTTGCAGTCTGATGCTTGCATGCTATGCAGGACACCTGGATGTTGTGAAATATCTCCGAAGACATGGTGCTTCCTGGGATACCAGAGACCTGGGAGGCTGTACGGCTCTGCACTGGGCTGCAGACGGAGGCCACTGCAACGTGATTGAGTGGATGATAGGGGATGGCTGTGAGGTGTGGGGCCCGCCTCATCAACTGCACACGTGGAGGGAGGAACCTAGATGCTGTTCCACAGGTTCAGGGGAAGCAGGGCCTCCTGTGGATGCCTTTGATTAGCTGAACCAAGCAACACTGGAGGAAGTTCTCTGACTTATGAGCAAGAAGGTTCCTGAAGCCTTGGGAAAAAGATCTTTATAGGATCTCAACGATAGTGAGGCTTCAAGGTTGTCATGGAGGTTCAACTTGTGTGGGGGGAAAAGGAAACTGCTGAATGAACCCAAAGCTGGACCTGATGTTGCTTCTACTTTGTTTATTCTTTTGTTCCTTTCCTCATTTATCTCTTCTTTCCATCTGCCAGCAAAGCTTGGTTGTGTCTTGACCACACACCAGATACTGTCACAGGTGCTGGACACACCGAGACGTTCAGAACTCTTACGGTCACAGTGCAGCTTACTGCTTTTAGAATTAGATCATTTTTTATTCTTTGCTTTAAGATGAATCATTACAGAAAATTTCCAAAGAGCAAACTATATCAAAAAGAGAGCATTCCAGCTCTTGTGTCTTTGCTTCGAAGCAGGTGTTGCTCCTGGTTTCAAGTCATCAGGAAGTACAAGTCTACATTGGCAAATAGAATTAGAGTTGTTTGGACATCTGTAGATACTTTGAAGTTGGGCAAATGGAATTAGCTCAATTACGGTAACTGCTGATAACTTTCAAAACTTCAGTTCAAGACTTCAAAGAAGTTAAATAAAGATTGTAGGGCATGGAAATAAGGAAAGATGGACAAAATGCTGTCCTAATGGTGAGTGCCAGATGGCACAGGGTTTTCAGAAGTTAAACTGATGACCTGGAAAGTAAACTTGGAAGTAGGAGAGTTAGGTCTCCTGGAAGATGCCTGTAGATTTGCTCAGTTTGTCTCTTGAGAGTGACTGAGGGCAAGCAAGGCTTAAGCTGTGGGATCTCACTGGTTATAGAGTGCTGGGGAGAGGGCCCCTTGAAGGAAAAATACCTCAGTCATTAACGTAAATCCCTTTATTACATTTCTTGTTTTCTTTGTTTTAGAAACGTGCACAGAGGGTCCAAAGGGTCAGCCTGTGGCCTTGGTGGTTAGGGCTGGCCCACATCTGCCTTGGGCGGTAGTGACAGGCACGTTCCTCTTGTTTGGTTTATGACGAGTTCTGCTCATGCTTTGGACCCAGTGAGAATCTGTAGTTGAAAACGATGGTTGACCTTTGCTGAAAGAAGGGCAGGTCTCTGCCACCGACATTTAAATACTGGAATTTTGGAAGTGTAGGCTCTCTGTGCTTCAGTTATGGACACACTCATTTGGGGTGAATACCATCTTTTTTAAATGCGTCCATTGAAGATTTCTGTGTGGCCAGCAAGTGGCACGTAGATGATCTCAGCACAATGGAGGGATGGGCCTGGGAACAAATCCATCACCACCCATCTTCTTGAATCGAATGATCTGTACTGAGTGTGACTTACTTCCATGGGGAACCATTTCTACATTTAATGAGCCACGTGACCTCAGGAAGGCCATCTGACTTTTCTGAGGTTTGGTTTAAACATGTGTAAACCAGGAATAAAAATAGCTACCCCTGTTTCATCTTCAGGACCCAAAGAGAAAATGTGCATGAGAGTGCCCTGAAAATGTATACAGCACCCTATAATTGCAGGCAATTATTTTATTATTATTTAACCATAACAGAGCTTGCTGCCCAGAAAGGTTATTTGTTATTTGCAGGGGGAAGAGCTGCAAATCTTAACGGTGTTGCAGAGGGTAATCTCAAACATACAAATCACCTGCAGGGTCTTAAAGCTCTTCCAGCAGGTCCTTGTTTGTTATTCTGGTCTGATGTTTTACTGAAGCTGTAGATTTCTTTGAGTAATTCTTCTGTAACAGAATCAGGTGTGTGTGTGTGTGAGTGTGTGTGCATCCAGGTATCCATCTGTGTGCACATGTGTATGTTTCCTTCAGTATCATGCCTCATGGATTGATGAAGTCTTTATGGAATTGAAGGAGACAACATTTGCATTCCCTTATTTTAAAATGTCTTTTAAAACACAAAATTGCGAGATGTTGGTATAGGTTAGGCTATTGGGAAATGGCCCATCTTGTTAGCAGGCAAGCTCTTGTTTTGGACAAGGCATTAGGTTGGCTAATTTTTCAGGCTGGACTTCATGTCAGAGATCCGGTTGCTTTGTATTTACTTGTAATTCTTCTGCTTAAAATTAATACCTATTGGTAAATATCAGGGTGGGTGTTTATATTCCTGTCTTGTTCCAGAAGGGACTTAACGTTGCTTACAAAGATACTTAAAAAAAGAAGCAGAAACTATAAAAACAGGAGAGGAAAGTTAGGCAGGAGAAAATAAGGCAGATCATATGGGGCCAAGGAGAAGAGGATTATGTTCCTTTTTCTATCCCATCTTCTTTCCCTTTGAACGCTGTGTAAATGAAGATGCTCATGGGTGGTGAGAGGCATCTTGGGGCCTGTCTGCATCCTTTAAAGTGGCCCAAACACAGATGCTCACTGAGTAAATGTGAACAAAGTCAGTACAGTGCAGCTGATTATCACTAGGTCTAGAAAGACTGCTATCTAAATCGGGGGAATTTGGGCAAGTAGACATTGCTTTATAAGCTTCCCACAAGTGATGTGCAGAACAAGAAAGTGGGCTGAGAGCCACTCACCCTGTGGCTCCGCAGGTGGACGCTGTGGATGCTGGTTCCAGGTGGACCCCACTCATGAGAGTCTCTGCAGTCTCGGGGAACCAGGAGGTTGCCTCTCTGCTGATTGACGCAGGCGCAGACGTGAATGTGAAGGACAAAGACGGGAAGACCCCTCTGATGGTACGACTTGCTCCGTGTAGCGCCTGGCTTGATGTGTGGGATTAAGGTCACAGCTGCCCCGTAAGAGCCCTTCTTTTGAGCTCAGCTGCATAAAAGCACCAGGTTTGGGTGGCGTATGATTCCCCACTGGTCTGTGGATTAAGGCATGGTGATGTCATCGTGGCATTTTTCTGGGGGGAGCCCAGTCTGGTATCTTTGTAGTCTTTTTACAAGTATTTCTTGAAGCATTGCCAACTCCAGTCTCTGGGGCCATTTTGGGATGGGAACAAAGGAGTGCTGTTCTCTGTCTGGGTTTGGCCTCGGCTGTGTTGTCTCACATGGAGGAAAGCAGATTTCCTTTCCATTTCCCTTGTGTTTGCCGGCGCTGTGCAGTGGGGTCCACACGCCCATCCTGCAAAGCCCCGCTGGCCCGTCGGCTCTGCCTCTGGAGGGTGTTGCTGGTGGATGTCCTGGACCTGCCTGCACCGAGATCCCCTTCCTGCTCACACCCCACTGTTGACCTGTTTTCTAGGTGGCTGTGCTGAATAACCACGAAGAATTAGTCCAGTTACTTCTTGACAGAGGGGCAGATGCAAGTGTGAAAAATGAGGTATGTGACTCCATCTCCATCTCAAGATTTCCCTGGAGGGCAGGAGGGAACAGAGGCACGAAAGAATTTTTTTTTTCTTGTTTTGTCTTTCAGTTTGGCAAAGGTGTCCTCGAAATGGCCAGAGTTTTCGACAGACAGGTTGGGATGTTGTTGCTGCCCGTTAAGGCTAATTTTGTAGCATTTAAAAAAAAAATTGAAAAACCCCAACTCTTGGATGACATGCACCTGTTTTTGTGTATCTAGAATGTCCTCTCCTTATTAGAAGAAAGGAAAAGAAAGCAAATGCTGAAGAAGTCATCTGTTCGCTGACCAGGGAACCTCTTACTTCCTCTCAAAGCCCAGTGAAACAAACCAAAGCGGGACTTGAACTGGAAAGAAGAAATTCTGTGTCTCTGAGGGCTATACATTTAATTACTTATTTAGTTGAAGATTCACAGTGACTTTTGTAACATACAACTGTTCCCACTTTGAAATACACCTTTTTACCTAAATGTGCGTGGCGGTGGTGTTGTCACTGGGCATCTGCAGGATGAGGATGTTTTCCTGAACTTGGAGTTACACGCGAAACAAAATATTTAGGTCCCAGAGATGGAGATGCATAGCAACATACCGGTCTCCCTCTTCCCGCTCCCATCCTCCAAGCTGTCTGCCCTCCGAGCCACCCCTGGAGCCGGTGGAAATTCCCGCCCCCCATGTGTTCTCAGTTCTGTCCTTCCCTCCCAACCTAAGGCCTTGCAGCCGTGTTGCCAGGTGATGCTCCCTCCTGGAGGGACGCTCCTCCAGAAAGCCTAGGAGGCCATGAGCAGAGTTTTCTGCTCAGCTCTTGGCCTCACATCAAAGCGCGAGATACATATTTCAAGACTCCGCTTCTGCTGTTAGAGGAGTCTGTTTAGAACAGTCCGGTCTGAGGCTCTGTTTGCATAGACTCAGGCCCTGATGATGAAAGACCTGGCCTGCTGGCAGCTTTGCCAATGAGGAGTTTTATTTCACTGAGTCCTTAGAGCAGAAAGGGTTTTGATGCTGATCGCTCAGATCCGACACAAACAGGAATGGACAGGTCTGCCACTTGGGGACTCAGACACAAAAGTGTTGGTGCTTGAACTCAGTGGACACACTTAAAATCGGCAAAGAAGGGAGCTAGCTGACCACATGCATTTTGTGTCTTCAGAGAGACGAGCTAGTTAACTCGGCCCCGAGAGAAGACAGGCTACAGAGGTCTGCCCAGGACAGCAATCTTCTCTGCAGGGAAAGACCAACTTACAGGTAATAAAAGTGCCGAAACTTTAGGGGAAGGGCATGGGGCAAAAGCACACAATCAATTTTATTGATGTTGGCAATTTTCCGCTTCATTCCATACTATTTATAGAATGGGCTTCCCTGGTGGCTCAGTGGTGCAGAATCTGCCCGCAGTGTAGGAGATATGGGTTTGATCCCTGGGTTGGGAAGATCCCCTGGAGGAGGGCATGGCAGCCCACTCCGGTATTCTTGCCTGAAGAATCCCATGAACCGTGGGGCTCATGCAGTCCTCTTCTTAGCTGTTTCACTACGTTCTACCTTTTGTACAAATGCTTACTCCTCTAGATTCGCTAGATTTAAAAAATCCCTCTAGAAATCAGAGCATTATCACAGGTCTCCAAGGCTCCTTTCCCCTGTCGTAATCAATGTTGACATTCACCTCAACTTCATTTCTCCGTCTGTTGTAGATGATATTAATGAGCTCTGGAAAGAGGGCATGCCCCTTCTTGTGGGCCTCAAGCTTGGCCACATAATGGGGCTGACTCTGGTCAATGAAATGTGCATGGAAATAGATGCTGCCTGTCTGAGTGGGAGCTTTAAGAACCTCCGGTCCCTTTTCCCTCTGTCACAAGACCAGCCATGACTTTGACAGAGGCTGCTCCACAGGCCAGGGTCCCGATACCAGAGCCTAAGCTCACCCAGAACGGACATGATGTGAGTGAGAAATAGTCCTTTTGTGTTGCGAGTCACTGAAATTGAAGAGTGGCTTGTCAATGAAGTGTAACCTAGCCCAAAATGACTGCCTGGAAGGTCCTAGCATAGATCTGTGAATCACATTTTCCACTGAAGCACCTCTCAAGTCCTGTGGTTTCCAGTCTTACTTGACTCACACTTTCTTCCTTCCTTTCCTTCTCTCCTTGTCTTGCCTTTCCTTTAAATTCAGACTTTAAAATTCAGGAATGGGCATTGAATTTATCAAATATTTTTTTTAGCATCTCTGCCAATCATATTTCCCAACATGCTACTGATTTGCTGACTTGGATTACTAGATTTTAAAATACTGAGCCATCCTTATATCCCTGAGATGATCTCATCGGGCTCAGTGGGCTTGGGTTCTATGTGCTCATGTGCTGTGTGTTCACTTTTTAATCTTTCTCCTGAGTGAGACTAGATGGAGGCTTATCTTGTGTTTTTAATTTTTCCCAAGGAAGCAACCCATGCTGTTATTAGTTTCATTTTCCCCAATTAATTTATACTTTTCATTTCTGAACTGGAATTCCCTCTGGACTGAACACCCCAGGAAAGGCCATGAGCAGTGGATCATCAAAAGCATCGCAGGCGGGCGCCTGGAATTCAGGGAGTCTGAGAAACGCGGCTGTAGACTGTGCCGTCACGGTTGGTCTTATTCGCTGTTTGCTACATAATCTGCTGTTCACCTTTGACTGAAGAATCAGTGCATTTCTAGGACATAGTTTTTCTACCTTCGGTGCATTATAATCGTCAGCATTTGAACCTTTTAGATCTGAGTTTTACTTCATGCATTAATGTACAAAATTATATAATTTTTCCAGAGGCATTTTGAAAGGTGCATGCACATTCTGTGTGTTTGAAGTATCCTATTTGACATATATATATATATATATATATATACACACACATACATATATCAATTGATTTACATTATTAGCTATGTCTGAGGCCTTCTATGTACATACTTTGTTACTTGCTTTCTCATGGGTGGAAGCTGGGAAAAATAAGGACCCTTGTTATCATCCTGTAAATTTGATTTCTTAATGAAGTTCTTTATGAAATCAGAGGCTATTAAAAAAAATTGTAATAGATTTCCATTTGCACTTAGATTTTTACTCTTCTGTGTAAATATTTCTAGTCCTGCTTTCTTTCTTTCTGAATTTATCTCTTCTATAAATGAGGTGAGCTTTAAAACTTTATTTTGATAAGTTGTATATCACATTGTTTAGAAAAGCTATTAGGTCTCCCCCACCTCTAGTATGGGCTTCCCCGGTAGCTCCGCTGGTAACTGAACTAGCCTGGAGAAAGGATAGGCTACCTACTTCAGTATTCTTGGGCTTCCCTGGTTGTTCAGATGGTAAAGAATCTGCCTGCAATGCAGGAGGCCTGGGTTCGATCCTTCGGTTGGGAAGATCCCCTGGAGATAGGGCATGGCATCCCACTCCAGTATTCTGGCCTGGAGAATCCCCGTGGACAGGGGAGCCTGGTGGGCTATAGTCCATGGGGTCGAAAAGAGTCAGACACACCTGAGCGACTGCGCACAGCACAGCACACCCCTAGTGTACGTGTGAAAAGGCATACAGACATCTTCCCTCCTCATCCCACCCCCTGATGGTCTCATGTGGATTGCAGCACTCATCTCCTGACCCTCCAGCTCACCACCCTTCTTAAGGTTCTTGCTGTTTAGTTGCTAAGTCGTGTCTGACTCATTTTCGACACCACGGACTGTAATCCACCAGGCTCCTCTGTCTGTGGGATTTCCCAGGCAAGAATACTGGAGCAGGTTGCCATACCATTCTCCAAGGGGTCTTCCCGACCCTGGGATTGAACCCAGGGTCTCCTGCGCTGACAGGCAGATTCTTTACTGCTGAGCCACCAGGGATGCCCCTGTTAGATTCTTATGCATCTCGTGCATCTATACATGGATGAGAATACAGATACCTTCTCCAACTTGAGAGCTCCCCCGCCCCTACTTTGGTAAAAATCTCAGTAATGAATGGGACACCTCTTTATATTGACCTGTATACCATTTATTGGATATAATATTCGTAACAATGACTTTTTTCTATGGAAATAGCAAGTTGTGTTACCTGTAGACCCCCCGATATGAGAAACGTGTACAAAGGTAACAGACTGTAACATAAAAAGGTAAGTGAAAAAAAAAATTAGCAAACCAAAGCGTGATACATGGACAAAGCACTATAAAAATGAAGGTACTGGTTTAGTAGCTGTGACTTTGTACTGTGCTGAATGGCCTGTAGCCAGGTTTTAGAGAGTTCTGTGCCATACATGTTCAAACAGTGCACTTTCCTTCAAACCTCCCCACTTGCCCTGACAGAGGGTACATAAGAGCAGCGAACTCTGATGTTGCTCACTCTCCATGGACTCTGAAGGGATTTTCTCTTTCTAGTTCGATGTATTTTTTTTTTTTCTCTATCACTGTCTTTCCCACTTAAGTATTTGCTTATAGGCCATAAACATAGGTATCAGTCCACTTCTTTGCAAAACTAAAATGATCACATGAGATTTTTTCCTTTTGTCTGGATTTAAAATGTGCTAAATTGAGGACTAAAAAAATCTCATGGAAGGAGTATCACAGGTAATGACTTCTGAAGAGGATGTGGAAAAATCAGGGTTGGTTACAGAGTACTGAAAATTCCTTTGTGTATTAAATCTTCCGGCTATCACGAGCGACTGCTGGCTGTTACGACAGTTTTATATGCGGGGTTTCTCCTCCTGGTGCCTCATGGGTCAGGCTCTTACTGGCTGGGCTCTGCCACTGGTGTCCTCAAAGAAAAGAGGGGGTTTGCTTCATGAAACGCAGAGAGACAGTCCATACCCGTGCAGGTCAGTGGCTTCTGGAAGCATCGCTGCACAGAAACGGTTCTCAGCCTTTTCTTTAGCTTGTTGTTACGCATATGACCATCAGAGTTTTCAAACAGGTTTAAAAGAAAGAGGTGGAGAGTGAGTCGAGAGACGTTCGGTCATCACAGGCGAACTGAGTTCCTATGGCCAACTCTCCCTTGTAATTAGAGTAAGTCTTTAGGTGGGAGGTGCCTGGCCGGAGGGTAGATGCTTCTGTATTCCCTGCTGGGGTGGCGGGTGTGGGGAGCAGGGAGTGGGCAGGGTTGCTTCCAGCTGTGGCCCTGGAGAAGGCTGGGTTTTGGGTGGACTTGCGGGGCAGCCACCAAACTGCAGAGATGTGTCAGAGACTGGATTAGGGCTGGGGAAGGAACTTGGGTCTGATGATCAGGAGAGATGCTAGCTGAGGCCACCTGTGTCCAGATGTGTTCACCGCCCTCTCTCTCGAGTCCTGGGGAGATGAGGTGGCACGCCTCAGGCTCCCGCCAACCAGCCATCATGTGGGGCGGATCCACAGCCTGAATCCCCCTTGGGGGCCAGCACTGGCCCTGGAGAGACTTCTGGGTGTGACGTTTACCTGGGTGACTTGTGTTTGCTTGGGGTCCTAACAATGAAGAAGGGTCTCCAGGCTGAGTCTGCCCTCCCTGGGGCTTCCTGCTCCCCAAACACCCTGGGGAGCCCTCCAGGGCAAGAGTCTTAAAAGAAATAAGCCTCACACCGAGAGCCTGGTAGGGGGATCAGGCTGTCGCCCAGGTATGGCGCCCTCCCGGTCACTGGGGTCTCAGTGGCTCAGAATGCTTGTAAACAGCAGTTGAGAGATGGCAGGAAGACGCTCGAGCATTCGAGTTGGCCCAGTACCAGGCTCTGTTTAGCACCACGGGAGATCACAGTCTCGTAGGAAGAGTCTGCCACAGAGCAGGGTCTGAGCTGTTTTTCTTTCGGAGGAGATATGGATATGTTGTACGGATTTGCCAGGGAACAATGGCCTCTGGTTTCAGCCTGAGAATTCCTAATAAAGTTAAGAAGGCATAAAAAGAGTCCCCTCTGAGACTAGTTGGGAGTACTTATCCTCGTGTAGTTTAATTTGTCGCTCTTGTGGTCTCTGTGATGTCACCCCACATGTGGAAGCTGGAAAGTTCGCACGGGGAAGGGCAGTCTCTGGATGCACAGTTTGACAATGGAAAATGTTATGCACCGTTTCTCTCGGTTGCTACACATCTGAGTCCATGTGTCAGGAAAAGCACACTGTTACACAAAATTTCAGGAAATCACCTTTTCAGTAGAACGCCTGGAAGGTTAGCCATGTAGTTCCCAGTCAAGTGGGGTCATATAACCTGCACCTCTAGTAAGACGGAAGGAGAGTGACGACCCCTAGGGGCCGACTCTGCATCGAGGCGTGCGGACTCTCAGCCAAGGCCATCTAAACCCACATTAACTCTAGTATTCATGCCCATACAATCTTAAAAAAATATTAAAAATAGATGGTCATTGAAATATAAGTATTCATTTTCATTTCTATCATCTAGGAGGATATAAAAAGGGGGAGAAATACCTCTTACCCTCCCCCAAGCAAACTGGCTCTTGGTTCCTAAGTTATATTAAAATGAAAGTTATTGCTGAATATGCTTCATTTGCTAAATACTGCATATGGAAGTACTGTTCCTTGAATAACATTCCCTGTGTACTGTACGGGGGTGTCAGGTTTAAATATGTTCTTTTCCAGAAATGAACTGCACAGCTCTATAAAAGCACTTAGTATGTAGAGAGAAAAATGTGTCATCAGCCGTGGCCGAGTGGCCAGTGATGATGACATGTAGGATCACAGCGTTAACCTCTTTTAATACCAAACTATTCCTGGTTCTCTGAAATAGAAGCACAGGAATTCTAGTTAAGGACAGACGAGAAAAGTTCACACCCTCTTCCCTGCCCCAGCAGAAGGGGCTGCAGTGCCAGATCCAAGGATTTGGGTGTCTATAAAAATAATACCCACCTAATGCACCATAAAAATGCTGTAAACTTCCCCATAGAATATGTTTTTGGCCTTAATACAATTACCAGATATAATGCTAGTTACAGTAATTCTGTAAATACTCATCAGCAGTAATATTTTCTAACATGGCTTTATAGTTTTAAGAAACTAATAATTGCATAATGAACAAATTGCATGCTATAAGAGTTGGAATGTATTAGAGTCGCGTTCCCTTTGTGTGTGTGTGACATGGATTTATTGAGTTTATCCATGATCCTGAATGCTATGTTGCCTAGATACGGTGGGAACTCAGGGAGAGCTAAATGCACTCTTGTTTTCCTGAAGGCAAACCAAGATTCTTGGTACGTTTTGTCTTTCTGCTTCAAGGCATGGAAAAACCATGGAAATGACCCCAGATGAAGCTCTATCATAAAACAGAGTGGATTATGGAACGGTTGTCAATTGCCTTCTAATGAGAAAACTAGCCGCATAGGACCCCACTAGAAGACAGGCATAATGGCGTGTGACCTTGTCTGAGTAATTTTGTAATTTTCATGCCCTTAGGTACAGGCATCTTCGAGATCTCCTTGTGAAAATGGCTCCCCAGTCTGACATCCGAAGAGTGAAAGGTTGATAAGTCGGCTGCTCAAGACTGCATTTCATGAATATTGAGTGTGAATGTGAGGACTTTGATGCTCAACAGGTAAGTTGTAAAACCTCAAGAAACAGATCCAGGTTTTACGCTAAAAACATCTCTGAAAGATTCCTTCAGCCAAGGTGGGAAAACAAGATGCCCCAAAGAGAACTTACTAGTAACTTAGGGTTCTTTGTCCAACTTATCCTAACAAAGACAGCAGACCTGTCCCAGTGAACACAGCTTTCCATTTGGCTGCAGTTTTTGCAAGCACAGGGATTCTGCCTAATTTTTAATAAGCTGAACCTTGCAATAAAAGGAGATTTTTATCTCCAGAATTGATTCACTAGATCTGGTTACGGGTTCACATCTGAAAATAGTTATGCTCCTGTGGAAAGCCTCATCTGTCTGTCGGAACACAGTATCATTGTGTTACAGTCAAGAACACAAGGTGGTAATTTGTTCAGCTCCAAACAGCACAGGCAGATGGAGGTTTGCAGGGCTCGGGCAGTAGCTGTCTTGTAGAAACACCACCTTTCCCAATCTAAATAAGGCGCTGATGCCAGCACTCCGCAAAGGGCAGCCAGGAAAAGAAGTTCTTGGTGTTTCTATAAAGCAAACTTCTCGGCCGGCTCTCCAAACGTGCTCATAGCTGGTGAGCTCAAGGTCAAGTGTCTGCCTGGCCTCGTGTTCCAAGTCTTGTCTCCTACAGTGGCCACACCTTAAAATTCCTCTCCAGGATCCAGGCTCTCTCCCGAGCCCCCTGGCCAGAAGCCAGGTCCTTCCCTGCGATCCTGGAGCTTCCAGGGATAACCCTGGTGGGCCAGCCCGTCAGCTGTGACAGTGTCCAGAATATCCCTGGAGGCCCAGCCCAGCCTGGACCTGAAGCCAGGCTCTGGCCTCAGAGCAGGCCTTCTACCTGGGGTCTCTTGTTTGGTGTCTGGTACCAGAACCACCGCCATGGGTAAGCTGGGCAACTGCCCTCTTCATGAAGCCTCCATCAGAAATAACATCCTGTCCAGAATCCCAAAGAACACGATATTTCAAGTTCACTAAACTATTAAAAGCACAACAAGCCTTCCTTCCATGGAAAACTCAGTGATGGGTTTTTTTTCTTTTTTAAAAAAAAGCCCACTACAGCGCACTGCACTGTAAAAGGCATTCTGCATAAATTAATAATTTACAAGTACCTGAGCAAGTAAGTATACAGAGCACCATAGCACAGCACAGCACCGACGGCAGTAGCTCAAAGTTCTTTCAAATCATGGTGTTTGAAAAATTAAAAAATTCTAAAAGTTGGTACAAAAAAAAAAACTCCAACTGGAGTTGAGAGATAGTGCAAACTTGTGTCTTCACTGTTGAACAAAGGTGTCGGCTTGCTTCTCACTTAGCATAGGCAATGGGGGCGGGTCTGGGCACGGGATGGGGCTGTTTCGGAGCAGGTCTGCAGGAAGAGAGAGGAGAAAACGACTGTGGTCAGAGGCCCTATCAGCGATTTCTGCCAACCCTAGATGCCCAGGTTGGAGATACCGTTTCCTGTGCTGTGATGGGCTTCCAGGGTCAGATCTCACCTCTGCCCCCCCCACCCCACCCCAGGTGCTGGAGACCAACAGCTCTTTCCAGCAGCAGGGGTGGCAGATTCAGAAAGGACCTTGCTGAGGGCCACAGCATCTTCAGCCATTTATGACCCTTTTCAAAGCTGCCCCTCCTGTCCATCCACAAAGTGATTCGAGAAGAATGCCATGAAGCAGAACGGTGCAAGCCACAAGGGTGAATCTCACATGCAACTTTAAATTTTCTAGCAGTTGGATGAAAAAAAAAAAAGACTAAATAATTTTAGTCATATTTCATTTAACCCACCATGTCCAGAGTAGCAGTATTTCAGTAAGTCAACATAGAGAATGACTGAGATACCTGACATGTTGCAGGTACTGACTGCATAACCCAGGGTCTATCTGCACTGCCCGTGTATCCTGTCTTCCACCAGCCACAGCGTGCCCAGGAGCGACGGTACTGAGGCGGCTGCAGAGGATGGGCAGTGAAGCTGGGCACGTGGGATCCCTCAGAGATGAACAGACAGAGTGTTCTCCTAGGTGGAGACAGAACCAGCTCCCCCTGGTATCATCAACTGGCAGAGGTAAGACAGGCAGCTGCCTGAGATCATTTAAGAGAGGGCCTTCCCCAGAGGATCTAAATACGTATTTCTCCAAAGAAGTCGCTCAGTTGTGTCTGACTCTTTGCGACCCCATGGACTGTAGCCCACCAGGCTCCTCCGTCCATGGGATTTTCCAGGCAAGAGTACTGAGTGGGTTGCCATTTCCTTCTCCAGTGGATCTTCCCGACCTAGGGATTGAACCTGGGTCTCCTGCATTGCAGGCAGATGCTTTACCTTCTGAGCCACCAGGGAAGCTCACAGAAGGCACACAGATGGCTAAAAAGCCTATGAAAGATGCTCAACATCACTAATCATGAGAGAAATGCAAATCAAAAGGACCATGAGGTACCCCACCTCACACCTGTCAGAATGGCTATCATCAAAAAGTCTAAACCATCTAGAAGGTGGGGAGGGAGGTGAGAGAGAGGTTTAAGAGGAATGGGACATATGTATACCCATCAGGGCTGATTCATGCTGAGGTATGGCAGAAACCAACACAGCATTGTAAAGCAATTATTCTCCAATTAAAAATCAGTAAGTCTGTAAACAATAAAGGCTGGAGAAGGTGTGGAGAAAAGGGAATGCTCCTACACTGTGAGTGGGAATGTAAACTAGGGCAGCCCCTGTAGAACCCAGTATGACGGGCCCTCAGAAAACTGAAGGTAGGATTACCATGTGACCCAGAAATCCCACATCTGGAGATAACATTAATTCAGAAAGATAACACGCGCCCCAGTGTTCATTGCAGCGCTATTTACAATAGCCAAGAAGCAACCTAAATGTCCATCGACATAGGAACGGATAAAGATGTGGTACATATATACAGTGGGATAGTGCTCAAACATAAAGACAGAAAGATAAATATCATTCATATGTGGAATCTAATTTAAAAAATGATATAAATGAACTTATTTACAAAACAGAAGCAGACTCACAGATTTTGAAAATGAACTTAGGGTTTACTCAAGGGATGTGGGTGTGGGGGGATTAATTAGAATTGGTATTAACATATCACTATATATAAAACAGACAACCTGCTGTAGCAAGGACCTACTGTATATGCACAGGGAGCCTGCCTGAATATTCTGTAATGACCTATATAGGAAAAGAATCCAAAAGAGAATGAATATATATATGTATAACTGAGTCACCATGCTGTGTACCTGAAGCTAACACCACACTGTACATCAAGTATACTCTAATAAGAGAAACCTGTACGCAGGCCAGGAAGCAACAGTTAGAACTGGACATGGAACAACAGACTAGTTCCAAATAGGGAAAGGAGTACGTCAAGGCTGTATATGGTCACCCTGCTTATTTAACTTCTATGCAGAGGACATCATGAGAAACGCTGGGCTGGAGGAAGCACAAGCTGAGATCAAGATTGCCGGGAGAAATATCAATAACCTCAGATATGCAGATGACACCACCCTTATGGCAGAAAGTGAAGAAGAACTAAAGAGCCTCTTGATGAAAGTGAAAGAGGAGAGTGAAAAAGTTGGCTTACAGCTCAACATTCAGAAAACTAAGATCATGGCATCTGGTCCCATCACTTCATGGCAGATAGATGGGGAAAAAGTGGAAACAGTGGCTGACTTTATTTTTCTGGGCTCTAAAATCACTGCAGATGGTGATTGCAGCCATGAAATTAAACGACGCTTACTCCTTGGAAGGAAAGTTATGACCAACCTAGATAGCATATTCAAAAGCAGAGACATTACTTTGCCAACAAAGATCTGTCTAGTCAAGGCTATGGTTTTTCCAGTAGTCATGTATGGATGTGAGAGTTGGACTATAAAGAAGGCTGAGAGCTGAAGAATTGATGCTTTTGAACTGTGGTGTTGGAGAAGACTCTTGAGTCCCTCGGACTGCAAGGAGATCCAACCAGTCTATCTGAAAGGAGACCAGTCCTGGGTGTTCATTGGAAGGACTGATGTTGAAGCTGAAACTCCAATACTTTGGCCACCTGATGTGAAGAACTGACTCACTTGAAAAGACCCTGATGCTGGGAAAGATTGAGGGCAGGAGGAGAAGGGGATGACAGAGGATGGTTGGATGGTGTCACTGACTCAATGGACATGAGTTTGGGTAAACTCTGGGAGTTGGTGATGGACAGGGAGGCCTGGCATGCTGCAGTTCATGGGGTCGCAAAGAGTGGGACACGACTGAGCGACTGAACTGAACTGATACTCTAATAAAATTTTTTTTAAAAAATCACTGCCTCAGGAGAAGAGCAAAAAAAAAAAAAAAAAAGGCCTTTCTATGTGGTATGCATAATTTATATATAATGGAATATTTCTCAGCTATAAAAAAAGAATGAAATATTCTTGCAGCCACACGGATGGACCCAGAGACTATCACATTAAGTGAAGGAAGTCAGAGAAAGGCAAATATCATATGACATCTATCCCTTCCGTGTGGCATCTAAGATATGACACAAATGATCTACAGAACTTGTGGCTTCCAAAGGGGAGGGAAGTGGGGAAGGGACAGATTGGGAATCTGGGATCAGCAGATGCCAACTACCATGTGTAGACTGGATAAGGGGCGAGGTCCTCCCATACAGCACAGGGAACTGTATTCACCATCCTGTGATAAACACTAATGGAAAGATAAACACTAATGGAAAGAGTAAGAGAAAGAATGTACAGGTATAACTGAATCACTTTGTGGTATGGTAGAAACGAACACAGCACTGAAAATCAACTAAACTTCAGTAAGATGAAAGAGGGCCTTCCCCACCTTCCTGCCCATGTTTTTATTTTTCCTTTGAACACTAGAAAAGTAACTTTAAGATCAGTGTACAAACCGCAGTGAAATAATTAGGATGCTCTGCCATGTTTCTATATGTGTAGAGCCAGGAATCAAACTACTGTCCCGACCCCCTGACAAGCTGTATCTCTGAGATTTATTACAGAGATCTTTCATGGGCCAAACATTTTTCCCTGAGAGCTGGAATGAACTCACGAACGCACGCCTTCCCCTCGGAGATGCTGAATTATTGAACCCAGGGCCCGGCCAGCACCCCTACCTTGCTCACAAAGCGAGCTGTCTGCCAAGGGGGCACGTGTTTTGGCTGAGGGTTTAACCCGTCTGTGAGCTGGTAAATGTTTAACTACCCGCCATGGCGGGGGAAGTCAGAGGCCCTGGATCTGTGGTGCTTGTCAATTTCCATGGTATAAATAACTCATGCTCCCAATAGGACCTGGCTGAGCACGGAAGAGCTGTGTTGTGGCCAGGGCGTGGTGTTCCCATCACACAGAAACGACCAATGTAGGTGACCTCAAGAGAGTGGGTGGCAGTAAAATATAAAAAAAAAATGGAAGTTTGGGGCTCTGAACATTTATTACTTTTGTTTTTAATATAACTGGCATCATTTCCAGTTTATGTAATTTTAAAGAAGGCCCAGGCTTAACACCTAGCTGGCTAAATTCCTGGAAATTTAATAGTTCTTGCAAACCAACGGGAGCTGGCTCCAGCACACCACTGAGTTAAACCTCCCTGCCCAGGTCAGGATTGGGCCTAGTCCCTGGGGGGACGGCAGAGTGGATGACCCCCAGCGGCCGCTCAGTCTGCAAAGGCGATTCCTTTTGCCGGTTGAGTGGGAAGCTCCCGGTTACCCTTGCCCAGCAGTTTCTTCAGCCTAACTTCTTCCACTCCTCTCCTTTCATCCCTGGCCCTCCAACCTCACCTCGTTTCTTGGGATCCCAGGGACTGAGGAGAAGCCATCACAGTCCCAGTCATATTTTTGGAGGCAGGTGTCCCGCTGTTCCAATACCACAACTGCTTGGCGGCTGGCTGTGGCCTGGCCCAGAGCATCAGCCGCTGCTCTGAAGGATCTGTTCTACTCGATCTTGAGCTGATCTCACGGGTAGGCCGGAATCACTGCTAAGAGCGACCAGTTCTATAGCTCCCAGCTGCTTCCTGTCAAGATCCGCCCTTGCATCTGTCTTACGCTGCTCCCAGGGATGGGGAGTGCAGGACACACGGCCGGCACCACACTCCCCTGTCCTCCAGTGGCTTGAGAAGCGTGACCCGTACAGCTGGCCCACATGGTTTCCGGGAGGAAGAGAGAGAAGTGGGTGCATCACCAACCTGATGGGCGCCAGGCGGAGCGCAGACTCCTGCCGTCCCGGGGACCTGGCTGGGGCGCCGGCCAGGCGAGCCGTCTTGCTCAAAGGGTCTGCAGGCAGCGGCTTCTGAGGGGGGCTTGGCTTACGAGTTCCCTGCAATAAACCAGAAGGTGAGGCATGATCACCATCTTCGTGCACTTGGACGAGACACTGACTTCAGAAGCCATCAGAGTCCCCTGGAGACTGGGCTAGGGAGAGGAGGGTGGTCTCGTTGCTGCACAGCACGGCTTTCACTTCCTGTGAACTTGCTGACTACAGTCCCCTCACCGTACAGGTGTGGTGGTGTGTGTGCGTGCATGTGTGAGTGCGCGTGTGTGTGCGTGCCCGTGTGTGTGTGTGTGTGTGCATGTGTCTGCGTGCTGTGTTAAAGATTTAACCACAGCATCATGGCTCAGCCGGTAAAGAATCTGCCTGCAATGCAGGAGACCCGTGTTTGGTTCCTGGGTCGGGAAGATCCCTTGGAGAAGTAAATGGCAACCCACTCCAGTATTCTTGCCTGAAAAAGCCCATGGTCAGAGGAGCCTGGTAGGCTACAGTCCATGGGGTCACAAGAGTCGGACGCGACTTAGTGACTAAACCACCAAACACCCATCATTTAGTTACAGGCACTCAAAGACGAGTCTTCAGATGCCACGTTGCTGACCAGCCTTGGATGTAGAGTTGCTGGCGTCTCTGGCCCGCTGTCACCCAGAGGATGCCAACTTCCCCTGTGCTGTTCAGGCTTCTTTTCACTTTAGAAAGGCCCAGCACGAGAAGCTAGTGAAAGTCTTTTCAAGGAACACACTCATTTCTTCAAATTTGCCGGAACCCTCTAACAGAACTGGTTCAGCTGCGGGTGAACCAGAAAGGGAGGGGGCCACCCTCTCCCACCAACATGGGGTCAGTCACGCTGCTCCCCATAAAATGCATTACTGTTCTTCTACTGAAATACTTGCTGAGGATTCGTTCAAAGAGTCACCAACATGCCTGGAAAATGACACCCAGGAGGAAAATCCACGTCCACCAGAGGCCAGTGAGGGAGCCAGCAGTAGAGGGTGGGCAGAGCATGAACTTGGAGTTTCTGCTCTGGGTTTTATGCAAAGACCAACACTCTGGGACTTGTGCAAGTCTCTGGACTTCTCTGAACCTCAGTTTCTCTGGGTGTAAAGTGGGAGAAAACAAAGACCCTTCTCATAGCGTTGTTATGAGGACTACATCATGCATGGGAAACTCCCAGAACATGGATAACAATGATTAAAAGGCAGCTGTGTTCCTGGGGTTCCTTCCTTGGTTACTGTGGCGGGGGTGGGGGGGCAGCGGAGCGTTTCACTGGAGCCATGGTGGGAAGTCGGTGAGCACTGATAACACTGTTTTGAGCCCAGGGTGAACTTAGGGATCAAGACACCACCCACTCTGGGCCTTGGAGCCTAGAAACACCTGTGTGTGCACAGAAAGTGTGCAGGAAAGGGTGCCAGGAACTCAAGGAAGACAGGACATCCTAATAAACAGATGGCCTCGCCCCTGTGATAGCACTCAGTATTCCATACATCCAGGACCACCCGGGATGATTTAAGAACATTTGAGTTGACTTTCTCATGGTTCTCACTCCACATGATTACATCTCCACAGCAGTCAGAGCTCAAAGAATGTGACAATATAGTCCCTGTGCAACCCCCTCTTTAATGTTATCCCCTTGTGGCTCAGTTGGTAAAGAATCCCCCTGCAAGGCGGGAGACCTGGGTTCAATCCCTGGGTTGGGAAGATCTCTTGGAGAAGGGCATGGCAACCCACTCCAGTATCCTGGCCTGGAGAATTCCATGGACTGTATAGTCCATGGGGTCACAAAGAGCCGGACATGACTGAGCTTTTCACTTTCACTTTGTAAAGCAAAGGAAGCTATAATACCACAGAAGTTTGTCAACCACAGCTGCATGGAAAGTATGGCAAGTTGAGACAATGGGCAAACTGGGAGAGGAGAGAACCACTGAACAGGGACGGACTGACAAGGGACCTTTCCACATGAGTGCTCATTTAAGGAAATACGAACAGCCCGCAGAATGTAAAAGAGAACACACCCCTCACCAGGGATACAGACCCACAATGAGCACAAGCGCTGAGGTCAGGCCGTCCGCGTATCTGACCGGGCTCTGTGCCGATGATGCACTCTGAGAGGACACTCAAGTTACGCCGCTTCTCCACGTTGTGAAGAGAAGGTGATGTGAGGGTTAAGTGAGAGATGATCTATTAACCTCTTAGCACAGAGCCTGGCGCACAGCGACCAATAAGCTACTATTATTGAAGGAGTGAACGGAACCACTTAAAAATGCCCTAATCGTACTGGGATTGCCACACACACACAGCTATATATGAAATAAATAACTGATAAACTATGGCATAGCACAGGGAACCCACTGCTCTGTGGCGATCTACATGGAGAGGAAATTGAAAAAAGACTGGATATACGTATATGTACAGTTGACTCCCTTTGCTGTCCAGCAGAAACTGACACAGAGTTGCAAAGCAGCTATACTCCAATAAAAACAAATTAATAAAAGCGCCAGAGTCCTCCCAACAGACTCACTCTGGGTGATAAACCATGGCACTAAATCAACTTCCGTTTCCTGTAAGATGGCAGAAAACTATGAGCGAGATATTAGTGTGCACCGTAAAAATGGAATGCATGCACCCATAAACGTGAAAGACTTTGAAGATTAAATAATTCATGACTAAATGATGACTAGTTTTGCCACTAAGTATGAATAACTATCTAGTCTTGCTAGTAAAGATAATGTCAGGGTTTTACTGCAAGGCTGGAGAGAATGTGAGATGTATGTTACAATGTATCACAATATATTTGGATTTATCACAGAAGCTTAGGAGGTAATTAGGTGGGCCATTCATTCTGGTTTGCCTGGGACATGCCCAATTTATGGTACCACTGAATTTATTAATCACAGTCTCTCTAATGTGTCCTGGTTTCAGTTCAGTTCAGTCACTCAGTCGTATCCAACTCTTTGCAACCCCATGAATCGCAGCATGCCAGGCCTCCCTGTCCATCACCAACTCCCAGAGTTCACCCAAACTCATGTGCATCGAGTCGGTGATACCATCCAGCCATCTCATCCTCTGTCATCCCCTTCTCCTTCTGCCCCCAATCCCTCCCATCATCCGAGTGTTTTCCAATAAGTCAACTCTTCTTATGAGGTGGCCAAAGTATTGGAGTTTCAGCCTCAGCATCAGTCCTTCCAGTGAATACCCAGGACTGGTCTCCTTTAGGATGGACTGGTTGGATCTCCTTGCAGTCCAAGGGACTCTCAAGAGTCTTCTCCAACACCACAGTTCAAAAGCATCAATTCTTCGGCACTCAGCTTTCTTCACAGTCCAACTCTCACATCCATACATGACCACTGGAAAAACCATAGCCTTGACTAGACAGATCTTTGTTGGCAAAGTAATGTCTCTGCTTTTGAATATGCTATTTAGGTTGGTCATAACTTTCCTTCCAAGGAGTAAGCGTCTTTTAATTTCATGGCTGCAATCACCATCTGCAGTGATTTTGGAGCCCCCCAAAATAAAGTCTGACACTGTTTCCACTGTTTCCTGGTTTAGAGGAGAAATTATATAGTCACCGTAGTGATAAAAGCCCAGAGAGTTGAGATGTTGATTGAAAGTTCTGATTCAAACCTGGGCTCAGCAGAAATACCAATCTGCTTCCCTCCTGCCACACCCAGGACAGGTTTCTATGGAAACATGAAACAGGTAGCTGCCTAGGTAAGATGCCAGCTTCCCACCAGGCCCAACTGGGACAAACTGGCTTCATGGAACAGTAGAGTTAGTCAAAGATGAGGGGTCCTCCCTTCTCACGGATCAGACCTGGAGCCCAAAATCATCTGGACAGAAGCCCCTGCAGCACGTGCTCTGACCTCGGAGAGAGGAGCGGAGCTTCCGCACTCCCTTTGAGGCACCATTTTTCAAGCTGCCTTTGCAAAACCTGGACCCGGGGTTTCCTGAAGAAGTCCAATCCAACCTGGCCACAAAGAGCCGTCAGGATGGAGCAGAGGAATGACTCCAGGCCTCAGTGAACATAAACTCCACACTCAATAAACATTTCTTTAGACTGACTTTCATTTTTAAAAAGGAAACATGTTCAGATGCCCCTTTCTCTTCAACTCCTAGGTACCGGAGAAAAATCATGATCCGTTATTAAATAGAGTGGTCTCAGGCTTCCCTGGTGGCTCAGTGATAAAAAATCCACTTGCCAATGCGGAGACTTGGGTTCAATCCCTGGTCTGGGAAGATCCTGCATGCCACGGAGCAGCTGGGTCCATGCACCAAAAACTACGGAGTCTGTGCTCTAGAGTCTGGGAGCTACAACTACTGAAGCCCACTCACCCTAGAGCCTGTGCTTCACAATGGGAGAGGTCACGACGGTGAGAAGCCCATGCCCCACAACTAGAGAGGAGCCCCCCTCACTCGCTGCAACTAGAGAAAAGCCCACACAGCAACAAAGAACCAATGCGACCCAAAACAAATAAATAAAGTTACCAAAAAAAAAAAAATAGTGTTCTCATTTCTCCATTTTCTGCTCATGTTTTAGTAATAGTCACATATTTCAAATAATTTTTAGAGGGACGAGAATAAATTTTTAGATCCAAATATAGCCTTTTGCCTTGACTGTCATAGAGAATTCTCAACTGTTATCTCCGTCTGCATGATCAGCAAGAGGAAGTGCATCCTGCTTTTCCAGGGGGAATCCCCCCAGGAAGACCGGATGTTATCGCAGGAAAATGCCAGAGATGCCACAGAGGTCCCAGTGAGCTTGTGCAGGGCTGAGCTGGGGGTAGGGCAGCATGAATGCTGCTCACCGTCTGGCCATCCCTGGCCCTGCAGGAATTGGATGCCTCCTGATAACAACAGGGATAACTGGTTCCCGGGGAGATGCCTTGTTCAGAAGAGGCAGGCGTCCTTGTAAGAGCGTGTTTGTACCTAGCTGGAAGAGGTCCTTACTTCTTTCCTGCTAAAACCACCTGAAGACGGTAAGGAAAATGGACATGGAGGAGCAGAACCCCACTTCTGGGAAAGCTGAATATATGAGAAAAGGATGCAAAGTGTGCAGCAGGCTGGGCCGAGAAGAGCCCATGAAAGGGAGAACCTGGAAGAGCACCCACCCTGCCTGCCAAGGACGAGACACGGGAGTGAGCAGGTGACGTGGGTCAGGGCTGAAGGCACAGCAGACGAGCTCAGCCATCTGCGCATGCGTGGAGCAGGGGAGGGTCCTGGCAGGGTCTCTGCTGAAAGCAGAGGAGGCCAAACCACCACCATCCCTCAAAGCCCGCTGTCTCTGTGGTGCCCTGGGATGTGGGCAATGTAAGAGCTGGTCCTGAGCTCTAACCTGGCCCTTCCCCCAGCTGACCTGCAACTGGTCCTTCCTCCCAGGAAGCCCTCCCTTCCTTTAAAGAGGAACGCAGACACACTAATCAAAACTGCTGAAAGAAGGAAGGAAGGAACCACAATAAACAAAGGGCCGACTAAGAACCCGCTGGCAAAAGTGTGTATGTATGTAAGGAAACGAAAAAGGAGCTGGCAAAAGTTAAGAGAAACAGGGAAGGAAAAACCAAAGCAACAGCACAAACCAAGGGCCTGGACGCACTGAACACAGTCAGGGCTACCGCGGTCCAGCTGAGGGAAAGGAGGAAAAGTTCAAGGGTAAAGGACAAAGAACGCCGGCAAAGGGATCTGAGCAAATAGTACAGAGAGAAAAGATATTCACCATTAACACGCAAAAACTTTTCTGAAAGAGTCAAGTCCTGGAAAGTGTACACTGTTTCCCTGGGGAAGTGCGTGAGACTCATCACAGTGACAGACTTTATTCTGCTGGGCTCCAAAATCACTGCAGATGGTGACTTCAGCCATGAAATTAAAAGAAAAGTTCCTTGGAAGAAAAGCTATGACAGACTTAGACAGCATATTAAAAAGTAGAGACATTACTTTGCCAACAAAGGTCCATATAGTCAAAGCTCTGGTTTTTCCAGTAGTCATGTATGTGAGAATTGGACCATCAAGAAGGCTGAGTGCTGAAGAATTGATGCTTCTGAACTGTAGTGTTGGAGAAGACCCTTGAGAGACCCTTGGACAGCAAGGAGATCAAACCGGTCCATCCTAAAGGAGATCAACCCTGAATATTTATTGGAAAGACAGGTGCTGAAGCTGAAGCTCCAATACTTTGGCCACCTGATGTGAAAAGCTGTCTCACTGGAAAAGACTGATGCAGGAGGAGAAGAAGGTGACAGAGGGTGAGATGGTGGGATGGCATCACTGACTCAGTAGACATGAGTTTGAACAAACTCCAGGAGATAGTGAAGGACAAGGAAGCCTGGCATGCTGCAGTCCATAGGGTAACAAAGAGTCAGGCATGACTGAGCAACTGAACAACACCAACATCAGAAATAAGATACAACTCTTTAAAGCTACTGGCCTTTCAAGGATACAGAATCAGGTCACTTACAAGGAAAAAAAGATAAGCCATCTTCTGATTTCTTCAGAGCAGATAGAGGAAGCATGCATGGAAGAGCTTCAAGGAAGAAAGTGTGACCCATTAATTTTATGCCTAAAACATCATTGAAAAAGTAAACAAAAGACATTGATGTCTTTGAACATGCAAAAATTCAGAGAAAATTCGTCCCAAGAGTTCTAGAAGAAATTCTGAAAGTCCTACAGAATAGACTTCAGCCAGACAGGAAAAGGATGGCTCAGTGGCAAAAAGATTGAGCACTAAATCACTTGATTGTGGACCTCAGCTTAACAAAACTGTGGGAATTATGGCTACAGAACAGAAAGTAGATGTTACAAGCTGTAATACAGACAGTTCTGTAAGATAGACATTACAGAACTAACCGAAGTTATGAGGTGGATCATCCATTTCTAGATGCACGATGGGCTGGGTTATTTTGACCTATCTTCTCTCTAAAATTGTTGGATAGAATATATTTAAATTTTTTTCTTAAAAGTATCAAGAGCTACAAGATAGTAAGATGTTATCAGGCCAGCATCTAAGTGAAAGAAGCCCAGAGGGGTTAGTAGTACACTGAAGCTATAGGTATTTGCCCAGTTAGGGAAACCTGGGGTTTGGTTCTGATCCCCTTTTAAGGTGAGGGATGCAGGGGTTAAGGGTCGGCACCTGTCCCAGTTCTCTTTCTGACCTCTCCTTGATCAAGCTGGGCTCTGCAGAAGACTATACCTCAGGGTAAGAATCTTCCAGAAATCAACACTTATCATTGTCCATCCCTAGCAGACTGCAGAGACAGTTCCCTTATCCCTAGTTAGACTGCAGGGAGAGTTCCCTTGGTGCTGGGCAGACTGACCTGTAACCACAAACTGCCCTTTCGGACCAGAAACTGACGTCACATCACACATCACCTGGGTGGCTCAGTAAGCCCTGAGTCATTTCACTGGGCCTCAAGCTGGTGTTGCCTTGGCCACCTGACAGACGCAAATACACCCTCTCTGGGGGGAACAGCCTTCGTCCTAGACCTGCAAGAGCTCCCAGAGAACTTTCCAGTGAAGTAAGCTCACAGGAAATGACCAGGAAGCAGGGAATCATGAGAAAGAGAGAGAGAGGGAAGGATAAAACCTCAGCAGCAACACACCCAAAGATTTTGGATTTTGAAATTATTGGAGCAAATATTCTTATAAAAAATAAAAGACAAGCCTCATAGCTGAGTAAGAACCAAAGAGAACATCCAGAAACAAAAAGCAAAACACAGATAAGTACATGTTTTCTTATGTTTAGTTTGATACCATTTATATAAACTGAAAAAATACTAGTCATATATATTATTCATGGATACCTACTTACATAAAAATATATGAAAAGTACTGGAGGAGGGCATGGAAGCCCACTCCAGTTATTCTTGTCTGGTGAATCCCATGGACAGAAGGGCCTGCCAGGGCTGCAGTCCATGGAGTCCCAGAGTCGGACATGACTGAAGTGACTTAGCATGCACACACACATAGAAAATCAACACCAAACTTAGGCCAGAGCTTGTATCTGGCATGGGCTGAAGCAGTCTATACTATTTAATTTTTCCTTTTCTAATAAAGAAATATATGCATATATCTGAAAGTTAAATAGTTGTATACCTAGAGAAACAGGTAACAATGGTTATTTCCATGCAGTATAAATATGGGTGGATTTTGGATCATTTTTACATTTATATATTTGCTAGACCCTCACTTTTATGACAGAGAAGGCAATGGCACCCCACTCCAGTATTCTTGCCTGGAAAATCCCATGGACGGAGGAGCCTAGTAGGCTGCAGTTCATGGGGTCGCTAGAGTCGGACACGACTGAGCGACTTCACTTTCACTTTTCACTTCCATGCGTTGGAGAAGGAAATGGCAACCCACTCCAGTGTTCTTGCCTGGAGAATCCCAGGGAGGGGAAGCCTGGTGGGCTGCCATCTATGGGGTCGCACAGAGTCAGACACGACTGAGCGACTTCCCTTTCACTTTTCACTTCCATGCATTGGAGAAGGAAATGGCAACCCACTCCAGTGTTCTTGCCTGGAGAATCCCAGGGAGGGGAAGCCTGGTGGGCTGCCGTCTATGGGGTCGAACAGAGTCGGACACGACTGAAGCGACGCAGCAGCAGCAGCAGCACTTTTATGAAAGACCTACATTAGTACCTGTCTTCACTAACCGACAGAAATCTGAAGAGGATCTTCGCTTTCACACACGAAAAGGCAAAAAGCCAGCTTTCGGCATTGTGTGTGGGGGGGCAACAGCCATTGAGCAGAGGGGTGGCACCACCAAGCTCCCGCCCCAGGAACTGCACTCAGCATGCCCGCCAGAGCTCTGAGCCCGGTCTGTGAGCATCCGTGCTTTATCTCGATTTGCATCCCTAACAAGATGTGTCCTAAGGTAATCGCTTCTTTACTTTGTGCCATTTTGGCTTATGAAAGGTTTCACAGAAACGCTCTGCTTTTAGACAGTAGGGAAAGCTATTTAAAATATTAACCACAACAGAATAAATTTCAATGTTGGGGCCAAAGGAGAAAACATAGACTCTTTAAAAATTATAAACACGGTAAACACAAAAATGAGAACAGGCACAGATAAAGCAGTGTTTGGGAAACTTCTAGATTTACATGCTATGTAATCAAACATGAATATAAGTGAAATAATGATCTAAGAAGTTAGAGAAAAATTAAGCTAAGTACAAAAGAAAAATGAAAGTGATAAAGATAAGCGCAGAATAAAAAGTAAAATAAAAGTTACTATCATTTAGCAAAGACATTACAGACATCCTAATAAAGTTATATGTTTTCATTTAATTATCACAAAGTCCAATGAGAGAGAGATTATCTCAGATTTGTAGAGAGGAGATGAAAGTAATGTTTCTGTGGTCTAACGGCAGGAAAAGGAAAATTATATATAAAATCTAGGGCTGGTTCTCTGGGGGTGGTGGCGTGGAGGAGAATGTGAGAGTTGGACCATAAAGAAGGTTGAGCGCCAAAGAATTGATGCTTTCAACTTGTTGCGCTGGAGAAGACTCTTGAGAGTCCCCCAGACAGCAGGGAGATCAAAGCAGTTAATCCTAAAGGAAATCAACCCTGAGCGTTCCTTGGAAGAATTGATGCTGAAGCTCTAATACTTTGGCCACCTGATGTGAAGATCTGACTCAATGGAAAAGACCCTGATGCTGGGAAAGACTGAAGGCAGGAGAAGGGGATGACAGAGGATGAGATGGTTGGATGGCATCATCGGCTCAATGGACATGAGTTTGAGCAAACTCTGGGAGATAGTAAAGGACAGGAAAGCCTGGTTTGCTGCAGTCCATGGGGTTGCAAAGAGTCGGACAAGATTTAGAGAGTGAACGACAATGAAGAATGGAGGAGGAACCAGATAAATCTAGTATAGAAAAGATAAGCCAATAAAGGACAAGTAAATACACAAACACAAGGAACAACGCTAAGGATCAGCCAGGAGGTTATCTAGAAAAATAAAGTTGGATTCCTACTTCATTTTATACACTAAATAGCAGATGGATCAAATACTTAAATGTGAAAAAAAGATCATGAAGCTATTTGAAATAGAAAAACACATTTGTAATCTTTGGGTAGACAAACCTTTTAAACAACAAAAAGTCACAAGAGGTGACAAAGCCATTTACGAAAAAGGGAAAAAACAAACGGATTTTAAACCTGTGAAAAGATCCCCCATCTCATGTATAGGAAGAAAAACATGTAGGTTTTTTTTTTTTCCAACCTATCATATTGGCAAAGATAAGAAAAATCCTGCACGCACTGCATTGATGAAGACTTGGGGAACAGAAATAGGGATGCATCTTTCAGAGGCATTTCTGCCTCATCTATCAAGTTTCTAAATGCATATGGCCTTTGATCTGCAACTGTGCTCCCAGAAATTTGTCCCACATCCATTGTCAAGCATGGGCTCAAGGTGCCCGGGCATGAATATGCCTGTTCAAAGGATCAAATGATGAAACCACCCATGCAGCCATCAGTAAAGGACCGGTTAAAGGATTTACAGTGTGGCCCTACCATGAAATACTACACAGCCAGTGAAAAGGATTCGATCGATCTGGAATAACCAAAGTGGAAAGAAGTACCAGGTGCGCTGCCATTTGATTTCAAAATTAGGATCCAAGGTTTGAAAAAAGAGCGATAGCCAGGTGGTGGTTGCTGAAGACGGGGGATGGGCAGAGAGGTTTCACTGTACCTTTTAATTTTGAGTGTTTGAAAATTTTCAACTTTTCCATAACCTCTCACTCTGCAGAGAGAGACAGGTGGAAGAGACTTTTCACTGTATTCTAAATTACATTTTACAAAAACCTAGTGTTAATGACTGACCGAGTTCACTTTCACTTTTCACTTTCATGCGTTGGAGAAGGAGGTGGCAACCCACTCCAGTGTTCTTGCCTGGAGAATCCCAGGGACGGGGGAGCCTGGTGGGCTGCTGTCTATGGGGTCGCACAGAGTCGGAGACGACTGAAGTGACTTAGCAGCAGCAGCAGCAGCAGTGTTAATGATTGCTTTTGGGAAGTGAGCCTGGTGATAGAGGTGGGAGGGAGATTACTTTCCAAATAAGCCTTTACACTGTTGGAATTTTTACTTACAGGCATCCATTGCCATTAGAATATAAAGGTAAAGTGTCAGGCATCCATTTTTTTATGTACAATTTGGGTGTTTACAGTAATAGAAGTGAGTGGAAAACAAACACTCCTTTGAATACTGTAATCACTTGAATGGCTTCCCTCTGAAGTTATTTCTCTCCAGGGAGATGAAGGTGCTTCCACATCAGATGAGTTTTTCTTGTGAGTATTAGTGCATGATGTGCGTGCTCAGTCGCGCCTGACTCTTTGCAGCCCCACGGACTGTAGCCAGCCAGGTTCCTCTGTCCGTGGGATTCTCCAGTCAAGAATACTGGAGCGGGTTACCATTTCCTCCTCCAGGGGACCTTTCCGCCCCAGGGCTCAAACCCATGTCTCTTGCATCTCCTGCCCTGATGGGCGATTCTTTTCCACTAGTACCACCTGGGAAGCCTTGGTATACGATATGAAACCCCAAATATTTTAGCTGAAATTCCTGCAAGTTACTGGGTAGGCAGAAGTGAGCGGGAGTCCCAAACCTTGGTAGCTACAATTTAAAGTCTTATGCTCTAGCTGGGCAGTAGCTCTACTTCAGATTTACAGGATGAAGTGCCTAAGATCTTTACTCACCTATGGCTCACTGGTCGGGTGGGCCCCGAGGGAGTATGCGATCCCGTGACAAGGCTTCCTATTTACTGCTGAGAATTCAGCTCAGTTCAGTGTACTTCCTACATGTCTACTGCGTTCACGGTGTGCACAAGGGCTCAGGTGTGCCTGGAAAGGAGTACATCTCCTGCTGCCGGCTATGGGGTCGCACAGAGTCGGACACGACTGAAGCGACTTAGCAGCAGCAGCAGCAGCAGCAGCAGCAGCCTTCTGAAATGGAGCAGGCCAGGTGCCCAGGTAACTCCGGACCAAGGTGGCGGGTGAGTGAGGAGACCCCGGGAGGACTGCAGGAAGGCTCAGGAGGAAGGGGTCTTGGGTGGACGTCTGGGTAAAAGGATGAAATCTGAGAAGCAGAGAGAAGACACCGAGGACCCTCCCCAGCTTTAGGTTTCCCTTTAGTAACACAGGTTTTTATAACGATCAGTTTTCCCATATTTCACCTCCCTGCCTCGGGAGTATATCCTGATGAATATATTTCCTTTTCTCAGTATGTACTGGCATTTCTGACAAGCAAGGGTCTAGATCATCAGGCTTGCAAACTCTGTGAGGGCTGGTCTAAGTATCAGATGCCCACACAGATCAGAAGGGTGCAAGTCCTCATTCAAATAAATTCAGATGCGAATTCGTTCTATGGCAGACAACTCTGCAAGTTTGGGGTCAACCTCAGAGGGACTGGCCAGGACCTGATGGCTCTGAAATCATGGTCTAAATTAGCTTTGCTCCTATTTGTATCCTTACAAAGCATTTATGAACGAATAGTTATTGCTTATAAGTAACAGCCTGTGTTAACTGTTCATCACTCTGTGTGGGTTGGGGGAGGGAGGGCTCTTTGAAATAGCTCTCCCCACTTCCCTCTGACACTACTTACATTGAGTCTGGTTGCTCTACCATCTTAGAAGAGATGTACAATGTTGGGCAGCCTTGTTTTACAAAATACAGTGCGTTGTATGTTCTACAGACACAGATAAGGTGTGGAGGAAGAGAAATGTCAGAGACACTGAACTGAAAATCTCACCTCTACAAACAATGCATGGAGGATTTTTCACACAGAATCTAGAAAGAGGGTACTGATGAGCCTGTCTGCAGGGCAGGAATGCAGGGCAGACACAGAGAACAGATTTATGGAAACGGGCGGTGGGGGGAGGAACGAGAGGGTGCCGCAAATGGAGAGGGTGGCATGGAAGTATCTACACGGCCGTATGTCAAGTAGACGGCCAGTGGGAATTTGCTATATGACTCAGAGAACTCACCCCGGGGCTCTGTGACCACCTAGAGGGGTGGGAAAGGGCGGGAGGTGGGAGGGAGGTTCAAGAGGGAGGGGACGTATGTACACCTCTGGCTGATTCACGTTGCTGTATGGCAGAAATGAAACCAATATTGTAAAGCAATTATCCTTCAATTAAAAATACATTAAAAAAAAAGATGCCATGAGTATCTGGAATGCAACACAACTAATGTTTCTGACCAGGGGCTGGTTCTAAGATCAGTCAAGACAAATGGCTGGAGCATGATACTATTATAAGCAAAAGCAGAGAGAAATGCAAGTCTCTCCTGTTACTATATGAGGCTTTGCAGGATGCGAGAAGGTTCCCCCATCCCACCCCATCACCTTTATCTGTGGCAAAAATGGGGAAAATGGATTAAAGATCGCCGAGGCAGCCGGTGATCTAAGACCTGCTCGCCGTCACGGTCTTCCCGCAGTTCCTCCCTTCTGCCCGCTCTGTACCCACCTGTTTCTGCAGCCATTCTAAGTCTGCAGCCCTGGTCTCCACCTCCGGGGGTCTCGCTATTTGGCCTCATGTTGCCGTGCTTCCTCCTCTGCGAAATGGGGTATTGGTGGTGTCTGCCTCCTAGGCCCCTCCAGGGGGTTAGAAATGCCTGCAAAGCACTTAGCCTGGGATCACTGGCCACATAACTGGCGTTCAACACATGCTTGCTGCTTTATAACAACTCAAAACACAACTGAGGTGCTCCTTATCTTAAAACACTTAGGGTAATAACTCAAACAGGCATACACACACACACAGACAATTATAAACCATTCAGTTATAAGAATAAAAACAGGAATTAATCCTGCCTTTGCTGGAATTTCTGCAGCACAGAAATGCGCCAGAAACAGGGTTGGCAGATATTCTCATAAGCCCATCTGCTGCCTCAAGAAAGGACCTGAATTCAGCAAAAATCAATCTAAGAGATAGGTTCAGTTGCTTTTCTTCTTTTTTCCTATTGTTCTAGTAAAGAAGTTAATCTAACTGGAAAAACGACTTTAGCCAGTCAGGTCAGTAGCGTTAATCACTGATAAGATTCTATGGAGGAAAACCACTTCCTAACTTTTCCCAGGAAATGAAGGGCTTAAAAAAATAAAACAATCCAAGTAGGGTCACACATCGGCATGTACAGTTCAAATGCTGTTTTATGGTGCAAACCTTAAAAAAATTACAGATAAGTGCTAAGTGATGCTTTCATGAGGTTTTTACTCGTTTGAAGGATGGCTCATCTATGGATTGAAGGTGCCACTTATACTCCCATTAGAATCATGGCACACTGCAGTCTGACAGCAGAAAATTGCATTTCGATCTACTTCTTAGCACAGACTTCTCTAGATATAACTCTGTGAGTGGAGAAATCTATTTCTTAGATGTGACATTGAACGTGCTCTTATTTAAACTCTAGATGAGTGAATTAAGCCTATTAGTCATAATAAAGTGCATAAAGGATTTCGGTTTGCTACATCCTAGAAATCTAACGAAACTCCAGAATTTGCCCCCCCAGCCCGTTGTCTCAGCGGGGAACACATTTAGGCGCACTGGGGGTTTGGCAGGTAAGACAATCACCAGAGTGTCGTCACACCTCCTAGTCTCTTGAGCCACACCTATTTTTAAAATTCATCTTTAGTGACTTGAGACCCTCTCTTGGGTGATGGTATGACACTCCACCCATGCCCAGAGCTCTCTCAGGGTCCCTGGGTACCGTCTGTGTCAGGGGGCTGTGCCCACTGCCTCCCACCCTGGGCTTCTCCAGGCTGGATCCTCTCCCGGCAGCTCAGGACTGAGCCTACAGGGAGCCGTCCTCTCCCCCATACACGTGCCCCTGGTGTAGCCTCTCCCTCATCTGCCGACCAACCTGAGACCCACACCAGGCTGCAGTGGTCTGCGCCCTGTGCTGAGGTTTCAGGACGGAAGGGAATCGGCAGGCAGAAAAGGAAAGCATAAAACTCTATGTCAGATATTACTTCTCCTGGAGTCTCTGGCTCGCCCGGGGCCTCTCAGGGCCCCCTTCCCTCATGGAAGTCAAGTCAGTTGACTTTACAGATGATGTCTGGGGTCAGGGCAAGGAATCCTTTCATGCTACAAAGCCGTGAGCTCCCGGACGCAGTCTCTCCCCCTGCCTGGGTGTCAGAGCTCAAGCCTGCCGTCCGAAGACACACTTCCAGGACACATGCTTGGACACATTGTCCTCTTTAATATATATTACTTTAACACGATCGTACGGTAAAATGGATTTTTCTGGGGTGCAAAGTTGTATGTTTTTGAACACTTTTTAATCCAGGGGAAAAAACCACCTAAAATATCTTAAGATTAACCATCATTGAAGGAGGAAACAGAACAGGCTCCATTTGAAAGCAGGACTCCATCTTGGGCCGGACTGTGGACTCTGAGCTCTTTGCCCAGTATCTATGGAAACGACGTACCAACTGGAAAACCAGGCCCCCAGATGGAAGAGCCCCAGGGCTTGTACCTAGACTCTCCATCCCTAAAAGAATACCCTATTATCTGTGTAACTGAATAGAATCGTAAATTCTATTATGCTTATTGGGGTATGACCACAGGCCTATTGATAATTGTCCACTGTGTTCTTGCCTGGAGAATCCCAGGGATGGGGGAGCCTTGTGGGCTGCCGTCTATGGGGTCGCACAGAGTCGGACACGACTGAAGCGACTTAGCAGCAGCAACTACCTAGGCTTAAGGCATATGAATCACAGGTTAACTTTGATTGTATCTTTCTTTTCCTTTGTTCAGACTAGTTTCAGGGAATTTGGGGAGGTGGGTTTGGGCACATACACTTAGGGTATATAAGATTTTCACAAAAACTGGTTGGGGTCCTTGGCTAAGAGGAGACTCTGCTTTGGGTCCACTGGTGTAATAAACTGCACCCCACTATCTGCATTGTCCTTCTGAGTGAGTTTGTTTCCCAGAATGCATGGCTGCAACATCATCAGAAAGCCGCCCCAAACCCTTTGGGGTCCTTTGGTTGCCACTCCTGGAACCTGCCCTGTTTTTCTTTCCTCCTTTTTCTCTTCCAGAGTCTGAGATGAACTTGCTATGCAGTGCTGTCCCTGGGGCCTCTGCAGTGGTCCCTGAGCTGGCAGTGGGCTGGTTTGTCTGGTGTCCTCACTGACATGCCTGTTCCTGGTGACTTGTGAATATAACATGCCAGGCAGAGCAGGGCCAGGACTGTGCCAGGCAGAACAATGGTATTCTACCAGGCTCCCTGCCTGCATACAGTTGTACGTGACCACACACCCCTGTGTGTGACTTCTTTTTTTTTCCATCATTTTTCCAGCCTTTTCTCAAGCCCACACTTTGCCTTTCATGCTCAGGCTGTGTTTCAGGAGAAGTTGGCAGCAGTCAGCTAAAAGCCAGATGAATATACTGAATGCTTTTCCTCTCAAAGAGCTGACAGGATGAAAGGGAAATGAAAGTTCGCTTCCTCGACCAAGGCTGAGGAGTTAGTTTGAGAAGCTTGAGTTGCAAGGCTCATTTCCCTGAGAAGGAAATGGTATCCCTGAAAGGCCCGTCTGTGGACAAGAGAAGAGAGTTGATTCAACTGTCCTTGATTTGTAAAGATCACACAGAACACTTAATGGCAAGATCAAGCATTTTCTGTAAAGAACTAACTCACCCTTTGGATGTGAGGTCAACCACTATCATGGTGTTTATGAAAGCATTTTCCTTCTGGAAAGTGTAGATGGTAAGCCTGGGTGGATGAGGCAGGGCTAGCCACCGAACGTGTGTCTGTCGCGTCCTGGGGGACAGGGCACAGGTAATACTAAAGCACCGAGGGTCAGTGGGTTCGATCTGTGCCGCCAAACAAGAACCACCTCCAAGAGGCACCGCACCTGCATGGGATTAATGCCGGTCCCCTCGGTGTGATGAGAAGTGCGAGCCTAATCCAGATCATATGTCTCGGAAAAGCTCCAGACAGACCCCAGCCTGGAGTGAGAAATGTGGATTTTTCAGTTACTAATGTTTAAAGGGTAACATTTCCTTAGTTTCATAAAACAGAATGAAGGCCTTTTTTGAGGCCTGCTTTAAAGGAAATCTTGAAGGCGTCATCACTTCTGTGGGCAGTCACTGCTGGTAGGAAGAAAAGACACCAGCAAGTAAAAATATCCTTTCTCATTATGAGAGTCCCAGTGTCACATGGTACACAGGTGAGCTACTTAAAGGGGGGCATGAAAAGCCCCAGGACAAGAGAATCCATGGAGAAGAGGCTGATGGGCTCTGTGAATTACTGAAATTTGTGTATGAAGTATTGTGTATGGGTACATTCTCAAGGGTTCACAGCCTTCAACAGATTCTTGAAAAAATCCGTATGCCCAGAGAAATTTAGAAAGTACTCATCCCTTCCACTAATGTAAATCCAAGACAGGTTCACAAAATGAATGTAAAAGTACCATCAACGGGCAACAAAACAAGAAGTTACAGGTAGATCTTGATTGAAATGGGAGAAGACTTTATAAGCACAAAAGGAATAGGAGGATTCACCAAGGATTAATAAATACTCAAAACTGGAATTTTTATACAAAAAAAAAAAAAAAAGCCCAGCGTAAATAAAACTGAAAGGCAAATGAGGGAGATGTCTACAGTAAATTACTGGAAATGGGTAAGGATTCTTAACCTATTAAGAGAATGAACTCAAACGAATAAGGAAGAAAAACTCTCAAACAGAGAAAGATAGGCAAAGCATGGGAACAGACAACTCACAGAACAAATACAGTTAATAGCAGCTGTGTGCTGGAGCCAGCTGCTACCAGCACATACCGGCTGATTCTCTGCTCTTGATTCAGAGACATCACCTCAATAACCTGAAATTGATCATGGTGGAGTTTTTACAGCAGAGAAATCACCTACAAATCAAGGCTTTTTTTTTTTTTGACAGTCAATTTACCAGCACACTTTGTTAATAGATATACAAAAAGCAGTTCAAGTGTACCAGCAGTCAAAGAAATGCAGAGAGAAATGAGGTCTGGGTGAGATGAAATAAGCACATTTCACCCTATTCCTCCTGCAAATTACAACATAAAAGTCTGGAGAAAGTCCATAAAGCAACCGACAGACACTCTGAAAGATGGAGAAAAGTAAATGGACTGGCTAGGGATCTCAGAGGGCTTCCTAGGTGGCTCAGTGATAAAGAAGCTGCCTGCCAATGCAGGAGACACAGGAGACGCAGGTTTGATCCCTGGGTCTGGAAGATCTCCTGGAGCAGGAGCATGGCAACCCACTCCAATATTCTTGCCTGGAGAATCCCATGGACAGAGGAGCCTGGTGGGCTACAGTCAGACACGACTTAGTGACTAAACAACAGGGACCTCAGAACTCGAGCAACTGCCCAGTAGCGAGTCCTTGTTTTTTTCTGTTTCCCCCTTCTTTATATCTTGGCCTGGGCTCTGGGGAGGTGCCCCCCTCCTAATCTGAAAATGCCAATAGCATCAGACTGAAAAAAAGAAAATATAAAAAAAAAAGGCCTGAGGAGAGCCTATCTTTAGCTAAAAGAACAGGAGCAGCATGAGCCAGTAAGAGATACATTGTGGCCATACCTGACCTAATTCTGCCTCCAGGTGAGACTAGAAAAAAGCCATGCCCTGCTGTCCCCACTGGGTACCACATCCTGGACATGGCCCAGCCCTGTTACCCATCCCTCCCTACAGTAACAGGCCTCATCTCTTCCCTGGAACAAAGCCTGTGGATGGAACTTCCCAGTGGATTTCTTATCACCACAAAGACCAGAAGGAAGCAGGGCAACATTTTGCACATCTTGAAAGAAGAAAACAGTCAACCCAGAATTCTATATCCATGGAAAATATTTTTCAGTAATGAAAGCGAAACAGACATGTCCAGAGGAAGGAAAACTAAGAATTTTTCACCAGCAGACCTGCTTTAACGGAATAAAAGAAGTCTTTTCAGATAGGAAGGAAATGATAACAGAAAGAAACCTGGGGCATCAGAAGTGAAGAAAGAACAGGAGGAGGGATGGTATGAGTAGGTCCTGTAAACCATTCTCCTTAAGTTTAAAAAACGATGCTTGGTGGTTAAAAGCAAAAATGACATCTAAAGAGGTCTCACTACGTTAAGGTAACACTGAAGGCATCCACATCACAGAGGGAGAGGAATAAAGGGGCGGAAAAGATGGTGAAGCTCTACCTTCCACTTGAAGTGATAAAATATTGATACTAGTAGACTGTGATACATTATGTACATACAATGTAATCTTTAGAGCAGCAGTTTTCAGTTAGGGGTGATTGTGTCTCCTAGGAGACCTCTGGCCATGTTTAGAGGCATGATTACACACACTACTGCCATCTACAGTTGGTAGAAACTGAGATGCTGCTAAACATTCTATGATACACGGGACAGTCCGATGCAACACAGAGTCATCCAGCCCAAAATGTCAACGATGCTGAGGCTGAGAAACTCTGCCCTAAGGCAGCCAGACAAAAAAGTACAGACAGACATATTTCATAAACACTATAGATGAATCAATATGGAGTAGTGAAAAACGTTTAACAAGCCCACAGGAAGTCAGGAAAGAGGAGCATGATAAAAACATTAAAAAGATAGGCTTCAACTCTATTAATAATTTATATTAAAAGTAAATGGTCTGTATACACCAGTGAAAAGCCAGTGACAGAATGGATGAAAAATACATGCCTCAACTATATGCTGTTTCTCGGAAACTCATTTCAAGTGAAATGACATAAGTAAAAGTAAAAAGATGGAAAGACACATTCCTTGCAAACCCCAGTCAAAAAAAAAACACAAAAAACTGAGCGAATGTATTAATGTAAGATAAAACAGATTTTAGGACAAAGTCACCAGAGCCAAAGAAGGACATCTGTTGTTGTTGTTTAGCTGCTAGGTCACGTCCAACTCTTTTGCGACCCCACGGACTGTAGCCCGCCAGGCTCCTCTGTGCATGGGATTCTCCAGGCAAGAATACTGGAGTGGGCTGCCATGCCCTTCTCCAGGGGATCTTCCTAATTCAGGGATTGAACCCAGGTCTCCTGCATCTCCTGCGCTACCAGGGAAGCCCAAAATGAAGGATGTTACATAATGATGAAAGGATCAATTCACCAAGAAGACACTGCAGTCCAGATTGTTTTGTACCACAAACAACAGAGCTTCAAAACACATGAAGTAAAAACTGATGGCTGAAAAGAGACACGTGTATAGCTGGAAACTTCAGCATCCCTTTCAGTAATCTATAGAACTACTAGATGTAAAAAGCTATTTTATGTATCAAATGGGCAAAGCTTTGAAATATTAATACTTAATACCAGCAAAGTCACGGTGAGACAGACGCTCTGTACTAGTACGGGAACATAAGTGCAGGTTAGTCTTGAAAAATATTTATATATATTCAGAGGCTTAAAATGGTTATACCATTTTCCTTACCAGTGATTACATCTTTGTACTTTGCATTCGGTTTTTACTTTTGTCCCCACCTCAAGTTTCCTGTCATACAAACAGAAACCATTACTTCCAACAGCATAAAAATGAGATCGTACACATAAAGTGTGTTATATACTCTTGTAACTGCTGTACAGAAACTAAATCAGTGGTAGAACACTGTACTAAATGCTTTCCGTGGATGGTCTCATTTCCCCATCTCAGGAGCTGAATTAACTGTTTTATATAGGCGCCGAGAACTTAAGCAACTTGTCCAAGTTCAGATGCTGGCAAGTAGTGGGGTCCGGATTCCAAGCACCTCCATCAGGTTAAGAGCTGCAGGCGTACCTGGGCCTGCCTGAGTGCAGGGTTGGCCGGCAGGGGTCTGGCAGGGACGCAGGGCACACGAGGAGCCTGGTGCAGGGGTGGGAGCCCTCGCTGCGGGGAACTCGGCCAAGGGGCGTCGGGGGCTTTGAGGGGTCTGCTGATGTCCACGTGCTGACATGGCGGCACTCTCCGGGTGTTGTCCTGCGGGATCAGAGCAAAGAGCCACGATGTGATCATTACTGTGTATCCCCGGAGGACACGCAGTGCTAACGCCTCTGCTAAACGTGCGGCAGGGAAGGGGCTCGAGGAAGGGCGAGAAATCAAGGAGTTACAGGAAAGGGAATCTATTATCATTTATGTAAATGTCAGAATTCTAACAGAAGCACCCTTCTCCACCCCCAAATCTGAACCCATGGGGATTGACTTTTTTCTTAGGTTTTAATTTCTTTCTTGAGTATAGTCGCTTTTCAATGTTGTGTTCGTTTCTACTGTACAGCAAGGTGAACCACCTATACATATACCTATATCCACCCCCCCTGCTTTTTCTTTTTAATTTCCTTCCCATTTAGCTCTGGGATCAATTTCTGTTTGAATTTTTAAAAATTGGATTAATTAATTAGCAGGTAGGTGCAAGGCACCTCAGCAAGTGCCGCCACGTGTAAAGACACAAACCAGAAATTTAGGAAATTCCGAAGGACTTGTGAAAATGAGATGCAGTTCAATGTACACAAGGCTCGATGAGAACCAAGGAAGGAGGAGCATGGGGGATTCTGGAAGCCAAGGGTGGAGGCTGGGGCTGGGTCCAGAGGAACACTGCCCACATGGCCTTGTTTTTAGTGACAGATGAGATTGGAAGCAGCGTGAGCCTCACACACCCTGCCCCTCCCTGCCTACCTCTTATTCCTTTCCCTCTAAAAACAGCTTTACTGAGGTTTAATTGACTGTTAGTTTCAGTCAATATTTAAAATGTACATTTGGTAAATTCTGATAGAGGTTCACACCCATGAAACCATCACAAGAGAAACAATGAACATACCCATCGCCGTCATCAGCTATGTCTCATTTTCACTAGAGCTTTGACTTGTGAAGTCCTTCCCTTTCCTTTTCCCAGCAGCTACTGATACAACTTTGGTCATTATAAATTGGTTTGCATTTTCTAGAATTTTATAAAAATGGCATCATTGGTTTGGTCTGGCTTCTTTCACTCGGCATGATTATTTTGAGATGTACCCAAGATATCCTGTGTATCAATAGTTCATTTTGTCTTATTCTGAATGGCACCCCACTGTGTAAATATAACAGAATGTGCTTACCCTTCTACCTGCTGATGGGTATTTGGGTCATTTCTGGTTTCTGGTCCTTCAAAATAAAGCTGCATCTTTGACTCTCACAAATAAAGCTGTTTTATCCTCATGTCCATGGTTGGGTGTGGAAAGTGGCAATGCTTATTAGGAATGGCTTCTCTTTGGAACCCAACTCTGTACTTTTTGGATTGAGGGAGATAAAATAGATTTTCTTTTCTTTTCTTTTTTGCCTACTGAATGCCTGATAATGGTTTGAAAAATCATTTGTCATTTATTGACACAAACACTTTCCTGCTACAATCTGGACTCTTGTTGAATGAGTTCAATACTCAGGAATTCTTGTAGATACATCAGAAACACTTGGTGGGGAAACAAAATGTCAGAGTGAACGCTAGTCAGCATTCACCAGGGCAGTAGGAAAGTTAAGAGACAGCAGGGAGCGGGAGGCCCTTTAAGGATCCAGCTCTCTGAAGCTGTGGGCTGGACAGAGCTTCCACAGTTCGTGGTTGGAGCAAAATGGGCCCAACCAAGGGCTCAGGGTAATGCTTAGAAATACCTTGGGAGTAGCTCTTAGAAATACCCTCATTGTGACTATTAGAGATATCCTGGGAGTAACTCTTAGACGTACCCTCAGTGTGACCCTTAGACGTACCCTCGGTGTGACCCTTAGACGTACCCTCAGTGTGACCCTTAGAAATACCCTGGGAGTAGCAGGGAGCCACAGAAGCCCCCCTCCCAGTCCATGGCACCCTCGCACCACAGCAGGGGTCCAGCGTCAGGACCCGGCCTGAGGGCAGGCCCAGTCCCCTCTCCTGCCCCATGGAGTCCGGCCGCCTGGGTGAAGGCAGGGTGGTGACCAAGACCACGTCCCTCCCGGGATGTGGGCTCAGTGGAATCCGGCACCCTGAGCCTCTCCCAGCCCCAGCCGTCGCCTCGGGGAGCCTCTGTCATCCAGAGCGGGCTGACCCAGTGCTTTTCAGGAAGAGTCTCCGGGTCGAGTCCCGCTCAATCTCTTGTTGAAACACCCGCGTCCTCACGGCTCACTCACTCACCTCTCGTCTGTTGGAAACTCACCTTAGGTGTGCTGGAAGGTGGCAGCTTCCTCGTCGGGCCTTTGCTGAGGTGGGTGAGGTGGGCCTGGCCAGGCTGGGAGCCCCTGGGGGGCCGGGGAGGGCGCACGCACCTGCAAGTCAACCCCAGACACGCTCCGTGGGGGGCGCTGCACCCTCTGCCCAGCTCCGCTTTCCCCGTTTTTCACAGAAACGCTCAAAACACAGCTCACTTCTTTTAACTCAGTGTGTTAACCATGCAAGAGAAAAGGTTTAATCTCTTACAGGACTAAAATATAAATACTGAGTTCTTTCCCCCAGAGCCATTATTCTGTTAAACTAAAGTTCTTGCAATGCATAGGAACACGACTTTGTGACACCTGGGAGACTTTTTGCATAAAGCTGGCATTTTAGCAACATCTTGGAATATATTTGGATCAAAAGCTACCCCAGCTGATAAAGATGTTTTAATATCCCATGTCTTATGAAAATTACCAAGGTTGGGGTGGGGAAAAACACACCAGTGGAATTCATCAACACCCTGCTTATTTATGTAATAAGCAGCGAATAGTTTGAGGAGAAAGCGAAGCGGGCAGCCAGTCCGGCAGAAACGTTAAAACCCCAGACCAACAGAAAATCTGACCCCTTCTTTGCTAAGGAAACACAATGATAAGCAGTTGGTCGCCTTCTTTCAAATGCCATTTCTTGAAAAGATGACCCCGACCCAGGGTACCTTAGCTTTTCGATGGTGTTTTTTTTATCTGTAAACAGCAGTCGTATCAACGTCTTCCTTTTGAGGTAAACCACACATCCAGCAGCAAGAAGACAGAGGATGGTGACCAGAATTCCTATCGTTAAACCCTGGTTATCTGAAACAAAGCACGTTCGACTCAGAGAACGAGGCAGTTACAGTGAAATATGGGGAGTATGAAATTGTGACATTTACGGCAAAATGAACTTGGAAGGAAAGACCAGAAATGCAGTGAGTAAATCCTTGAATGGTGTACGGATAAATTAGCTTTACTTCAAAGGTCGTGCTTGAGGTACAATCTGCCTCGCCATCATTCATTGCTGACAAATCTGGAACTTGCTAAAGGGGAATATAACCTGGCAGTTGGGACCACAGCTCTGGCCACATGGGCCCCCCGAGCGTGCCAACGGCAGGGGAACGGCGGTCAGAGAAAGTAACAGGGAGCTGTCACTGGCATCCCATCAGAACCAAAGTGAAGTGAAGTCAAAGTGCTAGTTGCTCAGTCGTGTCTGACTCTTGCGACCCCAAGGGACTGTAGCCCGCCAGGCTCCTCTGTCCATGGAATTCTCCAGGCATGAATACTGGAGTGGGTAACCATTTCCTTCTCCAGGGGATGTTCCCAACCTAGGGATCAAATCTGGGTCTCCTGCATTGCAGGCGGCTTTTTTTTTTTTTTTTTTTAACCATTAGATCCACCAGTGGCCCCCAAATTGAAGTCTTCCCAGCCCCAGTGACACTCTTTCAGTCTCTTTCCTTCTCTTATTCTTGGGGGTTGGAATCTGTTTTACTTTTGTTTTTTCAGTTTTTTTAGACCAAGATCTTACTTCTGGCTATCGTCAGATTGGAAGGTGAAAAAGAAAACTCTGTTTAAATGAAACACCCTTGGATTTTGTTTTGTTGTGTTAGGGACTTAAAACACAGCCTGTGGGGGGCAAACCCCCATCTCTGGGAGGATGCTGTTTACCTTCTCGAAGGAAGGATCCCCTTTTCTGTGACTTGATTCCATTTTGTTTAGTACAGAGACTCTAAGATTCCTCAAGGATGCAGAAAGGAAGGGAAAATCGAGCTATCGAGTTGGTTTGACTGCAGCTGCGGCCAAGGGCTGTCTGTGGAGGGCTCTGGGTGCCAGGAGTCGGGGGTTCACCAGGGCTGTGGGTTCCTTGGGAGCGCAGATCTCAGTTCACCGGTCTGTTCTCCCACCGGCTGCCAGGGTCTGTGTCACTTGGTAGGTGCCCCACAGTCCTTCTGGGCTGCTGCTGATGGCCGTGGTGGCAGCTTCTGTCACCCAGGCTGTCCTACCTCTGATCGGGATGTTTGGCTGGTTGGGAACCAGAGAAGCCGCTCCCACCCCAGGGGAGAAAGACTTCATACCCTGGTTCTGGACTTTGTCTTCAACTGACAAGTCCTACCAAGGATGTGTCTAAGGAAGACAATCAGTATAAGACTGTCTTGATTCACTTGTTCAGTGTTACTGGAAAAGCCTTGCTCTGGTTTCCCGGCTAACACGCACCTCTTTTGAGACTGAGCCGGCAGTCTAGGGGCCTCTGCTTAAGGTCCTATTATGTCTTAACACAGCTCATTAAAAAGGCTTCCCTGTCCTTCACCATCTCCCAGAGCTTGCTCAAACTCATGTCCATCGAGTTGGTGATCCCCTCCAACCATCTCATCCTCTGTCGTCCCCTTCTCCTCCTGCCTTCAATCTTTCCCAGCATCAGGGTCTTTTCCAATGAGTCAGTTCTTCGCATCAGGTGGCCAAAGTATTGGAGTATAGTTTCTAGTTTCCTCAAATCAAATCCCTACGTCTTCAACTGATCAGTTATTAAACACTGGCAGGAGCAGCTGGCGCCTGGCAGATGCTGGAGAGATACTAGCTTCAGGGACTTCTGAGCCCCGGTCACGTGGGTGGCTGCATTGAAGAGTAAGACCCGTGGTGTGTGGCCTTCCCTGTGTAACCCTTGGCCGGCTTCTCAAGGCCCCTCTTTTGTAGGTGTTTTGGGGGGAAGAAATTAAACCTATTTTATGAAATGATGGCAATAGTGGATGAGTTTGGCTCTTCAGTTATTTTCATTTAAACAATATTCTTACCCGGTACAATGAAGAGTTAGTGACTCCGTGGGTTTGCCATGTTTTGGCAGCTCCCAACCCTGAGACCCACTGGGGCCCACACTAAAAAGACACTCAGAGCATGTGGCCTGTCTCCCACCATCCTCTCCAATTCCTTGAACATCTGGTTCACTTGAATGTGGATGGAACATTCACATTCTGATGTGGCAGGGTTTCTGATGCATTAAAAACGAAAACCCTGATGTTTTTGAACTCTTAATGGCCAATTTGAAATTTAAGTTGCAGCTGAGAGGCCAGCCATCAAGGCATGGATGGCAGTGAGGAACAGGGAGGCTGGGCCAGACCCAGCTTATTATCCCCTGGGATGGACATGCGCTAAGAGACGAGACCTGGAGGCCCTTTGACTACCTGTTGCGGGGCCAGGCTGAGAGGGCAGAACCCTGGGCGCCCTTGGAAGCAGCATTGAGACTCGTCCCACCTTTCAGTACAGGGATGACCAGAAGTTCCCTTCCCTTCCTCACAACACGACACTGCCTTCTCTAGATGTGCCTGCTTGGAGGGGCTCTCCTACCTGGCCCTGCAGAGCAGTGTTGTGTCTGTTGTCATGGAAACACCGGCCAAGCCACAGATTCAACCCCACCCATCACTGCAGGACATACAACTTCCTCCGTCAGCCACTGACTGAGTGCCCCGGGGGCTCAGGTGGGCGCTAAGGTGGCAACACAAGTGTATTTGGGCAGTTCCTGCCCACCCTGCCCCTGACTCCCCAGCAGGGCTCATGGTGGGCTCTCTGCACCACTGGACTTGCTGCTTCCACTTCAAAGGGGGCGTCACCCTGGCTTGCCTCCTCACTGGCTGCCAATCTCTCAGAGAAGACGGCCCTGAGCTAGGAGACCACTTCTCATCTCTGGGGAGACAAGAACTGATGATCCCAGCACAGCGGCCCTTGGGGGTCTCTAGATGGGTAGACCTATGTCTCAATCTTAGCTGTGTGACTCTGTGAAAGTTATTTAACTTCTCTGAGCTTCAGGTCCTTTGTATGTAAAGAAAGAAGAAGAAGAATGCCCACTTTCATAAGGGTTCAATTAATGCCTGAAAAACATGAAGCCTGGTGCCCGTAGGGAACAACAGCTCAGCAACGGTGACTGCTGGGCTGGGCCCAGTCCCTTTATGAAGAGGATGGCATCTTTCTAGTAAGAGCTTTAAAAGGCACTTGACTTCACAACTCTTGGCCTCAGTAAACAAGGCTGGCCTTGACCAAGCAGTTTGAACCTCCAACCACGAGGTGCACACTCACTTGGCAGTTTGTGGTAGAATGACCTTAACTGAGAAAATATCACAGGCTGAGTGTGTGCTCAGTCGCTCAGTCATGTTCGAATCTTTGCGACCCCATGGATGGTAGCCCGCTAGGCTTCTCTGTCCATGGGATTCTCCAGGCAAGAATACTGGAGTGGGTTGCCATTTCCTTCTCCAGCGGATCTTCCTGACCCAGGGATTGAACCTGCATCTCCTGCATTGGCAGGTGGATTCTTTATCACTAGCGCCACCTGGGAACCTGGAAACCTCAGCCTCTGAGCAAAGCAGAGCGAGGAGTCTCTGCAAAGATCAGGGAAGGATGAGAGAGGGTCTGGAAACAGGGGCCTCGGCCTGTGTCAGGTCACCTGGACCTGTGGGGTCCCCACCGGGTTTCCAGCTGTGCACCCACCCAAGGGCTGGCGGGTCCTCTGTCCTGCCTGCAATGGTCCCCCGAGGGCCCGGCTTCCCGTGCCCCTCGGGAGCTCGGCCCACTCCCCGGGACACGCTGTCACCACTAACCTGCTTGCCGGACGGGGCCGCTGTCCGTGCTCCCTCCGAAGCCAAACCTGTCACAGAAGGGAGGTGCCCAGTGGGGCTCGCAATGGCAGTTCTTCCTGTTGTTGCACACCTTTTGGGCAGAGGGGGACAAAGACACCAAGAGGGAGGCAGGGTTAGGATGTGTCTCCACCTGGGGCAGCGCCAAGTCTCTGAGCCCTAACTGAGCCCCATAGCGAAGCAAAGGCCCTGTGGTCAGTGCCCCCACCACATGGAGGCAGCCAGACTCTGGACACACCACTTCGAGGATCCACCCTGCACCCAGCACCACACCAGTCGAGAGCCTGAGGCTGCAAATATAACAGAATCTGCTGTTGTTACATCAGCAGCTGTTGAGAGAAAGATGGAGACCATCAGGGCTCACCGGCCCCCTCCCACCTCTTTTCTGTCTCAATTTCCAGGTGCCTCTTTTTGGTTCCAGGAAACCCTCCCAATCTGGCTGAGATGAGAAGACCTCTCAGTAGTGAGAAAGGGACCCTGCTACTGGGACATGAAATCCATGCCCTTGGGCATCAAGGGTCTGACAACCCCGGGCAACTTCAGACAGGGTGCTAGGGGAGGCTGGGTGACTCGGGGTCCCACAGCAGTCTGACGGCCAGGCCTCCTGCTCCCCCTGATGCCCACAAGGTACCGCCTCCCCAAAGTCTGCTCTGATTCCTTCAGCAGACACTCCGGAGGGCTGGTCCCAGCTCCTACCCCGCTGAGTGGTGGACACAGCCAGCAGTGAACTGTGTCCTGGTGAAATAAGAGGATGATGGCTCTGGTCCCAAGCGAAAGGGCTGCTCAAGAAGGTGGGAGGGGTGGCTTTGCTCTTGGTGGGCTCTGAGGCTCCACAGAGGGGCCAATGCTTGCTCACCCTGTGATCCAGGGCGACTGATGCCACCTGTGATGACATTCTACTTGTTGCTGGTATGTATTATGGTACATGGATCTGACTGAACTACTACAGGAACCAATGGAAAATGATTATGAAAACAAGAGGGAATCCTTTCTAGAAAGACAATGAGACTGAATGCTTTGGGAATGCTGTATGGCAGGTAAGGCCCTAAAAAGGACTTTGGACAAATTTGGAATGGGAAGGACAACTGAAAAACGATCGGGAAAAGCTGCAAAATAAAGGATTCCTCATTCAGGTTGCTCGTGAGTGTTGCAGTTTCCCTTGCACTTAGAAAAGCAAACGGCACATCGTGGATGGCGCGCTTTGGGTGGTTCTGTGTAAGGAAGTCAGGGCTGAGCTCCCATCCTGCAGGCTTCAGCTTCACGTCAAAATACTGCTGGATGGGGCCAAACCCACGCTTTCACGTTTTTAAGGCACATTAAATGTTGGGGTGTATATCTCATTTGTGATGTTTCCCAGGTTGTGATGAGTCAACCACAGTCAACATCGACAAACCCAGATGCTTCCAACAAGAAGGCCAACAGTCAGGAAAGCCCGTGATAAGTGAGAAAGTACATTTCTATGAAGCTCACATGAAGCAGAATGAACTGTCACGAGCACCGCCCAGACTGCCTGGAGTCTGAGTGTCCTGCCGTTTCCCCAGAGACCCTGCGGCTGGGGCACCACCCCTGGGATTCAGGCACTATCTCCTGCTGTGAACCACAGTCAGGGGCCCTCTGGACGGCTTGTGGCAGAGAGATTATAGCCCCGACAACTGCCCCCCTACCCCAGAGGGGCTGCTGGTGAGCCTGGCCTTGCTAAGGAAAGGGTTGGGGTCTAGCTGTTACTTGTTCCCAAGTCATGGCAGCTGCTCAGCCCCCAGGCAATGCGGGCCTTTCCTCTCCACTGTGTGGATGGGATGCCAGGGATGCTGGAAGGTCAGGAGTCCAGGCTCCCTGATCCAGCATTGCTGCTCACTGGCCACCTAACGTTGGATGTGTCACTACCCCCACGTGGGTCTGGACTCCATCATCAGTCAGATAATGAGGCTGCACTAGATCATTCCCTCCAGCCATTAGGAAGAAGTCTACGATCCAATGAAGACACAGAAAGACTGCGTTTTATGCTGACAGTCAGCTACGCTCACCACCAACAAACCTATCTGAGGTGACACTGCAATCCCTCATGGTTACAGCACAAAAGTAATCTTATGCAAACCTCCATAATTCTGTGTTAGAATCATTGGCAAGTGTCTGCAAGTTTTAAAAATAGAATTTGAAGCACCATTTCTGCAGAAAAGGCTTCAGAAAAACAAATGAACCATTGGCATAGCTAATCAAGATTAATATGATTCCATTGGAAATAATTAAGCCCATCAGGAAAAATAAATTAGGTTTTGAACAATTAGAATCCTCCCCTCCCCCAAATCCTCTGAACTAAAACAACAGCCTTCTTTAGTTGAAACCCACTGTATGTGATTTCAAGAGCATGTGGTCAGTATGTGCTGTCTTCTTTGTTTTAATTGCTTTTGGAAATATTTCAGTTCAGACACATATTCTGAATCTTGGTTGTGAGAGAGACAGCTCCGTTTGAAACGCTAATGAAAAACTCTTCATGAAGGAAGGTTAGTGTTAAAATTACTTTGAAGATGACAAAGTCCTTTCAAAAAAATCCAGAACGTCAATTTAAAAGATAATTACCGCTCAATCTGATTTTCTTTGTTAAATAAAATCCCATTTCTTATGCCATGTAAAGGTCAAAGAAAATGAATGTCTTCAGAAGAAAATAATACTGAGGAGACAGTGCTATGTTTTTACAAAGTGATGGATGGCGGAAATCCTTTACAAAGGAATGATTTAGTGCTGAGCTTAATTATGGGCTGGCTACATGAAGGCAGTTCACCTACTTACCCCCCTGCCGTGGCACTGCACTGCACACTCATGCACACCAAAGACACTGACGTTCTGACACCGACGATTCAGGCAGATCTGGAGAAGGAGGGAGGCATAGTAAATATCCATGTCCACCTACAAACACACACACATGCATCTGTGTATTAAAGAACAGAGGAATGGATAAGGAAGATGTGGTACATATACACAATGGAATACTACTCAGCCACGAAAAAGAACGAAATAATGCCATTTGCAGCAGCCAGGATGGAGCTAGAAATTGTCACACTGAGTGAAGTCAGACAGGGAAAGACAGATATCATGCGATATCACTTATATGTGGAAACTAAAGAAAAAGGTAAAGATGACTTTACCTACCAGAAAGAAATAAGAGTCACAGATATGTAGAAAACAAGCTTATGGTTACCAGCGGGTAAGGGTGGGGGAGTGATAATTGGGACATTGGGTTTGACATTACACACTATGATGTATACAATAAATAACAATAAGGACCTACTATATACATATATATAGCCCAGGGAACTCTACTCAATACTCTGTCATGACCTACATGGGAAAAGAATCAAAAAAGGGTGGATCTATGTATATGTGTAACTGATTCATTTTGCTATACATCTGAAAGTAACACAACTTTGGAAATCAACCGTACTCCAACACAAATTAAAAAACAAAAAGCAAAAGCAAAGAAAAACTCCAGGAAGACCATCTTTCAGTTAACGCACATGGCAGAGTGGTGCTCTCTGCATAGACTGGGCATAGGTTCTGATGTCCACCTCCAAATTCAGCCCGTTCCAAGACTCACATCAATGTGCACATCATGGGAGTCTTCTATCTTCATGGCAGGTTATATGGTTTTGGGCAACTCTGAAATTATGGTAACCGATTTCCTCATGACTTTTGTTTGGAGCTTGCAACAAAATCTACATATCGCAGCATTTTTGCCCTCATTTTTTCTCTACTATTAAAAGATATAGGAGAGAACAGAACAGCCTAGTCCTTCACCTGGGCCAACAGAGACTCAAAGACTCCAGGAACCCAGGGTCCGAGAATCTTGCAAGGGAGATAGTAAAATATGGGAACTTTCCCCAAATGCTGACTGACAAGCATTATCGTTGATGACATAAACCATCAACAGAAATGCTCAACAGAGGAGAACAGACGCTTCCCTTGTATTTATCAAGCCTCTGCAGAGGCAGTAATTTGCTAAATGATACTGGGCTGGTTGAAAGAATTTAGTCTCATTTCAAAGGTGCATAATATAGTCCAGACTCATGGGATCAGGCTCTTTATCTCCCATAAAATGTTACAAATTGGTGGAGTCAAAGGAAGAAAAGTCGAATTTTTCGATTACAGAAGTATTTTTAATCAAGTAGGACCTTCCGATGAGACATTGACCATCTGACCCCAGCAGCTTATCTAAGGCAAGATGAATGCCCTGAGAAAGAAGTGCTGGTTGAAGTGGCTCTCAGGGCTGGTGGGGTCGTGGCCAAGGGGACTGGCACATTTCTGCTGATAAAAGAAACTGTCTGGGGTTGCAATGAGCACAGCAGGACCCCAGGCAGAATCACAGCGGATGGGTGCTGCCCCCTCACAACGCATGGCCCAGGCTCAAAGATGGCTTTCAAAGAACTGGAGCTCTGCAGGAAGGAGATGAAAGCACATTTAATTTTGCACATGAAGTGAAAAGCTCACTGATAAATTGAGTCCTTGGAATTTCAGTGTTCAGATGCACCTGGCCTTGGTTGTTCAAATCACCGTTTAAGTGGTGTCATTCTAATGTCAAGACTTGAATATAAATGAATGTGTGTGATTAAGGAGATACCCAGAATGTATAATGTGTTTCGCATATCATCCTGTTTCCTTAAGGATAAAGCATTGATGGCCTGTGAGGGAAGGGGGTGGGGTGGGGAGGAGGGGACTCCTGCCCTGGGGACCCAGCTGCAGGAGCTGGCTCAGAACCTTTTCTTTCTGCTCTGTGACCTCCTGTTAGTAATGGTTTCATATTCATTTTGAAAACGGGGCCCTAATCAAAGCATCTTCCTTCCTAAAATGTTAATTATTAACTTGCGATCATTCAGTCTGATGAGAAACTTTAGTGGGGGAAAAGAATCAATGTGGAAGATTGTGAAAATCTCAATTGTTTTTTTTTTTTAATCACTGTGCACTTTATTCCTAACCTCCCTCCCCAAATATCTCAGTCTACCTTTCCCCCTTGTCTCCAAAAGAACCCCCTTTGGCTTTAAGCTTATCTCATCTCCTCCCCTCTCCTGTCCCTCTGTGGGGGTCTCTGAAACTAAATCTGACTTCCCATTCTGTCCAGGTGAGAACAAGTCCCTACTGTGCCAAAAACCCAGACCACATTTCCAAGAACAATATAATACGCTGCTGTGTTTCCTTCCAGAGTAATTTCCTGGCTGGAAACTCGCATAACACCCAGAGTGTAGAAAAGACTTCTTAACACTGAAGGGCTGAGAAAACAAGCTCAATTTCCCCAAATCTGCGATTTCCCCAAATCTGCATCTCAATGGTCGGACGAGGAGCTAGGATTTGCTTATTTATTCTTTTCCTTCTAGGTGCAAAGAACTGGATTTTAGAGGCAGCATTCTGAGAAGTGGATTTTGAAAAACAAACCATCCCTGTAACTCAGGTCTCGAACAGGACGTTTCTCAGTGGGTCCTTCCAGACTCACATTTGTGATGCAAGGGAGCATTTCGGGCTTACTTTTCCATCTGCGCACTTTGTGCCGGCAAGCACGAGCCCCGGGTCCGGCAAGTCATCACCCAAGTACACGTGGGTTCCACGGCACAGAATCCGGCCTCCTTCCTGCAGGGGGATATTCGTTTCTATGGAAACGGCATTGGTACCAATGACTGGTCGGCTGGCACCTCCTTGACACTGGATTTTTCCACACTTGGCGTCTCTGGAAAGGCAAGAACAGACAGTCCTCAAAGAGGGAAAGTGTGGAAGCAGCCCTAAGTGATCTAGGAGGTTCAAAGTTGTGGCGTGGTCAGGACACGGACCCCCCGTACCTCATCGCGCACTTGGCAAAGGAGCTCTTGGAATCTTTGCCGCAGTTGCCATAAGGGTCACCTGCGGAGTTGACTCTCTCAAAGCAGATCCCAGGGGCAGGTTTAGCACCTGAAACAGAAGCAAAGCAGCACTCTCACCTCCTGCAAGTGTTTGGGATAGTTTTCTTTGAACAGCCCTGGTGGTTCAGTTGGTAAAGAATCTACCTGCAGAGCAGGAGACTCGGGTTTGATCCCTGGGTTGGGAAGATCCCCTGAAGGAGGAAATGGCAACCCACTCCAGTATTCTTGCCTGGGAAATCCCATGGCCAGAGGAGCCTGGTGGGCTACAGTCCATGGGGTCGCAAGAGTTGCACACGACTTGGTAAACGAAACAATCTCCTGGCTTTCTAAAGGGAGATGGGCTCCAGTGTCCCGAGAAGTCTCACCTGGCATCTTAGCTGATGCCTGAGCCTGCTCAGCTCACAGCAGAGCTTGCGTCCCATCACTCCCTCTTCTGGAGGGCTGCTCTGCAGGCTCATGACATGTGCAACCTCTCAAGAGGTGAGGTCCGGCTCTGGGACCAGACCCGACCCCACACCAAGGCGCTGAGTGGCTGGCTGTGGTCAAACAAGGAGGCTTGCTTTCTTGAACAACTCCCACATAATTCTGGCGAAAAAATGCAAGCTAAAGCCGGCTCCAAGGAATAATGATGACTAATGAGAAGAAGCAATGAGAGGGGCAGACAGAAAGAGAGAGAACGTGCAAGGCAGAGATCGCACGCCCCGTTTGCAGCCCCACAAAGCTCCCTGTTGGAGCAAGCACCGGCTTCGACGAATGCCTATGTTGATCAGGCAGAGACTGCCCTCAGAGGCCATGAGACGTAAAACCTCCCAGTCCTTTCACACAGTAGGACAGTGCCCAGCAGAGGGGGATGTGGGAGCCAGAGAGCTCAGGAAACGGTCCTTTTTAGCACATCTTCCGGCCAAGGAAAGCGAGAACATGTACCTGGGGTTTGCGTTGCGGGAGCTCCACAGGACTCTAGAATGCTCTGCATAGTGGCATCTGCTGAGGACTACGTGAGAAATTCAGGCAAAGTTGCCTTGTCCTTCAGAGTAAGCTGTGCCCTGTGCTGTGTCCTGGGCCTGCCTTCCTTTCCACATGGGTATCCTATCTGGGCACTCCCTCTCACGTCTGCCAGGATGCCAACTTCCCAGAGCCCAGTTTTGCCTCCTGCCCTTCTCTGTATCCTGCTCTGGGGAGGCTCCATCGCCTTCCAAGATGACCATGTTGTGATGGGCAATGCTCCCCTTCTCCCAGGGATCAGATGCTGTTCTTATTATTAAAAAGTCCATCTTTCTTCAACCTGATTCCTCATCAGACATATTCAGCATCCCATTAAAACACACAACAAACAAACAGGCAGACAAATGAAACAAAGCCCGTGTAACAGTTGTGACCAGTCATGGGTTCAGCAGTTGATCTCTGCACTAAGCACCCCATCCTGGACCTCTCATTTCCCGTTCTCTGTTTTCTGGGGGGAAAAAAAGCATTTAAGAGAGGCCTCCCAAAGTCCTTCCAAAAGGCATTTACCTAAACTGGACACGTCTGACTCTTTGCGACCCCATGGACTGTAGCCCGCCAGACTCCTCTCTCCATGGAATTTTCCAGGCAAGAATACTGGATGGAGTGGGTAGTCATTCCCTTCTCCAGGAATCGAACCATCGAACCTATGTCTCCGGTGGCTCCAGCATTGCAGTCAGATTCTTTACCGCTGAGCCTCTGGGGAAACCCCAAATATGTATAACCGAATACTATTCAGGCTTTAAAAAGAAGGAAACTCTGCCATTTGAGACAATATGGATGAACCTGGAGGACATTATGCTGAGGGAAATAAGTCAGATACAGAAAGACAAATACTGCATGATCACAGAATCCAAAAAAGTTGAAACCATAGACGCAGAGGGTAAAAAGGTCATTGCCAGGGGCTGCAGGGAGCAGGCAAGAGGGAGATATTATTAGTCCAAGGATACAAAGTTTCAGTTACACAAAATGAATTCATTCTAGAGGCTGACTGTACAGCACGGTGACTATAGTTACTAATACTGCATTGTGTATTTAAAAATTTTCTAAGACAGTAAATCTTATCTGTTCAGTTTTCTCATCACATACACATATACACATAAAAGTAAATTAAGAGGGTGGGAGGAATAGTTTGGAGGTGGTGGATATGTTTACGGCATGGATTGTGGGCGTGATTTCAAAAGTGTATGCTTCTCTCCAAACCCATCACGGTGTGCACACTAAATATGCACAGCTTTTTGTATGCCAATCACAGCTCCATAAAATGGTTAAAAAAGCCTCTCTGTTTCCCACAGCACATCCCTTTCATCTGCAGTTTATTTTGACGCTGATCCGTTCTATTCTGTTGTATTGCTGTCACGGGAAATCTTATTTTTAGGCACAAGTGACCACTCACCCACAGTGAGTCTTCCGATTTTACTTTTTCCGTTTGCTCAGTGGGTGTGTGTTTAGGCTCTCCACAACCTAATTATCCATTCTGTTGCTTTTAAAAGTTCCTTTACCAGAATAAAGAAAGTGGAACCAGGAAGTCACATCTTGGGAACAGTAATTAAACACGTAATAAACGTGGGCTTGTCTTTTCTTAACCTGTGTTGTCAGCTGATCTCAGTGAACCTCCTAAACCAGCAATGATTCACGAGAACCAGTGTAGACGCCCAGCTGGACTGTGAGAGTCAAGATGCGATGGAGAGACTAAGCAGTCAGGAGTACTCAGCCAGAACAAAGAAGGCAGTCATGCCACTTGCAGCGACGTGGTGGGCCTAGAGACGGTCATACTAAATGAAGTCAGAAAGAGAAAGGCAGATACCAGATGATGCCACTTATGTGTGACATCTAAAATATGCCACAGACGAACTTACCTATAAAAGAGGAACAGACTCACAGGCATAGCGGACAGACTTCTCATCACCCGGCGGGGAGGAGTGTGGCGGGGGTAGGGGTGGATCGGGAGTTTGGGATTAGCCGACGCCAACGATTACATATAGAATGGATAAAGAACAGGTTATACTGTATAGCACAGTGAACCGTATTTGATATCTTATCATAAATCATGATGCAAAAGAAGATGAAAAGAACATCAATATACATATAATTGAATCACTTCACTGTACAGCAGAAATTAACATGACACTGTGAATCAACTATATTTCAATACAATAAATATTTAAAAAAAGAGTTCAGTAAGTAAACCATTCTCTCTGATGACTGATCTTTGGGGAAAACTGTGTTTTATATTCGTGCATTCACGAGATCTAAGAAAAACAAAAACAAACGTTGATCAAGTCCTTATTTCTTTTGGAAGGCCTCTTCATTTCTGATTTCTACAGTCACTGGTTGTGCTGCAGCGCTGGAAGGTCTAGGGCTTAACTGGTGTCAACCCTACAAACCAGGAGACCCCGGTCACGTTATGGGGAACTCCTGAGACGCTGTTCCCTTTGTACAATGAGGACAAGAACATCACCTGTCCTGAAGGTTCAGTGAGACCCCCAGGCTCTCAGTAAGCCTGTTTATACTGAGGACAGCCACCAGTCGTGGCGAAGGAGATGGCCTGACCCCGGATGTTAAAGATGGCAGAAGACATGAAGAGAGGAGAGCTCCTTGGAGCTGACCTCGTTTGCAACCCTACAAATGTAGGGAGCTACATTTGTAATGTTGCAAAAACTAGTTCAGGATGGTGTCAGTAGGGGCTTCATGCCTGTTTCCTTCCCAGAGGGTCATCCCCAGGGTCTAGTCCATCACAGGAAGCCAGTGAAGACTGTTGAATGATTGGGTATGTAACTCCTGGCCCCACCTTGGGAAATGAGAGGGAAGAAAGAGAATCTCCTCGATGGAAATTTTGGGAGGTTTTGTACATACTTTGCATGTTAAGTAAAAGTACAGTCATAGCTCAGTGAGAAATGGAACATTTCTTACCACGTCAGTAAACAAAGGATGTCCTAGTCATCAGTAACTGCAGCTGTCACTGATGCTGAGCTGGTGAACCCTCAGGGCACTCAGGATGTGAAAACACAGGATGCTGGCCCCAGATAGTTCAGGTCCATCACTCAGTCCTGTCCGACTCTTTGTGACCCCATGGACTACAGCATACCAGGCTTCCCTGTCCATTACCAACTCCCGGAGCTTACTCAAACTCATGTCCATTGAGTCAGTGATGCCATCCAACCATCTCATCTTCCCCAGATAGCTGAGGTGCATATCCAAGGATGATTTCAGCAAGCCCATCCTCTTACATATTCCCTTATATAGAAAAGCACGAAATCCCTCCACTCGAGATATCTTGCTTTCCTTTAATTAGCAATGACCTTTTGATGCTCAGACTACCTGCCCTTCATTGAAAAACTTCTATATAACCTGGATGCCCCTCCTCACCTCCTCAGAGCAGTTTTCTCAGGGTTACTTGAGATGTTGCTTCCCAGGGTTGAAAGTCCTAAAAATTCCCAGTGAATAAAGCATAATTTTCAACTTTTAAGTTGGGAGCATTTTAAAGTCGATATCAGGATGGCTCAGTGGTCAAGAATCAGCCTGCAAAGAAAGGGATTCAGGAGATGCAGACTGGATCCCTGGGTCAGGAAGATCTCCCTGGAGAAGGAAATGGCAACGTACTCCAGTATTCTTGCCTGGAGAAATCCCATGGACAGAGGAGCCTGGTGGGCTACAATCCGTGGGGTCACAAAGAGTCGGACACGACTGAGCACAGCACAGGGATCTCAGGTTCCCTCTACCCAACTCCTCTTCTCTTGTTTCAGTGAGTGGGGTTCCTGCTGCCCTGAGTCCTGTGCTCTTTCTGGGCGCTGCCCCAGCCAGCCTGGGCTGCCCCTCCAGAAGCTCATATCAGCACACAGGTTGCTGCCTCATTTTGAAAGAGGCAGCAGGAGTCCTCAAGCAAAGACACTTGAGTTTGATTTCCTTTCATTCCACTGAACCCTGGGAACACAGAGCGTCTTCCCTTGGAACTCCTTTCCTTGCCCTTAAACCAACAGACACAGTTGAAACGAATGGGGGCACTTTGGATCCCCAACGTGCCATTTGTTGGACCCCCCACTGTGAGGTATCGTGCTGGACACGGCAGGGAGTAGAAGCCATTCCTGGTCCGGGACGATCCTGCATGCCATGGAACAACTAAGCCTGTGCATCACAACCGCTGAGCTTGTGCTCCAGAGCCCGGGGACCACGATTACCGAGCACGCTTGCCAGCATACCGAAGCCCGTGTGCCCTGGAGCCCACGCTCTGCTACAAGAGAAGCCACCACAATGAGAAGCCCGAGCACAGCAACTAGACAGCAGCCCCGCTCGCAGCAACTAGAGAAGACTGCACAACAGCGAAGACCCAGCACAGCCAAAAATAAAGAAACAAGCCGGGTGGGGTTTGACCTGGAAAACCTATTCCACTCTGGGATGAATTTGCCCAGTGGCTCCAACAACACAGAGTTCTAAAGGTTAATTTTCTGGCTCTTGCAAGAAACTAGTCACTGTCTGTTTCCAAGAGGTTTACTCATCTCAGCTCTTCTCCAGAACTCAAGGGAGCAGGAGATGACACGACACACCTCGCTGATGAGGTATCGGCGGGGCGTGTCATCAACGGGCATAGCACCGACGCCGTTGGCCACAACGTGCCAAGGAAGCTCAGTCTGGATGCCTAGCGGGTCGTGATTTCATTGGCTACAGACACCTGGGGATAGAGCGATCTCTCTGTGAAGTCAGAGACCAGAATTACACCTGATCCTCTGTCATATACTCCAGGTTTTCATCTGGAGGATTAAGGGCAAGGACACTCTGATGGGTAGTTCGTGGTCAAACTCAATGGACAAGATCTTTCGCATCTCCATCCTCAAGCACTTAGGGATTGAAAATATTCAACTTTTATCTCATCAATACTCTGAAACTGCTGCTGTTTCAATGGAGCGGGGGGTGGGGGGGCTGGGGGAGGTGAGTGACAGAGGTCAGAGGAGGGTGGGGCAGAACCCTATTTATCACGCTGGTTCCATCCAGGTGAATAACACTTCTTACCCTGAAGTCTCCACGTTGGGATGAGAAGCCTTGCCTGAGAAACATGGATGTTTAAAGACAAGGGGGTTTACAGAGAAGGATAAATATCATGTGACATCCCTTCTATGTGGAATCTAAAAAGAAATGATACAAATGAACTTATTGACAAACCAGAAAGAGACTCACAAACTTAGGAGAATGAGATGATGGTTGCCAAGGGAAAGGATAGCTAGGGAGTTTGGGATGGACATGTACACACCACTGTATTTAAAATGGATAACCAACAAGGACCTACTGTATAGCACAGGAAGCTCTAACTTAGTGTTACGAGGCAGCCCTGGAGGAGGGGGGTTTCTGGGGGAAAATGGATCCGTGCGTATGTGTGTCTGAACCCCCTAGCTGTTCACATGAAATGATCACAACATTGTTAGCTGCACCCCAACACAAAATAAAAAGTTCAAAAAAAAAAAAAAAAAAAAAAGACGAAAGAGTTTAATAAGTGAAACTTAAATGAAAAAGTATCTAAGCAGTTGAAACTTGATCCAGATCACAGCATACTCTATTGCTGTTTCACCTCTGATCTCAGGCTATAGGACAGTGTCACACAAGGTTTGGGGCCACCTCCTGAGGCCAGCACGCCCCCAGCTAGAGGTGGGCACTGCTCAGTCCCACCTCTTGTGTCGGGGGGAGCGGTTTCCTCCACTGGTTTGGAGCAACCATAGAGATTTGTGAAAACGACTTGCAGAAAATGAGACTTCTGAAATTGTCTCATATCCCTTTTTCTAGGAACGGAAACCCCTTTTCTTATGGAAAATCCACTTTTTATGGTTCAAGCGGGGCTAATTTTCCCAACTAATGCCAAAAGCATGGGCATGAGATTCAAGTCTGGCCCCTGAGACTGCTCCATGTCACCAGTAATAAGTTTAGGTCAGTGATGGATACAGGACCAAAGCCAGTGCATCAGCATCTTCCTTGGAACCTGAGTGCTGGAGCCGGCTGGATGAGGGGCCGGGGCTGCTTTGCTCCTGGGACCGCTGACCGTGGCCGTGTCCTTTAGGGTCTCCCCCATTACTACTCTCCCTTGAGCCTGGGGACCCCCTGCTCTCATTTGCCTTGGAGGGCTGTCCCCACCTTCCATCCATCACATTTGCCTTTTGCAATGTTTGAAGGCTCTGGTCTCACTGTAAACCCCCCTGTGGACTGAAAAGGTGCCTCAGGCCTGTACAGAGCAGGTGTGTCCCAAGAATGAATGAATGAAAACCAGAGGGAACGCAATTCAGGGAAAGCACATCCTGTCTCTACCCCACTCCCTGTAGGAAGTCAGTTGTGGTTCCCTCAGAACAAAGCATCTTGGGTAAATAAACACAGTTTCCTGGTCTGCCTTGTCTGGGTCCTCACTTATTTATTTACATCAAGTGAAGTATTACCATGCTGGCTTCCCTCATAGCTCAGTTGGTAAAGAATCCACCTGCAAAGCAGGAGACCCTGATTTGATGCCTGGGTTGGGAAGATCTGCTGGAGAAGGGATAGGCTACCCACTCCAGTATTCTTGGGCTTCCCTGGTGGCTCAGCTGGTAAAGAATCCGCCTGCAATGCAGGAGACCCTGATTCGATTCCTGGGCTGGGAAGATCTCCTGGAGAAGGGGAAAGGCTTCCCAACTCCAGTATTCTGGCCTGAGAAATCCATGGACTGTATAGTCCATGGGGTCGCAGAGTCAGACACGACTGAGTGATTTTCACTTTCATCCTTTTCACTTAAGAGGAAAGAAGATATAAAGTCACAAAAAGACATTTTACTTCCTGGAAAGGTAAACTGTCATTCCCTCAACGTTTAGACACATTAAAAAGAATTCTATAAGCAAGGAAACCAGAAAGGGGGCTCCATGTCACCAGTAATAAGTGGGAGTAGACACAGCTCCTACAGTTGAAAAAAGCATCATTATAGGAAACAGACTAGAAGACGCAAACCAAGAACAACTTCCTGAGCACCCTTACCACTGGGACCTGCAGACACCAGGAAGGACAGTCAAGAGTGTGGAACCAGCCAGCCGGCGTTTATCTTAGAGACAGAGGGCTCAATAATTGAAAATGTGTAAATGACGTCTATCTGCTAGTAAGATGTTATAAAGGTACAGATCTGACTTCAAAGTTGCTGCACGTAAAGACGTCTGTCTTCATGAAGACAGGAGACTTCATATCTGTCTCATGAAAAGAAGTGACAGGTTTTCTTATCACTACTATATTACATCAATTTACAGCCTTTGAATTTTTAATAATGGAACACTTAGATGTTCTGCTATTATCAAAAGATGAAATTTAGCCTTTCAGAAGGATTTTTGACATCATCCTGCATTTTATCATTCTATAAGAAGTGATGGAGTTTAATTACCACCTTTATCTTCAGAGTGATATAACTTGTGATTTGGAAGTTTCCTATGTCATTATGTCTTTTGAAAGAGAGATGATGACATCTCGTATTAAGCCCACAATTTATGTGATCTAATCTTTCTTTAGGGTTTTCCCTTGTGGCTCAGGGGTAAAGAATCTGCCTGCCAATGCCGGTTTGATCCCTGGATTGGGAAGATCCTCTGGAGAAGGAAATGGCAACCCACTCCAGTATTCTTGCCTGGGAAATCCCATGGACAGAGGAGCCTGGTGGTGGACCATAGTCCATAGGGTCGCAAAAGAGTCGGACACGACTTAGCGACTAAACAACAACATTTCCTTAAAATGAGTCCGTGATGCAAATACAGGTCCCCAATTCAGTTGCGTTGGCTCCTCCTCCCTGGGGTCACTAACATCCCTGCCCCTGTTGCTAATTCCACAAAGGCATCTTCACAAGTGACCGCAGCCTGCTTGTCCTCCCCGTCCTCCCTCTGCTTCTCTTCTCCACACTGACCTTCACCTCCGTGGAAAAACAGAGCCCCAGCAAATACATTCTCTCATTTCCTTCTTGCACAACGGAACAAAAAAGAGACTTGCCTGCCTCCTAAACAGTATGACTCTTGGCAAGATCACTCTTCTTCCCACTTGTAGCCTGATGCTGTGGATGTTTGGAAATGTACCGTTCCTGGTGTGTTGTCATAAAGTCATTTAAACCAGCCCTGCCGGGCTTCCCTGGTGGTGCGGTGGTAAAGAAGCCACCTGCCAGTGCGGGAGATACGGGTTCCACTCCTGGTCCGGGACGATCCCGCATGCCGTGGAACAACTAAGCCTGCGCACCACAACTGCTGAGCTTGTGCTCCAGAGCCCGGGGACCACAGTTCCCGAGCACATGTGCCACAGGACTGAAGCCCGTGTGCCCTGGAGCCCACGCTCTGCTACAAGAGAAGCCACCACAATGAGAAGCCCGAGCACAGCAACTAGAGAGCAGCCCCGCTCGCAGCAACTAGAGAAAAGCCTGCACAACAGCGAAGACCCAGCACAGCCAAAAATAAAATAAATTTAAAAAGTAAAAATAAACCAGCCTTGCAGATAAACACTGCAGAGGTACCGGCCCGTAAAAATCGTCTCACCAGCTCACACCACATCAATCAGGTGACGCTATTTTCTGGTGAGTGATAAAATAGATAAAACTAAGATAATTTCAGGATTTCCTTGATGCAGATTGTTTGTGGCTCTACACACACAGTTATCTGCAAGATTAACTTCCAAGTAACGTTTTCAGTTATCATGCTAGTGCTTCACATAAACAACATTGGCAAAAGTAAATTTTCTGCCTGAAGAAACATATCCAGCTGTATTTCAGAAGGAAATGTTTAAGGTCATGTCGCATTGACAGAAAATCTTTGTGGCTATTAAGCCTGAAGCGGACAGAGGGCTAAATACAAGGTCCGGTTTGAGCTGCAGGTAACATTTACGTGTTTGACATTAACTGATAAAGTCTTGAGATTCAAGATTTGTGGGAGAAGCATCAGTGGGGGAAAAAAATGTCAATTCCAAGCCGACAAGGATACCATTGTTGAATAATCGTTAATTATTAATGTTAATAATCGTTAATAATCAATAATGATATCAATATCAATAATATCAATAATCAATAATAACGTTAATAGTCATTAATAATCAATAATTATTGTTGAATAATCGTCAGGAAAGCAAGCAGATGAACAACTCTCACAAAAAGTATTCTAAAACTATATTACTTTGCTTGTTAGGAGTTGCAGGCATATGTTTTGAATTTTCTATCATTTTGTTTGTAGAAAGATTTGCAAGAGGATTATTTTATTGAAATATAAGGCTGGATTGAGAAACGTCCCTCTCAAAGGAATTAGTTAGTTGGGAGGAAGGGCTTCCACTGGCCAGCGTTTAGGTAGCCAGATCTGGGGAGTAACTGATGACTGTTTCCTGAATGTAACAGATGATGCTGGCCAAGTTACCGGGATGCCAGCGGCAGGGGCTGGCAGAGCAAGTACCCTAGATTTCTGAGTCACTGGGCTTCCTAGGGGCTGAAAGTGACCCCAAAGTACACATGGTCCCGATCCCAGAGCATTTGCTAAAGGCTGGGAAATGAAAGACTATATCCTGAACTCATCGCATGCTTGACAATAAGTTTTCCTCTTCTGAATCATGAAAAGTTAATGCAAACCGACCACAGTAACAGCAATATACTGCTCTCTGCCTGCTGCAGCTAGGGGGCTGGGACCCAGCTGAGGAAGTGACCTCTGCCCCGGGAACTGTGACGGTCCCATCCTGACTCTACTGCAGGTCCCAGGCGAGAGCGCACTGGGGCTGTGGGAAGCGTGTCCCTCTGGCAGAACCAGGGCTCTTGGTCGGCAACTCACAAGAGCAGGACATGGCTGAATAGTTATCGAATGAGAGTGCATGGTGGTAGACAGGGCTCTCTGTTCTCCAAGCCACAGCCCAAGCCCTGGACAAGCAGAAGAGCCTACGGTTCCCCTGGGCTGGGTCCCTGTTCCTGTGCACCTTGGCCCCTGCTGTTCTGGACACAGGAAATCCCTTCCTCTCCTACCTTGGCAATGACTACTCCAGGGCAACCTTGTTTAGGACCCTTCCTGCTCTAACCACCACTCCCTCCAACCCTGCCCCAGGCTGAGCCCAAGGCCCTCCTCTTTTCCCACCAGATCACGGCCCTCCCCACAGCCCCAGGCACTGTGCAAGCTGCAAGTTACTGCACGCTATACATGTAGTATATTCATAGACATGAAATAGACAAGCTACAGTAGAGGACAACAAAATACCCACGCAGAAGGCGTATTACTCTCCCCATTTTCACATGAGGAACAAGAGCTGAGCAACCTGCTGAAGGTTACCCTTTTAGAAAGTGGTCCATTCAATGCCCCTGGACCCCCAAGAGGGCCTTATGTCCTAATCCTTGAACCCTGTGACTATGCGACCTAACTTGGCAGAAGGGACTTTGAGGATGTGATTAAGAAATCGAGATGGGAAACGATGCCGGGCAACCTGGATGGTCCATTATAATCCCAAGAGTTCTTGTAAGAGGGAGGCAGAGGATCAAAGTCAGAGATAGAGATCTGACCGCAGAAGTGGAAGTCACAGAGACAGAGATGTGAAGATTCTGTTCTGCTGGCTTTGAAGGAGGGTGAAGGGGCCACGAGCTAAGAATCGCAGACAGCCCCTCAAAGTTGGAAAAGGCCAGCAAACAGATGGTCCCCCAGAGCCTCCAAAGGTAACACTGCCCTGCCAGCATCTTCATTTTAGGACTTCTGACCCCAGGAACTAGAAGATGATAAAGGCATGGTGTCATAAGCCACTGTGAGAGCAGACACAGGAAGCTTACCCGGTGTCCGTGAACTGGAGAGCTAGGCTGTCGCACTGATATAAGGAGAGGAACACCCTTCATTAGCAAAGCGGGTGGTTGAAGGCCCTTTTAAGAACCCCCAGGTACAGGGAGCCCCTGAAGCTTCTGGCACCAAGTCTCAGTGCTCCTGAGGGTGTTAGTGTGATGACTGCAAGTACTAAGAGGGTCAAGAGAGATGGATCCCAAGAAGCCACCAGCCCGGGGGACTCTCCCAACCTAGTCCCCACGCTGGTTATTTCCAGGAACTGGGAGCTTCTGACGTCAGAGATGTGTAGTTTGTGTGCTATGCCCCTCAGAGGAAGCCCGCCGTTGCTGGGCAAGGGCCCCCTCCGTCACCAGGGTGAGTGGGAGGGGAGAGAAGGGACCAGCCCGGACCCTGGGGCCGCAGGCCCCACCGTTGCTCGCAAGGACGTGGCAGGTCCAAGCAGGTAACTCCCTACCGCTTCTGCTCTGGAGAAGCTCAGCCTGTGAGTCACGCCGTCAAGTCTGTCCGCCTCTCTCTCCCTGGTCAGGCAGCTCAAGAAGGACTAATCAGATGAGATAATGAACACCAGCCTCGGTCACCATGAATCACAGGCCCGCAGCCAGCTGAGTCACTCAGTGGCAGGGCTGAGAGAGCTGTGGGGCTCCGTCTGAGCTCACCCTGGAGCTGGGGCCAGATGCTCTAAGTCAGCAGGGCACCCAAGGCCGCGCTTTCCTCCAACAGCTCCGAGTGCTGTGTGTGCTCTGGCCCCAGAACGCTCCTTGGAAGGGAGCGTTGCAACTAAGTCCCCTGTAACTCAAGACGGGGAGATTACCGAGTCTGGGGAGAGGCTGGGCAGGCACGGCCACTAGGGATGCTTCGGGCCACAAAGGTTTGGCCTGGGGAAGCAGCGCTGACCCAAAGTGACCCCACTCAGCTAAAAGGTGTCCGGTCACTCAGCCATTCAGAGCCCGTACAACCGTGTGATGTGCAGATAGTGAGTGCCTCCTCAGCGCTTGTCATCGGGAAGCGTTTGAAGCTGTGAGTCCTACCTTGCCTGGAGGCCCTCCTGTCCAGCTGGGGAGGAGGTCTGGGGGCTGGTCAGGTTCCAAAGCCCAAGCACTAAGGCTCCGGGTACCGCCACTTCCTCTTTCTACCCACCCAAGTTCATCAGCTGACTCACTGGAAAAGCCCCTGATGCTGGGAAAGATTGAAGGCAGGAGGAGAAAGGGGTGACAGAGGATGAGATGGTAGGATGGCGTCACCGACTCGATGGGCATGAGTTTGAGCAAACTCGAGGAGATCATGAAGGACAGGGAAGCCTGGCAGGCTATAGTCCATGGGGTCGCAGAGTCAGACGTGACTTGGTGACTGAACAAGAAGCTCATCAGCGGAGCCTGAGGCCTTGGAAGAACTTTCAGAGAACGAGATAAACGGAGGCACGGTGAATGCCTTGTTGCTGCATCCGGGCTGCGCTCTCTTCTCCTTCAGAAGGTCCCCGGTGCACAGGAGCACTGGCTTGGCTGCAGGGTGGTGGTAGTGGGCTCCACGAGAGCCCCCAGTCCTAAGCAATGTCCGCTCTGTCCTCCATACTCAGGCCATTGCTTCCACATCATGCTTCAAACCCAAGCTGAGGTTCAGTCACTGTTATTTGCCCTCATCACTCCTAAACCCCAAACCCCACCATCAAAGTCGGACAGAGGCCCGTTGGCTCTCTCTCCCCTACAGAGCCCGAGCTGGCCTGGCCCCCTGCCTGGGCCTGGCTGACCACAGAGGCCTTGCCACAGCTGGGGCCTCTGGCCAGAACCAAGGCCGCCCTGCAGCCAATGGGAAGGGGCAGAAGAAAGACAAGATCACTGACACGGTCTTGGAAAATACCCGCTGTGGAATTCACTGTCAGAATACTGGGTGCAGGAACAAGGGGCCAACCCTGGGGTGACGAGCTCCTGCTCTGGGCCGCCCTGCCCTAGGCCCAGGGTCTCTGGCCCCGGAAGATGGGGCAACGGAGGACAGAGACACAGAGGGGACAGGGCCTTCCCCCTTTCACTTCTGAGCATCTGTTTAATGTTAGAGCTTCTGTGGAACTTGGGTTCGAGGCCTGGCTCTTTGGGGTGACGGCCTAGCGCGGGAACTCGGCTGGACTCGGTCACAATCCCAGCCTCGCGACCTTGGGAAATGACTTCCGGCCTCTGAGTCTGAGCTTCTGCCTTCCATAAAGCTGCGGTCATTGTCTCCACTTCAGGCGTCCTGTCCTGGGAGGTTTACGCAAACCAGGCTGAGCCCAGGTCCAGGGGCCCGTGGGCAGGAAGTGATGAACCATCTCTCAGGGACCCGACCACAGAGGCCACTTCCTGGCTACCTTCCCACCTGGGTGCTTTTTTTCTGGGACACATGCCTCTGTCCCTCTGCTTTCAGAACAAAAAGGCATTCAAGGCCCTTGAACACCTGTCTCCGAGCTCTTCCTCTGGCGTCCAGGCCTCCCACGCTGGGCCCTCCCTCTGAACATCCTTCCCCATCACAGACACACGCATCAGCTCGGCTCTGGCCTTCCCGAGGCAGCCCCACCCCCCCACCGCCCCTCGCCCCCTGGCTGCACCGACATCCTCTCTGGCACCCTCTGCCCACGGCTGGGGCTGTCATTCAAGCGCCAAGAAGGACTTGGCACACAATCAGGGTTGTGGGCGGGGATGTCCTGCCGCCTGTCTGCCCGGCTCCCTGTTAAGCCGTCTGAGGGCAGCGGTCCTGGCTGATTCAGCCCTGTCTCCCCACGGGCACACGGAAGGTACTCATACGTCTCTGGCCAGACCATTCTGTTGTGCCTTGGGGCGGGCTCCAGACAGCACCCACTTTTGCGTGCCCTGCGCCAAGCAGGCCCCGGTCGCACCACAAAGCCCATCACTTCAGCCCAACAGAAGGAAGGTTCTCGATAGCACGCTCTGGGAGGGATGCTCACGGAAACAGAGGGCGGGCTTCGCAGCCTCAGCCCCCAGGTTGGTGGCGGCCACGTACCTGGTCCCCAGAGGGTGACGCACTGCTGCTCATGGGTCTGGCAGATGCCATTGTAGCAGTAGCCATCCACCCCCTGGCATGGGTGCCCATCGTGCAGGTACACGTTGGCTGGGCAGTGAGGACTGGCCCCAGTGCAGAACTCCGGGAGGTCGCAGGCATTGCTGGGGTCCCTACACGCGGTTCCCGCCAGCTTCAGCTGCAAGGAGAGGGCAGTTTATAAGCACCTAACTGCAGGAAACGGGGAAGAGTGGTCCCAGTAACACTCTGGGTAGATGGGAGCAGGGCTACCCCGTGTAGCCTCATGTAGACGGGTGCGGACTTCAAAGGAAGTTCCCTTTACTGAAGGGAGAGCTCGTTAAGTAAACAGTCTCCCTCTGGGATTCACCTTTCCACTGTGGGTGGTAGGGGCAACTAAGATGCAGCTCTTTTTAACTTCCTGCAACATCAAGTTTTCCTGGTAAGCAGACAAGCTGGACGCTGGCCCCTGGGCCTTGGAGGAGTGGGGTGCTACCTGATGGACCCATCGATTCTTAAGAACAAGATCTCTGGTCACCAACACCATCACTTGTTTTAAGATGACATTTGCACTTAAAGCATTCACTTTTGTGGGCAAGATGACAAAAATCATCCCAAGGGCATACTTGCAACAGTGATTTTACTTTGCAATCAAATCATAGAGCTGGAAACCTGTCTGTAGGACTTTACAGGGGCAGGGAGAGAAGTAGTAAACCAGAGGAGCCACACAGGATGTTAAGGGACCATGCAAACGATGCCTCATCTTTTTGATGTTGAGGAGCGTATGGCTCAGGGTGGCTTGTCTGAGGTTATAGAGCCAGTGACCAGCCCCGCCTCAAAGCCCCCTCTCCAGGGACTTCACCACCAGCAGCTGCAAGCCAGGCGTGTCAGCTTCTTTAACATCCCCATGAGCTAATCACAGGAAAGGGGTGAAGGATACTTTAAGCTGAATGTGAAATGTCACAGTGCACTTTGGAAACACTGCGCTTCTGCCTGGGTGGCTAAGAGGGAGTTTCCTGCAAGCAGAAGGTCAAGATCAATTGCTTAATTAAAAGGAAATAAAACTTTACCCTTGGAACATCTGAATCAAAAGCTCAGACTTCGACTCTGCCAGATCTCAGCTCTGAACAGTGAGACAAACGATGGAACTGCCAACACGAATGCAGTCAGGATGGCAGAGTCTAAAACTGCCAACTTGGCTGGGCTGGGTCAGCCAGCACCTTCTGTCGGGGGTCGTCAAGAGCAAGATGCTGAGGTCGTGGAGAACAACCCGCCCAGCACCTCAGCCAGCAGGCAGACATTCTTGGGATGGAGCGGAGGGACCTGATGTGAGTACTCCCTGCTAGAGGGGGAACTGGTTCTCAAAGACTTTCTCCAACAGCGGGACCAGAACAGTTAATGGGGAGCCTGAGTTTTTTGGTCCAATTCCTTTCCAGCTCATAAATTATTTACTACAGATGACTTAGCATTAAAATGTGCATTTCACACAAAGATTAGAAGATAATAAAAATAGGAGGTAGAGAGTACCAGCTTGTGTGGTGAGGACCACAGTTTCCCCAGCAGTGAGCGCTGGGAAATCACCCTGCCCTGTAGCTAGCCCTGCGTCGGTGTTGAACCTGCAGAACCCATGGGTGACCTTGGGAGCAGGAGGACTCACCCGGCAGTTTTCACAGCACAGTCCGTGCGCGCAGACAGCGTCTGGCTTCAGGGCACAGGTGGTGGCATTGCAGCAGAGATTCTGACATTCCTGGAGACGGGAAGAGGTTTGACAGGGTCACCGGGGGGCCACTACTCACCAAAAGCGAAGGTTGCACCTTCAGTGACTGGAAAGGGAAGAAAGAACCCGAGGGCCTGGCTCTTGAGCTGAAAACCAGCCTGACCGAGGATTATCTTCCTTTGGAAGAAAGCAGAGCTTCTGGTAAGTGTTTATGAACTGCCTGGGAGTGCGTGTCCCTGGGAAAAGTCAGTAGCACTCAAGCATCTTTCACGATGGGGTGAGGGATGGGGACAGAAGGCTGGCTGGCTCCAGAGGCCATTCGCATCGGCAGTGGGTGGGGCCGTGTGTATGTCTTCGAGGACCGCAGGCCTCAATGCAGTGACCTGTATCAGGATCACTGGAGCCTTTGAATGTGTTTAAAAGTCTCCATAGATGCATACAAACTTAACTCTTCAAAGACTGACCCAGAGTTTAACCGAGAGCACAGTGGCAGGAAATGAAGTCAAACTAGTTGTGTTTGAACCACAGCAGTCCAACCTGGAGCTGCAGCTGGACTCTCGGTCAGCACAGGGAGGGTGTCTCACCCACCAAGACACTCCTCAGGTCAGAAAAGCGCCTCAGAATGAGCAAGAGACCGGAAGGAGGTCTGTGGGCTGTGCCCATAGATTTGCAAGGGATTTAAACAGGTCAAATGGTAGATGGATGGTCCTCTCTGAGATAAACACGAGAGAGGAAGTGAACTCCTGTGTTATGCTGCATTTCACAGGTACCCAAGTTTTTGTCACATAAAGAAACAAGAGGCTATAGTTTTGCTTAGCTCTCAACAGAAGGCCTGCACATATCTATTCAATGTATTTATGACATCGTGGGCTTTAGGACATTCTGGTAACTTGGAGTTGACACACTTTAGAAGAAATTGAATTGCCATTAGAAAGGGGAGCTCAACAGAGTCTTCAGAATTGAGTTGATCAATGTCCCTTTATTTTCTCTTATATATGGTTTGTGCTGAAGAATTTATATGTTATTGGCTACAGGCCCATCACATACTATTTTCATAGTGTAACAGTTTACTCCCCAAACCATCTCCCATGAATGAATTTATCATCAGTATCATAAATGCAGTGAATAAAACATTGATAACCCAGAAGATTTATGGCTCAACCAGGATATGTCAACTGTATCCCGTGTAAAACTCTATGAACGATGTTCCCAGTGACTGCTCACTCCTATTACACATACACCCCAGGTTATTCAATTTTAAATTTGCTCAAGGACTTCATAAACATCCAGAGTGTGTAATATATACAGTAGGAGAAAACTGCCAACCTGAAGCCAATACTGTAACTTTCAGGATAGTAAGGAATTCCAACTCATGGATTTACAAGCCTAAAACATTCAGGAACTTGTTGTGTTTTTATAAGCGGAGTCCATCAGTGGTAATGCTGATCAGTGTCACTGCAGGTGTGACGATGCCGTCCTGTACGGATGCGCTAAATGGCTCTTGTAATGGCACGTGGGCCGCTGACAGATCACAGACTCCCTTGCACCTCTAAGGTACATCAGCCATCCTAAAACTGGTTTGTAAGACCCTTTAAGAACCAGGTCCCAATCCCCCCGAGGAAACTGCTAAATAATATACACAGAAGTTCAAATGGAAACGAAGCCAAATAGCATGGTTTTGACTTCAAAAGGGATTGATAATGTGAGCAAGATAACTAAATTTAAAAGATATTTGCAAGCTACTGGCATGCAATTGACTTTAAACAAGGAGATAAGGCTGCTTTTTCAACCCTATTAGCTTGGAAGAATGAGCGAGTTGTCAGGAAACCCTTATGGTGGATATAAATCTAATGTCCCGGACTCAAGGCTTCAGCACTCACTTGCCTTTTAACTACCCAGAATCTATTTCTTCTGCAGAACTCTGTTTATCAGAAGAGACAAATGCTTCATCCGTTGGTGCAGCTATTATTTTAGTGTTCAATAGAGAAGTTCAACAGAGTCGACAAACGCTCAGCCTCCAACGACTGAAGAGTAATGAAGCCGTGAGAGGATTTTCAGCAAATGCCCTGATTGTCATTCTTGGGTTGTAGGTAGTAGGCAGAGGTTCCTAGTAACCATGAACTGGGCTGAGGTAACAATGCATCTTCTTGAAAAGAGTGGCCATTATTTCTGAGAGCAGAAGCTGGGTCCCACCGTGAGCTGGGACAGTGGTTCTGACCCATTTACTCACCGAGGTGGTGACACCAGAGTGGTGGTGTCCAGGGGATGCATGGGCTGATAGGAAACAAAGCCATGATGGTTATTTACCGTGCTTGAGCGCTGAGTGGGGCAATAAAGAACCCAGGTTCACTAAAGTATTGGTCAGTTTGGAACCTGGAAATGGGCTTTCATACCATCAGAGCGCAGTGTGACCTTAAACCTTAAAAAGTCAACAAATAAAAAAAATTAAAAATTAGAAAACTAAAAATTGAGGCAAAAAGCTTGCCCGTGACTTTCAAAGATTTCTTGGGAGAAAGAACTCTGGATGAAGAGATTGAGAGTTCTCTTCAGATATCAAGGACTTATTAAATGAGGGCCCTCCACATAGAATAACATGCAGGGAGAGTATAGCTCTGCCTAAGCAAGGAGTCTGGGTTCATAAAAATCTGTCCTGCAAGGCAGTAAGTTGCCTGGAGAGACAGTAACCTCCCTGTCAAAGCTGAATGACTCCTTGATGGGGGTAAAAGAGAAGGTCACAATATCCATGGCAAATTTCAGGCACTCAAGGATTTGCTGATGCGATGCTGGTGACGGCAGTGGAAATGAAGATGAGGCGGTGGTGGAAATGACAACAGTGATGTGGTAGAAATGGTAACCGTGGTGACATTCACCCTGCTGATGTGGAGGGAGGAAGGGATGCCGGTGGTCATGCTGGTCTATGGAATAAATGACTCTGGTAATAGAGTCATCCCAAACCTGAGAGTTCGTGGCTTCAGGGAGAGCTGCCAAATTTATTCAAATTAATAAACAATTACAAGGAGCTCAAACAAAAGATAAACCATTTCAAGTCAACCTGACCTCTCCTGAGAAACAGGAATAATTTAAACTGTTTTTTTTCCTTTAAGCAATTAGAAAAAAATCTCTGAACAATTTCCCCTTTGTATAACCTATCCCATGATGGTTTCAAGTTTTCCTCCACTCATCAAAAAGAGTTTCTGTAAGGCCATAATTAGGATTTTGTTCCTGTGTAGTAACCAAGCTTTGTGTGCTGTGAGCAAAATTAAACAGCCTCATGGACAGCGCTGTGACCCTGGGTGAATCCTGAATTTAGCAAGGGCACAGAAACACTTGATCAACCTGCCTCTTCAACCCCTGTCCCCGAGCACTTATATTCACTTTTAATATTCTTACAGGAATGGTCAGATAGAGTCCAGGATTATTCCTGCTGCCATGGAAAAGCTCAGAGGATTGGAGAGGGTGGGATACGATGAGGAGTCCACAACCAGCTGTTTGTCTGATGAACACAGCGATGCAAGGGAAGTCTCAGAATCTCAGCACAAGTCTCCTTCCATCCTAGAATCCCCCTTTGAGAGCAGCCCTCCAAGATGTGCTCTTCCTAAGCCCTCACCAGGCCCATTTGTGAATTTAGCTAATACCCACCTTGAACTTGTCTACCACTGCAGCTTGCATAAGCTCCCAGAGCGGGACTCGCACGTGTAGACAGCCTGCTATGCAACCGGGTGACTTTGATTTATTCTAAACACAACCTTCTCCAAACTTTGAGGGGGCTCTTGTTTTACCAGGCAGTCTCGCTGTGCCCTTTCTCTCTCCTTCCCAAGATTATTCAGAGATTTAAAAAAAAAAAATGGCTGCTACAATTTTGATGTTGATTAACTTTACCCTGGGCCCTATGAAAGCACGAAAATGTCCTGACAGTGGCTGGAAAGCAGGGTGAAATAAGCCTTTTGCTGGATTAAAAATGTTCTCTGCTCTGGCTTATTGCTTCTGAAAGCTGACAAGCTGAGAGGCAGGAGACTGGGAGCCTCAGGTCACACATACAGAGGAGGCTGTGGAGACAAGGGCAGAATTTCAACTCGGGAGGCCGCTCTTGGTTAAACATGAACGCTGCTTATTCAAATTCCCCTCGGGCTGCACACCTTGCAGAGAGAAAGACTTGGGGCTTACTAGCCATTTGAAGCCAGCATTCCAAGGCTTTCTTCTCTGTCAAATTCAAAGCTAAATGCTTTTTCATTGTTCTTGTCCTCATCTTCCCGAGACTGCCGTGTCCTTCAACAGAGAAGATTCTTTATCTCTTTAAACCAGTGATACAACTTAATTCACGCAATACTTAGCATTCAAGAAGGCCATCCTGGCTTATGAAGCTTGCTCAAGGTGGCCCTAGGACTTTCCCATCCTGATTCTCCAGCACTATTCAAATTCTTGCTGGTTGGCCCAGCTGTAAACATGAGACAAATGTCCTGTAAACGTTTCTCTTACCTCTGGTTCCCCACAGTCACATTCCTCTCCTTCTTCAACGTATCCATTCCCGCACTTCTGGCCCCCGAAGGACTGCTTCACTTCCGGCAGGTTGAACAGACACATGCCCATGCCCTTCTGCAGGCTGGCCTCCAGGTCCTTCCTGCTGCAGCTGCTGAACATCATGGGGAACGGGAACCTGCAGGAAGGAGGCCGGATGTCAGTCGTCAGGGAACAGAATGGGCTGTGCATCACCCTTCTTGTGCCAGTGCGAGTGGTACCCACGGGCATCATCTGGGCGGGTGGTCACTCTCTCAATGAACAAAAGCTTGAATGCTCTAAAATGAGGCACCTTCTAAACCCTGCATCCAATCCTGCACCGTTCCAGCACCACTGAATGAGGAAGTGCTACTGGCTCAGTCATATCTTGGCTCTTTGTGATCCCGTGAACTGTAGCCTGCCAGGCTCCTCTCTGTCCACAGAATTCTCCAGGAGAGAATACTGGAGTGGTTTGCCGTTCCCTTATCCAGGGGATCTTCCTGACCCAGAGATGGAACCTGGGTCTCCTGCATTGCAGGCAGATTCTTTACCGTCTAAGCCACGGGTGCTTTATCCCCCAAGAAACGATCCTTGGATGGTTTTCAAATCGACAACTCTAGACAGTGTCTCATTGCAGACATCATTAATAGTTCTGTGTGAAATGATATGATGGAGAGTGAAGACTCAGGACCCGTAGCTTGTAATATAACTATGTGAGGAAGTTTTTTAACTTCATTGCTCGGAATGGCCATCATCAGAAAGTCTACACATAATAAAGGCTGGAGAGGGTGTGGAGAAGAGGGAGCCCTCCTACACTGTTGGTGGGGATGTAAATTGGCGCAGCTACTAGGGAGAACAGCATGGAGGGTCCTTAAAAACACTAAAAATAGAGTCACCGTATGATTCTGCAATCCCACTCCTGGACATATATCCAGAAAAGATGAAGACTAATTTAAAAAGGACACATGCAACCTATGTTTATAGCGGCAATATTTACGATAGCCAACATGTGGGAACAACCTAAATGCTCATCAATAGATGAATGGATGAAGAAGGTGTGGTCCATATATGTACAAGGGAATATTACTCAGCCATAAAAAGGATGAACAATGCCATCTGCACCAACATGGATGGACGTAGAGATTACCATATTAAGAGAATTCAGAGAAAGACAAATCACCTGATATCACTTATATGTGGAATATAAAAAATAATAAAAATAAACTTATTTACAGAAATAGACTCTCAGACATAGAAAACAAACTTATGGTTACCAAAGCAGAAGGGAGAGAGGGATAGATTAGGGGGTTGGGGTTAGCAGATAACAAACTACTATATATAAAACAGATAACCAACAAGGAGAAGATTCTTGAGAGTCCCTTGGGCTGCAAGGAGATCAAACCGTCAAACCTAAAGGAAATCAACCCTGAATATTCATTGGATGAACTGATGCTGACGCTCCAATACTTTGGCCACTTGATGTAAAGATCTGATTCACTGGAAAAAGACCCTGATGCTGGGAAAGACTGAAGGCAGAAGAAGAAGGGGACGACAGGGGATGAGATGGCTGGATGGCATCACCAACTCGATGGACATGAGTTTGAGCAAGATCTGCGAGCTGGTGATGGACAGGGAAGCCTGGTGTGCTACAGCCCATGGGGTCTCAAAGAGTTGGATGCGACTGAACAACAAAACCAACAAGACCTAATATATAGCACAGGGAATGATATATTAATACGTATCTTTTAATAACCTATAATGAAAAGAATCAAAAAGTATATATAACTGAATTACTTTGCTGTACACTAGAAACTAACACATTGTAAATCAACTATACTTCAATTAAAAATAGTAATAAAGGCAATTGCTACCCTGAGGCAGGGGGAAGGTACAAATGACTGAGCTTATCAGCTCCCTGGCTTCACGGACATCATTTCCACCGGGGGCCAGTGGTCAGAGCACAGCTGATACTGGTTTGGACCCATGAAGGGCAAATTGCTGTCTCCTCAGGCACAGCCTTAAAAGAACAGAGGAGGTCAGAAGTGCGGGTCCTGCTCTTGTCTCTAAAAACCAGGCCTGCAAAGAATGTGGCCAAGTTGGCCGATGTCCCCACAAAGCTCAATCTCCCCCTCCCCTGGCCGCGAGGGGTATGCCAGCCCCCTCACACCTGGACGGGCTGTGTGACAATTCTTGGTGACGGAATTAGCAGGGGTGAAATGGCATGCAATTAAGTGGCGATTCCTTCCTCTTCCCTGTGGCCAGCTGAGTTCAGAACATCCCAGCATCCTAGCAGGGAATGAGGCAGAACGTCACCTGCTCCCGACTCACCGCACAGCGCAGAGCCCCACAGCAGCACATGGAAGGGAACCCCCACCCAGGACGGTAAGCCACTGGAAACCGGGGCTTCTTCCTACAGCTGCTAGTGTTCCCTAACATATACACAACATCTGACTCTCTTACGAACGCATTTCCCCATGCCTTAGGCAGCAATTATAAGGGCTAAGCCCACCAGAAACCCAAGTTTTATCACTTAGTGAGCCAGCAGAGCCTGCCCACCAGCAAGCCCAAGCATCCTCTCCCATGCTGACGTTTAGAGGATGACATTATGATTGGATCCCAGTCAACTGGCCAAACCAACGCGTGCTGCTCTGTCTCCCTGAGGATGACAGACTAGCCACCATTCAATGACTGAATCTGGAAATATTTCAAGACCGTGATGGGTTCCAGGGCCAAATGGTTAATCCTGCTGTCTCCCCAAGTGTTTTCTATCAATCTCAGTTATTAACTCTGAAGTATAATTCTAATCTACAGGCAAATTAATACATGCAAAGTCTTGCTCTCGGATACACCAGCAATAAACCAAGACTTATCTGGAGTGCTGTAACAAAGTTCCTTTTGAACTCTCTGTAACTTTCCTGGGCAGACAGACTGATTATTCCTGGTATCAAAGTGATGCTGAATAGCTTCAGATGACGAACCATAAGAAAGAGTGTAATTCTGTCCATTGAGAAGGGCTTTGTGTGGAAAATACGATGTATTGCACAGGGGATAGAAAACAGTCCTTTGCAGTAGAAGAGATTGAACCTTCTCCTGTGTGAGCTTTTCCCAGAATGCCCCATCTCAGGCCTGATCCTGGAGGCTAAATCTCACTCTCACGCCAACAATGCCTAACCAGGTGTTGTGATGAGAGCTTGCCAGTTCATTCTGGGAGGAAACTGATTTCTAGAAAACGGTAACAAGGAGTTAGGAGAGGCACTTGGATCGACTGTGAGCCTCGGGAAGGGTTTACACCAAGATTCACAGCAGCTGAGAGAAGCCCAGTGAAGGAGGGGTTATCAACCACCCAGTTCCCAAGGCAGCAAGACATGTGCAGGGCTGAGACCAGCTCCAGGCACAGCTCCGACAAGCACTCCGATCTCACTGTCTTTCAAAAGAAATACATTTTAATTTTTTTTTTTAGCGGGGGGTTGACATTAAAAAAGGAACAGAAACAAGATGAGATCAGTGTAAGTTCAGCATTTAAATTCAGAGCATCTGGGAGAGGAGAACAGATCACTAGTAGCAAAAAATGACTGCGTGTCTGTGCTGGGTATGGTCAGATAAGACTCGAGTTATCTGTGTAACAGGACGTTTCTTGTTCTTAGGTTTTTTTTTTTTCCTTTCTCCTATTCTGTTGAAGGACAAAGCCCAGATGCTCTTAAAAGTTTTTTCTTGTTTCGTGTCATGGATAACATCCATCCAATTCACAGCTTCTCAACCTTGCTCTGAGGAAGAGCGTCCAGGCACTAATTCCTCGAGGTGCCTTCGTCTGCTTGTTTTTTAACTTTATTTTTAACGGAAGGATGATTGCTTTACAATGTTGCATTGGTTTCTGCCATACATCAGCATGAATCAGCTGTAGGTACCCACCCATCCGCTCGCTCTTGAACTCCCTCCGCCCACCCCAACCCACCCCTCTAGGCTGTCATAGAGAGGTCCCTGTTTTAACAACAGAACAGCATGGCCACGAGGTGTGGAGGAGGTCACTGACACCGGTCCTTTGTTCCATCACTCCCAGCACAGAGCTGGGTCTTACACCAAGCAGCCCAGTTTCACCGGCGTGACACCTGACTTCAAAGTCGGGACAAGGAAAACCTCCACCAGCTGCCAGCTCACAGCTCCTGCCCCGAGCACAGTGAGTGGGGCATCTTTCCCTCCGATCTGGACCTTCCTGACTCGCTCTGAGGGAGCCCAGGGCTGCAAGACCCTTTAGGAAGGCTGCAACCCTTCCCCATACTTTCCCATACAGTCCTCTCCGTGGGGACTGGTCAACATTTCCCCTCTAAGGGAGAATGGAAAAAGGCCACTTGCATCCTCCAAGACCTCTCATTGGATGACAAATGGTGATGTGACCAGGGAGCGTTCTTCACCTGCCTTCATCCTTTCATGATTTCTCATCATGGGGAACAGTGACTATTTCTCTCTGATAGAATATTCCTGAGCCTTATTGGGGGACATTTAGAGAAAGTCAGGCTTTGGAGGAATAAGAGCAGAGAGTAACCTGTCACTCATCATTCAATTATTATGCAAGTATTTATTCAACACCTGAGTGCAAAGTATTGTACCAGGTCCTGGAGAGACCGGAGTGAATAAAACACACACCCAAATCTTGGCCATGGTGGAGCTTGCATGTGGTGGGGCAGGCAGATAATACAGAAGATAAGGGAGTAAATTATGTGTTAGAAAGGAATGAACACGAAGGAGAAAAGTAAGACAGGTCAGGGGGCAAGGATATAGGAGGTCTTGACCTCTTAGGGGAAGATGATCAGGGAAGACCGCACAGGAAGGCAGGCATTTGGGATCTGAGGGAAAAAGCTGGATGCACCAGGAGGAAGAATGTTCTAGGCAGAGGGAGGAGCCGGTGCAAAGGGGTATGGGCAGGTGTGACAGTCCTAGAGGACTTTGTTCAGCAGACAGCAGCAGGTTCTTCTTTCAGTGACACATACCCAGAGGAGTGACCCCCTCCCCAGAGAAGACTCCTAGGCCCTCTGAGGTCAGGTGGATGGCAAAAGATGACCATGGAACATCATTAAAGGGGGAGAGGAGCATTGCCCTGCATGGACCAGGCATTGATAACTGCTTAAGGTACTTTTCATAATAATTTCAAACTAGTATTCCTCCCCACATTTTTTTTTAAACCAAACTAGTTTTGACTGACAAACAAGGGTCTGATGCTGGAGTCCTCCTGGTTGACCAGTGTGTGGCAGGGAAGAAGAGAGTACCTAAAAACTATACCTAACCCAATGCGCCCCGGAGAGAGACAGAATTCAGTCATCTAAAATGGTTTCATGCAAATCAGAACTACCTTGAAGTACCACCTCACACCAGTCAGAACAGCCACCATCGCAAAACCTACAACTAACAAATACTGGACAAGGTGTGGAGAAAAGGGAGCCCTTCTACACTGTTGGTAGGAATATGAACTGGAGTAGCCCCTACGGAGAACAGTATGGAGGTTTCTCAAAAAAACTAGAGTTGCCGTATGATCAAGCAATCCCACTCCTGGGCATACATGCAAACAAAACTGTATCCAAAAAGATACACGCACTCTTATGTTCACAGCATCACCATTCACAATAGCCAAGACGTGAAAGCAACCTAAATGTCCATCAGCAGAGGAACGGATAAAGCAGACATGGCACATCATACCACGGTGTGTTCAGTTCAGTTCAGCCACTCAGTCATGTCCGACTCTGCAATCCCATGAATCGCAGCACGCCAGGCCTCCCTGTCCATCACCAACTCCCAGAGTTCACCCAGACTCACATCCATCGAGTCAATGATGCCATCCAGCCATCTCATCCTCTGTCGTCCCCTTCTCCTCCTGCACCCAATCCCTCCCAGCATCAGTCTTTTCCAATGAGTCAACTTTTCGCATGAGGTGGCCAAAGTACTGGAGTTTCAGCTTCAGCATCAGTCCTTCCAATGAACACCCAGGACTGATCTCCTTTAGAATGGACTGGTTGGATCTCCTTGCTGTCCAAGGGACTCTCCAGAGTCTTCTCCAACACCACAGTTCCAAAGCATCAATTCTTTGGCGCTCAGCCTTCTTTATAGTCCAACTCTCACATCCATACATGACCACTGGAAAAACCATAGCCTTGACTAGACGGACCTTTGTTGGCAAAGTAATGTCTCTGCTTTTGAATATGCTATCTAGGTTGGTGATAACTTTCCTTCCAAGGAGTAAGTGTCTTTTAATTTCATGGCTGCAGTCACCATCTGCAGTGATTTTGGAGCCCATAAAAATAAAGTCAGCCACTGTTTCCCCATCTATTTCCCATGAAGTGATGGGGCCAGATGCCATAATCATGGATGCAACTAGAGATTATCATGCTAAGTGAAGTCGATCAGAAAGAAAGACAAATGCCATATGTTATCACTTACACATGGAATCTAAAATATGACAGTAATGACCTTATCTACAAAACAAACTCATAGACACAGAATGGACGTGTGGTTGCCAAGGTGGGGGGTGAGGGAGGCGGGGAAAGGGAGTTTGGGGTTAACAAATGTAAACTAGTATATAGAAGGAGTGGATAAACACCAAGGCCCTACTGTACAGCATAGAGATCTACATTCAGCACCTTGTGATAAACCAGTAACAGGAAAGGCTAAGAGTGTATAACTGATCCGTTTTGCTGTACAGCAGAAATCGACACATTATACATCAACTATGCTTCAATAAAAAGTAAAATGATTTCAGGTCAAGAGATAAGGGAATTTGATGATACCAAATATTAGATCTAACTATAATAGAATCCTGATTTACACACATAGCCACAGGAAAGAATGACTCCAGGAAAATGCTTGGCACGGCCAAGCTCATCGCCCTGCTTCCCAGGTACCAACCCTGCTTCTGACTTCTGATGACACCAAAATGAAGCCTTTTGGGTGGCATGCTCACTCCTCCTCCATTCATCTGCTCACTCACAGGAGCAGCAGCTGTTTCAGAGCTCTGAGGAGGATCCTGTGATGATTGAACTGTGGCTCCAGGCTTCCCCGTCTTTCCTTGCTGACCTCTGTCAAGGGAACTACCGGACACGGCCACTCACTGCCTCTTCACCCATATAACTAAAATGCTAGAAATGCATTCACATTATGCACATTTATCCACATGTATAAATTATGCAAATATATAAGCATATTCATTACACTGAATTGATGTATATATATTTGGAATAACTTGAGAACCTGCTTTAAGCTAGATGATATGGTGGGTACTCTCTCATAGTAATATTTTCTTCTTTATGCTGTTTTAAATTTACACTTTAAAACAACCCCATGAAATAGGTTTGTTATCCCTATTTTGCAAATGAGGTGAAGGCATTTAAGAGTTCTCACTCCAGTGTTCTTGCTGGGATAATCCCACGGACAGAGAAGCCTGGCAGGCTATAGTCCATGGGGCTGCAAAGAGTTGTACCTGACTGAACATACAAGCAAAATAAAAAGGCAAAGCAAAGTTGGGAGATGGCAGAGCCTAGATCTGATCCCAAGTGTGGTTATTTAAAAAACTCTGCTCACTGAGGATATCAGTTCAGCCCTGGATTTTCCACAGTAAACTGCTGAGATATGGACAGTGATCAGTACGGCCCTGATGCTCGGACTTACATACGGAGGAGGAACCATTCTCTCAACTCAACACCTGCCTGAATCAGAGCCCCTCAAGTGGTCCCAGCATCAGTATCACCCGGCAACCCAGCAGAAATGGAGATGCTCAGACCCCACCTGGACCTGCTGCCCTGGAAGAACTCAGGGGTGGGGGCCCCACGACTGTGTTTCAACAAGCTCTCCAGGTGACTTCATTTTAAACCGAAGTAAAATCCACATGACAAAATCACCACTTAGAAATACACAATCCCCAGCGTTTATGCATTTATGGTGTTACACAAACATCACCACTTATTCCAGAACGTTTTCCTGAGCGCCGCCCCCCCCCCCCAAAAAAAAGCCAGCCCATGAAGCAGACACTCCTCACCCCCACTCCTCCAGTTCCTGTCGACCACAACTCTGCTGTCTCTCTCTGGATTTGTCTGGTCAGGACATTTCGTGTAAATGGAACCTTCCAACGTGTGACCTTTCATGTCTGGCTTCTTTCAACATATTTCCAAGGGTCATCCACGCTGTAGCACTCTCAGTACTTCATTTATTTCAATGACTGAATAGTATTCCATGGGAAGTAAGATTACATCACAATTTGTGTATCTATTCATCACCTGATGGTGCTGGTGATTTACCAAATGATCAAAATTAAAGATTGGGAGCAAGTGACCTAGGTTTAAAATTCAAATGCTATAAAGATAATACATGGACAAAGCCACACTTATTGGTGTGAATGATAAGAAATACAAACCATGTGCCTTGCAGGTCACTTTTCTTGCACTTAAATTAGAAATAGTTCTGTTTTCCCCCATGGTTTGATTTTTCTAAGAAAAGCTCAATGTACAGCATTTTGAAACCTTACGTGACCGCAGGTATGTGCTAGAAATTTCATGAGAATCTTAAAGTCAAATTCAAGTCACAAATGAATTTTCAAATATTGTTAAATATTAGAGCAGTTGAACTGATTAATCGTTGTACTTTAAGGTGCCAGAAGATCCTGACTGAACAGAAAGATGTTTCTGTTTTGAAGCAAATTCCTCCCACTCGCTTTGAACTCCAAAGTATGATAGTTCTGCCTTCTTTTAGCTCATTTTGTTCCCTTATTTTATAGCCTTACTCCTTAGACAATTAATGAAAAGAACATTGAATTAGGCCATGTAGTTGTTCATGACATTGAGGATCCCGTGCAGCCCATGGTGGGTAGTTTAAAAAAGACAAGCCTCAGTTTCTTCTAGAGCTTTTGGCAAACTCATCATAATGTGCTTTTTAATACTTTTCATAAATCATCCCAAATACGTCAGGACAGCAGCTAATTGAATTGACATATAGCAGTGACAGGCTGATGCAAAGCAATAAAACTGGAGAACTATTCAGAAAAGAGGCCTTTCTGCATGATACTTTCCCTTGGCACAAGAAGGCTTTACAATGATTATACGTAAGGACCCAGAAAAAAAGGCTGCTTTCAGTTCACGGGCAGAGAATTTCTTGCAGACACCATGCCAGGGTGACCGGCTCCTGCTTAGGTGTGACCTTCTTAGTTAAGACACGTCTGCCTTTTTCCTAATATTTAAATACCAAGGACACTTGGGGGTAAATTTACCATGCTGAATGCAAGATTAGAAAGAAAAAGCTGATGAAACAGACAGCTGCATTGATTCTGGAGAAAACACATACACAGAACCTACTTTCCAAAAGCGGAATGCCACTTACGGCTTCCCACCATAAATGCAGTCACAGCTTAATATTTCAGCCGTCACCAAGCTGCCAAGTAAAACATTATTAGGGGTTACTTTTACTTTGACAAATGTGCAGTCAGAAAACTCTTTTCTTGTAGGAGCCTATTGTGTGTCTCACGGCTGTATTCCTGGGGGTGAATCATACTAAGACCATTTATCAAGCCTGACAGTGGAAGTAGGGCGTTATCTGCCTTGCAAAAGCTCTCTGGGAATTATCTTCTCTTGTTGGCAATTAGGCAGCCCGGGCAAGCAGCAGCAATCAGGCTGGATTCACCGGGGCTGCAGGTCACTGCTCTCCGTCTTCTTCGACTTCCTTGCCTCGTTAATCAGTGTGTGCTGGGTCCCAAAGAACCTGGGGTTCCCCAGCTCCAAGCTCTGGGAGTGACAACAGCCCACATGCTGACTGCAGGAAAGAAAGGCAGGTGACTGCAGCAAGAAGGATGGCAGAACGTGGGCAGCTGCTGAGAACAGCTTGAAGCTGACACAACCGTGTGACAGGAGAAGCCAGCATCGCAGGAAATCAGGGATGGGAAGTCACCCAGATTTCTGTTTAACTCGATTGGAAATGAAGAAAGAAAACTTCACATCTTTTACAGCCAATAAATGATTAGATGGTAAAGGGATACTGTTTTGGGGAAATACGTTGCTGACTTTCTGCTTCCCACTGATTTCTTCCTACAACTGGAATGGAGTTTTATTTTCTCCTGACGGTGAAAGTGATGGATGCAACAGGCCTGGGAGGCTCTTCTTTACAAGGCACAGAGGAGACGGAGGAGAATCGAAATTGGAAGACTTCAGTCTGAGCACGCATCTGTTAAAACTAAAGCTCAGTCTTACACCCAAGTCTCAGTCTTCACATCTATACTGGGAATAACAACAACTCCCTCGGGTGTTGAGGGAGAGGACAAGTGAGACTCACAAAAACGGGAGCGTCTTTGGTTAATTTCAAAGATGCTAGTTGCCAGTATTTGCCTGAAAGAATGTGTATCTCTCTTCCTTATTTAGAGGTGCTGCTTTGGCTATTTCGAGTTACAGGTCGCCAGTGCCTTGCGCTTAGAAACATTTTTCAACAGGGTACAGACTTTATGACAATTGTAGCCCCAGCGTAGCCCTCTTTAAATGGCAAAACTGCAAGTACAAGTCAACTCGAGAGAAAGATGATTCAGGAGGCAAAGGCATGATCAAGCAGTTAAACAGGATCCCTCGATTTAATACATATGTGGTGTCAAAGACGCTGCTCATTCTCGAAGGGCTGGGCTGTTGTGAGCTGAACCAGAACATGGGCTTAGGAGCATAAACAACCAGCTGAGCCACCAACACTCACAAAGCTGCTGTTTAGATGACTGTTACCTGCTGTGTGGTTGCAGTGGTTCTCAGTTCCTGGAACTTTTTCCAAAACGTATTTCCCCAAATTCCTGCAACCTTTTCCTCCATAGCCCAGGCCTAGGAGGGAGCTGGGAGGGGAATGTGACCACAGACAGACCGACCTGACCCTCCCCACGACCCATTCTCTGACAACACAGACCTCCTGACTCTTTGTCACTAAATCCAAAACCAGCTTGGAGAGCTTTTCCAAAAACAAACAGTAACTCACAGTTCAGGGCCAGTTCAACGCATTCCTAGGTCCTCCAGGAGCACCAGCCTCATGCTGATGCCGTCTTCTCTTCCTGGGGGGGATGCAGGGCCTACTTACAGCAGTGGGTGCAAGAGGTCTTGGTTGGGACGGGTTTGCTCAGCCAAGTTTCAACCCCAAAGTTCTGAGGCCGTCTTGAGAAAAATCTTCAGATTTTTCACAATTATGCCCTGGAATAAAATCTTATGATCACCACACAAAGAATTTAGGAGCGACCAAGAGGCATGTCCTGTTGGAGTGGGTGGTGGTGTCTGCACCCAAGATGACTGGCCTTTGTCAGCAGCAGCCTGGCAGGGCTGGGGTGCCGTTCAAGGTCACCCAGTTTCAGGCGCTATTGACTTCATCTCATTCCGCATGTCTGTGTTAATAAGCATGAAAAGCAGTTACCACTCTTGAGCCAGGCCCTGCTGTGGGCCAGGAGCTTAGTGGGCATCCTGGCTCACGGACTGCCTGGTGAGTCAGACTATAGCATTCCTATTTTACAGGTGAGCAAACCGAGGTGCAGAGAGGTTAGGCACCTTGCCGTAGTCCTTTGGTTCCACTGTCAAGACTGAAACCCCAACTTGCTTACCTGAAGGCCCGTGCTTCTTCTCTATGACCATGCTGCCTCGAGGGCAGTCAGGAGGCCTCCAGGAGCCGCGTCACCCCCAGGGCAGGGCCCTCGGGGCAGCCTCGGATGTGACCTGGCATAAATGGTGGGGAGCCGTGAGGGCATCTAGGAGGAGGTGGCGGGGCGCAGGTAACAGTGAAGGCCACCGCCGTGCCTGCGGCTCCAAGGGTGCCTTCGAGCATCTCCCCAAACCTCCTTGGGGCCGGATGTCGGGATTTACGGAGCACACCTGCACTCTCACACACGTGAGGGCGGTTGTGAGCCCGTGGGTCCCAGCAAGCTGCCAGTAGAGGACAGCGCTGTCCACTGGAACGCACGGGACTCTGCTGGGGGTTTTCTGGGGGTTGGTGAGGGGTGTGTGGATCCAAGCCCCACTCTGCCGGGCCAGGGGTACCCGGTGTGACCCTGAACACTCGGGCTCACATGGCAGAACAGAACCCTGGCGGCTTCAACCTCGTGCCAAGCCCAGGAATGGAAAGTGACCACACGAGGAGCAAATGCTTAACCCCGCGGGCCGCCAGATGGGCCGCAGACGGCAAGGAAAACCACCAGGCCAGGAGCGAATGATCAAAAACGTCCTTAGTAGGACATGTCCATTGTTAATAGCAAACACCTGGGGCCCAGAATGGAGCCATCTGCCGGCACATTATAATTCATGGTTTTAACATGTGACCTTTGACCTCTGCACCTCCTCTCCCCCTCCTCCCCGGAAATTAATTAAAGTGTAAATGTAATTGGCCAGAATTTTTAATAAAGAAGGAGACCAGCTGAGCTCTGGTCACTTGAGAGGTGCGTAGGCGGCCACTGGGCGTTCCTAGAAAGTAGCCCTTTTACTTCTGTGCTCTGATGGCTCTTTGCTGAATCCAGTCCCGCAAGACAGGGGACTCAGGCCAGGGGACCAGTGTCACACGAAAGGGGGCCAGCCCCCCAGAGGCGGTGTCTCGGCTTCGTTACAAGAAGAGGCCACTGTCCCTGCGTGGGGCTCGTCAGGGCTTGGGCTTTGACACACTAAACAGATCCAGGGCTTAACAGAGGGCAGTTTACATGTCGAGGTAACTGTGTCCTTGCCTCCTGCCCCAGGAGACAGACCTGTGTAGACCCCTCTGGTGGTCACATCTGCTCATTCTGCAAGTTTCTAACAGGGAGGACACTTTTAACCAAACATGATCGCAAAGGTGGTCATGGGAGATACTTCCAAGCTATCCAACAAAGGCTGAAGTCTACTCAGCCCTGTTCTAACATCACTGAGCTCCCGATGCTGGGGTAGCCATCAGGGCAGCCTGCAACTCGAGAGTGGTGAGGATGACTCTCTAGGTCTCCTTCCCCTTCCATTGCCCCGGGGATTGGAAATGGAAGGTTCCTTTGCTCAAGGCCACCTGGTGAGGGGCCAGGGAATAGGTGAGAGGCAGGAGCCAGAGGCTGCGGGCTGATGTTTTGAGTCTGATACTGATCTACTGTGAGCCTCTGGCCTTTCTGAACCCCGGTTTTCTCGTCTGTCTAATGGAGGTGACTGTTTCTGCCCTTTGCTTGTAGAACTGTGACGATTAACTGAGAAAGATCTTTGTAAGCTGGGGAGTAATCTATGAGATCTCCAGGGCCTTATTCTTACAACTACTTTTAGATTTTCTATTTTCAGCCTCCTACTTTGTTAAAATTAAACACAGGCTTTTAGGAGAAGCCACTTCTGGAAGGACTCTGCCTTTTAAAAGCAAATTACTCTGTGGTCTCCATGGAGTTTAAAACAGGAAACAATGGGCTCAACCTTCTGTTTACCAGGGGTTTCTCTGTCCTTATTCTTTTTTATTTTTGTTTTTATTGTATCGTTTCTGTTCTTGTGAGTTATCATAAGTCCATTGTAGCTGATGTGGAATATACAATAAAAGAAAATGATGATGCTGCAGCCAATACCATAGTAGAAAAGATGATGGTCTCAGAATCTTCTCCCTGGAAGTTTAGCCATTACGTGCAGGGCATTACATGCAAGGTATTTACATTACATGCAAAAAAAAAAAAAAGTTTAGCTATTAACTCTGCACACATCTGATTGTGCTGGAATCACCATCCATCTATCCATCTACTATCAGCCCACTCCAACATCAGCCTATCTACCCATCCATCACCCATCCATTCAACCACCCACCCTTCCATCCATCCTTCCATCCATATATCCATCCTTCTATCCATATATCCATCTTTCCATCCATCCATCCTTTCAGTCCAGAAGTATTTATTGAAATTTACTATATACCAGGCACTACTATCAGAGAAGGCAATGGCACCCCACTCCAGTGGCGGAGGAACCTGTTAGGCTGCAATCCATGGGGTCGATAAGAGTCGGACACGACTGAGCGACTTCACTTTCACTTTTCACTTTCATGCACTGGAGAAGGAAATGGCAACCCACTCCAGTGTTCTTGCCTGGAGAATCCCACGGATGGCGGAGCCTGGTGGGCTACCGTCTATGGGGTCGCACAGAGTCGGACACGACTGAAGTGACTTAGCACTTAGCACTAGGCACTACTATATTCTAGGTGCTGGGGATTTAACAGTGAATAAAACAGACAAAATTCATGACCCACTAGAGCTTAAAGTGGGTCCCTCTGAATACTGTTGGTCACAGAGAGGCCCAGAACTTACCCTTGACGTTATACTGCAGGTTCTGTGCCACATGTTTAGGGAAAGGAAGAAGCTCTGTGTGTGTGTGTGTATATGTGTGTGTGTGTGTGTGTGTGTGTGTGTGTGTGTTGTTTGTGTGTAAGGGGGCAAGTACTGGCAAAACTTCAGCAGCAGTGTCCTGGGGAAAGGAGGAAGCTGTGTGTGTGTGTGTGTGTGTGTGTGTGTGTGTGTGTGTGTAAGGGGGGAGGTATTGGCTGAATTTCAGCAGCAATGTTTTCACACATGTTCTACCACAAATAAAATGCTGGATTAACGAGCAATGACAGGAAATAATTCTCTGCTGTTGTAACATAAGTTGAAGGAGATTTGCAGAACTAAATGCTTAAAAACGGGCCAGCCCTCCTGCTTCGAGAAGTCACACGGGGACAAGGCTCTGGACTGAGGAGGCTTCAGTCCCCACATGAAGCCTGAACGCAGCAAAACAACCAAGGAGGCAGGTGGTGGCGAGGACCCTGGGAGGCAGGGTGGCATGGCCGGCCTAGTCCCATCTAGTCTGGACCACGGAGCTCCCTGGGAGCCTGAGGTGGGAAGCAAGAGCATCTTCCTCTGACCAGAACCCCCAAGTAGATGCCCTTCTCCTCTTTCTGAGGTTCACAGCTGCCACACAAGCTTACTGGAGATAAGACACAGCAAGGTGGAGAGTCAGGGGCTTGGCTTCTGGGGACTCAGCCTTACATCCTGGGGCTTCCACTTGGGTATTTTTGAAAACATAAGCAATTCATTTAACTTTCTGAGCTCCATCACCTCATCTTTAAAATGGCTATAACTACACCCACCTCACACCTTTGACGGATGAAAGAGGACACCCCAGTGCCATCTAGGGTCCAAGTCAACTTTGCCTCTGTTCATTTCCTCCAAATTGGATATTCAAGGAGGAGAGGCCACGTGGAATGGTCTTCCCAGCTTGACCTCTGGTTTGTATCCAGCTTAAGAGGAGCAGACATTCTACATGCCCTTGGGCAGTGACTATTACTATCCCAAGTCTGCACTGATTGCAGACAAATCCTTTCATTTTTCAGTGAGCAAAATCTAGTCCTGTGGAGAGGAAATAAGTATAGTCTGTACTGAGGGGCTCTCCTGCCAGTTCATTTCCCCTTTATGGTTACATCGGGAAGTAGCCAACTCAATTACTCTGGTTGGATAATTAAATTGATTCTAACCTATAGTGTTTTAACGTTACTAGAGTTCCTCATTTTGTTGCTGTTTGTTTTTCTTTTTATCTCCTTGGGTAAAGATTTCCATCCCTTCCGCTGTACTTGGAAGAAGTGAAGACTTTCTTAAACTTTTCATTGAGAAAAAAAAAAAAAAAACTCACCCTCAAATGAAGAGCTGATATGGGGAAATAATTTTCTCCAGTCCCATGCTTATAAAATCACCTTATAATAAGCGTATTTCAAGACCTCAGATAGATCCTCAAATTTCAAAAGGGGGTGAGTTTTAATTATGTATATTTTGCACTGATTCTTCAAGAAAGCAAGTTCTTTGAAAGGTATAGACTTTCCAGAGACATTGGATTTTTGTCAATTCCTGCCACATCTGAAACTTGGGAAGTTTTCACTGAAAAGTACAGTCAATTTTAGTTTCTTGAATCACATTTTCAGATAGAAAAGTGAAAGCGTTAATTGCTCAGTCGTGTCTAACTAACTCTTTGTGACCCCATAGATTGTAGCCTGCCAGGCTCCTCTGTCCATGGAATTCTCCAGGCAAGAATACTGGAGTGGGTAGCCAGTCCCTACTCCAGGGGATCTTCCTGACCCAGGGATTATACTCGAGTCTCCTGTGTTGCAGGCAGATTCTCTACCATCTGAGTCATCAGGGGTAGAAGCTGCCTCAAATATAAATTAAATTTTCCTGTAACACAAGCTAGGAATTCTCGAGAAGAGTCAGACTAACCCTATGCAATTCTTCTGACATTGGTTCAGACTGGACTTCACTCTGGAATATTCCCAGTGCACACCCCTTCCAACCTCGCTCCTTGTTCATAATAAATGATTGGTAATTTTTTTTTAAGGTGTTAACTGCTATTATGGTAATATTTAAAATTTTTTTTATCTTTTAGAGGCACAACTTATATATTTATAGATGAAGTTATGATACTTAGTATTGTACAAATAGATTAGGTGCCCTGACTGCAAGCCCCATGACACCCAAATGTCCCAGAGGAGATCCCTGAGCTTTGGGTCTGCAATCACCAGTCTGCTTGTCTATCTTCCTCGTCACATAGAAGGGCCTAGAATTCAAGGGTCCTGCCATTGGGGTCCACTGGCCCACTCTGCTCCTTGGGGTCAGACACACAGGTTCCCCAAAATACTAGCTGAGTCAAGGAGAGCTTTTGCTGTAATTGGTTCCCTGGCCCTGTTTCCTGTAGCTGGCTTGTCTGGGGTTGAGGGCGGAGCCCACGTCCTCTCAGTTTTCCAGAGAGAAGGGTGAACTTGGATGGAGCCATCCAGCTGTGCTCCACATCTGGACAGCTGTGCAGCAAGGAAGCATGCAGTGAATGTTTCCTGAATTGAATTATACGGAATCGAATGAGCCAATTATCCACACTTCTGCGGAAGTGGACTGGCGATGCTTCCACCTTAAATGCGGTTATTTGATCTAGTTGTAGATGGTATTTGTGAACGCCCAACCTCAGCGGAATGTAAACGATCGACACCCCTGGTGAGCAAGCGGTGACCCTCCCTCGTTTATTTTCTCAGCCCATGTTATACTGGGCGCTGAACGCACTGCCCTCCACTGCCTGTTGGCAATCGGGCAGCACATTCTTTGCTTGAGAATTGTTTGTCAGCCTGGAATAAACAAAACCCAACAGCCCCAAACTCCAAATCTTAGGATCAGCATGAAAACTATGGCAGTAATTCTTTCCAGAGACACCCATGTACAATGTGGAAGTGCTCTTTTGTGGTTCTTGGATGTAGAGTCCTTAAAGAACCTTACTGGAGAAACAGCAAAGTGAAATTTCAAACAGAAAAGACTTAGTCCAGGTAAGAATACTGGGGTGGGTTGCCATGCTTCCCTCCAGGGGATCTTCCCGACCCAGAGATCAAACCTGCATCTCTTGAGTCTCCTGCATTGGCAGGCAGATACTTTACCACTGAGCCACCTGGGACACCTTCTGGTCTTGGCTTAAATGTCATCTCCACAGTTCTTCCCCAAACCACTAATTAACGTCCGGTCCCCCAGCCAACATGTCTGCTTTCCACCCTTTTCCTTTGCCTTAGTTGCAGATCTCCTTTCAACCTGCAGTTTTTAATTTACTGCTTTCCAAAGCTGTCTTCCTCACAAGAGTTCAAGTTCCATGAGGATAAGAAAAGGATGTGTGCTGTTCATGGTTGAAATAATTTCACCATCTATCCAAGCGCATAACCCGCTACAGGAACTGAGTCACTGAGTGCTTCAGTCCAGCTGTATCCCGTCATGAGATGGCTCTACGACTCTAACTCTCATCTTAACAGGAAATTTTCCACAAAAAATAAGAGGAGGTTCTGACAGTAATTTCTGAATACTAACCCTGCCTTTTTTCCTACTCTCGGAAGTGACATTTACTATTACACTAAATATTCTTTCCCCAAAGTGCTCACATTATTCAAATTATTTTTCTTACTCCCATAAATGTGGCATACTTAGCTCTCAACCCCTTAAGGCCAAATGCTCCAAGAAGCTCATTAATGGATGGACTCAACTGAGTTCAAACTCCCACTCCAATCCCCAGATTTTGCTTTTGCCAAAGAGTGATTTCCAAGACAGGTCTTAGTGTTAACTATCCAAAGACATAAAACACACACTCTCACACACACTCAAAGACCTGTAGTAATTAATGATATGACCCCGTAAGGATACCCCTCCAACTATTTCTGTAACATGCAACTGAAGTCATGACACCCATGTTTAAAAGAGCTCTCCTCCACCCTCCGTTTCCAGGCCTTTGGGTCCCATTCGTCAATGATGGCAGTTGGTGAAATTTCAGAGTTAGAATTCTGGAATGTTTTGATAAGGAATAAACAAGGGGTATTAAGGAATGCATTTCTTTCCTTTAAACCATCTGCAACACTTGTTTCTTTTTGATTCTGGGAGAGTTACATATCATGAAAGCAGTCCCTGATTCATCTCTTTGCAAGTCACCTTTGGGGCTGAGACTTAAATCACATTTTTAACATTTGCTACTCATGTCTGAATCAGCAGTGGGGAGGAAGTTGGGAGGAAGGTTTGGACATGGGCCAGCTGAAAATGAGCCATTCACACAGAAACCATGGGCGCTCACACGGCACTAGAAATGCTTTCCAGCAACTATGAGCAGGAATCCTGGGGAAAAAAGAGCCTTTAACTCTTCAATGGTTCCATGGTTCCTGTGAGCTAAACAATAATAATAATAACACTGTCTATTTGTGGAATGATTTGTAATTTACAAAGACATATGATCTCATTTAATCCACTCTCTCACTCTCATGGGGACCCTATGAGGTAAGAGAATGACCACGTTGAGATAATGCTGGAGATTAAAAGCAGCCTGGAAATTCTACAGTGGGTGATGGATGACTGAGGTGGCCGGAACGCTCGACCTCCCCCTTACTGTGGGCTTTTGTGATTAATTCACCCACTTGCTTAGGAAGTTTCTCACCATCTGAGAAAATTAAAAACACCACTCTCTGGACAGGAATGTGGGATCACAAATGAGAACCAAATAGAAAAGATTTACACAAAAGCACAAGCTCAGCAAAAGAGGAAACTTAGAAATCGCTAATAAGGTATAAATCAAGGAAAAGCTATTAGCAAACCCCTGGTAAGAAAAAAAAAAAAAAAAAAGGCTTTTAAAGTGATTTGCTGAGCTCTTAACAATACCATTTCTACCTATGATTTTCAAATATCTCCTGGGTAATTTGGCTCGAATCCTTAAACACCGTCATGAAGACGTTCCAAGCTGAAGGGATTTACACGAAATTACAGAGGGTACCAGAAAGCAGAGCCTTGCCATTATACCTCCAGAATTGTGTGAATTTCAGAGCTGGAGGGCCTTGCTCATCTGTGCATTCCCCACAACAACAAACCTGGGTCAGAGTATTTGTTTAATGTGTGAACAAGCAAGCAAAAGAATGGGTGGATGGATGGATGGAACAATGTACACAATGAACAGATGGATGGATGGATGGATGACTAGATGGATGTACAGGCAGATGGAACAAACGATGAATAGATTGATGGAGGAAGGAGTGGAAGAAGGATAAAGACTAACTCACTCATTTTACTGATAAAAAATGTAAGAGCCAGTAGGGTTACTAATTTGTCTGTTTTGCCAAAAACAGCTGGTATCAGAATTGAGGCTCTCAGGTCTCTTAAAATCCCAGTCTAGTGTTCCCAGTTTAGACTCTCTTATCTTCTACTGGCCTTTTTAAATCAAGAGTTCTGAATCATTAACAATATTAACAACACAATCTTCTTCAGTCTTGAGAGCCGCTTTTGGAAGCAATATAGGCTGGTGTATTTGTGCCTACTTGATGATCAGGGATATTAAGCACAGAGTGAATTTCCTGTGGCCACTTTGAGCTCGTTAAGAATGAGAAAGCATGAAAACCGTTCAATTTCACATCAGCTTTCTGCCAATCTCATCCTCAGAGATTCACACAGTGAGCTGCCCGTGATGCTGCACCCTATCTGGGCTGGTGGAATATTGGAGACAGAAGACAGCCACAGCCCCTGGCCCAGCCTCACCCCCAAGAAGAGATTCTTTGCTCCAAATACCCAACAAACAGTTATTCTGCCCCTGCCCAGGGAGTTCCAATGACATGGGGTACATTATTTCTTGGAGCAAACTGCCCCTTTTGAGGATGTTCCCTTGGTTGAAATCTAGAGTTTTGCAGCATTTCCCTTCCTGTTGGTATCGGACCTAAGATATTGGGTTGGTCAAAAATTTCATTTGGGTTTTTCTGTAAGATGTTATGGAAACATCCAGATGAATTTTTTTGCCAACCCAGTACTTTCACTTCCGGCTCAGGTTCATGGCTTCTGCCATCTCAGACTCAGACAGCAAGTTCTTCTATGAGGTCTTGGTGAGTCCCTTGAATTGTGCTTAAGACAGAACCTCAAGCAAAAACGATGCCATTCTGTGCTGATGGTGGTAATGGATGATGGACAGGAGATGCAGGGCCTTGCTGGGATGAGATGGCTCAGGGACCAGCTCTGGTGAAAGGACAATGCCCACCATGTGAGCCTGCAGTCCAGCCTCACAAGCCATTTGAGAGGAGGCCCATGAGGCTATCAGTTGCAAAAGCGTTACCACATTCTGTAACAGTCCATCCCTCTGCTGGGACTTCTAATCCTCTTTAAGCAGGTGCCCCCTGCACATCACGACCTCACGAAGGCCAGCCCTTAGGATGCCCGTCGGCACCTGCTTCTTGCTGCCAGTGCTTCTTTTGGCAAACCCAGGGAGCAGGTTTGGCCTAGGAAGTGCCATGAAGATAAGCACTGGGAAGGTCTCAGGGTATAAAAAAGGAGCTGGCACCAACACAAGGGCACATTTTCCTTCACTGATGAAAATCTTCCTACTGTAGCACAACATCTAGTTTGGGAGGGACACTTAGAGGCATAGGAATGCATTGGAATCTGGAATCATTCCAAGCTGCATCTATTTCCACCTCCTCTGAATGCTCCAATAATTAAACTGTCTTCCTTTTTTTTTTTCCTGGGTGAATCAAATATAGAATTTCAGAAAACCATGAAGCAAGGAAGAATGACATAACTTACCGAGGAGGGAAAGTCACTGAAGATTTGAGAAGGGGATGTGGTATCAGCAGTAAGGACCCTACAAGTCCCCAAGCTAATGACACTTAGATCCTCCACCCTAGGGCCGACCCAGAGAGAAGACACATATCCCCACCTAGCACCCATCTGATCGCACCCCCTTTGCCTGGTGGCTTTACCAGGCCCAGAAGGAGCTGTAGGCACAAATCAAAACCACATGCAGGGGATTCTAGGGTTATTTGCGATCTCTAAACAAAGGCCATATCCGGGCCCACCACTTAGCGAAGAGCTCAGGCCACATGCCCTATGCTCTGCAATCCGGGTGCTTCTCTCCAAGGAGTCCAGTTCATGGACTTTCTTTCTGGAAGCTTCCACAAGTGCTCTGGCCAGAAAACCAGGGCGCTCTTTGCCCAGCTGTTTCCTGATATGCATCCCTGGCCGCCACCCGGCTCCGGGAGCAGCTGAAGCAAGAGTACTTGCCCGGTTGAAGGGTTCATGATGCAGCCTCCTTTGTCGGCGGCCGTCTTGCAGCTGCAGCCTCTCTCCAGGGTGTCATGGTTCATCCCAAAATTGTGGCCCAGCTCGTGTGCCAGGGTCACGGCCGCACCCAGGGGGCTGTCTGAATGGTCCTCAAAGAAAACACAAGGGCACAATGTATAGGTCACAGCCTTTAGACCTCTTTCCCAGCACCCCCATCCCTCGCAGCTCTGCCCCCCAGACATTTATCTGTCATGAACATTTGATGGAATCCAGTCTCCTATAAGGAATCAAGATGTGCTGTGTTGTGCTCAGACATGTCCCGACTCTTTGTGACTCCATGGACTGTAGCCCACTAGGCTCCCCTGTCCACGGGATTCTCCAGGCAAGAGCACTGGAGTGGGTTGCCAGGCCCTCCTCCAGGGGATCTTCCCAACGCAGGGATCGAACTCACATCTCTTGGGTCTCCTGCACTGGCAGGCGGGTTCTTTACCACTAGTGCCACCTGGGAAGCCCAAGGATAGAGCCCCATTATCCTTTAGCCCCATTAGACTTAAAGTTTTGACCTATTTTATTTAACTATTTGGGGGCCCCCTCTGCTGAAGAATGCATTCCTCATGAATACACATAGGATTCCTCGTGCCTTTACATGAAATAATAAAGACAATCATTTTCCTCTGGCATCCTACAATGTCTCACAAGACACAATTCTACTGAATGAGGCAAAAAGTTGTCCTGCCTCATAGGAAGAGGAGGTCCTTCCCAGGTGGCTCAAGTGGTAAAGAATCTGCCTGCCGATGCAGGAGACGCAGGAGATACAGGTTTGATCCCTGGGTTGGCAAGATCTCCAGGAGGAGAAAATGACAACCCACTCCAGTATTCTAGCCTGGGAAGTCCCATGGAAAGAGAATCTGGCGGGCTACAGTTCATGTGGTCGCAAGTGTTGGACATGACTTAGCAACTTTACAACAATACGAAAAGGCAGCTCATTTCTTCATGGGTAATATAAGTACTATTTTATCCTTGATTGAGAAGATGCTGATAGAAAGTCAGGAGAGGAAGCATACTTAGTAAAGTCTAAATAAGATCTGAGCAATCCCCTTTTTTTTTTGACAGTTGAACCATGCTTGCTAATATTGTTTTATGCATTATACATAGCTTGCTCTCAGTACACATCTTTCTTGCTTAACGTCTCTCATCGACTTGTTTTCCCTCTCATTTGAGTCAGCAGCCATGATACCCAAGGAGTCTTCATCCTGTTAGCAGACGCATTATCTGGTTGGCCATCAAAAGATTCGAGCAGAGCAACAGTTGGGAACCGGCAGGGCTGCTAGTGTTGGAGGGTCTCCTGGGGCGCGTGGGTCGGTAGTGGCTCACTGTGGGGGTGGGGGCACTGGCAGGACTGTCAGTCCCGGAAGGTGCCCCCTGGCCCCAGTTCTCCAGGGTCTGAGAAATTCTCACTGGGTATGCCTCTTGCTGTCTACTTGGTAGAGAAGGATACTTGGAAATCTTATAATAGTTCACCATAAAAGCAAACTACATTGAATAAAGTGTCTGAAGACTCACCGAATTAAGATTGCAACTTGCCTGCTCTTATTTTGTCAGGAGGCATCCTGATTGTCTGACTCTTGCTGCTGGGAGTTCACTCAACCTTTTGCTTGGTTTCGGAAGGTGGGTTTTCCATCCAGCAAGAGCTGCTTGGCCACCCCCAACTTAGTGGAGTGCATGCATGGCTTGGCTAAAGAGATATTAGAAATTAATTGTTAAAGTATCACTGCTCAACTTTCAATCAGTGACTATGATCTGCAGAAACGGTGCCCATGACTGGTGTTTCTGCAAATGCCTGCATGTTACCGAGTATTGAAGGCAACTTTCTGAATCCTGCTTTGTGCTGCAAGAGGTAACGTGGAGGTTTCCAGGAAACAGTGATACTCTGCTTTAGAGTAGAGGTTCCCAACCTTTTGGCACCAGGAACCAGTTCTGTGGAAGACAATTTTTCCACAAATGGGAGTGAAGGTGGGGATGGTTTTGAGATGATTCAAGTGTATTGCATTTATTGTGTTCAGTTCAGTTCAGTCGCTCAGTCGTGTCCGACTCTTTGCGACCCCATGAATTGCAGCACGCCAGGCCTCCCTGTCCATCACCAACTCCCAAAGTTCACCCAAACTCATGTCCATTGAATCGGTGATGCCATCCAGCCATCTCATCTTCTGTTGTCCCCTTCTCCTCCTGCCCCCAATCCCTCCCAGCATCAGGGTCTTTTCCAATGAGTCAACTCTTCACATGAGGTGGCCAAAGTATTGGAGTTTCAGCTTCAGCATCAGTCCTTCCAATGAACACTCAGGACTGATCTCCTTTAGAATGGGCTGGTTGGATCTCCTTGCAGTCCAAGGGACTCTCAAGAGTCTTCTCCAACACCACAGTTCAAAAGCATCAATTCTTCGGCACTCAGCTTTCTTCACAGTCCAACTCTCACATCCATACATGACCACTGGAAAAACCATAGCCTTATTTATTTCTATTAATATTAATCAGCTTCACCTCAGATCATCAGGCATTAGATCCCAGAGGTTGGAGACCCCTGCTTTAGAGAACATGCTATTCCTGATACAGAAAATCTTTGTGGGGCCTCTTGATAGAGGTGTGCTCATATAAGATTTTATAGGTTTGTTGGCAGTTACAGCTGTAGCTGCCTTTCTCAGTAGCCCTCAGTCTAAGAAAAGAGTGGCATGTCAAACCAAGTTATTCTTAGAATAGATGAAATTCCTAATAAATTACTTTGTTTAGATTTTACAGTTTCCTGTTGTAGGAAGCTTCACAAATGTTTCAGGAAATCAATTTTATTCAATCTGAAAATGCTCAATTTAGCAGGCTTTGGTACAAAATTCTAGGAATTCATCTTTAAAAACAAAGAGACTCCTCATCAAATTCTTTTGTATCACTGAATATTGTGGTTTTTTTTGAACTGCCTAATTGTTTTGCATTCTTCCACATATATGTGATTATAAGCAGAATGTCTCTTAAGAGACCCTGATACATGGTTTACATTTCTAATAAGACAAAAACCTGTTTCTTTATTACTGGCAGTATCTCCAAACCAAGACTATTTTAGTCCAGTTAGATACAAAGGAGTGGATTGAGGTAGCTGAAATGAAAGATTTGCTCAATCTCAGAAAAGTGTAGAGACAGTACAGAACTCAGATCTGCAATGCAATCAGGATTCCTGCTTCCTTGTGACAGGATTTCCTTCCTCTTGGATTTGTGGGTCCTTGAAAGAGGCACGGTTGCAAGTAACACTCATGAATTTAACTTCAGAGACACAGTGGGAGACAGTCTGGAGGTTTTAGATCTGGTCAAGATATTGCTTTTGTTGACCTCAAGAATTTTAAAGAAACCAAAGGAGCTGCAGACTTCCAGCCGACATGGTGCTTCTCGTCACTTGAAGCAAATAAGGACGTGCCAAGGATGGACTTCAGTGCTGGCTGGCTTGTCAAACACACTCCTGTTAATTAATTTTGGCTTTGACTTGATTTCTGATGCAGTATATTTATCTGCTTCTATTTCCCACATTCATTTTCATCTGTTTTAAATAGTCTTCCCTGTCTGCTTTCAAAGAAGGAATCTTGATCAAATGCTTGTGTGTAAATGGAATAAAGGATGTGAACTTTAAAAAGCCTCTTTATGTGATCAGATCGGTCATAAGAATGTTTAAACACGCCACAGCTGCAGACCTGCCATGCTTATAAGGAATTCAGTTTCAGCCCTAAAAACTATTTATGCCAAATTTTAAGTGGCAAAGTCAGTAGCGACTGACCATGGAACCATGAAAGAGAAAATGATTCCCTCTTAAAACTTTACAGGCTACTCTGTTAAAAATACAGTTGGGATCTGACTTGAAGTGAATCTGGCACCAACAAAAAACAAACTTTCCAGGGACCTCCAGGTTCAAAGAAAACCAGAGGGCAGACCGTTTAAGCCAGAAGTCCACTGGGAGGGGCAACCCCTCCATAGAGCCTCCCCAGCCTACACTTCGGCACGTGTTTATGTTAATTATCCACACCACCCAGAGAAGAGGAAAATGTTCCACGCAGATATTCACTAAGAAGATTAGGGTGGGCAGAACGTGAAGAGCAAATAGAAGTCAGCAGAATATTCCTCCTTCAGCCCTTTAATACAATCAAATATTCACAAATGTTCTGTTTGAAAACTGTGGAGGGATTCACGGTTTCTCGGAAGGGCAAGGCTCTGTTTGTTTAACAAGAGGGGTGGGGTGGTCTCGGAGGACACTCCCCGTCTGAGGGTTGGTGCGAAGGGGACACCACATTGTTCCATCAGGGACTGAAACCACAGGGGATGAGAGTCTTCCCTTTAGTTACCCGACAAAGGGGAGCCCATCAAAGTTATCTCCCTGTTACGTTTGGAAGGAACAAGTCCCATATAGTCTCCCCATTTTATTTCCTTTTACAAACATATATAGCTCTTAAATGACAAAGTGATCCTTGTAAAGCAATAAACCTAGGTCTCTGCCTTCCAAGAATAAGGTTAGTATAAAGACAAATTAGACCCTGGCGAGGAGGTATGTCAAGCATTTGCAGTGGTAAACAGTTAAAAACCTCAGACTGTTGGCTATTGGGTCTGGAGGCAGAACCATCAGAAAACCATTCTAACCGTAATATCTGGTGAGACCACAGTCCATCTCAGAAGTTAAGTGATGAAGGCAACCCCAGTGCCCTCCCTGGCTCATCTGAGGGCTGGGAGGATTTCTTGGTCGGAGGCAGTTGGACCAAAATCCCACTTGAAACTTTTCCTCCATAAAAGGTGTAGATTGGCTTCCACTGAAGTATTTTTACACACTCACCTTCCCTATGTGTATCTTGGTGTGTTTTTTAAAACAGTCCCTAGAATACTGTTGGGTAGGGAAGATCATAAGCAGAAATAGGGTAGAAATATATCTAAGCCGACTCCTTGGAAAAGACCCTGATGCTGTGAAAGAATGAAAGCAAAAGGAGAAAAGGGCAGCAGAGGATGAGAGGGTTAGATAGCATCATCGACTCAACGGACAGGAACTCGAGCAAACTCCAGGAGACGGTGAAGGACAGGGAAGCCTGGCGTGCTGTAGTCCACGGGGTCACGAAGAATCAGACATGACTTAGCAACGGAATAGCAATGATATCCAAGGAGCGTTAAAGAAAAAGGATCTAATTTTACAAAGTCTGATAAGTTTCCTGAAGATTCCTCAAGAGACTTGGGTCTGGACACTGCTGTGGACTTCTCCATGCCCCTGGCTTACCATGACGATGCCCCCGGACTGCTCTGCTGTGCACATACTCATGATGGGCGCCATGCCGACGGTGGTTCCTTGGAAATAAACTCCACTAGGAAGAAAAGAAAGGACCCTCTTAAATCAACATAGAGGAGCTTTCGAACATTTGAAATTCTGTTGGACATTCATGCATACCAAAAGCAGAAAACCCGCAAAATCGTACGTAAAGATTCAAACTAACACAACGTTTGAAATCAACTATATTCCAATTTAAAAAAGACGGAAATAGTTGCAGGAGAGTACGTTTGTAGGTGCTTTTTATCGTGGGTTTTTCTAAAAATGTGTGTTCCAATTGCATCATCATCCCATAATCCTTTTAAGATTTCTCTTTTCAAGACTTGGGGCAACAACCAGTCATGACTTGTATATTTATAATTTGTAATCTGTCTGTCTCCTAGTGAACTGGGGGCAGGGTGCTCCTTTTAAACAGTATCTGCTGATGCTAGGGCTGAGAAGAGTCATGGAGAGAGAGAGAGAGAGAATCACTATTAACCAGCGAAATGCTGTCCTTGATTCTCTGCTGCTGTTGCTTTCCTGGGTAATGTGACTGGGTTACAATTAGGCCAGAAACCCAGACTTTTCCAAAATGTCCTGCTAATATGGCTTGCAAAAATAAAAACAGCGGAAAAATGATTGACCCTTGGGAGTGAGTGCTGAAGCACCCACAAAGCCTTAGCACCTAGGAGGAAGCTTCCAGGAGGAGACTTCATGGCTTTGGAGAAGGTTTTCCCCACATGGAACCTTAGTCAATAAGTAATGACATCAAGGCCTGTTTCATGCTATGCTATTGATTCTAACTTAGTGCATTAAAAACTAAAAATTGAATAGTTGAGGTTTGGAAGCAACCTAAACATCCATTGGCAGAGGAATGGATAGAGAAGATGTGGTACACCTACACAGTGGGATATTACTCAGCCACTGAAAAGAATGAATAATGCCATCTGCAGCAACATGATGGGCCTAGAGATTGTCACGCTGAGTGAAGTAAGTCAGAGGAGAACTATGGTATGACATCCCTTATATGTGAAATCTAATAACAAATGATACAAATGAATTTGCTTACAAACCAGAAAGAGACCCACAGACTTAGAGAAAAAACTTATGGTCCTGGAGGGAAGGAAGGGGTTTCGGGATAGTTAGGGAGTTTGGAATGGATATGTACCCACTGCTATGTTTAAAATGGGTCACCAACAAGGAATTACTGTATGGCACATGGAACTCTGTTCAATGTTATGTGGCAGCCTGGATGGGAGCAGAGTCTGGGGGAGAATGGATACATGTGTATGTAGTATGGCTGAGTCCCTTGGCTGTTCACACCATTGTTAACTGGCTATCCCCCAATTCAAAATAAAAAGTTAAAAAATAAAATTATTCCTTGTTTACCTGAAATTCAAATTCAATAGAATATCCTGTATTTTATCCAGGAACCCTAACATAACAATGTTCCCTGTTTAATAAAGATAAGCCCCACCACAATCCTCCATACCTTCTTTCTGTCTCCCGCCCCATTTTCTGCTTCATTCTGCCCCATTCCAGGAAAAAAAAAATCAAACATTGTATTTGCTGAATCTCCTTTAAGCGAAACAAATAAATGGCCATGTTTTCTTGGCCATGTACACATACAGATACCACACACATTATTTGAAAAGTCACACATTTTGGCAGTGCTCAATTGGACCAAAAGGATAAGTATAGGCAAATAAAACTTCGTCTGCGTATGTATGTATCCAGTCATTCATCCAGCCAGCCAGCCAGCCTATTACACTCCTGTGTACAGCCGTAGGGGCCACAGCTTTATATTTACATTTGTATAGACCATTTTAACAGATACAATTAAACATATATATAAATAGTAAAGTTATATAAGAGGCTAATTTATTTCCAGATGTTCCGATTGGACAGGCTCCATTTGGGGGAAGAAATCAAAACAAAACACTCTGACTCTACTTTGAGTAGTTCGGGATTAATCAATGCATAAAATATGAGGCGACCGCAAATATCCAGGGGTGGAGGAGAAAAAAAAAACAACCCTGAGAAACGGCCAAAGTCAATTATCGGGGAATGCCAACAACCTCAGTTCAGACGAAGGCCTTTTCTAAAGTGAGCATATGGTAGGGCTGCTTTTCAACTTCCTACAAATGTTCAGTAAACTAGATCCAGTGTGTGTGACAGGAAAGTGTCTCTGACCCCAAAGCTTTCAATTCAGTGATATGAGCTACATGAGAACAGAGTCTTGGCATAAATTGGGACTTCCTGGTGGTTCAGTGGCTAAGACTCCGTGGTCCCAAGGCAGGGCCTCAGGTCTGGTCCCTGGTCAGGGAGCTAGATCCTGCATGCCTAAGACCTGGCACCAGCAAACAAATAAGTACATACTTAAAAAAATAATGGTACCAGTTGTTTAAAAATTTTAATAAAAAGTTCTTCTTTTTAGGAAAAAAATCTACTCCATGCAATCTTAGATTGTGCTGTCTTTTGCTTGATATAAAGGAGTCTGTAATATGTTACCAATGTACTATGTTAGAGGCATGCTTTTCCTTATTTTCTCCTCTTCATGGTACTTATCATGTTCTGAAATATCCTTGTTTATTGTTATATCCTCCCAGGAGGGGCTTCCCTGGTGGCTCAGATGATAAAGAATCCGCCTGCAATGCAGAAGACCTGAGTTCGATCCCTGGGTCAGGAAGATGCCCTGGAGAAGGGAATGGAAATCCACTACAGGATTCTTGCCCGGAGAATTGCATGGACAGAGGAGCCTAGTGGGCTACAGCCCATTGTGTCACAAAGAGCTGGACGCTACTGAGTGACTAACACTTTCACTTTTCCCTGTAGACTGGAGATTCCCAAGAACAGGGAGGTTTACTGTGTGCATCACTGTTATGTTTGAAGCCCTGAAAAGACGTTTTGTTACTAATTTGTGCTCAACGCACATTGGTGAAACAATAGAACACAAGGTTTATCTTCGACACCCTGGTATTCTCTGATCTAGAAAACCAAGAGAAACAGCAAAACAGGAGGGATAAAAGTGTTCTTTCTTCAGGCAGCCGGCAGGACCACTCTAATGCGCTGTCTTCAGATCTCGCAAAAATGCTTTTCACTAATAATGGCAGAAAATGAGCTTTTTAAAAAATATACCTCTCAGGACAACTTTACGTCAAGACTAAGCCTACAGGGAGAGATAAATTGGGAGTTGGGGGTTGACATATAATAAATTCACCACTGGATCTATTATAAAATAGATAACCAACAAGGACTCTGCTCTATACTCTGTAATAACCTAAATGGGAAAAGAATTTGAAATGGAATAGATACATGTATATCTATCACTCTTGCCTGGAAATCCCATGGATGGAGGAGCCTGGTAGGCTATAGTCTATAGGGTCGCAATGAGTCGGACACAACTGAGCGACTTCTCTTTCTTTCTCTTTCTCTTATCTATAACTGAATTACTTTGCTGTACAGTTGAAACTAATACAACATTGTTAATCAACTATACTCCAATATAAAATTAAAAATAAAAAAGTAAAGAAATGAAAAGATCAATAATGAAGTAAATAAAATACGAGAGAAAAACATTAAAAAAGAAAAGTATTTATGAATATCAAAGTGTTGGTGGTGGTTTAGTAGCTAAGTGGTGTCCCACTCTTTCGACTCCATAGACTGTAGCCTTCCAGGATCCTCTGTTCATGGGATTCTCCAGGCAAGAATACCAGAGTGGGTTGCCATTTCCTTCTCCAGGGGATCTTCCCAACCCAGGGATCAAACCCGGGTCTTCTGCACTGCAGGCATTCTTTACCGACTGAGCTGTGAGGGAAGCCCCTCACAGCTTGTGACTTCCTCGGTGGTCCAGTGGTTAAGACTTCCAGTGGTTAAGACTCTGCATACTTCCACTGCAGAGTAAGCAGGTTTGATCCCTGGTCGGGGAACTAAGATGCTATATGCCCTATGGTGTGCATTCCCTCACCCATCCACAAAAAAGACAAAGCCTAGAAAAAGTTGCATAGAGTAAATGACCAGGTATTAGAAGGAAATAAGACATCTGCTTGAGGGATACGTTTCCCAGGGTATGCAAAGGAAGACTTTTTCAGCAGCCCCCAATTTCAACTGAGAGGCCTCCCTCCAGTCAGTGGGGGCTGAGAAGCCCCCTTTGGGCCTGGTCCAGTGAGTGTGTTTTGAAGAACAGGTGCAGCTTCACTGCCTGGCAGGGGAGGCTAAGAGGAGGGCAGGTGTGCCGGGGGCACTCTTTGATCTTTAGCAAAGGAGAGACAGCAGACACCTTACCTGATGAGCTGTGCGTTGTCATGGGATTTGCGAGGCAGAAGCTTCATCTTTCTCCAGTCTAGAAACTCATGCAGGCTCGTGAATGGGTCCTGACTTATGGAGCATTTGTCAATGTCATTCCACACCTCCACGCCCACCAACACGATTCGAATGTTCAGTGGTCGGTAAAACTGAGGGCGACAGAAGACAGGTATCCCTGGGGGTCACTTTAACGAGAACTTGCAATGCCATGTAGAACAGACGTGCAATTTCTGAACCTCGTTGATGTGATATGAAAAATCTCTCTGTGCTCCCTTGTTCCCATGGCATTAGAGTTGAAGGAATATTTTCAGTGACTGATGCAAAGTGATGTGCTAACTGGGTTCTCAAATAGGGTGGACTAATTAGATGTTAGAGTTAACTAGCCTTTTTAATGTCTCCGACGTGGCACAGTAGTAAAGAACCTGCCTGCCACTGCAGGAGACACAAGAGACTTGATTTTGATCCCTGGGTCGGGAAGATCCCCTAGAGAAGGAAATGGCAACCCACTCCAGTATTCTTGCCTGGGAAATCCCATGGACAGAGGAGTCTGGTGGGCTACAGTCCATGGGGTCGCAAAGAGTTGGACACAACTGAGCATGCACACCTTAATTGTAGGGAAGCATAGATTTCAACCGATTCGTTGGTGATTAGAAATGGGTGCATAGATGTGTGTTATCGCTAATGTAATGTAGTTACATTACAGCTAAAGATTGCTAGCTCATATCTACTGCAAGAAAAACAATAAGTGTGGTAGGATCGTTCAGACACTCTGCCAAGCGCAGTAATTTGTTCCTTTTAAGCAAAATGTTCTACCTATGAGTTACAGAAAATGAATCTGTATTGTTCTCAGCAAAGACTCAGACTTGGCCGACGCTATCATATTTTGTCACCTGTAAATGACCTAGTAGGTTTTAATTAAATGAACAGATCAATATCTTTCAGGATGATAAAGGCAGACACAGAATTCTTCATCAGGAACTTTGAGGACCATTTTTTCCCACAGGTCAGACTATAGTTCACCAACGCCATCATGGGAAAGATCTGGTAAAGGAAATTCCTCATTCCTTCTGGCACACAAATCACATCTTCTTGCTTTTCCATCCCCCATCTTTCTGTGTCCTTACTTCAACCAACAGCCTGTTCTCCACAAACAGGTCATCTTGGGTCAGAAGCAGGCAGAGCAACTGTTTCAATGGCTAAGGGAGAGTTTTGAGCCAGATGAGAGGTCAGAGTGGGGCCTTCCCAGGTGGCGCAGGGGTAAAGAATCCACCTGCCAATTCAGGAGACACAAGAGATGCAGGTTAAATCCCTGGGCCAGGAAGATCCCCTGGAGGAGGAAATGTCAATCCACTCCGGTACTCTTTTTTTTTTTTTAATGAAAACACTGAAACTTTAATTGGATCAGAATCATACCTGTCAAGAACCTGGGCAGTATACTCTTCTTTATAGCACCAGTTCCTTCTGAAGGGTATTTTCCAAGCCATCTAAGTGTTCCAGCTATCCCCGACTGGCTACAGAGATGTTCCAAGCACGGTCACAGCAGCATCAGTATCCATGCACGCTCAGATTTCTGTTTTCCTGCCACTTTTCCTCAGTTCAGTTCAGCTCAGTAGCTCAGACGTGCCCGACTTTTTGAGACCCGATGAACTGCAGTATGCCAGGCCTCCCTGTCCATCACCAACTCCCAGAGTTCACTCAAACTCACGTCCATCGAGTCGGTGATGCCATCCAGCCATCTCATCCTCTGTTGTCCCCTTCTCCTCCTGCCCCCAATCCCTCCCAGCATCAGGGTCTTTTCAAATGAGTCAACTCTTCACATGAGGTGGCCAAAGTACTGGAGTTTCAGCTTCAGCATCAGTCCTTCCAATGAACACCCAGGACTGATCTCCTTTAGAATGGACTGGTTGGATCTCCTTGCAGTCCAAGGGACTCTCAAGAGTCTTCTTCAACACCACAGTTCAAAAGCATCAATTCTTTGGCGCTCAGCTTTCTTTATAGTCCAACTATCACATCCATACATGACCACTGGAAAAACCATAGCCTTGACTAGACGGACCTTTGTTGGCAAAGTAATGTCTCTACTTTTTAATATGTTATCTGCTGCTGCTAAGTCATTTCAGTCGTGTCCGACTCTGTGTGACCCCATAGACGGCAGACCACCAGGCTCCTCTGTCCCTGGGATTCTCCAGGCAAGAATACTGGAGTGGGTTGCCATTTCCTTCTCCAATGCATGGAAGTGAAAAGTGAAAGTGAAGTCGTTCAGTCATGCCTGACTCTTAGCGACCCCATGGACTGCAGCCCACCAGGCTCCTCCATCCATGGAATTTTCCAGGCAAGAGTACTGGAGTGGGGTGCCATTGCCTTCTCCAAATATGTTATCTAGGTTGGTCATAACTTTCCTTCCAAGGAGTAAGCATCTTTTAATTTCATGGCTGCAATCACCATCTGCAGTGATTTTGGGGCCTAAAAAAAATAAAGTCTGACACTATTTCTACTGTTTCCCCATCTATTTGCCATGAAGTGATGGGACCAGATGCCATGATCTTCGTTTTCTGAATGTTGAGTTTTAAGCCAACTTTTTCACTCTCCTCTTTCACTTTCATCAAGAGGCTCTTTGATTCTTCTTCACTTTCTGCCATAAGGGTGGTGTCATCTGCATATCTGAGGTTATTGATATTTCTCCCAGCAGTCTTGATTCCAGCTTGTGCTTCTTCCAGCCCAGCGTTTCTCATGCCACTTTTCCTACCACTTCCTTGTATCCCAGGAGGTTTCACAGCCAGAAGGTAACTTAACCCTCCCCACCCCATCATACCCTGGAAAAGCCTGGTTGCCTTCTCAAGCTCCTTCTTCCCCTGCCTTCTTATGTAAGGCAGTCAAAATGTTGAAGCTCTTCTGGAGTTCTTTCTTCCCATCGCTCGTCTTGTTCTTCTCAAACAGGTTGGTGATCCGGATCATCTCTGATGCTGGGAAATCCTCTGCTTGGTCCACAATCTTTCCCATGATCTTAAGGTACCACTTAGGCTGCTTCCTGTTGGTCTCCTTCACACTGATCGGTTGTCCTGCTCCTGCTTCAAGAGGGACTGGTGGGCTCCGATGAACTCCCCAGCAAAGGTGTCATACGCAGGCAGGCAACCAGGCATTCCTAGGTAGAGCCCATGTCCCTTCAGCTAGCGCTGGATGGCTCCAACCTTAACTGCCCCACTATACAGGATTGGGTTCTCAATGTCCCCATCCAAGAAGAGGTAAGAGGTAGAAGACTGGGTAGTTCCCTTTGTCCAGCTTGTATTGCTCGCTTAGCTCCATATTCAGCCCTTCTCACCATAATCTGAGATCCCCACCTCTGCCACCAGGAGATCATCGCCGGAAGCTGAGTTTTCAGCCAGATGCTTGAACTCATCCTGCCTCTCACCCTAGGGGGACTGGGTGTCAAACTTCACCAAGACGAACTTGCTTTTAGGAATGACCTTGTAGAAAGTGGGCTTCCCTAATAGCTCAGTTGGTAAAGAACCCACCTGCAATGCTGGAGATTCTGGTTCTACTCCTGGGTCAGGAAGATCTGCTGGAGAAAGGTTAGGTTACCCACTCCAGTGTTCTTGGGCTTCCCTTGTGGCTCAGCTGGTAAAGAATCTGCCTGCAATGAGGGAGACCTGGGTTCGATCCCTGGGTTGGGAAGATCCCCTGGAGAAGGGAAAGGCAACCCACTCCAGTATTCTGGCCTGGAGAATTCCATGGACAGAGGAGCCTGGCGGGCTATAGTCCCTGGGGTCTCAAAGAGTCAGCCCACACAGCAGTCACGGAAAAGGTAAGAACTTCCCATGGTCCACAAGTACCTTGCTACTCCTCTGAGCATCACACAGACACAGAGGTGGCTCTGTGTTCGGCGGTCTAGGGGGTCAGGACATGGGAATCGCCTGGCTGGCTGTACTCCAGGTAGCCAAGGAGAAAGAGGTGGCTGGTGATGGCAGTTGAAGTTAAGCTCCAGATAGGAGCAGGTCCTATTGTCAGTTGCTGGAAGCCTCTGAGCCAATAAGGAACAAAAAACACAGAAGCACCACATCTGATAGTTAAGCCCCATTCCAACGTGCTGAGCTCAAGGGCCATAAACTCCACGAGGATGAGTGCTGACCCAAGGTTCTGACCCATGAGAGGCAGGCTCATCTTTTCCCTTGCTGATCTTCATCCCTCCTCCCCACCAGTCATCTGGTGAGCATTAGGTTAGCAGAAGAATGTGGCTGAAGCACAAACTACATCACAGAGTATAAACGGATCGCAGCGGTCCAACTTGGTTTCAAGCAGATAACAATTATGGGCATTACATTAATAAGTTAATGAGACAATTATACGACCCAAATGCTGCCCAACAGCTTGTTTTTAATCAAGAGTTGCTTGGCTTGTGGTATCCACTTGCAAGCTCCCAGCCCAGGCTTCCCGGGAAAAATTAAGTTCCTGGCCTCCTTGGGAACTCTGCACATGTGTGCCTGGCTGCTGCACTTTGCTGGAGAGCTTACACTTTCAGCTGCGTTACAGACAAATGAAACAGAGATCAGAAGGCAGAAACACAGGCCATCCAGTCACCCATGTCCACACCAGCCTGCTATGAGACATCCTCAGGGTCACGTGCCCGTGTGGGCTGCAGGGTTGTCATCCGTGCAGGGGACACTTTGCTTGCCTCTGGAGAGTGGCGTATGGAAGTGGTCACTAAGGGCTGTCAAGGTCCAGCTGTCATTGTTTCTCAGAGTTAGCTTTGGGGCTGACTACTCGGGATCTTTTCATAGTAATGATGGGTTGCAGTTTTCATCTATTGTTGTTGCTGGTCAGTCACTTGTCTCCCTCTTTGAGACCCCATGGACTGCAGCATGCCAGGCCTCCCTATCCTCCACCGTTTCCCAGAATTTGCTCAAATTCATGTCCACTGAGTCAGTGATGATGTCTGACCACCTCAACTTCTGCCGCCCCCTTCTCCTTTTGCTTTCAATCTTTCCCAGCGTCAGGGTCTTTTCCAGCAAGTCGGCTCTTCAAATCAGGTGGCCAAAGCACTGGAGCTTCAGCTTCAGCATCAGTCCTTCTAATGAATATTCAGGACTGATTTCCTTTAGGATTGACTGGTTTGATCTTGCTGTCAAAGGGACTCTTAAGAGTCTTCTCCAGCACCAACAATTCAAAAGCATCAATTTAAATTCTAAAAAGATGATGCTGTTAAAGTGCTGCACTCAATATGTCAGCAAATTTGGAAAGCTCAGCAGTGGCCACAGGACTAGAAAAGGTCAGTTTTCATTCCAATCCCAAAGAAGGAAAATGCCAAAAAATGTTCCAGCTATTAGTCCCCTCAAATTACATCCTTTGAACAAATTCCGTATCTAGAAGCATATAATAGAGCCCCTTCTCTCTAAAACTGGTGCTACCGGTGAACTGTCACACATGCTGAACTTACATCGTGTCTTCACACAGAATCCCTTGGCTGCCTGTTGGGATGAACTTCCCAGACTGCGGGTGGCTTCCCATTGGTTCTTCCTAATAACAGTGGCCAGAGCTAACACTTATGAGCATTCCCTATGCCCTAGGCATGGTGCCAAAAACTTCCCATGTGCTCTCCTAGACCTCACAGCACTCTGTGAGTTAAGAACTATTGTTGTTTCCATGTTACTGTCAAGGTGTTGAGACGTGGAGGAGGTGAACTACTCCAGCCGTGACTGGCATAGCTGGAGTTTAAACACAGGCAGGCCGGTGCCCAGGTTTTAAACACCGCTCAGTAACCCAGCCAGGTAAAGGGGAGTGCTCAGATTCCCTTCCAAGATGATCCACTGTGACCACAGGCCCAGCAAGAAGCACATGTAGAGTGTAGCAGTTGCCTGTCTGGCCTGTGAATCCCAGGATGTACGTGGCCATGGTCCAAGACCAGCTAAATCGATTCACCCGTTAACCCTGCAACGACAAGCACCTGCTTGGCTCTGGCTGCAGGCTCAACTTGCCACTGGCACCAAGAACAAGGTTTAGGATACCCTTGACCTTGACTCTCAAATGCTCAGGGGTCAGCCAGACGCTCGAGGCAGGGGACTCCTAGCCATTATTACAGGAAAATCGAATCCACCGAACTGCCCAGAAGGGTGCAGACAGGAAGTTCAGGGGATGCTGGACTTGACGGCTCCAAGAAGGCTTTCGAGAAGTGGATCTGAGAACACACGGGTAGGATTACAGGGCGGTGCGCCGGGCTCCACCACAGGGACGTGCATCCTGCGGGCAACTGGCCTGGGAGGGGCGGGGACGAGGACTCACACTAGGGGGAAAATACCTGAAGATAAATGCATGCAAGATGAGCCAGTCCTTCAGAAGTGGGGCACAGAGGCGCAGCCGGCACGGACAGGCCGTTGGTGCTAACGTCATCATGAGAAAGAAGTAGGACAGACAGGAGGGAGAAGCAAGGGGGGCGATGACATCATCTGGCAGCCACACAGCCCACTGGTCCCGCCCTGCGGTCTAACTGTGGCCTGGGGAACGTCTTCCTTCCCAGGTAAGGGTTGTGCCTGCCAGTTCGAGCACCAGACACGTTTTCTGCGTTCCAACTCAGGGGAACTGCCTGAGTTGTTCTGAATGTCACCTCTGTCCCTAAATCACTTCTCGGACTCTCGGTCTGGGACGTCCTTCCCCTCTTCCCTTTGAGCCAACACAGCCAGCCAAGTAGTTATTACTTAAGAATAGCTAAGAGGAGCCAAGATTTCTGCAAATGAGGAAGTTGCCACTGGAACAGTCATTGTTTTTTTAAGCCAAGATGCTCCCACTTGTAGTTGCAAAACTACATTTGGAACACTCGTTACAGCCCAGAGCCCATCAGTTAGCAGACTTGGGTGCACAGAGCATCCGATGGAGCCTGGGTTACCCCGTGGGTCTTCAGGGTCTGCTGGGGATGGACACATATGTTTGCTCAGTCATTCAGCTCTCTGCTTGCTAGAAACATAAGAACAGGCGTGCTGGTTAACGCCCCTGAGTCTGTCAGGACTTTTCTCAGATATGTGGTTTTCTAAATACCAGGGCAGGTTATTAACAACCCCCTAGTTGCTCATTCCTGCTTCTGCAAACTGAAGCAAGAAATAATACAGAATAATATATAAAGAAACACAAACATGGAAGACCAAGCATATCACTTTAAAACAGGATTTCAGCAATTACCGGCTCAAGTTTAATATTGTTCATGGTTTCTGTTTACTTCCAAGGCTTAAGAAGTTCTTGAATTCTTTGTTTCTTGGTCCTGCCTCATTGGAGACGTCTGGAATGGACTCACCCGAGGCCCCACCCAGGCCAATCAAACCAGAGTCCCTGGACTGAGACTTGGAATCAGCATTTTGAAAGCAAAGATACAGACACACATTCACATAAACAAAAAACCTTGAGAGGGGACTCTAATGCCCAGGCCGGGCCAGAGCCAGGTCTGACTCCTATTGTTGTTCAGTCCCTAAGTCGTGGCCGACTCTTTGCGACCCCATGGACTGCAGAGCATGCCAGGCTTCCCTGTCCTTCACTGTCTCCTGGAGTTTGCTCAAACTCACGTCCACTGAGTCAGTGATGTTATCCAACCCTCTCATCATCTGCCATCCTCTTCTCCTCTTGCCCTCAATCATTCCCAGCAGCAGGGTCTTTTCCAGTGAGTCGGCTCTTCACATCAGGTGGCCAAAGTGTGAAGTTGTGAGTCAGTCTGTGCAGGGCCACCCAAGATGGATGGGTCATGGTGGAGAGTTCTGACTCCTATGGTCTCTGGCATAACCTTTGGGATCCATCCTTCCCTCCCTGCCAGAAGGACTGGCCATCTACAGAAATTCTCCTACATCCACTTTACTTGGGGATCAAGTAAATTTTCAAAAATGAGTTATTCCAAATACATCCGCAAGCATGGGCTGCCTGGGAATCTGACCTGCCTAAAAGTTCATGTGGATGCGGATGGTATTATCCTATGATCCCAGGATGCCAACAGCCATCTGTGTTCTTCCTGGTTTCAGAAAGTTCCTTCCAGCTATAGCCACTCTCTGAGCACCATGCCCTTACCTCCAACCGCTCAGGGTACCCCAGGAGACCCCTGTTCTTGCTTCTTTGGGCACGAAGCCTCGTCCACCTCTCATCACAAACTTGTGCTCATTTGGACCCCAGCTCTTCTCAGCCTCTGCTTCTGCTTGGTCAGGGCAGGCTGGGATCCACAGAAAGTGGGTAGAGACAAGGCCAAAAACTCCCGCAGAGGGGGTGTCATAGAGACCAGGCTCACCCCTGGTCCTGCCTTTTAATGCTGCTCGAACATGTGCTGATTACTTAACCAGCCTCTGCAAACTTCAGCTTCCTCTGCTATAAAAATGGGAATACTGGTGTCTACCTGGAGGTGTCTGCAAAGCACTGAGACCCTGGCACGTAGAAATTTATCAGTCCATTTATTAAGCACCCCTCCTTCAAGTGTCTCCAAATCCCTACTTCCCCAGACCCAGGTCAGATCTTCATGATTTCTATACAACAGAAGCCCACCAGCCCTCTTTGACTCTAGTGACTCCATCCTCCACTCTAACTGCAGGCACCAGTGTGTGACCCTGTTCATCTGCTCTGCTTAAAAACATTCTCCTGGATTTCCACTGACAGCAGAATAAAATCCCAGTAGAGTCGAGATGGCTTCACAGAGCACCCAGGGCTCTGACCAGTGAATCCCCTGCAGCTTCATCTCCTCCTGCCCTAACTGTGCATGCAGATACATCCATCTGACACACGCACACACACACACACTCACGCATGTGCTTGTGTGCACACACACCCCCTACTGCTTAGGTAGATGGAGTTACTCGCATGTCCAAATGCATGGGGAGCAAGCCAGTTGAGGGCTCCTGGTGAAACAGTACTCTTCAAAATCGCCTTGCTGCGAAGCCTCCCTGACCTCCAGGAAGATGTAAGCGGTTCTCTTCTGCACCCCACAGCACTTGATTGACAGCATCCACCCAGTTCCCATCACGCTGGACCACACCAAGTGGCTTATGGGTCTGCTTCCCTACAAAGCTGTGATCTCCCTGAGCAGATGGACCCCATCTGATGCATTCTGGATTCCTGATGCATGGTGCTCGGTTCTGCCCATAAGGCCTCATAGAATGGAGTTGCATTTCTATAAGGGCTTTTGCTTTCATCTTTTCAGAAAACTTTGAAAAGTCAGTTTGAATATAATAAGATCGCTTGGAAACACAGCTACTGTGAAGCATCTTCAAACTGCTATCTGTAAACTGTGAGCATTTCAGAGAATCCCCGCCAGGAGAGCTTCAGCAATGAGCCGGGGCCGCTTTCTGGTTCCCACTGTGCTCAGAGGCAGGAGACAGACTTACTGCTGAGAATAATGTTCATGTTCAGACAGGGGCTGCCAGCCACGTAGCACATGAGAACCACCTGGGAGCCTATGAAGCCTGATGTCCAGCCCACACCCCTCCTTTGAAAGCAAGGCCTTTGAAAGCTTCTGGGCAACTCCAGCGGCTCTGGGCTGAAAGCCCTTAGCGCCAATGAGCCGACGCTCTCTCAGAGTGTGTTGCCGAAGGCGGCTGGCGCACGTGGTTTCACCTCGTGAACAGCTCGTGGAAGGAGCGTTGGTGAGCAAATACACCTGGGCCAGACCAGACTTTCAGGATCTCGTCCAACTCTGAAGTCACCTTGCAAAGGTGAGCTCCCTCCCGAGTTCATGGTGAAGAATTTTCCAGCAGCAGATTGAGGCAAAAGCCAACTGCTGCATCCCAGGACTGTGAAGCCCATAGGTCCCTTATTGATGAGAGCCGACCCTCAGGCGGCTGTGGGACCTGCCCAGGGAGGCCTGGGGAGAGGCCTGCTGAGCACTTTCAATAGGGTCACATGTGCCATCTGGTTCAGGATCCAGCCGGGGAGACCAGGATGGGAGGAGATGGATCCCAAGGCCACCGTGGTCCAGACAGCATGGGGGCATCTCATGCAGCTACTCCAAGCCCTGGGGGTCTTCAAAGGAAGGGAAAGTCGGGTACCAGAGGCAGAAGCTGGCCTTCTGAAGTCAGATGGGCTGTGTTTTACTCCCTCCACCTCATTCCCAAACGTTTACACTATGTGAGTGATTTAATTACCCCCAAAGAACTTACCTTGTCAACGTGATTAGCGATCTCTATTAATCGCTGCTTGACTTTTTCCAGATCTTTTCCTTGCCTCTGAAACTTAATAATTTTAAATGTCAGCATTAATAACAGTAAGACCATCAATCAAATCTCATCTTCTCGGCTCCTGGAAATGTGAAGTCTTGGGCTTTGCAACCCCCTAGGGCCCTCCCTGGTTTATGGTGAAGTGAGCTCCCATTCTGCCGAGTAATTTCCCTGTCCAGGGACTTTCTGAAACTCCCTGAAATTCACCCAAGCCAAGTGCTCATAAGACAGTAACTTTTGTGATTTTTTCCAGCCTCATAAATGATGGAGGCAGTGACATGTTTTGGCAAAGAGAAAACAGACAACCAGAAAGCAGCCCAAAGCCATTCTTCATATCATCGACTTGATTTGAACTTCCCCTGAAATTTCTTTTATATTTGTTTTTAAAAATTAAAGAGTGAAAGTAATAGAAGCTCATGGCAGCAAGTCAAACAATACAGAGAATGGATAAAAGTTAATAAATTCCCCCTTCTCCTCTCTAATCTGACCTTCCAGACTGGGAACAGTTTCCTGAGAAATTGTCAAATCTGTTTCATTCATATGTGTTGAGCCATCTTGGGAGAAAATGTCACCTAATTCATGATAAGTAGTAGTGGCAAGAAATGAACACAGAAAAGATAATCTAAAAAAAAAAAGAGCTAATTAAAAATTAATTTAAAGAAAAAAACTAGCACGAGATAAAGCCTTATTTCAGAAGGTAGGATTTTTCTGCTGTTTCTATAGCCTTCATTTATTCATTCATTCATTTTGGTTTAGAACATATTGGAAATTTTTTAAACTAAATTTTTCCCCAAAGTGTTTTAGAATACATTCTAAAACCATCTTCTATTTCCCACAAATAATTCTCCCTGTTTAGAGAGCTTAGCTGCTATGGCAGCTCTATAGTCCTTGCTAATATTTTTTTTCTGCAGCCCTTGCTAATATTTTGTAATAGCAGATACATTTTTAATGTTTTATACCTTGTAAGATCAGGGAGCCACTTTTCCCCATGGGTTGTTCACAATGCTCTTAAGGCCTCATAGAAAATGAGGTTAATTAAAGCATGTAATAATTTGCTAAACATTTTCTTTTCCCTGTGGTGGTTGTTGTTTTTTTTTTTTTTTAAATCAACCAAGAAATTTCAGACAGTTCTTACCTCTCGGTTATCGGCGACGATGACAAGCTCTACGTACTTGGTCATCTTGAGGGTCTCTCTTTTTTGCTGCCAAAAGTAAACGTGGATTTAATTTCCCTGATGGTCTCTCTGGGGCTTTCAGAACACTGTCAGCATCTCTCAACAGAAGCATCGGAACTAAAGGGACACCCCACCCCTACCAACAACACTGGCTCCCACACCTCTGTTCCACCTAGGAGTTCACCTCTGACCCCAACGACTTCTGTAAAACCATCTCAACATGAGCCATCAGTTTCCATTCCCATCAGGGAAGTCCCTAAAAAGGAATCTAACCTTTGCGCTGGATCACTGATTTTAGGATCAGAACGAGTTGAAATCACCATTAAACAAACACACACATATAAACAAGTAACTCTGGGGCAGAAGCCCACGGCCGTGCATCTCAGGCTGGATGTAGCACATGTCAAGACCACTGTAGAAATCGCTGGGATTCAGGGTTTCATGGGTGTTCTCTTTGCCTTTGTGGTCCAGTGTTGTGATGTGAGAAAAGCAGAGGAGAAAAGCTTTGCTCACGTCACAAAATCAGAGGAGAATGTATTTTAAGCTGGAACTGCCCTTCTGGGGGAGAACTGCATAGTCCAGGCCAGAAGGCTGATTTCTTGTGGCTGATGGTTGAAAAATCTGCTTAGATGCAAAGGAAAAATGGGGAACCACTGAGCCAGGCGAGAAGGAGGTATTAGGAGGAAAACCAGAAAGGAACAAAAGAAACAGAACAGAAAGAAACATTTTCAAGAAAAAAAAAAAAAGGCTGACATATGCGACTAGAGAAAAGCGATTTGGTAAGACTGCGATAGTCGAGAAGAATAAAGACCTTGTTTATCAAGGGGTAGGGCTGAAGAAGAGGCCGACGGCCCAAGCACGAACTCCCTCCCCATTAAAGGCAGCCTCTGAAGTGGGTGACATTTTAATCACGTTTCCTCAAAAAACACTCACACTCTTCCATGAATTACTGGGAGAATCCCAAAGGCATTTTTCGGAGAGGAAAAAAAAAAAAAAGAGCAATTCATGGAGGGTGGTCTCAAAAAGCCAACTTTAAAAGCAAAAAATAAAGCCTTCTGTTTTTGCAATAAAATGGAGTCAGAGGAAATGGGGGTTGAACAGGTCTGGCTCCCCATAACTGATATCACTGCTTTACGAGTTAACTACACTCTGCTTAACCTTGAAAACTTGCATGTTACAACCAGGCTTTCAGACAAAAGCAAAAATGACCAAGGCCTGGTCTGAATCAGCTTTCCAGTCACATAATCCTGAGGGAAACATCTTTTATAAAACAAATCCCCATCGGTGCAGGGCCTTCCAAACAGATTTTTACAAGAAAAATGTGTTTGTATCATAGCAGTGTTCCTCCTTGCTGCCCAGCTATGCTGATTCATGAATTTTGATATCTCTAAAGAAATCTCAGGGCTTCCCTGGTGACTCAGATGGTAAAGAATCTGCCTGCCAACGCAGGAGACCCAGGTTTGCCCTTGGGTCGGTAAGATCCCCTGGAGGAGGGCATGGCAACCCACTCCAGTGCTATTGCCTGGAGAATCCCATGGACAGAGGTGCCTGGAGGGCTACAGTGCATGGGGTCACAAAGAGCTGGACACGACTGAGTGACTGACACTTTCACTTTCACTTCAAAGAAATCTGGAAACCTTTTGGAGGGAGGAAGAGTAAAGCACCATGAAAGCTATGATTTCTCATACTTTAACAACATTACGAGGAAAAAAGTTCAGTTTAGTAACTATATGTTGTAGGCATGTTTCATGGGGACCAACCTACTCACAAAGGGAAAATGACCAGCCCCGGTGGTGCCCGCTGGTCTACACAAAATGAGATGCCATCTTAAAGTGGTTCCTCCTTCCTGAGGGGTGGAAGGCAGAAGCCTCTGCCCCCCATAATTCCCTGATTTACCATTCACAGACTCATCTTACAGAAGAAAATACAGCTCTGTTAAAGGAAAAATAAATTAACCTCCCATCGAAAAACTCATGGAGAGAGCCCTGGTTGCTTAGATGTTTACACCTTTCTGACTGCAAAGGGGTGAAATGAATGGCCAGGGGACAGTTCCAAATGGCCTTGGATCATCATTTAGAAAATACACAATTCCAGATAATGAAAACAAACACAAGAGCCCGATTTTCCTGTCTCTGCAGTTTTCAGAGAAGTCCACATTTTCTCATGAATGCAGAGAATTGCAAGCTCAGAGAGACGCCTAACCACATAATAATAAAAAGCCACAGGGGAGTGGCCGGTTCATGGCTGCAGAGGTTCCTTTTCCACCAGCTGCACACACAGAGAGGCTTAAATTACCTCCACATGATTCCCACCTATCTGGGCTATCCAGTTAAAAAATCATATTCAAAGTGTTTGATTTTGAATCAGAGAAACATTGAAACTGGTTGCTTGATGCAATTTTCATTTGGGTCGGGGGGGAGATTGAGGAAACAAACACCCTTCCCCAAACAGGTGAGAACATGAGCCTCTGAGAATGGCCCAACCATTTCTGCTCCAAGGTTGGAGGCATTCTTTGAGTCTTGCTCAAGTGGGAAGCTGCTCCCTGGCCTCTCAAAGTTGTCACAGTCAAGGTCTCGGGAAGAATGGCCCCCACACACTTTCATAATAAGAACTCTGGCTCTGAGAACTCAACTTGAGTCCGAAAAAACAAGCTGAGATTAGGGGGGCAATAAATTCTCAATGCAACTCTCTCTTCCTACGGCCCAGACCCCTGAAATAACCTGATAAGAACACAAGTCCTAAGGCTGGGAGAGCTTGGGTTGTAGCAGCAAGCAGGATGGCTATTGTCTAGTGAGCGAGGGCAGGGCATGGGTGAGATGCGGCCGAGGATGGGGACAGAGGTCAGGGCCCAGAGTGAGGAGGCTGACGGGTAACCTAACTGTCCGAGAGCAGTGGGGCTCCCTTGGAGGTGAGGTTCTTCACATATCAGCCTGGCTGATGGGAGGAGAATGGATTACAGGGGGACAACGGTGGACGTGGGGGAGCAGATGACCACTTGTGACAGTTTGAGGCAGTAAAAAGATGGAGCCAGGCAAACAGATTCAAGTTGGATGTTTTAGCCAAACAACAACAACAGTAAAATAACAATGGATCTAGGACCGTATGCAAAGACGGCAAGTTTAGCAAATTCGGTGACTCAAAAGTTTGATTTAACTCCTTCTTTGTAAAGAAAGATCATTGTTGACTCAAGCTAGACTCCATGCCTTGCTCTAAGACCACTTAATGAGTATTTATGAGCTGAGCCCTGGTCTTGGCTGTGAAAGGTCATCTCTACCATCCTTACGAACGATTTGCATGGGGATGAAGCACCTGGATCACATCTGCGTGGAATACAGCCTCGGAGGACTGGCTAATATATAGGCTGCAGAACCAACAAGGAAATGAGACAAACGCTGGAAGGACGGACTGAGTCTGACGTACTGAATGTTAATGGGCACAAACTCAAAGTATCGAACTTGAGTCCAAAATGCCTGTGGCAGAAGTGAGAGCTAGTATTTATTTTTCTAGAGCTTTAATTTATTCAAGACTCAATAGGAATCCACATCTGGAGATTTTCGAACCTTGGTTCTCACTGAGAGATGCTCAGAGCTCAGGGCTAAGGAAGCAATAGCAGGGCTGGCCATGTTATCCACCAAAATTTAACAGTGACTAGGGCAGTAAGGGCACTTGGTATGGCCTCTTAGAGGAGGTATTGAGGTGGGAGTGGTTATAGTGAAAAGAAAGTGAAAGTCGCTCAGTCGTGTCCAACTCTTAGAGACCCCATGGACTGAATAGCCCATGGCATTTTCCAGGCCAGAATACTTGAGTGGGCAGCCTTTCCCTTCTCCAGGGGATCTTCCCAACCCAGGGATTGAACCCAGGTCTCCCACATTGCAGGCAGATTCTTTACCAGCTGAGCCACAGGGAAGCCCAAGAATATTGGAGTGGGTAGCCTATCCCTTCTCCAGCAGATCTTTCCAAACCAGGAATTGAACCGAGTCTCCTGCATTGCAGGTGGATTCTTTACCAACTGAGCTATCAGGGATGTGGTTACAGTAGAGAGAAATTAAACATGCATGCTCTAATTAACAAGTTTTCCAACAATTCTGGTTAGTTCCTGATATTCAACTATTACTAGTGGATTCCCTGGTGGCTCAGAGGGTAAGGCATCTTTCTACAATGCGGGAGACTGGGGTTCAAGCCCTGGGTTGGGAAGATCCCCTGGAGAAGAAAATGGCAATCCACTCCAGGACTATAGCCTGGAGAATCCCATGGACAGAGGAGCCTGGTAGACTACAGTCCATGGGGTTGCAAAGAGTCGGACATGACTGAGCGACTTCACTCACTCACAGATAATCGATTCTGCTGTTAATACCACCCCCACGACCACCACTACCATGGCTTCTATTAAACCAGTACAGCAGCCTGTCTAGAAGACCCAGAGCAACAGCCCTGGTCCATTTCAGATTGGCGGCGTTTGAGGAAACCCCACAGGGTCTCCCTGAGAGGCTGTGCTATTTGTACTCAATAGACCAAGTGCACGTTGCTTTTTTGCAGAAGGCAATGACTTCTACATGTGACTCACAATGATCCATACTAGTGGAGGGGAACAATCGCACAGATAATCCCCAGGGAGGGTAATTCAACAATGATTTACATCTGCCTTCAGGATGTATTCTGTGATTTGCTCCAGTAGCAGATTTACAGCCTTTACCTTCCTTAGAGACTGCTCAGGCTTGTGTTAAAATTCGTTTGCATTTTTGAATGACCAGCTGGTGGAGGGGGAGGGCGAAGTCCCAGCAGGGCTGAATGGCCGGGGCTCTGCGGGTTGGGCGTAAAAACCTGCAGAGGATGGAACTGGCAAGGAAGGCCCCTGGCTGCAGGCACCCTTCCGGAAGCAACTTGGGTTCTCACTAAAATCTAACAGAGAGCCTTGTAAAAATGACAAACAATAGCTCAAGCTGATATTATAGCCGGTGCATACCCTGAGTGCAGATTTATTCCCGCTGCTCCTTGAAGAAAAACACACACATCTGCAGAAAAATCTCAGCCTGCAAGCCCATCTTTGCAATAGTTAACATTTAGTAGGGGCAGAACAGAGCTAGGAAAACGCAAATGCATTTGCTGCAGTGCATAAACCAGAGGAGTTAGCCGAAGTTACATTGATTTTTGAGTATAAGATAAAGGCAGCGTTAAGTCTGGCAGGCAAGCGGCACGGAACTCGAGTACTTTCCTTTCGTGTTTACCAAATGGTCTCGTATACAATTCCAATTCTCACATATTCCACTTATTTGGAAATTATTTTTGGTATTGTTTTCATGATACAGATGTGCTTTCTGTCAAGGACATGTTCCCTTCCGTAAAAACAATCACAACATTTTCTAGACAGAAACACTGAGTCGCGTCTAAGTGCATGTGATACTCCCCCCTTTTGATTTAAAGGTTCATTTATGCTTCCATATGCATTATTAACAAAACACCATTGTTATTCAGGTTTTCTCCATCTCTCTACAAGTCAAAATGATTGGAAATTACTGGGCCAATCACAGGTCTAGGGAGCTGTAAGCTTAGTTAAAGAATTAAAATATGGCTGGCCAGGACCGACCAGGCATGCACTTCTAAATGAAATGGCAAACATATCCGAGTGCTGCTTAAACTGTCAAGTTATAAATCTCACAAGGTGGATAACGTATGTTCAATGAGGTACTCAAAGCAAGGCGCCTCCAAAATAAAATGCAAATATTCTATTTGTTTATGACTGTGAAGGCTACGGTCCCATCCCATCTTATCTGAGGTCTGGAATCAAAGGCGAGAGCCTTTGAAACGTAAAGCAAACATGCCCTGGGAGCACAGAGGCTGGTCTCTGGGACTCCATCTCTTAACTCTGTCCCTCTAAAAGGGGTGGGGGGAGGAGAAGGGAGATTCTCTGGAGCTGCTTCTGCTGGGGATGCGGGTACTTGTCAAGCCCTATTCCTGGAGGTTGAGATCTTCGCTCCCCTGCTGAGAGTCAATGTCAAGGTCAGCCATAGTGCCTGACACAGGGTGATGGGGAAGAACAAGGAAAAACGAGGCTGCAAGCACCAGCTGTAGAAACCCTTGGGAGTATATTAACAAAGAGAGGAAGTTTGGGTCACACGGGCAGAATCAGAACGGAAAGAATGAATGCAAAATTAAAATGAAAAGTCCTGAAGTGGTTCAGTTAAGAGCAGGTTAGGGGAACACCACCTAGCCACAGCCAACAGGAAATTTTTAAGAAGGAGAAATCGTTTAGGATAACATTTACTGCTTGGAGAAAAATGATTAGGAATACAAAGAGGCACAGTTTTCATAAAGCTTTGAGTGGGAAGCAGTATAACCCTCAAAGTCAGGTAAGACGAAGGGTGTTAAGTGGAACTCTGAAAACCTGTCAAAGTCAGAGGAGACAAAGAGTGTTAATTGTCAAGTGATAAGTTGTGCTTATCAAATGTAAGCACAAGTGGCATCATATGAACGGATTCTGGGTTTCTTGTCAACAGAGGAAGGGGAAAGACAGAGATGAGAAGTCAGTAAATCACTGATCGCTTCCTTTGAATTCGGGGCCTCTAGCCAGATGGTGCTACCCTTTTCCTTTTTGTGAGTTCGGTTGTGGTCTGTGGAGCCCCTGGGTCACTGATGTAAAAGGGTCAGGCAGCCATTCAGGGTGGAGGTTCCCTGGTGCTGCACCAGCGGTGACCTCTTAGCCCGGAGGCAGATTGCGCTCCTAACTGCATTGGGCAACCTCTGTCTCCAGCCCTGCCGCAGAAGGGAAGACCTGTGATGAGCAGACCCAGGGCTGGGTGGCCAGAGAGCAGACACCTAGGGGGAGAAGTGGGATGCCCAGACGCCCCATGGCGTCTGGACTAGGGGTAAACATCACACATTTTCAGCCACACTGCTGGACCAAGCCCTAGTTCACCCAGGGCAGGAGAGTGGGCAATGGCAGGGAATTCTTCCCGAATTCTAAAGAAGATCCTAATATAAAACAGATTGGCTGTGGAGAAACCTCCATATTGTCTTTCTCCTCCCGTAGAAGGAGGGCTGCCCGAGGGTGCGCAGGGTCTGGTCCAGGCCTGTGTACCACGGAGGGGTGTAAGGGAGGGGCAGACTTCTGGGCCAAGCCCAGGAAGTTATCACCAGAGACAGTGAACGGTGATTTTGAGCCCTCTGAGCCCAACTCTACCCAGCACAGGTCAGTGAGTCTGACCCTGACGTTTGCAATACAATGACGGAGTTTTCAGTGTCTGATTATGTTCTGCCCACCTCATATCAGCCACCTCTAGATAAAGTAGTTGACTCCATCCCTCAGACACAAACGGTAGAATTTCTCCAGATGGCCTAGTGGTGGGTGTCCCTAGTTGGAGCCCCCGCGCCCCCCACCGTCTCCAGAGATGTAATGTGGGGTTTCCTCTTACCCTTCTTGTCTGGGTCTGGGAGGCCAGTGGAAGCCTGTCGTGCAGAGTGAGGCCCGACGTATTTGATCCACATGATCCCCAGGTGCCCGGCAAGTTTTCCACTGGGAAGAGTTTGTATCTGTTGGTTGCATTTTTCATTGGCTCCAAAATATAGGTGTTATTTTCAAATGTAATGAGTCCCCTGTTGAAAAAGAAAGAAGAAAAATTACGTAACTTTTAAGGGCAGCTTCTTGTTTATGGCTAAAACCCAGTTCTTAATGACAGAGAGTATAAAAAAAGAAATACCAATTTATTTATATATCCTGGGTCTGAATTGGAAAGGGCATTTCTGTGCCATATGCTTGCATTGACTTATTTTTGCAAATATTTTGGAAGACAAGTCTGAGAAGTTTTTGTTTCAAATGTTTTATGGTAAAGAATAGACTGTTTAGTCTTCATGCCTTTCATTTGTTTTTTACTTCTCGAGGATACATTGCTGGGAAGAAGAGTTGAGACAAAAGATGTTTCATCTGCTTAGAGAGTAATTAGATCTAAATTAGCAGACATGATTCCGAAGGGAAATCTTTATTATTTTTTTTTTTAAGGAAAATTCCTACATCTGAATTATTCATTCTGATCAACAAAATTTCCTAAATAGTTGAAAGGATTCTGATATAAGTTTGAATATAAACTTAAGCTTTTTTAAAAAAACTTATTGTTGGGCTTCCTTGGTAGCTCAGATAGTAAGGAATTTGTCTGCAATGTAGGAGACCTGGATTCAATTCCTTGGTTGGGAAGATCCCTTGGAGAAGGGAATGGCTGCCCACTCTAGTATTCTTGCTTGGAGAATTTCATAGACAGAGGAGCCTGTTGAGCTGCAGTTCATGGGATCGTAGAGTTGGACATGACTGAGTAACTAACACACATGGTTACCAAAGGAGATTAGATTAGATTATAGTCGCTCAGTCGTGTCTGATTCTTTTCGACCCCAGGGACGGTAGCCTACCAGGCTCCGCCGCCCATGGGATTTTCCAGGCAAGAATACTGGAGTGGGCTGCCATTTCCTTCTCCAGTGAACCTTCCCAACCCAGGGATCGAGCCTGGGTCTCTTGCATTGCAGACAGACGCTTTACCGTCTGAGCCACCAGGGAAGACCAAAGGAGGGTGAGGGATAAATTAGGAGTTTGAGATGAACAGATACAAACTACTATATATAGTATCGATAACAACTAGGTCCTACTGTATAGCAGAAGGAACTATATTCATTATCTTGTAATAACCTCTAATGGAAAAGAGTCTGTTATACACATAAAGGGGAACCACTTTGCTGGACACAAGAAACGAATGCAACATTGTAAGCCAACTATACTTCAGTGAAAAAAAGAGTTTTAAAAAGGATGCTTTCTTGGGTACTTTGCTTATTTAATTTGTGGGCAATGTATGAATAAAGGAACCAATGTAACGTAAGTGCACAAAGCAACATAACCGTTCCTCGAAGAGCTGAGGTCTGCATCTGGGTCTGTTTGGGCTAAAGGTATACAGCTCTTTAGAGGCCTGAAGAATGCCTCAGCACCGAGACCAAGAAGGAGGCCTTCGAATCCAATGATCTGGTTTGAGTTCCAGCTCTGCCATTTCCTGGCTGTGTTGCAGGACTTGCATGGCAGTAGCTCTTTGTTTGGAGAAGGCAAAGGCAACCCACTCCAGTACTCTTGCCTGGAAAATCCCATGGACGGAGGAGCCTGGTAGGCTGCAGTCCATGGAGTTGCTAAGAGTCGAGCAGGACTGAGCGACTTCACTTTCACTTTTCACTTTCATGCATTGGAGAAGGCAATGGCAACCCACTCCAGTACTCTTGCCTGGAGAATCCCATGGACGGAGGAGCCTGGTAGGCTGCAGTCCATGGGGTTGCTAAGAGTTGGGGCACGACTGAGTGACTTCACTTTCACTTTTCACTTTCATGCATTGGAGAAGGCAATGGCAACCCACTCCAGTACTCTTGCCTGGAGAATCCCAGGGACAGAGGAGCCTAGTGGGCTGCAGTCTATGGGGTTGCACAGAGTCGGACATGACTGAAGTGACTTAGCCGCAGCAGCAGCAGCAGCAGCTCTTTGTTATTGACAAGGGCAGACCCAAGGATGAGGCTTCTGTTAATATACCCATTCAAAGACTGACCATTTCAGGAAGATCCTGTGCTTTGTTCACATGTCTCTCCCTATCCTGGCCATCTGTGGCTCCGTGGTACAAAACATAGCATTAATAAGATAACTGTGCTTCTTATGGGCTTCTCTGGTGGCTCAGAGGGTAAAGCGTCTGCCTGCAATGCATGCTTCTTTAGGAGTGACGATAATGAAGAAAGAACCCTTTGTGCTAACATTTACATTTGGGAATAAAAATATAAATTCTTTTTAAAAAACTATTTTACTTTATTTATTTATTTGGGCTGTGCAATACCTTAGTTCTCTGACCAGGGATTGAACCTGAGCCCCCTGGAGTGACAGCACAGAGTCTTAACAACTGGACCACCAAGGAGGTCCCTAAATGCATAAATTCTTTTAAAAAATAGACATATATGCTAAATATTTTAACTTGCAGAGACAGAAGGTGGCATTAGCTCATGGACCCCAAGGCATGTGTGACCTTCTGGAGAAGGACAGAGCTGAGGCTGTGTCCTTGCTGTTGTTCAGTCACTAAGCCAAGTCTTCGTGACCCCAAGGACTGCAGCATGCCAGGCCTCCCTGTCCCTCACAATCTCCTAGAGTTTGCTCAAGTTCATGTTCATTGAATTGGTGATGCCATCCAACCACCTCATCCTCTGCCACCCTCTTTTCCTTTTGCTTTCAATCTTCAATCTTTACCAGCATTAGGGTCTTTTCCAATGAATCAGCTGTTCACATCAAGTGGACAACTTACTGGAGCTTCAGCTTCAGCGTCAGTCCTTCTAATGAATATTTAGGGTTGCTTTCCTTTAGGATTGACTGGTTTGATTTCCTTGTTGTCCAAGGGACTCTAAAGAGTCTTCACCAGCACCACAGTTTGAAAGTATTAGTTCTTCAGTGCTCAGTATTCTTTATGGTCCAACTTTCACATCTGTACATGACTACTGGACTATGGGGACCTTTGTTGGCAAAGTGATGTCTCTGCTTTTTAATACACTGTCTAGGTTTGTCATAGCTTTTCTTCCAAGGAGCAAACATCTTCTAATTTCATGGCTGCAGTTACCGTCTGCAGTGATCTTGGACCCCAAGAAGAGAAAATCTGTCACTAAGGCTGTGTCCTACTTCTTGGAAGTGAGCCATGTCAGCTTCCTTTAAGTGATGGGGGAACATCAGCCTACAGGTTGGTTTTTGACTTTCTCTTTCCAATGTGGAACAGGAAATTCTTCAAACAGGCTCTTCCTGATGTTGAAATGAGTTTTTTTTGGAGAAATGGAAATTTGGGTAACAGTAAACTGGCAGCTCCGAGAGTTCCCACACATCTAGCAACTTCTGTTACCAATCATGTTGACCACAATCATAAGTGAACACAATTTTCATGGAAATTCATCTGATTGTAAATAGACACTTAAAACACACTGACTCTTAACCTTTTTTGAGACATGAATCTCCTTACACTCTCCCCAGGAGAATTCACACATACATGCTGCTGCTGCCGCTAAGTCGCTTCGGTCATGTCCGACTCTGTGCGACCCCATAGACGGCAGCCCACCAGGCTCCCCCATCCCTGGGATTCTCCAGGCAAGAACACTGGAGTGGGTTGCCATTTCCTTCTCCAATGCAGGAAAGTGAAAAGTGAAAGTGAAGTCGCTCAGTCGTGTCTGACTCTTAGCGACCCCATGGACTGCAGCCTACCAGGCTCCTCCGTCCATGGGATTTTCCAGGCAAGAGTACTGGAGTGGGGTGCCATTGCCTTCTCCGTCACATATACATAGATCCGTAATATTTTGCAGAAAATTTAAGGAGATTCAAAACCATGGATGTGGTCCATGGACTCCAAGTTTAGGGAGTCAGTTCTCACATGTGATTTATATAGCCTGAACCCAAGGATTTGAGAAATAGCTTAGTCTTTAAGTAACAGCTGAAAAAGTCAGGTGCTCCATCAGTTTCTTTCAGATAACCTGAGCTTGTTCCCAAAGGAAAGAGATTGGAAAATGTCTCCCACGATTGCTCCTTTATTTGTTCAGCCATTCACTCATCCTGCATTTAGTAATGACCTACTTATAAGTGACCATTTAATCGTTCTTATATTTTAATGGAATGACTGTATTCTAATACTCAAATGGCATAAAAAGAGAGGGTATGAATTAGGCAAATATTTATTTTGAATACAACTGGTAAACCCCCCCACACACACCAATCAGTTCATTATTATTCAACTGGCTTACTCCCCGGGTCCTGTTTTGTGAAGTCTCAGAAGCAGAGGAAGGAACAGCACAGTCATGTTCAGGATGATCACAGGCTACCTGAAATGATGGCACTGGGATACACGGGGCACTTGGGAAACATTGGGGAGTGAAGCTGCGTGTTACCAACACTGGCGGCATAGCTGCTCAGAGACGGGGAAACTGGAGTAACTGAGGACATTTCGGCTTATTTCGAATCCCACAGGTCGACAGAAAGTCCTTGCACAGAGGTGTTCTCTTATACTCCCCCACCCCCTCCAACTAGTGTCTTCAGGAATCTCAAAGCAGACCATACAGACATGGCTCTGGTCATCAACTCTGGGGAGGCTTGCATTTTTTTTTCTTTCTTTGAAAAGTTCTTTATGAACTAAAACTTAGATTCCTAAGTTAAGAATGGGTAGTAGGAGATTTCTGTTTATTAAAGTTGATTTTGTAAAAGCCTCAATTAAGAAAAAGCTCTTTTAAAAAAGAGGCCAGGGCAAAGTGGAAAATGAATAATACACTTGGAGGGAAAAGAGAGATTGGCTAGTAAACTGACTTTCCAGCCCCTAAAAGAAAATGACACCAACATTTCATCTTGTATTGCAACATTTTCTATTTTGCATTGAATTTCAATAAGCTTAAAACTTACAGTAAAACATGTCACCAAGTTCTAATCATGAGAAGCATATGACTGAAGAAGTTTTTCTACTTAATGGAAAATTTCTAGAAATTGTTATTCAGTCATAAAATTGTTCTGGTATCTCCTTTTATCTTTTAAGTCATCCAAGGGCCAGATGTTGAGAAACTGGGGTGAAGTCTTTCCCTTTGCTGCAAACCATTGGCAGCCTAGAATACATCTTAATTAAATAATTGCTTTGGCCTGTCTTGTGTATAATTAATCACTTAGCTCTAGAGATTGCTGGAAACCACAGTGGACACAAAATTCAAGGATTCAGGGTTTCTGAGATTTAAAATTTGATGTTCTCACAGCCCTTTCTGGCCCCAGGCTAGATAAGCAGATGTGATTTAAGTTGTATGTCATAGGTAGTTCGTTGTAAACTTGGAGTTGGAAGATTCTCAGCGTGAGGGATTTAAATCCAGCAGACTTCGAAAGTGAGGCTCTTTTCCCACTGGTAGAGGAGGGGGAAAGCTTCAAAGTCAATTCGCAGTGTCTGGGAGAGATGAAGAGTGTGGGTATCTTCTCCCTGGGGATATTAGGAGGCAGAGGGGAACACTAGACCAGCCCTTATGGGGAGGGTAAGGCCACCTTCTGGAGAAGGCAATGGCACCCCACTCCAGTACTCTTGCCTGGAAAATCCCATGGACAGAGGAGCCTGGTGGGTTTCAGTCCATGCAGTCGTGAAGAGTCGGACACGACTGAGTGACTTCACTTTCACTTCTCACTTTCATGCATTGGAGAAGGAAATGGCAACTCATTCCAGTGTTCTTGCCTGGAGAATCCCAGGGACGGGGGAGCCTGGTGGGCTGCCGTCTATGGGGTTGCACAGAGTCGGACATGACTGAAGCGACTTAGCTGCAGCAGCAGCAGCAGCAGCAGCAGCAGCAAGGCCACCTTCCAGGGCAGTCAGAGGTGGTGAATGGAGGAGAGCAGAGGAGAGGGGGTGGTTGAGGGTGAGGACGGCCACCCCTCATGGCACCCTGCCTAGGATACACCTGGTCATTTTCCCCACTGTCAAGGCCACACAGGTAGCTGGAGATACAGGTGGGACCCAATCTTGACCCACGTATCTGAACCTTGAGGTGGTCAGCTCCCACACTCTCCTGCCTGCCTCCTGCTGGTGCTGTTTCAAGAGGGATGTGGAGACCAGAACAGGGCTGGCCTTGATGGAGGGCAGAGGTCAAAAGGCAAAGGGCCAGAGAAGTGGAGTTACTGCTCTGAAAACAGCCAGCCTTATTTTAAATGTTGGAATCCTACTGTTTTTCTTTCAGAGGAAACAAAGAGAAATCTATTAAAATTTTAAGTTGATTCTGTTAGCTTTCAAAGTGATAACCCAGGGGACCTGTACTTCCTCAAGATAAGTTTTGTTCTTCTTAAAATTCAGTTTTTAATCTCCAAAGCAATGGTGCATCAGGCAATAACACAGCTTAATGGTGCTGTTCTTACTATGATTTTTCATACCACTCCCAGGCAAACAGGATAGGGCACATGGATTTTGACAACCTGTAATAAGACGATGATTCAAAAATATGAATTAATCTGGCTACTTCCATGTTTAGCTGCTAACTGAATTTTCTTGGAAAAAGACTTTTAGGCTCAACACTGTGTGGCCAGGACTTCCCAGCAGTCTCAGTGGTAAAGAATCCGCCTGCAGATGCAGGAGACACAAGGGACACAGGTTTGATCCCTAGGTCGGGAAGTCCTCTGGAGTAGGAAATGGAAAGCCATTCCAGTATTCTTGCCTGGGAAATCCCGTGGACAGAGAAGCCTGGTGGGCTACAGTGTATGGGGTAGCAAAGAGTCAGACATGACTAAGCACGCACTGGTGCACACACATAATGTGCTGTCAATCATGAGTTGGCATGAAATTCAATTTCAGTTCCTTTATGGGAGGAGCTCATGGGTAAAAATAATATCCCAGCCCATTTGTGTTTGAAACATAGGGATAGCAGCAGTGATACTAGTGAACCCATTAGTATCATCAGAGTTTTTAAAAACATTTTTTGGCTGTGCCACATGGCACGTGGGAATCTTCATTCCCCCACCAGGGATCGAACCGTGCCGCCTGCATGGGAAGTAGAGAGTCTTAACCACTGGACTCCCAGGGAAGTCCCTGGGCTTAATTTCAACAAATAATTTCCATGTGAAATACTCATGTGCAATCAAAACAAATACTCATTATCCCCTACTATGTGCAAAATGCCGGGCCGTCTCCCGTGGTACCCATAAAGACGTCTCACCTGTGGTTCCTGCTTCAAATGTAATTTATAACCAGGTTTGGGAGACATGACCAAAGAGGTAAAACAAGCTGTCATAAAAGATTTTAAGAATACCTCTTGCTGGCACATCGATAATAAAAATAGCAGCTATGATTGATGGCTACCCCGAGCCAGGCTCCTTTTAAAAATAACAGCTATATTGAGAACTAATTCACCAACCATTAAGCTTCCTCTTTAAAGCATGCAATCCCCTGGGTTTTAGTATATTCACTGAGTCGTACAAACAGCATCCCTGTCTACCCCTGAACACTCTCATCACCCTCGAAGCAAACCCTGTTCCATTAGCAGTCACTGCTCAGCTTCCCCGGCTCTTGAATTTTGCAAATGTGATAAGTTTCAGGATCTCAAGATGAGATTATTCTGGACTTAGGGTAGAACCTAAATTCAGTGATGTGTGTCCTCATAAGAGATGGAAAAATGAGAAGCATAGGGACCCAGGGATGAAGGTCACATGGACAGAGGCAGAGACGGCAGAGATGCGGCCACAAGCCTAGGAATGCTGAGGACGGCCAGGAGCCAGGCATGGACGGATTCTCCCGCAGAGCCTGCAGAAGGAGCTAACCCTGCCAGCACCTTGATTCAGACTTCTGGCTTCCGGCACCACGAGAGGAGACCCTGCTAGTGCTTTAAGCCCTCCAGTGTGTGGTCCTGTGTTAAAGCAGGCCTAGGAAAACAACATGGCCCACGGCTGGACCTGGCTCCCCAGCCTGCTCCCTGTCCTTGGCCACTCTGGATGGTCAGCCCCTCTCCTATGTCCCTGAGGGCTTGTGCCAGGGTGGGCACCACTGACTTCCAAGTGTAAAATGCCAGAGCAACTCCGAGCTGCCCACAGGCCGGCAGTCAGCCCAGCATGGTTGATAAATGGCCTGTGGGAAACGGGGGGCCTTGAAGGGAGCTCTGGGGGGACCTGGAGATGCGAGGCAGCTCGGGAACCAGGTGAGGGGTTGAAGGAGTAGGAGAGCAGGTGAAACAAAGGTCTGAGCATGCTCAGAATGCAGTGAATGAAAGAGAGACATATGTGGATGGACAGCAGGGCCCACAGAAGGGGGGTGGGCATGGGACCCGGACAGTGATCAGCCATGGGCAAGGCGCTGACCTTGGCTGTAGCCCGCAGGCTGCCCCTGCGGCCACATCACTTCCTGCGCTGCACACCCTTCGTGCAGATGATGATGCCGACTCTTCTAGGCATCTCCAACCTCCAGCCCCCAGGACCTGGCTCCTGCTGGCCCCTCTTCCTCTGCCTTCCCCACCTCCGTCCCGGCCTCAATCAAATCCACAGGCTCCTTCTCTTGTAACCAGTGGTGACCCCCACCCTCTGGCCCGTAGGATGCCAGCTGCCTTAGGGCTACATCTCCCGGCAGAGGCTTCCACCGTCCGGGGCAGCCCTCGGGCAGAGGCTTCCAGGCTGACCCAAAACCTGTGAGGTCCACGCCCACCATCCCTTCCTGCATGGTTCCCTGGGCCCCTCTGCTGAGTTTCTTGTGTGGTTCTGTGTGACCTACTTCGTGGCCCTGACTTTGTTACATTAAAATGATGTCTGGCTGGGCAGGGATGGCATGTGAGGAGGTGATGGATAAACGCCTGTGGAAACACTGTTGAACAAGCATTGGAGTGAAAAAGAGGCTCTGATGTGTACAGCTTATGGAGCTGTGTGGTTTGGAGTGCAGAGGATGGCGGGACTTAGATGATCAAGCAGTGTTTTTGAAACACGACCTTCTGGAATGTGCAAGATGGTCGTGAAGGGAAGGGTGGAGGCAGGAAGTGTGGGTGGGAGGCAATTTAAAAACCTGGGTGGGAAGGCTGCTCAGGGGTGGTGGTGGGGAAATGGGGAAGGGGGGATACTGTAAGCGGGGGTTAGGGAACACAGACAGGGGCTGGGGCCCTGCGGGAGGTATTCAGAGACCCCCAGGCGCCACACTTAGGAGCCTGGGATGGGCTGGATCTGTAATGGAAAAGAGTTCAGGAGGGGAGCCCGTCTGGGGATGGAGGAGTTGGGATTTGGACCTTCCACGCTTTGAATGAGAGTGGGGCCTGGGAGAATTGGGACTTGACCTTGGGGTCCTGCAGGGTGGGGACCAGAGCAGCCTTGGAGATGGTGTGGATGGGCTCCGAGCCCAGCTGTGGCCCCCCACAGATGTTTACACAGGATGACGGAATGAGTGTCTCCATGGGAAGAAGGTGACTGGAGCAGAAGAGCCCTGGGCAGGGAGGGTGTGACCTGCGGGGTGAAGGGAGGCCAGTGCAGCCCAGACGAATAGAAGCTACAGGAGCAGAAGGTCACAGAACAGAGGTCAAGGTCAAATTCACTTCACTTCCACTCTAATCTAATTTCTTTCTTAATATGATCTACTACGCTTTGAAGATTTTTTTTTTTTTTTAAATAAACTTTGGACTGGCTAGAATTAAATTTCACTGCCCTCCTGATGGCCTGGGGACAGCACATTGATTCCACCAGCATTTATTGAGCATTTATAATGTGCCAGGTTCTAGGCAGTACCAGGGTGGGCCCAGGGCCCTGCCTTTCTAGCAGATAGGACAGCACAGGCAAGGCCATCTCCACGTGCCTGACTTTTCAGTCCCTTAGACCACTGTGGCCTGGGTCATTTAGGTTGAGCTGTGAGACCTGGAGAACCCACATCCACCTGCATTGGCAAGCACTCAAGTCTGGCTTCGAGGTACCAGGGAGGCCAGCAACCCCACAGCATCTTCACCCCACAGCAACCCTTCACTCCTGGTCCTGCAGGAGGGCTGAGCCTCATTTCCCAGCTCTAGTCTTGCTCCCTCCATCTTGCTTTCTTCCTAAGATCCTTTGTTCACTTTCTCAACTGAGATTTCTGGTCGACTTCTTCAAAGGGATCAATTCAATTTAGTTGTTGTTCAGTCGCTCAGTCATGTCCGACTCTTTGCAACCCCATGGACTGCAGCACACCAGGCCTCCCTGTCCATCACCATCTCCTGGAGTTTATTCAAACTCATGTCCATCAAGTCGGTGATGCCATCCAACCATCTCATCCTCTGTCGTCCCCTTCTCCTCCTGCCTTCAATCTTCCCCAGCATCAGGGTCTTTTTAATGAGTCGGCTCTTCACATCAGGTGGCCAAAATATTGGAGCTTTAGCTTCAGTGTCAATCCTTCCAATGAATATTTAAGACTGATTTCCTTTAGCACTGACTGGTTTGATCTCCTTGCTGTCCAAGGGACTCTCAAGAGTCTTCTCCAGCACCACAGTTCAAAAGCATCAATTTTTTGGCACTCAGCCTTCTTTATGGTCCAACTCTCTCATCCATACATGACTCCTGGGAAAAGCATAGCTTTGACTATACAATAGGCTCTCAGCACATCTTAGATGTGGGAGGCAGCATGAGATAGTTTCAAAAATTCAATTAAACAAAAATACTCAGATGTGAGCTTATTTGCTAATTGAATAAGTACACACATTGCTGTGTTCATTTAATGTTTTGTATGTATTTTAGGTATGTAATATAAAGTTTACTGCACTAAATTTTATATAATGAAATCGACTATAACACAAAATGCAGGAATACTTCTTGCCTCCCAACACTATTGAAAAATAGTCCATCAACTTATTTTTCAAAAGATAGAGTTGACTAGTGCTATGGTCCGTGGGATCAGAAATAACCATTATAATGAAAGTAATCATTTTGTGAGCGTGTGCATATCTATGCTCAGGTATTGTAAACCCCACTTAAAAATGCATCTGTCATTACAACAAATGCCTGGTTTACAGCTCTACCAGCCTCCTCATCTATCTTGTGAATGCTTTTCCTTATGTCTGTTCAAGCAAAAAGGTGGTTCCTTAAGAAATGAAGCCTAATTTTAACCGTCCTGCCTACAGGGGATGGGAAGACTCTGAGCCCCCGAGACTCCTTGTACCAGATTTCTGAGCAGGAACTGAGAGGTGGGGAGCGAGAGAACAAGGAGACATGGCGAGAGACAGTTGCTTCCCTCCAGGATCTCACGCTCTCTCTGGCCAGGGTGGTGTCTGTGAATCAAATCAGGACACGGGGACACGGCTGTGTGGATGCTCCAGTGGGAGGGAGCCAGGGCTGGACATCTGTTCCATCACAAAACACAGCCGCTGAGCTTCTCTCGGGGGCGAGGGCAGCATCCTCTCCCCACCATTGGAACAGTTTGCTACTTGTGCCCGACAGTGCTGTGGAGCATCCGTTGGTCATGGGGATACTCCTGGGCTAGGGCCTCGGGAGCAGGGGATGAGGCACGCAGCAGCAAGTGCAAACAAGAGAGAGACCAGGAGAACCAGGAACACTGCGCTGAAACCGTGCTAAGGAGGGCAGGGCATCTTGGGGAGACATACGATACGGTACAAAACTAACTTACGGCCTGAACTTCCCGTTTGACTTGGAGTCCTTACAAAGGAAGGATAAGCTCCATGGCTGAGCTCGTTGTTATGACCTATTTTCCACATTGGACTTCATTCCCTCCATTAAAGAGCTGTTTCCTCTTTAATCCCCCTGTCTACTGGGATCTCCAGGCCTTTCTCTCTCCTTATCTGTCCCCCTTCGAGACTCAAGTGAAGAAGGATGACTTGTTTGCTTCCTCCCTCTCTTCTCTCTTCCAGGACGGAGCTCTCCCTGCCTGCCCATCTTTTGATCAGCCCTTTTTGAAGCAAAGCAGGATGTTCCTTCTCTGCAGGACTGTAATCTGCTGGGCTCTAATTAATGCGTCCCTCAGGACTCTCGACTTTTCCTCCACATTCCTAGCTCTGAATGTATTCTGGGGTCACACCATATTTCACTTGATTTTTAATCCCTATTTTCTTTCTCAAACTCTCCCAGGCTGGTGCTACTCCAGTTGCTTTTGTATCCCCCCTTGCAATTGATTCTTCCGCCAGGGAGCAGTTGATCGAATACAGCTTTGTCTCCGGTCTGATTCTCCCCTCGCAAGATCACAGAGTTGACTGCATAACTCCGGAATTTCTCTGTTGACGCACGGTCTGCTGCTTTTGCAGTAACAGCACAAAGATCTGGGAAGCTGACATTCTTCGGAGCACCATCTCCACGCAGTGAGCTCTGTCAGGCTTCCCACCCAGCCTTGGTGGTCGACCCCAGATGCCGCAACACTTGTTCCCCTGACTTTCCCCGAAACTCCAGCCACAAGTATGTCACAGGATCCCTCTGCCAAACTGTGGTCTGTGCCAGGTACCCACAGGAGGGAACGATCTCCAGGTGCCGGAGACAGGAGGTGGGCCGCTGCGACTCAGCCCCTCTGGGGAAGCTGGTCAGAGAGGTGGACCCCTCTGTGTGGGGCCCTGACAGTTACCTGCACCTTTGGGGGGATGGGCCCCGGATGAAGGATGTGGAGTAGAGAGGCAGCAGCAAGGCCAAGCACAGCGGGTGGACCTGTCCTATTTAAATATTACTCAGAATGCTCTGTCTACCCAGTCCTTCATCTTCATGATTTAAACCTAGTTAGTTAATATCACCAGAGAAGGCAATGGCACCCCACTCCAGTACTCTTGCCTGGAGAATCCCATGGATGGAGGAGCCTGGTGGGCTGCAGTCCATGGGGTGGCTAAGAGTCAGACACGACTGAGCGCCTTCACTTTCACTTTTCACTTTCATGCATTGGAGAAGGAAATGACAACCCACTCCAGTGTTCTTGCCTGGAGAATCCCAGGGATGGGGGAGCCTGGTGGGCTGCCGTCTATGGGGTCCCACAGAGTTGGACATGACTGTAGCGACTTAGCAGCAGCAGCAGCAGCTAATATCACTGGTTTGGCCACACCTGTCCTTGGCTCACCTGCATCTGTGCTCAGTCAGTTGCTTGCTTTGTCTCCTAGTGAGAAGAGGCCCTTTTCATTTTTATGAAGCAAGCAGTTGAAATGCAGATACCTAAAGTCCTTTTTTTTTTTTTTTTTAACACCAGAAATTGTTTAGCATGGAGCCACATGGACAAAAGATAGTCTCCAAATCCTTAGATGCTGGAAAGCAGCCAATGTACAGGCCTGAGGATGACCTTGAAAGAGGGGCAGCCAAGGAAGGCACACTGCAGTGGGGGGGTTGCAGTGGGGACAGACGGGGTGGTCCTGAGGAGGTGGGGGGCATGGGGCTTTCAAGTTTTCACAAGAGGACTCCTGGGTCCTGTGGAGGCGAGGCCCACCCACTGCTGTATTCCTTTAGAGCGACTGGAGAAGGGGGGTGGTCCGCGGTAGCTGTGCTTAAGAGCAGAGTTGTCACCATCAAGGTCACTTACCTGAGACCAGAACAAGTGCTGAGACTGACCGCCGATCCGGAAGAGCCTTGCACACGTCCATGATAATAACAGTGACCCTGAAAAGACGAGACAGCCACTCAGTCACGATGCCGTCCTGCCCACTCACAATAAAACCACCGTCTCCAACCACCTTGCTTTCAGCAATGGAATTCCCTTTGGCATAAGATATTGAACCAGCGGTCTTAATGTTTCATGCCAGCCCCTCGTGACCCAGCCAGGATCCATGGCAGGAATATCTGATTTGCTTAAGAGATTATCAGGAGGGTCTTTAATCGCATCCTGGCTTCATTTTCATCTCTCTGAAACCCTTCAGGAAAGCCCTGATGCAGAAGGTTTGACACAGTCCAGCAGCTGAACAAATCACATGGCCATTGCCATTTCCCACTCATGTAAATTGTCTTTTGTAATGAGACGAGGAACCGTATGGGGTATTTAAGCACACTGTGAAATGCAATAAAGTGAGGCCTAAATCTATGACTTAGGAAAACAGAAAAGGAGATGGGAGGAAGGCGGGGTGAGGAGACAGAGAGGGTTCCTGGATGAATTGCCCAACTGAGAGCAGAGAGGCTCTCCTAGCAGGAGAGAAAAATAAGAAGGTCTTCTGAGGCAAAAATCCCTGGGTGACGTGCCTGCAAGATTCAATTTCTTTAATCATGTCACTTGCCAAAAGAAATCACAGCATGGACACCTCCTCAGTGAAGACAGATACCTGTCCGGAATCAAGGTTAATTTTATCGTTGAACAAAGGTTTCGTTGCAGCCCCAATTAAGTGGCTGGCTGGCTAAGTGCACTCAGCGCTCCTCATTGAAGGCATCCAAAGTCCACCGGTGTGTGGTCCCCAGCAGTGGGCTGCGTCTTCCAAGGGGCAGGGGAAGTGGGCGCTGGAGTTTCAGCCTCAGCACACAGCTCCTTCGGTCAGGGACTCACTTTTCCAGGGCAGGGCTGGGTGTCCCGTTGTCCTGCCTGATAGAGACAACGTTCCAAAGACCACCTTGACCGTGCTAAGCAAGGGGACTGGAGGAGACTGGGTGGCCAGGGAAATCTGATGATACCGTGAGAAAGGGGCCACGATGATCTCTTTGTCAATGAATCGAGGACAAACTTTTGGGATCATCTGAAAGGCAGGAGATGGGAGTGCTGCAGGGCACTTGTTCTTTGGACTTTCTCTTGTGGATTCTGGAAGTCCTTTACATATTCAGGATACTGACACTTTGCCTGTTACTCTGTAAGAAACGTCTTTTTACCTGACTCACGGTATCTTTTGTTGTACAGACTTTCCAGTTCTCCTAAAGTCAAATTGATACACCTTGGGTATTACTTTAGATGGCTTTCTTCAAGGTTATTCAGATGTCCTCTCTTGTTTTCTTCTGTTTCTATAGTCTGAGGATTAGCTCTTTAAATTGGAATTTTTTCTTGTGTAGGTGTGACATTGCACTCTAACTTGCCCCATGAACCAAGAGCCAGCTGTCCTTCACCACCATGTTCTGTTCTCTGTTCCGCCTCTGTTCTCTGGGCTAGACCACTGAGGCAGACCTCTCTCAGTCCATTCCTGAGCTGTCACCACACTGTTTTCATTCCTATTTTTCTATAGGAACATTTTGATATCAGAGCAAGTTCTCTCTTTGGATTGTGATTCCTTTCACGTACCATAAAATCACCCTTTTAAAAGCATGCTATTTCGGGCATTACGGCCTTCACAATGTTGTGCCAGCATCACATCTAATTCCAAAACATTTTCATCATCCACAGAAACCTCGCACCCATTAGCAGGCACTTCCACTACGCCCCACCCCCAGCAACCACTAAACTACTTCCTGTCTCTACGAATCTGCCTCTTCTGTTCATTTCATGTAAGTGGAATTGTACATAATGTGGCCTTTTGTGTTTGACTTCCTTCACTTAGCATAATGTTATCAAGGTCCATTCACATTGTAGCATTGAAATGAGTATTGGTACTTCATTCCTTTTCATTGCTGAATAAAATGACATTGTGTACTTAGTCGTGTCTGACTCTTTGTGACCCCATGGACTGTAGCCTGCCAGGCTTCTCTGTCCATGGGATTTCCCAGGCAAGAATACTAGGGTGGGTTGACATTTCCTCCTCCAGGTAATCTTCCTGACCCAGGGACTGAACTCAAGTCTCCAGCATTGGTAGGCAGATTTTTTTTTTTTTCTATTGAGCCACCAGGGAAGCCCAAAATGATGTTGTAGGGATATACCAAATTTTGTTTTCCCATTCAACACTTGATGGGAATTTGGTTTGTTTCCACTTTCTAGCTGTTTTGAATAGTGCTGCCATGAACATGTGCCTACAAGTTTTAGTGTGGACATGCTTTTTGGTTCTCTTGGGTATATACTGTGGTAGGTATATGGTTACAAATGGGTAGGTGGGATTGCTAGATTTTATGGTGACTCTGTCAACATTGTGAAGCACTGCTGAACTTTTTTTCCAAGCAGCTGAACCATTTTGCATTCTTGGAGTGTGGGAGGAATGTGCAAACTTCGCATCCTTGGAGTGTGGGAGGAATGTGCAAACTTCGCATCCTTGCCCACACATGCTATTGTCTACGCTGTTGATTACGTCCATCCTAGTGTATGTGAAGTAGTATCTCTCTGTGGTTTTGATTTTCATAATGACTTAAAATGTTGAACATCCTTTTTTGGCTGTGCTGCACGGCATGTGGGATCCTGGTTTCCCAACCAGGGATAGAACCCGCACCCCCTGTACTGGGAGCTCAGAGTCCTAACACCCGGACCGCCAGGGAGGTCCCCGAACATCCTTTCATATGCTTATTGGCCACTGGTCTATCTTCTCTGGAGAAATGTCTACTCAAATCCTTTCCCTGCTTTTTAACTGGGTTTCTGTCTTTTCATTGTTGAGCTGAAAGAGTTCTTTATGTAACCTGGATACTAGACCTTATGTGATTTGAAAATACTTTCTCCCACTTTGTGTGTTGTTTTCTCACTTTCTTGATGTATTTTGAAGCACAAAAGTGGATCACTTTGATGAGGTCCAAACTCTCTATTTTTTAACTTATTTGCTTATGCTTTAGGTCCCATATCTGATAGACCCTTACCCAACCTAAGGTGATGAAGACTTATTTTTAAGAGTTCTGCAGGTTTAGCTCTTGCATTTAGATATTTGATTCACTTTGAATTAATTTTCATACATGCTTAAAGTAGGGGTCCATTTTCATTCTTCTGCATGTGGATATCCAGATGCCCTGAACCATTTTTTAGAAATCTATTACTTCCCTAATTTGTCTTGGCAACCTTGCTGAGAGTGAGTTTTCTTTTGATTCTATTTTTCTTCAAAAGTTTCTACACTATTATAGGCTATTTTCTCTCTCAGGTGAATTTTAGAATCAAATTTTAAGCTCTGCAATAATCCTTTGAGTTTTCAGCTTGACTTCTTAGAATGTATGGGTCGGTTAGTCAGGATTTGTAGTTTTCAAATAATGAGCTTTTCTATTCACATACATGGTATTTCTCTTCATACAATAAAGCCATTTTTTGCACCCTTTGATCTAGTTTTAGAATTTTTTTGGATGGCTTTGGAAAGTTTTCATTAGGTTTATGTCTAGGTATTGTATAGATTTATTGATATCTCAAATAGGATCTTTTTTTCTATTTCATCTTATGCGTGGTTATTTTTAGTGTAAAGGAAAGCTTTTTTATTTTTTAAAGTTGATCTTGTAGCAGACATTGCTGTTGGGCCATCTTATCAGCTTAATAGTTTGTGGCATATCTTGGATTTTTATATTGTCGGTTAAACCTACCACAAACAATGAAAGCTTTGGGGGGCTCCTTTTGGACCCCCATACACTGTAGAGGAGTGGGGTGCCTCGTGTCCAGGGACAGAGGTGGGATGGGGAACCACCCAGAGGGGGAGCATATGCACAAAGATGGGTGATGGGGGAGAAGGACAGTTGAGGGAGAGCGTGCTAGAGGACTGGCTTGGCTAGAGGATTCAGGCACAGACGTAGGCTCACTGCCCTTCTCCGCCCCCCCTGGCAAGAACATCCTTTTCAAACAGCACATGGCTCGGGAAGGGGTGCGTGAAGGGCAGCGATGGGGCACCCTGCATCCAGCCAGGCCACAGGCATCCAGGCAGCCCACGGGGGACCCTTGCTACCAGTCTGCCTCTTCAGTTTCCATGGCAAGTAAGTTTTAAAAGGCTCCATGGACTGCCCCTCCCTCACCCAGGTAACTCTAGCTTTGGGTAGAGTTGGGAGTTATAACAATTCTAGAAACATGGGGAGATTGTGCAACTGGAATGCAATGCCCCAGGGCATCAGGGGGGTGTGGTCCCCTCTGCACAGGGTTGGGGTGGGGTTCAGTCCTGGGCACCCAGCAGGCATGTTGGAGCTGAGACGACTCAGAAGGTGAAGCAACCCAGCTGGTGTTCCGTTTAGGCTGCCTGGGGAACCAGCATCACTCAGCTTTCACCTACTTTTTTTGAGAGTCCTGTGCCTGAAATCATTTGCTCCCTTTTAGAGAACTGTGAAATACTGCTATCAGAAATCAAGTATTGGTTAAAAAATTAAAACCCAATTGGTGACAATAGTCTATAATGACTGACCTTTGTAATTTCAAACTCATTTATTCTCAGTCTCAATTTACTTTTTAATAGATTACTTATCAAATGTACTTTCAAATTAAATACTCACAAATATAAGCTCATTAAAGCATGAGCTGAGAACAAATTAGTATAAAATTAATTTTCAGTTCAACAACGAGGATGAAGCATTGCTTATCAAAGAGGAGGGAGCACATCCCAGCTCTTGTACACTGGCCCTTAAACAACTCCAACTCTTAGTCAGTGCCAGAGTTAACACCTCATTTCTAGCTCTAACACGGCTTTCTGTTCACCTTCAGACAGTTGACTAGCAAGTCCATCTCTCACTCTTGACTTTTACTAGAACTCCAAACTCCAGATCCTCCATGACAATTACAATCTCATGAATTTCTTTTTTTAAAAACATGATTAACTAAATGTGATTGCATATTTATAAGGTAGTAAGTCATCATACAGGGCTTCCCTGGTGGCACAGTGGTAAAGAAGCCGCCTGTCAATGCAGGAGACCTGGGTTCGACCCCTGGGTCAGGAAGATTCCCCTGGAGAAGGACACAGTCTCTTCAGTATTCTTGCCTGGGAAATCCCATGGACAGAGGAGCCTGGTGGGCTATGGTTCATGGGTTCACAAAGAGTCAGACATGGCTTAGCAACTAAACAACAAGTCATCATACAGACAAATTGACAAACCAGAGACAGACTCATCACACTAGGTGACACGAAATTGGTTGGGGAATTTGGCTCTGGGGAGTGGAGGTTTGGGGGGCTTTATGCCCTTTGGCATGGACAGGGAGGCCTGGTGTGCTGCGGTTCATGGGGTCGCAAAGAGTCGGACATGACTGAGCGACTGAACTGAACTGAACTGATGCCCTTTGGCGGTGGCCCAGGTCGAGGGAAAAGTGCAGGCAGCATCACATGGGGGCCAGCAGTGTCCACTCAGCAAGGTCTCCAGGGGAGCGTGTGTCCCCATATCTGAGAGCCAGGCTGCCTCCCTTGGACTGATGCCAAGAGGCAGGAACCAGCCAGGCTGCGTAGATTTGCAAACACATGGACTGTTGGACCCAGATGTAGACACACGTGTGAGGGACACAGGCATCCGTCATGTCTTGTAGGTGCCCCCAGGCCTGCTGGTTCAGTCGATCACAACAATTACCCCTGAAAACCTGCCATTCAGTTGCCTCCAGAGAGTCAAGCTGTGTGTCTCTTTCTATCACACTCGTGTCTCTAAACAACAAGACATCATCCTGTTTGCATAGTCGTCTTGGCCCAGTTCTGCTGATCCAATACATTCTCTTTCTACCAACAAAACATAACACAGAAAATTGTCCCAAACATGCACAACCACAAAATTACATCTTTTCCTCTACAAAACCTCTAACCATGTATTTTATATACTTATTACTTAACCTAATGCATTTCCCCCTCCTCCAGTAAAATAAATTCTCCTTCTGTTTAATACTATCAATCAAATATAATAGCAGGGAGGAGGAATATGGAATAAGAAACCCTGAGCTTGAAAATAGTAGCCCTCAACTCCATGTAGTATGGGAAGTAAAATAAAAATTCTGTTACCCAACTCTCAGCGGACTAGAAAGAAAGGAATGTTATCTGCTAAACTGCTAACAAAAGTGGGCTGACGTTGGGATTAAAAAGGTCCTGTGAGCAAACAAATTCCATGAAGGAGTGAGTTGAGCAAAAATGATTCGCAACGTTCTTTTCCCTGGGAACTGGGTGGGGCCTCCCCCGCCGCATGCAATGTGACCAACTGTCTCGATTTAGCGTTTGGATCACACTGTGTTCCACCTGGGAGGGAACTTCCGGCTCTTAAAGGTCGACCTTCCTTGAACAGATGCAGAAACCGAGTCCCTGACTGATTAAATAACTGTCTCATGTCACAGAGCTGGTTCATGGCAGAAGAGGGAAGAAAAACCAAGCCTCTCAACCCCAGGCCAGACAGCTTCCCTCCATGGCTTGCTGCTATGAACATGTGCCCTCATGAAGAAAACTGATCCCCCAAAATCCACACCTGGATGGAATGCTTTCTCAAGCACAGCTGGGCCTCATCCCCACATCACTCAGGGAATCCGAGGAAAGTTAAGTCATTTCCAAACGCAGAAAGATCTGCAGATGGGAGGGCGTGACAGTGAGTGAGTGTGTACTCACACGGGCATGTCTGTGTGTGCACAGGTTGCTCCACTGTGGTCCAGTCTTCCCTCACTTGTACAGACCTTCAGGCCTCCACAAACCAAGTGTTTGCTTGAGACTAAAACAAGGTGAGAGTGCATTCGAGCAAAGGAAAAGTGACCTTGCAGCCCTGTGTGTTTCTGAAGTGGAGATATTATGCTTTCCCCTGGAGGCTTCCCTTGGAGATTCCCAGGTGGCGCTACTGGTAAAGAACCCGCCTGCCGATGCAGGAGACATAAGCCATGCAGGTTTGATCCCTGGGTGGGGAACTCCCTGGAGGAGGGCATGGCAATTTGCTCCAGTGTTCTTGCCTGGAGAATCCCTTGTGGGCTACAGTCCATGGTGTCCCAAAAAGTCGGACACGACTGAAGTGACTTAGCATGCACACTTTCCCCTGAGAGTGTATTGGACAGATTGTTGAGAAGTCAGCACACCCATGCTCTCTGGCCCATGTCTGCCCCATCTTTAACCATCTCTGCCCTCAGATATAATAATCGCTGCTCCCAGCTCTAAATCATCTCTGCCCCCAACTCTAGCAAGTACCATGTCCATTTAAAAGACTAGGAAGGACCAACCTCAGGGCCATCACATTACTGTTTGGTGCTGGAACTCAGCACTAGAGGATGCAGCTTACAAAACTGTGCTCACAGTCTTTGAGACCACCCTGCAGACTCAGCCTGGAAACAGTGTCTGCAATAGTGAGAACGCTGAATCGACCCAGAGCTGGAAGTCTTATGGTTTGAGACGCCGCCTCCATTTCTAATTTGTGAAATGGGATTGAGACTTGCTGCCCAGGGTCTTAGGGATCAAATAAATCTGTGAAATGTGTGTCACTGTCACTGATCTGGGATATGACAACATGTATTTAAACCCATTATGCTTTAAGCACTGGGTTCTGCCTGTCTAGTTCCCTCTGTGCTGGGTCCCAGGGGCTCAGCGTCATTTTGCTGAATGAATAAATGAACACGTGCAGGAGAAGCTGACCCCTGAGAAAGCAGAGGGTGTGATTTTCTCACACTCCTGCACTAGCTCCTAACTCCCAGCTCCCAACCTTCTTGGCAGTCGTGCAGAACTTTGTGTGGATGGATGAACAGGAGTCAGAGGGGCATGGCAGGAGGTGGTGTGGAGGAGCTGAGGCCAGTGGCCCCTCATGCAGACACACACCTGCAGAGCCCAGCTCCGGACATAGCTCACGGACCCCTTTCTTGCCCACAGCTCCCTTTCTCCTTCCATCATCCTGATACCTGAAGGACCTCAGAAGAATAGATGGTTCAGGGGGGTTAAGAGAGGCTGTGAATCCATCATCAAAGCGGAGCAGTGGCTACCACGGGCTCGCTCCTCTAGAAGCCTGTGTGTCTGGTTCATATTCACGTTCCCAGCTGGTTCAAGGCTCGGGCTCAGATTTCAGCCCGGCAGCCTCCCTCCCTGCCTGCCATCCCAACCTCTACACCCCCTGCTTCCACACCGAAGGCTGTCCTAGCCCCCTCTCTCCTGAGAGAAGGTGAGTCAGCACACCTGGGGTGCTGGTGGAGACGCAGTGCACTTTCCACACGGATTTGGCTCTGCCATTGCCTAGCTCCTAAAGCATCTTTGTCACGGATTCATCATGTCCCCTGTGGTCAGATGGCATGTTCCTCGAGGATGGGGACCGTGTCCCCTCCATCCTGCACAGCACTGTGGGGCACTGGGGCTTCCTCAGTTCCCATGGGCTTCAGAGCAGGGCACTCAGCAAATTCCCAGAGGGCTCCTGGTCTCTCCCTGTATCCCAGGACAGCAGGCGAGCCGAGCATCTTCTCCCCTCCTTCAGATGCATGTGCCAGGTATCTCTCTTCACAGCAAATACCAGCCCATTCCTGAAGTTGCCTCACTACAGTTTTATAGACCGAATTCCATGACAGAAGCACCACGGCCAGGGAGTTAGAACAGACCCCTGTGTTTGCATCATAGTGGTTAGGAGCTCAGATCCTAGACTCAGGTTGTGTGAATTTGAATCCTTACTAGCTGGGAGCTTGGTCTGCCTACTGAAGCCCTCTGTGTCTCAGATTATTCAGCTGGGTATACAAATAACATATTGGGAGTGTCAAACAACCAAGGACACATAAAGCCCTTGGCACAATGCCTGGCATAGTGTTGGTGCTTATTCCATGTCACCGTGGGCACTCAAGAACATTTGTTGTTGAGAGAGTGTGTGTGTGTGAATGAATGAGTGAATTCATGTATGAAAAGGTAGGGCGTGTCACCATCATGGGATTCCCATAGGAAGACTGGTCTCAGAATTTTGGACTTGCGGACCGGGGAGGGATCGAGGGAGGGACCGATGATCTGGGAGGATCAAAATACGAGTGAAACAGGGCATGGCATAAATAGAAGGATGTTCTAGAAGGATCATGTAGGCAGCAGTGGCAGCTGGAATACACGTAGGAGAGATGAAAAGCAGGGAGAAGTTTCAGGTGGCCAGAACATCTTCCAGCTGAGAAGTGAGGAGCTGGGCTGCAGCTGCTGCAGGGTCAGTGGATCAGGGAGGAGGGATAAGACGGCCGTGAAGGTGGAAAGCACTTTGGGACATGGTGAGGACCTGAGGGGAGGAGGGGGTGTCTAGTGCCTCATCAATGAGACGACAGAGCAGCCTCGGAGACACAGGCAAGCCTGGAAGAGCTGATGAATTAGATGTGCGGTGAGTATACACATGGTAGGGAAACAAATTCCATTTTAAATCATTTTTTTAAAGAATTTGATAACAAACCTAGCTCATTTCCTTATGAGATGGAAATGGTCTCTGTCTCTCCTCCTACCCCCAGAACCATCTTTCACCCTCTTCAGATGCTCTCTAGCTGAGATGAAAAGTGGCTGACTCCCTAATAAACTCCCTAATAAATAAACACCACTTCCAAGCCAATGGTGGAAGATTCTACTCCTTTTGATGGGAAACACATTTGCCATGGAAGTGAATGGATGTCACTCAAACAATACTTTGAATCAAAATACGGGATTTCATGCCTTTCTAATGGTTCAGCCTCAGTTAACACTGATGGGCTCTTTTGGACGTCTTGTATAGCAAGTGGTTTCGTAGATTTTTCCCAAGAGAAATGTATATAACAAATGGAGCCCTTCTGGGTATTGCTCAGGTGCAGAAGCTCAAATCTTTTTCCTTCTCCCCATCTCCATGCCCCTGGCCTGCCATCTCCTCCTACCCTGGCTCTGGGCTCATCCATGAGAGCCAGCTGCCTGACCTTGCCGAATCTCTGCTCTCGCCCTTCTGATGACCTCCACACTGCAGCCAGTGGCGTCTTCCAAAGCCTATCCCTGGTTATGACAACCCCTGGGTTGACACCTTTTAGTAGCTTCCCCATCTTCCTCTCTGACAACCAGACTGTCCCCTTGGCCTTGAAATCCTACCTATTGTGGCCCCTGTCAAATTACAGGCAATTCCCCACCTCCAGGTAAAACTTGGCATCAGCCAGAAATGTCCTTCCCTTCCCCATCCCCTGGGTCATGCTTCCTCAACCTTCGCATCTTGGTTGACATGGCCCTTCTTCCATGAAGCCTTCCACGATTCCTTAGACTAGATTAGGCCCTTAGCCTGTCCTTCGGTGCACTCAGCACAGATTTTAATTCAGTCTGTGATTCTTAGAATTATGTCAGTCTCCACCCTCTAGCCCCGTGTGGGTTCTCTTGTCTGTTTTTATGCTCTGTGGCAGCCATGGGGCCTGGCACTGGGAAGGTGCTTTGTTAACACGCACAGAACAGAAGGATATGTTTGGACCTAAGTGCTGACAACACGTAGGAGACTTTCTGGAGGCCCATCCTGGCCTTCCCCAGAGCTGACTTTTGGGGTGTAAACAGCAGGCCCATCCTGGCCTCCCCAGAGCTGACTTTCGGGGTGTAAACAGCATAAACGTCACATGCATTGTCTCCCACAAGAGATAGTGTAGGACGCAATTTCCTTAGATGTGGCCAGCAAAGGTTTGAGCCACAGATATTTTGTCCTGTCTGAACAACAGAGAGAGAAAAGACAAGGGACCAATTCCAAAATTAAATCAGCCACTAGTCTGCCTGTCAACCAGCTTATACTGATTGTTGAGAGATTAAATTTGAGAAAGAAAGATGCTAGCCAAAAAGTGGTTCTTATTTTATATATAATTTTAAATTTAGTGAAATTCACTGTGTGCTGACTTGGGGGGAAAGTGGGGTGAGTCAGCACATTTCTCCTTGTTTCCCAGCCTGATTCAATAGAAACAAAACCCCCAAAGCTGCATCCTTGTCTCTCCACCCACCCTCCCCACCCCTACCCCTACGAAAGACAATAGGAGGCTATGAGTTCCCTGAGAGGGTTTCTGCTGGAAGGACAGGCTGTCGAGGCCTGCGGGTTTTCTTTAAGCAAATGAAACAGTTCACTCATCAGAACTGTACTCCAAGGAGTGGGGGAAGGTGGGTGTTGGACAAAGGGAAAAGTCATTGTTGTGTAATTATAAAAGCAACATATGCTTATTGTTTCTGGAGGTTTGGACATGCCATTTCACCCAGCCTCCAGCTGTTTCTTCTATTGTATACAGATTCGAAGAGTCCAATGCAGATCAAAACACACTATGAATTTGTGTGTGTGTGTGCATGTGTGTGTGTGTGTGTGTGTGTGAGTGTGTGTGTATGCTCAGTCGTGTTAGACTCTTTGCGACCCCATGGACTGTAGCTCATCAGGCACCTCTGTCCATGGGGATTCTCTAGGCAAGAGTACCGGAGTGGGCTGCCATTTCCTTCTCCAGGGATCTTCCTGATGCAGCGATTGAATCCGCACCTCTTGCATTGGAAGGTGGATTCTTACCACTTGTGTGCCACACTATGAGGTTACCTACCTCTGAAAGAGTGGTTTCTGGTACATTCCATCAAAGGACACAACTTAGGTCAGGGCATAAGTGAGCCTTCCTTCTATCTCTAAGCCTTATCTCCATAGGGTAGCTTATTCTTGCTAGCCAAGCCTGGGGGGGACCCATCTTCGGGAGGCTGGGGCCACAGAAGACCATTGTTTGGAATATTCCTCAGAGGGACGGGCCAGGCTTACCCACCCTTGGCTGAGGGAAGACAGTAAGGCTGGCCTCCTGGCCATTCCAAGGCAGGGACCCCACTCCCACCCCAGTCAGCAGGGACCAGAGGTTGCCAGGGCCTGCCCACTCCTGCCCTCCTTGCCCTGAGAAGATGCTTCCACGGGGAGAAATGAGGGATTAGATGCAGAGGGGAGGTGTTTGCCTGTCTGCACAGTTACCTCGTGAAAAGATGAGGAGGAGGAGAAAGGAACTCCCTGTCCACACCCACTACACACACTCATAACAAATAGAAAACTACAGAGTTGCCACCAGACAGAGACAACCACGATCAACATTCCAGCACCTTGGGTCCAGGGTGCTTTCTGAGATGCCTGGATTTACAGTCATCAGCAAGCCAAGTTCCATACACCCCGGCAGTGGATGGACCCTTGTTTATCAAGTCCCCTATTTCTTCTCTCTTATCACATTTCTTCCCAAAAAGAGATAAAAAAACCAAAAATGCCTGAGAATAGGGAATGAGTCAGGGAGCTGGAGATACAAAACAAGAAACTATGAAAATTAACTTGGAAGCATATCTTAAAGCCGGAGGATGGTCTGCATTCGACCAGCACTTCCACCATCTACCAGTGACATTTGGAGGACTCCAGCCTATTGTCAAGTATTTCTAGAATCTCTTTTTTTTCTGCTTTTAATTGGAACAACAATTTATTCTGTAAGGAAAGCCGTCATGTTAACTCTAAAAGCATATTTTAAATGACATTGTCTTAGGAGACAAAAAGAGAGAGAGAGAGAAAGAAAGTCAGGTGAATGCATGCCTGTGCATGCTCCATTGCTCGGCTCTTTGTGACCCCATGGACCGTACGCACAGTGGTCTTCTGTCCCTGGGATTTTCCAGGCAAGAATACCAGCATGGGTTGCTACTTGCCCCTCCCAAGGGAAGTCAGTGCACCAGCAACTACTTGTATCTGAGATGGGCCCTCCTCTTTTGCGGTCCCCACACTTGTCTTGGATTTCAGGCTCATACACCTGTCTCCCCACTGAACACCTTCACTTGACTGTCCTGCCACAAACTCAACAGGGACAAACCTGTGTTCACTGTGCCCTCTGCCTTCTAAAACCAACAGCTGCTCCTTCAGGATGCCACTGAGAAGCCACTTACCCGTCTTAAGCAGGAGGGATTTTAGTTTTCCTTAGTTTCTTTAGAGGTTTCTTTAGTTTTCTTTCCACCCCCTTGTGTTTTCACTCTGGAATTTTTATTGGGCCTAGGTTCTGTTCTCTTTAAAATATTTCAGACTTTTCTCCAACTTTTCCATCATCTCGCATTCCTGAAGGTGCTAGCATTCCTGAAGGTGCTAATTCTCTCCTTTTCCTTGTCACTTATGCTGGATTTTGCTAATTATGTGTTCCGTCATTTTGACTTTGGGTTATCTTTAATAATATTCTTCTTCCTTTTTGTTTTTGACATGGGAACTTTATGTAATCTGGCTGTATAAATATCCCTTGGTTCAGTTCAGTCGCTCAGTTGTGTCCAATTTTTTACGACCCCATGGACTGCAGCACTCCAGACCTTCCTGTCCTTCACCATCTCCTGGAGTCTGCTCAAACTCATGTCCATTGAGTTGGTGATGCCATCCAACCATCCCATCCTCTGTCGTCCCCTTCTCCTCCCGCCTTCAATCTTTCCCAGCATCAGGGTCTTTTCCAATGAGTCAGTTCTTCGCATCAGGTGGCGAATTGGAATTTTGACTTTAGTATCAGTCCTTCCAATGAATATTCAGGACTGATTTCCTTGAGGATTGACTGGTTGGATCTCCTTGCAGCCCAAGGGACTCTCAAGAGTCTTCCCCAACACTACAGTTCAAAGCCCAAGGGACTCTCAAGAGTCTTCCCCAACACTACAGTTCAAAAGCATCAATTCTTTGGGGCTGCTGTCTATGGGGTCGCACAGAGTTGGACACGACTGAAGCAACGTAGCAGCAGCAGCAGCAGCAGCTTTCTTTATAGTCCAACTCTCACATCCATACATGACTACTGGAAAAACCCATAGCTTTGACTAGACGCACCTTTGTCAGCAAAGTAATGTCTCTGCTTTTTAATATGCTGTCTAGGTTGGTCACAGAAATATCCCTGCTGCTGCTGCAGCTGCTAAGTCACTTCAGTTGTGTTCGACTGTGTGCGACCCCATGGACTGCAGCCTACCAGGCTTCTCCGTCCATGGGATTCTCCAGGCAAGAACACTGGAGTGGGTTGCCATTTCCCTCTCCAATGCATGAAAGTGGAAAGTGAAAGTGAAGTTGCTCAGTGGTGTCTGACTCTTAGCGACCCCATGGACTGCAGCCTACCAGGCTCCTCCATCCATGGGTTTTTCTGGGCAACAGTACTGGAGTGGGGTGCCATTGCCTTCTCCGAAATATCCCTAGAGAACTATTTTCAGTTGGCTTCAGCTTGGCCCCAGGGGATCCAGCACAGCTGACTTGGGACCACTTTTGAGGTCAGTACACTGAATGGGAGTCCCATCCCTATGCTGGTTTTAGAATTTGGGCACCAGTCCACCCTGTTTCAAATGTACAGTTTATAAGACCCGCTGGGCTTTCACTTTCTCTATTTTTTATGAAATTGTTGTTCACTCCAGGACACCTGGAGACAATTCTCTCTGTTTCCCCTTCTCTGGACTGGGGTTTTCCTTGTCCTTTTTTTTCACAGAGGAAGCACTTCTCTGGGGGCCTAACTTTTGTGGGATTCTCAATGCTTCTCTGATGGCTCAGTGGCTAAAGAATCCACTTGCAATGCAGGAGACAGAGAAGACGCGGGTTCGATCCCTGGGCTGGGAAGATTCCCTGGAGGAGGAAATGGCAACTCCCTCCAGTATTCTTGCCTGGAAAAGAGCCATGGACAGAGGAACCCGGTGGGCTACAGTCCATGGGGTCACAGAGTCGGACACGACTGAGGGACTGACACTTTCACTTTCAATTTCAGATGCCCACCTCTCTTGTCCCAACCCCCAAGCACTGAAGCACTGGGTCTCCTCTCTAAGTCCTGAATAGCCCACTGGGGTCCTATGACCTCAGTTCACCAGCCCAGTACTCTGAGCTTACATCCCTGCTTTGTTTCTTTTTTATTCCTTTTATTTTATTTTTTTTAACTTTTTATTTTTCACTCAAGTATAGCTGATTAACAATGTTGTGATAGTTTCCGATGGACTGCAAAGGGATTTAACCATACATACACCTGTATCCAATTTCCCCCAGATTCCCCTCATTCCCAGAGATTTATCTGACTCTCTCAAGCTTGCTCAGGCATGAATAAAAATTCTTATATGCCTTTTTTTTAACCCAAGGTTTTCAGGTGCTTTCTTTGGGCCTCAGTTCACTCTGTATACTCCTGGAAATCTGAAGGTAACGGGTTGGAAGTGCCAAACATGTGATAAAGAAAAGTGTTGGCATAATGCAGAGAAGGGAGAATTTGCTGCCTACGATGGAAAGCCTTTCAGTTCGTGTGTGTGTATGTGTGTTAGTCACTCAGTTGTGTCTGATTCTGTGACCCTATGGACTGTAGCCCACCAGGTTCCTCTGTCCATGGAATTCTCCAGGCAAGAATACTGGAGCCAGTTGCCATGTCCTCCTCCAGGGGGTCGTCTTGATCCAGGGATAGACCCAAGTCTCCTGCATTGCAGGCAGATTCTTTACCATCTGAGCTACCAGTTCAGTTCAATTCAGTTGCTCAGTCATGTCCGACTCTTTGTGACCCCAGGAACTGCAGCACGCCAGGCCTCCCTGTCCATCACCAACTCCCAGAGTTCACCCAAACCCATGTCCATCGAGTTGGTGATCCCATCCAACCATCTCATCCTCTCTTGTCCCCTTCTCCTCCTGCCCTCAATCTTTCCCAGCATCAGGGTCTTTTCAAATAAGTCAGCTCTTCGCATCTTTGGAAGTGCCAAACACGTGATAAAGAAAAGTGTTGGCATAATGCAGGTGGCCAACGTATTGGAGTTTCAGCTTCAACACCAGTCCTTCCAATGAACACCCAGGACTGAGCCACCAAGGGAGCCCTAAAATTATTCTTTTTAAAACAAACACCCATAGCTCTTTAAAACACGTAACCATCAGTCTTCAGAGGCAACAACTCTCTTTAATGCCCACATTCACACCTGGGGCTGAGCACAATAGACGTTTGTTACAGGAATAAACAAAATTAACACCCTAAGTTACACAGAAAACTTCAGATATCAGAAAAGCCAAGCGCCGATAAATGTCACATACCAGTAACAACCAAGATACAGGATCATAGCAATACGGCGGCTACATTTATGACAGGTTAAGCAGAGTCAGTTTTCCTTTGAATTTCTTTAAGGGTCTTACAAGTTTAACGCTGCCAAGTTCAGCCTGGGGATGACAGCTTTCTGAATCAACTCTCATTTGGGGTCGGTTTCCCGGAAGGATTTGCCTGGCTTAGCATCCCATCGTTTTTAGCAGGTGGATTCAATGTCAGCCTGCAATAAAGCTGTACCTTCAAGGACTGCCCTGGCACATACCTGGCCAAAGTCAAGTTTTTCTGGAGTTACAATGGAATGGCCAAACAGTAAGCGATGCCCAAGCTCTTCCGGGGTCTAACGGAAGGATCTGGGCAGGTGAATTTGCTGAGGATAAAACAGCTACGGAGTTTAAGCACAGATCTGATTGCATAGTATCCTGGTGTCCACGCAGGACTTACTGTGTAATTTCGGATGAGAGAGATGTCCGTGCCATCCTGTAGATAGTGGGTTTCCATGAAACTGCTGGCGATGAGACCTCTGTGGAAAAATAAAAACCACATAAACCTGAGTGTAGATTCGTGTTGACATGTTGCTCGTATCTAGGCTGGATGGCGGCAAGGGTCCAACTCCCTCCTCACTGTACAGATGACCCCATGAGGCTCCCTCAGGCCTTCAACCTATTCAGGTTATCCAGAGGAGAGCCAGGAGACTCAGCATGTGCTCTGAACTGCAGCCCCTATGGTACACGTGGTGCCCTCCTCCCCCTCCCATCTCAGTCCTCCAACTCAGGCAGGTGTGTGTACATACGTGCTCATGTGCACAAGTACACACACACATGCAACACTTGTATGAACAGCACATGTAGATTTTTTGTGTGATGAACATTCTTAGGATTTATTCTCTTAATAACTTACACATATAACATACAGCAGTATTCATTATAGTTGGCAGAAACTCAGAAGAGGCCCACCCTTCTGAAGTCACATGGCCTCGCTATCTAGAATCAGCAGCTAAGCTCCCCATCGGGAAACATCATTTTGGATCCACAATACTGGCCCGCTAATTCTCCCACAGGTGAGGGAGCCAGCTGTCAATATTAAAATGTCAAAGAAGTGTTTCATACAATGATGAAATGTTAGAAAGAGTGCTGTAGGCAGGGGGGGAAATGACCTTGGTCATACTGAAATACTGAATTTCTAAGATGAATTGGTTAGAGGAGCAAAAACCTCTAACTAAAATGGCCTGCGATCTACTAGACCTTCACTGAAGGCAGCAAAGCCTGAGTTTGCTTAGGTTTTAAACTATTCTGTGCTTTCTTCTGTCATACGTGCATTCTGTCCTTCTCAACATCGCCGCCACAAGTACTTCCTGTGCGCCTACTGCGTGCTGGGTACACTGCCCAGGGAGGTGACAGAGCACAGTACTGGGCGGGGAGGGCTGTCACAGAGGCAGGAACAGAGTCTTCCTGGCTGAACAGATGCACAGCAGGTGGAGCGCAGGGAAAAGGGAAGGCTTTACAGAGAGCAGAGGAGGAGTCTGCGGGCAAAACTGGGCTGGGAGGAGAACGGGGTTCCAGGCAGAGGAGAGCAAGGCCAGGAGACCCGAGGGTCTGGAATCTGGGTAGTCAGGTTGGTGGGAGGCAGGGAAAAGCTCTAAACACCTCTGCATTTTATCAGTCTGGGCACTAATGAGTTGTTGTGAGGTTGTTATGTCATGTCCAACTCTAATTGCAGTTGGTGATGGACAGGGAAGTCTACAGTCCATGGGGTTGCAAAAAGTCAGACACGACTGAGTGACTGAACTGAACTGATGCTTCTCTGTCCTTCACTGTCTCCCGGAGTTTGCTCAAACTCATGTCCATTGAGTCGGTGATGCCATCCAACCATCTCATCCTCTGTCACCCCCTTCTCCTTTTGCTTTCTCATAAATGGCACCCTACTCCAGTACTCTTGCCTGGAAAATCCCATGGACAGAGGAGCCTGGTAGGCTGCAGTCCATGCTAAGGGTTGGACACGACTGAGCAACTTCACTTTCACTTTTCACTTTCATGCATTGGAGAAGGAAATGGCAACCCACTCCCGTGTTCTTGCCTGGAGAATCCCAGGGATGGGGAAGCCTGGTGGGCTGCTGTCTATGGGGTCACACAGAGTCAGACACGACTGAAGCGACTTAGCAGCAGCAGCAAGTGGAGAGTGTTTTAAACACTGGACTCTGCAGGAGGTGACAACACAGTGACGATGCTGTCCAACCCTCCTGTCCAGGGAATGCATGTCACACTGCTCAGTTCTTCTGGGGTCACTCCACCCCCAGCCCCACGATGAACCTGGGACCCAAGAGAACCCATCTCTAGTCTTGCCTGCAGCCTGCCTGGAGCTGGGGAATCTGGAGAAGCAGACTTTCCTTTTTTGCTCTCAGAGCTTCACACAAATGCACTCAAGGCTTCCTCCAGCTTGCGCCCTGGGTGCAGGAGGACACGGCCCCGGGAACACCCAGCCGTCACCAGCTGTGACACGGGACAAAAAGGGTAGTCTTTCTTCCAAGTGCCTCGGGGGTCCAGTTGGGCTCTACTTCTCCTCAATCAACCCCTGTCTTTTGCGTCAGCTGGTTCTGGTTGGGCTTTACAACCAAAGTCCTGATCAATATTGTTGTTGTTTAGTAGCTAACTCATATCTGACTCTTCTGTGACCCCATGGACTGTAGCCTACGAGGCTCCTCTGTTCACAGGATTCTCCAGGCAAGAATATGGGGTGGGTTGCCATTTCCTTCTCCAGGCAATCTTCCTGACCCAGAGATTGAACTCGTGTCTCCTGCATTGGCAGGCGGATTCTTTACCGCCGAGCCAGCAGGGAAGCCTGCCCTGATCAATATGGAAGAAATCAAAGCCGCAGTGCTGCAAATGTAACAGATGAGAGATAGGGTCCCCTTACAAAGTCAGATCTCTTCAGACTCTCTCCAGCCAAGTCCAGAGTTGAGAATCCTCTCCCACTTTTATGCGGGTTTCAATCTCTTTGGGACATGTCTGGTTTAAATCAGCCAGACCTTCACAGCGGGTCAGAGATGTGCTCTACTTAACAGTAAGCCTTTGAGAAGAATGTGCTAGGAATAGGAAACGCCGACCATTTCTCACACTCACTGACAAAGCTCGTGCACGCTCCGCACCATTACTCGTCCTCTGCTCAGGAGATCAGCCTCAGTGGAGGAGCCTAACCTCCCTTCTGGCTTCTGATCTCAAATCTGCATCTTCTCAGCATCGTCCTCTGAGCTGTCACAGGATCCCCAGGGTGGGCTTGCTGCCTGCAGCCCTGCCTGGAGGGTCAGGGGCAGAGGAAGGAGAGGGGTGGGGGAGGTGATGGAAGTCTGGAGAAGGAGCTGGTGGTCTTTCTTCATGTGGCCAGAGTTCCAGGGATGGGCGGGAGGTTGGTGACCTTGATGGGATAGCTGGGGGTTGGGGGGGGGTGCGTGGGCTGAGGGGACGGCGACAGGGGAGGTCACAGAAACTTTCCTGAGGGTAGTTCTAAAGGGAAGCAGAGAGAGGACGGATGATCTAAAGGGACAGGATGCAGAAACGTGGGCAGAGAGGGGCAGGTGGTCGGTGCCTAGAGCACAGGTGTCAGCAAGGACAGAGCCTTCGCCTGTGCGAGATGGGACCTGTAACAGCCTAGAGTTGTTGGTGATGGAGGGGGCTTGGTCAGCTTCAATACGGCAGAGGAAGGAGAAAAAGAAAAATTTAATATACTGGAAACTACATTATTATGACTTATATGCTTTACTATTCAATAATAATTTTTCAGTATGCATCTCTCATTCATAATTGAGTAAATCTGTCTCTAACAATGCTGGATGGTCTCTTTTTGGACAAGGGCTTCCCAGGTGGCTCAGTGGTAAAGAATCCACCTGTGAAGTAGGAAACGCAGGTTCGATCCCTGGGTCTGGAAGATCCCCTGGAGAAGGAAATGGCAAGCCACTCCAGTATTCTTGCCTGGGAAATCCCATGGACAGAGGAGCCTGGAGTTGCAAAGAGTCAGACATGACTGAGCAGCTAAAGCACCACCACCACCTTTTGGACAAATCAAGGTGTATGAATACCTAATGCTAAGAACTCCTGGAGAAGGCAATGGCAGCAAGTGTTCTTGCTTGAAATATCTCATGGATGGAGGAGCCTGGTAGGCTACAGTCCATGGGGTTGCAAAGAGTCGGACATGACAGAGCGACTTCACTTTCTAATGCTAAGAAGAGTACAGAGAGGAGGAATTTGTAGAGCAAAGAGAGCATTTCAAGGCTTTCCAACTGAAAGATGGATGTCCAAGGAGATCATTCCCTTCATGGGTGAGAAATACAGAAAATCTGTCTAGAAAGCTGGGGACTGGAGAAAATGAGTTTCGGGTCAACAACAGTCAGCAAACTGGTGGATAAGAAGAATACGGGGGTTTAACAACAGTAAAGTGAATAAAGAGGTTTTAAAATGTGACTTAGTCCCCTAATACAAAGATGCATGAGTATTTCTGCCTAAAGACTCACTATTTTTCATTGTATCCAAACGCCACTTAAACAGAAACACAAGAACCGTCACATTTTGAGTGTAGTGGGTTCCTAAGTCCTCTCCTGTGTCCCTTGTATTGACAGAGGGGGAAGTGGGGACGGTCTGAGCATGTCCCCCTATAGCTAAGACACTGAGGGACATACGCCTTTTTGAGTAGAGTCTGAAAGGGGAACCTGGGCTTGCAGCTCAGACACACCGACGCTGCTGTGAATATCGCGTCTTCACTGGTGCGGCGCAGGGAGAATAGAGGCTCGGACTCTCCTGCAGCAACCCGGGCGTGGAGAGCTCAGAAAACCCAGAGCTTTCTCCAGCCTCAGTTTCCCATAAGGGACAAGGGCATGAGACAGGAGAGAAGCCAGATGGACTGGGCTCCGAGGCTGAGGCTCATCCTCTGGGCCCAGGAACTGGGGGTCCGTGGCCCACACACCATGTATCAGAACCCACCCTTCTCTGCTCTGATATTGTCTCAGTGCCAGACGGTCCAGCCCCCAGTCCCAGGTTGTGAAGTGCCCAGGGCAGTGACACGGTCCTGGTCCCTCGTGGGGGGGGGTCCCACCACTGCCCTATGGGGACCCCTTGAGTGGCTCCCCACCCGCCTGGGATGCAATCCCAAAGCTTTCCACGGCCTCCCAGCCACTCACAACCTCATCTCCCCAGTGCATCATGCCTGTCTTCCCTGTGGCTCATTCTCCCCCAGCCAGCGTGCCTTCTGCCTTTTTCTAGAACATTCCATAACCTCTCCCACTTAGGGCCCTTGCGTTTTCTCTGCCATGCATCTGGAACATTCTCCACCTGGCTCTATACAGGGCTGGCTGCTTTCTGTCCTATAGGTATGAGTTTAACCATCTTCGCAGATGGCCCTTTCCAGACCATCTTATCTAGAGTAGGCTCCACCATCCATATTCCCCACATCACAGAACTCCTTCACTTTCCTATCTTGTTGATTCATCTGTTTATTTATTTGGCTATATTCCCTCAAGAATTTAAGCCACCAGAAGGCTCTTTGCTCTCTGTGGCTCCACCCCCAGCCCAGGCACTGTGCTAAGCCCTTTATGTGAACCAGTGAAGTTGCTCAGTCGTGTCTGACTCTTTGCAATCCCATGGACTGTAGCCTACCAGACTCCTCCATCCATGGGATTTTCCAGGCAAGAGTACTGGAGTGGGTTGCCATTTCCTTCTTTAGGGAATCTTCCCAACCTAGGGACCTAGGGACCTTGAGACCTAGGGATTGAACCTAGGTCTCCTGCATTACAGGCAGACACTTTGCCATCTGAACCACCAGGGAAACCCCTAGGTACTGGTTTTATTGCAATGTAAACGAGGATGCCAAGAGACAGGGAGATTAGCTGACCTGCCCAAGGCCACACTGCACACGGCAGCATCCAGATGCTTTTGCTTCAGAACCTGCTCTCTTAACCTCTGTGTGGCACTGCCTTTCCCAGCTGGTCAAGAGATAATTGCCGAGTACCTGTTGTACTGGCTGTGCCAAGTGTCGGCTGAATACACGCTGAGCAGAATAACAGATGGATGGAAGCGGGGACAGATGGGTGGATGACTGGATCTGAGGGGAATGCTGAAGGCACATTCTCTTTCTGTCTAAGGTCATCCCTTCCCAGGTGGCCCCTAGTGGTAAAGAATCTGCCTACTAATGCAGGAGACATAAGAGATGTGGGTTCAATTCCTGGGTTGTGAAGATCCCCTGGAAGAGGGCATGGCAACCCACTCCAGTATTCTTGCCTGGAAAATTCCCTGAAGAGGAGCCTGGTGGGCTATAGTACATGCGGCTGCCAAGAGCCAGAAATGACAGAAGCAACTGAGAACAGACACCCCCTCCTAACCCCAGTAACACCTGACTCTCATCCCTCTTAGGTACCATGACCCACAGAGGAGCTATGGAAACAACTGGGAAGTCACTCAGGTGAAGCTTTCTGAGACGCATGTTTAATTTAAAAGGGGCTGGAAGTCCAATGTCCCTGGAGAAAGCCAAGAGGAGTGGATGGACAATGGCCCTATTGGAAATGTGACTGCAATGCACCCGTTTCCCTTAGATTTCCCCAAGGAGAAAATCCAATTAGATGGATTCTGGATGTCAGCAAATGGAGACCGAAGGTGAACGCATAATTTCATGAGAACATTCTTTTTCTCTGCTTATTAGATTAGCTGATCTAACGAGGCATTTGGTTCCTCTCTACACCGGAAAATAAAATGCCAGGAATTGATTTTGCTGTTTTCCATTTGTTTTGTTGTTACAAGTGGCACCTCAATATTCTCTCATTTAACCAACATTTATTGTGCTGGACATTGGGCATACGACCCCAAGAGCTCACCATTGGGTGGAGGACAGACCCAAAGAGAGGTCAGAGTCCCGTGATAGAGATACACCCAAAGCATTGTGGGAATTCAAGGAAAGGCTTCCAACCCAGGGCGAGGTGGTACCCAAGTGAGTCATGGGAGATGGGGAAGAAGGAGTCAGGTTGAGAGGGGTTAGTGAGGTGGAGAGGATGAAAAGAGAATATTCGCGATAAAGTCACTGCACCCTCAAAGGCAGGGAGGCCTGGAGGGTAGAAAACCAGCATGCCAGTGGGGGTTGGGCGCAGGGGGTGAGACTCCATGGAATCCCTAGTTGTTGAGGTGCAGAGTGTGAGGTAAGGAGATGTGCTGTTGTTCAGATCAGCAGGTTGGGAACAAGTGTCACCGACCCCGTGCCATGCAATGCATGCATGTGTGCAAAGTCACTTCAGTCATGTCTGACTCTTTGCATCCCCGTGGACTATAGCCCACCAGGCTCCTCGGTCCATGGGATTCTCCAGGCAGGAATACTGGAGTGAGTTGCCATGCCCTCCTCCAGGGGATCTTCCCGAGCTAGGGATCAAACCTGCATCTCTTATGTCTCCTGCATTGGCAGGTGGGTTCTTTACCACTAGCGCCAACTGGGAAGCCCCCTACTATGCACTAAGGAGCCATTAAATGTGGCAGAGATCTGAGCAGATACAAGCTTTGGAGCTAAAGGCCACTCTGATAGTCGTTTAAGTAAAACTCTGAGAGGGAAGAGACCACCAGACACAGGAAGGTTAATTAAGAGGCTGGCGGGAATCTCTGAACAAAGAGGGGCCAGACCAGGACAGGAGCCTTTGGGGTGGGAAATTCAGGAGACAGACAGAATTAGGAACCTCAGTTGTCAGCTGAAACGGGTGAGTCCCAAGGGAGGAAAAGGAGAGGATGAATTCAGCATTGAGCCTGTGTTGAGTGCAAGGGGCCTGAGGTCACTCTCCTGTATCTTCCAGTTAGCAGCTGACTCTGAGAAGCTCAGGTGCAGGAAGTGGCTTGGAGTGAAGATGGAGAGGCAGACCCTCAGGTAGCACACGCTTGCTTTCTATGAGGACAAGTAAAATCTCGCCCTTTCCAGCTGAGTATGGTGTTTTCTGATGTCAGAGTCTTTGGTGGTGTATAGGGCTGAAAAACGATCATTTAGTATTTACAGTAAAACGTTATGATGGAGATACATACATTATGATTTTATACATACCTCCTTTTAAAATTTGTTGCATTTCTGAAATGATTTCTGTATTGAAATAAAAACCATTACTCCCAAATTGCTTTTTTGGGGAATCAATATTGAAATGATCCTACTCTAAATTGACCATTATATAATTTAGTTACATTTTTTAAATGAGATGGATTTCACCAAAATGACATAGTTTATTCCCCAAAGCATAGGAAAGCAGGAAGAAACACTGCTCACTTTTCCCTCTGTGACGGGGGCTTTTTCTGTAGCACCCCGCTTTGGAGTGAGCTAACCCCTCCCTTTCGTCCTGCCAACATTCTGCTGCAGGATTTTCCCTCTTCTATTCTGTTTCCTGTTGACTTGTCTTCTCCCACATTGAGTTAAGGGACAAAAGCTACATTCCTAAGCCTGGCATAATGCCTTGTTGTTTTCATTTAGTTGCTTTTTAGTTGTTGTTTAGCTGTTGTTGTTGTTGTTTAGTTGTTTAAGTCGTGTCCAATTCTTTTGTGACCCCATGGACTGTAACCCGCCAGGCTTCTCTGTCCATGAGATTTCCCAGGCAAGAATACTGGAGTGGGTTGCCATTTCCTCCTCCAGGGGGATTTTCCCAACCCAGGGATTGAACCCATGTCTCCTGCATTGGCAGGTGGGTTCTTTACCACTGAACCACCAGGGAAGTCCAATATAATGCAAAAGCTTAATCAATAAATCTCTCTCTTTAGTTGCTAAGTCATGTCTGACTCTTGGGACCCCATGGACTGTAGCCTGCCAGGCTGCTCTGTCCATGGGATTCTCCAGAATCCCAGAATCTTTAAGAATACGGAAGTGGGTTTAGAGGGTACAAACAATCACTATCACAGAAAATTCTCGAAGAGCTGACTCACAGGAAAAGACCCTGATGCTGGGAATGATTGGGGGCAGGAGGAGAAGGGGACGACAGAGGATGAGAGGGCTGGATGGCATCACCGACTCGATGGACGTGAGTTTGGGTGAACTCCGGGAGTTGGTGACAGACAGGGAGGCCTGGCGTGCTGCGGTTCATGGGGTCGCAAAGAGTCGGATACGGCTGAACGACTGAACTGAATTGATCACAGAAAAGCAACCCTGTTTGGACAGAATGTAGTCAAACTAATTGGATCAATAAAAGAATAAAAGAAATGTCTTTCTTTTCTTGATTCAAAATTGTTATCACCGATCATGCAGGGGGCATGCAGGGTGGGAACGATCACATTCCCTTCCTTGTTATTTCAATAGTTCCAAACACTGTCAGGCCGTCAAGACCCACCCTGACAACTTGACATCAACGTTAGAACCGCTTAAATGACAGAAACAGGGAAAGGAGAGCTTAGAGATTGGCATCAATTACTCTGAATACGAAAATCTCATTGATGACATGTCATCTTTTTCCTGTTACTTCTTTGAAGATGATGCGAATGGTTTGTGGGTTTAATTATTCTATGCAGCATATTCAAGCCAAAGCATTATAAGACAGCGCTTGTTTGTCAACGAACACCAGAAGGCACTTCAGTCACTTTCTGCAAGGAAGTCACACTAACGCTGGAGGCTTCAGTGAGCTTCCTAGTGAAACCCATTTGGTATTCAAAGGCTCCAGTCCAGTTTTCTCCTGAAGATTTACTCCACTGCAAGTTATTATTCCACAAATTACAAAATCATTCATATATAAATTTGGGTAATGGTTTTCTTTTATGAGAATTTGGAAATACAGCTCCAAAGACTTTCACATGGCTTGGAGCGTTAACAAAATGCATCGTACAATAAAAATCATCATTAAAATTCATGATCAGGGTTTTCTGAGTTACTAAAAAGAATATCTTTTATTGAAAAGTTACCTATTCCTCAACCAGAGCTAAAGTAAATACAGAGAAAAGATTGAGGAAAAAAGCCAGAATGTATCCAGATAGGATTCTGGATTCTTCTACATCCTGGAAGAACTTGCTCTGGTTTTTAGTGAACAGTCTGTCTAGATGGGCTGGTATCATGGGGCTCAAGGCTGATGTCATTAGAGCTTATGGACGATTTTTAAAACAACTTAAAAAAAAATCCTTTGGCATGTGGGATCTTAGTTCCCTGAGTAGGGATTGAACCTGTGCCCCCTGCATTGGCAGCCTGAAGCCCTAACCACTGGACCACCAGGGAAGTCCCCTCTGGATGACTTTATGGCAAGATCAGACCACTGAACAATTCTCTATAAAGACAGCGCATTGAGGTAAGAAATAATAGGAGGAAACGGAAACTAAGAGAAAGAATCAGAGACTTGGTATTTACCACACCTGAGCTTTGCCTGAATTTCTTTCAGAACATAATCTTTGTACATATTTATGATTCTTGTTTTCCTTATGGGTAGAGTTACCATAAGCCATTAAATAACATATGCTCTGGCGTCTTGATTTGGGGCTGAAGCAAGGTACCGCCACCAACACTATCCATGTCCTGTTACCTTCATCAGCTGCACATCTCCCTCCTAACCCTGCTGTCTGTTGGCTCACAGTGTATCGGGCGGCATGCCACCTGCTTGTCAAGTGTACTGTCTTACTTTTCTTGGCAGAGACCTGGTGGTATAGGGACCACTATCAACTGCCTAACAAGGAAGAGGAAAACACTCACAGAGCGTAAACAACTTGTCCAAAGCCACACAGCCACGCCTGTACAGACTGAACCTGACTCTGCTTGGCTCCAAAGCCACCCTCATCCTGACCACTGGCCAACACTGCCTTGCCAGGAAGACATGATTCTGACAGCCTGAAAAACAAGCAGCAGCAAATTATACTCCCTCTTTTTCTGAAATCATGTTTTCCACAGTGCTAAATGGGGCTTATCCTGTTTCACTTAGCACTCAATTCAATTTAGCTATAAACATCAAATTATTTTTGGTTACAATTTTGGCATTTGGGATCCTAACGATTTAGAACTGTACATCTGTATGAACAGTGAAGCATTTATATAAGGTTTTCTTTTGTTATTTTTCATTTGCTAAGAGACTCAAAATGATCAAAACAATTTTTTCCCCTGGAATTAAAAAAGAAAAGTTTTCTCTCTCCAGCTCTCTCTCATTTAGTTTCACAAACGATAATAAATAAAACTGTTGATACAGCATTTTAGCAACTGTAGGGGACAATTAGACTTTCTGCAAAATAATTTCATAATATACTGCTTGTCATTTTAAGTCACAAGTACACAGAATTTTGGATCCAGTCCTGTGGCACTGATGCTGAAGTATTCATGTTGCCGTCTGTGATAGTTACGACTACTCAGAAGACCCTCTCCATTTATGAAGTGAACAAATCACATGTGCCATTGTGGACAGTTGTAGACTCAGTAGAAATCTCTTTAAGAACAGCAGGGCTGATTTGCCAACTGTGTTTTCCAGCTGGAACGTGAAAGCAGGTGAACAACGGTGGGTTCCTGTCTTTACAGTTCCGCAGCTGGCATTTTACATGGGCCGAAAGCTTTTAGGGCTGCGTTCCCCCTTTTAAACGACCACCTGCAGTTCAGAAGTATCTGGACTGTGGGCTTACAACTGTTCTTTTTTTTTTTTTTTTGGCTATACCATCTAGCTTGCGAGATATTAGTTCCCTGACCAAGGACGGAACCGGGGCCCGTGGGAGTGAAAGTGCTGAGCCCTAACTACTGGACCAGCAGGGAATCCCCTGTTTTAGGCTGTTCTTGATGTGATAAGCCTGTCTGCATAGTATGAGATCTGTCGAGCTTAATTAACACGCTTTTTAGAAATACAGGGCTGTAAAACAGGAAAAGTTGAAAATTAAGTAAACTATTATTTTCACAGGTAAATAAAGCCCCACATCCACTTCTCTCAGAAAGGACTGTGAGAACAGATTCTACAGCTTCCATTTCACTCTTCAACATCACTGCCAACATAGGTAAAACAGCTGTTCTTTTTAAGCGTAAGAATTTGCGTCTTCCTTTTGAAAAATACCAGTTGGCTGTAACAGCAGCAGCAGAAGCTTGTATTGGATTGAACGTTTATGAAGCAAAAGTCCTTTATAGGCATTGTTTTATTTAACTTTGACAACAGCTATAGTCAGGAGGTGCCTGTTTTGAGATGAGGAACCTAGGCTCAGAGAGGTTAAGTGACTTATCTATGGTGGCTCAGTTACTACCATGAAGGTAGTCCAACTTCGCCATCCAAGCCCTTCCCTACACTTAACACAATTTCTCCTTTCCCTTCACCTTCCATTTGCCCTTTCTGCTCATCTCCTGTTAAATGGACACTATATTTAATGTGCCAGTACTTGACTTTGAAAACAATTAGAGAGGAAGTATAGCTTGGATTGGGTGACTCTTTCCATTTCCCATTTATTGCCATGGCTTTGGAATGGGAAGGAGCACTTAGGAATGATCTGAATCAGGGTTCTGATCACCTCTAGTCTGAGGAACAATCGTCGCCTAGGTGTGGTGACTTATGTGTACTGTGTGGTGAAGGTTGACACTGTTCCATGGAGAGGTGGATGGAGGTTTCAGTAGCACAGGTGAACGGAGAATTGAGCCCATTTATGTTGATTACTGGTGCTGTCACTTGAAAATAATCAAGTAGGTTTGACACCAGAAGCCAAGTCAACTTTACTCATTTCCTAACTGCCCCTCTTTCCTTAAATGAAGGTGGCATTTATGAGCTGCTACTCGCCAACTCCCATACGGTCTACAATGTGCAGAGACATTGTCACAACCAGTGGTTCTTAAACGTTTGCAAGAACAGTGTGAGGCTGGCATTCTGGCTACTTCACGGATGTAGAAACTGAGGTTCAGAGGTGTTAGGACATTTGTCCAGGGTCACAGAGGTACTAGTGGCAAGAGACTGAGGCTGTCGGATGCTAACATACCTTACACCCAGCCCGGGCCCACCACTTGTATGTGGACATAAAGGCTGCCCTCTCCACCAGCAAAATTCTCGGTTGGTCATTTGAAGGAATGCTTTTACCCAATTGAATAACTGAATGGAGGGCACAAGGGGGCTGAAGCTGAGAAGAGTCCCCCACTGGGGTCAGTACTAAAGGGTTGGCGTGGGGTCTTCCTTAATCACTTTTGAGGCTCCGGCCTCTGGGCCAGTTCCTGCTCCCAAAAGGCTTTCAGTCAATATCTTAGGACAAACTTGGGCTGATGTATTTCCAAGTAATAAAAAAAATTGACGGTAGACAAATCTACCTTCAAAACACATCTCTGACAGCAGGATAACCATAGTGGTTGAGAGCAAATCTGGCTCCACCATTTTCTTCTCTGGTGACCTTGGGCAAAAAGCTTGACCTGGTTGTACTGCCATTTCCTCATCTAAAAAGGGAAGAGGGACTCCCTGGGGCTCCAGTGGTTAAGACTCTGTGCTTCTACTGGAGGAGGGACAGGTTCGACCCCTGGTCGGGGAACTAAGATCTTGGATGCTGTGCAATGTGGCAAATAAATAAATAAAACAAGGATAATAGGATCTTCTCGTAGGGTTTCTGTGAAGATAATATACATTAAACACTTATAAACATGTTCTCAAAGAACATGAGCGATTGTTGTTATTAAGCCTGTCGGTTTCCATCCACCTTACCTCCCATCCTCTTCGTCCATCACCACCTCCCTCATCTGCCCTTCTGGGAAGGCCTGTATGCCAGCCTCCTGCTTTTGCTCCTACCCCGCTGCCGTCCAGTATTGGCCAAAGTGAGCCAGAGTGTCAGGTTTTTGAAAACAAAAAAATCAGACCACATCACTCTGTCACTTAAAACCACACACGTGGCTTCTTCCAGAACCCAGAATCAATTTCAACTTCCATAGCATGGACTGGCCCCCACACCCCCTCACCCCTCCAGGTCCAGGTCACTTCACTTCTTTCCTTCTTACCTTAGTCTGGGACATGCTTCCCTCTTTCTCTGCTGGGCCAGCAACTAGTAGCCCTCACCCTAAGCAGCACTTTCCGGAGCAGGGTTCCCGGCCTGACCCTTCCTATATCTGGTCTCCTCTGTTCCCCACCCCACCCCCACCCCCAGGCAGCATCTCACTTTGATTCTGTGCTCATCACATTTATTGCTTATTTGCTCTGTGATCTGTTTGAGGCGTGTATCCCCCATTAGGGAAGGGGCCTCATCCATCTTGGCTCAGATGGTAAATAATCCGCCTGCAATGCAGGAGACCTGAGTTCGATCCTGGGGTTGGGAAGATTCCCTGGAGAAGGAAATGGCAACACAATCCAGTATTCTTGGCTGGAAAACTCCACGGAAAGAGGAGTCTGGTGAGCTACAGTCCATGGAGTCTCAAAGAGTCAGACACGACTGGGCGACTTATGCAACAACACTCAATCTGTCTGAGCCCCTCTGTATCCTCAGCCCTAGATTTGAGCTTGGAACCCAGTTATTATTGTTCAGCTGCTCAGTCGTGTCCGACTCTTTGTGACCCTGTGGCCTGCAGCACGCTAGGCTTCCCAGTAGGTGTTCAGTAAAGCACTTTTGGAAGGAATGTAAACATCAAGAATGAGAAAAATACATTGGAGGCACTCAGAAACAATATTGAGTTATTAATGAACTGCTGATCTTTGGGGGTATGAGAAAGTGTTTCTTCCTGCTTCAAAAACCAAGAACCAAAGACCACTACCACCACCACCCAAAACACACACACACACACACACACACACACACATACACACATATACACACACATACACACACACACACACATACACACACATACACACACATACACACACACATACACACACACACATACACACACACACACATACACACACACACACACACACATACACACATACACACACATACACACACATACACACACACACACATACACACACATACACACACACACACACACACACATACACAATCTCACTGATAAAAGATATTTTGACCCTTAAAAGTTCTGCCACCTAGCACAGATCTGGCCTTTGCTTCACACTGTGGAACAAAGAAAACACTTAATTTATTTTTTTCAAAGAGCATTTTCTTGATTTTCAGCTTAAAAAAAAGTCTAGTCAGATTATTCAGAACCATCAATGAAAACTCCCTTAAATCGATGGGCATACAACTTTAAACCCGAGAAGCAAGATGATCAGTCTGCCTGGACCCACAAATCAGCCAATACTTGAGGGGCTGCGGGAGTTACCTTGCTGGAAGTCCAGCCAGACTGCAGGTCTGATGACCTGGGAACCTGCTCTACAGAAATCTGGATGCCGTTCAGCCTGTTTTCCTCACCCACATCGCTCAAGGAGGAACTTTATTAATTGGTGCTCTGGGGCAAAAGAGGGGATGTTCTTGGCCTCAGGATGTTCTGGCGGAAGCCAGCCCGCCAGCTCCCAGGCAGACCTGCCGAGCAGCCAGCTGGGCTCACTTCAACACTGACCTGCACTGAACCAAACTCACAGAGTGCGTGTTCTATCCAATGTGTTCCTTCTGCTTGCTCAAAGAGAGCTCTGATCTGCAGATTTCCATGCCATCAGCACCAAGGGAGGGTTGCCAGGAGTGGCCTAGGGCAGGAAAAGGACCCTCACTTTCTGAGCTCTCCGAATCCGCCACGGAACTGTTCAGACCCTCTTGCTGATGCTTCTAAGTGATGTGGTTGGGTTTGGAAAAGGGTGTCTTTCTCCTTTCTTAAAAAAGGCCTCAGGGAACGAACCCGGGTGTGTGGAGCCCTGGCCGCCAAGAGCACCCTCTTTCTTGCTGTGGGCCGGAAAGAGCCCCAGATTTATGCCAACAGAGTGGGCACGAATGTTCACGAAAGAGCTGTTTAAGAGATACAAATCCTTAGGACAATGAAGGGCCGTAAAACGCAAAATGGAAAACAAAATCATAAACCCCATCTGAATTCTAGTTGCTCCATTCTTTACAGGAAATATTCTTCTGTCTCCCTTTTTTTTTTAAAAAAAAAAAAAGGAAGAAGAAAGAAAGAAAAAGAAGCCACAATAAAAGTATTGTAATACCCAATGTAAATATTTCTGTTTCCCAGTAACTATTCTAAATGCTTGGATGATTTACTACCTGATCAGCAGCTGGGCTTCTTTCTCTTTTTGTGTGTGTATCTGGAAGGATTTTGCATTTAGACCTGATGCTGTGAAACTTTCAGAGAAGAAGGGCCAAAGAACAGACACCGGTGACGACGGCCACTGATGGATTTCTCTCCAAGGGAAAGGCCTCATCAATCGACATCCCCACAGCTGGGTGTCTGAACTCTTCGCTTTCTCCGTGTGGGCCCTGATAGAGTAAATGGACACTTCTCACGGCGTTTTGATTTCTTATTCAATTGTAGTTCCCTGGGTTACAGAAGAATTTGTAATTATTAATTAATTAATTAACTAATTAATACTAAGAGCTAACCTCCTACAAGTACTTAAGCGGTTTAGTCAGAATGGTGGTTGGGGATACACGATGTTGCTTTCATTATTCTTAAGATAGAGTGATATGAACAACCTTGCTGATCTAGTTAAATAATGAAATACATGACAAGATATCACCCCGGGTCAGGAAAAACAGAGATATTTAGTAGGTAAACTGTTAGTAGCTCAGTCATGTCTGACTCTTTTCAACCCCAAGGACTACAGCATGCCAGGCTCCTCTGTCCGTGGGATTCTGCAGGCAAGAATATTGGAGTGGGTTGCCGTTCCCTTCTCCAGGAATTATCCCAACCCAGGGATCGAATCTGGGTCTCCTGCATCACAGGCAAATTCTTTACCACCTGAGCCACCGTGGAACAAGTCTCAAATCATGAAACTGGTTAAAAACCACAACCTGGGTGATGAATTGGGTTGTATTTGATTGAAGCAGTAATTCATTACACTTACGAAATCCGCAGAGCTCATCAGCTATCTGGGAATGTATTCCTTACTTGGAATGCATTAAAGAAAAAAAAAAAACTGCTGCTAGCATTGCAACAATGACAAATCTTACAGCTCTCAGCAACGAGTGAGAGCTTTTTCCTTCTAGACGTAAGTTCTCCATTGTGAAGTCTCCCAGATGTCCTGAGTACAGGGCAAAAACGAACACCTCCTCCACGTGCCCAGCCCAGAACATTACTTCATTCCTCTGGACAAACTTTGGCCAGAAAAAAAAAAAAGACAAACATGCTTCCAATATTTCTGGCTTCTCAGCCATGGATCTGTTTCTCAGATGACAAAGAACTGTGGTTTCTTAAAAAAAAAAAAAAAGGAAAACAGAAGAATACTTCCTCTAAAGAACCCAGCAACTAGAATTCAGATGGGATTTATGGTTTCATTTTCACAGAACCATCTTGCACGCAAAGATGGGAATTGGGATTACATCATGTGTGCTACCAAACTCATATTCTAAAAACATGCTCCAGAAAGGAGTTCTTCATTAAAAGCTGAAAGCTTTCCATGTGTCTGGGGGAAGAAAATAGCCAAACATGTTGAGGAGGAAGGCACAACTGAATGATCAAAACGATGTCAGCTACAATGACCTGCCTCCGTGATCTCTCCTGAGAGCTTCATGAAAGGGGTGGGGGGGGGCGGAGAATATAATCACCTAGAAGCTTACTGAATGAATCAACACTTCTCAGGGGTCAGAAAACAATCATGCATCCTGTGGCTCAGAAGATGAGGAAATGGCTCAAAGAAGAACATGGATAAAATGTCAAGTCAGTGATCTTCATTTTTCCCACAAGCCTGAACATTTCCAAAATTCAGTATCGCATTTCAGCTCTCTGGAGTTCTGAGCATCGCTTCTCCCAGGACACGTACATCTGGAGGGCTAACTATCTGGGTCGGTTCTGGGGAAAGATTACTCATTTTCTTGGGTGTGATAACGGTGCTGTGGCCACAAAAAGAAACTTCCATTTTATTGTAGAAATGCATATTAACATGTGGAGGGGTGAAATGACATGATGTCTGATGTCTGTTTGAAATGACCTCAGGCTGAAAACTTACTGAAGCTGAGTGATGGGTGTCTCGGCAGGTCCCTGAACCCTGGGCACTGTTGATGCTTGGCACTGGATAATCCTGAGCTAGGGGCTGTCCTGTGTGATGCAGGATGTTTAACAGCAACCCCAGCCTTTACCTACCAGTAACAATCCCCGTTTGCAATAACACAAACTGTCTTATGGAGGAGGAAATGGCAACCCACTGTGGTACTCTTGCCTGGAGAATCCCACAGACAGGGGAGCCTGCCTCCTGTCTAAGTTACAGTCCGTGGGCTCGCAAAGAGTCGGACATGACTGAGCGACTAAACCAACGAAAAGACTACCTCCAGACATGGCCAAACCTCCCCCGGGAGGCAAAACCGCCCATGGTTGAAGAACCTCTGATATCTGGGAGGATCAATATACTATTTTCTCTGATCTTGTACATAGTGAAAAGGTTTCCGAAAAAAAGTTTGAAAGTTAATGGAGGAAAAAAAAAGTGTTTAAAAAAGTCACGATGCTGATTCAGTCTCTTGGTCTATCTGCAGAATATTCCTGAGGGGTGTGTCAGCACAGGCCTGGGGTTCAGACACCAGAGAATTTCTGACTCTGGTCCTGGGCTTCAGCCTCAGATCTCAGAGGAGCCCGGACCCTCCCCAGGCCAGAGAGTCAGCATCTTGGAGGCCCTGGGCCCAGGAATGTGCATGGAAGCAAACAGCACTAAGTCTATTGTTACCTTTCATTCACTTGCTTTATCCTTTGGGCTGACGTGTGCTCTGACTCACTCACTATCTCTGTATCTCTGTCTCTCCCCAAACTACCCCTACCTCGTGTGCACGTACCACACACACACACACACACACACATTTTTTCCTAAATGATTTAAGGGCGATTACACACACTGTTGGGCTCCCCCGGTGGTGCTGGGGTAAAGAAACTCCTTCCCAATGCAGGAGATGCAAGAGATGTGGGTACGATCCCTGAGTTGGGAAGATCCCCTGAAGGAGGGCATGGCAACCCACTCCAGCATTCTTGCCTAGAGAATCCCATGGACAGAGGAGGGCTGGTGGGCTACAGCCCATGGGGTCGCAAAGATTCAGGCACGACTGAAGTGACTGAACACACACACACACATATTGTGGCCTTCGCACCTAAATACTTAGCAGTGTATTTCCTATGAACAGGCCTGCTCTCTCTCCTAATTGCACTACAGTTGTTAATGTCAGTAAATGTCACAGTGACACAATACTTTTCTTTGCTCTTCATTCGTATTCTGAAGTTGATAGCTGACTCAGGGATGCTCTCAGTAGAATGTATTCCCTTCCAGGACAGAATTCAGTTCAGCATCAGGTATTGCACTAGGTGGTCACGCCCCCTTGTCTCTGCCTCTTAAAGAAAATTAGCAACTTTGTGAAATAATCCACACACCATACGATTCACCCATCCAAAAGGTGCAACCTCGTGACAGTCGTGTCTGCAGAGTCACGCAGCCCTCCTCACCACCTGACCTCACATCACTGCCCTCCCTGTGCCTTGATGTGGCACCATAACCCTTCACCTTCCTGCACTTGAAACATTCCTGCTGCATTTCTTTTGGGCTGATGTTGACATTTTGGAAGAATACAGGCCCCCTTCCTTTTTAAATAAAATGTTCCTCATCCAGGTTTGTGTGTTGCATCCTTGGGATTCAATGAGGCTAACTCATTCTCAACAAACCTTCTTCCCAGGTGAGGCATCCTGCTCCAGGTACCCCACGCGGACACACGGTGTCCACCTGCCACTCCCACTGATGTTACCTTTGATTACCTGGTCCAGGTGCAGCCTGACCCCCACCCCCACCCCCAGAGACCCACTGCATCACTGGGAGCTGGTGGGAATGTGGACGAGGAGCCAGAAGACTGCGTGGTCTTCAACTGTCTCCTCGCAGACGGCTTGTGGTTTGGGAGGAGGGAAACCACGCAGTTATCATGGTGCTGCCTAGTTCCTGATCCTGGGCATGGCTCCTGACAGATGAAGATGCTCTTTCAGTGCCTGTCAGGGTGGAGGTGGGGTAGGCTGGCTGCAACCTGTGCAGCAACCCTGCCCGACAGGAACCTGAGCATTGACTGCCTGGTTGTTACTAACTCAAGCTCTCTGGAATGCACCTCATCCCACGTGTGGAGGCTTTGTGGTCCCTCCAGGGTCTGGTGGAGGGGGAGAGCACACCCTGGAAGGGGGGACCCATCCTTCTTCCCCAGAGGCACCTCGGGCATGGGAATGAGCAACGGAGGTCCCCAGCACCCCCCAGGTCAGGGGGCCCACCATCAGTTTCCCCAGGATGTCCAACGCCCCTGGGATGACCCTCAGGCCCCCTTCCCAGTAGTTCCCCTTCTCTTTTGCTCTGTATCCGTCCCTTTATCAATCCCTCAAATATCCACAACATGAAAGCCATGTCGGGAGACCTGCCTTGTCTTAAGAAATGGAGAGAGGTGGCCGTGGGGAAGGAGAAACTGAGCCGGCCACTGACAGACTCGGGGAGAGCCAGCAGCTGGTTGTGGGTAAAGTACCATGGATGCTCCATGGGGATGAGCTGGCTCTTTGGCTCTCTGCTCTCCACACAGCTCAGAGCCGCCTGAAGTAAGGGCCTGCCCCTGGCAAGCGGGGCGTTTTGCTCAAGAACTGTGGGGGCCAGGGGGAGGGGGATGAGACACTGAGACCACCTGCTGAGCTAGAGTCCCACAAGAATGGTCAGAAACACAGACACAGCCCTCGACATCACTTCACAAGGACCCACACCAACTAAACACAGAAGGAGACGGTGTGTTTACAAAGACAGCAAAGAACAACCACGGAGCGTGACAACCACGACCTTCCGGAGGTCTACACGGCGGCCAGCGGGCCACACGGCTGGGCGCAGACACTTTCAACTCCCCCAGCCTTGGCCTTGCCTGCTCGTGGGGCAATGTTAAAGGGTATTATTATTATTTAATGCTAACAATAACAACCGCTCAGAGAAGACAAACCAAACCAGGCGAACCACGGGAGGAACACCAAGAAGAGATTTCTAAAGGCTTTTATTTTAAACACATGTCTCTAAAACAGTCGGTGAAGACTGCCAAAAACACAGCGTTGAGTCTATTTGTCTTCTTCTGTGCACATGATTTGCTTTGGAAACTGCCTATAAATGCCCTAGAATTCTTGTCTCTCATCAAAAAACAACTGAGGAATGGTACGAGGCGTTCTGAAGCCTAACCCGGTTATTTCACGCAGTGGAGTGAGAGTGAAGGAACGGGAGGATGGGAAGACACGACCGTGAATTGAGGGGGGTGGGTGTCAAGAAAAAGGTTTGAGTCATCCCATCGAATCACACGGAAGAGGCGGCCCCTTGTACGGCCTTTGGAAAACCAGCCCAGCCTCTGGCGGCCCTGCAAGTTGGTTGCGGAGGGAGGAGAAAGTTTCATTCTGGAATGCCACGGGGGGCCATGGCATCATGCAAGGAACCCCACTGGCATTCAATCCCCAGGGGTTGCTGGGATATTCTATTCCCTTCTTTTGGCATGGGGGCCCTGGAAGATCTCTCTATAAAGCCATAGGATGGAAATCCACACTCGCTGTGTGTGAGCTTAGCCTCAAGAAACGGCTGTCCTCACCCTGACCTGCACACCGCAAAGAGCTTGCCCTAAGGGAGTCAGTTCACCCTGGCCCAGAGGCCGAGGGTCAGGAAACTGCGTGGCTAGTAAAATAAAACAGACCATGCCCTGGATGAGCTCAGTGATGCCACCGAGTACATGTCGCAACCACAGAACCATCCCCAGTAAAGTTAAGAACATTCTTGGGGACTCCCTCTGAAAGAGCATTACAAATTAATATGCATTCAAGACCTTCTCAGGCTCCACCAACCTTTGCTTCAAAGGTTTACAACTCAAGTGAGAGGGGTAAACAGTGCTCTCTGCCCAAAGCCATGATTCAAAATTCTGGCTTTCTTATTCCTCAGCATGGGATTAATTATCACAAAGTCTCTTAGGGAATTCATTTATATATAATATAAAATACAGTTTACTGTCATTTTAAATAAAAATACAAGATGAAATTTAAGACATGTGAAAGGTAGAGAGAATATAAAACTAGGCATGGCAAGACACTGCCATTCCCAGGAGAACTCTGAATCACTGATCTAGGGCATATCCTGTCTTGTGTTCAGAATAAGTTAATAGCTGAATTAAGCACATTCTCTATCATTTTATTTCAGAGTCAAACAATTCTTTTCTTTCAATTGTATAGGCAGCAACAGTGTAACTAAAATACGATAATCTCTTTTTAGTCTAAAGATAATGAACTTACAGAAAATAGATTGAACTAAAACATTCAGAAGGGTTTCTAACAAAATCTCTCATGGTTTCTTGAAGTAAAGAGATGTACATGGTTAAACAGAAGGTAATTCTTTAATGGGATGTCAGTGGACCATAGACTCTTTTCACCTAAGAGTTTAGAAAGAAATCTCAAGTCACGGCTCCTAACCTTTCAGAAAAGAGCACCCTTTATTTAAATAAGAGCCACCCCATTCATATAGAGCTCTAGTGAATCTGTCATTGTATCATTTTTTAAAGGAGGAGTGTGCCAAGCAGAGGGTGAGAGGGACAAGGGCAGGTAACTCGGTCAAATGCACACTGGTATCTGTCCATTGCTGCAGCTGCATTATGAGAAATATCTATGATAGCCTTTCATGAAAGGAGAGGCCAGGTTGTCAAGAAATACTAGGAATGTACTGAGTGAAAACCGCTCAGTCGTGTCCGACTCTTTGCGACCCCATAGACGGCAGCCCACCAGGCTCCCCGTCCCTGGGATTCTCCAGGCAAGAACACTGGAGTGAGTTGCCATGTCCTTCTCCAAAGCATAAAACTGAAAAGTGAAAGGCAAGTCGCTCGGTTGTGTCCGACTGTTATCGACTCCATGGACTGCAGCCTTCCAGGCGCCTCCATCCATGAGATTTTCCAGGCAAGAGTACTGGAGTGGGGTGCCATTGCCTTCTCCGTGACTTAGCAGCAGAAGCAGCAAATAGATATAGAAAAATCTTTGGCAAAATTCAGTACTTTTTCATGATAAAACTCTCTACAGATTGGGTATAGAAGAACCATACCTCAACATAATAAAAGTCACACATGACAAGCCCACAGCTTAACTTCACAGTCAACAGAGAAAGACTGAAAGCTTTCCCTACAATATTAGGAATAAGACAAGGGTGCCCACTCTTACCACTCTTATTCAGCATGGTACCTGGTTAGAGCAATTAGGCAAGACAAAGAAATAAAAGGCATCCAAATCTTAAAATAAGAAGTAAGATGTCACTTTCTGTATAAAATATAATCTTACATGTAGAAGATCTTAAGGATTCAATCAAAAACAATGTTGGAACTAGTTAACAAATCCAGTAAAGCTGTAGAATATAAAATGAAGATCAGAAATCAGTGGTGTTTCCATATGCTAATAATGAAATATCTGAAGAAGAAATTGAAAAACATATCCCACTCACAATAGCATCAAAAACAATAAAATACTTAGGAATAAACTTAACCAAGAAACTGAAAGATTTGTAAAATAAAACTGAAGAAGTTACAAACATATGGAAAGATATCATATCCTGTGTTCATGGACTGGAAGAATAAATATTGTTAAAATAAACATACTACCCAGAGCCATCTATTGATTCAGTGCAATCCTTACCACAATTCCAATGGCATTTTTCATAGGAATACTAAGAAAATTCTAAAATTTGTATGGAACCACACAAAGATTCCAATGAGCTAAAGCAGTCCTGAAAAAGAACAAAGCCAGAGATATCACACTTTCTGATTTCAAACTATACTACTAAAATGCATGTGTTAGTCACTCAGTTGTGTCCGATTCTTTGCAACACCATGGACTGTAACCTGCCAGGCTCCTCTGGCCATGGGATTTTCCAGGCAAGAATACGAGAGTGGATTGCCATTTCCTTCTCTAGGGGATCTTCCTCACCCAGGGATCAAACCCAGGTCTCCTACATCGCAGGTTGAGCCTTTACCATCTGAGCCACAGGAAAGCACATTAAAACATACGGTACTAGCCTGAAAACAGACATGTAGACCAATGGAACAGAGAGACCAGAAATAAACCCCCACATATATGGGCAACTAATATTTGACACCGGAGCCAAGAACAGTTAATGAGGAAAGACTAGTTTCTTCAATAAATGATGGTAGGAAAACTAGATAACCACGTGAAGAAAAATGAAGTTGGACCCCTATCATATTACCCACAAAAATTAATCTGGAATGAACTAAAGACTTAAACAGGAAGGATGATACTATAAAACTTCTAGAAGAAAACACAGGAAAAAAGCTTCTTAACATGGTGGACTTGGCAATGAGTTTTTTGATATGACACCAAAAGCAGAAGTTACAAAAGCAAAACTAAACAAGTCAGACCATATCAACTACAAAGCTTCTGCACAGAAAAAGAAACCATCAACAAAATGAATAGGCAATCAACAGAATTGGTAAAAATATTTGCAAATCATCTATCAGACAAGGGGCTAATACCCCCAATATGGAAAGAACTCATGTAACTTAGTAACATTGATAATGACTAAAAGAATCCAATTAAATCCCATTAAAAATGGACAGAGGAACAAAATTGACATTTTTCCCAAAAAGATATCCAAATAGGCAATGGGTACATGGAAAGGTGCTCAAGATCACTAATCATGAGGGAAATGTAAATCAAAATCACAAGGAGGTCTCACTTCACACCTATTGGAATGCCTCAATAAGAAGACGAGAGATAACAAGTGTTGGCAATGACGTGGAGAAAATGAACCCTGTGCGTTGTTGGTAGGAATGCAACTTGGTTTAGCCATGGTGGAAAACATGGAGGTTTCTCAAAAAGTAAAAATGGATCCAGCAATCCTATTTCTGGGTATATCTCCAAAAGTATGTAGATAATACTGCAATGAACATGGCAATGCAGATATCTCTCCCACATCCTTTTGTGTTCATTGAAGCATTATTCACAGTAACCAAGATATGGAAACAACCTGTATCCGTCCTAAGATGAATGGATAAGGGAGACGTAGTGTATACATACAATGGAACATATTCAACCATGAGAAAGAAGGAAATCCTGCTACTTGTGAAAACACAGATATCTTGAGGGCATTATGCTAAGTAAAAGAAGTCAGAGAAAGACAAATACTGCCTGACCTCACTTATATGAGGCATCTAAAAAGCTGAACTCATAGAAACAGAGTAGAATGGTGGTTCCCAGGGGCTGGGAGATGAGGGCATTGATACAAACTTGCAACCAGTAGATAAAGCCGTCCTGGAGAGCTGAAGTACAGCATCATGGCGATTATAGTCACAATACTGTATAATAAACTTCCAAGTTGCTAAGAGACTAGACCTTAATTGTTCTCACTGCAGAATGAAATGATAATTATGTAACGCGTTAGAGGAGTTAGCTCACACTAGAGTGGTAATCATACTGCAATATAAAAAAGTGTCAAATCAACACCATTGTACACATTAGACTTCCATAATGTTATATGTCAATTAAATTCTGTTAAAAAAAAAAGTGTGGGTTTAGCGGCTCTTCTTTTGTCTTTCTGCTATCTTTGGCACACTATAGTTATTGCAAGGGTCAGGGCAAGTCACCGTGATTTCAGTCTAAGTCATTTCCCAAATTGTTTCTATTCTGGCTTCTTTTCTGTAATCAATTCATTCCACAACATACAATCAATCAGCATGGCTTTCTTTATCCATTGGACTCAAAATGAGCCAGTTGGATTGGTAAGAGTCAAATTAAATTTCTAACTCTTTTAATCTATCAAGTGCAGTGATGACTCTGTAATAGAAAAAACAAGAACTAGAGAGAAAGTTGAAGTAATTTAGAAACATTTTGACCTTGTAGGGGGGAAATGGGTCATGAATGCTAACGAAAAAATCAAGTCACACCTACTCTGTCTTTATTTTTGACTGTGTTCAGCATTATGAATTAATTCATTTCATAGGCACTGCGTGCCTACAGATGCCAAGCTTGGAGCTGGGGATACAAAGATGAATTAGACAAAGTCATATATTCTAGGGTGCTTCTAGCCTAGTGAGGGCAATCAAGATGTGAATAAGTAGAAATAAAGTGTTTGAGGTGCTAGACCAGAAGTCTGTGTGCAGCCAGCAAGGCTGGAGAGAGAGAGAGGAGTAGTCAGCAGTCAGTGGGTAGGCTCAGAGAGGATGAGAACTGAAGAGAAGCTTCCTGAATGTCATGACTGGACACTGATGCTTCTCTTGTCTTGTGGGTCTTCAGAGAAGTTCCTTTAAAATATTTTGAAACCCATGCAAAAAAGTAAGTTGTTCTTCAAAGTGGAACATTCTTTAGGCTATAACATCCATATAACGGAGCTTCCCTGGTAGCTCAGTGGTAAAGAATCTGTCTGCTAATGCAGGAGATGTGGGTCTGATGCCTGGATTGGGAAGATCCCCTGGAGAAGGAAACGGCAACACACTCCAGTATTCTTGCCTGGGAAATCCCATGGATAGAGGAAATTGGTGGGCTACAGTCCATGGGGTCACAAAGATTTGGACATGACTTAGTGACTTAACAACAACAACATCCATCTGAATGACACAGATGTGCTGTTGTTCAGTTGCGCAGTCATGTCCGACTCTTTGCAACCTCATGGACTGCAGCACGCTAGGCTTCCCTGTCCTTCACCATCTCCTGGAGTCTGCTCAAACTAATGTCCATTGAGTCGGTGATGCCATCCAACCATCTCATCCTCTGTCGTCCCTTCATCTTTGGCCTTCAATCTTTCCCAGCATCAGGGTCTTTTCCAATGCGTCGACTCTTTGAATCAGGTGGCCAAAGTATTGGAGCTTCAGCTTCAGCATTAGTCCTTCCAATGAATATTCAGGGTTGATTTCCTTTAGGATTAACTGGTTTGATTTCCTTGATGTTCAAGGGACTCTCACGAGTCTTCTCCAACACCACAGTTCTAAGGCATCAATTTTTTGGCACTCAGCCTTTTTATTGCCAGCTCTCACATTCATACACAACTACTGGAAAAACCATAGCTTTGAGTAGATGGACCTTTGTTGGCAAAGTAATGTCTCTGTTTTTTAATATGCTGTCTGAGTTTGTCATTGTTTTTCTTCCAAGGAACAAGTGTCTTTTAATTTCATGGCTGCAGTCACCATTCACAGTGATTTTGGAGCCCAAGAAAATAAAGTCTCCCACTCTTTTATATTGTTTCCCCATCTATTTGCCATGAAGTCAAGGGACCAGATGCCATGATCTTAGTTTTCTGAATGTTGAGTTTTAAGACAGCTTTTTCACTCTCCTCTTTGACCTTCATCAAGAGGCTCTTTAGTCCTTTGCTTTCTGCCATAAGGGTGGTGTCATCTGCATATCCAAGGTTATTGATATTTCTCCTGGCAATCTTGATTCTAGCTTGTGCTCATTTAGCCCAGCATTTCGCATGATGTAATCTGCATATAAGTTAAATAAGCAGGGTAACAATGTACAGCCTTGATGTACTCCTTTCCCAGTTTTCACTAGTCCATTTTTCCATGTCTGGTTCTAACTGTTGTTTCTTGACCTGCAAACAGGTTTCTCAGGAAGTAGGTAAGGTGGTTGATATTCCCATCTCTTGAAGAATTTTCCACAGTTTGTTGTGATCAACACAGTCAAAGGCTTTGGCGTAGCCAATGAAACAGAAGTAGATGTTTTTCTGGAATTTTCTAGCTTTTTCTATGATCCAGTGGATGTTGGCAATTTGATCTCTGGTTCCTCTGTGTTTTTTTAAATCCAGGTGGTACATCTGGAAGTTCTTGGTTCATGTTACTGGTGAAGCCTAGCTCGGAGGACTTTGAGCATTACTTTGCTGCAGTCCATGGGGTCACGAAGATTTGGACATGACTTAGTGACTTAACAACAACAACATTCATCTGAATAATACAGATATGATATAGACAATATTATTACAAAGAACAGAAATTACTTGGGATGGTTCCCATGTCCCAGGTGTTCTATTAAGCATTATCAAATCCTTATAGTAATCCATAGCACTACTATTAACTTAATTTATGCATAAAGATTGATGCTTGGAAAGATGAAGAACGTGCTAAAGGATATCATCTAGTAAGCAGCTGTAGTAAGATTAGAATTGGAGCTTTCTGACCCCAGGGTTCAAGGTGTGCCACAGCAAGGGTTGTGGTAACAGAAACCTTTCTGAGTGTCCTGTGTTCAAGGACCAGGCTCTGATTCCGGAGGGACACAGCGGCAACTGACCCCAGGCATCATGGCACTGGCTTGTCACTTGCAGGTCTTTGTGGGCTATGCGTGAGTGACGTGTCAGACTGATGACTGTAATCAGGAAAAAGTGATGATAAAGCCTTGAAATGCTAAACAGAAACAAATACAAGGAATCTGAACATAAAATGTGAGCTTGGTAATTTCCAGAATATGTGACTTAGTCTGTTTGGGAGGCAATAACAAGACACCACAGACGAGGGGCTTATAAACAGAAATTTATTGCTGATAGTCCTGGAAGCCAGCAGTTTAAGAGAGCCAGCAGGGTTGAGCAAGGGCCCTCTTCCCAGTTTATAGCTGTGCCTTTTCACTGTGTTCTCACACGGTGAAAGGGGTTGGGGAACCCTGTGGGGTCTTCTACTAGGGCACTGATCCAGTTTATGAGGGCTGCACCCTCATGGCCTAATCACTTCTCAAAGGCCCCACATCCTACCATCACTTTTGGAGGCTAGTGTTTAAACACACAACTTTGGGAAATGACACAAACATTCAGACCACAGCGATATGTACCATTCTTTTCTTTTTTCAAAACAGGATAAGCCCTAGAATCTATCTGTTTAGCACATGATCCAAAAAGACTTAAAACCAAGTAGCAAAGAGCTTTATTTTCCTTATATAAATATTTATGAAGTTTTAATTTGCCTTTACACTGGAAATTATTGATCTTTTCCCCTATTCAACTATAAAACCTTATCACATGCAAAGAACCTTCCTAGAAAGAAGGTTAATGAAGAATGAGTTTGTTACTTTGTCGGTTTTCATTTCCCAATGTGACACTGCATTTGGAGAGAGAGACATTATGATTGCAATTATCCTGAATAGACTTACATTATTGAACAATCAGCCAAGAATGTTCTGGAAGAGGAAAAAAGTACAACTACAGTTTCAGTGAAGAAAGTTGAGATGTTACTTTTGGCCTGATCATTTAAATAGTGAATACTATTTCATGGACAAGCTATACCAGCTTATTAACATGAGAATTGATAAAGGATCTAATGAATATAAAAGCTGAATGTACTACACTGGGATTTGGTGACGGTTTTATTAATTCGTCAAAATATTTTCAAGAGTGAGAGAGTGATACTGATTTACATTACATGGCATCCATGCCACTGTTTAATCAGTAAGAATGGTATTTGTGTATCATCCATCCATCCATCATCCATCTATTGATCCATCCATCTATTCACTAATCCATTCAAGAAATTCTAAATAAGTAGCAGGCCCTGTGGTAGGGGGTGTGTGCATGCTAAGTCGCTTCAGTTGTGTCCGACTCTTTGTGACCCTATGGATTAAAGCCCACCAGGCTCCTCTGACCATGAGATTCTCCAGGCAAGAATACTGGAGTGGATTGCTGTCTTCCTCCAGGGAATGTTTCCAACCCAGGGACTGAACGCACATCTCCTATGTCTCCTGCATTGGCAGATGGGTTCTTTACCACTAGCGCCACTGGGAAGCTCACTGTGGTAAGGACTGAAAGATAAATATGACTCAAGAATCAAAGAAGAAACAGAAGGAAAACCTGGAGAGAGATTTTTTTTGGGATTTCATTTCCCTTGCTTATGTGGTTAAAATTGCAGCTTTGTGTTTGCCTTGACTGGTATTACACTAACTGACCAGGAAATTAGCCAGAAGCTTTTGATAGTCGAAAGAGAGGCCCTGAGTGGCAGTCCTTGAGCTGTTGTAGGAACCTCATTGGCTTGCAAGGAGCTGAGATGCACCGAGGTGCTTTGGAAATTTCTACTGCCTTTAACTGCTTCGCCTGGTCAGTGACCATCAATCTGTTGTGAACAGAACGACTTTTCTCTGGGAACAGCAGCAAAGCAAAATCCCTCTGAAGGCACTGAAAGTATTTAATTGTGGAAATAAATCAAGACTGAATATTAGCCTCACATGGTGCCTGCAATGTAATTCATCCCATGAAGGTGATGACTGGCTGGCTGGCCTATAGAGGAAATGGTGACCATGTTAGGAGGACTATGCTGCCTGGTGGCTGGTGAGTTTCCTTTGACATCACTCATCAGAAATATCTGTATTTCAAAGCCACAAAAATGTAAAGGCAAATTGTTAGGACACTCAGAAACCCGATATTTAGGTTCAGATTTGTATGACAGCAGAGAGTACTTATCTGCAGTGTCTACAATATAATAGACATCTAATAAAAAAATGTCAGAGCCTGGGGCTTCCCTGGTGGCTCAGAGGTAAAGAATCCACCTGCCAATGCAGGAGACATGGGTTCCATCCCTGATCCGGGAAGATCCCACATGTCGAGGAACAACTAAACCCGTGTGCCACGACTACTGAGCCTGAGCTCCGGAGCCTGGGAACTGGGGCTACTGAGCACATGTGCTCCAAGTACTGAGGCCCGCATGCCTAGCACCCACGCTCTGCAACAGGAGAAGCTACTGCCGTGGGCAGCCTGCGCACTACAGCCAGGGAGCGGCCCCTGTTCACTGCAACCAGAGAAGAAGCCTGCACGGCAACGAAGACTCAGAGCGGCCAAAAATAAATAAAATTTTTGAAAAGGCGAGTCTGAACAAATTTCATATATTCTGGTACAGAAGATCTTTAAAGGGAGCTAGATTTGTAAGATATTTTAAGAGTACGCTGTAACAGTTTGATGTACATATACATCGTGAAATGACTGCCTCCATCAAATCAATATATCCATCACCTCATGTCTTTTGTCCTTTTTGGTAGAGAACACTAATGTCCCACTCTTTTAGCAAATTTCAGTGATACAATACAGTGTTATCAACTAGTCTCAATGGTATACATTCACTATTCAAACTTTACTCATCTTAGACCTGAAAGTTTACACCCTTTGACCAGCCTTTCCCCACTTGCCCCAGCCTCCAGCCCCTGGCAACCACTCTCCTACTTTCTGTTTCTACGCGCTCAGCATTGCACTTGTTTTTTCCTTTGTTTTTAGGTGTATATAAGTGATCCCATGTACATTTTGACTCTTTCTGTCTGGCTTCATTCACTTAGAAAAATTCCTTCCCAGGTGCCTCCGTGTTGTCACAAATGACAGCAATTCCTTCTTTTTTTAAGGCTGAATCATCATAATCATACATTTTCAATATTTAGCTTAAAGTTAAATATTAAAAAAACTAAGATCGTGGCGTCCAGACCCATTACTTCATGGCAAATAGAAGGGGAAAAGGTGGAAGTAGTGACAGGTTTCCTCTCCTTGGGCTCTGAGATCACTGCTGATGGTGACTGCAGCCATGAATTCAGAAGACAAGAGCTTCTGGGCAGGAAAGCTGTGACAAACCTAGACAGGGTGTTGAAAGCAGAGACATTACTCTGCCGACCAAGGGCCGTATAGTCAAGGCTATGGTCTTCCCAGTGGTCACGTACGGTTGTGAGAGCTGGACCTTAAAGAAGGCAGAATGCCAAATAATTGATGCCTTCAGACTGTGGTGCTGGCGAAGATTCACGAAAGTCCCTTGGACATCAAGGAGATCAAATCAGCCATTCTTCAGGGAAATTCACACTGAATACTTGTTGGAAGGACTGATGCTGAAGCTGAAGCTCCAGTATTTTGGTCATCTGATGTGAATAGCTGACTCATTGGAAAAGTCCCTGATGCTGGGGAAGATTGAAGGCAGACCGAGAAGAGGGTGTCAGAGGATAAGATGGCTGGATGGCATCTCCAAAGCAATGGACATGAACTTCGGCAAACTTCAGGAGATGGTGAGAGACAGGGAGGCCGCCTGGTGTGCTGCAGTCCATGGGGTCACAAACAGTCGAACAGGACTAAGCAACTGAACAACAACAATCACACATACACACATTTTCTGGATCCACCCACTCACTGACGGACACTTGCGTTGTCTCCATACCCTGGTTATTGTGAACAATGCAGCAATGAACATGGGAAGGCAGATACCTCTTCTATAACCTGTTTTCATTTCCTTTGGATACATACCCAGAAGTGGGGTTTCTGGGTCGTACGGTAGTTCTATTTTTAATTTCTTGAGAAACCTCGCTACTGTTTTCCATAGTGGTTGTGCCAGTCTACATTTCCAGCAATAACTGCACCAGTTCTGTCTTGCTTTTTGATAACACTCATCCCAACAGGTGTGAAGTGACATGTCACCGTGGCTTTGATCTGGCTTTATATTTTAAAACACTGCATCCCAGTCCCAGGATAAAGATTCCAAACAGGTTAAGTTTGGCTTCTTGCCTTGACATTTGCACCTGCTTCTAACACAGCCACAAAAAGTCAGACATGACTCAGTTAAAAAACAAGAACACAGCCATATAGGTGAATAAAGCATTTGGGAGCAAACACTAAACCACAGGCTTTCTGAAGATACCTCTGGCAAGTGCATGATATTGTATTTACACATTTGTTCCATGCTTTTGGGCTTCCCTTGTGGCTCAGCTAGTAAAGAATCCTCCTGCAGTGCGGAAGACCTGGGTTTGATCCCTGGGTTGGAAAGATCCCCTGGAGAAGAGAACGGCTACCCACTCCAGTATTTTGGCCTGGAGAATTCCGTGGACTGTATAGTCAGTCCATAGGGTTGCAAAGAGTCAGAGACAACTGAGTGGCTTTCATCTGTCTTTATCTCCATGCTTTTACAACACCCCTTTTACGAATTCACTCAAACATTTCTGAGATGTCTCCTCTGTCTCCATCACCCTGAGTATGGAGGGCATGACAGAGAACAAGAAGTGATTTCATCCTTCACCGAAGCACCTTGAAGGCAGAAGAAACAACAGCTGTTCTCCCAGAGTCCATACAATAGGCTTCCAGTAAAAACTCCAGTGAGTGAATGGACAAACAGGAAAATGAACAGGATGAGATGAAATGCAAACAGAGATGCTATGGCAATTTATATGTAACTGTAGAAGAATTTCTTACTGAATCTGTGACTACCACTCAAAACTTGGCATCACAATGTGTTTCCAAAATGCACACTAAAAAATGATTGTATAGCACAATGAGTTATCTAATATTCTTTCCTGACACTATTACTATCCTTATATTCTCTGCTTGCTTTGTCCAAAAAGAGCACAGACTCTCTATTTAACACCATAATTCATGAGCCAGGGAATCTGGACTTAGTCCTCCTAAATCTGTAGCAGAATCAGAGCTTTGTCCCCCTGACAGGATGTATTTCAGCCCTTCCCAAGATCCACTCTGCCCAACTCCCTTCTCCCCAGTGCTTTCTTCATCCAGAGGACATCCGAATTGAGCTACCAGGTAAAAGTGAAACTGCTATTATATTTCAGTATCATTAAACTTTGTTTTTTTCCCATCAACAACTTTTAGATAATACTAACAAATGAATATACACAGGTTTTACATTTTTTTTTCCAATAATGAAGGGACTTTCTGTAGAATCGCCATGGCTCATAAGTGTTACATAAAAAGAGTCTCAAATTTTTAACAAGGCACAAAGCTTATTAATCACGCTCAGCTTTCATGCTTCAACATCCGTGATTGCATTAATCTTCCCAAATATGATTGATTTAGACTTAAGTACTCCAATTTTTATGAAGAAATGGCAAATGTGATATCATATTTCACAAACTCCAAATGACATTTTCTAGACTGGAATGAAGGGATCCAGCACTTAAGCTCAGTTTTAGAGTGTGTGGTTCTGTGAGAAGTGTAGTATGGGGGCACTTTCAAAACTCAGTGACCTTCGCCTTCACTGTCACCTCTCAAATATCCGTGCCTTGTCAGTTGACAGCTGTGCTGCAGGAAACACAATCCCTGGATCAGCACAGGGCAGCAGAAAGTACAAAGCATCAGAGGTCAAGTGCTGACCAGCTACCCACCCTTCCCTCTGCTCCTCCCTGTACCACAGGGACAGCAAGACAGCAACATCCTGCCATCCCCCCAGCACCACAGGAGAATCAAAAACTGAAGGTCAGTGACCAACACCGCCCCACGGAGCAGGAGCTGGCCAAGAAGAGTTAGAGATAAAGCCAACTCTGCAGCCTGACTACAATCTTCTATGGGATACAGTATTAAATTCAGCTGACGAAGCCTGACAGGGAAGCCTGGTGTGCTGCAGTCCACGGGGCCCAAAGAGTCGGACACAACTGAGTAACTGAAAAACAACAAGGAAGCCTGAGCTGGCTTCTGAAATCCATCCTCTTTCTGGACCTCTCGTCTTACCTAGGACTGCCTTCCACAATGGTTTGGATTGTACAATGTAAAGCTGAGCTCTAGCTCACATAATGTGGTGATGTTATGTGATTATCGTGGGGCCGTTGGCTCTTCTGTCCTCTGAGTCATAAAATGTCCTGTACTCTGATGTGCACAGAGAAAGGTATTGCGACTGCATTGCATTTTGCAAACCTGTTCTCATTTCGTAACAATGGTGCAACATGAAAAGTGTCAGAAGTTACTCGTGGGCTGTCATGATCGGAACGGCTGCTTGCTAGCCAGGGCTTTGCCCTGTGGTCGAAGTGAAACACCTTTGAGAGTTTTAGGAAATCAGACTTAGAGACCCTTTCCCAAAGACAATGCCCCACTTGGCAAGAGTCAATGGTTGTTGAATATCTAGGGTCTACTCACATCTGTTTTTTAAAACAGAGGGAAAGTCATTTTTAGAAAATATATAATGGGGCCAGCTGTAATCTATTATATGCTTAAATGAGCCCTGGAAAGGGAAATTACTGTGAAAGTCTTTCCGAAAGACAGGATGGACAAACAGGAGCAATTCAGGGGACAGCATGTCGGATGGCAGAGGAACCAGATGCATCATCCCGTGGGGAGAAAAATGAGGGAAACAGACAGGACGTGAGTGACAAAGAGCAGACGGAAGGCGGGAACACCACCAGCCCAGGCAATTCATCTCAAGCGATAAATTTATCAGCATTGTTACTGTCTGGTGAGTCAGGCCATCTCAGATGACAGCGAGTTCCCTGGCTCCGGGATGAGTGAACCCGGGAATGAATGTTTTCAGAGGTATCCAAGCTCCGCCAGAGTGAACTAGGTGACTGTCAATGTCCCCTGTAATCCTGAAGTTCGTGATGTTTTGTTTAAATGTTCTTTCTAGATTTGCAGTGTAATTGCGAGTCAGTGACCTCTATCTGGAATGCTCAGGCTCCTGCAGAGTGAAGGAATTGAGGGAGGGGCTGCCTCTTCCCTCCATTCCCATGGATTCCGGTAAGAATGAGTCTGTCCCCCAACACCGGCTAGGTCTGGGTCAGGAAACATCCTTACTTTTTCTGACGTCTGTCTTCCAACTGGTAGCACGCACAGCTCCCAGGCCTGCGTGTTGTCATTCTATTAAACATACTTAGCAAGCATTACCTTTGAGAGAATCATTCAGCCAACGGCGAGGAAGCAAGCATCCGTTACTGGAGAACACGGTGCTCTGTGGATGGCAAAGTTCAAGCACCATGTCTGGCTGGGCCGATATCTCAATGGAGAAGAGTTTACACTCCTTGCAACCATCCCTCCAGCTCTTTAAACAAGGGAGGACCATCTGAGTCTTGTCAGACAAACTGACAATTTGACGGGGCGGACAGGACACAGACCCTTCCAACTAGGCACTATTTTCTTTCCAGCTCATAAACAGCCCTGAGATACAGGAAGCAGCATCTTTGTTTTCTTGATGGGGAAGCAGAGACTCCGTGAGCACAGATGCTTCTCAAGACCACACGGTCCCCAGGGATGGGCAGATCCGTCCCATCTTAGGGTTCCAAACTGTGTGATCTCTGCGTGGTACGGCCACCACCTTCCCTGCTCATGGTGGCTCCTCTCTGTCCTATTTTAAGGTAATTACATGAATGCTAGAATAACAAGTGTCCTCTATGCTGTTTAGATGCCACTTACCCAAGCGGCTCAGACGGTAAAGCATCTGTCTACAATGTGGGAGACCCGGGTTCAATCCCTGGGTTGGGAAGATCCCCTGGAGAAGGAAATGGCAATCCACTCCAGTACTATTGCCTGGAAAATCCCATGGACAGAGGAGCCTGGTCGGCTATAGTCCATGGGGTCGCAAAGAGTCGGACAGGACTGAGCAACTTCACTTCACTTCACTTACCTTTAAGAATCCTCTTATGTGAAATTAATTACTTTGGCTACATGGAGTCTTAGTTACCGCACATGGGATCTTCCTTATGTTGAGCAGGCTCTGGGGCACTCAGGCTCTCTAGTTGTAGTGCACGGGCTTAGCTGCTGTGGCACGTGGGATCTTAATTCCCCGACCAGGGATCTAACGCTTGCCTCCCTGCACTGCAAGGTGGATTCTCAACCAATGGACCACTAGGGAAGTCCCAAGAATCATCTGCATTGTGGGAATGACCACGTCGGTAAACTCTAAATATTTTGTCTTAAAGTACAGATACAATAAAGGATGGGCTTCCCAGGTGGCACTAGGGGTAAAGAACCTGCCTGCCAACGCAGGAGACGTAAGAGACCAGGGTCAGGAAGATACCCTGGGGGAGGGCACCGCAACCCACTCCAGGATTCTTGCCTGGAGAATCCCACGGACCGAGAAGCCTGGTGGGCTACAGTCCACGGCAAAGAATCAGACTCGTCTGACTTAGCACACACACGCACAGGCGTCCTCCGGGAAATGATCCTCTTTGGTGAGACCATCTCCACACAATTTTTATTGTTCTCATTTCTTTTCTTTTTAAGCTCTTCCCAACGGTGAAGGAAATGAAATTAAAAAAAGAAAACAAATGTAACATTGAAAATGAAATATCAAGTGCCTTTTTGTTGCTGGGGTATTTTAGTAAATGATTTTGACCTTCCTTTTGAAAGCCAAAGAAACCAAGATGCTGGCATGCAGACACCTGGGGGCTGGGCAGGCGATGGTGCCCCCATCTGAACACAGACGGTTTGGGTCTGGAGACACCGATAGGCAAGAGCCTGGGGCCAGTGCCCTGGCAGGAAACCCCATCCCCTGAGGCAATGCTGTTCTTGCCCTTGAGGGTGGTGATGAAGCAGACCACAGCGGTCTGGGGACTTCAAGGTGACTTCAAAGAGACCACCTACAGGAGGAATGGGCGCTAGGCAGGAGGGAGCCAGACATCACGTACCCACCAGTGTCCTGGGCTTTAAGTTCGTGCTGGAGCTGAAGCTGAAGGTACTTTTTTTTTTTTTAAGATAGTAAACTTTTTTTTTAAATTTTATTTTATTTTTAAACTTTACATAATTGTATTAGTTTTGCCAAATATCAAAATGAAGGTACTTTTAAGTGCCATTGTGTTCCTCCAGGCCCAGAGCTGGTGGGCATACAGCATCACGCCCTGCCAGGGTGTACCAGCTGAACCCGCCTGAGCCCATCATCCTGCTGCTAACTGGCAGCCTGCAGCTGAGGAGAGGCACCCCCTGATTTGGTTCTGAGATGCTCAGTTCTCTCCAGACACCTGGGGAAGACGGTTTGGGGTCCTGAAGAGGGGATTTAAGGCTCTGAGACAAATGTCACTTAAAGGGGCTAGATGCAGCAACGAGCTACACTGTGCCCTGTGACCTGTTCTCAGTCTCTGCCATCCTCTTTTTTCCTCCCAACTCGCATCCCCATCTCACTCTAAAAATCTGCAAATCTGGCTCAAGTGGGAAAAACATGTCGTGAGCAGGTTCTGAGGACCAAAAGCGGAATTCTGAGTTTACAGCCCAACTCAAATCAGCCCCCTTCGCGGGCCTTCATTAGACGCGATGTGTACCCCTGGGCACATCCTAGTTTTCTTGGCCACATCACTGCTGAGAAAGGCCTTTAGGATTGAGCATGGCCTCAGAGTGCCGTCCACAAAACACACGTCGAAATTTCTTCTCATCCAAACTCAGCGAGCGGAGCATCTCAGATCAGTCTGTCTGCCCGGCCATCATGTGGGGTTAGTTTAATCCTATTACATGTCAGGTCAGGCATTCTGCTGGTCAGAAAAAGCACACAAGCCTTGCCTGCATGTAACCTGCGTATCAGTGCTCCAGAACATTCTTGTCCCAAGTTCTATTTCAGGGACCTTGGTCCATCACAGGCATCTCTGTCTATGGAAGCATTTCTCTTATATTTGATGTTTTTTTGTGGTCCTTATGGAAACTGCACAAGTTAATAAACATAGAAGGTGTTTAGAACACAGGTGTCTGGTCCACAGTAAGAACTGCAACCCAACAAATGGAAGCCTTTACTATGATTAACAAACAAGGAAGCTTGCCTCTGCTCGAGGCCCCTTCCCTCTGGGTGAACATCAGTTCTACCTTCTAGGGGCTCATGTTCTATTGCGTAATACTCACACCCTTGAACATATGATACACCTTCAATGATCATTTTCTAGCCAATGGCCACTTATTACAAAGAAGAAGAACAGGATTCCAACAGAAACATGCCAAGCAAATTGAGTCTATGAAGATATCTGTCTACCCATCTCTCTCACTTGTTAATTTATTGTTTGAAACCTCTACTTTGCATTTCAGTAGATGTGATCCTCTTTGCAGGCACTCTTAAAATGCCTCCCCCCTCAACCAGCTGTTGATCATATGACTTCAGAAGTAATTACAAAATACTGTAAAAGATCAAATTTAAGCAGAGTCCAGTGGCATTTTGTATAAAGGACTGTTTCATCTTGGGACTATCGAGTCCTCCTCCAACAGCTGGTCTAGAGCTGTGGGCTTGCACCATGGAATCCTGCAAGAGGCAAAAACACCCGACCTCCTTCTAAAGGGAGACAGCAGGCAGACTTGGCCACAGGATTGATTGTCATGATTTGTTGAGAAAAAAAAAGGAGGCAAAATGTAGGCGATGAACTTGACTAAGCAAATGATTCCAGGAGACAATGAACTCAGGTAACCAATGTGATAAAAGGTTTTGCTTAATTTGCAAAGTCGCTGTAATCTGATGGCAAGGAGAAAAAAACTATTGATCCTGCCACAGGTTAAATCCATTAGAGAAATGTACTTACTGTGCACAATAAAACTAGGAGATCCGAGTAAAACCCAGTCATCACACCCAGAAACAGAACGGATTTTTTTTTTTCAAAAGATAAAGCAAAAACAATGGCTTTAACATCTCTAAGGTAAGTGAGAGAGGCCAGGAATGAGAAACCAGTGTTGAGAAGTTGATTTGGCAGTTGTTGGGGGAGGTGTGGATGGGGTGGAGACTGCTCTTGAACAGCCTGATACACTTTAGAATCAGTGCTTGTCTTCCTGGAGAATTTACATTTGTGAAATGAGGAGAATGCTATTAATAAACATGCTAGGTGCTTATCAGGAGAAGATTTTTTAAAAAAGAAAGACGACTCCAAATACAGAGTGTGATGTGAGCAATTGCCAACTCGAACTTCGGAGTGACCCAGTTTCCAACAAGGCAGTATCCTGGGTGCCTCTGTCTTCTGCCAGCGGTCAGTGACACCTAAGAAGAAGCTCCCCGGCTTGAAAAAAAAAAAACAAAAAAGCTTTCTGGAAGCTGTCAGCCCATCTGCGTGAAGACCAGAGAGGAATGCTTTCAGCTGTTGGAGACAAATCAAAGGCAGAGGAGAAAAAAGGAAATAGACACCTCCCCATTTCTAGGGGAGCAGACACAGGTCTTTTTGCGGAGCCAGATACAACATGCAGCCTCATGCGGCCTTTCTCACAGATGGAGAAAGATTCTCCAATTTTAAGAGACCTCTGGTGTTGACTTAAATGATTTTTATTCTAATATTATTCAAATGTACACAGGAAAAAACACATTACTAAAGTTTGCTTACAGCACTCAACCCACCCAAGACAGATGTATACACAGAATACTAACTAAATTACTCACCTGAGAACACTCAAGTGAACAATATTAATCCAAAACCTAGAATAGTGTGGTTTCCTTGAAACAAAATCTCTTCCATTGAATTAAAAAAAAAAGTGACCCCTTTTCTGGTTCTACATTGAATGCTTCTATATTTGATTTTTTAACATTAAACTTTTTATTTTGTATTGGGGTATATAGCTGATTAACAATGCTGTGACAGGTGACCAGCAAAGGGACTCAGCCACACATATGCAAGTATCCATTCTCCCCCAAACTCCCCTCCCATCCAGGCTGCCACATGACATTGAACAGAGTTCCCTGTGCTATTCCGTAAGTCTTTGTTGGTTATTCCTTTTAAATATAGCATTCTATTTGATTTTAATAATATTCTTCCACATAATGGCTGCTCACATGCTTATGGAATACAGAATGGATACAAATCTTTAGAGCTTCATCTGTCTGACGAGGGTAATCAGACCTACTGTGACTCTGAAATTCTGCCAGTAAGTAGTCCTTGCACGTGTCTGTCAGTGAGGTAGAATCTGATCACCGTGTTATTTGAAGCCAAGGCAATGTGATTACAGTATAAAAAAAATCGGCATTAATTCTGTACCTGTCTTAAATATTGTTGGATTCCTGGGAAACATTTTTCATTTTATTTTTACTAATGTCCTATTTATAAATAATAAGCCCTTGGGAATTGGAATCTAAAAGATGAGGGTCCATGAAATTGTTAAGAAAATGGTCTCAAATGAGAGAAAGGCAGAGAGCTGCCTATGTGTGTTTTCTGAGTCAAACCTGACAAGCCAACCTGAACAAGTCTGCCTGGGCTTCATCTGGCTATAACTGGGGCAGGGGCCAGCACACTGCTGCTGGTAGCCTGGTTTTTGTAAATAAAGTGGTATATAAAAACAGTCATGTTCAAGCTACCCATAGAAGCCTTCACTACTACAGTTTTGCTGAGTAATTGTGACAGGGACTGTGGCCTGCAAAACCCAAGATATTTAATATCTGGCCCATTGCAGAAAAAGTTTGTTGACCCTTAATCTTGTTGCTGTTGTTCAGTCGCTAAGTCATGTCCAGCTCTTTGCGACCCCACGGACTGTAGCACACCAGGCTTCCCTGCCCTTCACTATCTCCCAGAATTTGCTCAAATTCATGTGCATTGACTGGGCGATGCTATCTAACCATCTCATTCTCTGTCACCTCTTTCTCCTTCAATCTTTCCCAGCATCTGGGTCTTTTCCCATGAGTTGGCTCTTCATATCAGATGGCCAAAGTACTGGAGCTTCAGCTTCAGCATCAGTCCTTCCAATGAATATTCAGGGTTGATTTCCTTTAGGACTGACTGGTTTGATCTTCCTGCGGTCCAAGGGACTCTCAAGAGTCTTCTTGAATTGAGGTGCTGGAGAAGACCCTTAATCTAGAGGATGCTATTTTGATTGATTTACTGTTTCCCTGGTGGCTCAGATGGTAAAGCGTCTGCCCACAATGCAGGAGACCCAGGTTTGATTCCTAGGTCAGGAAGATCCCCTGGAGAAGGAAATGGCAACCCACTCCGGTACTCTTGCCTGGAAAATTCCATGGATGGAGGAGCCTGGTAGGCTACAGTCCATGGGGTCGCAAAGAGTCAGACATGACTGAGCAACTTCACTTCACTGGTTAGGAACCAGATTCTGTAAAGTTAGATGCTAACTTGTAGAAGATTGATAAATTACAAGTGATTTCTGTTGGGTAGAAAAGGTAACTGCTAAGTTACGATTTTAGTGCCCTGGATGACATTAACCAGTTTAATAGCTAAGTGCGCACTCTTACCTCAACTTCCTCTTATTCCCCTTTGAGCCATTTTGTTATCCTGTTGGTCTTCTCCTTAATGGAGGTGGGGAATAAAGTTAAGGAGGGGAATGACTTCGACAGAAGGTGCTCACCACATATTTGAACTTGAGTCATGCTGTTAACTTTCTGAAGTGTGTACTTCAACATACCTTATTTGTTTGGGCTTCCCTGGGGGCTCAGTGGTAAAGAATCTACCTGCCAATGCAGGAGACACGGGTTTGATCCCTGGTCTGGGAAGACCCCCAACACCAAGAAGCAGCTAGGCCCATGAGCCACAACTATTCAGCCTGCGTTCTAGAGATAGGGAGTCACAATTACTGAGCCCGTGTGCCCTAGAGCCCACGCTCGGCAGCAAGAGAGGCAGAGGAGAAGCCCGTGCACCACAGCTACAGAGTAGCCCCTGCTCGCCCCAGTAGAGAAAAGCCTGAATAGTGACAAAGACCCAGCACAGCCAAAAATAAAGCCTGGTCTGCTGAACCTCCCAGGACACAGAAAGGGTTGGCATGAAGAGAGCCATGGCATTCATTCATCACTGGTGCCCGACAAATGCTCCATCAATGAACACAGATATTTGCTCATTTATTTAAAAGACAGCTGTTGAACATCTCCTATGTCCTGGGAGTGGTTCTGGGCCGGAGGATGCAGCAGGGGACACAAGAGTGAGGTCATCATGCTCACAGAGCGTCCACTGCAGCTGGAGAGATAGATAATCATATAAAGAGTCTGCAGTAAATCAAAGGCAGTCAGTGTCAGGGAGGAAAAGAAAGCTGCGGGGCAAGGGGAGCCCTGGCCACAGTGTCTGAGTTGCTCTTTTAACCAGTGGGATTAGGGATGGTCTCTCCATCAGAGTGACTCTGGCCAAGGACAAAGGGATAAGCTATGTGGCTGTCAACAAAACTAGGGGTTTGCACTGACTGATGTGGGGGGGGGGTCATGGCAGAGCTGAGAGCAGAGGCCAGAAGAACTGACTTTCATTTCTCAGGGTCATGCTGGCTGCAGTGCTGGGAAGAGTCTGGCCAGAGAACATTCCTGATCCAGGTGAGAGAGGATGGTGGCTTGGACCAGGGAGGGTGTGAGGCCACTGGCGAGATGGCTTCACACTCTGGATATAGATATTTAAGATCAGACTGGTGCAATTCAGTCCTGATGCAATTCAGTGCTGTTGGACTGTCCATGGGGTGTGAAAGGAACGCAGGCAAGTCAAGAATGCTTCTAAAATGCTGGCTTTGGTCACTAGATAAAGAAAATTGCTTTTTACTGAGATGGAAAAGAAGTAAGAAAAGAAAAATTCCATCTTGGACACATGGAGTTAGAGATGCATTTTACTGGTACAAGTGGGAATGCCCAGTGGGCCAGTGGATTTGTCAACCTGAGAGTCAGATTTATAGCTGAAGGTATGGGCTGCGACTGAATGAGGAGGGAGCATATGAACCAAGGAGAACAGGCCTGGGGACTGAGCTCTGGGGTGCCCCAACACGGGGTGGGGTCTAGGAGAACAGGAAGAATGAACGGGGGTCTGAGAAGGAGTGGTCAAGGAGGCAGGCAGTGAAGCAAGAGGCCAAGTGGATCAAATTTCTGAACCATGGTTATTACAGTCAGGACTGAGCTTCATAAGGTCAGGACTGAGCTTCATAAGGTCAGGACTGAGCTTTGGATTTAGGAACTCAGACGTCATTGGTGACCTAGTAAGAGCTGTTTTGGTCATCTTACTGACCCTCTTACCTGGTCATCTTACTGACCTAGTAAGGTGGGCACAAAAACAGAACAGGAAGAAAGGAACTGACAACGTCAAGTGAGAGTGAGTGTTCGTTGCTCAGTCGTGGCCAACTCATTTTGACCCCATGGACTGTAGTCTACCAGGCTCCTGTGTCCATGGGATTCTCCAGCCAAGAATACTGGAGTGGGTAGCCCTCCCTTCTCCAGCAGATCTTCCCAATCCAGGGATCAAACCCGGGTTTCCCGCATTGTAGGCAGATTCTTTACCATCTGAGCCATTGAAATGGAGTTGATTTACAGTGTTTCAGGTATATCTACGCTTTGTCAGATCCTTGTCCATTATAGGTTATTACAAGATACTGAATACAGTTAGTTCCCTCTGCTATGCTATAAGTCCTTGTTGCAGGGACATTTTGTCTCTCTCTCTCTTTTCATTTAGCTGAGCTGGGTCTTAGTTGAGACACTCAGGATCCTTAATTGCAACATGTGAACTCTTAGTTGCAGCATGTGGGATCTAGTTCCCTGACCAGGGATCGAACCCAGGCCCCCTGCATTGGGAGCATGGAGTCTTAGTCACTAAACCACCAGGGAAGTCCCGAAGTTTCATCTCTCAAGATGAGGGATTTCAGAGCCTTATGGACTCAGAGTTTCCCAGGACAGAAAGCCGACGATACTGGGGAGGGTGGGGAAACTGTAGGATCCACATTCTAGCACAGGTGAGAGAAGACAGGGTCAGTGCCATAGACCGAGGTGGCAGAGCTTCTGGACACAGACACAGGCAGGGCTTCCCATGTGGCTCAGTGGTAAAGAATCTGCCTGCTGATGCAGGAGATGCTGGCTCGATCCTTGGCTCGGGAAGATCCCCTGGAGAAGGACATGGCAACTAGGCTCCAGTATCCTTGCCTTGGAAATGCCATGGACAGAGGAGCCTGGCGGGCTACAGCCCATGGGGACTCAGAGAATTGAACGTGACTTAGTGACTGAGCACACAGGACAGGGAAGACCAGCAGCCAGACTTGTGCAAGTCTGAGCTAAGAGGAGTGTGAAAGGAGCTGGGAGACACAGTACAGTCACCAGGTGGCTCTAGGGTTCACTTGAACTGGGTGGTTAGGGCAATGCAGATGATGAGCAGCCTACAGGTGGGCAGCTTCCAGAGAGGGGACAGGTTCCAGGGCTGGGGGTGGCGTAAGGGAGGGGTGACACGTGCACATTTGGAGGCTTCAGGTGGCACATATTACAAAGAGAGGCCGCGTGGTGGGAACGTGTGCCAAGGTAGGAAGGATGTAAGCAGAAGCAGAGCCTTCCTGAGCCTGACCACCAGGAGCAGGGTGGCTCCTGGAAGGCCCCCAAGTTCTCTGGCATGCATCAGGTGACGTCACCTTCCATGAGGGGCTGGAGGAGGGGCTGGGGGTTCAACACAGAGTTCGTGACAGTCTCAGCACGCCACAGGGTCACATCCGACATCACTGATTCACAAGAAACGTGAAGATGCAAACAGAGCATCCCACACAGGACGGATGGCCCAATGGCCGTGAAGGGAAACGGGTGTCCTGAGATGGGTCTGCAGCCTCCCGGGCAAGTTCCCTGCTCATAGAAGGTACAAACGGGGTCGGGAGAGGGTTGTGTCACTGCTGTAGATGCCACATCATGTCCAGTGACCAGAGACACGTCTCAAAGATTTAATCGCCACCCCCACCCTGCCACAGCGGAGGAGAAGTCACACTCTCTGGAGACAGGTCTAATGACGTGTCAGATGACAGAATTTATTTGAACAGGAGAAGGACCAGAAGGGTCCCAGTGAGTTCTGTGTCCCACAGGCTGGTCTGTTTCCAGGCCCTGAGAGTGAGCCATTATGAGGGGCCTGATGTTCTGGATTTCACTGGTTCCTACAGGGTAGACAGCATACTGAAAAGCAGAGACATCACTTTGAAAATAAAGGTCCATATACTCAAAGCTATGGTTTTTCTAGTAGTCATGTACGGATGTGAAGGTTGGACCATAAAGATGGCTGAGCATCGAAAAACTGATGCTTTCAAATTGTGGTGCTGGAGAAGACTCTTGAGACTCCTTTAGACATCAAGGAGATCAAACCAGTCAATCTTAAAGGAAATCAACCCAGAATATACACTGGATGGATTGATGCTGAACCTGAAGCTCCAATACTTTGGCTACCTGATGTGAAGAGCTGACTCACTGGAAAAGACCCTGATGCTGGGAAAGATTGAAGGCAGGAGGAGAAGGGGACGACAGAGGATGAGACAGTTAGGTAGCATCACCGACTCAAGGGACATGAGTCTGAGCAAACGCTAGGAGACAGTGAAGGATAGAGGAGCCTGGCATGCTGGAGTTGCAAAGAGTTGCACATGACTTAGCGACTGAACAAAAACAATGACTGTGGACATGAACTGTGCAACTGGAGCCCAGCTTCTTTGCTGAATGTTAGCCCTGCGACTTCTGTTTCAGGGCCTGAGACCGCGAACATGCCGCCCCGAGGTTGCGAGTACCCATGTCTCTTCGGGCTGAGCGTCTGGCATCCATCCTTGCAAAGCAAATGAACAACCTTAAGAAACAAACTCATCTTTCGTCTCAAGGTATGTCTGGGCTTAAACCTGACAATGTGCTCTTTCAATTCTATTTTTCTCCAAACCCCACCAAATTTCATGTGTATTTATGAATATCCCATTACTGCCAAATTCCTGGCGATTTATTCACATTTGAAACTCCCAGCTGTGGTGAGAAAAGAGGAGCACATTTTTCAAGAGGTGAAGAAATGGCTTTTCTCAATCGGTCAAAAAGATGTCCCATTTTATGACCACATATCTGATATCAAAGGGAAAAGGGGGAGGCTTGGGGAGAAGGTCTCTAGACTTTTCCTGAAGGGGAGCCTGCCCCTCTTCACAGTGAGCTCTCGAAACTTCCTGCTCCAGGGAGACGGGGTGTTATGCAGTCTCACTTGTAAAACCCCTTCCCGGCTTGAGGGCCCTCAGGAACTCAGACTAACCACACGGAGGCTTGGTTTGGCGTAATTATCTGGATGATTCATTAATGAAAGAAAAGGTGATTTCAGGGTCTTGGATGATGTTGGGGAGGTGAGGCAGGCAGTCCAGTGATACTCATAAAGGCAAGGTCTCACCACAGCCATTGAGAAAAGGAGAGGAAACCAGGCCGCTGAAATGACCCAAGTCAGAGTCGCTGCAGCATCAGATGTGCTGTGCCTGAATTGTTGTAAGTATGAGAGTGGCCAGTCTCTGAACTGCCGGGCTGAACTGCCCGGTTTACAGCCCTCTCCAGCTTCCAGTGAGTAAGGCAGAACACTGCCAACATGTCTCTGGTGCCCACCGGATGTCAGGGAGGGTCCACTTAAGTCCTGCCCACACCCCATTCCCACCACACACCACAGAAAATCTCTCTTCTGGGGAAAGGGGGAGGGATAATTTGGGAGCTTGAGATGAACATATATGGGCTTCTTCAGTGGCTCAGCAGTAAAGAACCCACCTTCCAAAGCAGGAGTTGTGGGTTTGATCCCTGGGTTGGGAAGGTCCCCTAGAGTAGGAAATGGCAACCCATTATAGTATTCTTGCCTGGGAAATCCCATGGACAGAGGAGCCTGGTGGGCTACAGTCCACGAGATCGCAAAGAGTCAGCTACAACTTAGCAACTGAACAGCAACAACATACATAAAAGGACCTACAACACAAGGAACTATACTCAAAGTTTTGTAAAAACCTGATGGGGAAAAGAATTTGAAAAGAATATATGTATTCCATAGTTCAGTTCAGTTCATTCACTGAGTCATGTCTGACTCTGTGACCTCATGGACTGCAATACGCCAGGCCTCCCTGTCCAACTCCCAGAGCTTACTCAAACTCATGTCCATCAAGTCAGTGATGCCATCCAACCATCTCATCCTCTGTCATCCCCTTCTCCTCCCACCTTCAATCTTTCCCAGCATCAGGGTCTTTTCAAATGAGTCAGTTCTTTGCATCAGGTGGCCAAAGTATTGGAGTTTCATCTTCATGATCGTCCTTCCAAAGAATATTCAGGACTGATTTCCTTTAGGATGGACTGGTTGGATCTGTTTGATCTCCTTGTAGTTCAAGACTCTCAAGAGTCTTCTCCAACACCACAATTCAAAAACATCAATTCTTTAGCACTCAGCTTTCTTTATAGTCCATCCCTCACATCCATACATGACTACTAGAAAAACCATAGCTTTGACTAGACGGACCTTTGTTGGCAAAATAATGTCTCTGCTTTTTAATATGCTGTCTAGTTTGGTCATAGCTTTTCTTCCAAGGAGCAAGCATCTTTTAATTTCATGGCTGCAGTCACCGTCTGCAGTGATTTTGGAGCCCAGAAAAATAAAGTCTCTCACTGTTTCCATTGTTTCCCCATCTATTGCCGTGAAGTGATGGGACCAGATGCCATGATCTTAGTTTTCTGAATGGAGAGTTTTAATCCAACTTTTTCAGTCTCCTCTTTCACTTTCATCAAGAGGCTCTTTAGTTCCTCTTCACTTTCTGCCATAAGGGTGGTGTCATCTGCATATGTGAGGTTACTGATATTTCTCCCAGCAATCTTGATTCCAGCTTGTGCTTCATCCAGCCCGGCAAATAAGATGTTATGACAAAACCCAAATGAACTTTTTGTCCAGCCCAATACATATATAACTGAATCACTTTGCTATGCACCTGAAACTAACACAACACTGTAAAGCAACTGTACTTTGATTTTAAAAAGAAAGAAAGAAAACCTCTGTGCAAGGCTGTTACCAGAAAACTGTGTCTTACGTATTATCTACCCTGTGCTGACATGCAGCTTCACAAGTATACTAAGGCCTTTGCATGTGGTCAATGCATTTAAACAAAACTAAGTGCTTATTTTTAGACTTCAGAGAGGTATTTCTTCATTAAATAAAAAAATGATTATTTTAAATTATAAATAAAATTTTAAAAAAGCACATTAGGTTTCCCTACATGTCAGTAATATTTCGTGATAACATGTCAGTAATATTTCGTGATAACAGAACCCAGTAAGAATGCATTCTTGGGACTCCCCTGGAGGTCCAGTGGCTAGGAATCTGCCTTCAATGCAGGGGACTTGGGTTCGTCCTAGGTCTGGAACTAAGATCCCACATGCCATGGGGCAACTAACCCCATGTGCATGGAGCCCATGTACTTCAAGGAAAGATCCTGAGAGCCACAACTAAGATCTTGCAGTCAAAAATTAAAAGAAAATAAAGTAAAAAAGAATGCATTCTTTTACAATAAGTCATATCCCTCGCACTGTAGCTAATTGAGATTGTACATGATCATGAAACAAGAACCAGGGCTTGTTCTGTTAACAAACATAGGCAGTGACTGATCAAATAAGACTTTTTGGTCCAATAACTGTCTAATAAATACAGAAGTTTCACTAGCCAATCTTAGCAGTAAATGAAGGAACTTGAAGGGACCATGTATGGTACATGGCTGGGCTCTTCCACACATGTCACGACCCGTACAATCCATCTACAGCAGGAAGGATAGTGGTAGCAGTTAACTCAAGGCAAATGAGATGCTGTGAGCAGAGACAGCTACTGCAAATGCACATGGAATGTTCTAGAGACAATAAGTAGATGGGGCTGGGCGGGGCACAGGCTCTGAAATGTGGGTTGATGGGGAGGCAAGACTAGAAAGGTAGGCGTGGCCAGCCTGGGAAAGAATATGAGCATCCAACTAGAGCGGTCAGAATTTCTCCCACGGAAGAGAAGGTTTCTGAGCAATAGGATGATGGGAAACAGGAATTTTGAGAAAGAACCACATGATGTTGTAGGTGGAATTGTGTCCCACCGTCCCCAGAAAAAGATATATTCAAGTCCTAACTCTCAGTACTGGGGCTTGTGATATTGTTTGGAACAGGGTGTTTGCAGTCCTGTTTGAGAGTCCCTTGGAGGGCAAGGAGATCAAATCAGTCAATCTTAAAGGAAATCAACAGTGAATACTCTTTGGAAGGACTGATGCTAAAGCTGAAGCTCCAATACTTGGCTACCTGATTCGAACAGCTGACTCACTAGGAAAGATCCTAAAGTTGGGAAAGATTGAAGGCAGAAGGAGAAGACGGGGGACAGAGGATGAGATGACTGGATGGCTTCACTGATTCAATGGATGTGAACTTGGCAAACTCCGGGAGATGGTGAAGGACAGGGAAGCCTGGTATGCTGCAGCCTATGGCGTCCTGAAGAGTCGGACATGACTTGGCGACTGAACAACAACTCAGCAGATGTAATCAAGTTAGAATGAGGTCACATGGAGGAGGGTTACCCAATCCAGTGACTGGTATCTTTACACGGAGAGGGAGATTTGGGTGCAGCAGACTCACAGAGGAGAATCATGTGAAGAAACAGAGACACAGGGAACGAAGCTGTGTGCCGATGGAGCAGACAGGAGAGCTGTGTCTACAAGCCAAGGAACATGAAGGGTTACCAGCAACCCCCAGAATCAGGAAGAGGTTGGCAAGGATTCTTCCTTGCAGCCTTCAGAGGAGCACGGCCTTCCGGAAATCAGAAGACCTTGATTGTAGACTGCTGGCCTCCTGAACGTTGAGAGAATAAATTTCTGTTATTTTTAGCAAAGTACCAATTTTGTGGTACTTTGTCATGCCAGCCCTGGGAAAGGAATAATTGTGGGGCTGTGCATGGTGGAGCGGAACAGGGAACTGGACATAATGACCCGAGATGATGGTGGCAGTGACAGAGGGCAGAGCTGAAAAACTCTGCTCACAGCAAATCAACCAGGAGGCTTAGCAGCTGGTGTGCAGAAAACGAGAGAGACACAGAAAAGACACAGGGGACCCAGGGCTTCCACTGATGTAAAGATAGGAGGGGAGATACGGCTGGGAACTGGGCCGGGGCCCTGGGCAGATAAGGTACGGAAGTAGTGTGTCGGTTTCGCGATTACGTAATTAACACACAGGCTGTCCAGGAGGGGAAGGGTGGCCGTCTGTATTGTAAGGACAGAACCAGTCCAGTGGAGAAGTGGACGAGTCACCAGGCCTCCTGGACTCCTCAGTCTCCTTGCCGTCTGTATAAATCCCAACTTCCAAATGGCTTGGCTGAACCCTTCTTTCACTGTGGCTAGAGATCTACCCCAAGGGGAGAAATTAGGCTCCAAAATGCATTCACGTGGGTTTTCAGCTATTAGTACCTGTGGAGAGCTTGTGCTTTGTTTCAAGATCTTTAGAAAAATAACCAAGGCAAGCCATAATTGTTGGTTAATTTGTTTTCAGTTGACTGACTCCAGATTTTGGACTTTCTGATTATTTCCACTTTTGCCTCATTGGGTCCACCCTGAAGCTCACTGAACTGTAATTTGGTATAAATTTAATGACTATCCAATGACATTACAAAGTCTGAAAAATCTTCCTTTTTCATTTTGAGGTGTCCCACCCCATAATCCGAGGGTCTGAAAAACCCCAAAGTCATCTATTTCTTCTTCTCTCTTTCTCTCTCTTTTTTAACCAGAAGGGAATAAAGGTCACTCTCCTGTCAGAATAATTGCTGGAGAGGAGAGAAGATATTTTTTTAAAACTTTCTCACAAAATTACAGATTTAAGATGACAATGAAAGTAAAATTGCAGTTGAACTCCAAGGCAAAACCTTCAACTAAAAATACAAGCTGCTCACAACGTGCAATTTGGCTGTGGCCAAGGGGCAGAAAGCACTTTGCTTCAGCTGAATTCTCATCAACTCTGAGCGTCCACAGAATTCAAGTGGCTTCGGAAGGTTCCCAAATTACTGGAGGTTGGCATACAGACATGTCTCTGAAATGCTGTTCTGATATTCTTCTCGAGGGTCAAATTGAGACAATCCTCAAACCACTGAAAAGAAAAACATGTCTCCATTCAAGACATTGTTCTTTGATTTCACGTGGTTGCAGATGACAGAATATAGGGGAATTGTATATAAACTTTTGTACTGGTTCCTTTAAAATGTGCCACAGAAAATTACAACTTCCAAACATCTTAGTTGAACTATTTTTTTTTTTAACTGTGACATCTTCGAATAGACATTTTCTGTGACAGTTTCGATGTTCAACAGCACATAATTTCAATCAAGGGAGGCGTTCACAAGGAGAGTGGAAGTATGGAGATATTTACAAGTGGGATGTTATTCTGGTAAAAAAATCATGTAGAACATTCACTTCTAAATTGGAAGTTTCTTACCTGAATACCTAATAAGAACATGAATTTTATTTAATCTGAGGGAATCACAGTAGTGATTATCTATAAGGAATTAGAAAGCATTCTTTCTTTGATAAGTATATTAATGTTGTATGTCATCTTACCAACCTCTATTTGAAGGAATTACAAGCTGAGGGGAAAAAAAACTCGGTTCAATTGTAACTAAAATCATACTTAAGGTAAATACTGCAACAGACATTTTAACTTTATTTTATAAAAAGCAAGTATAGTGGAATTCCTGTATGGAATGTAGGTGATTCAGCCAAGAAAAATTATGTTTTACAGATTTCAGACGTTCTTTTTTGAACAAATATAGAAATATAAACATGTGGAAACACGGAAGTCAGTGAGAAAAATGATTTGGGCATCAACTCTATCAAAGCATCAAATACTATTTCACTGAAGAGTCATTCAATCTTTAGACAAGAAATCATGTCTCACAAATGTACCCCGAAGACCATTTACTGATCAGGCAGGATTGGACCAAGCAGCTTTCTACGTTCCCCACCTACTCACACAGATTCCGCAGAAATGGCTCAGCAGCCCTGAACAAAAGGAGTTGCATAACTCTGGGCAACAGAAGGGTGGGGTCTACTGAGCCCTGCCCTGCCCCTCTCCTGGGAGCCTCGTTCCTGATGAACCTTCCTTTCTGTGGTAGATGTGTTCTTAGAAAAATTGAGTAAATCAGATCTCTTGATGAAACAACTTATCTTTTCAACGCCCCAAGGAGTTTACCCAGGAGGTGAAGAAATTCCCCAAAGAGATTTATTTTTTTGCAAGAAAAGTAACCACTGTGAGGCAGCTGGTGATGGACGGCTTGGTTGCTCAGCCACTAGCTGTCCCAGCCCATCTGGTGACTTCCGGTCATTGAGGCTGGATATGGCCAGTCTTCCTACCCTTGTGACCCAAGCCTGGTCAGTGGGTCTTCTGGGGAGCTTTCTGGTTTTCATCCCTAATGGAAAGAACAATGCAGGGAAGAAAACATATCTCTCCACCCCCCACCCCTTTAAAAATTATTTTTAGCTGTGCTGGGTCTTCATTGCTGAGTGGACTTTTCTCTAGTTGTGACGAGCAGGGGCTATACTCTAGTTGCAGTGAATGGGCTTCTCACATCAGTGGCTCTTCTTGTTGCAGAGCACAGGCTCTAAGATCCACCGGTTTCATTAGCTGCGGTTCCTGGGCTCTAGAGCACAGGTTCAGTACTTGCGGCACACGGGTTTAGCTGCTCCGTGGCATGTGGGATCCTCCCAGAGCAGGGATCGAGCCTGTGTTTCCTGGCTTGGCAGGCAGACTCTTCACCACTGAGCCACCAGGGAAGCCCCAAACTGGTTTTTTAAGACACTGTTGGGTGAAGACTCTGATGCTGGGAGGGATTGGGGGCAGGAGGAGAAGGGGACGACAGAGGATGAGATGGCTGGATGGCATCACCGACTCAATGGACATGGGTTTGAGTGAACTCCCGGAGTTGGTGATGGACAGGGAGGCCTGGCGTGCTGCAATTCATGGGGTCGCAAAGAGTGGGACACGACTGAGTGACTGAACTGAACTGAACTGAACTGGGTGAAGATGAGATGCACAAGAGTGTGCAGTATCACCTGTGACCACTAGGGGAGCCCCAGAGCACTGGAGGTCAGGTGCTGAGGGAACAAAGCCTAGAAGAGCCATCTCTGTGTGACTGTTTACCTGATCCTCACTGTCAAGGCCACGTCAGGTTGGGCATTTTATTATTCACACTGGAAAGCACATAACTGCTTCATGTTCTGTCTTCATGGGCCAGGACTGTCTGGAAAATTCCTCTCACTCCTCAAGGCTGAGGAAGGAGGCTCATCCGAACCCTGCCCAGGCAAGTCACTCCTTCCCTGGCGTCCTGTGCCAACAAGAATTTGGCTTCCTGGCAGGGCCAGCTACGTGTGGTTCCCAGGGCAAAGGAAAAGATGGTGCCCCGTGTTCACAAATTATTAATAGTTTCTGGACAATGACATCAGAGCATTAAACCAGGGTCGGGCCTATGTGACCCAACGGTTGGCACACCCAGAAGTTAGCCCTGCTGACAAGTTTATCTCATTTATAAGAACAGATCTCAGTAAATCTTTTCTGTAAATGGCCAGATAGCCTGTATGTGAGGCTTTGCAGGTTACAGTCTTTGTCACGACTGCACCACTTGCCCTGAGTAGTGTCAGAGCAGTCACAGTCAGTATATAAGCGAATGGACATGCTTGGATTTCAGTAAAACAGTAAGGATTCCTTAAAGAACTAAAACTGAGTTGCCACATGATCCTCCAGTCCTGGGCACATATCAGGATAAACTCTAATTCTAAAAGACTCATGCACCCCAATGTTCATAGCAGCACTATTTGCAAGAGCAAAGCTATGGAAGCAACCAAATGTCCATCAACAGACAAATGGATAAAGAAGATGCAGTACATATATACAGTGGAATCTTACTCACCCATAAAGAATAAGGGAATAATGCCAGCTGCAGCAACACGCATGGACCTAGAGATTGTCATATTAAGTGAGGTAAGTCTGCTGCTGCTGCTGAGTCGCTTCAGTCGTGTCCGACTCTGCGAGACCCCACAGACGGCGGCCCACCAGGCTCCCCCGTCCCTGGGATTCTCCAGGCAAGAACACTGGAGTGGGTTGCCATTTCCTTCTCCAATGCATGAAAGTGAAAAGTGAAAGTGAAGTCGCTCAGTTGTGTCCGACTCTTCGCGACCCCATGGACTGCAGCCTACCAGGCTCCTCCATCCAGGGAAAGACAAATACCATATAATATACTTACATATGGAATCTAAAAAAAGTGATGCAAATAAACCCTATTTTCAAAATAGAAACAGACTCACAGACATAGAAAACAAACTTATGATTACCAAAGGGGAGAGTGTGGGGGGAGGGAGAGATTAGGAGTTTCGGACTAACATATAAACACACTATATTACCCTGCTTATTTAATTTCTATGCAGAGTACATCATAAGAAACGCTGAGGAAGCACAAGCTGGAATCAAGATTGCTGGGAGAAATATCAATAACCTCAGATATGCAGATGACACCACCCTTATGGCAGAAAGTGAAGAGGAACTAAAGAGCCTCTTGACGAAAGTGAAAGAGGAGAGTGAAAAAGCTGGCTTAAAGCTCAACATTCAGAAAATGAAGATTATGGCATCCAGTCCCATCATTAAATGGCAAATAGATGGGGAAACAGTGGAAACAGTGTCAGACTTTATTTTGGGGGCTCCAAAATTACTGCAGATGATGACTGCAGCCATGAAATTAAAAGATACTTACTCCTTGGAAGGAAAGTTATGACCAATCTAGATAGCATATTCAAAAGCAGAGACATTACTTTGCCAACAAAGGTCCGTCTAGTCAAGGCTATGGTTTTTCCAGTGGTCATGTATGGATGTGAGAGTTGGACTGTGAAGAAAGCTGAGTGCCTAAGAATTGAAGCTTTTGAACTGTGGTGCTGGTGAAGACTCCTGAGAGTCCCTTGGACTGCAAGGAGATCCAACCAGTCCATTCTGAAGGAGATCAGCCCTGGGTGTTCAGTGGAAGGACTGATACTGAGGCTGAAACTCCAATACTTTGGCCACCTCATGCGAAGAGTTGACTCATTGGAAAAGACCCAGATGCTGGGAAAGATTGAGGGCAGGAGGAGAAGGGGACGACAGAGGATGAGATGGCTGGATGGCATCACCGACTCGATGCACATGAGGTGGGTGAGCTCTGGGAGTTGGTGATGGACAGGGAGGCCTGGCGTGCTGCGATTCATGGGGTCACAAAGAGTCGGACACGACTGAGCGACTCAACTGAACTGAATTGATATATAAATAAGTAAACAACAGGGACCTAATGTATAGCACGTGGAACTATACTGATTACCTTACAATAAGAGATAATGGAAAAGAACCTGAAATTTAATGTGTATATATATATAAATATTTGTATACTGAATCACCTTACTGTACACTTAGAACTAAGACAACACGGTAAATTAACAACAAAGCTTTTAACAAGTGAATTGGCCATGAGGTCCTTGCTGGCCAACCACTGATGTAGAGCCGAGCCTCCTTGTCATTAGTGTGCGTGGGGATCACTGAGCATCCTGTGAACATGGCTGCAGCGGTACAGAGTGTCACTGTCATCCAATATGCCTGGACAAGCCCCTTGGATGGAGTCCAAATTCCATGAAGACAGAGATGGGTGGCCTGTTTCACTCACCGCCACTGGATAACCAGCATCTAGCACAGTGCCTCGTATGATTAAATATCCGTTCAGAAATATAAACGAGTCACAGTGACTCCATAAGCCTTTGCCAAATGAACGCACTAGGGTGCAAGCTTACAAGAGATAGGAGCTATTTCATATACCTCGGGTATCTTCCAGACTTCCTAGGGAAGAGCCTCTGTATTACTTTAAATAAATGCTTGTTGAATATTTTTTAGATGTATCTGACCCAGATTCTGTGTTAACACTTCCACCACCTTTGCTCTGCTGCTGCTGCTGCTAAGTCATTTCAGTCATGTCTGACTTTGTGCAACCCCATGGACAGCAGCCCACCAGGCTCCCCCTGTCCCTGGGATTCTCCAGGAAAGAACACTGGAGTGGGTTGCCATTTCCTTCTCCAATGCTTGAAAGTGAAAAGCGAAAGTGAAGTTGCTCAGTCGTGTCCAACTCTCAGCAACCCCATGGACTGCAGCCCAGCAGGCTCCTCTGTCCATGGGATTTTCCAGGCTAGAGTACTGGAGTGGGGTGCCATCGCCTTCTCCGCCTCTTTCCTCTAGTCATCCTTTTTTCCTCCTTGGGCCATCAATCTTTCCCCCTTCTGCTGGTAACATAACCCACACTCCTATGCATGCTCTGGACTAAGCAGATTAAGTAGGTCTGACCCTACTCATCATTAAAAGAATTGGCATGAAAACCAAGTTGGTCCAGAGTAGCCCAGGTTTCCTGGTTCAGAGACAAGCACAGGGTAAGAGCCAGGCCAAGTGAACCCCACTGCAAGCCTTTGCTGTTGGCTTCTAGGGAAGATGGTGTCGTTCATTTGTCTTTCATTTGGTCTCCAAAGCTGAGACCTTGAGTCTGAAAAGACCAATGGCCTTCGTGACCATCATGGCAAGAGAGCCTGTCCAAGAGACAGCCAGAGAAACAGGAACCTGGTGATGCTCTGAGCCCTTGGTTCCTGAAGCAAGTCGTACCTTGCTTCCCAGCTACATGGTGCAAAAACTTTTCTTTCTTTCTTTTTAAAGAGGGTTGAGAAAGTTTTCTCTTACAACCAGAAAACTTCTGACTCTATAGGAAAAAACCTCTATGTACTTTGAGCCAACTTTCTTCCTCTTAAAATCAGTTTAGTTATAAGAACCCAGTTTATATAGGATGGGTAAAAGTTTAACTTAATGTTAGTAAAAGCTATAAAACCTGTAGTGAATGAGACCACCCACATCCATTGACATGATTACCATTTCTTGAAGCTAGGTGCCATCCATACATTCAGGATCAGTACCTTTGTTCAACATGTCTTTCAAACAGAAAGTCCTTTTGCAAGAGACAGGCATCCATAGATCAAGTAATTACCTAGTATCGGGTAGGTGAGATGCAAACTCACGCTGTATTTTCCGGAAATGAAGACAAAACCCAGGTTCGGAGAGCCTGTCTCAGATTTTGTAAACTCCTTGTATCTGCCCTCCCATCACTTTACGACTCTCTGTGGCAGTCTTGGAGAATGCACAAGATATTACTGCTGGGATATGCTGATTATTACTGGGAAATGCTGATCAGTGTATTATGGTAATATTCTTTTTTATTGTGGTTGATGCTTTTAAAAAAATTGAGATAGTCTGGTCACCAGATGATTGGTTTAATGAACAAATTCTCTGGGATCTGGGTAAATTCCAATAATGTACACTAATGCATAAACTCATCCACATTGAAAAAAAAAACAGTAACACATCAGAGTCTAAAAATCTTTTGGGGAATGCTATAATCCAGCCTTCCCAGCACAGCTTCATGAGTCTGGAGAAATGCCTTTTTTTTTTTTTTTTTCCCAGCAGCATTGGAACACATTACCTTGAATACAGCAAAGCTGGGTCTAAACTGATCTCACATAACTGGACCTCAGAAATCTCTGACAACGTGTTGTTGTTAAATTATCTTTATCAGGGAAAACAGACTGTGAGAAAACATGGTTACCCTGCAAGTTAAGACCACTGGTCTCTGGAACTAGTCCATGGACACTGAATTTCTTTCTTACCTCGTTCAAAGCATACTTGCCATAAACACTGGAGATGCTGACCCTAACAGATTCCGAGACCCTAGATTCCAAACTGCAACATGTCATTAAATTATATTCAGTTGGGACATTCTCCTACTTAGTCTCGGGATAAGGACTAATTCAACTTTGAAAAGATTTTTCAAACACAAACATTAAAGGAAGAGTTGACTCCTTAACATTCAGCCAGGGAATTAAGTTAATCACAACAACACACACGAATAAAGAGAAACATTCTCGTGCTTCCAGAACACGTGTATTCATACCAAATATTGACAAAGACACTAATTGTCTCCTGTCAGAAAATACTGTTTTCTATTATAGAATGTTTGTCTGTATCTGCTAAGACCAAATACTAGATAATGACCAGATTATCTGGCTAATACCACCATTTAAAGAAAATTAAAAAAGCAAGAATCATGTTCAATTCTAAGTGTGTTACAGATGGGGATTCTCTTTCTCCTGAAGGCTTTACAAGTCTATGCAGATAGGAAAAGAAGGGAAACAAGATTAAGAACATGAGCTGGGAGCCACTTGAGAAGGCCCTTTTGTGACCTTGAATTAGACAGCTTGGAGAAAGAGAGGTGTGGGGACAAAGGACATGGGAAAAGGAGAGGGGTTAGTGAGCCTCTTTCCCTGCAGAAGGGAATACTGCATGAGCTCAAGAATAGCAGAGTTGACATACTTTAGATTTCCTGAGTAAGAAACAATGACACATTATGTCTTCTAATCCGAACCATGTTATAGCACAGATTATGCCAATTATCATAACTCAGTTTGAGGTCAGATATTTTATTGTGAAACAATATTACCATGATCACTTAAGAGACAATTCTCAAAGAAGAGATCAACGCACAGCTGTGCACTTGATATATAATTTTCTCAGATTTGGGATGCTATTGATATTGAGAATTTTTTCCAGGCTCCTGTCCACCACTAATAAACTCAACATAAAATATGATTGCTTCCACACTAATAATACTGACTCACATAGCAACTGGTTACTAAAATATAATTTTTTTACGGCTTGCTAACATTTTTGTAAAACTTTCAAAGTTTACATTACTCTAGATTATTTACTGATAAGAAGATTAAAAGTGCTGTTTTTTTAAATGGTTACTCAAATACCCATATTTTTCCAGATTCTTGGTTCACTCATCTCCTTATCATCATCCCTCAGGAATTAAAGATTAAATTTCAGAATATCTTGTTAGATAAGAATACAAAAACATACACAAACCTTTACATGTTTTAATATGAATAACACTAAAAGTAAAAATCGTGGACAGCTGGTCTTCCAAGTAACTAATGTATTTCAATTTCTCTGTAAATTTTTCCTGATAGTGTATTTTAAAATAAAGATAGCTGTTATTCACATAATTGCATCTTGTGGATGAGATGATGTAGGTCTGCAAACTTTGTGCTTCTTGGTATATTGCTCTAAAGAAGAAATACTTCTAGTGACAAAGATAAGGGAAGGAAATCCTTGGAGAATTTCAAGAAGCTGCCATAAAATTTCCCTCACTTTATTTAAATTTTTATTTTTTGAAAGATTTTTTTTTGATGTGGGCCATTTTTAAAGTCTCTATTGCATTTATTACAATGTTACATCTGGGATTATTTTTTTTAATGTTTTTTTGGTTGTTTTGGCATGAGGCATGTGGGATCTTCATGCCCCAACCAGGGATTGAACCCTCACCCCCTGCATAGAAGGCAAAGTTTTAACCACTAGACCACCAGGAAGGTCTCAAAGCTCCTTACTTTAAGTCACTGGTGCTCAATTGGGAGTGACTTTGCCCCCCAGATGGCAATGGAAATAATGCTGACCCTTAAATAACATGAGTTTGAACTGTGGGTCCACTTATACGTGGATTCTTTTTTAATAAATATGGATCATGGTACTGTAAGATCCACAGGTGGTTAAATCTGAAGATGAGTAACCATAGATTTTGTTGTTGTTCAGTTCCTAAGTTGTGACTGACTCTTTGCAACCCCATTGACTGCAGAATGGCAGGCTTCCCTGTCCTTCACTATCTTCCAGAGTTTGCTCAAACTCATGTCCATTGAGTTGATGATGCCATCCAACCATCTCATCCTTTATCACCCCTCCCTTCTCCTCCTGCCCTCAATCTTATCTAGCATCAGGGTCTTTTCCAATGAGTTTGCTCTTAGCATTAGGTGGCCAAAGTATAGTGGAACTTCAACTTCAGCATCAGTCCTTCCAATGAATATTCAGAACTGATTTCCTTTAGGATTGACTGGTTTGATCTCCTTGCTGTCCAAGGGACTCCCAAGCAGTCTTCTCCAGTACCACCATTTGACAGCATTAACCATGGATACAGAGGGCTGGCTGTAAAGTTATACTTGAATATTCAACTGCATGGGGATCAGTGCCCCTAAGCCTCATCTTGCTCAAGGGTCAACTGCATTTAGAGACATTTCTGGTTGTCACAAATTCCAGGGCAGATTGTGGCTAGAGGCCAGGAATGCTGCTAAACAACCCACAATGCACAGGACAGTCCAACTCAGCACAGAATCATCTCCTTTCTGCAAAAGTCAATAGTGCTGAGGTTCAGAAACCTGTTCTAGCCTTGTCAGCCTTGAATTCTTGGTTGGCTGGATGGTTCTCAGAGCTCCTGAAAATTCATATGCAATTGTGTCCAAAAACATGGGAGGGGGAGACAGGGGAGAGATACGCCATGCAGGGGGCTCTTAATGAAGGTGAGAAAAGACAAGGAGATCAAATAGCATTTAATTTTGCTTTTCAATGATGGGTAAATGCATGCATATCATGCTAAGTCACTTTAGTCATGTCTGACTCTTTGTAACCCCATGGGCTATAGACTGCCAGGCTCCTCCGTCCATGGGATTCTCCAGGCAAGTGTACTGGAGTGGGTTGCCATGCCCTAGCCATCAGGAAATATTTCACATATTTATTACAGGACAAAACCAACACCTCAAGATGTAGTTGGAAGGAACCAGCAGCTCATAACGTAAGAAGACTGGGCAGATAAAGGTAACAGTCTAAGCGTCCTGGTTAAAACAGTCTTTTGACCATAGCAAGAAAAGACTATGAAACCCAATGGGTAAATAAACTTTGAATCATACCCATAAAACTCTTGTGATGCAGCTTAAAAGGGGAAGAAGAAGAAGAAGAGCTATTTCCTGTGTTACCTCCCATGACTTTCAGGCGATCACGTCCCCCAGCCGACACCAAGTGGGCTTCTTCTCAATTATGCGCCAACTTTTTGTCCTAAGAATATTCTCTGAGAATTGTCAAGTGACAGACGTTTCTTTTCAAGAATTAATGAGACTTTTCTATTACTCATTATACTTTATCAAAAATGAGAGCAATGAAAGCCGGAATTCTGAAGGCAGGAATGTTGTCAGTTCACAGTCAAGAATTCTGGCAAAGAACCCAAATCCTATCAACACAGGAGGTACATTTTCCATGCTTTAGTTGCTTTTCATAGTTACTTCCCACAAAGTGTCGACTATTCACACCTTGATGAAGAGGGTGAAAAGATAATGCCACTTCTGAAATCTTTATTCTGGTAACCTCTCAGGGTGTAAATTTCTTTAGACACCTCTATAAAATTCTGTTGGACATGTAAATGGCTCCAAACTGATAAAAATGAATAAAAATTGCCTGATTGATAGTGCTATTCCCACTCTTGTCTTGGCACAAAAGACGAAAACTGTCCTGAGCGGTGACTGTTCTTTAGAATTCAGAAGCGTGATTGATGGGAATAGAATAAGTGACTGGGGTCTCCTATTGTCATGTACAATTTATTAGGATTTGTCATCATGATATGATGATGCTGTCATGCTTTGATGGTGACAAATGCAATGGTCAGATTTTATTAACTGTAGGGTTTGAAACAGTGCTTATGTGATTATCAAACTAATCCAGATAGTTCAGCTGCATTCTGTCAAGAGCTATTCAAGAAGTTTGCGGGAAGAGGATGACAAAGCAAAGACTACATTGTTACACTGGCTAAAGGCTTTAAGCCATAGAGGATCCCAGAAAGAGATTTAATAAAACATGAAGCTTTCTATCTTCTCTTTACTGTGGCTCACAGTCCAATTAGCATTGAGCTCAATAGGAGAACATGTGACTCAACAGATTTAAGGGTCTGGACCCATGGAAATTCAAAATACCGTTGATTATCCTAGTGAGCATTCAACTTTACTGAGGGATATTTTACTAAAAATAGCATATGTATAACTTATTTTCCTTAATGATTTTATTAATGCAGAATCACGTAACATATGCACAGACTAAATTACCTTCCAACATAACACTGAATATTTATTCTTAATACTGAATATCCATGTAGCTAAAACTAATTATTGTTGTGCTTGATAATCCATATTTTGGAAAGCTTCTCTTTCCACAATCGCTGAGCGGCTGAGGGCACTGCTCTGGCCCTGGCCACCTGGCCCTCCACTTCTTACCCTCCCCTCATCTTGATAACCCTCGTCCGTGTGTGCAGAGGGACCTGGAAGTCACAGGGCCATTTCCTGCTCAAAACTCTTCTCTGCACCTTCTATTCCGTGGCGCCTGCTCCAAACTCACAGACCTGGCCTCAGAGGTCCTCCAGCTGGTCTGACCACACCCGACCCCTCCACCTTGATGGGCCCTGATCTTTGGAAACAGGCCGGCTCAGGGATACCTGGGCTTCCAGCTCCCGCCGAGTGGCACTCAGCTATGCGTCCAGGCCACCAGCGTCCAAACGTCACTCTGCCACTGGCAGTGCTGGTGTCCGAGCAGGACAAGCGCCCTCCCCTTTTCTGGTCCTCAGGCTTCCCAGGGGGACACAGGGGTAACACCACCACAGGGAGCGCTGGCAGGAGCGGAAGGGGTCTGGAGCATCCTGGCTCCGGGACAACAGGCACTGGGTTTCTCTTTCCTCTCGCCCCTTCCCTTCTCCTTCCCACGACTCTGGGTTTAAGTCTCTGTTAGCTCCGTGAGGAGATCACAGGATGGGGCCCTTATCCAAGGGCTGTGCAGTTCAGTTCAGGACCACCTGAAACCACAGCACAGAATGCTGTCATCGGTGTCAGGGCTCAGATTCTGGGATCTGCAGGCATTAGTGGGGAGAGGAGGTCGATGAAAGACCCGGGGCCCTTGGGGGAGGCTTAAGGTACAGAAGACACACAGTAGATAAACTGAGGGCAGGAGCCACCTGGACAGGTGTGAAAGGAGAGAGAAGGACATCCGTCAGAAGGCAGCGAGCTGCCCAAGGAGGGCAGGGCTCAACGGGGAAGGTGACAGGGACTTGGCACCAATGTGAAACGCAAGCTCACAGTGAAACGTAGTCTATTTCTCAAAGGCCGAGTGTGTGCTAGCGACATGTGAGCACACTGTCTACCAGCCACCTTGGCACAAGCGCAGCTCAAAGTCTTGTGCAAACTGTACAGAAATGTGGGTGTGTTGACCACAGGTCACTGGATGCGTGAACACATTGCTGTTTCAACTCGGGAACACTCGAGAACTGCCCTGGTTCTCTGGCTACAGGCCTCCTGCTGCTGTGCCTTCTGGACGTGTGCGTTACTGCCTTCAGCGTGGCCCCTGGATCCTCAGGCACAGCGGGCGCATTGCCCAAGTCGACGGATTTCACCCTTTCCTGTTCCCTTCCACACTCTTGCTTTGCCACTTGGTGTTAAGGATGTCTGCTCACAGCTTGCTTCTTTGAAAATGGCTTGAATGATTAGAGAGACGATGATGAAAGCCCCCAAATGATATCCTGATGTGTCCTGTCCAGATGCGTCTTCATTTGTCCTGCCAAGGAGTTCAGTCTTCACTCGGGGTTTGAAGTGAAGATTTGAAGTTCAATCTTCACTCCGGGCCCCCAGCGTTTGGCAGAGCCAGAGAGACGAAGCTTGGCTCTACTCAATGAAGACCGGTGATGGCCTTTCCTGTAACTGTAAAGCTCACTTGAAAGTTAAAAAAATTCCCATAAAGATTAAAAAAAAAGAAAGACTCCACGCACACAGCAGTCAGCTTGCGGAGGCCGAGACATTTGTTTCGTAACTAGACCAAACTTGAAAGCTCTCAATTTCGCCTCTAACAAGATGTATTCCATCAGAGCTTTCTACATAAATCACAGCTTCTGATGGACCTTTTGTTTCAGCCTCCAGAAACTGTTAGGCCTGAGTAACTCCAGGAAAAGGGCTTATCCTCCAAGATGATAAATCTCCTCTTTCTACTGTAATGTAAAATGTATCACACCACTTCAAATGTTACTTCAGACTCATCCTTTATTAACAATGCCTTTGGTTTTGACCATTCGGAATGGTGAACATATATCAAAAAACCAAAGGGCTCCATAGGACAGGGAGGGAGCCTCCTGCTTCGCTGGAACCCAGCCAGGCTGCCAGAGGACACTGCCTGGGGCCAAAGAGAGAATTCCAGATTTTGAAAGATGATCCAAGAGAAGCTCCCAAACAAAATTCCAGATCTGCATCCATATCCATGCCTTGAGCTTTTAGTCCTTGGCGACTTGTTCGTGGAACTTCCCATAGACTGTGGTTTTGTCCGAAATCCCATGTGACAACTGAGATTTTTCAGTTCTTTGGATGCTCAACTTTCACTCTGAGCTCAAGAATCGGGGATAGTAGCAAGCAAACACTTATACGTTAGAAAAGCTTAATTAATATCACAATGGGAGTAAATGAAAATATCTTTTACAATGGAGAAGGCTGAGTAAGATGAATGTACTTTTATAAAGCCTGTGTGCCTGCTAACTCACTTTAGTCGTGTCTGACTCGTTGCAACCCTATGGACTGTAGCCAGCCTGGATCCTCTGTCCACAGGATTCTCAGGCAAGAATTCTAGAGTGGGTTGCCAGTCCCTTCTCTGGGGGATCTTCCAGACCCAGGGATCGAACCCGAGTCTCTTATATCTCCTGGATTGGCAGGCAGGGTCTTCATTATTAGCATATCTGAGAAGTCCACTTTTATAATAATGATTATTAAAAAGCTAAACTTTAGTTAACTAATGAACATCTTAAATGCATGTGATCTTTGAAAAGAAGAATGAAAATTTATCCAGCAGAGGGTAAAGATTACTGAGAAAAAATAATTGATCCCATAGGTTTCTACAGAAAGAAATACACCCCACATCTATAAAGCCAATGGAGGGAAATAGGAAAAGCTCATGTATTTGGCACATTTTTTGATGCATATAAATTATGATATTTGCTAATAAGAAAAATGAAAAGATTTTAATTGCATGGAAACATGAGGTAAGAATTTTTTTTTTTTTTTTTGGTTTTATGTAATGTAATCCCACTGAACCACCAGCAGTCACAGTGACACCGTTATGATATCATCATCAGTCATTAACGACCAAAGCAAACACAAGTGTTGGGTGTCTGGACACTCAGCCTGGCCCTCATCCACACTGGGACACCCTGGGCACTATTAGTAAATGTAACCTGACAATAGACACAGCCCAGGCTGTACCAGGCAAACCTGGACATATGGTCCCCGTAACGATGTCATCCACCTAACTCCACATCTGCCCGCCGAGGCAGGCGTCCTCAGCCCCGTCTCACACATGGGAGAACAGAGGCTCCTTCAAGGTCACCTGGCCAGTCAACAGGAGAGCTGGGCTTAGAACTGATCCCGAAATGGGCTCTTCTGGGCAGAGTCTCGGCCAAATGAGAGGCTCACGGTGGTGTCTTGATGCCTGGGTCTATTGGAAGGGCCAAGGCGGAACAGATGAGAACACGCTCAGGCTCTGTGAAAGGGTCCAGGAATGAGTTCTACAGGCCAGAGTGCAGTCGGGCTGCCTCGCTGGAGCCCTCGCCTGTTCACCCCACTGCTCTGATCTGCTTTATTTTTCTCTGTTCAAACAATACCCTAATCCAAGATGTGACTGAATGCAAAAGCCAACCTCAGGAACAAACCCTTCAAAGTGAGAATGTACCACTCGATCGCATTTCTCACTTGTCATTAGGACACGCATGGCAACTGCTGGATGAGGATCTGTAGGGCTTTTGGGGTTATGAACAACAGTGAGTAGTTGGGATATTTGCAATAAAAACAAACCAACCCTGAATATTCATTGGAAGGACTGATGATGAAGCTGAAGCTCCGATACTTTGGCCACCTGATGTGAAGAGCCGACTCACTGGAAAAGATCCTGATGCTGGGAAAGACTGAAGGCAGGAGGAGAAGGGGGCGACAGAGGATGAGATGGTTAGATAGCATCACCGACTCAATGGACATGAATCTGCGCAAACTCTGGAAGATAGTGGAGGACAGAGGAGCCTGGCATGCTGCAGTCCATGGGGTCACAACGAATCAGACATGACTTAGCGACTGAACAACAACAATAATAAATATAGACATCAATGCCTCCCATCAGTGAATACTTGTTCCACGCCTGCCCTGTGCTGGATGCTTTACAGACATCATATGAAGTCCTCCCAATCCTGCAGGAAATGCTACCTCAAAATATACAAGGAAGGAAAACAAGCTGCAGAGGATGGAGGTGGTCAGCAATGGGGCCAAGAAGTGGTAGCCAGTATGGAAACCCCAGAACCCAAGCACTTTCCTCCACAGCTGTGCCACCCACATGGCTTAGCCTACTGGGGGGTCACCCTTCAGTGAAGAAGTACAAAACCAAAAGCCAAGCCGTGGCCTCGAGCCTCCAGAGGATTTTTGATTCAAAGGCCATGCTGTGACGACCTTGTACCTTTGAGCTCAGGGCCTGTGTCTTGTCTGCAGGCCCTGCATGGCCGTTCCACTGACTCCTTTGGGAAGCTGCTTGGATGGGAAGTGTCACCATGGCAGCCACTGGACAGGCACCCACACCCATCCTCCCTGCCTCCCAGGGGAGGCTGGGGGCCCTCGCTAATCTGGATGGACACTCATCTCTTTAGCTTCATGAACGATAGATTACAATGGTCTTTTCCTTTTTCTTTCTGTTTCTTAAGATTGACAGAGCTAGAAAATGTCCATGCTTTATAGAGAAAAGGGCTGTCCATAAATCCAATATACGTGTTACTACGATACTATATTTTAACAACTCAGAGGAGTCTGGTGAAAATCCATAGGCCTGCATGGCCTTCATCTAATAGAGTTGCTTGTGACAGAAACAGACACACTGCTATTGTCTAGAAATTATCTTTTCTCATGTAGCTTTTGGTTCTGTGAGATGATCAGTAAATTTTGGTCATGTCTTTAACAGGTTCGATACACTAATTCCAGCTATTAAAAAACATTATCTGATAGATTCTTTTTTTCTGTGCTATTACTAGACAACTCTGCATAATTGAAAAATTTTTGTCACTCTGTAGGTAAAGTAGGTAATAGGGGTTTTTCATTGAAGTGGATCATCAATGGGCATTGACTTGGATCACGTTTCTCAAAACGAGGCCACTGGGAATTGGAAATAAGGTGAACAATGGAGAGACAGGCACTGAATAAATCCGGAATTCTCCACAGTCATAAAGAGCATGTTACTATACCGAGTGAGCCATCTCCAAACCTCGAAAGAGACCACTCCTGTGCTCAGTGTGCTAATGGGTCTACTTTGGGGATGCTAACAGAGTCAGTCAACTACACGGGATCTTCCATCCTTCAGAGAAAACAGACTCTCTCCAAACAGCAACTTGAAATACTCCTGGAGTCCATTAACTCTAAAGAACTAGGTTCCTCTTTCTGAGACTGTAACAGCATTGCATACATGCAAGCTAAATCACTTCAGTCATGTCTGACTCTTTGCGACCCCATGGACTGTAGCCCTCCAGGCTTCCTCTGTCCATATGATCCTCCAGGCAAGAATACTGGAGTGGGTTGCCATGCCCTCCTCCAGGGGATCTTCCTGACCCAGGGATCAAACCCATGTCTCTTATGTCTCCTGCATTGGCAGGCAGGTTCTTTTCTACTAGCGCCACCTGGGAAGTCCATAACAGCAGAAGTAAATATTTATTGAGTACTTGCAGGCACGGAGCACTTTACAACGCTCTCTGAAGGTAAGTGGAATGCTAATGTCCTTGTCCAGCTCAGGAAACAGTGGTTGGGGTTATAAACAACCCCTCCAAGATCTTACCCTGAAGGAGGGCACCATGCCACGTTCATTACGCCTGTATAGGACTGCCCGATAAAATGCAGGATGCAGTTAAGCTTGAGTTTGAGATAAACAATGTATACTATTTTTTTTTTTAAGCATGTCTCATGCAATATTGATGTCAGATTAGGGCATCCCAGCTGGCGCTAGTGGTAAAGAATCCGCCTGCCAATGCAGGAGATGTAAGAGACAAGATGAGGTTTCGATTTCTGGGTTGAAAAGATCTCCTAGGGGAGAAAATGGCACCTTACTCCAGTATTCTTGCTGGGAGAATCCCATGGACTGGTGGGCTACAGTCCCTGGGGTCGCAGAGTCGGACACAACCGAGTGTCTGAGCACACATATATCAGACTGTTCTTGAAGTTCACGTTTAAGTGTGTGTCCATATTCATACTCGCTAAACCCAGCAGCCCTTAATATCTGCCCTTCCTTGGTGATGCTCAGGACCGTTCCAAGTTATGAATGTTTCAACCGGCTTTGAAAGCCTTACCCAGCCTGAGCGGTCATGAAGGAGACGGGAAACTGTCACGTGTTAGGGAGCCCCTCTTTCCCAGAGGCAAGGCTGGCAGCTTCTGCCTTGAGAGCACCCCGGGGCCCTTGCCTGCAGGCACCTGCTGGTTCCTGGGTGAGGCTTCCTGTGATCAGTGCCTCGGGGCAGGGAAAGCAGTAGCCCTGATCACACTTCTCCAGCAGGTCTCTGAGGCCAGAGGCTTTGGGAAGACATTGCGATCCTACCCCTTTATGCGGTGACACACAGGCCATCCACATCACCAGAGTAGAGATCACACAGCCCCGTGGAAAGCAGTCTGACAAAACACATCCAGAACCTTCTTGTCCCAACGCACGACCTGTGACTCTGTCTCGGGAAAATGCTGAGCTGTCCTTCAGAGCGTGTGTCACAGCAGTGTTCATCCCAGTAAGCCGTTGTTTAGTTAATCGGTCATGTCCAGATTTTTTGTGACTTCATGGACTGTCGCCCTGCCAGGCTCCTCTGTCCATGGGATTTCCCACGCAAGAATACTGGGGGGCAGGGGAGTTGCCATCTCCTTCTACAGGGGATCCTTCTGACTCAAGGATTGAACCCGAGTCTCCTGCATTGGCAGGTGGGTTCTTTACCACTGAGCTGCCAGGGAAGCCCTCATCCCAGCAGAGTTTATATTAACAAAAGTCAGACACAATAGATGCCCAGTAATAAAAGAATGGCTCAAAGAGATGGCAAATGAGCTCAATGAACTAGTTCTCAGGCATTAAAGACTGTGGTTTGGAGGATTAAGCGGCAACCTACATATGGTATGTTTAAAAAAAAAAGGATGCAAGTCATGTTAACATTCTGATGTAATGTATATACATGCAAGCGTTCTGTAGGGAACATATAAAATAACAATAGCTATGCTTAAGTTATTGGATTATGGGTGATTTTTAATATGTGCCAGTTTCCACTCTTTTTTTTTATCATGCTAAAACATGTGGACAAGGTTAAAATACCTAAAATAAACTCTTCGCCATCTGTCTTTTTTCTCTCACTTAAGGAAAAGGAATTTGGCCTGCGAGTTGCTGCTCATCCTTCACGTGCAATGCAGAAGGGGGAGGGGGTGGCCATCCGTCCCGGGGGAGTGGGAGGCAGGTGTGAAAGGCGAAGGCCTGGAATCTCATCTCCTCTTGGCCTGGGGACTAGATCGTCCTTACTCTTCCCAAAGGGCAAGCAGGCTGGGCTGGGTGCTATGAAACCATCATGCTAAAGAGAGTTAACTATCAGTGTAAAGAGAGCCGATCACCCAAGTGCTCACAAATCCAAAGTGGAAAATAGGAGCACCTCCACTCTTCTTGATGCCAGTGTTGATCTCTGAGTCAGTGAACACACGGAGAGCCTCAGAACCAGGAACCCGGACTGGGCCTCAAGGAGTCACCCAAGAGGCAGCCACCAGCAGTCCATCGGAAGCCCCCTCTCCGGAGGGCTGTCTCCTGAGGCCTCAGAGGTTGAGTGTAGCCTCTTGAGCCTCGATGCTTGCTGCCTGGCACTTGCCAATGCATGTATTACATGGAATCATGGTCACTGTCATTCTCGAAACAAGGGGGACACATTCAATCAGAGGGACAGCTCACCGGTGCCTCGCCTCTGGGATCATCGACGGTATATTCTGGGCTTCTGCATAAACCGTTTGTTTGCAGAAAGGTGCCAGGGAGCACACCGTCATCCCTGCTAAAAAAGCATCGTTGTGTCCAGGGCAATTGGCCTCTGAGTTCTTCCATGAAATTGAATGGACAGGTTTCTAAGGCGGGGCTCTGCTCCCAGCTGTGTGTCCTTGGGCAAACCCCTTAGCATCACTTTCCTCATCTGAAAATGAGGTACTTATCCCATTGGGTTGTCAGAGAAAGAGCTGAGCACAGTCCTGACTCACAGTAAGAGCTGAGCGCACAAGCTTACAATGCCTCTTCCTGCAGAGAGCCGTTTCCAGGGCCCCACAGCCACAAGGCAGGCTGGACTCCTTCTGTCCATGGCGTTTCCCAGGCAAGAATACTGGACTGGGTTGCTATTTCCTTCTCCAAGGGAATCTTCCAGACCCCGGGATCGAACCCAAGTCTCCTGCATTGGCAGACAGGTAGACAGGTTCTTTACCACTGAGCCACTAGGGAAGCCCATGATATAAACACATTACGAGTTTACAAACAGTTTGTCATTGTTTAGTTGCTAAATCGTGTCTGACTCTTTTGCGACCCCGTGGACCATGGCCCACCAGGCTCCACTGTCCATGGGATATTCCAGGTGAGAATACAGGAGTGGGTTATCATGACCTCCTCCAGGGGATGGATGGAGGCTTCCGTGGGTCTGACCAGCATGCTGACCCAGATACTCACCTACGGCTTCTACTCTGGGGCTCTCACCCTGCATTTCTGGGTTGTTTTCTAACCATAAAGGGGATAGACATCACAGTAGGGACTTCAATTTTCAGGAACAGTCAATGATAGCAGAGACTGCTGAGCATCTGTAATCTCACCCTTTCATAGTGTGAGAGGCAGTTGATAAAAGCAGGCAGGCTTCCTGTCTGCATGCACTCACTCTCCCATTCCGAGCTGTTTTGTGACTCTCCTTAGAGACCTCAGCCTTTATTCAATACATACTCTGATTTCTTGGGAAATTAGACTTGCAATAAGAAATTTTCCATCGTTTCACACAGAGCCAAGGAAAAAAAGCCTTTGTCAGCTGATCCATCATACTTACTAATTGTTCCTCTATTCCCTAGAGATGCAGAAAGCGCAGCTCTGGCAAATCTACTGCAAATGCTTTATTCAAATAAAAAAAAATTCTTCATTTTCCCTCTGCCAGTTTTCCAATCAATTTATGGTTCAGACATTTTCACAAGTCCTTCCATTTAGATCGGATACAATCTGGGGGGAGGTTGTTTGCCTATAAGGCGTGCAAATCCAAATACATTGTATGATGTAATCTAGTAATTCTCACTTCCTTAATAAGTTTAAAGTAGAACGCTCTGACGTAGATTCAAAACTCGATTGCAAGGAAGATTTTCTCACGTTTCAGCTTCTGCTCGTCACATTCTTCTGTTCTTGCAAATCAGCTGAGGTTATCAGTACTGAGAAAACGAATACTAATTGGGAATGGGTGTTCTTTCTCCATGGAAATCCCACTGCGGTCTGTCTTTGGCAAACATACTATCTGCAGTAAAGTGGAGAACAACTTTCCATTTTAAACGTCCTTGACTGTCTGAGCCGAGAACCTTAGGGTGTGTATATACAATTTTTAAAAGGGCACCACTCAAATTTGAGAGAGAATGGTAAGAGCAGGCCACGCCAGGAGCATGCCCTCAGCTGCACCCGGGCGTGCACCCCACAAGCCGGGAGAAGCCGTCCACAGGCTCCTCTGCACATCACCCTACGATGTCAGAGTGTGGCAACGGCAGACCCAGCACACGCGCATGCCAGGGCCTATGGTCAAAGCAACGAAGGCTGGGTGTGAGCTCCAGAGGCTGGAGGGAGAGGAGAGCTGAGAGTGGGGTGAATGTGGCTCCTTTGGGTGTGATGATAACAACTGGGGTGCCTAGGTCCCTGGTCCACAGGAGGCCAGAGCTGACAGTGGTACCTCCAAGAGCCCTCAGAGCATCCCATGGGGAGATGCTCAGTTTTATCAATGAGAAATGCTCCACGGGGAGGCTAGCTGACAGTCTGGAGCCTGGAGCTGAACCCAGCTTGGTGACCTCAGAGCAGACCTCGTGATCCCACCCCAGCTCAGACCCCGGACATCCCGACTCCTGCGGGGTGGGAAGGCAGCTTCCTGGTGGGCCTCTGGGTGGTCCCAGGGCCACTGTCCACAGCTGCTGCCACACAGAGAGGTCTGATAGGAGACGCAGGAGGGCAGCCCTCTGATTCCACTGTCCCCACTGCTCCAGGAGATGCTATCCTGGCGGCGGAGACGAGGATGCTCCTCTGGGGATGAGGGACACCCCTAGTTGTTCAGATCACACTCTACTGACCCAAGCCCCCTGGAGGGGGAGGATGAGAGCTGGTTGCCTGTGTTAAAGCAGGAGGTACAGATTATACTTTGTTGCATCCTGAGATTTCAAAGCCAGAAGGAGGAGGTGAAATAACGAGAAAGGAACTATTTAAAACTATGTCACACACTCAGTGAGCACGACCTGGCAGTCACAGAGTTTCAAAGCTGACTGGTCTCTGCAAGCTTCTAGTTAATTGTCCTCATTTTATATGTGAGGAAACAGGCCCAGAGACGTAAAGGAACTTGTTCAAGATCACACAGCAAAGGGGTGTAAGGTTGGGACAAGAATGTGCCTGATCCTTGTTTTATTTGCCTGATTATTAATATTTGGGGAATCAGTTGGCTCCGACTTTGCAGCGGAAGCCAGGCTTCTCTGAGTAAGTGGGTGAGGCCTGTGCATCTCACACATGGGGTGGAAGCGAGCCCACACTCAGGGTGCAAAATGACGGTTGGGGGAGGCCCTTCGCAAAGCAGGCTGGTCTTATCTGCCAGCCCAGTAACAGCTTGGGCTTCTGCACATTTTCAGCTTTTACCACCAAAATCAGCAAAAGACTTCCTATGAACCACAGCTCATGGAAATGAGGCTGGAAGCCCTGCTCCTCTCTGAGCTCTCTGGAATCACAATGAGGAATTCCCGGGGTCCCAAAGCGACTGTTCCAACAACCTAACAACAGGATGTAAGCGTCCACTGCACAGTAACTTTAGCCTACCTCCCACATGGAATGAAGTGGAAGCTTTTCATAACTTTAACAGAAACAAGGGTGTGGAGCGAAGCTCCCCCTGAAACCTGAACTTGGCACTGAAGGTTCAGTGCAAGCACCCTTGGAGGGCAGTGGGAATGGGCATCTCGTGGGGACCAGCTGTGGACCTGGGAGCCTGGCACGAATAGTGCCTGTGAGCCAAATCAGGCTCTGTGTTCATGTGGCAGAGATTGGACATTGGAACAATGAGCTCTGTGTGACTCCCACGGGCCCAGCGCTGTTATTCAGCCCCTGGACGCCTGCCTGACCACATCTCTGCAGGACAGAATCGGAGCCACGTGGGAAGGACGGATGAGTCCAGGAACAGGAGTGGGAGCGAGAGGACAGAGGTACACGTGGACGCGGCTGGTGAGTGCTCTGCTTGCCTGGTGGGAGCTTCCGTGTGGAGAGGAAGACACCGCCTGGCAGCTGTCCTGTCTGCTGACCACACGGATGCAGAGTCTGAGGGCCTCTCGAGCAGACCGCCACACACTGCATGGTGGAATCTGGTGGACCTGAGGATGAATTCCACTGTCCCCTCTCACTGAGTGACCTTGGGCAAGACAGTTTCTGCATCTGTAAAATGGGATTAATAACCACACCCCTCCCAAGATTGTTGTGAAGGTTAAATGAGAAAAAGCATATGGGCTGTTTGGCACACAGCAAGTGCTCAGCAATGAAAACAGCGGCCAGTGCTGACCAAAGCACTACTCTTTGATGATATTTTTATGGGGTAAATGTTTCTTACTATTATCTGTTATCACCATCACCACCTCCACTACCCTTACTACCGTCCTCCTCCTCATCACCATCATCACCATCACCAGCATCCTCAACATCAGCACCATCATCATCATCACCATCATCTTCACCATCACTATCATCACCTTCAGCATCATCACCATCATCTTCACCTTCACCATCACCTTCACCTTCACCACCATCACCACCATCACCATCATCACCATCATCAAAACCATCATCATCATCAGCATCTTCAACATCATCACCACCATCACCTTCACCATCATCACCATCACCAGCATCTTCACCATCATCACTATCATCACCATCATCTTCACCTTCGTCACTATCATCACCTTCAGCATCATAACCACCACTATCATCTTCACCTTCACCATCATCACCACCATCGCCTTCACCCCCATCGCCATCACCACCACCATCACCACCATCACCTTCGCCACCATCATCATCACCATCATCACCATCGTCACCTTCACCACCACCATCACCACCATCACCTTCACCACCATCACCATCATCTTCATCATCGTCACCATCATCACCTTCACCACCATCACCATCACCACCTTCACCACCACCATCACCACCATCACCACCATCACCTTCACCACCATCACCATCATCACCACCATCACCATCATCACCATCATGACCATCATCTTCACCATCATCACCATCATCACCTTCACCACCATCACCATCACCACCTTCACCACCACCATCACCACCATCACCTTCACCACCATCACCACCATCACCACCATCACCATCATCTTCACCATCGTCACCATCATCACCTTCACCACCATCACCATCACCACCTTCACCACCACCATCACCACCATCACCACCATCACCTTCACCACCATCACCATCATCACCACCATCACCATCATCACCATCATGACCATCATCTTCACCATCGTCACCATCATCACCTTCACCACCATCACCATCACCACCTTCACCACCACCATCACCACCATCAGCACCATCACCTTCACCACCGTCACCATCATCACCACCATCACCATCATCACCATCATGACCATCATCTTCACCATCGTCACCATCATCACCTTCACCACCATCACCACCATCACCTTCACCACCATCACCATCATCTTCACCATTGTCACCATCATCACCATCACCATCTTCACCATCACCATCATCACCATCGTCACCATCGTCACCTCTGCCACCATCATCACCACCATGACCTTCACCAGCACTGTCACCACCATTACAATAATCTCCATCGCCGTCTCCAAGTACATTACTATGTCCATACTACACGACCTCAGCTGAGCCCTTTGCAGGGACCATCTCCTTGGCTTTCAAGCAGAGCACCCTGTGTAAGCAGCACCCTTGCTGTTTACAGCACGGGCTGGCAGCCTGTGTACCACCTGGGAGCTTGCCAGAAACGCAGATTCTCAGGTCTCACCCTGGCCCTACTGACTCAGAACCTGCATTTTAACAATATCCCCAGTCATATGCAGGCAAGTTCAAGCTTGAGCAGCAACGGCTTGCAGCAGCAGCCATCTCTTGGTACAAAGTGACTGGTTTGGAGAGAGTCTACCATCACTCTCCAGTCCCTTTCACTTTTCCTTCCCAGGGACCCACTGACTAATCCTCCTGACAACCTCAGGACACCAGAAAGGAAAGAGGCAGAAAACCAAACTTTGTGAGGATGAAAGAGAGCTGGAAGCAGGGAGGAGGAAAGAAGGAGCAGTCCTGGACAGAGGGCTGGCAGCTCTGCAGGGGCCCGCCCTTCATGTGTCTGAGTCCTGAGGTCCCTGGGGGAGGTGCGGGCGGATGCCTTCCTGTGATGACACCCCTGACTCAGGGCCTGTGGTCTGGCAAGGGAGGAGATGCCACAAGCCAAGGGAGGAGGAGGGGGCTGAGGACATCCTGGACTCCCCCAGTACCCCTTGAAAGGCAGAGAGGAGAGGCTTAATAGGGGCAGCCGGCCCACGGACCACTTGAGAGCCCTGCTTGCCCCAGCCCTGCCCAGGGCCTGTGCGCAAAGCCCAAAGATCACTGGCTGAAAGTTTCCAAAGTCTTAAGAATGCCCCAGTTTATGGCAATTAGCATCCATGAAGACTTGACACTTGGAACATGAGAGGTTTTGCTCCATTAAATGCAACCTAAGATTCTTTCATTCAACTTCCATTAAATGCAAGAGTCTGAGAGATCATTTCATTCAAGCCCAAGAACTGGCAGCTGAAGGAACAGAAGTGAAACAGATTTCTGAAAAGTCACTTCAAGTGGATGATGTGGGGCTCGGAGTTAATTTTTAAAAAGCCCTAAGAAGGTTTAGCCATATTTTTTAAACACATGTTTTTTAGAAATACTTAAATGGAAAACACCCTCCTCTTGACTGTATTTCGTATGAGAATGAAACCAGATAATTAGACATCATGTTTCTGGTAGGTATTTTTACCCTCTAGAAATGTGAGATAATTTCATACTAAATGAAATACTTAGTTACATATATTTGTCCTTCCTCCTGGTGTTTTCAAGTTGGGATTATCAGAAGGAAGGGTGGGCTTCGAGTTCATTTTTCTGCCCATAAATTGCGATCCACAGTCAAGACAGTCCAGCCCACCCACCCGTGCATGGCTCTTCTGCTGTGCCCAAGCAGCCTCTGTTCTTTAAATGAAAAAGGCTGTCTTCTTTGCAAGTACATAATAAATCTATTTGTAAGTCCAGTGATGATGCAGAGTGGGACTTGATAGAATAATTTCAAGACCAAAAATCTTATCAGCAGCAAATACAAGGGTTGTTAGAGGACATTCAAAAATCAATGCATGAAGAAGGAAAAATCCAGTACCTTTCTGTGATTCTCCTGTTTGCCCAGGGAAAAATAACCCCCCTGGGATAACCATATTCATGAAACATGGAGCCCAGGGGTTTCCTTATTCAAGAGACCACCAAATGTGGATACTTTCTGAGCATCCTCCAGCCCTGGAGGCAGCAGGGACTGGGGACACACAGAGGATGGTGAGGGGCAAACACCCTTAACGGACCTGTAGGCTCCTAATTTTCCTTTGGAGAAAACGTGTGTAGAAACCAAATCCATGTTTTGTTTGGTTCCTGTGGCTACTCAGCTCAGTTTTGGGTTTGACAGGTTCTGTTCCTTTTCAACAAGCTGAAGGGTATGTGTTGTTAGATATATTAAGACTTTTTATCCATTGTAATGACTTCATACATAATAGTTTTTCAATGCTTTTTAGAATTGCAAAAGTAAAAGTAATATATATTAAATAGAGGAAAGTTATAGAGCAGACATTTCAACTCCCCAATAATACACTCGGGAGAAGATTAATCAGCATCTTAGAGATGTTTTCAACTTTCCCCCACTTGTGCATTCTCTTTCTCTCCCCCCATCCCCGCTTCCTCTCACCCTCTCTTCTTCCAGTTGCAACACTCACATTCTCCTTAGCAACCTTGCCCCTTCTCATGCTCGTGCCTGAGGCGCAGGTGAAATCTGCTTTCTAGTCTAGCAAAGGCTCTGAGGTGAGAGTTTTATCTCTCGTTGATTTCACTCATTGGCTCTCACTGTTGAAGAGTGACAGCAGGCCTTCCCAGCCTCTCCTGACCTGCTGCTGGCTCACACCCCAAGGCCCACGTGCACGGTGGCCCAGGGACGGTGCTTCTCAGGCATCGTATCCATCCCCAACGTGCCCGTCCGCATCCCCGAGCCTGGCCAATTCCAACTCTCCTTCGTGTGTGTGCGTGCTCAGTCACTTCACTCATGTCTGACTCTGTGACCCCAAGGACTGTGGCCTGCCAGGCTCCTCTGTCCATGGGATTTTCCAGACAAGAATACTGGAGTGGGTTGCCATGATCCTCCTCCAGGGGATCTTCCTGGCCCAGCGATTGAACCTGTGTCTCCTGTGTCTTCTGCAGTGCAGAAGGTGGACCGGGGAAGCCCCAGCTCTCCTTTACACGTGGCCAGCTCTCACTGATCCTCTGTCTTGGCTGAGATATAACCTCTAGGAGGCCTTCACTCCTAGAGGCACTGTCTGGTCCTGTCCCTCCAAGCCCCGGGCAGGTGTCAGGGGCCTCTGTGTGATCATCTAGCATTAGCACTGCATTGCTATGGTCCCTTCACACGTCTGTACCTGTGCAGAGGACAGGAATTTAGGGCAGGTAAGTTTCCACTCGCCCCTCACCCATCACCTCCTCTGCACCCAACACTGCTCTTGACTCTTCATTGGCAGTCAAAGATACACCTTTAGCAAATATCATAACCATACTGCAATGAATATCCTTTTGCATACATCTTGAACTACATTAGCTACTTTCCTTAAAAATAAGTCCCTGATGTATAATTGATGACTCAATAGGTATAAGGATACTTAAGAGTGCTAATATTCATTGCCAAACTGCTCTACCAAAGGGTGCCTAATTTCCATTCTTCCGATTTATGTTGGAGTCCACCTACTTCCCTGAAACCTCATCAACACTGAATTAGGAGTCTTTTTCATCTTTGCCTATGTGATAAATCAAACAAGCCCCTCATTTGAATATGCATTCAAGCATAAATAAATTTCAACAGTTTCCCACATATTCATTAATCATTTGTGCTTTTTGTGATTGTCTTAGGCCAATTTTTATTTCAGTGTGGCTAGTCTGTTGATTTTCAAAGTTCTCTATAGATTGACTATATTTACGCTGATAATACTTTTTCCACTGCACCATTTGCTCTTTGCCCTTGATTTTTATATATTATACAAGAATAAATAAAATTTTATATTATAAAATTATTATAATTATAATTTATTTATAACATGTAAAATTACTTATAATTTTATATATTTCATATATATTAATGTCTGTAAGCTTTAAATTTCTATTTAATTCAATATTGCACTCATATCCTTTAGAGTTGTCTTTTTTTTTTTAACTTTATGTTGAGGAAGGACATACATAAAATCTAAGAGGCTTGGGTCCTATGTAAATTGCAAAGGATTGCACTTTAAAAGGTTGTTAGTTGACTTTTAGCAACCAAAAACATTATATTAAGATATTGCTTATATGTGGAGTCTTAAAAAAATGATACAAATGAATTTATATGCAAATCATAAACAGACCCACAGACACAGAAAACAAACTGATGGTCACGAAAGGGGAAAGTGGGAAGGGAGGAGATAAAATAGGAGTTTGGGATTAACAGATACACACTACTCTGTATAAAACAGATAACTGATCAGGACCTACTGTATAGCACAGGGAACTCTACTCAGTACTTTGTAATAATGTATAAGGGAAAAGAATCTGAAAAGGAATAAATATATGCATATAACTGAATTACTTTGCTGTACACCTAAAACTAACAAGGCATTATAAATCAATTATACTTCAATAAAAAAAAAAAAAAAACTTAAAAAGAAAGGAAACTAAAAAAAAAGAAACAATCTTAAAAAGAATAGCAAATGAAGCAACTGACAAAGAATTAATCTCAAAAATATACAAGCAACTCCTGCAGCTCAATTCCAGAAAAATAAACGACCCAATCAAAAAATGGGCCAAAGAACTAATCAGACATTTCTCCAAAGAAGACATACAGATGGCTAACAAACACATGAAAAGATGCTCAACATCACTCATTATTAGAGAAATGCAAATCAAAACCTCAGTGAGGTACCATTTCAAGCCAGTCAGAATGGCTGCTGTCCAAAAGTCTACAAACAATAAATGCTGGAGAGGGTGTGGAGAAAAGGGAACCCTCTCACACTGTTGGTGGGAATGCAAACTAGTACAGCCACTACGGAGAACACCTTAAAAAACTGGAAATAGAACTGCCTTATGACCCAGCAATCCCACTGCTGGGCATACACACCAAGGAAACCAGAATTGAAAGAGACATGTGTACCCCAGTGTTCATTGCAGCACTGTTTATAATAGCCAGGACATGGAAGCAACCTAGATGTCCATCAGCAGATGAATGGATAAGAAAGCTGTGGTACATATATACACAATGGAGTATTATTCAGCCCTTAAAAAGAATACGTTTGAATCAGTTCTAATGTGGTGGATGAAACTGGAGCCTATTATACAGAGTGAAGTAAGCCAGAAAGAAAAACACCAATACAGTATACTAACGCATATATATGGAATTTAGAAAGATGGTGACGATAACGCTGTATGCAAGACAGCAAAAGAGACACAGATGTATAGAACAGTCTTATGGACTCTGTGGGAGAGGGAGAGGGTGGGATGATTTAGGAGAATGGCATTGAAACATGTATAATATCATATGTGAAATAAATTGCCAGTCCAGGTTCGATGCATGATACAAGATGCTCAGGGCTCATGCACTGGGATGACCCAGAGGGATAGGATGAGGAGGGAAGAGGGAGGGGGGTTCAGGATGGGGAACACGTGTACACCCGTGGCGGATTCATGTTGATGTATGGCAAAACCAATACAATATTGTAAAGTAATTGGCCTCCAATTAAAATAAATAAATTTATATTAAAAAAAATAGACTGCATGATATAATTCAAAAAGAGTTCTTTGGTACATTCCTCCGTTAATGGAAGAATCCTCCATGAGTCCTCTTCTGACTTTTGCCTGCTGTATACATTCTATCTGTATATTCTTGTGCCTTAGTAGCTTAAGTTTAAAAAAATGGTATTACTTCAACCTCCTAGAGGTTGGGGTTTGTTAGAATAGGGCACTCTACTTCACTAAGCCGAGGTTACTGAAAGTTTGCTAGGGTTACTTTCTCTGAGTTGGAACACTGGACCTTCTCTCAGTGTTTCCATAATAGTGATGCTTTTTTAGAAATGTAAAAATCTTAGGAGGGAGGAAATAAAGGGGACAGAAATAAGATATCAGCAGAAACAAACAGCTCAAGCTAAGGGGTCCTTCTCATCATACAAATATGCTTCAATAACATCCCTCTTCTAAACAGACCCGTCTGTCTCCAGGGCTGGCTCCCACCCCACTATCGGCATCTCTTCTCTCAGAGCTGTCTCTCGAGTTGACTTCCTTGTTCTTTGCCCCTCCTCACCTGCTGCAAGGAGACACCTGGCTCCACTCCCAGGGTATCAAGGTGCCCGATTACCCCCAGGTGCCAAGGACACCTCCCTTCCTTTACTTTCAACAGGCACTGCCAGGGTCCAGGGTTCCTTCCCACCTCCCAGCATCTCCTGTTCCTCCTTCTTTGTGGGATCCTCCTCTTTTCCATCTCAACATGTTAGGGAAACAGAGGGACACCAGGGCTTGGTCCTTGACCTGCTTTTATTCCATATCTTCTCTCTTCAGGTGACCCAGTCTATGAACCAAATTATGTTTTTTTGATCCCCAATTTTTTTTTCCAGCTTGAATTTCAAACTTACATCCAGGTGCCTTTTTACTTGTCTAGCAGACATTGCAGAATTCATACAGTTCTTGATATTCATATCCCCTTACCTCGTTACCCCATCACGGGCCAAATAAAGCTTTCCCTTCCAAGATGTCCATGTCCTAGGTACTGCAACCTATATGCTATTTCATGGGAAGTCCCAGGTGGCTCAATGGTAAAGAATCTGCCTGCCAATGTAGGAGATGCAGGAGACATGAGTTTGATCCCTGGGTTGGGAAGATCTCATGGAGGAGGAAATGGTAACCCACGCCAGTATTCTTGGTGGGGAAATCTCATCAACAGAGGAGCCTGGTTGGCTACAGTCCACGGGATCACAAAGAGTCAGATAGGACTGAGTGACTGAGCATAATTTGCTACTTTACCTGACAAAGGGACCTTGCTAATGAGATTAAATTCAGGATCTTACGGCAAGAAATTATCCTGGATTATCTGGATGGTCCCATGTAATCACAAAGGGTCTTTACAAGAGACAGGCAGGAGGGTGAGAGTCAGAGAGATTAGATGATACTCTGCTGGCTTTGAAGAGGGAGCACAGGGCCAAGAGTTAAGGAATTTGGGCAACCTCTAAAGCTGGGAAAGGCGAGGATTCTCTCATACAGCCCCCAGGAGCCTCTGTGTTTATGATCATTTATTCAAGCTGCCAATAGGAAACAAATTCATCCATATCACCGAAACCAAACCAGACCAAACACTGCCCCCTCCTTGCCTCCTTCGCTAGCAGCTTCAGATTCCAAAAACATAGGTAGTTGTTCAGTCGCTAAGTTGTGTCCAACTCTTTGCAACTCAAGGGCTGCAACATGCTAGGCTTCCCTGTCCTTCACTATCTCCTTGAGTACGCCCAAATTCATGTCCCTGGAATGAGTGATGCCATCTAACCACCTCATCCTCTGTCACCCTCTTCCCCTTTTGCCTTCAATCTTTCCCAGCATCAGGGTCATTTCCTACGAGTCAGCTCTTCACATCAGGCCGCCGAAGTAGTGGAACTTCAGCGTCAGCATCTGTCCTTCCAATGAACATTCAGGGTTGACTTCCTTTAGGACGGACTGGTTCGATCAGTCATAAACATCGGTGTCAGCCTTTAATTTTTTTAGCCTCACATTAATTTTGCCTCCCATGTTACGCATCTAATAGGCATCAGCTGACACATTTAAAGTGAAACAGGTCAGTCATGTCAGAACTGCTCCTAGAGTCAGACAGCTACTCCCGTGGCCCAGGGGAAAAATGGCTGAGGTTGGAATTAGGAAACAGCAGTAAGACAGAGGGAAAAGAATGCAAGAGTGACTTACGATGTAAAATCCATAGGACTTTGAGAAACGGTGGGGTCAGAGGGCCAAGTGGATTGGAGGAGGTGCTGGGATGACCCGCAGAGCCAGAGAAATGGGAGAGAAAGCAGGAGGGCAAAGACTGGGGGTCCAGGTACTTTCCTGCCGCATCTGAGGTGTGTGTGGGTATTACCTGGGCAGAGACCTCCAACCTCCCATTCAAGCCGCCTGGAGTTGAACTTTTGGGGCAGAGTTGTGATCTGGGCTTCACCAGCGAAGAAGTGGGTGTTCACATTGTGACAGATAAAGGGTCCCCAGGGGCAGGGCAGGGGGTGAGAAGCACATAGCCCAGGCAGACACCAGAGATCCCTCATTTCAGACCTGAGAGAGGGAGAATCAGATGAGGAGCAGGCAGAAAAAGGCCCTGAGGGTGACCTGAGGGCAGGGGAAAAGCCCCAGGTCATAGGATAAGGTGAGGAGAGGCGGTAAAGAAGGAGAAACAGGGACTGTTGCAAAGGAAGAGGCTGCAGAAAAGGTCACAGTATGTGTGCAGGGGGGATAGTGTGAACAGAAGGAGAGGCTGAGGCTGATGGTAGATGCAGAGGAGAAGGGATGGAGAGAGATGCAGCCCAATGAAGAGGCGCTGGAGACCCACATGGTTCGTGTGGGCGGGGAGAAAGGAGGCATATTTCACATGCTATCTGGGAGCTGGGATCGAGGGAGAGGGTGGAGACCCAGGAGTCAGACCCGTTTTGAAGCAGACTCGAGAACAATGAAGCCTGGCCCTCCAGGAGGCCCGAAAGTCCAAAAGAAAGGAGAACAGTCTGTTAAGTATTGAACATCTGGGAGTCAAATGTTTCCAACTGGGGGCTCCCCTTCCTAGCATAGCTTAAGGTGAACCCTGCCTGCATTAGAACTGCATTTATTCTGCAGTGAAACAGTATTTGATTTATGACCACAGATAAAGAGGTAAGTGGCAACTGTATTTATGCATCATGCTCGGTATTTTATGATCGTTCGTATACATAATTTTGTATCCCCAAAGGTTCCATAAAATAAACGAGGAGAGATTAAGCAAGGAGCAATATATCATTGTTCTCTTTGTAGGTGCAAGATGAGAAAATAAACACACACCTATTTTACTGTACAGAAAGTATAAGCCAGGGGTAGCAAGCTCTCCTGAGAAAACTGATAAAGGAGCTAGTAACACAGAACAGGCTGAATGCAGAAATTCCCCAGCTAGTCAGCACTTAGACTCTTCCTACGCAAGACAAACCACAGTCACAAACTGAAGCAAGTCATAGAAAAAAGACTGGAGGGAAATATGCTGACATGTGATGAGATTTCGGGCCTTTTCTTTTTTTTTTCTTTTTGCTTTTTCCTGTTTTCTATATTATATATCATTATCATGAGACACATTTGCAGCAAGAAAAAATAACAGCAATTGCAATAAAATGCATGTCAATAGAAACTTAAAACTGTTCTTTAATCGCACATTAAGAGGTTGTGTGATTTTGTTTGAAGGTTAGTTCAACTGCTGCTGCCAATTCTCAGATACACAAAGGCAGACATCACTTTAGGGTGGGGATAGTCTATAAAAACATCTCTCCAGATGAGGGAAGAGCACGCTTGTTTCTCCTCTCACACGACTGGACACACAGCACTTCTGACAGCAGGTGTGGAGGGGTTTTCCCCAGCCAGGTGATTCTCTGTGGTACCAGCTGGGTGTCTGATGATTCAATTCAACTCTGACAGTAAGAGACTTGCCTCAGACCCCTCAGCTGAAGGGCTCAGTGTCCCAAGACCCATCCCCAACAAATGCCAATCACAGGCTCCAGGCGCTCACGTTCCCCATGACTCCTATCCAACTCGGCTACAGATCAGAGGTGCCCACAACCTTCCATCTTTGGGTTTACTTGCTAGAAGATCTCACGGGACTCAGGGAAACACATCTACAAGTTCATTTTATAATAAAGGGTATGATCAAGGATGCAGCCCGCCAGCCAGATGAAGAGACGCACAGGATCAGGTCCATAGGTCCCTGAGTGTGGGGAGTTCTATCCCTGGGGAGTTGAGATGTAACCTCTCAGTACATGGACGGGTTTACCAACCTGGGAGCTCTCTGAACCTCCCTCTATTGGCATTTTTATGGAGACTTCATCACATTTTTTGCTGTTCAGTTGCTAAGTTGTGTCTGATTGTTTGCAACCCTATGGGCTACAATACACCAGGCTTCTCTGCCCTTCACTACCTCCCACAGTTCGCTCAAACTCATGTCCATTGAGTCGGTGATACCATCCAACCATCTCATCCTCTGTCTTCCCCTTCTCCTCCTGCCTTCAACCTTTCTAGCATCAGGGTCTTTTCCAATGAGTTGGTTCTTCACAACAGGTGGCCAAAATATTGGAGTTTCAGCATCAGTCCTTCCAGTAAATATTCAGGGTTGATTTCCTTTGGGATTAATTGGTTTGATCTCCTTGCTGTCCAAGGGACTCCCAAGCGTTTTCTCCAGCCCCACAGTTTGAAAAGATTTCATCACATAAGCCCGGTCAATCAGTAACTCCATTTCTAGCCCCTATTCCCTCTACACGAGCAAGGGACTGAAAGTTCCAAGCTTCTAATCACAGCCTGGATCTTCCAGTGACTAGACCCCCCTCCAGGAGCCCACTCAGAATGGCCTCATTCAAAACAAAAGATAATGGTAACCCCCTGGAACCTCATGGTTCCTTAAGGAGCTCTGCTTGAGGATCTGGAGTCAAAGACCAAACATCAGAACAAAAGATGCTGCCAGGGCCTTATCACTTTGGAAATTACAGAAGAAGCATCTGCCTGCAATGTGGGAGACCTGGGTTCGATCCCTGGGTCAGGAAGATCCCCTGGAGAAGAAAATGGCAACCCACTCCAGTATTCTTGCCTGGAGAACCCCATGGATGGAGGAGCCTGGTGGGCTACAGTCTACGGGGTTGCAAAGAGTTGGACACGACTGAGCTACTTCACTTCACTTGGGAGACTTGTGTCAGGAACCATGGGGCAGAGATCAATATGGATCTTTTCAGTTATTTCAAAGCATATAATCATATAAAGGCTTCGAAACCAGATTGAATTACACTATTTATAGTTCAACAATATGACTTTCATAACCTAAGTAGCCAGTGGGTACCAAATAAAGGCTGAGTGCTGTGAAGGCTATGAAGGAAAATACTGCATATGGGCACTTAGTCACTTCAGTCATGTCCAACTCTTTGTGACCCCATGGACTGTACAGACCACCAGGCTCCTCTGTCCATGGGATTCTCCAGGCAGGAATACTGGAGTGGGTTGCCATTTCCTTCTCCAGAGGATCTTCCAAACCCAGGGATTGAACCAGTGTCTCCTGCATTGCAGACAGATTCTTTATCACTGAGTCACTAGGGAAGCTCCAAAATATGGTGCAGACAGTATCAAAATTCAAGACATGCCCAGCCTGGGGGAACAGAGACATGCTTGGTTGCTCATGCACCTGTTGGCCCATTGGGAAGCTGAGCATTTAAGCAGAGATTTGTGTTTTTCTCCACCTCTGAAAGTAAGGAGGAGGGAGACCCAAGTATGGTGGCAGGTCAGCCAGCTCTGGAAAACAGGAATAACTCCCCGAAGTGGGAGGGGTGATGACGCCAATGTTCACTCCAGGAAATAACCAGGGCTAGTGTGTCCACAGGTCACCAGATGACAGTTTCAGTGCCAAGAGGAAGTCCCTCCACTCAGAGCTGCAGAAGCATGGCGACTGGTCCACTAATTACAACACGACCTTGAGAAGGCATCAGGCTGTGGGTGGGAAGTCGAGGCAGGGCAGCCAGTGATCAAGACCGGATGGATGTGGGAGGAGACAGGAAGCATCTGCAAGGTGCTGGAGGCAGAGACGGGAAGGATCAGAGACCCTGTCCCTCCTCAGGGTCACAGAGCGCCGGCCCAGCCACTGCGGGTCCATGGGTCACAGCTCAGGGTGGGCCTGAGGAATCGTCACCTCCAGGGAATGACACAAGAACAGCACAAATGTGGTCAATCCAAGGCGAGAGACAAGCCACCAGGAGGGAAACCGGACTAGCACAAGATGCAAGAAGCATCCGGGAAGGGCTTGTTGACCTAGCACAGGAGAGGGGTGAGCCCGGGGACTCGGGGTCGGCCCATGTGACTGTGAGTCCAGGCTCTGCCCACACTGGTTTCTTGGCCTTCCTCGTGTTATTTAAACTTCCCGAAGGAGCGTGTCCTCATCCTTGAGACGAGGTTGAATGGCCTCTCGAGGCTGTGAGACATCGGAGGGGGGAGGCCCAGTGGACAGTGCAGAGCCAGGTCATATTCGGTACATATTGTAACGATTCACCCACCTCCTTGTCCAGCCTCACCGTCCATTACTGCTTGCCTTCCACTTTCTGCCCTGGGTTTCATTTGTAGGAAATGTCTCTATTGTTTGAAGAAATGTTTATTTATTTATTTTTTAAAATTAATTTATTTATTTTAATTGGAGGCTAATTACTTTACAATATTGTAGTGGTTTTTGCCATACATTGACATGAATCAGTCATGGGTGTACATGTGTTCCCCATCCTGAACCCCCCTCCCACCTTCCTCCTCAAATTGTTTTAAGAAATGTTTCAAGTCAACTGGTTGATCTGAAAAATGATGGAAATGTTTAACAATGGCAGTGGCACCAGGAACCTGAGGATCAGATGCCAGGACCTGGCAACGAGTGGGATAAGGATCAGGCAGGGATGCAGGCGAGGGGCACAGGAAGGGCAATGGCTGACCTGCCTGCTGGCAGGACATGGCCAGACCCAGGGGGCACCAGAAGGCAGCGTGTGCAAGGGCAGCCCAGGGTCAGGCAGGCAGGGAGCTGGGAGCTGGGATGGTGGGCGAGAGGCTGAGGCGGGCTGGGCACAGGGAGGAGGGGTCCCTGAGGGAGGCTGGAGGACACGCCTGTGATCCCGAAGCAGACAATGCCTGCAGGCTGTGGCCGAGCTCCTGGCTGGACCAGGTGAGTGGAGACAGGAGGGAATCAAGAGATGCGCCCACGGTGGCATCCGCTGGACCATGTGCATGGGGGCCAGGCAAGGGCTGATTCACCTGACTCTGGAATGTACGGCTTGGACCACGGGTGGATGCAGACACCAGAGCCTGAGGTGGGTAAATGTGGGGTGCCCCAGGGTAAAGGTGCGGTGCCCCAGGAATAAAGGTGCCCCTTTGCATTTACAGCGTCAGAGGGCCTGTGCGATAGCTGAGTACGGACAATCTGGTTTCTAGACATTCCCGGATGGATGTGGAACTCCACAGAGAGTTGTGGATGTGGAACTCCACAGACACAGGTCTGTGCGCCACATGGGAAAGCACAGGCAGGGAGGCGCACCAGCTGAGGGGAGCCGTGGGAGGGTCTAGGAAAACGTCATCACAGAGGAGAGCGCCAACTTCGGGGGGAGGCACCGTCCAGGCTCAGGGACGGGTCCCCTCCACGGCTGGATGCTGTGGGAGCACCAGCCTCGGGGCAGGCGACAGTGGGCACTGTCTGCAGAGAATTGAAAACAATTCACACTGACCAGAACCGCTCCGCTGTCTCACTACAGCCATGCCTTGGACATTCTAGCAGTGTCAGGGGTCAGCCCCGGTGAACATTAGCCACTGCACTTACTAACACATTTCCCAGCACTCTTTTTTTTTTTTTTTTAAAGATTTTTAAGGAGGAGAATATATTTTTATTTATTTATTTTTTATTTGTTGGCCACACTGCACACCATGTGGGATCTTAGTTCCCGAAGAGGGATCGAACTCGTGAGCCCTGCACTGAAAGCTAGAGTCTTAAGCACCACCTCCCTGGACCACCAGGGAGATCTCTTCCACCATGCTTCAGACAAATACCCTCTTGGTGTATTTTATTTGGAGATTTTCTTTAAAAGCACTTTTATTGCTTTTCTGGACTATGAGAAATGGGGAAGCTACTGTTTTCTTCTTTGCCTAGGCTATTAGAAGGCTATTGGTATTTTTGGCTGGTCCACTGGTCTGCAAGGACCAACTGAGCTACATACAATATTGTAAAGTTTAAAAATAAAATAAAATAAAAAAAAAAAGAACCCTCCAAAGCATTTCTGTTAAAAAAAGTCATTAGGATGGTTGTATTCGTACAAATTCAACTTTCATTCTTTTTCAGGAGTCCACATAGTCTGTGAAAGATCCTTCAAAATTCTTGCTACCACAGTATTTTAAGCCACATTCTAAAAGTTGAAGATACAAATCCAAAAAGATACATTGAACATTCTAGAAATGAACCTGAGAACATGGAATTTACTCTATAGAATAGGAATTTGTGTGGCATTATGCTTAAATATTGATGTCATTACTTCTACTAGTCAATGGGCTCATTAAAAAAAAAAATCTGTACTTATCTTCTTGATAGCAAGTCACAAAACATAGAAACTCCCTAAAAATCTTAACTTGGTTTCCGAGGGCACTCTTAAAATTTTGCTGGCATTCATTCTGCCCTCTATGTCTCTCCCTTTTCTTTCATGAAGAGGATCTGCTTCAGAGGCCATACAGACAAATGAATTATTCATAGACAAAGAGATAAAATAGAAGGTTTCTGGGACTAAAATATCAAGGCCTCAGATTTTATGAATTTGATCACATGGACTAAGTGGGCACCTTGGGAGCTGACATAAACCAAAATTAAGAAGTAAAAACTGTGTCAACATTTTTAAAAATTATTTTTTGGTGGGAGTAGGAGAGAACCACTCCCGGCAACAATGTCGGTTGAAAGACTTAACTTGATGCTGAGCTATTTCAAGTAGCATTACTTGCACACAGAATTTAACACTGTTTTCTAGCTAGAGGTATAATAGGAAAACTACAGAAGTAGAAGCTGCAGAGGAAAAATATCATTTTCCATGAATCTGTGATATAATATCCCATAGATAAGGCATGTGTAGATACAGCTTTTCCTATAAGACATAGGGGAACAATGAAAGTCCCTGGGTCAGCAAGACCCCCTGGAGGAGGATATGGTAACCCACTCTAGTATTCTTGCTGGGAAAATCCCAGGGACAGAAGAGCCTAGCAAGCTTCAGTCCATGGGGTTGCAAAAATTAGGACACAACTTGGCAACTGAGAGCACGTGCGTGCGTGTGCACACACACTCACAGAGAAATAGAAGTTGTAGAGGAAAAATACCATTTTCTAGGACTCTGTGATATAACATCCCATAAATAAGGCATGTGTAGATAATAGCTTTTTCCATAAGACATAATGGAACAGTGAAGCTCCACTGAAAATGTCATCAACAGGGTCGGTAACCCACCTCTCACCACACCGGCAAAATCTATCTTTGGATTTCTAACCATGCATCTTCTGGAGTAATTGGGATGTTCAGCTCAATGGGAAACTAGAAGTTTCTGTTCACAGGGACTGAATCCCATAGATAACGGCTGTGGGGTGTGACATATGCTTTTCAGAAGTTAGTTTAAAGCATACAGTATCTATTTAGTTCTGTACATTCTCTAGGAGGAAACAAAGATCATCTTAAAAGGAAGACATATAATAGAATTCTTCCCTGTGGATCCAAAGAAAATGAAGTTCATGGTTGTAACTTTTGCTCTCCATATCAGGCTCTTGAAACCTTGAGAGGCTGAAGAAAACATTCACTTCACTTGAGACTGATTATATATTAGTGATTATCTTTTTAAAAAAATCTTTTTAAAAAATTGTAATTTATTTACAATGCTATGTTAATTTCTGTTGTACAGCAAAGTGACTCAGTTATACACACACACACACACACATATATATATACATACATATTCTTTTTTATATTCTTTTCCATTATGGTTTATCCCAGGAAACTGGATATAGTTCCCTGTGCTATGCAGCAGGACCTTGTTGTTTATCCATTCCATATATAATAGTTTGCATCTACCAACCCCAAACTCCCAGTCCATCTCTTCCCCCTGATTTTTTAATGGGAATAAGAATCGGGTCCCTTTCTAAAGAAAGGCTGGCAACCCCACTCCAGATGGGTAGGTGGAGACTGTGTGGGTGGAGCCAGGTGAGTTCTACGGAGGGTGGATTCCAGGTCAAGATTTTACACTCAGTTGCTGGTGTTCCCTGCTCTGCTTGGTGCTTCCCACTCTGGCCTTTCAAACTGATGTCCTTTTGAATTGATGCTTTCAAAATGTGGTGCTGGAGAAGACCCCAAGATCTTCTTGGACAGCAAGGAGATCAAACCAGTCAATCCTAAAGGAAATCAACCCTGAATATTCATTGGAAGGACTGATGCTGAAGCTGAAGCTCCAATACTTTGGCCATCTGACGCAAAAAGCTGACTCACTGGAAAAGACCCTGATGCTGTGAAAGACTGAAGGCGAGAGGAGAACGGGATGACAGAGGATGAGATGGTTGGATCACATAACCGACTCAAGGGACATGAGTTTGAGCAAACTCCAGGAGATGGTGAAGGACAAGGAAGCCTGGTGTGCTGCAGTCCATGGGGTTGCAAAGAGTTGGACACGACTGTGTGACTGAACAACACCCTTGTCCTCCTCCTTCACCCTCCTAAGCCCACACGGCATGTTGCCACAACACCTGCCCTGGCTTCTGCCCTGAGAGGGCTCACGGCCCCGTGCCAGGCCTGCTCTAGCACATATCCATCCTGTTCTGCAGTGACCACCCCAAGGGCAGAGTCCTGGCTCAGCACTTCCTTTGCCTCCTGCTTAGACAAAGCCTGGGCTTCCCAGGTGGCACAGTGGGTAAAGAATCTGTCTTCCAATTCAGGAGACTCAAGAGACTTGGGTTCTATTCCTGGGTCAGGAAGATCCCCTGCAGAAGGGAATGGCAACCCACTCCAGCTGGAAAATTCCATGGACAGAGGAGCCTGGTGGGCTGCAGTCCACAGGGTTGCAAAGAGTCAGACACAAATGGACGACTGAACACATACACAGAGCCTGGGGACTCCACTTCTGAGGACTCTTCACTAGTTGCAGAAAAATACACGATCAAGTCACACATCCCCTTTGTAAACACTCACTCAACTGCTCAGTAGCGGACACTGTGGGTGCAGGTGATGGATATAGGGGCAGCATGCTGGCCTCTAGAAGGAGAGAGAAGCTCTACTCTGTGATCAGAGCTTTCATGGCACGTTAAGATGCTTGTGATTTAAACAGAGTTGCTGACCTCAGGAAGTCTCTGGAGGGAGTGTCAGAGACCCCACTGGGCTCTGTTCAGAGCTGTGACATGGAGACAGCCCACTATAGCTGGCTGAGGGGGTGGGCATGTCCTTGCTTGAGACCTCAGAGTGAGCCCATGGGAGGTAGTGCTCTCTCCCCGGGGCTGGGCTGACTCAGATCCAAGACCGACATCAGCCACACCTGGAAGGAACTTTGGGAAGGACTTGACATCCTGGGGCTAAGTGAGCTTTGGTTTCCTCCCTATATCTGACATAGGGTCGCTTCACAATGAAGGGACCACAGTTATCATCCCCATTGCCTGACTCTCTACCCGCTCTCTAAGCCTTTCTAGGTAACAGCCAACATCCAACAGTTGCCCTGAAGATGCTGTCCCAGGTGAAGGGCCAGAGCCTCCCAGCCTCGGGGGTGGCTGATGGCAAAAGTCTACAGCTGAACTGATTTCCTAGGAACGGCGGGCCCCGTTTGGGCCCTAGAGGAAGCTCCACACTCTGTGGGAGGCCTGGACGGCAAATTCGTTTCTCCCTTCTCTCTCTGTCTTTGGAATCTCTCTTGCTTCTCTGGGCCACATATTGAGCTCTAAAGACCGGGCCTGGAGAGGGAGGTTCTAACACCATGGGCAGTAATAAGAGTGAATCTGGGGCTATTTCCTACATCAGTGCTTTTCAGATTTGAGTGTGCATCAGAATGACCTGACAGGCTTGTTAAATCTCAGATTTCCTACCCCTCCCCATTCTCAGACTTTCTGATTCAGGAGGTTGGAGGTAGGGCCCAAGAACTGGCACTTCCAATGAGATCCCAGGTGATGCTGATGTGCTGGTATGGGGAAAATACTCTGGGGACCAGTGTCCTAGATAGAGGTACCTGTGTGGATATCAAATGAGCCCACATATTCATTCCACTGGGCCCAAGCGATAAAGTAACAGCAGAAGAAATTGTGCTGTCAATGGCGATTATAGGCAGTGGAGATAGACATAAAATGACCTGGAGTAACAGGCAAATTTGGCTTTGGAGTACAGAATGAAGCAGGGCAAAAGCTAATAGAGTTCTGCCAAGAGAACGCACTGTTCATAGCAAATACCCACTTCCAACAACACAAGAAAAGACTCTACAAATGGACATTACCACATGGTTAACACCGAAATCAGATTGACTATATTCTTTGCAGCCAAAGATGGAGAAGCTCTATACAGTTAGCAAAAACAAGACCGGGAGCTGACTGTGGCTCAGATCATGAACTCCTTATTGCCAAATTTAGACTGAAATTGAAAAAAGTGGAGAAAACCACTAGACCATTCAGGTATGACCTAAATCAAATCCCTTATGACTATACAGTGGAAGTCAGAAATAGATTTAAGGGACTAGATCTGACAGACAAGACTGCCTGATGAACTATGGATGGAGGTTCGTGACACTGTACAGGAGATAGGAATCAAGATCATCCCCAAGAAAAATAAATGCAAAAAAGCAAAATGGCTGTCCGAGGAGGCCTTACAAATAGCTGTGAGAACAAGGGAAGTGAAAAGCAAAGGAGAAAAGGGAATATATACCCATTTGAATGCAGAGTTCCAAAGAATAGCAAGAAGAGATAAGAAAGCCTTCCTCAGTGATCAATGCAAAGAAATAGCAGAAAACAACAGAATGGGAAAGACTAGAGATCTCTTCAAGAATATGAGAGATACCAAGGGAATATTTCATGCAAAGATGGGCTCAATAAAGGACAGAAATGGTAGGGACCTAACAGAAGCAGAAGAAGAAGTGGCAAGAATACACAGAACTGTACAAAAAAGATCTTCATGACCCAGATAATCATGATGGTGTTATCACTCACCTAGAGTCAGACATCCTGGAATGTGAAGTTAAGTGGGCCTTAGAAAGCATCACTACGAACAAAGCTAGTGGAGGTGATGGAATTCCAGTTGCTGCTAAGTCGCTTAAGTCGTGTCCGACTCTGTGCAACCCCATAGACGGCAGCCCACCAGGCTTCCCCGTCCCTGGGATTCTCCAGGCAAGAACACTGGAGTGGGTTGCCATTTCCTTCTCCAATGCAGGAAAGTGAAAAGTGAAAGTGAAGTCGCTCAGTCGTGTCTGACTCTTAGCTACCCCATGGACTGCAGCCTCCCAGGCTCCTCCGTCCATGGGACTCTCCAGGCAAGAGTACTGGAGTGGGGTGCCATTGCCTTCTCCAATTCCAGTTGAGCTATTTCAAATCCTGAGAGATGATGCTGTGAAAGTGCTGCACTCAATATGTCAGACAATTTGGAAAACTCAGCAGTGGCCACAGGACTGGAAAAGGTCAGTTTTCACCCCAATCCCAAAGAAAGGCAAAGCCAAAAAATGCTCAAACTACCGCACAATTGCACTCATCTCACACTCTAGTAAAGTAACACTCAAAATTCTCCAGGCCAGGCTTCAGCAATACATGAACTGTGAACTTCCAGATGTTCAAGCTGGTTTTAGAAAAAGCAGAGGAACCAGAGATCAAATTGCCAACATCCGCTGGATCATGGAAAAAGCAAGAGAATTCCAGAAAAACATCTATTTCTGCTTTATTGACTATGCCAAAGCCTTTGACTGTGTGGATCACAATAAACTGTGGAAAATTCTGAAAGAGATGGGAATACCAGACCACCTGACCTGTCTCTTGAGAAACCTGTTTGCAGGTCAGGAAGCAACAGTTAGAACTGGACATGGAACAACGGACTGGTTCCAAATAGGAAAAGGAGTACGTCAAGGCTGTATATTGTCACCCTGCTTATTTAACTTATATGCAGAGTACATCATGAGAAATGCTAGGCTGGAGGAAGCACAAGCTGGAATCAAGATTGCCGGGACAAATGTCAATAACCTCAGATATGCAGATGACACCACCCTTATGGTAGAAAGTGAAGAGGAACTAAAGAGCCTCTTGATGAAAGTGAAAGAGGAGAGTGAAAGAATTGGCTTAAAGCTCAACATTCAGAAAATGAAGATCATGGCATCCGGTTGCATCACTTCATGGCAAATAGATGGGGAAACAGTGGAAACAGTGGCTGGCTTTATTTTTCTGGGCTCCAAAGTCACTGCAGATGGTGATTGCAGCCATGAAATTAAAAGATGCTTACTCCTTGGAAAGAAAGTTATGACCAACCTAGACAACATATTAAAAAGCAGAGACACTACTTTGTCAACAAAGGTCCGTCTAGTCAAGGCTATGGTTTTTTCCAGTGGTCATGTATGGATGTGAGAGTTGGAGTATAAAGAAAGCTGAGTGTTGAAGAATTGATGCTTTTGAACTGTGGTGTTGGAGAAGACTCCTGAGAGTCCCTTGGACTTCAAGGAGATCAGTCCTGGGTATTCATTAGAAGGACTGATGTTGAAGCTGAAACTCTAATACTTTGCCCACTGATGTGAAGAGCTGACTCATTGGAAAAGACCCTGATGCTGGGAGGGATTTGGGGCAGGAGGAGAAGGGGACGACAGAGGATGTGATGGCTGGATGCATCACCAACTCAATAGACATGAGTTTGGGTGGACTCTGGGAGCTGGTGATGGACAGGGAGGCCTGGCGTGCTGTGGTTCATGGGGTCGCAGAGTCAGACAAGACTGAGCAACTGAACTGAACTGAACTGAAGAGACACACAATTATAAATGATGAGATCTGCTGTAAAGGGAAAGAAGGGGCAGCAGGAGGAAAGAATAAGGCAGGAGGTGGCCTGTTTTAAACACCGCAGGCAATTGTCTTCTCTACATTCAGGCTGACGACTGAAGGCCAAGGAAGAGGCTGTATATATACTTCCTGGTTGGGGGACAGACCCTGAGATAGAAAGGACACATATTTGAGAATTGAGAGAAGAGCAGCTGGACCCCAGTGAGTGAGCTGCCGACAGCAGGACTCCAGGCTGGAAGGACACAGTCAGGGTCTTCAGTGCTATTTCACCAACAATAAGCAGCCGCTGCTTCACTTGCTGTGGCTGCTGCTAGGTCATGGCTATGCCTCTCTGTCAGAGCAAAAGACCTCACTTTGCTGGTTTGCTCGGGCTTACGCCAAACTCTTTGGCACAAAATTCGGAGTGGCCTCCAAATGTCCTTCAGTCACTGATGGATGGATAAACAGAACGTGCTGTCTCCATGCAGTGGAATATTACTCAGCCTTAAAAAGAAATGACATTCTGACACAGGCTGCAAGAAGCTTGGACCTTGCACACAGGTGGAGTGAAAGAAGCCAGACCCAAAAGGCCACCCAGCGTGTGGTTTCGTTTAGAGGAAATGTCCAGAAGAGGCATATTCGGAGACAGAAAATGAGCGCTTGCCAAAGGGTGGGGGGGATGGGAGGAGGAGAAACAGGAAGTGACTCTAATAGGTACGGCTTTCTTTAGGGGCGTGGAAATGTCCTGGCAGTAATCGCAGTAATAGGTGTACCACCCTGTGAATGTAGTAAAAACTGCTGACACTGTACGTGATGGTGAATCTTATATGATGTGAATTATGCCTCAATTAGAAAAGTCATAACTAGGAAGTAAAACTGTCATCGAAAAAAATGCCATTCAGGAAATGGTGTCCTCCCATCTCTTAGAAACATGACTCTGTTGGAGCCTGCAGCATGTCTCTCTAGGGCCACATCTCTTCCTCCCGACAAGCGTGCGTTTCTCGGGTCAAGGTTCGGTCTACTCGTTGGAAGACACACAGCAGCCACGAGGGGAAGTGGCTCCTTCCTGTCCCACACTGGTCTGGGAGGGCTTGGCAAGTCCACGGAGAAGCAGATATGTTTAAATCCAGGGTAAACTGAGTCTGAAGCCTGACTTACTCATCGGCTGTGCAACCTGGGGAAAGCTGTGAACATTCTGAAGAGTCTCATCTGTAAAATGGAGCAAGAAGGCTGACAAGATTCCTACACAGCTTAGTGATATACATATGCACAGAATAGGGGCTTCCCAGGTGGCTCAGGCGTAAAAAATCCACCTGCTAATGCAGGAGGGACAGGTGTGATCCCTGGGTCGGGATGATACCCTGCAGAAGGAAACGGCAACCCACTCCAGCATTCTCGCCTGGGAAACCCCAAAGACAGAGGAGCCCGGCAGGCTACAGCTCATGGGGTTGCAAAGAGTTGGACGCAGCTAGCAACTGAGCATGCGCGCACGAATTTGCAGAATAAAAATAAGCAACAGATATGTAGTAGTAAGTCGTTATTAATCATCTTATTGATACACTCCATAGTGTCTTGGCAGCTAGCACACTTTATAAACACTCTTTGAAATCCCTCATGGCAAAGACAGAATTGGTGGGGTATACTCTGTAAAACCCAGCATTGTTTTTTTCAAATCCAATAATTGTCTCTTGACATACACGTTTGGAACCTTAGACTGATTTTTTTCCCCCATTACGTGAGTCTGTCTGCTTGCTTCAATTCATGCTTGTAAAGCTGTTTCTGAAAAGTTGCATGCAAATCAAATTTTTACAATTCTGATAATATTTTCCCATTTTCCACATTATGTGCTCAGGGGTGATTTATCTTCATTTGTGATTCATTTTCAATTGGCAGCAGCTCCAAACACTTCAGTTTTAAGCCCCTTTTCTCCCCAGACTCTGTCAAGTTGTAAAAACATACTTTAAAATACCCTTGACATTTGAAGGAACCCCCCCACTCACCTATTCCATAAGACCCAACTTTTACTTCGAAGGCTTTTTCTACAAGCAGGGGATTGGGCTGGATTTCTGGTTTGGCTGTCAACATTGAACAGGCTTGCTTATTTTCCATTGAAATCCCCCAGAGACTTTCAAAATCAAGGCAAAATAATGCAAAATTAAGTACGATGTAAGAGTTCTGGCATAGGATGGGGAGGGGGTGGGCCGTCCCCCTCGTGAGACGGTGTGGACACAGCGGTCTGTAAATCACAGGGCTCCCCCTCACTGTCCACAGGGGGTCCCCCACAAACCCTCTGACCACACACCGAGCAAATCTCTTTAATGGAGACACTTTCAGCTTTATTTGAAACAGGTACAGAAGCTCTCTCTATTTTCTACATAAACAACAAAGCCATGGCTGGGGTGCCAGGTTCCCCAGGATCCCACGATGCCTACATTTGGGCAGAAAGAAGGAGCCCCCCAGCTCTGGGCTTAGAAAGCAATAGTCACTCAGTCATGTCTGACTCTTTGTGATGCCATGGACTGCATGGGGTCCTCCGTCCATGGGATTCTCCAGGCAAGGACACTGGAGTGGGTTGCCATGCCTCTCTCCAGGGGATCTTCCCAACCCAGGGATCGAACCCACGTTGTCTGCACTGCAGGCAGATTCTTCACCATTTGAACCAGCAGGGAAGCCCCTTAGACGTGGGCTTAAATATGGTGAGAAACAGCACTTGTCTGCTCCAACGCCTTGTTTCGACATCACAAAGTGCAGTGGGCCTTGAGGCTCTCGGGGAAGGGCATGGTCTTCTGTCCTCCACATTAAAGCTGTCCTCCGAAAGGGCTGTGACCCAGCCAAGGCCGTGGCACCAAGACAAGGACTAGCAAGCCCAGGTGGTGGTTTCCAGGTCCACCCACGTGGGACCTGAATGATGTCATTCTTTGGCTTTTTTCCTCAGCCTCATTCATCCCATCTGCAAGCTCGGAGCAGCTGCGGTGGCTGCATCATGACCACAGGGAGGCAGCCAGCTCAGCCGCATCACTGGACCCCGAGCTGCTGAGCCAGCAGAACCAAGGCTGCGCTCCATACGGGAAACCTCGGTATAAGGGGCCCACCCCGAGGAGCTGATGCCACCCTCTGTCAAACCCTTATCAGAGGTCTCAGACCAACTCTTAGATATTTGAGCAGCATAAAAGTAAAATTCATAGCATTAATAATTATGGATTGCCATCCTGAGCATGCAATTTTAAGCAGAGAGAACCTTTATTGATTTCTTACTCTGCGTCCAGCCCTGTGCTGAGTTCCCTCCATACATCAACTCATTTAATTCTCTTGGCTCCCTGTGAGAATATTATTCTCAGTGTGGACCAGTGGGGAGCAGCTCTGTGTGTGTACATGTATCTGGGGAGGTCATTGAGGCAAAATTAAAACATTTATGGGATGCATTTTTTTCACTTTCCAGGTAAATATATTTTTATTGACTTCTTTTAGGGGGGCAAGAGTGGGATTTTTATAAGTGGCACTAGTGGTAAAGAACACGCCTGCCAATGCAGGAGACATAAGAGACGTGGCTTCAACCCCTGGGTCTGGAAGATCCCCTGGAGGAGGGCATGGCAACCCACTCCAGTATTCTTGCCTGGAGAATCCCATGGACAGAGGAGTCTGGTGGGTTACAGTCCACAGGGTCCCTAAGAGCCGGATACGACTAAGCAACTTAACACTGACATTCGTGTGCACTTTATGGACAGTATAATAATGAGAAAACACACTCTGCTTTTTAGACACTTAGGTGCAACTATCTAGGCATTCCGGATACATAGCCAAGCGGAAGCAGCCTCTAACATCTTTTGCTCTAAAATCAGACCACGGGCTATTTTGCAGAGCTGGGAGGGCTTCTGACTGCCCTGAGATGGCAGACATTGATACTGGGTTATTTAAGACTCAGCCTGAGTGACTGTCCTCTACAAATAAGCTCTTTTAAATTCTAGAGTAAACTAGCTGAGAAGAGATTTGTAGCTTTATAAAAATCTGGTGAAAGGCACAGTACCAACTGGATCAGGCTAGGGGCAGAAGGTTTCTGTTGTTCAAATTCTAGTCATTTCCAGACTCCTACTCATGTTTTGGCAACTCTGTGATTAGAGCCCAAGGGTTCAGCCTTAAAACTGTGGCTCTGATGGTCTTGAGTTCTTGGAAAAGAACTATGAGATATCTAAACAACTCATCAAGAATGCGATACACAACTATGCGCATGCCAGGGATCCACTGGTAGAATTCAAACTGTCCAGCGTGGCCTTTGTCTTCCTTCAGCTTATACAAATTCCTGGGAGATAAGGCAAATTGGGAAATCAGCTGGATGGCATGGGCACAGTCCTAACCAGGCCATGTACCAACTGTAATTAAATGGTGACTGCAGAGAGCATAGAAGAGGGAGAGGCTGCAGATGGTTAAGGAGGACAACTCTAGAGTCAGAGAATCTAAGAGAGGCCAGGAGGAACCCACACGTGTGGGAACGGGTCCAGGGTTTTCTGGGAAACTTGGGCTGACTATGTCCTGCAGAATTACAGTAAATACAGTAGAAAGTTGGGACTGGATAAGCCAATTACTAGGGACCCAACCCTGTTTCTTCAGCAGGACAGTGTCCCTGAACATTTAATTCAGTGTTCATTGGCATCTATTAATTTACAGGTCTCATGCTGAGGATTCAAAGGGAAGGCATTATATGTCAGATCCCATGTAGCTCACATTCTGTGAGTATAAGCAGATCTATTAATAGTTTAATAAAATCCACATGCTATGATGAAGATGTGTGGATAAAAAGAAGAGGAAAAGTTCTATCTGAGCTGGGGCAGGGGTGGGGAGACTGCTGATTGGGAAAGCATGTTGTTTTCTTTTTTAAAATTAATTTATTTACTTTTAATTGGAGGATAATTGCTTTATAATACTGTGTTGGTTTCTGCCATACATCAACATGAATCAGCCATAAGCATACATATGTCCCCTCCCTTTTGAATCCGCCTCCCACTTCCCACCCCATCCCTCTAGGCTGTCACAGAGCTCCCTGTGTCATACAGCAAATTCCCACTGGTGATCTATTTTATATACGCTAAAGTATAGGTTTCAATGCTACTCTTGCAATTTGTCCCACCCTCTCCTTCCTCTCCTGTGTCAAATCTGTTCTCTGTGTGGGTCTCCAAGTGTGTGAAAGTGTGTGAAAGTGTTAGTCACTCAGTAGTGTCAGACTCTTTGCAACCCCATGGACTGTAGCCTGCCAGGTTCCTCTGTCCATGGAATTCTCCAGGCAAGAATACTGGAGTGGGTTGTCATTCCCTTCTCCAGAGGATCTTCCCAACCCAGGGACTGAACTGAGGTCTCCTACATTGCAGGCAGGTTCTTTACTGTCTGAGCCACCAGCATCTCCATTGCTGCCTTGCAAATAGGTTAATCTTTCTAGATTCTATATATATGTGTTCATATATGACATTTGTTTTTCTCACTTCACTCTCTATACTAGGTTCTAGGTTCATCAACTTCATTAGAATTGACTCAAATATATTCCTTTTTATGGCCGAGTAATATTCCATTGTATATATGTACCACAGGTTCTTCATCCATTCATCTGTAGTTGGATATCTAGGTAGCTTTCATGTCCTAGCTATTGTAAATAGCGGTGCAGTGAACATTGAAGTACCTGTGTCTTTTCAATTATGGTTTCCTCAGGGTATATGCCCAGTAGTGGGATTGTTGGGGCATATGGTAGTTTTGTTCCTAGTTTTTAAGGAATCTCCATGCTGTTCTGCATTGTGGCTGTATTGATTTACATTCCCACCAACAGTGCAAGAGGGCTCCCTGTTCTCCACACCCTCTCTAGCGTTTATTGTTTGTAGATTTTTTTGATGATGGCTATTCTGACTATTCAGTGTGAGGTGGTGTCTCATTGTAGTTTTGATTTGCATTTCTCTAATAATGAGCGATTGAACAGGGAAAGCTTTTAAAGGTTACACTGAAGATATACAGTAAAAAAATGAGTGGACGCTAATCCTGCAGGCAAAGGTGGTGAGAGCTGCGTTCTAGACAAGAGAGCTAGATGAGCAGAGACTCAGAGGTGCCAACATCCAGGCACATCTGAAAATGAGAGCATGTGATCTGAGCAGGGGTTGCCCTGACAAGGAAGAGTTTGGGAAGCAGCAAGACATACGACCAGGGAGCCTGGAGTCTCTTGTGAAACTAAGGGACTTAGGAGCTGTCCTAGGGAACCAGGATCCCCTTCCCAGAAGCAGGGCGCCATCGAAGGCGAGTGGGCATAACAGTGATGCTCGGTGCTTGGAGAAAACACTTGGCTGGCAGGGAGAAGACAGACCGAGGAACACCACAAGTCTAGGATTCTAGTCTGACATCTTTATAAGAGAAATCAGTGGCAGGAAATTTCTGGAGATTTCCCTTTTTGGCACCAGGGACCAGTTTCATGGAAGACAATTTTTCCACAGACCGGGGTGGGAGGGGGATGGTTTGGTGATTATTCAAGTGCATTACATTTATTAAGCACTTTATTTCTAATCTAATATCACTGCTGATCTGACAGGAGGTACTGGTTCGTGGCCCAGAGGTGGGGACCCGTGCAAGAAGACTATTGAAACCCAAGTGTGCAGGGTGCAAATGTGCAGCAGGGCAAGGATGAGGAAGGACACACTCAAGAGAGACTCTGACGGAAGAAACGTGAGCACAGAAGCCAGACCTAGAGGGCGGAAGAAAAGCTCCTGGCAGCCTGTGAAGAGGCGAGTACAGCTGGGAATAAAAGTCCACTGAGGAGAGCTGGGGGGTGACTCGGAGACCACGTTTGCAGGGGATGCTTTTGAGAAATGGATGGGATGTCCCTGAATGACTGGAAGGTGAATGGTAGGTCAGGACTGGGCATGCGCTCTGAAATCTATGGCATGGGGAACCAGGTACCAGAGAAAGCCTATGAATTAACATGCCAGGGTTGAGAACGGGGTGCCTTGGCCTCTATCTACACTTAGAGGCCCAAAGAGAAAGAGAAACTAGTAAAGAGAACTAGTAATGGGACATGTAGGGGGAAAAGATGGTCTTGGAAGTCAGAGTAGGGGTACTCGCAAAGAGACGAAAATAGAGGCATGGTATGGGGAGGGAGGAAGGTTCAGGATGCGGAACACATGTATACCCATGGCGGATTCATTTCAATATTTGGCAAAACCAATACAATAGTGTAAAGTTTAAAAATAAAATAAAATAATAAAAAAAAAGAAGAAGACAAGAAGAGTGGACTTCGAGAAAAAGGTATTGGATTTCAAGGAAACGGTCTCTCCTTTGGGAAATCTGAAGGTGGAGAGAAAGGAAATGGATGGAGAAGAGGGAGGGTAGAAGATCCCACAGTTACACAGAGTTTGGCTACAAGATAAAGGAGAAAAATCTGGCTGGGGATGGATGGATGGATATGGATTTTTCTTTAACAATGGAGCTATCAGGGCATATGTAGAAGTAGAATGCAAGGAGTAAATGGAGAAGGGCTTAGGAACGATAGTCAAAACAAAGAAAATAAATAGGGACACAAAATCCTGGAGCTCTGGAGGAGGAGGAGGCAAAAAAAAAAAAAAAGGCCCAAGGGACAAAATGGTAGCCTTCTTTCTCTGAAATGGAGAAAAAGATGAAAAGACATCCATAGGGATGGCGATCTATTTGTGTAAAGTTGAGATTCATGGGGTCCCAGAGTTGGACACTACTGAGCAACTGAACTGAACTGAACTGAACTGAGAGTAGTTACTTAACTCCCACTTGATATTGAACCTGTTATAAAACATCTCAGATTTAATAGTTCTAGCTTCAAGGAAATACCCACAGTTGACCCAAGTACACTCTGCTAATAGCCAGCCATCCATGCAGGTACATATTTAAGCTCTTATTTTCCCAAAGCAAAGAAGAAATGTCACTCAATATGTAAAAGAAAATCATTTCAAAATTGTAAAAACTCATTTCTCTCTGGAAAATGATGCCAGTTATCCTTTAAAAGATCTGAAAGTGGTTCCTCAGAAAACCCTTTCTGGATCAAACCTCAGACCGTTGATCTCAACTCAACTTCACTGAACCCGGAGTTGGAATGCAAGAAGTTTGAAAGGAATCGAGCGCCTGCCTTATTTAAGCATCACTGACTTTGGAGATGGTTTTAAAATATCACTGTATAAAATAGTTGTGTATAATATTAACTCTTCTCACCCTTTTCCCTAGACAAAATAGCTTGGATTCCACTCAAGTACAATGTCAACCAAACCAGCAATGAGAAAAATTTCACAGCAACTGAGACACTAACCAAATTTCGCTCACATATCATAGCAGTAGCAGGAACTTGGAAGCCCTGATCGACCCGACGATCACTGTCAGATACTAAGGAGAGAGCTTACTGTCAGTGACGCATGGGTAACCCCAACGTCAGAGTCGGTCCTGAGAAACGCATGTGCTCTCTGGCCCCAGTCATGAGGAACTGATGGCATTCCAGGGCCAAAGAGGAAAGTGAATTATTTAGGACAAGTTGGAGTGCCAACCTTGAGAATAAGTCACCAACCAGGAATTCTTTGCTCTTATCTAGTTTTTGGTTAGATAGTAAAACCATAGATAGTAAAACATTTAATACTAGTAAAAACGTCAAGCATGAATAACGAGCCTGTGATGCTAAAAATACTTCCCCAATGAGCCCAGTGGCAACAAACAGATCATACAGTCAGCTCATCTCGGCCAGAACGTCACCTCCCTCCCTGTCTAGTCATTCACTAAAACTCCAAGAAATAAAAACAAAGCCTGCTTCCTGGGCCTGCACTGTGACCCAGCAACTCAGGGGCAGGCTCTTTCTGTAATTTCTTCAACCCAAAGACTTGAGAAAAGGGAGGGTCTCTAAGGGCTATGAAGGCAGCAGGCCCTGGAGTGGGACTGCAGGAGAAAGCACCAGACGTGGGTTCAAGCCCCAGGCCCTCCCTACCCGCTGCTGTTCTGAGAGCTCCGCTGAAACCGCTTTGCATTTCCTTCTCGGTGGCGGCTCCTACACATCACTGCATCATGGGAAGGATCAAATGTCACCACTCCCAGATCATTTTACTTTTGTTCTTATACACTGTGTAAAGGCTACACTCCATTTACAGTTATTACAAAATATTGGCTATATTCCCCATGTTGTACGATACATCCTTATAGCCTATCTTACACCCAATACTTTATACCTCCGACTCCCACCCCTATTCTGCCTCCCTCACTGGTAACTGCTAGCTTGCTCTCTGTATCTGTGAGTCTGCTTCTTTTATGCTACAGTGACTACTTTATTGCATTTTTTAGATTCCCCTTATCAATGATATCATACAGTATTTTTCTTTCTCTGATCATTCACTTCACTTTCCATGATATCCTTCAAGCCCATCCATGTTGTGGCAAGGGGCAACATTTTGTTCCTCATTATGATTAAGCAATATTTCCTTATGTGTGTGTGTATATTCTACAAAGCTCTAACAACTTTGTAACTAAAAGCAAACTACAATGCTGTTGAGTGTGGGTACCAGCTGTATTTGACTACACTTTGATTCTTAACATTAATCAGTGAGCTTGCACATTATTGAACTTGACCATAGTCATTCCTGAATAAAGAGAAATCGACTCTCACCAGGTCTTGTACTGTGATGTCATATTATTAAATATCTATGTATATCACATCTTCTTTTGTTCATCTGTTGACATACATCTAGTTGTTTCCATATCTTGGCGACTGTAAATAATGCTGCTGTGAACACTTGGGTGCATATATTCTTTTGAGTTACTGGTTTTCACATATTCTTTTTAGAATGAGGCCTACTCTATGTGCCAGGCTTTCATTGAGGCACTGAGACTCAGAAATGAACAAAACTGAAAAAACTCCCCCCGTGACAGCACGGAGGCTGGTGCATCATAAAGGATCCCTTCTGTCTTTCGTTCTGTCCCCAGCTCTGAACGGGGACACACAGACGCTGTGGCACCGTCCCCGGGCCCTCCCCCGAGACGGCTCATTTCTGTTTCTGGAGCTGTAATCGCACATCCATCCCTTGACTCCTCCGCTTATACTTGGTATTTTCCACGCACGGCTCCACTGCCGCCCTCAGTGGGCAGTCTGAAGACATGTCTGCCCTCTCACAGGCTCATGAACGTGTAAAGACATTTCAATGTTTTTGATAATTATTGAGTGCATCACGAGTGAGGTGCTGCTCTAAGAGTTTCCCAGGTCACTGGGTCCAATTGCTACCCCCTAGTTGACATCTGAGGAAACGGCGGCACAGAGCAGTTAAGTAACCTGCCTGAGACCACACAGCTTGTGTTTCTCTTTAAGTCTTGCCTCCTTCAAGCAAAAATATTCCTGTTCTTGCTTTCCAGTTGGCTCTGGGAGAGCTTTTCTTCCTCTGTAATCGATTTTGCCTCCTAAAATCTAGCCACTCCTGACAGTTAATGGAGTCAAATCACGCCCTCCTCCCCAGAGGGGTGGGACTGTGTTTAAGTCTGCGTGAAGAAATGAAGGACTTCACTTGTAATGGAGCTCTGGGAAGTCAATGCCAGCACGGAGCCCTTGCCTACAAGATAACTAAGCTTCAGGAGCACTAAATGCTTACACGGCTGAATTCATTTTCTTCCCTTTGAATTCACTGAGCATTTCATTTTGCGCCCGGGACATATGGACCAACTGCTTTGACTGTGACACTTGGAGCACATGTCATGGTCTCGGTTCAACTATAACTTCCTCAAAGGTAGGTCTCTGCTTAGCACAGGGACTCCTGGGGTATGGACAAGAAGAAAATATGAGCAAGAAGAACCAGAAAGGGGAAAATGAATGAGCAAAAATCTTGTGCGTGGCTAGATCCCACCTCCCACCATGCGGGATGACGGAAGTTGAGCACAGGCTCTTCAAAGTCCCTGGACGAGGTTTCTCCTCCCAGAAATAACCCTAGAGTGTACAAGCACGGACCCAAGGGCCCCATAAACCTACATATTATACATCCTTCACAAACCGCCAATAACCAGGGCCCACCTTAACTTAAAAGAACCGACGTTTGGGGATCTGAGCTGAGAGCAAACATCTCTCCCTGACACAGACCACTGGAGCAATGTAGGTGACATTCTGCTCACATCTACGGGGTAGGTTATCAGAGTGCGTGTTTCAATTTCATCAAATGTCCAACCATGAAGATTTTTAGAAAGGTGTTCTTCTACTGTTCTTCTATTGTCGTACGTTTCTCTCAAATGTTTAAAATGGATGTCTAATCCTTCAGGACTCTTTTACTGATTGATCGACCATTTCTTTCTTTAAAATGAGGTATAGTTGATTTACAGTGTTGCTCTAGCTTCAGATGTCCAGCAGACTGATTCAGGGACACATATATACACGTATATAGGTACATATGTACTCTTTCTTCAGATTCTTTTCCCATATGTGAAAAGTGAAAGTGCTAGTCATTCAGTCATGTCCAGCTCTTTGTGATCCCATGGACTGTAGCCCACCAGGCTCCCATGAGTTCAGTTCACTCACTCAGTCGTGTCCGACTCTTTATGACCCCATGGGCTGCAGCACGCCAGGCCTCCCTGTCCATCACAAACTCCTGGAGTTTACCCAAACTCATGTCCATTGAGTCGGTGATGCCATCCAACCATCTCATCCTCTGTTGTCCCCTTATCATCCTGCCTTCAATCTTGCCCAGCATCAGGGTATTTTCCAGTGAGTCACCTTTGCATCAGGTGGCCAAAGTATTGCAGTTTCAGCTTCAACATCAGTCTTTCCAATGAACACTTAGGACTGATCTCCTCTAGGATGGCCTGGTTGGATATCCTTGCAATCCAAGGGACTCTCAAGAGTCTTCTTCAACACCACAGTTCAAAAGCATCAATTCTTCAACACTCAGCTTTCTTTATAGTCCAACTCTCACATCCACACATGACCACTGGAAAAACCACAGCCTTGACTAGACGGACCTTTGTTGGCAAAGTAATGTCTCTGCTTTTGGATATGCTGTCTAGGTTGGTCATAGCTTTTCTTCCAAGGAGCAAGCATCTTTTAATTTCATGGCTGCAGTCACCATCTGCAGTGATTTTGAAACCCCAAAATACAAAGTCGATCACTGTTTCCATTGTTTCCCCATCTATTTGACATGAAGTGATGGGACCAGATTGCATGATCTTAGTTTCTGGAATGTTGAGTTTTAAGCCAGCTTTTTCACTCTCCTTTCACTTTCATCCAGAGGCTCTTTAGTTCTTCTTCGCTTTCTGCCATAAGAGTGGTGTCATCTGCATATCTGAGGTTATTGATATTTCTCCCGGCAATCTTGATTCCAGCTTGTGCTCATCCAGCCCGGCATTTCACATGATGTACTCTGCATACAAGTTAAATAAGCAGGGTGACAATATAAAGCCTTGATATACTACTTTCCCGATTTGGAACCACTCTGTTCTTCCATGTCTGGTTCTAACTGTTGCTTCTTGACCTGCATACAGATTTCTTAGGAGGCAAGTAAGGGGTCTGGTATTCCCATCTCATGAAGAATTTTCCACAGTTTGTGGTGATCCACATAGTCAAAGGCTTTGGCATAGTCAATAAAGCAGAAGTAGGTGTTTTTCTGGAACTTTCTTGCTTTTTTGATGATCCAGTGGATGTTGGCAATTTGATCTCTGGTTCCTCTGCCTTTTCTAAATCCAACTTGAACATCTGGAAGTTCATGATTCACATACTGCTGAAGCCTGGCTTGGATAAATTTGAGCATTACTTTACTACCATGTGAGATGAGTGCAATTGTGCAGTAGTTTGAGCATGCTTTGGCATTGCCTTTCTTTGGGATTGGAATGAAAACTGACCTTTTCCAGTCCTGTGGCCACTGCTGAGTTTTCCAAATTTACTGGCATATTGAGTGCAGCACTTTCACAGCATCATCTTTCAGGATTTGAAATAGCTCAACTGGAATTTCATCACCTCCACTAACTTTGTTTGTAGTGATGCTTTCTAAGGCCCACTTGACTTCACATTCCAGGATGTCTGGCTCTAGGTGAGTGATCACACCATCATGGTAATCTGGTGTGGCATAAGCCCTCTTAGAGGAGGTCACCATTAACCCCATCATAGAGCTCCCAGAACTTACACAGGACTGGGGAAACAGACTCTTGGCGGGCACAAACAAAAGCTTGTGTGCATCAGGACTCAGGAGAAAGGAGCAGTGACCCCACAAGAGACTCACCCATTCTTGCCTGTGAGTGTCCAGGAGTCTCCAGTGGAAACATGGTTGGTGGTGGCTTGCTGCAGGGTCGGGGCTCTGAGTGTGGCAGTGTATGCATAGGACCTTTGAAGGAGGTCGCTGTTATCTTCATTACCTCCACCATAGTTCAGTCTCAGGGTCCCTGCTCATGGAATTCTCCAGGCAAGAATACTGAAATGGGTAGCCATTCCCTTATCCAGGGAGTTTCCCGGCCAGGGATCAAAGGTGAATCTCCTGCATTGCAGGCAGATTCTTTACCATCTGAGCCACCAGAGAAGCCCAATATAGGTTATTACAAAGAATACTGAGTATAGTTCCCTGTGCTATACAGTTGGTCCTTATTAGGACTTTATTTAATATTTGATTTTCTCATGATTTTTTTGAGGGGGTGGTGAATTGAAACAATGAACTCCAACAGGGACAAAAAAAGCTTCTTGGGATTTTGGAGTCATCACTAGCTTTTTTTTTTAACCAAATTAAAATTTTTATTGTGTGTTATCACATGCAACTGTCAAGAAATAATACAGAGAGCGCCTCTGTATATCTGTATATTTTGCCCAGTTTTCCCTAGTGGAAACATCTTTGCAAAACTCTAGTACTACATCAAAATCAGGACATTACAGACTCCACTGATGTACAGATTTCCAGTTTTAATTATACTCATCTGTGTGTGTGCATCATTAGTTATTCAGCATAGCTTACATTGTTGTTATTTAGTCGTTAAGTCGTGTCTGACTCCTTCCATCCCCATGGACATAGCCCGCCAGGTTCCTCTCTCCAGGGGACTTTCCAAGCAAGCACACTAGAGTTGGTTGCCATTTCCTGCTCCAGGGAATCTTCTCGACCCAGGGATCAAACCCATGTCTCCTACACTGCAGGCGGATTATTTACCACTGAGCCACTAGGGAAGCCCAGCTTATATTACTGATCTGCTACCAGTCATTCCAACTTAAAATTGCTCATGCATGACTGTAGATTTTTCAGCTCTTTACAATGTGGCAGACAAGGTGCCAAACACCTCACGGGCATCATGTAAACAAATCCCCATAACCTTCTTGCCTCCTTCTTATGGTAATGGAAGCTCTGCCTCCTCCACTGGTCAACTCAAGTGCCTTCTTCTCCTCTGGCCAAGAGGCAGCGAAGGGACTTAATGGGCCTGGAAGATACAGTTTCTGGAATATGACCCTGATACAAGAGCCAGACTTACCACATTCTGACAAGCCTGCCCACAGGTCCTCCCCAAAAGATCCAAGGGCTCTGGTCTTTGTCCTGTCTGAGATTGAGTTCTCTGTACTTTTCTCTGGTTCTGCCAGCCCCTCCATGTGCTTCCTATGGACCCCCTTTCTGCTGAAGTCACAGAGTCTGTGTCTCTTGCCTGCAATCAAAGAAACCCATCAAGGGTGCGGGTGCTGTGATTAAGATGCTGTCTTGAGACGAGGAAGCAGGTCTGTGGAAGTCAGGGAGCTGCCCCAGGTCATGCGGCTGAGAAGGGGCAAGGATGCGGAACAGCTGGCCTGTTTCCAGAGCTGATGCCCGATGCTTGTAGGACCAGAGACACAACACAGAGGGCATCTTCGACTCTGGTTTCCTTCCCCGGAACATCTCTGAATGGTAAGTTCAGCCACGGTCTGACATGTGCATTAAGTCTCCAAGCAGACATTCTGTGACGGCTACTTTCTCATGGCCAGACATGCCTGCGTGGGACTGTGATTCATAGTCCTGCTGCCATTACAGAAAGACTGCAGCAGACTGCACTTAGCACTCGCTGATTAAAAGGATCCTTTCCAATCCGCCCTTCCCTGAACCTCTCCCCCCAGGGTCCCACACAGGAAATGTTGCTTCACCATTCTTGACATTAACGGCGAATGTTTTTAAAAAATGAAAGAGGAGAGAGGGAAGCGGGGAAATGCATACATTACACCCTTGAGTCATCGCGATGCATTTCTCGGGCATTAGCTCGTGCTTTCACAACTGGTCTTCATCAAAGGGTTTTCATCTGCTCGCCAGCGTGTCATCTGTCCTAACGACTCCCGACGAAGACTCATTCCCCTCGGCGTGATTTATGTTGGCTTATCGTTTCCTCCTTCTCCAGGGGGAGACTGCTCTGCAAGGCAGCTCAGTCCGTGGAGGAATCACCACCAACCAGCAGACTTTCTGTGTTTAGCAAACCAGCTAATGGCTCTGTCCATAAATGACCCCAGTGGGAGGCCACAGGCATCTGCTCACTGTCGACCGTGGAGACTGGATAAGCTGGGGGAGCTCCCGCCCCCAAGAGAAAGCTCTGGGTCTTCTGACAGCTCGTGGACTCACTTCCCATTAGCGTATCTTGGGGGAAGGATTGTGGGGGTCTTCACGCACTACCCAATGCATGGCTTTGGAGGGGCTCCTGGGGCCCCGGGCCCTGTGTGAAGGTTGGGATAAGCGGGATAACAAGCCGCGGTTCCCATGTGGCCTCAGCTCACACAGGGTGGGTGAGGGGAGCCTCACACACACACAGTGAGGCGGGTCCCCGGCCTTGTCTATCTTTCTCCCTAGCGGGTCCACCAGTCCCCATCCTGCGCACGGAGTTGGGTGATGACAAGGCATAACCAGATGCTGAGGGTCAGAGCGCCAGAAGTGGATGTCACAGCCCCTCCGCTGGCCTTGCTCTGTCTCTCTCTCACAGGTGGAACCATCTGGTTGCTTCTCTAAGGCTCCCCAGGTCCCTCCCGGCAGGACTGCTTATTCCCCAGCCTGTCCCTTCCCTTGGGGACCCAGAGGATGAGGACCAGTCTGGACCTTGCAGGCTGCCCACCAGGGTCTGCATCCGGGCTCCCTCCCTGGTCAGGTGCTGCGCCTCCCTTTCCATGCCTGTAAAACAGGGACAGGTGACCGCACGCAGCTCATGGGGGTGGTGTCAGGAGAAACACAGCAACGTGGATGAAAACGCTTAGCACGGATTTATGCTCCAACCACATCAGCTATTCCCATAACCCTTCAGCTCCAGGGCCAACCTGCAACGCAGACGGTCACTTGACCTGGCAACAGTCCCCACTCCTGAGAGCGGTGACAAGCTCCTTCTCCATTTGGGGGCTCAGCCCTCCCCAGGGGGCTGCTTTCTTGCCTCCTGCCCTCCCCTTCTCACCTTGCTCACCGGGTCCACCCTGTGCAGTCCTGTTACTCAGCATGGATCTCAGACTCCCTGAGATCACTCCAGCCCTGGGATGCCAACGAGGGGTACACAGGAGCTGCCAGCTCCCAGGGCACAGGACCACCGGCTGGTCTGCTGTTACATCCCCAGGCTCCCCTGAGCTCCTGGGCCTGCTGACGTCTCCAGTAGCCACTCTTTCCTGCTGGGCATTTTCTCACGTGAGCAGAAACGAGATCAAGCCAATGGACCTCAAAACCATGCCTCTGGGATAACACTGTAATAGACGTAACCCCCTCCCCGACCCTGGACCCCCTCTCTGGAGGCTCAGAGCATGTGCATTCTGGGTATGTTGGCATTTGAGGGCAATGCCATCTGAGCATCACTCTCCAGCCATCAAAAGTGGAGATCAGCTTGGACAGCTTTGGGGTGCTCCTTTTTGGGTTCATCTGCTGACTTCTCCAGCAATGCCTCACTCCCTGGGGTTCCTAACCCAGAGCCCAGCTCAGGGGCAGCCTCACCGCTGACTGCTGCATGCTTGGTGGGGTTCCTTGGTCTCCCCTAGTTACTCGATGAGGGTTTGTGAGGCTTGATAACTGAAATGGTCCTTAGGGAAGCAGAGAGAAAGTGAGAGTGAAAGTGAAGTCGCTCAGTCGTGTCCAACTCTTTGTGACCCCATGGAGTGTAGCCTATCGGGCTTCTCCGTCCATAGGATTTTCCAGGCAAGAGTGCTGGAGTGGATTGCCATTTCCTTCTCCAGGGGATCTTCCCGACCCAGGAATCGAACCCAGGTCTCCCGCATTGCAGGCAGACGCTTTACCCTCTGAGCCACCAGGGAAGCCCCTGGGAAGCAGAGAGAGCTCACTTCTACACCAGGAAATAACCTCAGGTGCAGGAGAACCCAGACTGCATCCTGAGTCAGGTTCACGGCTGCATTCAGCCCCAGCCTCCCTCTGACTCCACCCCCTCAGATGACTCATGGTCTCTTTATAAACATTCATAAGGTGCTGATGGACATGCTATTTGAGTTTAAGGAAACAAACAGCACAGGTTCCCCCCACCCCCGCCCCAGAAAAAAAAACTGATCTGGCAACCCCAGCAGAAAACAAAGGTGTCCATGGGGTCCCAGTCTGTATATAGAACACCCAGACATGGCCTCCCTTGGGCGGGGAGAGTCCCTCAAGACCACAAGCTGCACCATCCCCTTCTCCCTAGCAAAGCTTCTGGCTCCATGAGGGCTGCGTCCAGGAACAGCAGAGTGACTGCAGGGGATGTGGCTCAGGGGTCAGACTAGAGGCGTCTGCACAGAGCAGCGGAGGTCTGGGCAGGGGGTGGAGGGCGTGAGGGGGCACACTGGCAAGAGAATGATGGCATCACCTCTGCCACCGTCACCAGGAGTCACATCCAGGCGGTGTGGACTGTCCAAAGACGTCCTGGGTCAGGAGCGGTGCAGAGGAGAAGGTGGGCACTGGAGGCATCTATGGGGCCCTTACCACTCAGTCCAGGGGCAGCCCCTTCATGTCAGTCCTCCCCAGAGACAGTGGACTTAACCAGCCTGGTCCTCCCTGCACAGGAGCCCTCAGCCCTGCCTCCTGGTCAACTCAGCACAGACACTTAAGAACACTGATGTTCAGATCAAAGTAAATCAAATCAAATTCTTTTTTTTTTTTCTCCCAAGCTCTCAATGACTCCAATGTGCAAGCAGGATGCAGAACCATGGGTTGAACACACAGCAATCTATTTTCTGAATGAATGAACAGACACACATCAAAGCCGGAGGGCCAAGGCCCTGCAACCATGGAGTAAGAACTCCAGTCTACCAGGAACACCGCCCACCTGATCTACCACCTGGAGCTCTTGGTTTAGGTTCCGACTCCACCTCTATCTCAACCACGTGCATTTGGGCAAATGTTCACACCTCCCTGCTCTTGGGGGTCTCCATCTGCAAAATGGACATGATAACCCTGGAGATCCCTTGCATTCATTGTGCCCTCAAGCGCCCAGCACCCCAAGTGTGTGAGACTTGGGTCTGGGTGCTGGGGATTCAGCTGGGCCCCAGACCAGATCTGTTCTCCTAAAGCCTGCTTTCCAGCAGACAATCTCACTTCCCTCTCCCTTCACACTGGAAGGTCTACGAGTCTAGGATTCTACTTCATTTACCTAGGCAATCGCCCAGTTAGAGACACAGAGATGGTACCAAACAAAACAAGAGTAACTGGAAGACAAGTTGCCCTGAGTCATGGGAGGGCCTGAAAGTGATGGAGATGAGGTTAAGTAGGAGCCAGAGGGGATGGGGACATGGTGGATGTATCCAGAAATCTCTTCCATGCTGTTATCAAGATTTCAGAGTCCGGTTCTTTAAGTATCATTTCAGCATATTTATTCCTACCAAGTACTGTTCCCGCAGCTTGGAAAGGGGAGTAACAGTAATGATGATGATAATGAAGGGACTTCCATGGCTTTCAACTCTCCACTCATCCACTCTCAGCAGCTGTCCATGCCCTGCCCCCGCCCCCAGTGCTCCCCGACCTGCTTCTGCCCGAAGCCTTCTCCCCCAGTGCTCCCCGACCTGCTTCTGCCCGAAGCCTTCTCCCCCAGCTCCGCATATATGTCTCTGTGTATGTGCTGCCTTTCAGTGGACAGCGGCCATCTAACCCCGATGTGTCTGCAAAATGCACTGACGCACAACAGCCGCACTCCAAGGACAGACCAGCGGGAATGACGTAAGACAATGATGTCCTAAGGCCAAGATGTTGCCTACACTCACCCCAGTCTTCTCAAACACACACACACACACACAATGCTCGAATAAGTAACCTTGGAGCATCCTCATCGAGTGCAGCTCCGGGATCAAATGCTCTAATTGGACCGAGATGGTTTGTCCGCTGCTTAGGGGAAGCAGAAGCTGCTCTAAGAAACTAACTCCTTCTGATCCAGATAAAACTCAGAACAGAGAAGAGCTTCTCCATGCACACAAGGATCTATTATTTTCCCCAACTTTCTCAGCTTCACGGGAGTGGTAACATACTTCTATGGTGTATTTAAAAAAACACATTTTATTGACTCTCTAAATAAAACTCTATGCACAATAATAAAAGAAAAATGGGGAAATATGACCTGTCATGGCAATCATGTAAGAATTATATTGTATATAAAATACTACAACTGCTTCGTAAAATAACTTTCTCTATCAACCACGGAGATGGCAGGGAAATATAACTGTCCTCATTTTATAGAGGTAAGAATAAAGATCAAGATAAAAATATATAAATGCATAGGTTATAGTTTTAAAAAATCAGCCCCTTCCAAGATTCAACTGAGCAAATGATGACCAGCATTTTTAAGCAGGTGACTTTTTAACCAGAGGTCATGGATTTCTGGACAAAGGGAGGTGCCCTTAGGAGCAAAGAGCCTGGGGACAGCTAGGAAGCCCAACTCCTGCCATATCTGCAAAGGTTAAGGGCGGTCTCAGAGAGGAGATGATTTCTCAGTTTTCACAATGAAAAGACATCAAAAGGATCTTTGACCATCATAGAGTGCATATCTGTATTTATATACATTACACACACACACACACACACACACACATATATATATATCTCCACACATTGGGCTCCAAAATCACTGCAGATGGTGACTGCAACCATGAAATTAAAAGATGCTTGCTCCTTGGAAGAAAAGCTATGACCAAACTAGACAGCATATTAAAAAGCAGAGACATCACTTTGCCGACAAAACTCTGTCTAGTCAAAGCTATGGCTTTTCCAGTAGTCATGTAAGGATGTGAGACTTGGACCATAAAGAAGGCTGAGCAGTGAAATTTGCTTTCAAATTGCATCTGCTTTCAAATTGTGGTGCTGGAAGTCTCTTGAAAGTCTCTTGGACAGCAAGGAGATCAAACCAGTTAATTCTAAAGGAAATCAACCCTGAATATTCATTAGAAGGACCGATGCTGAAGCTGAAACTCCAATACTTTGAATACCTGATGCAAAGAGCCAACTCATTGGAAAAGACCCTAATGCTAGAAAAGATTGCAGGCAGGAGGAGAAGGGGGCGGCAGAGGATGAGATGCTTGGATGGTATCACTGACTCAATGGACACGAGTTTGAGCAACTCTGGGAGGTGGTGAAGACAGGAAAGCCTGGTGTGCTGCAGTCCATGAGGTCGCAAACAGTCGGACATGATTTATTGACAGAACAACACACATCCACACACCATGGAAACAGTCAACTGTCTACTTACAATATTTAATTTGCTAGTTCAGCTACATATTTAAAATGTATTGCATATGTTAACTATTAGTATTGTTTTTTCCATCCTCACATGTCACAAAACACTTTTACTTCAAATTTGTGTCATGCTCAGGGTCTTTCTGAGCCATCCGACAGTTTTGTAGATGTAGCATCTTCACCTGAATCTAAATAGCCAGGGAGTCAGTCACTCTCCCCCAGGCATTTCTTAAACTCCTCCACTTCATCCAAGCTCCACAGGCCCCAGGCTTGATGAATCCCATCAACGCTTGTGTCGCATAACCCTGGGCCTCTGACGCCCACGCAGGACATTCTCCATTTCATTCTCAGCCTAGTAGTCAGGGTACCCTCTTTAAAGGACAAACTGCATTCTATTGCTACTGTGCTTGTGCCTTTCAATGGCTTCCCTCAGCGTACAGGACACAGTCCTGTCAAGGGGCTCGGTGGGGGTCTGTGCTTCGTCAGTCCTGGTGGGCTGCCAGGTCATCCTCCACGCCTCCACTGTCTGGCCTTCAGCCAGCGTCTCCAGCCACAAGCTCCGCCTCACCCGGGCCCGGGTGCCTCCTTCGGCTCAGCCAGAAACTCACCTGGCCACTCCCACAGTTGATGGTGCCTCCAGCCTGTAGGCCTTGCCTGGCCTGTCAAGACCAAGACATCTTTTCTCCTCTCGTGTATACAGAAGAAATAATGGCTCAGTTCATTATTCGTGGACTTCCCTATTTACATCTCGCTGCCTCACGAGCCTGTGAGCTTTCAGGGCACAAGGCTTCTCTTCCTGCATTCCCCACTGCACCCGTGTTTGCACGGTCTTGGCCATGGAGGGGGAGGTAAAAAAATCCTGGTTGAATTAATAGCAGCAGCATCAACTGACACAGAAGGGATACTAATTACATCTCAGGATCTCTGCTAAGTCCTCACACAGACTGTTGCTTTAATTCTTTAAACAAAAGGATAAACTTGGTGATCCCCATTTTATAGACATCAAACTGAGGCTTAGCAAGGTCAATTCCTAAACTCACACAGCACAGCCCGGGTTTCATCAAGATGATCAGATTCCTGGCGGAGTGCTTCCAATTTGTCTAGTAAAATAAATAAGCTTCTTGGATATCCAAGCAAATTTGACACAGAAGAAAAATACTTTAAAAAAAACCCAAAAAACCCCAGAAGGTCTAACAGGACATTTCAGACTCAGTAAAGCTGAACTGTAAGTTCACAAAATGAGCTGTAGCCCTTGGGACTCCAAAAATCCTCTTGTTAAGATTTCTGCAGTTTGTTTACTAAAAAAGCAGCATCACATGTTTCCCGTAATAACAAAAACAGTAAAGTCACTCATTTTCGTTTGTTGGTTGGTTCACATAAAAGTCTCATGCCTGCAACCTGATCTGAGAAAGTAAATGTTTTATGTGGGAAAACGCAATGTTAAGACTTGATACTCGGAGGTGAGCCTGACATCCCCGTTTCTCTGGTTCTCCATCACACTGGCCTCGAGTGATCCTGCATCACTGTCAACACGCGGGCTGGAAGGCAGCACCCCTTCTCCAACCTCCGCTGGTTGACCTCTTCCAGAAAAAGTTTCAAAACCTTCATAGTATGGTTTGATGGGCCAGACACTTAACACCGAAAAAAAAAAATCTTTTTAAACTGAACTGAACTGAACTGAAGCAAACAGAGTTGGCCACATTAGGGGTCATAGGCATCAGTGAACTTAGAGATAAAGGAAAGAAATGTTTACTCTTCAGGTTAAACTAGCAAATCAATGAAAACAGAAGGAGGGATTCTCTCAATTGTCCTTCAAAGACAAACAGATTCACAGAAAAAGAAAGCAGAGTTGTTGTTACTAGAAACAGAGTGTAGGGGATGAGGAGTAGATGAAGGTGGGCAAAAGGTACAAACTTGTTATAAAAGAAACAAGTACTAAGGATGTGATTATACAACACGATAAAGATGATGAACACTGCTGTATATTGTAAATGAAAGGTGTTAAGAGAGTAAAACTTGAGTTCTCATCACAAGGAAAAATTTTTTTGTTTCTTTAATGCTGTATCTAAACGAGATGATAGATGTTTATGACTTATCATGATAATGATGTATGTAAGTCAAATTAAAATTAAAGTCAACGTTAAAAGACACTTTCTTCTTGGAAGGAAAGCTATGACAAACCTAGAAAGCATATTAAAAACCAGAGACATTACTTTGCTGACAAAGGTCTGTCTAATCAAAGCTATGATTTTTCCAGTAGTCATGTACAGATGTGAGAATTGGGCCCCAAGGAGGGTTGAGTGCTGAAGAACTGATGCTTTTGAACTGTGGTGTTGGAGGAGACTCTTGAGAGTCCCTTGGACTGCAAGGAGATCCAACCAGTCAATCCTGAAGGAAATAAACCCTGAATATTCATTGGAAGGACTGATACTGAAGCAAGAACTCCAATAGTTTGGCCACCTAATATGAAGAGACAACTCACTGGAAAAGCCCCTGATGCTGGACAAGATTGAAGGTAAAAGGAAAGGGGGACAACGGAGGATGACATAGTTTAATGGCATCACCAACTCAATGGACATGAGTTTGGGCAAACTCCAGGAGACAGAAAAGGTCAGAGGACCCTGGCGTGCTGTAGTCCATGGGGTTGCAAAGAGTCAGACACGACTCAGAGACTGAAAAACAACAATGATAAGAACAACACCATCGTGGCGAGAAAGACACTGAACACGGAGGCTGCCAAGGCTCTGTTCCCCAGAATAGGGGCCTGCTGTGGGGCAGGAATGGCTTACTGGGCCTCGCTCTGCCCTGATTTAATAATCTGGAAAGATACATTCACCCCCACTCTTCACAACAGCACTGTTTACAATTGCCAGACCCAGAAATAACGTAAGTGTGTATCAACAGATAAATGGAAAAAGCAAACATGTTACATACAGACAATGGAATATTCAGTTCAGTTCAGTCACTCAGTCATGTCTGACTCTTTGCAACCCCATGAATCACAGCACGCCAGGCCTCCCTGTCCATCACCAACTCCCGGAGTTCACTCAGACTCACGTCCATCGAGTCGGTGATGCCATCCAGCCATCTCATCCTCTGTTGTCCCCTTCTCCTCCTGCCCCCAATTCCTCCCAGCATCAGAGTCTTTTCCAATGAGTCAACTCTTCACATGAGGTGGCCAAAGTACTGGAGTTTCAGCTTTAGCATCATTCCTTCCAAAGAAATCCCAGGGCTGATCTCCTTCAGAATGGACTGGTTGGATCTCCTTGCAGTCCAAGGGACTCTCAAGAGTCTTCTCCAACACCACAGTTCAGAAGCATCAATTTTTCGGCGCTCAGCCTTCTTCACAGTCCAACTCTCACATCCATACATGACCACAGGAAAAACCATAGCCTTGACTAGACGGACCTTTGTTGGCAAAGTGATGTCTCTGCTTTTGAATATGCCATCTAGGTTTGTCATAACTTTCCTTCCAAGGAGTAAGCATCTTTTAATTTCATGGCTGCAGTCACCATCTTCATTGATTTTGGAGCCCCCCCAAAATAAAGTCTGACACTGTTTCCACTGTTTCCCCATCTATTTGCCATGAAGTGATGCAACCGGATGCCATGATCTTCATTTTCTGAATGTTGAGCTTTAAGCCAACTTTTTCACTATCCACTTTCACTTTCATCAAGAGGCTTTTGAGTTCCTCTTCACTTTCTGCCATAAGGGTGGTGTTATCTGCATATCTGAGGTTATTGATATTTCTCCCGGCAATCTTGATTCCAGCTTGTGCTTCTTCCAGTCCAGCGTTTCTCATGATGTACTCTGCATAGAAGTTAAATAAGCAGGGTGACAATATACAGCCTTGACAAACTCCTTTTCCTATTTGGAACCAGTCTGTTGTTCCATGTCCAGTTCTAACTGTTGCTTGCTGACCTGCATACAGATTTCTCAAGAGGCAGGTCAGGTGGTCTGGTATTCCCATCTCTTTCAGAATATTACTCCATCATAAAAAGGAATGAAATGTTGCCATTTGCAGGAGCATGGATGGACTTGAAGGACATTATGCTCAGTGACACAACTGACAGAGAATGATATATACTGTATGATGTCACTTATATGCAGAATCTAAAAAATACGACAAAGTAGTGAATATAATGAAAAAGAAACCGACTCACAGGTATAGACAGCTAGTGGTTAACAATGGCGGGGCACTGAAGGGTGGGAGAGCAGGAGGTGTAAAGTATTGGGGACAAGACAGGCTCAAGGACACACTGGACAACACAGGGAATATAGACAATATTCTGTAATAACTTCAAATGAAGCAACCTTTCAAAACTGTATACATTTTTAAAAATTTTTTAGTTAAAAAAATTTAAAAGCCAACTTATTGAGCATGTTTTATACCAGGCACTGGACAAAATGCCCCATGAGAACCACACAATTTAATCCACCCCAAATCTAGCAGGTATTATCCCCATTTTATAGATGAGGAAATTGAGGTTCAGAGAAGTTATTTGTTTGACCAATGTCTCACAAAGAGTACGTAGTGTGGAACCTTTGAGTCCCACCTATCCCCCGAGGGCTGTGGCTTAGTTTACCTGACCGCCTGCCCCCGACTTCCCACCATGCTCCTCTGGATGGCCCCTTCTCCTGTCCTGATCACAGACGTGACTTTCCCAGGGCTTCTGAGAATGAATTCCAACTTAGATGTCTGTCACATATGAGTTGGATCACTGTGACTCAGACCTCATGAGCTATGTCAGGAATAATTTTTGGATGTGCCAAGTCAAGACGACCTCCCTGGAGTCATGGTCCAGGCTTTGAGGTTAGCTGCCATCCCAGGAGACCAGGGGCACCCTCGATAAAGGCATCAACACTTCTGCCATTCATGTGGCTTAACTACTGAGTCTTCCATGCTCTGCTATCCAGGTCTGTCCTGGGAAAGTAGAATAGATGACCAGGAGCCAGCGCTTCAAGCTGCCTGCTGAATTATCTGTGCTCACAGGCAAACCTGGATGTAAACTGCATTTGAAAAGTTGATCTCCATTCCTGCCTGGGAGTCTCATAAATCAAAAATGGTCAGTGTTTACAGCAGGGCCAAAGGGAGAGCTTTGGGGCTGGGACAGCCCCAAACACTTAAAAATTCTATATGGGAACCAAGAAAACTTCATGTGAGGACAGGAGATTGGAGGAACTAATCGCTGATTTTCATCTGGTTCTCATTTAGAAAAATTGGACTACTGGGGAAAAGGGTAAAAAGAAAAACTGGAAGAAAAAAACTGTTTAAAGGCAAGTAGAGCCCTCATTCTGGACATGTACAGGTTTATATTCAGAAGTCTACTCTTTCCTTAAGGCCAGTTAATTGTCCCGATAGCTGGTCAGCTGTGAAGGAGGTGCCATAAAAAACAGACAGACAATGGGGGATTATGGCCACAGTACCAGAGAGAAGGACTTCCCTGATAGCTTAGCTGGTAAAGAATCCTCCTGAAATGCAAGAGACCCCAGTTTGATTCCTGGTTCAGGAAGATCCCTCGGAGAAGGGATCAGTTCAGTTTAGTTGCTCAGTCGTGTCCGACTCTCTGCAACCCCATAGACTCCAGCACGCCAGGCTTCACTCTCCATCACCGACTCACGAAGCTTGCTCAAGGATAGGGATAGGCTACCCATTGCAGTATTCTTGGGCTTCCCTGGTGGCTCAGAAGGTAAAGAATCTGCCTACAATGTGAAAGACCTGGGTTCGATCCCTGGGTTGGGAAGATTTCCTGGAGGAGGGCATGGCAACCCACTCCAGTATTCTTGCCTGAAGAATCCCATGGACAGAGGAGCCTGGCGGGCTACGGTCCATGTGGTTGCAAAGAGTCAGACACGGCTGAGCAACTAGTAAGCACAGCGCGCAATACCCCAGAGAGAAGAACTATCACTCAAACCCGGAGATCATCGGCCCCAAGACAGATGGGTTTGCTTTGGTGGTGCTGTGATGACATCTGCCTTGTCATGACGCACCAAAGGCACCATGACAGAAACAGCATCCACACATCACACCGGAAAATACACAATGTGCTGTGTGTCGTACCATTTATATATTTATGTAGATGTGTCACAGTTCATACACACACACATACACACATAGAACACATATTGGTAACTTTGAAGCAACTAAGATTATACGTAGAAAAAGGCAAATGTTATGCAATTCTTTGGAGAAGAAGGCAGGACAAGGACTAGCAGGGGAAGAGCAGTATATTATCTATCTAATTTCCCTATTACATTAATCAGAAATCCTAATTTATCAATACCCCGTAAGGGATATTTGTTTTAAATCAATTCAAACCAGCCTGTCCTCTGCTGGTCTGTTAAATGCAGGTGCGTCAAAGATTGAAAAGGACAGGAATTCTGTTTCATCTTTGTATCTCAGCCGCCCCCCCAACACAGTGTCTGAAACATTGTTCATTGAGTGGGTGAACGAATTAACAAACAAAAATGAATAAAGGGGAGGGAGGTGGGAAGGGGGTTCAGGATTGGGAACACGTGTACACCCGTGGCGGATTCATGTTGATGTATGGCAAAACCAATACAATACTGTAAAGTACTTTAGCCTCTAATTAAAATAAATAAATTTAAATTAAAAAAAAAAAGTGTGTATGTGCTACGGACAGCTTCAAGTACTTTAAAATGCAAAAATTAAAAACAGCAGAATGTACTTTTGATCAAAAGTCTTTCTCTCCATTAACAAAAAAGGTTTGACAAAATTTTTAATACTCAACATGTTGGAAGGAAATGACATTCAAATCCTATCTTCCAAGGAGCCCTAACTTCTATTTCTAAATCAAAATACACAGACTGCTTTCAGGTCACAAGTCATGTTTACACTGTTGTAGAATTTTCTTTTTTTAAGTCACTGAAAATATAGCCTGAATGAAGAGATTTTTCTAAACATAGCACATTGTCACTGGTTCAACCTAACAAAGTGAACCACTGCATTTTATAACAACTGATATTTATGTAGCATATTATATAATGTGTTTGTTATGCATAACTGTACTTATGTGTGTTCTGTCAGTATAGAAATTTAATTACAAATACATTCTGAAAAAATCTCACCCTTTATATAATATTCATGCTTGCTTTCAATAATTCCACTTACAAGAATCCCATGCCAATGATTAAAGAAAAAAGATGTTAATTCATCAAAATGTTTAGCCAGTTCTTGTCCCTTGGCAACAGTTTTCCTGGTAGCTCAGCTGGAATGCAGAAGACTCTGTTTTGATCCCTGGGTTGGGAAGATCCCCCGGAGAAGGGAAAAGCTACCCACTTTAGTATCCTGGCCTGGAGAATTCCATGGACTGTATAGTCCATGAGGTTGCAAAGAGTTGGATGTGACTCAGCAGCTTTCACTTTCGCTTTTTTTCCCCATGACAGAGCCCTCTGCAAAGCAATTAGGATTTCTAACGAAGGTGGTCAGAAAGGAAGGAGGAGACAAACGTGATCAAAAGAAAGCCATGCAACAGCTCTTTGTGGACAAAAAAATGGATAGGTTTTGCCTCAAAAAAAAAAAAAGTGTTTAATTTTCAGTATTATATAGAAGAGTATAAGGAGTAATGCAATCAAGTCATAAGCATCACTTTATTTGGTAAAATAATTTATTTGACTCATAATTTAAATATATGTATTAAATGGTAGGAATAGTACTTGTAATACTTTTAACATCATTATTCATTTTTTCCATTTAACCAGCCTCCTAACATTCTATATATTCTGTCAACATTAATGGTACAATAGGATCAGGACTTTACTAAAAATATGAATAGTTCTTTACTTTGTGAAAACTTCAAATAAAAACCATATCCCAGAGCTCCCAGGGGAAGCTTTGTGGCATGAGATTTGTCAGATGGGTGCTGCTTGGCCGCCAACAGAGCACAGAGGGATTCTCCACTGGAGCCTGTCAGATTTTTCAAACAAAACCAAGAAACTGACCAACAAAATCCTTGAGGCCAGGGGAGACTGAAGAGACGGCCTTCGAAGGCCTGTGAAAATAACTCTCTGCTTAAATAAATCATCTCCCCAAATAATCTCCCTGCTGCGTAAGCTGGCTTTATATCATCTTCTATCTGCCACATGTTTTTCATAAGGAAGAAAGGCATAAAAAAATAAAGAAACTCTTGTTCTCCACTTATGTTAAATCCACTTTAGCCCACAGTGAAATCCGCCAGCACACTGGGAGGAGAGAAGTGACTGTTTCATAACATCTTTAGATAAAGGTCCTCTTGCTACTCTTCTCAGGCATACCTGTACAAGTGTGGCTAGCCTCTGCATCTTTTCAGACCTCGGGTTTTTGAGGAATTTGCTGCTATTTTCCTTCAGTCAGTCAGTTCAGTCGCTCAGTCATGTCTGACTTTTTGTGATCCCATGGACTGCAGCATGCCAGGGTTCCCTGTCCATCACCAACTCCCGGAGCTTGCAAAAACTCATGTCCTTTGAATCGGTGACACCATCCAACCATCTCATCCTGTGTCGTCCCCTTCTCCTGCTGCCTTCAATCTTTCCCGGCATCAGGGTCTTTTCCAAGGAGTCAGCTCTTCTCATCAAGTGGCCAAAGTATTGGAGTTTTAGCTTTAGCATCAATCTTTCTAATGAATATTCAGGACTGATTTCCTTTAGGACTGACTGGTTTGATCTCCTTGCAGTCCAAGGGACTTTCCAACACCACAGTTCAAAAGCGTCAATTCTTTGGTGTTCATCTTTCTTTATAGTCCAACACTCACATCCATACATGACTACTCAAAAAACCGTAACTTTGACTAGACAGACCTTTGTAGGCAAAGTAATGTCTCTGCTTTTTAACATGCTGTCTAAGTTGGTCATAGCTTTTCTTCCAAGGAACGTCTTTTAATTTCAAGGCTGCAGTCACCATCTGCAGTGATTTTGGAGCCTAAAAAAACAAAGTCTCTCACTGTTTCCATTGTTTCCCCATCTATTCATCATGAAGTGATGCAACCGGATACCATGATCTTAGTTTTCTGAATGTTGAGCTTTAAGCCAACTTTTTCACTCTCCTCTTTCACTATCAACAAGAGGCTATTTAGTTCCTCCTTGCTTTCTGACATAAGGGTGGTGTCATCTGAGTATCTGAGGTTATGGATATTTCTCCCAGAAATCTTGATTCCAGCATCTGCTTCATCCAGCCTGGCATTTCCCATGATGTACCCATGATGTAGAAGTTAAATAAGCAGGGTGACAACATACAGCCTTGACGTACCCCTTTCCCTATTTGGAACCAGTATGTTGTTCCATGTCCAGTTCTAACTATTGCTTCTTGGCCTGCATACAGATTTCTCAGGAAACAGGTCAGATGGTCTGGTATTCCCATCTCTTGAAGAGTTTTCCAGTTTGTTGTGATTCACACAGTCAAGGCTTTGGCATAGTCAATAAAGCAGAAGTAGGTATTTTTCTGGAACTCTCTTGCTTTCTTGATGATCCAACAGATGTTGGCAATTTGATCTCTGGTTCCTCTGCCCTTTCTAAATCCAGCTTAAACATCTGGGAGTTCAGAGTTCACATACTATTGAAGCCTGGCTTAGAGAATTTTGAGCATTACTTTGCTAGTTTGTAAGATGAGTGCAGTTATGCAGTAGTTTGAGGATTCTTTGGCATTGCCTTTCTTTGGGATCGGAATGAAAACTGACCTTTTCCAGTCCTGTGGCCACTGTTGAGTTTTTCAAATTTTCTGGCATATTGAGTGCAGCACCTTCACAGCTTCATCGTTTAGGATTTGAAATAGTTCAACTGGAATTCCATCACCTCCACTAGCTTTGTTTATAGTGATGCATCCTAAGGCCTACTTCTCTTCAAATTTCAGGATGTCTGGCTCTGGGTGAGTGATCGCACCATCATGGTTGTCTGTGTCATGAAGATCTCTTATGTATAGTTATTTTGTGTATTCTTGCCACCTCTTAATGTCTTCTGCTTCTGTTCGGTCCATACCATTTTTGTCCTTTATTGTGCCCATCTTTGCAAGAAATGTTCCCTTGGTATGTCTAATTTTGTTGAAGAGATCTCTAGTCTTTCCCATTTCTATTTTTCTATTGTTTCTATTTCCCATTCTATTTTCCTTCACTGGGACTAAATCTGCTTGGCCAATGAAACCGTTGCTTTAACTTGCCTTTGTGGTTGGCATGGAAACAGCCCTTAAAGCAACAGGCGATGTCTGGACTCCAATCTGGTTTTCCTGCCAGCCACACTAGGACCAGTTCCTGCTTTCCTACTCTAACTCCTGGGCGTCTGCTTCCACACAGGACACTGGGATGAATTTGATTTTAAAAGGAGAACAACAACAACAACAAACAAACAAACAAAAAACAACAAGAAAAAAAATACAAGGAGAACAAAATCATGGTCTCGATAGAGTGGTTTCAGAGCCAGGCTTATGTCCTGCACTCCAGCAGCTGCTCAGGGACAGGCTTTCAGGACTCTTCTGCACCCCCATGGAGTCTGTCACAAATCTGGGTGTCACAAGGGTCCATGGAGTGAACATCCAAGAGTGAGGGGCTCAATTTGGGGAACACAGTGGCTACCAACAGGCAAAGCACAGCAGTGATCAGCAGTGTTCCCCAAACAGTGTATCCTGCTTTTTATCTCAGTGCATGCAAGCGTGCATGCTAGGTCGCTTCAGTCGTGTCTGACTCTTTGTGACCCCATGGACTGTAGCCCATCAGGCTTCTCTGTCCATGGGATTCTCCAGGCAAGAGTACTGGAGTGGGCTGCCACTCCCTCCTCCAGGTTATCTTCCCGACCCAGGGATCAAACCTGCATCTTTTATGTCTGCTGCATTGGCAGGCGGGTTCTTTACCACTAGCACCACCTGGAAAGCCCCTTTTACTTCGGACCTTGGGATAAACCAATAGTTGGTGGAGGAAAGTTCTTCTCTAGGATTCCAGCTAACAAAGAAAGGAACAACACAATTAGAACATCACCCCTTAGCTAGACCGAAAGAGAAAACTAGGCATTTATTGTTAATGCTCACTGATTCTGGCATTTAAAGTTTGTGAACCTTTATAATGGAAGCGTTGGAATAATCCCTGAAGCCAGTGCTCTATCCAACATCGCAAACAAGAGACAAGCAGAGCTCATGGAACTCCTGACGTGAAGCAAGAAAGGGTCACAACACCCCCACGATGCAGTCCTGCTGAAAAATCAGAACCTGCATCTGCTCAAGGCTGTAGCTCTAACTTCCGGCTGACAGAAAACACAGGGATCAGAGGAATGGCAAGATGACGATATGGGGATGAAACCAGCAAAATCAGAAATGTGGAGAATTCTACCTGGGTTCACTCACAAGGCTTAAAAGATTTCAGTGGCAAGAATTAAAAAATGGAACCAGGAACCTATGTATTAAAAAAAAAGAGAGAGAGAGATTTAGATGTAGCAACCAAATGCAACATGGGAACTGTGTGTATATCCTGCCTGAAATTATCTAATGGCCGAAAAGTGTTTCAAGCTCTCTTTAGAGTTAATTTTATTTACTGTCTCGTATGATCAATGAAGAGTCATTATGTCACACAAAGAAAAGCATCGTGGCCTTTCTGTTGCGGTCATGACAGTGAGAAAAGGATAAGACGCTTGCCACAGATACACCAGCCTGCACAGCACCTGCACAGAACCATCCCTGGCCACGCAGCGGGGAAGGAGACAGTGAAAACACAACCACAAAGCCAGCACCAGCTCTCCTCTCGGCCACCAGAGACCATCTGGAAATGGCTGGCATGACCATCATTATCCATTTTGGATACAGTTCTGGAGAGCAACGCCAAGCAGAGTTTTCATCAGAAAATCATAAACCCACAGCACAAGAAGCGAAAGACTGCAAGTGACGTAATTAAATGTGGGGACCCACTTCCACATCAAATGCCCTTTTCAAGTCCTTCTAACTTCACAGACGGTGCTCAAGGCTGCCACACTCTCAAATTGGCACCCTGAGGGGCACCACTTTGAAAAGGTTGATCTTAACAGGGTTGGGCACTTTAAAGTTAAGTCAGGTTGGAGAAACAAAATCTCTAAAAATGGTGTTCTGACCTTTTCCAATGTCTGCAAAACTGGAAAGACTGGCATGAGGAGGGAAACTCAAAGGAATTTAGTTCTTATTCAGGGAACAAAATTTAGCCCAATTAGAAAGATCTTAAATGTTAACGCTGAAAGATTTTACCTGAAATTGGAAGGAGTCTGGTCTAGTTAGAAGACCTCTGACAGCTGTGTGCACGCGTGCTAAGTCGCTTCAGTCGTGTCCAACTCTTTATGACCCTATGGAATGTAGCCTGACAGGCTCCTCTTCCATAGGATTCTCCAGGCAAGAATACTGGACTGGGTTTCCATGTCCTCTTCCAGGGGGCCTTCCTGACCCAGGGATCGAACCTGAGTCTCCTGCATTGACAGGCAAGTTCTTTGCCACTAGCACCACCTGAGAAGCCCCATAGTGGAGCGTAGCTGGCGTCAATTCCACAAGTCTACAGCCACACTTAGAGAATGTTCTCCCTTTCTTTTCCCCCTTCATCAAAATGTAGAGGTGACTCCTCTGGTGTGGCCCAATTCCTTAAACTGAGGGATGAAGATGCTGAAGGGGTGTGTGACTCCCTGCAGGAAAGAACATTCCCAGGGCCCATGCATCAGCCAAGACAGAAACCCCAAACTGGAAGGGGTTGGCCAGTGGGTGTTTCCTGCCAATCCCAGCAAGTCCAACAGACCCTCCCACCGTGCTGGAAATGTTCCTACAGCCATGGGTGACTACAGAGCACTTGAACTGTGGCTCACGTGACCGAGGAAATACAGCTTTAATCTTTTAAGATTGATTTAAAGAGCTGCATGTGGCCAACGGCTAGTCAATTAAAGTATGAATATAACTCCTTGCAGAATACATTAGAAATACTGATCCCCAAGCCTGATCACTGGGGCTTGTAGTTCCAGAGAAGTGAGGCCAAGCATCTGCCTTTGGAATGAGCTCCCCAGGTGGTCCTGATGCTGGTGGTCCCCCCAAATGCCCCAGACTTGAAGGAGGGCAAGAGCCTATGTGTGGGCTCCAGATGGAGGGCCCACCCACTGCATGGAATTGGGCTTGGGAGTAAGCCAGGAGGCCACAGGATTCCTCGCTTGACTCCCATCTGGATGTTACATGAAGTACTGTCACTGCCTTGGGCTGGGCAGGTATCGAGATACACTCAGGGCCATGGCCGATGTCTCATGATGTTCCACTGCGGCTGGTGCTCTCCAGCTCACAGCCCCCAACCACTGCTGCAAACACTCACGGATCCCAAAGAAATGCCAGGTCCAACTCCACCTGAGCACCCTCTCAGGTCACCTCCAGACTGGATTCTGTGAGGCCCAAGTGTCTACCCTCCTCCAAGGCTCAGAGGACCATTCCCGCCATGATCCGTATCCTTCTGTCCCTGACTCCAGCTCAGAGGGCAAGCTCTTGGTCCTTTCCTAGGGTTCTCTATTCCAATCAAAAATCATCACTGTTCTGGCAAACTATATTTAAGAATTATCATTGACATCTTCCCTTTCATTAACCGCTCATTTGATGGCCCATCAGTTTCTGTCCATTCTCCCTCCAGAACAGTTCTGATTTACCCCCTTCTATGAAAGTCATTGCTCTGCTTACAGGCCTTGCCTCCATGAGGCACTGTGGTCCTTAGGAGAAAATACAAGGTCTTACCTCGGAGCCCAAGGTCCCACCTGGACTGGTCTCCACTCCTCTCTCCGCATCTCCCTCCTGCTCACTAACACACTGATGTTCATTTCTGAAACACTTCAGTATTCCTTTCCCTGCCCTTGGGACGTTCAGTATGCTCATCCTTATCTTCAGAACCCTCTACGCCTGCTCTCCTAGGCCTGGCTCACCTCTCTTCACGCACAGCTTAGATACTGCTTCTTTACCTGGCTTCCTTCCCTAGGCCAGGATGGGCTTCCTGCTTGTCTTTGTAGCTCTCAGCACCACTGCCATTCTGTATTGCCTTGTGGTAACCTGTTTAGCACTGGGCTCCTTGACTGACCTCCAGGAGGACAAGGACTTGACCTTGTTGACGACTCTATTGCCAGGGCCAACAGTAGCTTCTGGTACAAAATAAATGTGCTAAAAATAGAGCTGCCACATGCTCCTGCAACCTCACTCCTGGGCATATATCCGGACAAAACTATAATTCAAAGAGATACACGCAGCACTATTTACAATAGCCAAGATATGCAAATAACCTAAATGTCCATCGACAGATGAGTGGATCAGGGAAATGTGGTGCATATGTACAGTGGACTATTACTCAGCCGTAACAAGAAAGAAAGAATGCCGTTTGCAGCAGTATGGGTGCAACTCGAGATGATGGTACTAAGTGAAGTAAGTCAGAAAGAGGAAGATCAATACCATACGACATCCCTTATACGTGGAATCTAAAATACGGCGCAAATGAACTTATCTATGAAACAGACAAAGAGATCAAACTTGTGGTTGCCAAGTGGGGGCACTGGGGAGGGACAGATTGGGAGCTTGTGATTAGCAGATGCAAACTATTATATAGAGAATGGATAAACAACAAGATCTGACTGTATAGCACAGAGGACTATGTTCAATACCCCGTCATAAACCATAATGGAAAAGAATATGAAAAAGAGTATATATACATGTACAACTGAATCACTTTTCTATACGGCAGAAGTTAACACCACACTGTAAATCAACTATATTTCAATAAAATAAATTAGAAAAATAAAAATAAATGTGAAAAAAATGACTAAAAAAAATAAAGGGTTTCATTGACTTCTTTTTGATTACTATTAGGAATCATTTAAATTAATGAAGACCCTGATAAAGATTTATGAATGGTGCAAGGGAAGCTGAGGGATAAAAACATAAGATGAGATAGTAAAGTTTTTGTAACACAGTTTTGCCATTAGTTTAGTCAGTAATTAGAACACCAGGCAAATTAAGCCTAAAGGTTCTGACAGGCAGGTGAGGCTTCTTCTGCCAGAGCAGAAATGGAAATAAATAGCACTCTGCATGCAGACAAAGATGTGAAAATTCTAATTCCCGAGGATGTCAAGATTGTGAAATTAAGACCACGACAGCAACAGGAAGCCAAAGGAGCAGCACATAAATCCCTTGCAGCTCTTGTCGGAATTGAGATGTTCAGACGGCCTCAAGACTCGTGGGTAAAGATGAGGCTTAACCGGATCTCCATTGATTTAGGACACTTCAGACAGGACATAGTGCTGGTGAACCCAAGGGTATAACTGGGTGAAATAAGTAATCTCACTGGATCCACAAGAGTATGTCATGAACCACTCAAATCCAATCATCGAAAAGAGCTTGAGCTCTAACCTCTTGGTACTGACTGTACACAGACTTTTATTCCATTCTGCAGATGAGGAAATGGAGAGGGTATATGTATTAATAGATTGTTGTCGGAAGCAAAACTGGGTTTCAGAACCTGGCTCCCGTCTCCCAACCCAGCATCCTTTCCAGAACTTTCTCCTTGAGAAGGTAGTTTCTCTCACCACCCAGGACAGAACTTATCGTCCTGCTGACTCACCCCTGCCTGGCCCAGGCTCTCCACATCCTGTCATTTGCCTTCGATATATGCTCAGAGAGCGCCCGCAACAGGCCAAGCCATGTGGAAGGGGACGGAGGAGGAAGTAAAGACCCCGCCCCTGACCTTGAAGACATGTCTGGCTGATGGGACAGGTAATGAATGTCCGAGCGTGGAGACCAGTGGCAAGCAGCTCTCAAACACCCAGCCTGAAATTGTGCAGGGGTCAGGGTTCTGCCTGTGACCTGATCAGGGTCCCACACAGCAGAACGGTGCCCCACCCGGTCCAGGACCCATCTCCCACCTGGGTGACCTGCGCACCCTGAAGGCAGCACCTTTCAGGAGCCGCATCACCTCAGGGGCTCACACTGAATTTGAAGGTCTCATTCGCAAGAACACCTAGTCAATTTCTTTCTGAACTTACCGAGTTTATTTATTTCTTTCTTTCTGTTAACCCAAGAAAAGGACTTTACATTTATCCCCATGATGGGTGGGAGGTTCAAAAGGGAGGGGACATATGTACACCTCTGGCTGATTCATGTTGAGGTTTGACAGGAAATAACAAAATTCTGTAAAGCAATTATCCTTCAAAAAAAAAAAAAAAACTAAAATAAAAGTCTCATCTTGTTAATTTTGGCCCATTTATCCAAACCGCTGAAATCTCCATAATCTAGATTCTGCCACGCAGAGCGCAGTGACCCTGAACCAGCTTTGCATTGCCAAGAAACGTGCCCAGCACACCTATCGTGTCTTCACAGCGATGGGCTGACAATTGTTGGGCCAGGATGAGGCCGTGTACACAGCCCGAAGGCCGCTGACAGCTATCTCAGTCCAGCTGTCCAGCACGATTTGGTTCAACCTGAACAACGGATGGGTATCCTCTGGTGGTTATTCAGCCAAACGCGAATCCCCTCAGTCCTACCAGGCACTACCTGCCTTTTTCTACCCTACAGAGTGATATTCTGAGATACTCTCCGATAAATGCCTTCTCAAATATTCATGCCCAGGCTTGGCAAATTGAAAGCGCTCCTTTCTGCAACTGTTTCAGAGTGAGTATTAATTAGAGCTGCTCCTTAAGAAATATCTGGAACTATTCCAGACAGAAGAAAAGTCAATGCCAAAGTTCTGCTAGCTCAGCGACACCCCACGTATAGATCAAGTGGCCGTGGACTTCCCCAGGCAACTGCCTTCACTCACTGGCGGACGGGGCTTGGAAACAGAAAGCTCAGTGGGTCTGAGATACGCAGGGGGTGTGATCTACCGCCATCAGTTTCCATTATCCTAAACTGGAAAAGCGCATGTCTAAGCTGGCCCACCTGTCCAATAAAGCATTTTGATCAAAGATGCAGATGCACAGAGCACCTGTTTGAGGAATGGCCTGGGTGTCCATGGGGATCCAGCAGAGTTATGGAACTTCACAAAGTGGGTCCCCGCCGTTCTAGAGGCAGACAGCAACACTGTGAAAAATGCTTCTCCGGGGAAGCTTTGAGTTTCTTTAAACATTCAATTATAGCTCTACAAACACAGATTTGAAATGAACAGCATCTGATCTTTGCACAAATTAGAGATGCTAGAAGGAAAATAAAATAGATTCTCCTAACAATCAAGTAATACAAATCAGCCCTGCTTCATGAAAAAATCGGTTTACACCAAGTCTGGGAGTGGGGTTACTTAGGTGACTCCCTTTTCGCATTTATTTTAGATGATGACTTTTATGATTGGAGGCACTGAGGGAACTTTATTTTGGTTCTGATTTTTAAGCAGGTTTTAAATTAAAATAGATTTCTGGATATAGTCCGTGGGTACAGGTTTTTAGCCCCGGGAAAGCTGCTGGAGGCCTTGCTAACATCCACTGTTTCCTTTTGCTGAATAGGAAACACTTCAACATTCCTCATTACAACTATTTTCAGTTTTTACAGAAGCTTTTTTTCCTTCAAATTAAAAAGTTTTCCTAATTTTAAGGATAATTTCTTGTAAAATATTGAGAAAGTAAATATCCAAATCTTTGTGGCATTCATGGACACAAGTGTAACCTTAAGATAAAAACTGAATATCATGTAAAGTAACAGGCTGTTCACACTGACTATATTATCAACAGTTTTTACATTAATAAAAATCTCCATTATCATCTTTAGCTGTACTGCTGCATAGCGCTCTATTTCATAGCTGAGTCATGACTTATTTAATCAATCTCCTATGGACATACTTTTAGGTATAACATTCTGCAATGAACATCCTTAGACCCGGGCTGACTCTCCACTGTGGGCTCTGAAGCAAGGTACCAACCAGGCTCCTTCTGATTGCTCAGGCTCTATGTTCTGTTGGTTGTGAAAATTTACATTTATTTTGCTTTCTTGCACATTTATCTCTGCTTCATTTGGATAAATTCTTCATTTGGATCTATTGGGCCAAAGGCTATGTAAATTAAAAATTCTACTTTACACTGGATGGTTGATCATCTTCTGGGCCTGACAAATAGCCATAGCATACATGCATTTCATTCTATCTGTAACATTGTAGAATATTTTTGGTATTCCTCATTTCAACAGTGAAGTTCTTATGAGACAGGCATGCCACTTTTTTCAAAAAATTTGTTACACTAAAATATTTGGAGGGAAGTGGATTATTAATAAAATAGTCACATTCCCATGCTTTAGTTTTGAAAATGCTATTCTTAATAAAATGAAATTTCCAGTTAGTGTAAGTAGTGTAATTAAAATCAAGCTATACAATGTCATGTGTGCTAAGTTGCTTCAGTGTCCAGCTCTCTGTGACCCTATGGACGGTAGCCTACCAGGCTCCTCTGAACACAGGATTCTCCAGGCAAGAATACTGGAGTGGGTTGCCATGGCCTCTTCCAGGGGATCTTCCTGACCCAGAGACTGAACCTGCATCTCTTATGTCTCCTGCATTGGCAGGCAGCTTCTTTCCCCTAGCGCCATGGGAAGCCCTATACAATGGCAGAGGGGCACAAAAGCTGTCTCCATACACTCTTCTAAACATACTTTGACAGTGAAGTTGGGAAAAGAAATAAATCAAGAAGAGAAAGTTTTATGTTGACAGCTTTTCTAATTCTGAGATTATCTTCTGATAGGCCCAGACTTGGCAGTGGGCAAATTAAGGCACCTCTAAAACGTTCTTTTATACAAATTAGCCACTGTGTAGTTGTCAGCATGGACTATCGTACCCACCTTAATGGAAGGTAAGTCATTTTCAAAGGGAACCATGAAGAAGGCTATCAAGTCACTTTACAGACTCAGAACCAGATGGGCTGTAAGAAATGCATTCCTATATGGGAAAGGACTTCCATTAGAAAGCTAAATGAAGAAGAATATCAGATTACACACAGACTACGATATCAAAGAGGCAGAGACTCATTCATAAGAAAAAAAATTCTATGCAAACATTCACCAAAGTACTACCCAGGGTTGTGCTTGGTAGTAGAAGTATTTTGGGGGGTTGGGGAAGCTCTTGATTTTTTTCCCCCTATGCTGCTGCTGCTGCTAAGTCGCTTCAGTCGTGTCCGACTCTGTGCAACCCCATAGACGGCAGCCCACCAGGCTCCCCCGTCCCTGGGATTCTCCAGGCAAGAACACTGGAGTGGGTTTCCATTTCCTTCTCCAATGCATGAAAGTGAAAAGTGAAAGTGAAGTTGCTGTCGTGTCCGACTCTAGCGACCCCATGGACTGCAGCCTACCAGGCTCCTCCATCCATGGGATTTTCCAGGCAAAAGTACTGGAGTGGGGTGCCATTGCCTTCAATTTTTTTGCATTGGATACATACTCCTTTTAGAGTGAAAACTAACTTGAGGTTTATATTGAGTCAATTTCCATTCCTCTATCTGCAGCCCTAAAATCATGCAAAGGTGCAGGCTCATTCTCACTCTTGCCACTGACCACATTCCTCCACCAGGCTAATAATAGTTGCAACAAAGACACTTCCCAAATCCAGCTGCCAATCCTAAAACCCCATCAAGGTATACATCACCACCAAAAGCCTGATTTTCTTTTGCTCTTTCAAGGAATACCTAGCTCTGTCCACTGTGATATTTTCAAAACCACATCCAAAGAGTAGGGACACAAATTAAAACGTCCTATGATATTCTTATATGAAAAAAAGAGCATGACAGTAGTTTGCTAAGAGAGACATACCAAAAGCAATATTCGGGTTTCCACTCAACCCTCTGATTATCCAAGATGTGTGGCTGAACTTCTTTATTAAGATGACCAAGTCACAAGAAAAGCTAAAAACTCATCATGTACTACTGCTCACAAAATGCCAAGAGGCAGGCTGTACATCCCAAGAAGCAGGCTATGCTATTCTACATATATTCATTTGAAACACATGTATTTGTAATATATATTCACCTGCACTTCAAAATTTATCTGTTTGTTTATTATTGCTGTGGGCCACAGTGTCAGATACTGAATGTGAGAACTGGCCATTCATGAACCCGTTCATCCAATTTGCTAAGGACCCTCAAACCGAAGCACCAATGTAAGGAAGTGATCTCACTCATTTACACAGAGATGCTGAGTCAGATTTCCGTGACGCAATATCTCTGGCAGAACTCGTTGCAACGAAGCTGTCTGACCTATACCGTCATTTCTACGAAAAATCAGCATTTCACCAAAGGGTAAGAAATGGGAACCAGTCACTCTGGAAGTGAGAAACTCCCACTTTGGATCAAGCAAGACTTGGGAACTTGGTTTATCTCTTTAAATACAGATTGCTTAGTAGGGGAGCTTGATTCTTCTTTGGTACTCATCAAATAGGATAGTAGAGGGTCCTTTAGACCTGAGGAGCCCATGGAGAGAGCCACAGGCTGTAAAGGGTGACAGAAGATGAGTTGTGGTTTTCACTTGTGCCCTGAGGCAGCCATGGTTTTCTCCAGGGAAGGCACACAAAATATGTAATGACATCCATGTGCTGCAAAAAAATAATATAATACCACTTTCTGGAAATTTATGTAATTTTGCAAAAAAAAAGGGCCAAATTTTTAAATAAAAAGATAAAATAAATATTTCATAACACTGGAGACAAGCTCTGAAAGATAAAATAAACTCTTGGTATTTCCCAAGGAAAAAAAAGAGCTTCAACCCATTTGAAGTTGTTTCTCCTTATATAACCCAGAAATTGCCAAAAGTCAACTAATTATGGAACAGTTATTGGAACAGAACAGAGGATGCTTAAATTCTATCCTTGAAAAATCAGGCTCTGACAAAGGAAACATCAGAACTATGAGAAAAACCTGCTGAGCTAGAAAGTTCTTTTTCAGAGTGATAAAATTCTTTATTTTTCCATTGGATCATTTTTTGAAGCTAATTCCAGCCTCAAATCTGAATCTGGATTATAAATCCACGCATTCAGTTCTGCGTCTCTAAATGCCAACCTCAATTACACAGCACTTTCCAGTCTCCATGTCGAAACTTTCTCCCGTCAGGCCATAAACATGAATTAACCCGACTTACTCATTTCTTTCCAGGTTCACGATCAGCTCTTTGCTTGTCAGTTGTATTCGAAAATTCAACACTCCTGGGTGATTCTGAAAGATAAATAAGAGAAATCAGTTGAAAATCATTTCACTTTGGCATGCCAATATCTGAATATTCTCTGTAGACATAGTCAATGGAGAGAGAGAAAAGTACATTTCTTCCTGGGACCATTCTGAGACCTTGAGTAGAGGAGACCAAACCACCAGGATGAGAGTCTGGAAAACACATCACTCTCCCAGATGGTAAGGACACGCCCGGAATTCCTGGCCTCTGTTCGCCTTTCCGTGGGCCACATACGCTTGGGGTCCTTCTTGACTCATAACTTATTCCTTTCTTGGTTTCTCTGTTTCCAGCAAAGACACTTTCATTTTCCCCAACTGTTCATGTCAGAAATGTGAAGTCTGTCTCCCTCAACAACTTCATCCAATCCGTGAAAAGGTCCTATCGAGTCACCCTCCAAAGCACAATTCCTGTTGTCTAGGTCGGATATCTCCACACCCTGCTCTGGTTCACACCTCTTGGGTGCTGCAAAACCCTCTACCCCGAGTCCCTCCACACCTACCTGAGCTTTCCTCCCATCCACTCCCCAGAGGCAGGGCGAGGATATTTGAAAAATCACAGGCTCATCCATCTACCCTTATGGATGACAGTACATTGACATCCCAGCACACTGATGTTAATATGCCAATTTTTTCCCAAAAAATTTACTTGCTCATAGTTGATATAAAATATTATATAAGTTACAGGTGTACAACATAGTGGTTCACAATTTTTAAAGGTTATATTCCGTTTATAGTTATTGTAAAAATACTGGTATATTCTCTATCCTTGTAGCTTACACTATACCTAATAGTTGGTACGTTAATTCCCTTCCCCTATATGGCCTCTCCCCATTCCCTCTCCCCACTGCAAACCACCAATTTGTTTTCTGTATCTATGAGTCTGCTCTTTTTTGTCTGTATTCACTAACTTGTATTTTTTAGATTCCGTATATAAGTGATATCATTACCCTCCAAATCCATCCATGTTGCTGCAAACAGCAAAATTTTCATTCCTTGTTATGACCAAGTAGTATTCCGTTGGGTATATCCATCCATTCTCCCCTCATCTATTGATGGACACTTAGGTTGCTCTCATATCTTGCCTTTGTCAGTAATGCTGCTATAACATTGGAGTGCATCTATCTTTTTGAATTTGTGTTTTTGTTTTTTTGGGGGGTGGTATATGCCCAGGAGTGGAACTGCTGGGCCAGATGGTAACTCTCCTTTTAGGTTTTGAGAAACCTCCATACTGTTCAGTTTTTCACACTGAACATGCCGACCCTTTCACACGGCCCACAGTGCCTGCATGGTCTGGCCCTCTCTGTCCTCCACACACGCCTGCATTGCTCTCCTCCTGGCTCACCCAGCTCCAGCCCCACTGGCTTTGCCAGCTCCTCCAACACACCAGGCTGCTTGGCAGCTCTGAGGCAACATTCCCTCTGCCTGGAATGCTTTCTCCCAACTACCCAGGATCAACTTAAATATCAATGACCCGAAGAAGCCTTACCCCACTCCCCAGTCTAATGACACCCATCTCCCCCCAGGTATTCTTTCTCCCAGTCTCCTGCTCCTTCCCTCCCTGGAAGGAAGAACTCCCTTCCTACTCATTACAATTCCGTATGTTGATTTGTGGGTCCCCCTGTTTATTTTGTCCCTTTTGTTGTTTGTGGTTCAGTCACTCAGTCGTGTCCGACTCATTGATAGTCCATGGACTGCAGCATGCCAGGCTTCCCTGTGCTTCACTGTCTCCTAGCATTTGCTCAAATCCATGGCCACTGAGTTGTTGATGCCATGCAACCATCTCGTCCTCTGTCCCCTTCCTTATCCTCCACGGTGCCAGACAAATAACAGAAGCTCAGTTAACACTGGTGAAGAAAAGAATGAGTGAATGAATAGGGCAAACAGCTCTACATCTTCTCCCTCTTGCTAGGCAGACACCTTCCTCCACCTCGCTTCTGGGTCCCAAGAAACCCTGGTCTGTGCTTGTCAGTCTGTCAGTGGGGGGCAGGCATCTATATTCACTGCTCTGCCCCAGAAATCCCAACGAGCTCCTTGCCCCTCCTGGAGAGCACAACCATGGGGTACTGTCCCTGAACCCACACCCTTATCCCACATTAGCCTCCATATAAACCAGGCTGGCTGAACATGCCACATCCCTCTCGATGAGCCCAAGTCAATGATGCAGCATCCTTGCCCAAGTCAAAATCGATTTGCCATCCCATAGTTATTCTACAAAGCCTCTTCCTTGCTTCCTTGCCTATTACATCCTCAGTGATTCTGGGGACCGGCAGTCAAATTCCAACTCCCTCTGCCCCTCCCCAGCTAACATGTTTCAATTGGAGGCATCACGTGTCCATCAGGCATTTCTAAAATGTTTAATGTTGATTTGGAAAAGTGAATGCTGTGCTTTCATTCTGATGAGGTGGAGAGAGAGCTCACCCAGCACGACCGCGCCCTGACTCAGCTCACCGTAGTTGCTGTACTCAGCTCAGGCCAGGCCCTACTGCCCGCTGTCCAGGCAGATGGGAGGAGGGCAGAGCATGAGTTAACTCACAAATGATGCGACCAAGGCAAAGAAGAAGTGGAGCCGCTTAGTCGTGTCTGACTTGTTGTGACCCCATGGACTGTACCCGCCAGCTTCCTCTGTCCAGGGAATTCTCTAGGCAAGAATACTAGAGTGGGTTGCCATTTCATTCTCCAGGGGATCTTACCAACCCAGGGATTGAACCTGGATCTCCCGCATTGCGGGCAGATTCTTTACCATCTGAGCCACAAGGGAAGCAGCCAATGTAAGGAAGGACCAAATGCCATCATAGCCCACTGAGGAAATGAAGGCTGCTTAGCAACTTAAAAAGATCACAGTGGAGGAGAGATGTGTCAGGACAGAACTGACAACATGAACTCAAGATCACCAGCTCCTCCCAGGCGGCCTTGCTCTGGTGCTTCAAGTGAAATTTCAATCTTGTTCAAACATCATCACCCACATTAATACTGCTGCTGACTTCAGTGTATTGGTTTTGCCTGCCTTTATAAGTTCTTCTGGATTCATGCTTCAATAAGAGGAGAATAAGTTTAGACATAATTCTCTAACATCCCATATTTGAAAGACACTATTATAATTATTATAATATTATTCAATAAGAATATTGAATAATAAGGCAAAAGGAGATGGGGGCAGCAGAGGATGAGATGGTTAGATAGCATCCCCAACTCAATGGACATGAATTTGAGCAAACTCCAGGAAACAGTGGGCAGAGGAGCCTGGCATGCTGCAGTCCATGGGATTGCAAAGAGTCAGACACCATTTAGCAACTGAATGACAAAATTATAACTCCAGAGTTCAAGGGACTTTTTTACAAGACAGCATTTCAGCTTGTCTATGAAGAATCACATGCTATTTATGTTTTAAGAGATAAATGGATTGTATTAATGAGTTCCGGTAACTAACATTAAAATAATGAGTTAAGATGAAACAAAATTAAAATAGAACCCACAACAGAAGGTCACATGAGTTTTGGGGAAATATTATAACTTGAATTAACTAATGCCATATAATCAGGGAGAGCCACAAAAGGTGAGGCATTATTCACTCTATTTTAGGGCAGCCCTTGGAATGTCTTTTTGTAATTTCCCATATCTAATATGGTAACCATTAGCCACATATGGCCACTTAAATGTAACTTAATTAAAGTGATATCAAAATTAAAAATCAGTTCATCAGTCACACGGGACACATTTCAAGGCTCTAAAGGAACACGGAGCTACTGGTTATTCCTGCTAGACAGCTCAGATGTGGGACATGTCATTTTCACAGGGTTCACAGAAATTTCTGTCTTTACTGCGCACCCCTGAGTCAGTAATAAAGACGTGAAACTTGCATCATCCAATAGCTGCCCAAGTACTACACTGTTTTGAATACTGGTGCCTTCGGGGGATAAAACTAAATGCCAGCATAAGTTTTTTTTGTTTTAAAGAAAGCTCTTCTCAATTAATTGATGGATGACATTATTTTTTAAGTAGTTACTTAAGCTTGAGAGTTAAACTGCTGGATATTCATATACATAAAATACTTAAGTATAATATCTGGGTTTAAACAGATCTTGTTTTTTTTTAAAATAATTGTATTTATTTGTTTATTTCTGACTGTGCTGGGTCTTGCTTGCTGTGCGGGCTTTTCTCCAGCTTGGGTGAACGGGGCTACTCCCCGTTTGCAGTGCGTGGGTTTCTCACCACGGTGATTTCTCCCGTGGCACAGGCTGTAGGGTGCCTGGGGCTTCAGCAGTTGCTACACATGGGCTCCGCAGGTGCCACTCCCGAGCTTTAGTACACGGGCTCGATAGCTGTGCACAGGCCTAGCTGCTCCGCGGCATGAGGGATCTTCCCGGAGCAGGGATAAAATCCGTGTCTCCTGAACTGGCAGGTGGACTTTCTACCACTGAGCCACCATGGAAGCCCAGATCTTATTTTTTATGGATTTATCTTAATGACGAAACAAACATCAGTGATCTAGTGAAACCATACTTCCTACTTGCTATATTTTGATAATCCCTGGTGTTTCTAAGAATTGTATGGATTTCTGAGTGTTCGCTGAACTTTTAAACTCACTATTCCTAAACACGCATAACTTCCTTTGACTTTAATACAGCAGACAAAAAAGTGTTTCTCAGCCTGGATTTGCTTTCGAGTCTGCCACAAGAACTTCTACCTAAATTTACCCATACTTCCTGACACTGGGATTTAATTACAAACACATACAGAGAGTTCTCTCCAAGGTCTACAGCATGTACTCATTAATTATATCTTAGAAAAACAAGATCATTAATTACATTTGCAATAAAATAGCAGAACAAAAATACATCTCAATGTTCTATCGAGATGTTTCTGAACAGCATGTTTGTCTATTTTATATATATATGTGAAAATAATTATTTTAATTACAAACTGTGTTTGCCTAAGATATGGACATACATCACTACTTTATATTTTTCTCACACATTATTATTCTAAAGACAAATACTGACAATTACATTTGGGAATAAAAATTAAATATTTGGAGCACCCTTTTTACTCCCTGAAAAATTCAGCTAGATTAAACACTAACATTTGTACTAATTCCACATAAAGTCCCTACAGGAGCTGTCAGAATGTTGTAATGTCAACATATTTCAAATGAATACATTTTCCCCCAGGGAGGGAGAAAGAGCTTTATCTGTATAAAGCTAGTTTTAGTTGAGACCTGATTGGTATAGGCAAATTCAATGGAGAAGCTAAACAGAGAGCTATTTTAACTCAAAACCACTCCTTGCCAAAGATTTTTTTAGTCTAAAAGCATGTATTCATCCCATTTTCTTTTGATTTTTAGACATAGGAGATGATGAACTAGTACTGCTTAAATACAGCATTCATTTTTAAAAATGACATATTGACTGCCCTAATGAAATCATGTCTTTTATTGAATGCTTGAAGAACTGCATTTGCTGAATAAAACAATTAAATGCTTATCACTATGCTAGAAATGTCTTGACAGTCATTATAATTCTATTTTTTAATTGGGGAAAAGTATATCCAAAAGAATATATAAAATATACAATTTATATAAAAGTGTAATTTAAAAAACAACAATAAAATAATCATCAAGGTATCTACCACCCAACTGAAAAGTCAAAATATTTCCAGAATCCTAGAAGCCACCCTGTATTCATTTGCTAAGGCTGCCAAGACAAAGTATCTCAGACTGGGTAGATTAACTAACAAAAATTCATTTGTGTGCAGTTCTGGAAGCTAGAAGCCCACGATCAAGTGCATATGTAGTTTCTTCTGAGGCTGCTCTCCTTGTAAGTTCCTCGTGGAAATGAGTTTAAGCTGGCTCTCCCAGATGGCTTGCCCAGGCAGGTCTACAAAGTAAAGCTCTGGCTGGACCCCACTGCCTGTCACTGGGACACTCATCTGCTCTGTACTTTTTCTGAAGACTCCCACAATGCACTTTTCCAGCACATCCCTCTTACCTGGAAATATAAACACACATTTTAAAAGTGATTTTTAAAAATTAGCTATAATATTTTTCTTCTCATTATTATTCACTGGGTTGCCTTTATTTGTTTAGTCCTTGCTAATTACATTTTTATTCACAATAACCTCTTAAATGATATCCTACAGCAATGTAAATTATTTTCTCTGCTATGTGTTACTTATGAGCAATATTATAACACCAATAAAGGGATCTTAAAAATGATCTAATTTCACATTTTACTCAAAAATGTTAGGCTGCCATTCTTTAATTTGTGTAACTGGGGGCTCACCTAAACCTGGATTTAAATTGTTTCACCCTTGATGGCTACAAAATATCCCAAGTCAACAAAGGTATATTTTTATGGATGGGGGAATGCTTATGAATTTTTTTTTTGCCTTCTGATTAATGGAATGATACACTGCCCCATCTTCTTAATGTTTCTATGTCTTTAAATAATAGCCAATTTCAATGACTTAGAAAAATCTTAATCTGACCATAAAGTGGAAATAAGGTGAGTGAGCCTGCAGAAAGGAAGGGAACTGCATTAAAAATCAGAAGTGGGGACCACAGCCAAATACACACCCATCACCACGTCTAGGTTATCCTTGCAAGGACGATAATCAGTCAGAGCCAAAGTCATTTATCTCACCATTGATACCAGAAGCTCAGAGGAACCTAATTTTTCAAGCAGAACAAAATATTAAAATATTGTATTCCAGGGACTCCAAAATAACTAGATCCCTCCCTGGCACTAAATAAATGCTTCGGGCTGCAAGCCTGGCACTCACAGGGCACGGGGGGGTCATTTATTGCTATGAATATTTAGAGGCAATCTTGATTACCACTTTAATATTAGTGCAGTGGTTCCATAGTCAGGAAGATATGAGCATCATGGAACTGAGAGAGGACAAAATTGAATTAGCTGGAGAATAACACAGTAAGGATGAGGGCACTGCAGCACCATAATGGGCGTTCCTGGCTTGAAGACTTTTAGATATTATGTAAATGATGATAACGTTTATTCATGAGTCATTGATACTTTTCTCTGATGGGAAAAGGACATTAGCAAACCTCTTGTTAAAATGTGCAGAATAGCACATGTTATCCTCAGGTAAGAAGTGCTTTTAAAAGATATGGAATGTAGCTTGAAGCTGTTTGTGTGTTAAAATGTGAGGTTATTTTCTGCACTGTTTTTTTCTTACTGTATTTCTCTGCACAAAGGGTTCACAGGTTTCCAGCCCACTTCTCCCTTCCCACCAGAAAAAGGCACAACCACTTGGTCTTCGGCATGTGCGATGTTCTTATTTCAAGTTCTTTATGCTGTTGCTACTGGTGGGACACTAAGGCTTAAATTTGCAGCACTTCAGATTTCCATTTTTGACTATTCTAGCCAGTGCATAGAATAAATATGCACTGAAGAAATAGAGATCAATGCAAAGAAATAGATCGATGCAAAGAAATGGAGATCAATGCAAAGAAATAGATCAATAAATATGCACTCTATTGAAGAAATAGAGATCAATGCAAAGAAATAGAGGAAAATAATAGAATGGGAAAGACTGGAGATATCTTCAAGAAAATTAGAGATACCAAGGGAACATTTCATGAAAATATTGGCATGGAAGAAATGGTACGGACCTAACAGAAGCAGAAGATATTAAGAAGAGGTGGCAAGAACACAGAGAAGAACTATACAGAAAAGATCTTAATGACCCAGACAACCATGATGGTGTGATCACTCACCTAGAGCCAGACAGCCTGGAATGTGAAGTCAAGTGGGCATTAAGAAGCATCACTACAAACAAAACTAGTGGAAGTGATGGAATTCCAGCTGAGCTATTTCAAATCTTAAAAGACGATGCTGTTAAAATGTTGCACTCAATATGCCAGCAAATTTGGAAAACTCAGCAGTGGCCACAGGACTGGAAAAGGTGTTTTCATTCCAATCCCAAAGAAAGGCAATGCCAAAGAACCTTCAAACTACCGCACAATTGCACTCATCTCCCATGCTAGCAAAGTAATGTTCAAAAGTCTCCAAGTGAGGTTTCAACAGTACGTGAACTGAGAACTTCCAGATGTTCAAACTGTATTTAGAAAAGGCAGAGGAATCAGACATAAATTGCCAACATCTGTTGGATCATAGAAAAAGCAAGAGAATTCAGAAAAACATCTGCCTCTGCTTCATTGACTATGTTAAAGCCTTTGACTGTGTGGATCATAACAAACTGTAGAAAATTCTTAAAGAGATGGGAATCCCAGACCGTGTTACCTGCCTCCTGAGAAATCTATATACAGGTCAAGAAGCAACAGTTAGAACTGGACATAGAACAACAGACTGGTTCCAAGTTGGGAAAGGAGTATATCAAGGCTGTATATTGACACCCTGCTTATTTAACTTATATGCAGAGTGGTGGTGGTGGTTTAGTTACTAAGTCATGTCTGACTCTTGAGACCCCATGGACTGTAGCCTGTCAGGCTCCTCTGTCCATGGGATTCTCCAGACAAGAATAATGGAATTGCTATTTCCTTCTCCAGTGGATCCTCCCGACCCAGGAATCAAACTGGATCTCCTACATTGCAGGCAGATTCTTTACTGACTGAGCTATGAGGGAAGCCCATGCAAAATGCCAGACAAGCAGGAATCAAGATTGCCAGGAGAAATATCAATAACATCAGATATGTAGATGATACCACCCTTATGGCAGAAAGCAAAGAGGAGCTAAAGAGCCTCTTGATGAAGGTCAAAGAGGAGAGTGAAAAAGCTGGCTTAAAACTCAACATTCAGAAAATGAAGATCATGGAATCCGCTCCCCATCACTTCATAGCAAATAGATGGGGAAACAATGGAAACAGTGAGAGATTTTATTGTCTTGGGCTCCAAAATTACTGCAGATGGTGACTACAGCCATGAAATTAAAAGACGCTTGCTCCTTGGAAGAAAAGCTATCACAGACCTGCTGCTGCTGCTAAGTCACTTCAGTCGTGTCCGACTCTGTGCGACCCCAGAGATGGCAGCCCACCAGGCTCCCCCGTCCCTGGGATTCTCCAGGCAAGAACACTGGAGTGGGTTGCCACTTCCTTCTCCAATGCATGAAAGTGAAAAGTGAAAGTGAAGTCGCTCAGTCGTGTCCAACTCTTAGCGATCCCATGGACTGCAGCCTACCAGGCTCCTCTGCCCATGGGACTTTCCAGGCAAGAGTACTGGAGTGGGTCGCCAGTGCCTTCTCTGATGACAAACCTAGTCAGTATATTAAAAAGCAGAGGCATTAGTTTGCCAACAAAGGTCCATCTGGTCAAATCTATAGTTTTTTCCATTAGTCACGTATGGATGTAAGAGTTGGAACATAAAGAAAGCTGAGTGCCAAAGAATTGATGCTTTTGAATTGTGGTGCTGGAGAAGACTCTTGAGAGTCCCTTGGACTGCAAGGAGATCAAACCAGTCAATCCTAAAGGAAATCAGCCCTGAATATTCATTGGGAGGACTGATGTTGAACCTGAACCTCCAATACTTTGGCCAACAGATGCAAAAAACTGGCTCATTGGAAAGGACCCTGATGCTGGGAAAGATTGAAGGCAGGAGGAGAAGGGAGAGACAGAGGATGAGATGGTTGGATGGCATCACCAACTTGATGCACATGCGTTTGTGCAAGCTCTGGGAGCTGGTGAAGGACAGGGAAGCCAGGCATGCTGCAGTCCACGGGCTCGCAAAGAGTCAAACACGATTGAACTGACTGAACTAACTGAACCAGAGCATCGTAAAGCCTCATTAATTCTTTGAAATAGCGCCGTTCTGTCTCCATGCATCTGTATGCTACAGGATTACAGTTCCTCATGCTCTGTGTCCATCTGAGGACAATGGCAGATTCTGAGTGGAAAACCGTCACCTGTCTCCTCCTGGAGCTTACTGTTGGGTTGTAAGAGGAGCCCAACAACCTGACTTAACAGAAAGCAATCTGGAAAGCATGATGATGCAGGTTTCTCAAGCTTAACCCATCTACATTTCAATTCTTATGTTACCACCTCTCCTCAATCCAATGCAAAGGTGAACTTGGGGAAAATTCACTCCTAGAGGCGGGCATCCCACAGATACACGTGGCTGCACAGAGGACCCCTTCCTAGAGATGGGGGAACCTGGCCGTCGAGGGTGAATTGGGTTCTGTTCCCCTGCCAAGAGGAGGTTGGGAGCTGGACCACTCACACTCGGGGCTGGCTGAGACATCCAGTGATTGCCAGCTCCCAGCCTGGCTCCTGGCCCCTTCGGGTCACTGGAGAGGACAACTGTTCTCCTGCTCGGTTTCTTGGGACCTTAGTGATAAAGAATCCAAATGGGAGCAGAGGGCAGAGAGTGTGCAACAAGAGGAAGAGTGGATGAGCTCAACGCAGAGCAATGTCAATTACAAGGTGATGAGGGGGGCTGCAGAGCTAGAAATCGGCACCATGCTGGGGAGGGGGCAGGGAGTCAGGGTGGGAGGGGCTTGAGGACAGTCTATTCTGCCGCTTAATGGTTCTTAACTGCTCTGGGCTTGGTGGCTGGGCCCTGGAAATGGGCACCTGACATCAGAGTCCAGCAGTTTGTGGGCTGGTCCTCAGACCTCCGTGGCCCTCCCTCTCCGTCCCCTGCCTTCAGACATCTCAATAATCAGGAGGGACGGACAAACTCAGGCTCTGCCTGGCTGCCTGCTGATGGCTCAGCAACATCAGGATGCCCAGGGCAGGAGGCCGATGGCAAAGATGGATTTTCCCATCCGCCAGGCACTTGATCATTTAAAAGACCACCTGCAGCCCAAGTGCCTGTCAGGATGGCCGGACATTCTGCACACAGGAGGCACCGGCCTCTCCTGAACGTTTGTTGTCAGTGAGGCTGCAGTACGAAAACGGGGCTTGTGATGAGGAATGCTGTGTGAGGAGAAGGCCTTGGCTGGGTGCCTGGGCCGGGGTTTGCCTCAGCATCTTCAGACTCCCTCCAACAGCTGGGAAGAAGGTCACTGAGTCCCTGAGTGATGCCTTGTTGTTCAATCACTAAGTTGTGCCTGACTCTTTGTGACCCCATGGACTGCAGCACGCCAGGCCTCCTTGTCCATCACCAACTCCTGGAGCTTACTCAAACTCACATCCATCGAGTGGGTGATGCCATCCAACCCTCTCATCCTCTGTCATCCCCTTCTCTTCCTGCCTTCACTCTTTCCCAGCATCAGGGTCTTTTCCAACGGGTCAGCTTTCGCATCAGGTGGCCAAAGGATTGGGTCCTAGGGGCAAAGTGATGCCTATGGGCGTCTTAAGTTGGATGTTTAGGAAGAAATAGGTAATAACCCCTCCTCCTTTGAATGCAAAGGATTAATCTTGAAAACAGTGTTTTCCCATTTGGAAGACTGTACCTGGAAGAGGCTCAGGCCAGAAATGTGTCCACAGACAGGTCGAGTGCTGCCCCTCGGGCGGAGGGACTGCTGGCAGCCTCTCTGCTGTCCTTTCTTGGGATAACAATCCTGTCCAACAGTGTGGGTGGCAGAAAAACAGGCCCCCAGAGATGTTTGAGGGGCTTCCCTGGTGGCTGGCTTCCCTGGTGGCTCAGCCCATAAAGAATCTGCTTACGATGCAAGAGATCACCTGCAATCCAGGAGACCTGGATTGGATCCCTGAGTGGGGAAGATCCCCTGGAGAAGGAAATGGCAACCCACTCCAGTCTTGCCTGGGGAATCCCATGGACAGAGGAGTCCGGTGGGGTATAGTCCATGGGGTCGCAAGAGTCAGACACGACTTAGTGACTAAACAACCACCGCAGATGTTCTAACCCATGAATATGTGATCTTCCCTGAAAAAAGGGACCTCGTAGACGTGTACAGAGGCACAGGGAGATATTATCCTGGTTTATTCAGATGGGCCCAGCGTACTCACGAGGGTCCTAAAAAGCAGAGGTAACTTTCACTGCTGGGGTTGGACAGATGTACAGGAAAGTCTGACCGTTTAGCTCACTTTTAAGATGGAGCAAGGGCTTTGCAAGCCATGGAAGCAGAGGCCTTGAGAAGTTAGGAATGGCCTTTCACCTTCAGCCAGCGAGAACACAGGGATCTTAGCCCAACAACCTCTAAGAACTGACTGCTGCCAGCATCTCAGATGAGCAGGACAGACCCTCCCCCATGTTGCCATCAAGAAGGGCAGCTCGGAGAGACCCTTGATTTTAACCTAGTGAGATGCAAAGCAGGAAATCCAGCTCAGCCACCCGCCTGTGACCTTCAGAACCGAGAGATCAGAAAGGGGTACTGTTTCAAGCCACTTAAGCTGTGGCAGTTTGGCAGAACAGCAATAGAAAACTGAAATCGTCAGGAAGATTGCTGTGAGAGACAAAGAGGAAAATGTCTGTCTGGAAACCATTGTGCATGACAAGATGGAAATGCATGTTTATTACAGAAATCCAATCACAAACGAAACTGCTACTTCCCAGAACGACAGTGACAAAATACCATTTCACTTATTATTTATTGCTTTTTACCCAAATTGAAACCCTTTGCTGCTTTCTGTATTTTGATCTAAGTGGGGATAATAAAGCTAAGTTCTGTAAGATGCTAACAAGTTTTCAAAGAGAAATATTATATATTCATTAATTGGTGGCCTGTTTATAGGGGCTTCCCTGGTGCCTCAGTTGGTAAAGAATATGCCTGCAATGCAGGAGGCACAGGTTGGATCCCTGGGTTGGGAAGATCCCCTGGAGAAGGGAATGGCAACCCACTCCAATATTCTTGCCTGGAGAATCCCATGGACAACGGAGTCCGGCAGGCTACAGTCCATGGGGTTGCAAAGAGTCAGACACAACTGAGTGATTGAGCACATGCATATATCCCCTCTTTTTTGGATTTCCTTCCTGTTTAGGACATCACAGAGCATTGAGCAGGGTTCCCTGCGCTATACAGGAGGTTCTCATTGGTTATCTAGTCTACACAGGTCAGTCCCATGGGAATACATGTCAATGCCAGTCTCCAATTTTTCCCATCCTTTCCCTTCCCCGCTTGGATTCCATACATTTGTTCTCTACATCTGTGTCTCTATTTCTGCTTTGCAAATAAGATCATCTATACCATCTCTCTAGATTGCACATATATGCGTTAACATACAATACCTGTTTTTCATACAGAATGAAGTAAGTCAGAAAGAATATTGGCTTTTGAGCATCAAGCAGCTGAAACTGAGTTCAGTAACACTTGTTTTATATGGAAGGAAGATCTTATTCCTGTCTGACCAGTGTTACAGAAGAGGGTGGAAGGTTCTGGAAGACCCACGTGGACACAACGTAGGACATATGAATGCTCTTCATCTTGATGTGAAAAGTTTTAAAGATAACACTTTCTAAGGTTTGCTTACTGATATAATCTGGAGTATTATAATAGAAAACAGGACAGAGCATCGCTTTTTGGAATGACTTGCCTAGTTTTACAAGACACAGCCGTAAAATAATACACACTGTGTTTATTAACTAGAAGGCCTGGTTTCCAATTCAAAGTTCATTTATCTAACTAACTTGATGTCTGGAAACATTCATGTACCGTTTTTTTCCTACAACCCCATTTCGAAACTGTCAGTCAGTGGAAGTTAATAGCTTAAGTTGCTAGTTTGTTTGCAGGCAAGCTGTCTTCTAGAGAGACTATCCCATTCATATGTTGACGAAGGGCCATTTATAAAACATCACTGTAATCTCTTTCAAATAAACATTAGCGCAATATAATAAACTCTTTGAAAAAGTAATCCTGCTGTCGATCACGGAGGCACCATCAAGTCATTCTGTCCGAAGTGAAGCCTAGTGCAAACAAGTTTTTCTGTCCCAGTGTTACAGCTAATTGCTAACTTTTTATAAAACACACCCTAATTGCTCCATGAAAACTCATGGTAAAAGCCTTGTAGAGAGCTATGGGAATTCATATTGTACAACTTCAGACAGAAATTGCAGTATGCATGTCACCAGCTTTCCCTGTAGCTTGCTGCTGCTGCTGCTGCTGCTGCTGCGTCGCTTCAGTCGTGTCCGACTCTCTGCGACCCCATAGATGGCAGCCCACCAGGTTTCCCCATCCCTGGGATTCTCCAGGCAAGAACACTGGAGTGGGTTGCCATTTCCTTCTCCAGTGCATGAAAGTGAAAAGTGAAAGTGAAGTCGCTCAGTCGTGTCCGACTCTAGCGATCCCATGGACTGCAGCCTACCAGGCTCCTCCGTCCATGGGATTTTCTAGGCAAAAGTGCTGGAGTGGGGTGCCATTGCCTTCTGTAGCTTGCCTCTCGTGTTATTTCTTGGCGGCGTTTGGGCCTCAGCATCAGGAGGGAGAAACAGCAGAAAGGATGCAGGTGGCTGTCAGGGGCTGGGGGAGGACCCTAGGGGCAGCGTTAGGAGGTGGAGCCAGACAGGATGGCACCGTGAGCGTGGATGACAGCCCTGTGACGGAGGACACAGAAGGGCAGAGAGGGGCTCAAGTGGCCACTCACTCCATGGAGTGCAAAGGACTTTGTACCCCAGAAGACACAGTTTTCCATACTTTTTTTTCCATAAATATTTTAAGCTTTGTGGACCATTTGGTCTTGCTAGGACTACTCAACTCCGCCAGTGCAGGGCAAAAACAGCCACAGACAATACATAAATGAATGGGCATGGCTATGTGCCAATAAAACTTGATTTATGACCAGGGACATTTGAACTTCATGTCATTTTATATATCATGAAATAGCAATCATCTTTTGATTTTTTTTTCCCCAGCCACTTAAAAACGTAAAAAAAATATTCTCAAGCAAGCACCTAAATCTCCTAGAGGGCTTGTGGAAATACATGTTGTAGGGTCCACCGAGTTTCTTATTCAGTAGATCTGGGATGGAGCCTGGCAATTGCATTTCTAAGAAGTAGTCAGATGACACTGCTGGTCCAGGGACTACATTTTCAGAACTGCTGTGCCAGATCCCGTTTTGCAGGGTGACATTCACGAGCCTCACTCGGCCTGCTGCTGATGTTGGTTTGGCACCAAAGTGCAGGCCACCCAGTTTGTCAATTTGATTTAATAGCTGATCTCTAAGAGTCAGGAGAATTCTCAGACAAATCTGGATGGGTTGCTTCTTGGAGGAAAAACAGTATCAAAAAAATGGCAACCCTGGGCTCGCACTTCACAGGGCAACAACTGGCCAAAGTTGAAGAGCAAGTGCTCATTCTTCCAGTCCCCCTTGCCCGACTGTACCTGCACACGGAGGCCAAGGGGCAAAGGTCATCTGTTGTCTCACACCTGGCCAGCTTTGCTTGTTTATAACACCAGCTTGGCTCCTTGCAGTATTGGAATTCACAATCTCTGGTCTAAAATCAAACAGGATGATGATGTGGGTTGGATGATTAGAAATAAGCATAGCAGGAACGGATGAACTCGCCTTTACTTCTGTTGCCTCCTCTGGCCTCCAGGACTCCTCCTCATCCCAGAAGGGCCCATGACATGCTCCTAACCTTCAGGTCCCTGCCTGACAGCTCAGGTAGAGCTCTCCTCTCCCTGCACTTTACACTATACCTCACGTTCTGCCTGGGGCGTGGTTATTTCTGTTCATGGCAAAGTGCTCGCCAGGCTACAAGCTTCTGGAAGCCTCGGTCAACTTTGAATATACATCAGGGTGCCTCAAGTGCTGCTTTCTCATTCATCCAAAGCACGAAACCATTGCTCACTGGTTTGATTCATTTGATCAAGACATTCAGAAGTGCTGCTCAGTCATCTCTTCATCAAATAGTTACACGCAGGTCCTCTGCTATATTCAGGCAGTCTACCCTGAGGGCCAATCTTGACCTTCACACCTAAGTTCAGAGTAATGAAAATACCTTATTATTCTGAACTTCCTTGGTGGCCCAGATCGTAAAGAATCCACTTGCAATGCGGGAGACCTGGGTTTGATCCCTGGGTTGGGAAGATCCCCTGGAGCAGGGCACGGCAACCCACTCCAGTACTCTTGCTTGGAGAATCCCCATGGACAGAGAAACCTGGTGGGCTACAGTGCATGGGGTCGCAAAGAGTCAGACATGACTGAGCTGCTAAACACACATACTGAACAACAGAATATGCCAGCTACTTTGTTGTTGATGTTCTGTTAACAAAGTTACATATTTAAATTTACCCTTAATACAGACAATTTTAAAGCTAACATAGAAAATCTCCTCCTTGCTGAGAACAAGGCTGGAGTTATCACAAATGTGTCATCAGCAAATTCTTAGCCTATTTTGAGCATTCCTGGATTAGCCCTCTTAAACTAAACCATAGAGGGTAAATGTGACAGCATTTAAGAGGCTACCGTGTGGGGTTTCTCCTAGGACAGTACTAGCTGCCTCCAAGCGATCATGCTGAATAAAGTTCACAGTCACCCCTGTGCCTTCCCGTCCTTCATCGGGGTTATCCGTGACTGGCTTTAAGGACAGCCAAGAGGGCTCAGGGCTCCCTCTTTGTCCTGCTGGGAAGAAAAAAGGAGCAGCTCCATTCCTGTAAATGACTTACAACATCTATAGGAAACTGGACCAATAATCATTTACCTGGATCGTACAACTAAGTAATGTTGACATGACAAAAGGCAGAACAGAGAAAGAGATGTCAAGACGGCTAACAGACGCAGCAGAGGGGTATGAATAGTCTACAGCCAACCTTCAAGACTTTTATCCAAGAAAGTGAAAGTGTTAGTCACTTGGTCACGTCTGACTGTTTGCAACCCCATGGACTGTAGCCTGACAGGTTCCTCTGTCCATGGAATTCTCCAGGCAAGAATACCAAAGTGGGCTGCCATTTCCTCTTCCAGGGGATCTTTCAGACCCAGGGATGGAACCTGTTCTCCTACACTGCATGTAGATTCGTACCGTCTGAGCCACCTGGGAAGTCCTTTTGAACCAAAGAGAATGAAAATTCTGTTATTTTCTAGAGATAGAATGTCATACAAGGATGCCTGAAGCTCTAATGAAATAAAAAATTTCATTAGTAACAATTTCAAAGGGAGTCATTCAGAAACAATTTCAGATGAGTTACTAACTGGAAGACATTATGTATAAATAAACCTGTGCATACACATATGGACTTTTCTTACACGGAAAAGGGGATCTTACCTAAAGGTGGACTGGAATAAAGAACTATAAAAATTGTTGCCTGATCATCAAGTTTAAATTCAAGGTTTCCCTGATAATTCTTTATAAATAGAAACACTGGGCATACTCAGGGAACTATACTCATTTAAAAAATCTTTTCCATTGAAGTATAATCGCTTTACCAGCAGTGTTCGTTTCTATCCCCTCCCTCGGGAGCCTCCCTCCCACCTCCCCATCCCACCCCTCTGGGTCATCACAGGGCACTGAGCTGAGCTGCCTGTGCTCCGCCACAGGTCCCCACCAGCTGTCTGCTTCACACACGGCAGTGCATGTACGCCAAACCGGATCTCCAGGTTCGCCCCCCCTTCACCTTCCCCTCCCCAAACGACCAGTCTCTGCAACTTCGTCTCTGTTCTTGCCCTGGAACTAGGTTCAACTATACCTTTTTTCTAGATTCCACATACATGCATCAGGATACAATATTTTTCTCTTTCTGCTGACTTCACTCTGTATGACAGGCTCTAGGTCCATCCACACCTCTACAAAGAACTCAGTTTCATTCCTTTTTATGGCTGAGCAATATTCCATTGCATATATATACATATATATATATGGTATACATATATATACACATTGCATATTTATAAATTGTATACATGTATACAGAAGCCCTTGGCTCAGAGGTTAAAGTGTCTGCCTGGAATGCGGGAGACCTGGGTTTGATCCCTGGGTTGGGAAGATCCCCAGAGAAGGAAATGGCAGCCCACTCCAGTACTCTTGCCTGGAGAATCCTATGGAGGGAGGAGCCTGGTAGGCTACAGTCCATGGGGTCGCAAAGAGTCGGACATGACTCAACGACTTCACTTTCACTTTCATACATATATATAGGGTGCATATATATATTTATATATTTATATATATTTATCCACATCCATTCATCTGTCAATGGACACTTAGGTTTTCCCATGTTCCAACTATCATAAATAGTGCCACAATGAACACTGGGATACATGTGAATTATGTTCAATATTGTCATAACTTAGAAAAGAACCTGAAAAAGCATATAAATATATATGCTTGTATCTATAACTGAATCACTCTCCTGTCAACCTGAAACTAACACAACATTGTAAGTCAATTATACTTCGGGAAAGATTTTTTTTTAAAGCTAGGTTTCATGGAAGATAAAAGGAGGCGATCAATTAAGTCCATCGCTAGCTGTATTCTAAACTAGAACTCTTTTTTTTTTCATTATAGCTACCTTCCCCTCTCTAAAAATAAATAGGATCACAAGAGAATCAGGGTCAAATTCAAGCTCCGTGAATTACCGCCACTCTGCCTTAGTCACTGTTAGCCTCTGTGACAAGTTTCTTCACTTGTAAATCAGGGTAATATCAGCTGGGAGGATTAGAGGACATAGTTTATATCAGCGCTTGGACAAGGCTGTGCACAGGAGGCACTTAATGTGATTGACGGTAAGGATTACACCACACTCTGCTTGTATTGATCACACCTCTGCTCCTTTACCTAAGAATATATTTCTGCCTTCCAACCCAGCACAACATTCCCATTCTCACAATCTACTTTCCATGTTACCATAATATCTGATAGAAAAATACACATACAAAAACATATTTATTTCCATTCTTCTATTGGAAGTTTTGAAAGAAAGAATTCCTCATAAAAGCCTTATCCAAACTGTCAATCATGGTTATCTGAATAAGAAAAGGAATGTTTATAAAGCCCTTCTCAACAAATCAAGGGGACTCTGTCCCTCACCCCCAAGACATATACATAGTCCTGCCCCGTTTCACCTGTACATCTTTTTGGCCCATCCTAGAAAGATGCTGTTTGTAAAGAAAAACAAAACAGCAAAACTATGGGATGTGGAGCAGACAGAAGGCAAGCTAATCTCTCTTCATCTGACAAGAAAAGCTCAAAAATAAGCCACTGTGCTGAAGGGTAGAGCAACAGGGAACCATACACACACGTGATGGGTAAGTTGTGAATCTCCACGCCGTGTCTGCTGTGAGCAATGCAAACTGCTGGCAGGCAGATCTCATGAAAGGCCGCAGCTGGAGAGAAAAGCAGGCTTATGCCCACCCCTGCTTGTGGGGGCCACCAGGACGTGTGTGCCTGAACATATTTACATTAAAATGCTTGGTAGGTAGCTGCCTGTCCCTTCTTTAAAAATATCCTGTTGAAAAGGACTATATTTTCAAAGCCATGCAAAGTCATTGTCCCTCCACACACACATCTTCTGTAGGAGCCACACACCCCGTTCCTCCTGCTGTTTTCCATGGTGTATGATTATCAGTGAGTCACTGCGTGGGGACTCTGCTCCAGAGCCACATCATTTTTCAAAACTTGATCATTTATTCTATACTGTGTTGTATGAAATACCTGTGTAATACAAGTACATACTGTGCAAAAATACCCATATTCCCAAACAACATTGTGTGATGCAGACCACAGCCTGCAGAAGCATCGTGAGCAGGCTTTACAACCCATTGTTGGGTTTACACTTGACAACCCCTTGTTGGCTGCTGCAAAGAGTATGATACCAGATGAAGGAAGGGAAAAAGCTAAGTATGAATGCACTTCTCCAAACATATACATAAACAGCTTATGTTGGAAGCCCCATGGAAACACGTCAAATGACCACATTTGATGCGGTATCTATAAAATGCAGACTTTGTGATAAAAGCCAAAGGCACATAAAAATATATTTTAACATTAAAGTTACTTGACATGTACACATCAGTATATTTAAAATGGGTAACCAACAAAGACCTACTGTATAGCACAGGGAACTCTGCTCAATATTATGTAACAACCTAAATGGAAAGAGAATTTTAAAAACCATAGACGCATGCATGTGTACAACTGAATCACTCTGCCGTACACTGCAACTGACACAACAACTACACTCCAGTAAAAAATAAAAAGTTTAATGAACAAAAATAAAAGTTACGGTAGTTCTGTGTTTGTATGTTACCAGTAGATAGTGGATAGTCAAAATGATGGGGCTGTGGAAAAGCAACAAGAAAATCCCACAAATTCACAAAGTGGCTCAAATGTGAAGACAGAAGTTTCAACAGGGAAGAATTTGCTATGATTCGCCCAAACCATCGCATACAGAAGAGAGTCTAGAAAAAAGGTCTTGGGTGTTAAATAAATTTTGCCTCCTTTTGCTCAGAGAATGTTCTTAAAGTGCAGTCACTATTGCAATATTTCAGCTATGAGTTGCCTAATTTATGTTTCAGTGCCACCCCTTACCCTCCTCAATCTGTACCTTAAAAGCCTGTAAGTTCGGTCCAGGACCACATCAGCTTGTCATCGACTCTGATCCCAGCTCTTTATCCTATGAACTGCTATTATCCCAGATTCTCCCTTCCCAGAGCTGCTTAGCTGGTTTTTAAATTGACCTGCATGCCTTGTCATTTTGCTCACTGATTTGTCTTGTAAATCTTGACTCATAGTTTCAACCTGAGCACTTGTAAAGCCATGACTCTTCTGGCCAACCTAGTAGCTATTCAGCGCCATGCCAGGCTTATTAAAGGACGCTCTTACGATGTTGGTGTGATGCCAAAAAACGAGTGCTCTCATACACAGCTGGCACAAGTGTAAATTGGTACAGCCTTCCATGAAGCAATCTGGAAAGAGTTATAATACCCCTTAAAAATGTATATGTCTTTGATTCAACAATTCCACTCTTAAGAATTCATTTATAGGAAATAACCAGAAAAGTATGCACAGATATAAACAGAAAGATATTTGGCACAGCTTATATTGAAAAATTGGGACTTTCCAGGTAGCTCAGTGGTAAAGAATCTGCCTGCCAATGCAGAAGATGTAGGAGATGTGGGTTCGATCCCTGGGTGGGGAAGATCCCCTGGAGAAGGAAATGGCACCCCACTCCAGTATTCTTGCCTGGGAAATCCCATGGACAGAGGAGCCTGGTGGGCTACAGTCCATGGGGTCACACAGAGTTGGACATGATGAGCAACGGAGCACACCAGGTCACCAGGCACATAAGTCGCAGAACTGAACTCTGGGCCTATTCCCTTGTCACAGATCTTTCACTAAGCAACTAGCATTCCCAGTCAAAAAATGTGTGTATATATAAGTGCTCAGCTGGAACTTCTCACATTATTCCCTTTCTCTATAATGTTTTACCGCCGTTAACACTCAGCTCTTTTTCTCTCACATCCCTTACAATGCTGTCAGTCTCTTCACCATCTCCGAGTTATTCCCTTTATCCCTCTTTCCTACTCTCTAGGCCTTTGTAGCATAAAATATCTTGAACTCATTCATGAAATGTGCAAGCTTCTGTTTACTCAGAGATCAAGCCGACAGTATTCTGCAGTTCAGAGAATCCCACTGGGATTTCCAACCATTGAAGGTTACTGCCCAGATCATGCATAGCTGCTATGCATGCGCCCTGGTCAAGAGCTGGGGTCAGAGTCAAAGTTGAAGCTCCAAGGTGGCCCAGAAAGAAAGAGGGAGGCTGTTGTTTCCCTCCACCTGCCTGACCCCATCGCACCTGATGCGACCTGGGCATAGAGGAAAAGGCCAGGGCTGATGCTATTCACGGGACCCCTTCCTGATTCGCATCACCCAGTTCAGAGCCTCCAAGCTAGGAGGTAGTCCCCGTCACTCTGGCAATAACTTCTGCATATATCTGCGTGTATCTTTGACAACTTGGGAGGGGGGACATTCCTTCTACCAAGAGCAATAATCAATCACGTGTTTCTATACAATTTATAATCAAGACACATTTTTAGAACACTGAAATACTGCTTCAACATTTCTGCTATTAACATAAGACCCTGATTTTATTTGCCTGAGAACTTATTAGCACACGACCTCACATTTTTTTTATCAACAGGAAACACAAAAACGGACCGGACTGAAGAATAAAATTCTGAACAGAAGAATAAAAACAACCCTTAAAAGCCAGATGTAAGAGTCTGCATAGGTTGACGCTTAATTCTTCTTACATGTTCACAGACAAAGTGCTGCTCATATAAATATATTACTATGAGATTCCACAACTACACTACAATGAAAAAGACCAACTGCCGAGGGGGCCCAAAGGTTTTGGTCAGTAGGTCTTTTGAGTTTCATCTGCTGGATAAAGATGAATATTCCAAACAAGCAACCATTCTATTTTTATTTATTTTTTTAAATTTAAATTTATTCATTTTAATTGGAGGCTAATTACTTTACAATATTGTATTGGTTTTGCCACACATCAACATGAATCCGCCACGGGTGTACACGTGTTCCCCATCCTGAACCTCCTTCCCACCTCCCTCCCCATACCATCCCTCTGGGTCATCCCAGTGCACCAGCCCCAAGCACCCTGTATCCTGCATCGAACCTGGACTGGCGATTAGTTTCTTATATGATATTATACATGTTTCTACTTTTAAAAAATTTTATTTATTTAATTGGAGGATAATTACAATATTGTGATGGCTTTTGCCACACATCAATGTGAATCGGCCACAGGTGTCCCCCCATCCTGAACCCCCCTCCCACCTCCCTCCTCACCCTACCCCTCTGGGTTGCTTATCAACCTGGTGTGATTTTGCCCCCAGGGCACATGTGGCAACATCTGGAGATGCTTGGGATTATCATGACTGGGTGAAGGATGCTATTGGTGAAGGATGCTCTTTGCTCTTGGCAAAATGAGTGGACACTGGGGATGCTGCTAAGCATCCTATTATGCACAGGATAACCCAGCCTTCCCCTACTCCTCCAGCAAAGAATTATTCTGCCCAAAATGTTAACAGAACCACAGTTGAGAAGCCTTGGTTTAAAATTTTCCCTCATAAATAGCTATATTTAAGCAGATGGTCTATAACTTCCTAAATACTAACAATTCCCTGTGTTGCACAGTGCTCTTCCTCATTATTTTATTTATACATGCAAACAGATGGGTTATGTATTTTTAAGACCACCTTTGAATGGGAGGAAACAAGCCAAAATATAACCACATTCAACCCACGTCAGTGTGAATGCAGTTTCACTCAGCCCTAGAAATGATGGAAGACTGGAAAATAGATTATTGTGTAATTGATTAAAACCTGGGGAGGTTTTCTGGAAGATATAGGTCTTCAGTTATTGCCACAGGAAGACCAAGGCGTGCTGGTGGGAGTGCAGGAGAATTTTCTCGTTTCTGAGTCAAATGTGCAAAACCTTGGAGAGACAGGCGAAAAGGAACATGGGGGTGGGAGTAGTGATCGGCATAGCTGGAGCAGTGGATTTGGGGAAGGACCTTTATTTGAGATCAGGGCTTATAGGGTGTGATCACTTGGCAGGAAGATTTGAAGACAATCATCAAAAGTTTGCATTCTGTCCCGAGCGATAGAGAGGCAGAGACCATTACAAATCCACAGAGTAATTCTCAGAAGATAAAAACACATCCGTCTGCTCTCGTCTCATCCAAGTGGATGATAACACCCTTTGCAAACCCTCTTTCCTAATTTTAAGGCACAGTTAATACTCTGCCCCCTTAATCCTACTTTATACTCTGTGACCGGAGACTAATCACTTAATCTTTTTCCAATTTATGGAACATATATGGGCAGTGTGTGTCATACCGTGGGACAGCTTGAGCCACTTAAGAAAAATTTCAAATCCAAATAGTGTACAAAAACATCCTGGCCTTATCTAAAATTTCAACATTCTCTGGAGAAGCAACAATCTGCAGTGTTCTCTGGAGGGATTCTCAGGGTCATCCAATTCTGATGCTTAAATCAAATAATCATTTGGCTTAATTCTCTTATTGTTCCTCAAACCCTACCCCCACCTCCGATGCGTTCATCATTCCAACCTGTTCATCCTGCTTCACCACACTTGTTTCTGTGCCAGACTCTGCAAGTTCAGCCTCCAGCCCTCAGACTATTCTTCCAAGGGTGGGTGGAGGGTTTGGGGTGGGGGGCGTGATCAGATTCAGCCTTCACTAACTTGTTCTTGTGATCACAGATGTGCTTCTGGACCTGGGTTCCTTTTGCGTGCTATCTCAAGGAGGCTTATGCTGAAAATGGAAAGTCAGCATTTTTTAGAAAGTAATTGGTCTTTAATGATATTTTTGAACATGATAAATGAGTTTTTAGCAAAACCAGAAATCATTATGATAAGAAAGAACACAGATCCTTGGGAAGAATTCACCCCTTGCATGAGGACATAGGATAATGAGTAGAGGTCCAAGGTACAAGAGGGTAGAAGGGGTCTAAAGAGCTGGAAATAATCTCTATAAATTTAAAATAAAGGCACAGTTGTCTCCTGTCTAAAGCCAATTTGTACTCAGTTGTGTTTAAAAAGGAAACCTCCATTAGAAAGGATCCTCTGTTATGCTACGTTATAAATCACTGCTGAAAAATAACTTTTAGATAGAAAGTGAAAGTTTTTCAAATATGTTATCCATACCATTACCAAAGCATGCATCTTTTTCCAGAATTGCAAAGGCCCAAACAAAATCCCATGGACGGAGGGGCCTGGTGGGCTGCAGTCCATGGGGTCGCTAAGAGTTGGACACGACTGAGCAACTTCACTTTCACTTTTCACTTTCCTACATTGGAGAAGGCAATGGCAACCCACTCCAGTGTTCTTGCCTGGAGAATCCCATGGACGGGGGAGCCTGGTGGGCTGCCGTCTATGGGGTCGCACAGAGTCGGACACGACTGAAGCAACTTAGCAGCAGCAGCAAACAGAAGGTACTTTTTAGTCTTAATATAGTAAAGCCCATACTACTTCCAATTTCCACTCGTTGAATACAGTCACTGAGGCAACAGAAAAGGAGTGCCCATACCAAAGAGGAGCAAGCGAGAGGTGACACAGCTTTGGGGCAGGCTGAACATTCGGATAAAAGAGCATAAGCCAACGAAGGAACAAAGTGGAAAGCTGGGCCCCTGGAAGGACACTGATGCCTGGGCAAAAGTGAGTGAGTGAGGAGAGAAGGCTGATTTGATGACTTTTCTATGTGATGTGCTAAACATTTTTACATGGGTGAAGTTAATGTTTCTTTAAGTACAGTGTGATCTATTGCTGTCTCAGGAAACACAGATACTCCTTTCTGCATGCTGGTTGTAAAAACCCCCATTTATCACAATGTGCTTTTCATTCTTTTGGTATTTCCAGTTGTTCATACTAACCCATGCATGTCACTAATACAACAACAGCTGTTTTCATTACTGCTGTCACTGTGCTGTAAAGGCACAAATACATATGCATGACTTTTCTAAGCAAAACTGTAATTTCACTATTAAATTGGGCTCTCATGATTAGTGGGAATAGCTAAATAGCACTAGAATCCGATTAGAAAGAGCAACGTAACAGCCTGTACAGGGTCCCAGGCTGTTTACCAAGAGAGGACATTCAATTCTGCCTAAGAAGAGAAGATTCACACAGCACTTTTTCATCAAGATATTCATTCAGGGCATTTAAGAAGGTCTTATACTATTTCTAGGTCCTGAGAATTCTGGAGCTGAGGTGTTATGCTTTGAGTAAAACCAAGGCTTATGGTAAAAGGAGATTACTTCTGCATAGCAGGACAGGAAAAACAAGCAATATGTTTAAAACTGGTCTACATACATGCTTTGAGACAGATGGACTGTGCAAGCAAAGACTCTTTAACCCATGATGGCTTAGGCTTCTTAATTCACTGCAAAGTAATGCCTCACCTTGCTTCTCCTAGTTGTAAGACCACCATTGTATCTCATATTGCTTAATTCATTTGTTGCTGTTCATTTGTTCAATTGCTGAGTTGTATTCGACTCTTTGTGATCCCATGAACTGTATAGCAAGCCAGGCTTCCCTGTCCTCTACTATCTCCTAGAGTTTGCTCATAATTATGTCCATTGAGTCCCTAATGCCATCCAAGTATCTCATCCTCTGTTGCCCCTCTCCTTTTGCCCTCAGTCTTTCCCAGCATCAGGGGCTTTCTCAATGAGTTGGCTCTTTACATCAGGTGGCCAAAGTATTGGAGCTTCAGCTCCAGTATCACTCAGTCTAATGATATTCAGAGTAGATCTCCTTTAGGATTGACTGGTTTGATCTCCTCGCAGTCCAAGGGACTCTCAAGAGTCTTCTCCAGCACAATTTGAAAGCATCAATTCTTTGGTGCTCAGCCTTCTTTATGGTCCAACTCTCACATCTGTGTATGAATACTGGAAAAACCATAACTTTTGACTATACATATCTTTGCTGTGGGCAAAGTGATGTCTCTGCTTTTTAATATGCTGTCTAGGTTTGTCAAAGATTTTCTTCCAAGGAGCAAGCATCTCTTAATTTTGTGGCTGCAGTCACGGTCCACAGTGATTTCGGAGCCCAAGAAAATAAAATCTGCCACTGTTTCCACTACTTCCCATCTATTTGCTACAAAGTGATTGGACCAGACGTCCTGATCTTCGTTTTTTCAATGTTGAGTTTTAAGTCAGCTTTTTCAATCTCCTCATTCACCTTCATCAAAAGCCTCTTTAGTTCCTCTTCTCTTTCTGCCATTAGAGTGTATCACATGAATATCTGAGGTTGCTGTATTTCTCCCAGAAATCTTGACTCCGGCTTGTGAGTCTTCCAGCCCAACATTTTGCATGATGTACTCTGCATATAAGTTAAATAAGCAGGATGATGACGTACAACTTTGATGTACACCTTTCCCAAGTTTGAACCAGGCAATTGTTCTATATCTGGCTCTAACTGTTGCTTCTCAGGAGACAGGTTAGGTGGTCTGGTATTCCTAATTCCATGGTTTGTTATGATCCACACAGTCAAAGGCTTTAGTGTAGTCAATGAAGCAGAAGTAGATATTTTTTTGGAATTCCCTTGGTTTTCCTATGATCCAATGGATGTCAGCAATTTGATCTCTGGTTCCTCTGCCTTTTCTAAATTCAGCTTGTACATCTGGAAGTTCTTGGTTTACATACTGTTGAAGCCTAGCTTGAAAGACTTTTATCTTTACCTTGTTATCATGTGAAATGAATGCAATTGTGTGGTAGTTTGAACTTTCTTTGGCTTTGCCCTTCTTTGGGATTGGAATGAAAACTGACCATTTCCTGTCCTGTGGCCACTGCTGAGTTTTCCAAATTTGTCATAGAAGAATGAAGATCCCAGGCCAAAGCTATTTTTAAATTCTCCCAGCATGGTATAGTATTATTTGGCAATAGACTATGAGTGGGTTAAAGCAGCATACTGTAAATTCCATAGCCTTTCTCAATGGAACATTCTCCAGAGATTAAACTGTATTGCCCTAAGGCCGACATTACACATGATGGATTCACTTATTTCCTATATATTTAAGTGGTGTTGGTTATGTATCATTCTGGGATTGCTGGGAGAAATATCAACAACCTCAGATATGCACATGATACCACTCTAATGTCAGAAAGAGAAGAGGAACTAAGGAGCCTCTTGATGAAAGTGAATGAGGTGATTGTAAAAGTTGGCTTAAAGCTCAACATTGAAAAAACAAAGATCTTGGCATCTGGCCCATAACTTTATGGCAAATAGATGGGGAAGTAGTGGAAACAGTGGCAGATTTTATTTTCTTGGGCTCCAAAATCACTGTGGACAGTGACTGCAGCCACAAAATTAAAACATTTGCTCCTTGGAAGAAAAGCTATGACAAACCTAGACAGAGCATTAAAAAGCAGGGATATCATTTTGCCCACACCAAAGGTCCATACAGTCAAAGCTATGGTTTTTCCCATAGACCCATACAGATGTGAGAGTTGGGTCATAAAGAAGGCTAAGCACGGAAGAACTGATGTTTTCCAAATTGTGGTGCTGAAGAAGACTCTTGAGAGTCCCTTGGATGGCAAGGAGATCAAAACAGTCAATCCTAAAGGAAATCAACCCTGAATATTCACTGGACAGACTGATGTTGCAGCTGAAGCTCCAATACTTTGGTCACCTGATGCAAACAGCCAATTCATTGGAAAAGATTCTGATACTGGGAAAGATTGAAGGCAAGAGGAGAAGGAGATAACAGAGGATGAGATAGTTGGATGACACCACCAACTCAATGGACGTGAATTTGAGCAAACTCCAGGAGACAGTGAAGGACAGAGAAGCCCAGCGTGCTACAGTCCATGGGATCGCAGAGAGTTGCACACGACTGAGTGACTGAACAGCAACAAGCCGCTACACGGCAGAAAAGTTTTCCAAAGCAAAGGATTTGTGTCTAGAGTACATAAAGAGCTGTTACCACGCAAGAGCAAGAAGAGTTTACCAAGCTCATTTAAAACTGTGCATGAAGTTTTGGACAGTATTTACTCTCTTCTCCAAAAGAGATATTTGAATGGCAAATAAGTGCATGTAAATATGATCCATGTCATTAGACAGTACGGGAATAGGCGCTAAAACCCCAGTTAGGTACCAACACCCATCCATCAGAATGACTGAGATGAAAAGACTGAGAGTGCAACTTGGGTGAATTGGAGCAACTGGAGTGCATATACATTGCTGCTGGGGAATAAAATGGTACGGTCACTGTGAAAACCAACGTGACAACTTGTAGGAAGCTAAACATGTACTTGGAACTTGAAATAGAAATTCCACTCCTAAATATTTTCCCAAGAGATATAAAAATATATGTCTGCACAGCAACTTACACAGAGATAACCATAACTGCTTTATTCCTAAGAGCTTAATACTTAATAGTCAAATGTCCATCAACAGGTGGATATGTAAAAGAACTGTGGCATATCCAACAGTGACTGACTAGTCATCGATAAAAAGGAACGGACTGATATGAATAAGAACACAAAGGAATCTCAGAAACAATGCTAATAAGAAGCAAGACACCAAAGAGCACCTACTCTGTGATTCTGTGTATGTGAATTTCCTGAAAAGAGAAGTCTTTAGTGACAAATACTAAATATTTGTCCAGGGTCAGTGTTAGTGACAGACTGAAAGGAAATCTGGGGGAGGATGGAAGTATTCCCTATCTTAATTTTGGTGGTGGTTTCACACGTGTATACAACTTGTCAAAATGCATTGAACTTTCCACCTAAAATGATGCCTTTTATTTTTTACTGTTTTATTTCAAATATTATTTTCTAAAAATCTACATTGTGATATGTTTTGTGTTTCTCTACTTTTGATTTTTGTAGTATATATTTTACATAAACTCTAAAAGAAGCTTTTCAGATTGAAGGGAAAGGATGCCAAATAGAATTACGGCAGGAAAATTGGGCCCTTTTTCATTATGAAACATACTTCTTTATTTCCAAGTATCCTTCTTATCTTAAATCTACTATATTTGATATTGTTATAGCTGTTCAGCTTTATTGATTAGTATTTACATGGCATATATATTTTTCCATTCTTTATTTCGTTTAAAATTCCCATATTTCTATATTTCTGTATGTGCTGATATTTAAAATATATCTCTGGTAAATCATATAAATCATATATGATTCTTAATTCCATCTGATAATCTTTGTTTTTCAACTTGCCTGCTTAATGTTAATAGAATTACTGTTACAGCTGAATTCAGCCTACCATCCTATTTATTTCCTTGTCCCATTTGTAGTTCATCAGTTTATTCTCTGTTCCTTTTTTTAAGAGTGAAACTTGCACTTTTATTTTTCTTCTCTAGTATCTCCTTAAATATTTTTGCATGATTATTTTAGAGATTAAAATATTCACCCTTATTACAGACTTATTACAGTATGTCTTAAATTAGTATCTTTTCTGCTTTCAGAACAATACAAAAATATTACAACAGTTTAACTCAATTTGCCCCACCCTTTGTGCTACTAACGTCATATATTTCACTTTACATATGTTCTACATCCTTAAACATCTTTCTACCGTTGTTTTAAACAGTCAATACTCATATTTACCATTATATTTACTCTCTGTTTCTTTATTTCTGTTCTTTCATCTGGTATAATTTTTCCTTCAACTTGAAGATCATCCTTTTATAGTTCTTGGAGTTTGAATCTTTTAGGGATGAATTTTATCACCTCTTTTTGGCCCCAAACATCTTTAGTTCTCATCCATTTTTGAAAAATATTCTCACTGGGTTTGAATTCTAGGTTGTCAGTTTTTCTTACTTTATGCACTTTCAAAATATCTTTCCAGTTTCTTCTGGTCAGTATATTTCTGTTGAAAAGTCAACTATAAGCTTATTTTACTCTCTTGAAGGTCTTTCTTCTTCTGGATGTTTTAAAGACTCTCTTGGACTTTGATTTGATGGGTTTGCTTTGTATTTATCCTAATTGGGATTCACTTAGCTTTTTCAAAGTATGAGTTGATTTCTTCTCGTGACTTAAAACAATTTTCAGCTTTCTAGAAAATGCTTCTGCCACGATTTGTTTCTCTTTTTCCTTGTGGAATTCAGTTACGTGTAAGTTAGGCTTTGACTGTTTCATATGTTCTGTTATATTCTTTCCATTAGTTTTTCTATATGTGTTTCATTTTCTTCTATTGCTCTACCTACAAGTTCACCGTTTCTAACTTCTTTGGTTTATATTCCGCTGTTAAACTTTCCAATGGATACTTAACTTTGGATACTGTATTTTTCAGTTGTAAAGTGTTCATTGGGTTTATATTGTAGATTCCAAGTCACTGTTGAAAAATCTACATTTTTTCCCCATTTTGAACTATTTTAAACCACACACCCTAATTAATTTTAAGCCCTTCTCAACTAACTCCAGTGTCTGGGTCATCTGTGAATTTGCTTTAATGACCCACTTTGTCTCCTGATTGTCAGTGGCTGTGCTGGGTCCTGGCTGCTGGGCGGGCTTTTCTCGAGCTGCAGTGAGCAGAGTCCACTCTCTCATTGTGGTGTGCGGGTTTCTCGCTGAGGTGGCTTCCCTTGTCGTGGAGAACGGCTTCCAGGGCACACAGGCTTCAGCAGTTGTGGCTGGAGGGTTCAGTAGCTGCAGTTCCCAGGCTCTAGAGTGCAGGCTTCAGCCTCAACAGTTGTGGTGCACGGGCTTAGTTGTTCTGTGGTAGGTGGGATCTTCCTGGATCGGGGATCGAACCCATGTCTCCTGCATTCCTGCCCTTTTTTATCTGGCATGTCCAATTATTTTTCATTTTTTAGCAGACATTGTGTATGAAAGTACCATAGAGGCTCCAGATGATGTTCCCCATCAGAGAGAGGGAAGCCTTCCCCTTGTGGGCATATAGAAGCAATGTGATAGGTCCCTCATTTGTCAGGAGCTGAGCTGGGTCAGAGCTGGGCTGCCCTGACTCAGACCACCTCTGTTTAGTTCCTACGCCTTAAAGGTGACACTCCTAGGCTTCTGAAAGTCTGCAGGATTTCTATCCTCTCATCCCCAAAACACTGCAAAAGAGGTTGTTTTATCTTTTAGAGATTTGAAGTTTGCTTCTGCTGTTCAGTCACTAAGTTGTGTCCAACTCTTTGTGACCTCATGTACTGCAGCACGCCAAGCTTCCCTGTCTTTCACTGTCTCCTGGAGCTTGCTCAAACTCATGTCCATCGAGTCAGTGATGCCATCCAAACACCTCATCCTCTGTCGTCCCCTTCTTCTCCTGCCCTCAGTCTTTCCCAGCATCAGGGTATTTTCAAATGAGAGTTCTTCACATCAGGTGGCCAAAGTCTTGCAGCTTCAGCTGCAGCATCAGTACTTTCAATGAATATTCAGTGTTGATTTCCTTTAGGATTGACTGGTTGGATCTCCTTGCCATCCAAGGGACTCTCAAGAGTCTTCTTCAGCACCACAGTTTGAAAGCCTCAGTTCTTCAGTGCTCAGCCTTCTTTATGCAAATTTAAAATCATGTGACTGCTGCAAGCCTGACCTCTCTAGCTGGATCAAGTCTCCCAACCACCATAACAGTGTGGAAGATTTTACTCTGCCTTTCCCACCCAGCATCCTGATTTCCTAAACTACACCAGAACTCACATGCAAATTTATACTCCTGAAGCCAAGGAAAGTTTCAACAATACAAATCTTTTCTTTACTACTTTAAGCATCCTCATAAAAATCTTGCTTTTGCTACTGACTTACTGTGCATTTTTAAATAGATAATATAAAAGTGAACTTCTACACAGGCACTGTTTAAAAATTCAAGTTTTGAGAAAGTGGCATTTTGACTACTTTTTTTCAAAACTTGCTCTGCTATTTGAGGCAGTGCCCTCAAACTATATCCTAGAAGTTTAAAAATATTCCCTGCAAATTGACTGAAGCCTGGTGTGCTTTGTAGTGAAGGACATCTGAACATCTCATCTCAGATAAGAAGCATTATCATCCCTTAGTTAGCAACTGCAAATAACAGCTGTGAAATGTTGGAGTCCTTTTAATATTATATCCATAGCTGGAAGTCAGATCTTATCATGTACCAGCCCAAGAATGATGCATGTGTCAGCTGTCATAAGGCCTCTTCTGAGATAAAATAAGATGAATTTGTACAGTTGAGTAGACATCTGCCATTTTGCCTTCTTGCCTTCCATTTCCCCTTTATAACATTCCAGAAGGCAGGAGGAAAAGGGGACAACAGAGGATGAGATGGTTGGATGGCATCACTGACTCAATGGACATGAGTTTGAGAAAACTCTGGGAGATGGTGAAGGACAGGGAAGCCTGGTGTGCTGCAGTTCAAGGGGTTGCAAAGAGTCAGACACGACTGAGCAACTGAACAATAAAAGTAGCATTCTAGAGCCCAGGGTTCTTCCCAGGAATCACTACTCTCCTGCTTGGTCCTTAGGATTACGGTTGTTGGTCTCCTCCTCTCAGCGCTGAAGGTGGACATATGACCCAAGCTTGGTCAATTACTTACTCCATACCTCTGACCACACTGATCACTTCACATGTCGAAACATGACCCACACTAGTTCTCAGGGACTCAATTTGAGGATTCTTGTTTACAATGCGGAGGAAGAGAATGTCCTCATCTACGGTTGAAGAGGAGGAGCTATGAGACTGTAGCTGCTGGCAGCCACCTTGACACCAAGAAGACAGGACCTCTCGAGAACAGAGCTAGTCGAGAGGAGCTGAGCTAAGAAATGAGAGGATGAAGATCAGTTTTGAGGACACGGGTTGAGTCACTGGAGCCTGTCATGTCTGAAGACAGGAAATACCCCAGGAGTTTTCAGTTTTGTGACCAGAAAAAAAAAAAAATCCCTATTTAATACAGGCAGGCTTTAGTTACTTCTCTGTCACTCATAATCAAGAGCTGGTTTATTCAGGCAATTTTCAACAAGGATCATCATTCCAGACTCCAGAGTCCATTCCAAAACGAAGGCTAGAATGGTGAGCTGGGTCCAGGGGTGGAGATACAATTAATGCGCTGTGGATTGCATTACACTGAGTGGGAGCCATGTTTAGGAACTGGCTCTGTCACAACCCAAATGTGGGTGCCAGCGAGCAACTCAGCCTTCAAGGGAAAGCAGACAAACTCACTCTAGGGGAACAGCAGCTGCAGAGAATGGCACAATATCCAGATTGGGAAGATCTAAGGTGGAATTATGGGCCTGGATCTTGCAAAAGATCAGGGCTGGAGATAAAGAATTTCTCAAAATAACAGAGGTGAAAGAGGATGTCTTGGAGTATGTTGAAGGTGTCCAGAGAGAGGATGTCATGAAAAGGAAGTAGACAGAAGACAGAACCTTTGGTATTGCATAGTTTTAGAAACCTGGAGGAAGAGAACAGAACAGGGGAAGAAGCTAGTGCATCACTCAGGGAAACAGGAGGAAGATAAGAAAAAAACCTGGGACCAAGAAATCTAGGGACAGAAGTTTGAAAGAAGATAAAGAGATCAGCAACTACAAACACCAAAAAGTTGAAGACCCCAGAGGCTGAGAAGAGCAAGGAACTCACCAAGGTCATTGTCGACCTGGCCAAAAGGTATTCCAGGCAAGTGGCAGGGTAGAATCAGGCTGCAACAGTTATAAAGCACATCTATGGTGAAAAATAAGACCCCACAAAAATCCAGCAGCCTCTGAGATCCTTGGGGGCTGAGGCAGGGCAGAAAGACAGGCACAGAGAAACTGGAAGCCGGATGCCAAAAAACCTCAACACCCTGATGGTATGAGTGAGTGAAGTCGCTCAGTCGTGTCTGACTCTTTGCGACCCCATGGACGGTAGCCTACCAGGCTTATCCGTCCATGGAATTTTCCAGGGAAGAGTACTGGAGTGGGTTGCCATTTCCTCCTCCAGGGGATCTTCCCGACCCAGGGATCAAACCCAGGTCTCCGGGATTGCAGGCAGATGCTTTACCCTCTGAGCCACCAGGGAAGCCCCCCTGATGGTATATCTGACTGCAAATCACTGCTCAGGATGCTAGTCTCATTTTTTCATGATGGTTAAAAAACAAAAAAAAAAACAAACCTACTCCTGGGCATGTATCTGAAAAAAAACCATAATCCAAAAAGATATATGCACCCCAGTGTCCATTGCCGCCCTGTTCACAGTAACCAGGGCATGGAAGCACCCTAAATGTCCATCCACAGAGGAGTGGATGAAGAAGATATGATACTTATAAACAATGGACTATTACGTGTGTGCATGCTAAGTCACTCAGTTGTGTCTGACTCTATGCAGCCCTATGGACTGTAGCCCACCAGGCTCCTCTGTCCACAGGATTCTCCAGGCAAGAATACTAGAGTGGGTTGCCATGCCCTCCTCCAGGGGATCTTCCTGACCCAGGGATCAAACCCACGTTTCTCAAGTCTCCTGCATTGGCAGGCGGGTTCTTTACCATTGGTGCCACCTAGGAAGCCCACACAGTGGAATATTACTCAGCCGTAAAAATCAAAGAAATAGTGCCATTTGTAGAGATGCGGGTGCACCTAGATTAGACTGTCGTTCAGAGTGATGTAAGTCAGTCAAATGTCATGTGATATCACTTTTCTGCAGAATCTAAAAAAGGGTACAAATGAACTAATCTACACACCAGAAATAGAAATAGAGACGTAGAAAAGCATCTTATGGTTACCAGGGGGTCATAGTGGGGAGGATAAAATAAATCATGTATATAAACATATATGCACTACTACATATAAAACAGATAATTAATAAGGACCTCCTGTATAGCATAGAAAGGTCTACTTGGATTCCCTTGGTGGTCCAGAAGTCGAGAATCCACCTGCCAATGCAGGAAATGGGGATTCAACCCTTGTTCTGGGAAGATTCTACACGCTTTAGGGCAACAAAGCCCGTGCACCACAGCTACTGAGACCCACGCCCCCTAGAGCCCGGGATTCACAACAAAAGAAGCCGCCGCAATGGGACGCCCGCGCGCCACTGCTAAAGAGTACCCCTGCTCACCGCAACTCGAGAAAGCCAGGCTGCAACAAAGACTTAGCAGGGCCACAAAATTAAAGTAAATAATTAAAAAAAAAAAAGAAAGAAAACTCTACTTAACACCCTCTAATGGCTCCCCTGGAGAAGGGAAAGGCTACCCAATCCAGTATTTTGGCCTGGACAATTCCATGGACTGTATAGCCCATGGGGTAGCAAAGAGTCAGCCATGACTGAGCGACCTGCATGGGATAAAGACTAAAAAAGAGCGTCCATATGTATATGCATAACTGATTCACTTTGCTGTGCACCTGAAATTAAAACGAAATGGCAAGTCAATTACACTCTAATAAAATTGCTTTAAAAATTTCTCAGGCGTGAGGCTGACGTGCAGAGTAGAGCATGTTCAAGAAAACTACCAAGGCCTGAATGATATCTGTTCAGCAAGACGGGGCCAAAATATGAAACCATGCACCACAAAGGGAAGAGCAGATTTGGGGGCGACGTCCTCGAAAGAAGGACGAAGTTTCTGCCTTTGGGGGCGCAGGTCTACAGTGAGGTTCAATGTGGGGTGAAGCCTCCAGGAAGGCTTCTCTGAACCGGACAAAGCGTTTGGGGCCCTGCTGCTCCTCTCGATGCTGGATGTGGCCCTAGGACTGCTCGTGACCCGCGTTTTCTCTTAGGAGCCCTAGACTTGCCTGTTTGTGTTCAGCTGGGCTTTGGGCTGGGACTCTGGCTGGGAGACAGGCTTGCTGTACTGGGAGGCATGGCCTTCCGTGTTGGACTAAATGAAGCTTGCACTGTGGCCCTTTCTACTCCTATGCTGTATTGAAGTGAGCTGGCTGTGCTGCAAATTAATTTTTTAGTTTGTTTTTATTTTTAAAGATGAACTTAGGGGTTTATCTCTTCTCCTGGGCTGAGAAATCCAAGAAGGCCGGGATTTTAGTTTATTCATTTTCATAGCAGAGGGTTCAGTTCAGTTGCTCAGTTGTATCCGACTCTTTGAGACCCTGTGGACTGCAGCATGCCAGGCCTCCCTGTCCATCACCAACTCCCAGAGCTTACTCAAACTCATGTCCATCGAGTCAGTGATGCCATCCAACCACCTCATAGCAGTGGACAGACAGTTAATTAGGGTTATGAGACTGAGAGAAAGAAGAAAAAATATAAATGATACCTAGTTAAATCTGGAATTCAAATGTGGGATGGGACATACTTTTACACAAAAGCGATTTGCCATTAGAAATGGTCTGAAACTCAAATCTCCCTGGGCATCCTGTGTTTTCTCTGGCAACCCTACATCCACCCGTGTTTGAAGAATGAATGCAGAAGGGTAACTGGGGTGGAATGAGGAGAGAGAGACCTGCGGGGGGTGGGGGGAAGAATCATTCCCGCTCAACCCATTCTCCAAAAACAATAAGTTGCATAAATAGTACAATGCTCAAGGCAATACCTTGGCAGTACAGTTAAGACCATAAAAGAAGAGATGAGAAAAATCCCACAGCAGGAACACCAGCTGGAGGAGGTGGCTCCACCACTCCCACAGCTGGGTCCTAGCCTCTCCTGTCCCCAGGATCACAGCTCCTGGTGTCAGAACCCGGCTGTGCCTCTGCATGTATGCAGCTGAATTTAGGTGCTCTATTTCCTCAACACAAATACAAAAGAAGGAACACTCTGCAGCTGGGTGGTCCTGCCCACACGGGGAAGGGATTCAGAGACTGTGGGGTCCATGCAGTGTGGGTGGTCAGGGAAGGCTTCAAGGAGGAGGCGGGCCTGTGGTGGGGCCTTCGAGGAGAGCAGGAAAACATGAATAGGCGGGAGCCTCTTCTTAGGTTCTAATTCTGAATTCTTGGTAATTAAGAAACAAGCTGAACATGAGACCAAGGCTGTGGCTGGCTTCCTCAAACACTCAGTTTGTTTATTGTTTTAGCCTTTTCCCTACTTGAGTAATAAATGATTTTATTCTCCCAGGAGATAACAGTCCCACCAGCCCTGCTGGGATCAGCACAGTTTAGTTTCTGACAAGCTGTGACTGCTGCCCTCTCATTGCAGGCCGCGTGTGCATGCACACACAGACACACACACACACAAAGTTGGTGGAAAAGCACACCAGGTCAACAGCATCTGCAGTCAAGCTCTCAGACTTCGTATTTTCTTCTATCCTTTAATTTTACCTGACAGCTTCTTACGTGCTCCTTCTTATGAGAGTCAACTCTTTTGGTTCAGATGAAGAAAGCATTGAGCTTGCTGATAGTTTCTGTGGGGCAAAACATTGGAATTTAAGCTGAAAGTTTCCATCTTGGGGTCTTTCTGGGGTGTGGCCAGATGTCATTGGGGGCTGGGGTCCCCTGAGGGCTTGGCTGGCACCAGAGGGTCTACTGCAAGATGGCAGGTTGGTGCAGCCTGTTGGCTGGAGGACTTGGCAATCAACTTGGTCTCTCCGGAAGGATGCTCAAGTATCTTTGTGGCTCAGCAGCTGGCTCCCCTCAAAGGAGAAATCCAAAACAAAAGTGTAAGGTCCCATGCTGTCACTTCTGCCTTATTCTACTGGGACACAGAGCAACCCTGACTCGATGTGGGAGGGGGTGTCACAAGGGCGGGGGTGGTCGAAGAGGCTGGCTATCACAAAGCTAGTTCAGAAAATTCAAAATATGCTCACTGCGGGCAAAGCCTCCCACCCTGGATATAAAAGGACATTTTGAGATCTTATAAGTAAATGGCCAGAAGCCCAGAGAGCCCACAAAAAAAGGAGGAAGAGAACACGAAGGCTTCATTACCACCACCTGCTTCCCGGTGTTGACACCATCCACCCATCGCCTGTCCACCACCCACCCATCCATCATCCATACACCCCCCACCTATCCACTATCCTTCATCACCTGCCCACCACCTATCACCAGCCCACCCACCCACCGCAATGTCATTGGTATTTATCACAAAAGCTTCTGCAATGAACTCTGGGGACTAGCAGTGACAAAATAGATATGTCTCCAACCTCTTGGATCAGTAAATCCAGTTGGGGAGGAAGACATTAGGCGAGGATACACGGAAACAAAATGGCAAGGTGTAACGTGCAAGACACAGAGGACAGTTACAGAAGCCAACAGAGCGATCCTGCTTAAGGGAGACCATCAGAAGGCGGCCTCGGGAAGCTGGTCTGGACGCAGAGATGAGGCTCCTCCACCACGTGACAAGACGGTTGGAGGGACTCACAGACCGAGGTCAGGATGGGTGTCAGTCCATAGAAGCCCGGAGCAGAAACCAGGTCAGGAACAAGACCTGGGCATGGAAGAAGCTGGGCATGAAAGGTGAGACCACCGACTTTGTCCTGAACGGCCTCAAATAGAGGAGCTTAGCATGTGTGTTACAGCCATGGGGCCTCTCAAGGGGCTGTGGGGGGAGAGAAGGTCAAAACTGGACAGAGGGGTGTGAACAGAAGTCCCAAGAACATAGGAAAAGAAGCTGGTGTGACGGAGAGGAGACCAGATGGCCCAGGTGAGGCAAAGCAGAAACCAGCTGAGGGTGGTATGGGGCAGGAGATGGCAGGAGGTTGAGCTCGGAAGGGAGTTTTAATGCAGGGAGGGTGAATGAGGAGTGAGCGCAGGCTGCAGACCAACGTCTGACCGCTGGCAGCGCAGCATCTCCATGGCTCACCCATTACCGAGCTCCGCTTCTCATTTTGGACAAACTTTGGGAGCACCATCCACTTATCCATGGGGACGCACCTGAGCCAATCAAGATATGACCTGTCTATTTCTAGGGGGAAAGATTTGCTTTCAAGTCCATTGCTTATAGTAACACATACAACAAGTGTCTAAGGGAAAGGCTTGATTGCTAAACTATCTATGAAAATGATTTCTTATTTTCTGTGACAGTCATCAACCCTAAGCAGAAAAGCGCTAGACCAGAATACAATCAAGAGAAAAGTAAATGAAAAATAAAGGGCTCTCAAAGTAAATGTAAACATTACCTCAAATGCCTTTGGGGATCTACTGCGTGTCAAGCACTGCTGGACCTGAGAGTACTGAAATGAGCAGCGCACAGTATCTGCCTTTAGACATTTCGCAGTTTCCCCTGGGAAACCAATAAGCAAGTCAGCGGTAACGTGTGGATACCCTGCACCGTGATGGAAGCACTGACTGGGGGTCTGGCAGCCAACCAGGTGCTGAGAAAGAGTGAGGATGTCAGGAGTTCAGGAAAACCTTTTTCTTAGTCTGTGTGAGACGCTCTAACAAAATGCCATAAACTGGATGTCTTAAATAATAGACATTAATTTCTCACAGTGCTGGAAGCTGGGAAAGCCTAGATCAGGGTGCTAGCATGGTGGGGGGCTTGGAGACGATCCTCCTCCTGGCTTACAAATGATCACCTTATCACTGTGTCCTCATGTGATGGAGAGAAAGCTCTGGTCTCTTCTTCTTCTTATGAGGGTGCTAATCCCACCATGGGGACTCCACCCTCATGATCTTATCTAACCCTAATTACCTCCCAAAGACTCCTGTATCCATCACAGGGGAGTTTAAGGCTTCAGTGTGTAAACTGGGAGGGGGGACACAAACATCTGGTCCGTGTGCTGTGCTTAGTCACTCAGTCGTGTCTGAATCTTTGTGACCCCATAGACTGTAGCCCAGCAGGCTCCTCTGTCCGTGGGGATTCTCCAGGTAAGAATACCAGAGTGGGTAGCCTATCCCTTCTCCAGGGGATCTTCCTGACCCAGGAATCAAATCAGGGTGTCCTGCATTACAGGCAGATTCTTTACCAGCTGAGCTACCAGTGAAGCCCATTTGGTCAGTAACACCAAACAAAAAGGTAACTTTTGACATGAGTTCAGGAAAATAAAGACATGAGGGACAGTCTTATGGCAAAGAAGGAAAGACTGTGTAGAAAACCTGTGCAGGTACTTCCCTGGTGGTCCAGTGGCTAAGACTCCGAGCCCCAGTGCAGGGAGCTCAGGTTCAATCCCTGGTCAGGGAACTAGAGCCCATACGTGGCAACTAAGAGTCCACATGCTGCAGTGAAGATCCTGCATGGCGCAACTAACACCCAACGCAGCCAAATAAATACTTTTTAGAAAAAGCAAAACCATGCAGAGCACAGAGGCAAGCATGAGTCTCTGGGGACTGGAAACAAGTGGTTGTAGGCGACACACGGCATGAGGAAGACAGAGGGGCCATAGTGGTGTGGCCCCAAAACATTAAAGGATTGAGTCTTATTCTGAAAGAAATGGAGGGTCACTGGTGGATTTTACACAGTTCAAAGGCACAGTTATTATTAATGATAATAATAATCATAATAAACACAGTGAATCATGGCATGTGCTAGACACTTAAACATCATCTTATCAATCTTAGTAAGAGTCCTCTGAAATAGGGCTGTTTGGGGTTCCTGTTTTTAATGAGGAAATAGAGGCTTCCCTGATAGCTCAGTTGGTAAAGAATCTTCCTGCGATGCAGGAAGCCCTGGTTTGATTCCTGAGTCAGGAGGATCTGCTGGAGAAGGGGTAGGCTACCCACTCCAGTGTTCTTGGACTTCCCTGTGGCTCAGCTGGTAAAGAATCTGCCTGCAATGTGAGAGACCTGTATTTCATCCCTGGGTTAGGAAGATCCCCTGGAGAAGGGAATGGCTACCCACTCTAGTATTCTGGCCTGGAAAATTCCATGACTATATAGTCCATGGGGTTGCAAAGAGTTGGACATGACTGAGCTATTTTCACTTTCACTTGAGGCTCAGAGAGGTCATACAACTTCTCAAAGGTCCCAAAGCAAGGAAGTGGCTGGGCTGGGTTGACCCCCTGAGGCCCTCCTCCTCATGACCATGCCATCCTGTGAACAGTCAGCCTTGATGGCCTCAGCGCTGGGGAGGGCTGGGTCAGGGAGGAGGAGTCTACACCACCCCATGGCATGTCACTCTACCTGATGGTCCCCGAGCCAAGGAGCCTCTGCCAGGGTGACACTCCCAGGAGCCTGTGGGCTGTCCCATCGCCCTGCCCCCGAACCACTGCAGGGCAATGAGCCTGCACACACAGTAGGAGTGCAGTGATTTGGGAAATGACGTGGGGGTAGTATATTTTGCCAGTTGTTGTTCAGTCGCTAAGTCGTATCTAACTCTTTGAGACCCTGTGAACTGCAACACACCAGGCTTCCCTCTCCTTCACTATTTCCCAGAGTTTGCTCAAACTCAAGTACATTGAGTCATTGATGACATCCAACCATCTCATCCTCTGCCTCCCCTTCTCTTTTTGCCTTCGATCTTTTCCAACTTCAGGGTCTTTTTCAATGAGTCAGCTCTTTGTATCAGGTGGACAAAGTATTAGGGCTTCAGCATCAGTCTTTCTAATGAATATTCAGAGTTGATTTCCTTTAGGACTGATTAGTTTGATCCCTTAAAAAGGTCAACTCCACTTCCTTGCCCCAGATGGATACAAGGGGTATGAATAAAGCCATTTTGCTAAGATGTATTTATCTAGCGGTGGAAATGCCTCAGCCAAAAGCACGAGGCTCTAGAGAGAAAGATCCGTGACAGCAAGGCCCCTGGTCTTTCCTCCTTCTCTAGCAGGGGAATCAGGCCCACAGGTCACATTGCCATCCTGGTTGATGTTCACCAAGGCGATGCTCTGAGTCGGCACGGGGTCTGCAGAGAACAAGAGCCCCTCAGCGCTCTCTCTGCTCTTGTTGCCTCATAGGCCTGGCACCACTTTCTGTCTCCAGCAAAACTTACCTACCGCCTTTGCCAACACTGTCCCTCCTAAAACAGATTGTTGTTGTTCAATCACGTTTGACTCTTTGACACCCCATGCACTGCAGCACACCAGGCTTCCCTGTCCTTCACCATCTCCCAGAATTTGCTCAAACTCATGTCGGTGATGCCATCTAACCATCTCATCCTCTGTTGCCCTCTTCTCCCGCCTTCAATCTTTCTCAGCATCAGGGCCTTTTCCAGTGAGTCAGCTCTTTGCATCAGGTGGCCAAAGTATTGGAGCTTCAACTTCAGCATCAGTCCTTCCAATGAATATTCAGGGTTGATTTCCTTTGGGATGGACTTGTTTGATCTCCTTGCAGTCCAAGGGACATGCAAGAGTCTTCTCCAGCACCACAGTTCAAAAGGATCAATTCTTTGGCTCTCAGAACAGATGCTCTGTGTCAAACCTCTTCTGAAACTGCAGCCCCAAATGCCCTGATGCCTCACAAACCTTCCGTCACTTCCCACTGCCTTCCAAGTGGAATTCTAACTTCTTGGCAGGATGTCCAAGTCCCCGCTTCATCTGAAAACTCCTCACCCCAAACCCCAGCCCTGACAATATCTTATCTGGGTTTGCACATGCTCAGTCATGCCCAACTCTTTGCGACCCCATAGACTGTGACCACCAGGCTCCTTTGTCCATGGGATCCCCCAGGCAAGAATGCTGGAATGGGTTGCCATTTCCTTCTCTAGAGGATCTTCCCAACCCAGGGATTGAACCTACATCTCCTGCATTGGCAGCCAGATTCGTTACTAACCGTGCCACCTGGGAAACATCCCTGGTGGCTCAGAGGTTAAAGCGTCTGCCTGCAATGTGGGAGACCTGGGTTTGATCCCTGGGTTGGGAAGATCCCCTGGAGAAGGAAATGGCAACCCACTCCAGTATTCTTGCCTGGAGAATCCCATGGATGGAGGAGCCTGGTGGGCTACAGTCCACGGGGTCGCAAAGAGTCGGACACGACTGAGCGACTTCACTTCACTTAAGAGTCATTTGGGAAAATACCCAGGGAAAACTGCAACTGGCCACTCAGCGACCAGGTGATGCACAGCAGAGTGTCAAATCTCCACTCTGAGCCTTTCTATTGGGTTAGCCAAAAAGTTCATTGGCCTTTTCCTGTAACAGCAGGCGGAAAAAACCCGAACGAAATTTTTGGCCAACCCAATACAACAGGAGACAGAGCCAGGGAGTTTTCCATGGGCTACTTTTGTTGGTACAAAAAGCTAAGACTTGTCCCTTAATTCATGTTTCTTCCTATTTGATCCAAAAATCTAGGCAAGGAAATTCTAAGGCTGGCTGCTGCCGTTCCAGCTGCTTCAAATAAAACAGTTAAATTAATTTGCCTTCATGGCTGCAGGAATTTCTTGAAAGGAGTTGCCTCTGAGGTTAATGAATAGAAGAGGCCAATTCTGTGTGTGCTGAAATTCTTGGAATCTGAAGACAGGGCAGTTGGAACTGGTAAGGTTTCACTGCAAAACGTATATGTGTCGTCTTTAAGGGTATTTACTTAACTAGAGACGTACGTTTCCACGGCTTCTGGGCATTGGCTTTATGGGAAAGGATCTTTAAAGCGTCTCCAATTCATTTCCCCACCTGCCAGCTCCGTGCTCGTAATGCCTGCCGGTGCCAAAAGAACGTCTCCACGAGCTGTCTGTTAGAACCAACAAAAATGCACTGAATGTTTTGTACTTGACCTCAGAACGCCGTTTAGCTCCTTCCGCCCTGACAGCTCCTTCGAACCCTGTCTGGGCGGCTGAAGACTCCGGTGGGAAGATGAGAGCCTCGGCTTAGGCCTCAGAATCCGGAGGAAGACCGATTTGAGCGGTGCCCACGACAGGCGTGTCCCGTGGCCGCCGCCTTCCCAGAAACGCATCCAGACTGAACCAGACGAGGCGCGCTACCTGCCAACGAAACAGCAGGCTGGAAAAAACTCCGCTCTGGGACTCCACCGAGACTGTTCCGGAGATGAACCTTAAAAAGCTCCCTTCTCCCCTTCCTTCAGGCCATGAGGCAAGGGGGTCTACAGAACCGGAATCCTCAACTCTTCCAAGACAATCCAGACATGAAAATGGGAAGAGGCGATCGTCTGCAGTCAGCACTCCCGACGGGCAGAGACACATCAGAGGAGGCCAGCCCAGGGCTCCTGGGGATCTCAGGCTTTCCCACGTCGTCTCCTGAAGACACTAAAACCAGCAATAACTTTTGGCAAGGCAAACACATTCCTATTAGCTGAGTAGGCTTGGCCAAAGATGATATGCCCCAGTGGTCTTGTTTTGAACTGTAAAAGAAGAGGCTAGATTTCAAAGGAGCTCTGATAAAATCCTCTACCCCTGGTGGGCTCTTAACTCTTCCTGATGTTTGTCCTGCAGGAGGGGTTGACATTTCCTAGTGTTCTGTTTGAGCAAGCTTCAAAGTAGTTCTGCAATGAAATTTCCAGCTTTCATGCACGCTTTAAAAGGTACAAAATACCTCTAGTACCTAGCATGGGGCCTGGGATATCATGAATTCACAATAACTATTTGTTGATTAAACTAATATACAGAAAGAACTCAATAGAAAAGCAGGATCATCTTTAATCAGCAAAATTTTCCTCCTCAGAATTCTTAGATAGAATTCCATTGAATGGTGCCTGGTTCCTAAGCAGAACCACTACCTTCCAATCTAAAGACCAAAGGGACTCTGCCCCTAAATTGATGCAGGGTTTAATTTGCACAGTGGTACAGGGCACTCCTGAAGCACTTACTGAATAAAAATAAATAAATAAATAAAAAATAATAGAGAATTTGTTGAAACTTTAGGGTTCAGTTTTCAAATGGCATAATATGTTTCTCCAGTGACAAACATCACTTTAATCATTTATGTTCTTTTTCTGCATTCAAGGGAAAAAATCAAAATCTACAGCAAGCATATATAAACTATTCAGTGTGACTGCTTCTTTAATTAGGCTAAAATCTTGCATGTGGGTCATGTGTGACCAACATTTGGGGAAAGTAAATAAAAGATGTCACCTATCTATACAAATATATTGGGTTGGTCAAAAAGTTCATGTAGGTTTTTCTTTTTACATTTTCTACAATGTAACAGAAAAACCCAAACTCACTTTTGACCAACACAGTGGCTCTGCTAATCCATCAGTGATGGGCAATAGTGTGTGCATAATGGTTTCTGAATGTCCACATATGGTCAGCAGTGTCCTATGTGAGATGCCTGCTGGGGTAAGACATGCGGGGAAGGCCAAGGAACTGAGCCAGGCTAATAGCTCCCACAGGAATCAGGAGTCCTAACAGACGCACAACCCATAACCCTGGTCCTGGTCTCACCAACTCTGTCCTGGCTTTATGACCAGGTCTCTAAATCATATGCTCAGAAAATTAGTAGGTTCAAAAAAAAGGAAGACCCCTTAGTATCTTTGCTGAGTAACAATTGCCAAGAAAAATGGTTATGTCAGCTAAATAAAATATTTTTGTTGCTACTTTAAGAAAACTAAAGTGAAAGTGAAAGAGAAAGTCGCTCAGCCGTGTCCGACTCTTTTTTTTTTTAATTTAAATTTATTTATTTTAAGTGGAGGCTAATTACTTTACAATACTGTATTGGTTTTGCCATACATCAACATGAATCCGCCACGGGTGTACACGTGCTCCCCATCCTGAACCCCGCTCCCACCTCCCTCCCCGTACCATCCCTCTGGGTCATCCCAGTGCACCAGCCCCAAGCATCCTGTATCCTGCATCAAACCTGGACTGGTGATTCGTTTCTTACATGATATTATACATGTTTCAATGCCATTCTCCCAAGTCATCCCACCCTCCCTCTCTTCCACAGAGTCCAAAAGACTGTTTTATACATCTGTGTCTCTTTTGCTGTCTCACATACAGGGTTGTCGTTACCATCTTTCTAAATTCCATATATATGCGTTAGTATACTGTATTGGTGTTTTTCTTTCTGGCTTAATTCACTCTGTATAATAGGCTCCAGTTTCATCCACCTCATTAGAACTGATTCAAATGTATTCTTTTTAATGGCTGAGTAATACTCCATTGTGTATATGTACCACAGCTTTCTTATCCATTCACCTGCTGATGGACATCTAGGTTGCTTCCATGTCCTGGCTATTATAAACAGTGCTGTGATGAACATTGGGGTACACGTGTCTCTTTCAGTTCTGGTTTCCTCGGTGTATATGCCCAGCAATGGGATTGCTGGGTCATAAGGCAGTTCTATTTCCAGTTTTTTAAGGAATCTCCACACTGTTCTCCATAGTGGCTGTACTAGTTTGCATTCCCACCAACAGTGTAAGAGGGGTCCCTTTTCTCCACACCCTCTCCAGTATTTATTGCTTGTAGACTTTTGGATCACAGCCATTCTGACTGGCGTGAAATGGTACCTCATTGTGGTTTTGATTTGCATTTCTCTGATAATGAGTGATTTTGAGCATATTTTCATGGAGAAATCTTAAAAATTAGGGAAGAAATAAATGCAAAAGAAACAAAAGAGACCATAGCAAAAATCAACAAAGCCAAAAGCTGGTTATTTGAAAGGATAAATAAAATTGACAAACCATTAGACAGACTCCTCAAGAAACAAAGGGAGAAAAATCAAATCAATAAAATTAGAAATGAAAATGGAGAGATCACAACAGACAACACAGAAATACAAAGGATCAAAAGTGACTACTATCAGCAATTATATGCCAATAAAATGGACAACATGGAAGAAATGGACAAATTCTTAGAAAAGTACAACTTTCCAAAACTGAACCAGGAAGAAATGAAAAATCTTAACAGACCCATCACAAGCACGGAAATTGAAACTGTAATCAGAAATCTTCCAGCAAACAAAAGCCCAGGTCCAGACGGCTTCACAGCTGAATTCCACCAAAAATTTAGAGAAGAGCTAACACCTATCCTACTCAAACTCTTCCAGAAAATTGCAGAGGAAGGTAAACTTCCAAACTCATTCTATGAGGCCCCCATCACCCTAATACCAAAACTTGACAAAGATGCCACAAAAAAAGAAAACTACGTGTCTGACTCTTTGTGACCCCAAGGACTATATAGTCCATGTAATTCTCCAGGCCAGAATACTGGAGTGGGTAGCCATTCCCTTCCAGGGGATCTTTCCAACCCAGGGATGGAATCCAGGTCTCCCACATTGCAGGTGGATTCTTTACCAGCTGAGCCACCAGGGAAGCCCAAGAATACTGGAGTGGGTAGCTATCCCTTCTCCAGTGGATCTTCCTGACCCAGGAATAGAACCGGGGTCTCCTGCATTGCAGGCAGACTCTTTACCAACTGAGCTATCAGGGAAGCCCTTTTTTCTTTGATTTCTAAGAAGAGAACAAATTAACTTGAAGTAATTAGCAGAAAGGCAGCCTTGAGACATGGACCAACTCAGAGAGTGTTAAAAGTTAGAGTTAGGTCCAAATGCTAGAGACTTAAACTTTTAAAATAACATTTTAGGGAAAAGAACAACTGATTTGGATTGATTTTAAGAATTGATATAGTTTACTAAAAAGAGCCATTCTTCTTTTTTAACCTGTATAGGTGTGTGCTAGTCGTTCCGTCACATCTGACTCTTTGCAACCCCATGAACTGTAGCCTGCCAGACTTCTCATTCCACAGAATTCTCCAGACAAGAACACTGAAGTGGGTAGCCAGTCTCTTCTCCAGGGGATCGTCCTGACCCAGGGAGCAAACACAGGTCTCCCGCATTGCAGGCAGATTCTTTAGCTTCCAAGTCACCAGGGAAGCCCTGTATAGGTATACCTACATTTTAAAAGCCAAATTCCTGCTATATTTCCTATTATACAATTTTAAAAATTAAATACATTGTAAAGTGTGACTCAGTCATGATCCAGCATTCAAGATTTGTTTTTCCTTTTAATCCAGCAAAGCACATACATAAACTTCCTTATTTTGTCAGTTGAGAAAACCAAGATGTGATAATACTACAGGAGCAATGAGAACAACCAGTACCTTATATCAAAGGGACACACGAGCAGATAGAAAGAATCCTCATTGGCCAAAGTAGGAACAGTTTGAACAACATAAAATAGTGCTGGATTACATCCCAAAACATAAAATAAATATCCCTGAGTCCAAGCTGATAAATAAACGATTGAATGTATAAATGAATAGGGGAAGTAGACAAATCTCACATGCAGAACACTTCAAAGGAACTTACGTAGCTACTTCAACCTTGAAGGAGGTGAACATACATCCTTAAGTGTGGATATGCACGGTGACCTCCTTCTAAAGAATTCAGGATAGAAAGGAAGGAAACACGGGAACTACCTAGTGGAGAAAGTTGGCAAACAGGACATCGGGCGGCCGATCAAGGCTGACGCCAACAGCGACAAGTCCCCTTGACAGTGGGTGCCCTCCATACGGTGTAACAGGAGCACTACTTCATCTCTGTGGACTTCTCTTCAAAATAGATAACCCCAGTTCAATCATGAGAAACACGTCAGACAAATCCCAGTCAACAGATATCCTACAACATCCTTAACTCACTCCTCACACTGCCAATATCATCAAAAACAGAAAGCATGGGAAATTGCCACAACCAAGTAGAGCCTGAGGATATGAGATGACTAAATGTAACGTGATACCTGAATCAATTCAGTTCAGTCCAGTCTTCACACGCTCAGTCGTGTCCGACTCTTTGCGACCCCATGAACCGCAGCACGCCAGGCCTCCCTGTCCATCAACAACTCTCGAGTCCACCCAAACCCATGTCCACTGAGTCAGTGATGCCATCCAACCATCTCATCTTCTGTCATCCCCTTCTCCTGCCTTCAATCTTTCCCAGCATCAGGGTCTTTTCAAATGAGTCAGCTCTTCGCATCAGGTGGCCAAAGTATTGCAGTTTCAGCTTAAACATCAGTCCTTCTAATGAACACCCAGGACTGACCTCCTTTAGAATGGACTGGTTTGATCTCCTTGCAGTCCAAGGGACTCTCAAGAGTCTTCTCTAACACCACAGTTCAAAAGCATCAATTCTTCAACACTCAGCTTTCTTCACAGTCCAACTCTCACATCCATACATGACCAATGGAAAAACCATAGCCCTTGTTGGCAAAGTAATGTCTCTGCTTTTTAATATGCTGTCTAGGTTGGTCATAACTTCCCTTCCAAGGAGTAAGAGTCTTAATTTCATGGCTGTAATCACCATCTGCAGTGATTTTAGAGCCCAGAAAAATAAAGTAAGCCACTGTTTCCCCATCTATTTGCCATGAAGTGATGGGACCAGATGCCATAATCTTGGTTTTCTGAATGTTGAGCTTTAAGATAACTTTTTCACTCTCCTCTTTCACTTTCATCAAGAGGCTTTTGAGTTCCTCTTCACTTTCTGCCATAAGGGTGGTGTCATCTGCATATCTGAGGTTATTGATATTTGGCCCAGCAATCTTGATTCCAGCCTGTGCTTCCTCCAGCCCAGCGTTTCTCATGATGTACTCTGCATAGAAGTTAAATAAGCAGGGTGACAATATACAGCCTTGACGTACTCCTTTTCCTATTTGGAACCAGTCTGTTGTTCCATGTCCAGTTCTAACTGTTGCTTCCTGACTGGCATACAGGTTTCTTAAGAGGCAGGTCAGGTGGTCTGGTATGCCCATCTCTTTCAGAATTTTCCACAGTTTATTGTGATCCACACAGTCAAAGGCTTTGGCATAGTCAATAAAGCAGATACCTTCCCACCAGGGAAGCCCCAGCCTTCACATGATACGAAACTGTTAAATTCAACATCAACACACACAAAGTATCTCTTGGGAAGATTGCCTTTTTCATCTGAACTCTGATCTATAAATTATCATCCATTCTAGAAACTATATGTTCTTCTAAATGTCCTTGATCTCTAGAGCCCTTGTCTCTTATTCAAAAAGTTCAAGTTAAAATATGAAAACCATGTATCATTAATTGCTTCAAATGTATCATGTACATGTAAATGGGACTAAGAGCTAAACTTGGTATGGGGGATATGGGACCGCCCCATACTATCTTTGCCATTTTTCAGTAAATCTAAAGTCATTCTATTTTTTTCTGGAGAAAGACTAGATACACATACACACATGTATAACTGAACCGCTTTGCTGTAGCCTGAAACTGAAGCAACATGGTCAGTCAACTCTACTCAATTAAAATTGTTAAATAAGCATCAAGCAACTTCCTGAAAAAAAAAATACAGCTATTCTAAAATTGCTCACTTTAAAAATTACATATCTCTTATTAAATACTTATTTAAATTTATTACCACCTTATTTCACGAAACTCTGGGCTCCTCAGGGGCAGCACAGAGTCTTGTCCATGCTTGTATCATGGGAACTTGACCTTGAACCTGGGACACAGCAGGCACGCACACATCTTTGGATGAATGGATGAAAAACTGAAAACAGAATTCATCCCACTCCTTTTTTTTCTTAATTTCAAATATGCCCAACAGACCAGTCAAACATGGAGAGTCTTACCCAAGGATTATAAATATATATATATTTTGTCTGTCTTTTTAAACAAACCACCCTATCTCCTAGTATTATTCAACTTTATTTAAAAATGTAATTTTTAAGAAGGCCCCGGTCTCTGAGGACACTACATGTTTGAGGAAAAGAAAAAAAAGTTGCAGAAACTGTAGGGAGACCTGATTTGATTCAATAGACAACTTTTTGGGAAATGCTAGTAAGGCCTTGCTAAGAGGTCATGAGAAATAAATAAGTTTGTGGACAGCACGGTGGAGATGAAGCCCAGAGCCCTCCTTGACTCGAGGCGGGAATCCAGCAGGAGGGACGAGGTGGAACGGAACGCAGTATGCTGGCTTGCCTGCTCCTCTTTGCTTGCTGACCAAAGAGGAAGGGTGAGCAGGAAAGACCTCGGAGCGGGGCTGGAGCCCTCACATGCAGATGAAGGAAGCCAGAGCTCCCTGGAGAGCAGGGCTGATGGCTGGGGGAAGCGCTGGCCAGAGCTCCCCACGGCGTCCCTCTGAGCCGAGACTTTGCCTCTGGATTCCAAATTTATGAACCCGTCCTGACAATGAACAAAGGGAAAGAAAGCTACAGATTTTCTGGGAGGCAGCCGAGCGCCATGGGAAGACTAGATGTCAGAGTCCAGCCGTCAGCCCTGTCATTCGCGTCCCTGCTTCCTCTCCTACAACGTGCACGGGGGTGCTTGATGTGATGCTATCTGGGGTATGTCTGGCCCGGGGGTCGCCAACTACAGTCCGAGGACCACATCCACCCCACTGCCTGAGCGCTAAGAATGGGTTTCACATTTCTTAATGGCTAAAAAAATATGAATAAGAGAAGACTATTTCATGTCTCAGGAACATTCTAAAATTCAAATTACAATGTCCATGTGCATGAGTGCTATGTGCTAACTCACTTCGGTCGTGTCCAACTCTGTGCGACCCCATGGACTGTAGCCCATCAGGCTCCTCTGTCCATGAGATTCTCCAGGCAAGAATACTGGAGTGGGTGGCCATGCCCTCCTCCAGGGGAATCCTCCCGACCCAGAGATCAAACCTGCGTCCCTTGTGTCTCCTTGCATTGGCAGGACGATTCTTACTGCCAAGCCACCAGGGAATGTACACAAATAAATTTTACTGGAACACAACCACAAACACTGGTTCACTTAATATCCACGGCTGCTTCTACCATTTAAGCTATAGAAGTAAAGTTGCATTATCTGTGACGGAGATTGTGGGAACCATACAGCTGAATAATTACTCTTCATTAAAACAGGGACCCAAGAGGGAGGGGATATGTGTACACATGTAGCTGCTTCACTGTGTTGTACAGCAGAAACTAACACAACATTGTAAAGCAGCTCTACCCCAGTTCAGAAAAATAATAATTAAGTATTCAGTTCAGTTCAGTCACTCAGTCATGTCTGACTCTCTGTGACCCCATGGACTGCAGCATGCCAGGCCTCCCTGTCCATCACCAACTCCCAGAGTTTACTCAAACTCATGTCCATTGAGTCAGTGATGCTATCCAACCATCTCATCCTCTGTCGTCCCTTTCTCCTCCTGCCCTCAATCTTTTCCAGCATCAGGGTCTTTTCCAATGAGTAATTAAGTATTACAACTATCAAAAAATTTAAATATTCTCTATTAGAACTATCAAAAAAAAAGTTTGCCAATTTTTGGTTTGGCTCCATCCAAAGCAAAGGTTCCCAGTAACTGTATCCTTACCCTTCTCAGCTGTCCCCAAGGGCAGGGGCTGTAATCATGGACACTCCCCATGCCCCAGCCATCTTGAGTTGACTTGGCTGGGAAGGAGGGAGCTACTGACATCTCGTGGGTAAAGACCAGAGAAGCTGTTGAACATCCTTATGACACACAGCAACAGCCACTTTCCCCTACACATGCAACAGAGAACTAACACACAAGCAGTCCCAGTGGCAGTGGGGCTGAGGGTGAGGAGCCCTGCCCTAGTGTAAGCAGAAAGGCGAGCAGGAATGAAGGGAAAGGAGCACAGCTGAGTTCTACTGAGCACAACGAGGGAGCTGTCAGGCAGCGAGGTCACCATCATCACCTCCTTTACGAATGGCAGACAGACTCAACAAGGGCTAGCCACTGGTCCGACATTACACAGCAAGGCAGAGGCTCTTCAGGGGTCTGAAGCCGTCTCTGTACATTCCAAAGCTTTTGGTCTTTCCACCCCGCATGCTACCAAGTCTAAAAAAGCAGCTGCGTTCCCAAAGATAAAAGGGTGCCCGTTTGTACCCCTCTGACATGTCTCCCAGAAGGTGGGTGCAGTCTCGGCTGGGTAGGTCACGCGTGGCCAAAAACAGCAGCCTCCTTGTGTGCTGGACACAGCTTCTGGGGACTGTCAGGCAGGGGGTGGTGGGGCTGCAGGGAGGCCAGTGGGAGTTAAGAGATGGGGGTGGGACTTTCCTGAGAGTCCAGTGGTTAGGACTCGGCGCTCCCAAAGTGGTGAGGGCAGGGGTTCAATTCCTGGTTGGGGAACTAAGATCCCAAAGGGCATGGCCAGATTAAAAAGGAGAGAGAGAGAGAGAGAGGAACAAGGGTAGAGGAAGGTGGAGAATAAACCAGCCCAGGAGACCATAGTCTGGAAATAAAGTTCCAACTTTGGAGCCACTGAACATATATATATATATATATTTTACATTTCTGGCTACACTGGGTCTTCAGTGCTGTGCATGGGCCCTCTCTAGTTGTGGAGCACAGGCTTCTCACTGCAGTGGTTTCTCTCGTACTGGAGCACAGGCTCTAGGCGCACGGGCTCAGTGGCTGCGGTTCGTGGACTCTAGGGCCCTGGCTCTCTGGCTCAGTGCACAGACTTAGTTGCCCTACAGCAGGTGGGATCTTCCCAGGCCAGAGGTTGAACCTGTGTCCCCTGCATTGGTAGGTGGATTCTTTACCACTGAGCCACTAAGGAAGCCCTAGTACACATTTCTTTTGAGGAGTTTCACAGTAGGTATTTTACTAAATATTACATTCCTAAAGGGGCTTCCTTAGTGGCTCAGATGGTAAAGCGTCTGCCTGCAATGTGGGAGACCCAGGTTCGATCCCTGGGTTGGGAAGATCCCCTGGAGAAGGAAATGGCAACCCACTCCAGTACTCTTGCCTGGAAAATTCCATGGACAGAGGAGCCTGGTAGGGGTTGCAAAGAGTTGGACACAACTGAGCAACTTCACTTTCACATTCCTAAGAGGAAGCACTGTCAGCTGGCTTATAAGCTAAAGGAAGCTCCATGTTCCATAAGTCAGAAGGCTAACCATCGAGCTTATGCAGTCAAGCTTGGGCACAACAGGCCGGCCTCCAGCAACTCCTATAATGACCAGAATGCTCCCTTCAAGCAGAGGAAACTCATTCTCTACAAGGCTGGCCATGTGAACCCTGGAACACAATGGCACATGCAGGGTGTTGTTAAGATAAGTCATAAGCAGCCACAAAAGTGGGAAATGTCACATTCTTCCAAGTTATATAAGACCTCCAAATGAGTTAAAAGCGCCTGAACTTGCTAATGCAAACAGCCGATGCATCAGAAAAGCCCCTGATGCTAGGGAAGACTGAGGGCAGAAGGAGAGGGCATCAGAGGATAAGATGGCTGCATGGCATCATTGATGCAATGAACATAAACTTAGGCAAACTTGGGGACAGTGAGGGACAGGGAGGCCTGGTGTGCGCAGTCCATGGGGTCACAAAGCGTCAGACACGACTGGGCCACTGAACAACAACAAACTTGCTGAAAGAGGTCGGCAATGTCTGAAAAGTCCAGATTTTCCAGGAGTGGTCTGCAAACCCTCTGCAGAAGGGGAAAGGGGACCCAGGAACCTCTGGGCATTTGGATAAAATGCAAAAGTTGACTTCTGTCCCTTCTACCTTCTGTAGCAGGAGGCACCTCCACGCCAGTGAGCACCTGGCTCCCAGGCACAGAGGAAGGCTCAGAGCCCACCAACAAACATTCCCTATGCTCACCGGGCGCCACGCGCTGCACCGAGGGACAAGGAAGGGCGAAAGCTGAGGACGCCACCCTCAGAGAGGGCACAGGCTGGCATGAGAAGCAAAACTATAAACTAGTGACGACAATGCAGCACGAGCTGTGCCAAAGAGCTGAGTCCCAGGTCGCACAGAGTTAGGGTCTAAGCCAGTACGAAGGTGAAGTGGTCCCCTGACACCTTACGGTTTTCAGGCCTTTGTGCAAGTTCAGTGGGGCCATTTCTTCTCTCCTGAACGCTGCTGGGTTGACTTAATGCAGCATTAAGTTGACTTATTTTGGGGTCCCTGCTCTTTAAAGACATCCAACTGGAGAACCAGACCCGTTTTCAGACAGTAAGAGATTTGCCCTGTTTCAGGTGGAGGGAAGGGGGAAACGGCATACACTGCTCACCCCTCATGGCCCCTGCCCTGGTCCCTGGCTCCTCGGCAAATCAGAGGATGGATATGTGGTTTAAAGCGATGTGTCTGCAGCATCGGTCTCTACCACGTCCCCAGGCTCAGTGTTCATGGAGTGTCTGCACATCACAGAGATGACTGATGAGGACCAAAATCCAGGGGGAACACACGTGGCTGGGGAGGTCAGAAGGGGCTGCACAGAGAAGGTGCAAGCTAAGCTGGGGCCTCAGGAATGAGTAAGACACAGATGGCGGGGACACAGCAAATGCCAAGCATGGCGGGAAAGAGCATGGCACATTTAGGCCACGGGCTGCTGCAGACGAGCAGGATGGTGAGAGGTGGGAGGCGAGCCTCCGCAGTCAGGGTGGCCCATCATCCTGGGTACCAAGTGAGGGAACCTGAGGCAGATGTCGAGAGAAGCTTCTGAAGGAAGTCTCCGGTCTCATGGCTTGAGGGGGTGGGGGATGATAATCTTAGCTTCCACGGGCTACTAAAGTGGGGAACGTGGGTGAGAGGCTGTGTCCATATCAGGACATGAGAACGCATGAGGCAACTGGGGACTGCAGGCTGGAGCTGCCTAAAATCCACTGGAAGTCAGTGACCCAAGCACAGACATCAGAGCAGGCGGACTATTGGATTTTCAGTCCATGAACATTGGAGGATGATGGTGAGGGGATCAGACCCAGGTCACAGGTCGTGGGAGTGACTGCTGCTATCATTCACATCCCCACCACATGTGGGCTCCTATGACCTGTTTTTCTTTCTTTTGGTCTATCTTTATTTATTTGGGCTTCCCTGATAGCTCAGTTGGTAAATAATCCGCCTGCAATGCAGGAGACCCCAAGTTTGATTCCTGGGTTGGGAAGATCCCCTGGAGAAGGGATAGGTTACCCACTCCAGTATTCTTGGGCTTCCCTGGTGGCTCGGCTGGCAAAGAATCCGCCTGCAATGCGGGAGACCTGGGTTCGATCCCTGGGTTGGGAAGATCCCCTGGAGGAGGAAAAGGCTACCCACTCCAGTGTTCTGGCCTGGAGAATTCCATGGACTGTATAGTCCATGGGGTCGCAAAGAGTCGGACACAACTGAGCGACCTGCACTTTCACTGGCCCCTCCTGCCACAGGCGGACAGCGAGGCCACTGGAGGGAATGACAAGGCCAGCAGGAGCCCTTAGTAAGAAATGTGCCGAGGAAGAGACTCAGTGGAAACCGACAGTTGAGGGACAAAGCCAAGAAGAGGAATCATGAGCAAGAATTAAAAACACATGAGAGCGAACAAGAGCGAACAGGGTCGCAGGAGCCAGAGGAAATGAGCACTTCAGAGGAGAGGGAACGAGTGTCAAGATCAGATAAAGAGTGAGAAGCACGCACGGGCTGCATAGGCTGGGAGGCCACCTGTGACCTTGGCAAGAGCCGTCGTGATGAAGTGTTGGGAGTGGAAGCTGCTACCAAGGGATGCCGAGGGCCGGTGGGAGGGGTGCGACCACCCCTCCAAGAAGAGGTCTGATTGCCGCAGGGTGAAAGGGGATGGTTATTTGAGCAAAAAAAACAAAACAAAACAAAACAGGACTTGGTTTTCTCAGCCAGGAAAAAAAGCAAACGGAAGTCTATGCAGCAGACATTACCTCTGCTGTTTTAATTAGCTGCTATTTGATATTTCAGACTCTCAATATGCTACAGGAAGCTTTGGTTTCATGTTCTAATCCCCTTGCCTTTTTATTTTCCATTTCACGTACTATTTCCATCATTTCATTCTCATGCGAGAAAGCTAGAGATTGGAAATTTCCTGGAGTATTCAAAGGCTGAGCTCCATTGAGATCAATTCAGGAGCAACCCCATCTTGATATGTCTTCCCTGGACCCAGAGTTCATTTTTTTCAAGACGTGAAATTGGAGATTGGTCCCTAAAGATACTTTAAACTCTCAGTATCACCTTACATTGGGGTGGTAGTTTTTAGTTTCCAGCGTATTTTCACAGACATCATTTCATTTCATTCTTACCATGACCCTAAGAGGGAGGAAGAGCAGATAAGCTTATACTCATGTTACAGACCAAAACAGCAGCAAGCAAACAAACCAAATGCTGGATGCCTACAATGCACCCAAGGTCAGGTTCCCTTTCCTCTAGTCTTTCAACTACCTGAGCAGTGGTGGTGATGGCTTGACACTTGATTTGTAAAGGACATAATAATATCCCATTCAGCTATATGTTCATCACAGATGAGAAAGAGGCAGAAAGAAGGAAGGAGAGAGAGAATCTGAGTACTTCTTCCTGAATCAAGTTGAAGCAACTTGAAATCAGTTGAATCAAGTTCAGCCACTCCCCAGTGCTAGACACAGCAGTACTTTTCACAAATACTGCGATTCTAAACTGTGTGCTCAGCTATTTTTAAAAACTTTTTCATTCATTTATTTGTGCCTGGTCTCATGCAGAATCTTCAGCTGTGTCACACGAATTCTCAGTTGAAGCATGCAAACTCTTAGTTGCCATACACAGCATCTAGTTCCCTAACAAGGGATGGAACTTGGGCCTCCTGCATTGAGAAGGTGGAGTCTTAGCCACCGGACTACCAGGGAAGCCCCCCGTGTGCTCATTAGAGTCAACTGGGAGCACGTTACAGAAAGGAAGATGCCTGGTGCTGTTTTTAGCTCAGTCGTCTCCAACTCTCTGCGACCCCCTGGACTGTAACCCACCAGGCTCCTCTGTGCATGGGGATTCTCCAGGCAAGAACACTGGAGTGGGTTGCCATGCCCTCCTCCAGGGGATCTTCCTGACCCAGGGATTGAACCCAGGTGTCCCACATTGCAGGTGGATTCTTTACCATCTGACCCACCAGGGAAGCCAAAATGCTTGGGCCTTTCCTCAAATCAGTTAAGTCAAATTGTCAAAGGCTGGCTGAACAGAAAGAAGCAAGGGAGCAAGGAAAGAGATAGGGGAGCAGGAAAGCAAGGATGCAAATCTAAAAGCCTACATTCTAAGGTACAGCAGGCAGAGTTGCACAGCAAAATACATACGTGAAGTGAGTATGTTCTGCACACTTGAAGACACACTCTGTGAATGCAGTTTAAAGTAACAATGTGGATGGTTATCTGATAACAAGGAAAGACGCACACATATACACCATTTGGCAGCCTCCCTATCCCCACAACAGATACACACATCTACCCATGGAGAAGTATGGCATGCTCATACACAAACCCCTTTTCAGGCAGGGTCTTGATGGTTAACCACCAAACAAAGGTGCATGTGGTCATTACAGAGCCGCAGCACTGACTCCACGAGCCATACATTGAAGCGAATTTCATGGCATTGTGACAAGATGCTGTCCCCCAAATCACCTAGGTCCCTATTCCCTTAAACAAATAAAACCTGGAGCTACTTTAGGCAGTAGGTATGTGCCTACTTTCCTGGGTCAGGAAGACGCCTTGGAGAAGGAAATAGCAATCCACTCCAGTATTCTTGCCTGGGAAATCGCACAGCAGAGGAGCCTGTAGGGCTACAGTCCATGGGGTCAAAAAGAGTCAGACGTGACGGCAACTGAACAACAGCACGTGCCTACTACCCACACGATTCTTGTCCTGGAGGAGTTGGGATAGTGAGGCAACAACCGTGGTTTCTCCTAGTGTTCTACAAAGATGGTGCTGGTGGCCCCCAGCCCAGGTTGTGAGCTTGGCCAAGGGGCAGGGTGCCAATGCCCCCTCCAGCATGCCTCCTGAGGTCTACCAGGTGGCTGGCTGGCAGGAAGGATGAAGCTGGAGGTCAGAAACTAGAGCCAGTCTGCACTGGTCCATTCCAGAGGCATGCTGAGAACCCTCATCAGCTCGTTGCTCTGATACCCTCCAAGGAAGGTTGCCAGATAAAACACAGGACACCAGTTAAATTTGTACTTTGATAAACAACAACACCCCAAATCTTGCATGGGACAGACTTATGCCGAAAAAACACCTACTGCTTGCCTAAGTCCAAGTTTAATGGGGCATCCCTGGTGGCTCAGATGGTAAAGCACCTGCTTACAATGCGGAAGACCCAGGTTTAATCCCTGGGTCAAGACGATCCTCTGGAGAAGGCAATGGCAACCCACTCCAGTACTCTTGCCTGGAAAATCCCACGGGCGGAAGAACGTGGTAGGCTACAGTCCATGGGGTCGCAGAGTCGGACATGACTGAGTGACTTCACTTTTTCACTTTCTGCACTTTCAGTTGCTAAATCTGGCAACTGTACCACCAGGGAGAGCTCTCATATAAGCTTTCACCACCCAAATAACTTTAGATGGGTTCATATTCTTATATTATTAATTAGTGCCTATCAACGTTTTAAATATATAATTTACAAAATAGTACACTTCTCTTTTTCTGAACCTATCAGGTCATTTCTAATTTTGCAAATTAGTAGCATGATGAGATTTTCTTTAAAATCCTAGGTTTTTCTCCCAGGAAACATCATCGGAGACACTGTGATTGGCTTGCACTTTGTATATTCAGTCTGCAACCATCCCCATGAACTAGAAATACTGAAAAAGTTCAGATCTGGCCTTTGGATCCTTTAACTCAACCTTTCTGAATGTTCACTTTCAGCTGAAAGTCTCTTTAGAAAATGAAATAATGACGTGAATCAGGGGTCCCCAGCCTCTAAGAACTAGTGCCTGATGATCTGAAGTAGAGCTGAGATAATAATGATAGAAATAAAGCACACAGTAAACGCACTCGAATCACCTCAAAACCATCCCTGTTTCCCCACCCCCCTCCAAATTGCCTTCCATGAAATTGGGCCCTGGTGCCAAAAAGGTTGGGGATAATAAATCATAAATCATATTATCATTACAGACATAAAGGTGGCCCACTGCAGCACTTCCAGAACACCACAGAGGATTTTCAGCCTCAACTGCTCTTTTTTAAAAAAAATCTGTTTTCTATTATAAAAAATAATCTAAAAATAGTTCCACATAACACAAGGACAAAGCCATCTGTATAATCTCTCCAAAGAGCTCATATTTCTATAGATTTTATCACTTTCCAACTATTCCAACAAGTTCTGAAATTTAAGAAAGTCATGTAGATTTGTCAGACAAAACTCATCAAAATATTAAATTTAACCATTAATATTTTTATTATTTTATAGTATTCTTTTACATCACAGAAGACTCAATTCAAACATGTATTGAAGAAAATTCAGCATCAAAGTGCATTAAAACTCATTACAAACTTAAAAAAAAGTTGCATGAAAATGTTTCTACCAATAATTGATTGATAAAACCAAAATGTTGATAAAAAGATGTGAATATAGAAAAATATCCAGCACTCAAGTAAAATGAGCTGGAACTTGCATATCTGGAAATGTTATCCTTGGTGTGTGTTTGAAAAAAATAACTTTCCACATATGCAGAGCTGAGACGCTCATCAGAACCGTCACATCAAAATCAGTTTGTATTTCATCTTCTTAATAATGAAGATTTCACTTTGTAAGGAAGGATAAAGTTGGAATTAAAGTCATTAAAGACAAAACTTGAATAAAAGGATATGAATGCAGTCCTGTGAATTTTAAACTCTAATCACTGAAAAGTCAAGAAGGATAAAGTAAAAAACTGACCTCTGAGTCTGCAGTCTTCATTGGGTTCCATGGATCTCCATTCAAAAGAGAGACACTGACCACTTCATAGGCTCCTGCCCCATCCCTCGTCCCGGCCTGCTGCATGGAAGGCACAAACTGGCTTCCCAAGTTCACCCCTGTAACACAAAGAAAAACCCTATGCTTATTCCAGTTTGGAAGAGTTTGGCATCAGAAGCATGACACCAACGACTCAATGAAAATACTTGCAAGTTGAATAAAGCCAGGCAAATACCATCAACTATTATATCATAGTTGAGTGTTAAAACTGATTAATCCACTGTCAATTGAACCAAAAATTTTTGTAACTTAAAGCAAATTAGAGCTAATTTTTTTTTCCCCTTCAAGCCCTGTGGCACATGCTGGGTGATTACCATCTTCAAAGTATATAATTCTATCCTTTGACAAGCAACAAAAATCCACGAGCAGTGAATTTTTAAATGATGAATTAATCCTTTGCTTAAGATCAGCTCTATTAAAAGTCTCAAGGCTTTAGCTGTATTAAGACTAACTCCATTTACTTAAGTCCCAGTGAATCAGTTACATACAAAGCCAACTCTGCACTCTGTACTTATGGGGGCTAATTTTATGGGCTTCAGGGAATGATTCTATAGACAAAATTAATTTGTCAGTTTCGACTGACTAGACTGGTTCATGTAAAAAAAAAAACTCAAGTCATTCAGTCAACTATTATGTGATCTTGTTTCCTGGGGTCCTGTCGAACCAGTTAATATACTGACACAGGTTCAATGCAGCCCCATTTCCATAAACAATCCTAATGGAAAGTATAACATTTTTCTCTTCTGGAGAGTATATCACTTTCTTAACAAATACAGTAATTTCTCCAGGCCAGCTCCCCTATGAGGTCACACTCCTGCTATTCGGTACAACCACAGTCTGCCCCTCAAGGTAAAGGATGGGAGTTGATTCCCTCACATGTTATTCCCATTTCTTCAACCAGGACTCATAATTTTCAGACCTGAGTCATAATAGCACAGTTTCAAGTTACTAAAGAGTTCGCATTTATTGGGCACAAATGGTATTGAAATTTTAATCCTAGACATTTTACAGTTCTCCAAATACCTTTCAGTCCACACCATTTTATCATTCTCAGTGTGGAAGTCTGCAGTTATATTCAGGTTACAAAAGGATTACTATTGTACTTGAGTACTAACTGTCTGACACAGCCTCCCTGAAAAATTCTCAAGCTGGTCACAAAGCATTTAAAACTCCCAATCGTTGAGTGCCAAGGGACCAGGGATGAACTGAACGTTGGGACTCTGGCCAGTGGCCGAGGGGGTGAGCTGGGCCCCTCGGCCACGTGGGGCAGGGAGAGGGAGAGAGGGGGCCAAGGGTGCAAGGAGACACAGGCTTGTGGTCTCAGGGCTGGGATGAGCCCGTGTCCAGGAGATGAGGGCTCCAGCTGTGCAGGCGGAGGGGGCCGGCTCCAGGCGGTGACATCTGTGGACATCCGGTGGAGGGCGGGCTATGACGAAGGAGTGGTTATCAGCAAGAAGCTCATCAGAAGTCTTTCCTGGCTGAAGAGGGGGCAGTCCACAATGGCTCAGAGATCTTGAATAAACAAGCTTCATCCACTGGCTTGATTTCATGTGGGAGATGGTGATGGACAGGGAGGCCTGGCGTGCTGCGATTCATGTTCATGGGGTCGCAGAGTCGGGCACGACTGAGCGACTGAACTGAACTGAACGGAATGTGCTCCAAGAGGGCTGAGTCACTCCAAGCAGGGGCTTTGGAGTAAGACATCCCCAACATCAGTAGCATCCTGACCACGTATTAGCTGTTGGTCCTGGCCCAGCTGTTGACCCACTTACTAGTTCATTCATTCACTCATTCATTCACCACCTATCTATTAACTGCCTGCCTTGTGACGGGCCTTCGAGATCTGATGTCTTCCACTTAAATAGCCCGCTGTTTCTGCTTCAACCCTCATGTTACCTGGAGCGAGCCCCCTCTGCCTACACTTCTGGGACCCTCATCTCTTAAATACAGCCCTCTCCACCCCAGAACACTTGGTTCTCTCCATCTTGTGCATCTATGAGAGAGTCACAGATCAAGCTGCTCTCATGACCTATATTTTTACACTGGGTGAGAGACAACTGAACAAATATGATTGCACAGAGTAACCAGGACCCTGAAACAACAGGGTTGGGAGGACACCCTATGATGTCCTTGTAACTCTTCTATAAATCTAGAATGATTTCAAAATAAAAATGTAATGAGAAAAACAAGCCCGTGGTAGTTGGTAGGGAAGGCTACGTCTGATGGACAGGGACAAGAGACTGTATTGTTGGGATGGGAAGCATGGAGGATGAGGAACTTCCAGCCCTACCCAGAGCCGCGGGAGGAACACATCAGCAGTGGGTCCTCAAGTGTTATCTTTTCCATAAGATGAAGCAGAGGGCAGGGAGGCGCAAGGTGCGTAATACACATGAAGCATTTCATCAAGATCCTTCTCGAAGCTTTGCCAAGCCCCAGGTCTCATGCTCAAGACCCTCAGTGGGATTCCCATGTTAGAAGTTCCTGAAACAAAGTGAGTTCTGATCCAGTTACACAGTTTCTGCAGAGCGGACTAAGAGTGCAGCCAACTGAACACACCTTGAAAGAGTGCTGGTGTGCTGTCTGAAGTGGATAAGAAGGATTTGAAATTCCCGCAATTACAGAGTGAAAACGGCAGATGCGCCTGAACTTGCCCCTCAACCAGTGAAAACCATGCCACGTGCCAAAGAGTTACCCTGGCCAACATTTTAATCCTCTGGAAAGTCAAGTTAAACTGTTAAGAGAGTGACTGCAAGCATTTTAAAATTTCCTCTACATAAACAAACCAGGTTGATTATAAGCTACTCCTGGAAGTTCTGTCAGTTAAGTTTCCAACACAAGTGAATTGTTAAATTAAGTACTTAATCGCAAATTCAAATGCCCCAAGGCTGGATAAATCTAAACCTGGAATCCTGTACCACTCACCACCCAGCCGCAGAAAGGAAGACGGGATGGTTTCCATGGGTATTCCAGCTGTGATGCTCAGAGGCCCGGAAGGTTATCACCCAGGCCTCAGAGACTTAGAGAAAAACTCTTTGAATATAATAGGACTCACTGAGAAGCTGCCTGTCTTAAAACAGGGGTCCAACCTCCGGGCCATAGACTGTAGTGATATCAGAATAGAAAGAAAGTGCGTATTGGGGCTTCTCTGATGGCTCAGCAGGTAAAGAATCCATCTGACAATGCAGGAGATGCAGGTTCGATCCCTGGGTGGAGAAGATCTCCTGGAGAAGGAAATGGCAACCCACTCCAGTATTCTTGCCTGGAGAATTCCACGGACAGAGGAGCCTGGTGGGCTACAGTCCATGGAGTCGCAAAGAGCTGGACATAACGGAGCGACTAAGCACACAGCAAAGTGCACAATAATGTGCTTGAGTCATCCTGAAACCTCCGCCACACCCTAGGCCTCGGAAACTGTCTTCCATAAAATTAGGCCCTGGTGCCAAAAGGGCTGGGGACTGCTTCTTAGGAGAAAGGAGAAGTGCCATGAAATCCAGGTCTCCTTCGCTTGCCTCTGCCTGTGGGGCCCTAGGAGAAGCGGTATGCCCACATCCTTCATTTTGCTGGGAGAAGGGAGGCCTTCGTGGGGTTTCCTCGTCAATAATCAAACTGAAGCTGCACAAACCAAATATAAAGAACATATTAGTCCCCTGGACCGTTTTCCTCCCAGGCACTTAGGAGCAGAGAGGGACAGTTATTTACTCTCCTGAAGGCAAAATGTTCCGACCACTGAACACTTCCCTTTTCACCTACATATACCAACATCTTATTCCAAAAGAAGTCCTTTGGGACTGATTTTCTTCCCCTCTAAGAGGCTTTATTTCTAAATATTCCAAAGAGAACTGAGAGGCAGACTGTGCCAGTACTTGCAGAATGTTGTGCAACCTTTTAAAGAAATTGAATAACAACATTATTTGCTGAGGACAGTATTTACTATCTATATACATGGATAATGAAGCCATCTCTCAACTTTTTAATTGGTTGCACAACATCCCCCCAGCAGTATGTGCAGTCAGAGGATGGTTTCTTATGAGCTTTGCTTAAGTATGTATACACTGGTATTTCTTTTAGATGATGCAAATAAAATTTTTATTTGTGCTGCATGGATAGACAGAATAAATTATACACAGCTGTGAGATATCAGAATGTATTTTATGGAGTGATCTTGTTGACAAACCATAAAAGTAGCTGCACATTCAAGCCCTAGAAACCCAGGGGAAAAAAAAAAAAAATGACCTTAGAAAACATACAGCTTGCGTACACTTTGTTTTTGCCAATATTTGGGCATCAACAAAACTCAGTTTACTAAATAAAAAAATGTGACTAGCTTATCTTGGGGAGGAACTCCCAGCTTTCTTTCTGCTGAGTAACCAGATACATAGACAGTCCTTTTGATAAAATGGCCATTTTGCTTCAGTCTCACAACATGTGTGTGTGTTAGTTGCTTAGTCATGTCCGACTCTTTGCAACCCCATAGACTGTAGCCCACCAGGCCCCTCCGTCCATGGAATTCTCCAGGCAAGAACACTGGAGTGGGTTGCCACTTCCTTCTCCAAAAGGAACTACAGAAAGAAAGAAAGTGAAGTCGCTCAGTCGTGTCCGACTCTTCGCAACCCCATGACTATTAGCCTAGCAGGCTCCTCCATCCATGGAATTTTCCAGGCAAGAGTACTGGAGTGGGTTGCCATTTCCTTCTCCATCAGTCTCACAGTAGGAAGAAGCATATGAGATATTTAGGTTTCTAACACAATTATCTTCTGTGACAATCAGCACTGCTTTCCCATGAGACATGCATGTGCCTACTATGCTTGTCTGAGTTTGTCATTTTCAGACTTGATTACGGCTGGTGAAGAGGGAAGTTATAGACCTAGTTCCTTAAGCAAGAATGTTTGCAGCGATGGCTTTTAAGGTCTTGGAAAAGCCAGCAATAAAGACATCCCCTACAGTACCTTCAGATCCCCTCCATGTGAGTCACCCAGAGCCTGGCTGCCCATGGAAGTCTTGCCTCTTTCCTGCTCCATCTGGCCAAGCCTCCCTGGCTTGGCTTACTAAGAGTCATCCAGACCACCCTGCTGTCCACCTAAGGGTTTCAGCTTCTTTACAGAAGAGATTGACAAAGTTTTGAGATACTGAACAATAAACATCTTGAAGACACAAGACCTGGCCCTGGTCTTGACTCCTCTTTGATTTACTGCCCTCGATCAAAGCCTGCATCTAAGGTACTGCTGCTGCTAAGTCACTTCAGTCGTGTCTGACTCTTTGCGACCCCATGGACTGTAGCCTACAAGGGTCCTCTGTCCATGGAATTTTCCAGGCAAGAGTACTGGAGTGGGTTGCCATTTAGCGCCACCTGGGAAGGCTCAATTCTCATAGGGTTAAGGAAGCTCAACTAAGTCAGAACAGTCAAAGGGCTTCTGAAAAGCTTAACACATAAAATCAGTCTAGGATGTCCAAATCCAAGTTTACAGACTTATAGGCAGGGTTTCTCCAACCAAACAGGCTAACAGTATGAAGATGACAGCTTCATGCTTGTCATTAGAATATACAGGGGTTAAGGTGCTTGGGAGGTATCCATTCAAGTTTTCCAGTGAGCCAGTGGGAAAACAACTCTGATGAGACTACTAGCCAAGATGAAACTTAAAACACTAACCTAGAGTTCTGGCTTTAAAGCAAAATCACTATCAATGCCAACACGAACCTAGGAGAAGAGGATTAATCTGAGGTACATAAAAGAGAATTAAGATAAACAGTCCTTAGAAAATCCAGGTGGGGGTAAAAACTGAGACAACCATTACGAACTGCAAAAGAATCTGAGGACAAGGCCCTGGAAACTCACGAAGCATTTTTTGTAATCCCAGAGAGCTAAAGAAAATCTTATTGGTTTGATTGAGCAGTGTCTTGGTCCAGGGGAATATGGTGGCAATGTTCCCATAAAGGACAAATATATCTCCCTTGGTTCAGATTCCTATCTATAGTCTTAATCAAATAACAACATCACTCTCTCATCTCGTCTGCAAGCTCTGAGGGTGATAATTAGGGGTGTGATTAGTTTTAAATAGTATAGCTCAAGGATGTTCAAAAGAACCATGGCAAAAGTTAGTCTTAAAAAGAGTAGTTTTACAGTGGAAAAGCACTATGTCAGCAAGATTATCAAGGTCAACGTCAGCAGCCGTAGTCATAATGTTGGCATGTACTCTTCATCAGATATGATGAAAATGACACTTGACCTCTGATCGATCTAATCCTGAGACAAATGCCAATTCAGGTCATCCTATATTATATTTGGCCAGCACACCTCAAAACTGTCATGGTCATCAAAAACAAGGACAGTCTGAGAAACTGTCACCGCTAAAAGGAGGCGAAGGAGACATAATGACTCAATGTGTTGAGGACTCCTGCCTGGGATTGACGAACAGAAAAGGAACGTTAGGTAAAAAGTAAGGAGATTGGAATAAAGTATGAACTGGAGTTAAAGACATTATGTCAATATTGGTTCATTAATTTTAACAATTGTACAGTTCTCAGGTGAGATAGTAAGAGGGGGAACTAGTTATGGGGTATAGGAGTATGCGTACCAAGTCGATTCAGTTGTGTCTGACTCTTTGCAACCCTATGAACTAAAGCCCACCAGGCTCCTCTGTCCACGGGATTTCCCAGGCCAGGATACTGGAGGGGGTTGCCATTTCCTTCTCCAGGGCATCTTCCCGACCCAGGGATCGAATCTGTGTCTCCTGCAGCTCTTGCACTGCAGGTGGTTTCTTTACCACTGAGCCACCACAGAAGCCTATGGGGTATAGGGGAACTCTCTATACTCTCTTCCCCATCTTCTTGTAAATATAAAGCGGTCCTTTCAAATAAAGTCTATTAATCATCATTTGAGGACTTAGTCTGCATCTTGCAAGAAGACCACACGTCATTCTAGAGCAGTTCAGTATCAAAGGGCTCAGAGATGGATGGCTGTTATCACCAGTGGCTCCAAATTCCAGCAAACTGGAGTCTCTGCCTTCATCTCTCTTCTAACATTGCTATTTGTTCAGATGGAGGAAAGATGCAGTAACTGCAGTCATGTGAAAGGCATAAAGCAGTTAACCAACAAGGTTTCCTAGAGTATGAAAAGGCTGCTGCTGCTGCTAGGTCGCTTCAGTCGTGTCCGACTCTGTGCAACCCCATGGACTGCAGCCCACCAGGCTCCCCCGTCCCTGGGATTCTCCAAGCAAGAACACTGGAGTGGGTTGCCATTTCCTTCTCCAATGCATGAAAGTGGAAAGTGAAAGTGAAGTCGCTCAGTCATGTTCGACTCTTAGCGACCCCATGGACTGCAGCCTACCAGGCTCCTCCATCCATGGGATTTTCCAGGCAACAGTACTGGAGTGGGGGTGCCATCGCCTTCTCTGTATAAAAAGGCAGAGCATGCAAAAGCAGTCAATCCTCAGGCAGTGGAAAAGCCCTTCGAAATACACCCAGAGAACTCTTCAGAACACAGAAACAAGTTGCTGTAAAAACGTCACCTTTTTTTCTGGTTACTGGCGACAAGACTCTGAAATAGTACAGAAGTGAAAAGTTGGTTTAAGAAGGTTACACCAAGTGACAGTCACATAAATACTTGGACGAAAGGATGTTGAAACAGAACCAGATTCGCTCAGAGCCTAAGGTTGTAGCTATCCACACTGGAAGGCTAAATTATCAAGACACAGCCTGATGGAATGGAAGCAGCTGCAGTATTTTGAGTCAGAAGAGTCAGTATTTTCTGCACCCCCCAGAGGCTACATGTACGCTCTGGGGCTAGTCTCTCGCCCTCCCGGATACACAAATCCTTTAGGTGTCCAGGAAGACTATGGACCATTGACCACTGCCGAAGGCTGGTGAGAGGGTCAGCAGACACCACGGGCGCAAAGTGTGGGTGGGTGTCATTTAGCTTAGTTTTTTGCTTTTGCTTCGTTTTAATCAATCTTTGCAAAGAAATACACTAAAATGCTCTTCTAGGTTTTTTGCTCTGAGTGTTAGGGCTGTGAGTTCAGTGTGTTTCTTCTTCATGTTTGTACGTATCTCTGATTTTTCTATAAACAGACATATTACTTCTAGGATGGACAAAAAATTTTAAAAATCAATCATTTGAACTCATGATGACAAACCAACTGATGTATGATGTTTTACTTTCTTACCAGCTTTCCTGGCATTGCAGGTTCACTGCCTTGGGCATGCTAGAGGACACAGGCCGTTTGGAAATAAAAGCCATCAAGTACTACGAAACAATTACAATTTTGAAAAGACGTTTTATACGTCATTTCAAAATTCAAAGAGAGCTAGTTATTGCTTCCCATAAATGTTTCAAATGGATTCATACCCCAAGCACAAGTTGTCTCTACTACACATAAAAATAACTTTTCATGCCTAAAGTGTCTCCTATCTGCAAAACCATTTACAACATCAACTTCTATTTTAGACTCCTTTGCTGGTCATTGTAAACTAGTGCAAGTCCTATTTTATAAATGGTGAGACTGAACTAAGCGTTTATACTGGTTATTTCTAATGTTTCCCAACAATAAATGGCAGAATTAATAACAAAACCCAAGCCCTCTGAATTTCATATGCATTCATTCACTTTGTCCTTCATCATAGGAACAAAGAGATGCTGCAGGAATTTATTTGTAATACTTTGGATGGTGGAGGATGGGGGTCAGAATTTTCAAACAATGATGTAAAGGGAAATGGAATCAATTATTAAAATCCTAGCACAGGAGCAGCTTTTGGAAGTGGAGAACAAAAAGACAGGAACAGAAACAGATTTGTTCCCTTCACTACTGTAAAAGCATGAGATGGAATTAAACAACAATGACCCAGCAGCCATTTAGTATCTACACTAAAGACCATGGACTTTCACGGCGCTAACATCCATCAGCGCCATTGTATCATTGTCATCACGGACCACCTTCTGCTGAAAGTCACTCAGTCATGTTCAACTCTTTGCAACCCCATGGACTGTGGCCCGCCAGGCTCCTCTGTCCATGGGATTCTCCAGGCAAGACTACTAGAGTAGGCTGCCATTCCCTACTCTAGAGGATCTTCCTAATCCAGGAATCGAATTCAGGTCTCCTGCACTGCAGGCAGATTCCTTACCATCTGAGCCACCAGGGGAGCCCCTTTCTACTGAAACACACCCTCAACTTGGCAGCACTCAGTGGCTCTGGTTTTCTTCTCCTTCTCCAGCCAGATCTTGCCTTCTCCACTCATATTCCTTTCTCCCGCCTCCCTTGGGGGACTTGAACATCCCCCAAGTCTCAGCTCTTGAACATCTTCCCACCCTACTCTCACTGTTCCTGAGAGAACTCATTAATTTTTAAATTGATGTTGCTCAAATCAGTATTTTTCCATCTGGCCAGTTCACCCAAGTGCAGTTTGTAATACAGTATCTACTGAACACTAATTTCAATGCTTTGTCACCATCATCATCTCAAACTCAGCATGTTTAAAAACCAAAGGCTTCATTCCGTCCCCCAGTCAGAAAGCAAAACACTGTCCATCGTACATGTCTTGCCAGAGTCCCCACCATTCACCACTGCCTGCGTCACAGGGCTTGGAAACATCTTTTTTTTAATCACTCACATTCAACAACTCCAGCTGGGTATCTTATGCTTTGTTTTTGTTCTATTTTCTCAAAACTCTCCTACTTTCTAGCTGAATCCTTCTTGGTAGACTCATCACCTGAAGCTCCCTCTACTCCAATCTCAAAGGACAGGACACATTTGATAAGAGCAAAAGTCTATGGCAGGGTTTTCCATCAAAAGAACGTGAATGCAAAGGCCTTAATGCAGGGAGAGCTTAGTGTGTTCTAGAGCAGAAAGGGTCAGTATGGCTAAAATGAAGTATGAAACGGTGTGGACAGAGGTGTGAGCTCAAGTATAGAGGGTAGGCAAGGCCTGGATCACGCCGGGCCTTCGAAGGTAGCATGTGGGTTTCATTTGGAGTGCAGTAGAAAGGCATCATAGGATTTTACGTAGAGTAAATCTGATTCATTTTGGAAAAATTCTCTGCTGGAGAATGGAGTGTGTGAAGAGTGGAGAAGAACGTATACATGAGAACTATTCATAGGACAAAATGCGATGCTGAGCATAGATCCCACAATTAATAAACATTTCTAGATGACAACAGTGAACACTAATTAAACAAGTTGTTGTTGTTCAGTTGGTAAGTCATGTCTCTGTTGCGACCCCACAGACTATAGCCCACCAGGCTCCTCTGTCCATGGGATTTCCCAGGCAAGAATACTAGAGTGGGTTGCCATTTCCTTCTCCAGGGGATCTTCCCGACCTAGGGATCAAACCTGCATCTCCTGCATTGGCAGGAGGATTCTTTACCACTGAGACACCAGGGAAGCCCCGATTAAGCAAGTGTTGTGCACCAAACCCCATTCTAAGTTTCACCTTTTTAAACCTCATAATGACCCTTGGATGTGTATCGTCATTTAGTAGATGAAAAAGCTGAGGCACAGAGAAGTTAAGAAATTTGCCTGTGGTCCAAAAAACTATGAAGCCACCCAGACAGCCAAGTACTAGGATCTAGGCTCCAGCCACACCATGTGATAAACAAACACCACTCTGTCCAGGAAACACTGGGAACAAAATTCAGATTCCTTCCTGAGTCCTACAAGTTCTGGAACCCCAACCCCTGAGAGTTCCATCTTGCCAGCTCTGTTGTGACCACACTGACCACCCCTCTGACCCATCATATGTCCAGCTATGTCTGACTTCGTGTCCTTGGTTTTTGCTTTTCCTTCTGCTGAGAACACCCTACTCTCAAACCTCTGCTGGCCCTCAAATCTCATTACTTACGTCTCAGCTCAAATGTAAAAACCTCAGAGGGGCTGCCCAACTTCAGAACCTTCCTTCTACCCCACGTTTCTCTCCAGCCCATCATCCTATTCTGTTCCTTTAATGGTATTTATAAGCATCCAAACTCGTTTTATCATTTTGCTTCCACTACCCCACTCCCAAATCTAAAATGGCAAGTGGTAGGGGCCATATTTGAGTGGCTCAATCGGTAAAGAATCTGCCTGCAAGGTGGGAGACTTGGGTTAGATCCCTGGGTGGGGAAGATCCCCTGGAAGAGGGCATGGCAACCCACTCCAGTATTCTTGCCTGGAGAATCCCCATGGACAGAGGAGCCTGATGGGCTACCATCTGTGGGATCGCAAAGAGTCAGACACAGTTGAGCAACTAACACATATGGGCCTTATTTATCAAATTCAATGTTCTATCTTCATATGCAGACAAGTATTTGGTTAATGAATTATGACCAAACGAATAACAAGTTCTCACGACCTTGGGATCATAATGACAGCAGGGTTGGGTCCTGGGGCGTGGTTCTCATCACAGAGGCTCTGAAGGGTGACTGATTTTTAGCTCGCCCAGCATTGTCTGGCTCCTTGCAGGTTTATGCACAGATCCAAACCCAAGTGAGCCTTCTTTATAAGTCAGAATTTCAACTTACTTTTAATGAAAAGGAACTGGCAAGTCAGCCAGAATCCTCATCTAAAGCATTGGGTTCATTATCTCCCCAGCAGGAAACCTTCCTTGAAAAGCCAAATTAAGATCAGAACAGAGAACTAAAGGACGGGAATAGAAATCATCATCACAGAAGCCTAATATTTCCTTGTCTACTCAAGAGTGCGTACCTGCCATGCTAACCAAGAGAGCACTGAATCCCAGCGAGCGCAGCTGCCCACTGAGGGTCTTGAGCACAGGCTGATTATTTGAACTTGAGTGCATTTTCTACAGACTCACTGAGTTCTCAAAGGCGGGCTCACCAACACTTGTGAAATTATAACGTGCTTGACTCTCATACCATCCTTTAGAAACACTTCATTTTCTTTATGAAAACCATGCTCTAAGTTGTCACTCAGGGAAGAGTTTCTAGACCTAAATCTCATGTGCATTTATGAGAAAATATATTCTAAATTCCAAAATGTGATACTGGGGACCACATCCCCTGTCTCCTGCTTCACTTCTCCACCTGCTGGGAATTCAACTGTGCAGATTCTGCAACTCGAGCCAGAATGGCAGGCCGGGGGCAGGGGGGGTAGTGGTGGACAGGGGAGGGAGGAGCAGGGCAAGACAGGGAGGCCTGGGCTGGAAGGAGGGTAAGGACGGGGTTGATGAGTTAGAGAACACCTGTCTAAGTCCTAAGGACCAAGGGGCAAGTGTGGCTGTCTGAAGGCAGGTGCTGATTTCTATGACTTTAACTTTCTAGTTGTTGACTCTGTCCATTGAATTTGGGAGGCCCCTAATTTAAATAGTCATACAGGACACCCCAAATGATTATGTCATAGGATTGAAGTCTTGCGTTCTGGAAAGTTTCAGTTCTATGTGATTTGACAAATACTGGCTAGGCTTCTAGAATGAAGCAGAATAGCATTTAATAATTTTGATTAGAAATACTTTTGTTCTCAGTTCTCAAAACTGAACAATGTGCTTATCTGTCTTTAAGTCCATGCTTCATCTCACACAGGTAAAGCTAAAGAAGTAAAGAAAACTGTTCAGTTTAGGAACCTTTCGACAATTTCCTCTCAACAATACCCAGCTTTATTGTGACATAATCTCACAGGCGAGAGAGATTGCCCGTCCTTGGCCATCAAGTTTCCTATGAGGGCAGGTGTCCTGGCAGGCTGAGCATCATGGCGTGTGAAGTCACTTCCGTTGTGTCCGACTCTGCGACCTTGTGGACTGTAGCCTGCCAGGCTCCTCTGTCCACGGGATTCTCCAGGAAAAAATACTGGAGTGGGTTGCCATTTCCTTCAACCCAGGGACCGAACGTCTCCTGCATTGGCAGATGGGTTCTTTACCACTAGCGCCCCCTGGGAAGCGAGCGTCATTGCCCTCATTTAAAATTCACACTAATGATGCATTCATTATTCTAAACAGGCTTTCTGTTCTCTGTGAAATTAGCACTGATTGCCACCCGAGTGTGAGAGGGCTGCTGACAACACTGGGAACTGTCTTTCCCTGTTGCTATTTCTGGCCACCCAGTGTGGCCAGTTGAGTCAACAAGAGGAGACACGGCTTGCCATGGCCACCCTGAACTGATGGAGGCAGGTGAAGAGTGGAGAGGGGACAGAGTTGCCTCCTGCCTTTCTGGATCTGAACTAGGACTGTTCCCCATCCATTCAGCAATGACCAGGCCGTGGCAGGATGACAACTCAGTAGACAAATATTATTAAGAAAAAGCCCTATAAAAATATGTGCCTATTGGTAAAGAAAAAAACATATATTTCTTTGTCATTACATTGTGCATTTATTTGTCACTGAGGTTGAAATTTTTCATATTTTTTCAGTTATTTTCTTTTCTTACTTTGAGGATTATTTGCTCATATCTATTGCTCTTGATGAAAGTGAAAGAGGAGAGAGAAAAAGTTGACTTACAGCTCAACATTCAGAAAACTAAGATCATGGCATCTGGTCCCATCACCTCATGGCAAATAGATGAGAAAACAGTGGAAACAGTGTCAGACTTTATTTTTGGGGGCTCCAAAATCACTGCAGATGGTGATTGCAGCCATGAAATTAAAAGATGCTTACTCCTTGGAAGGAAAGTTATGACCAACCTAGACAGCATATTCAAAAGCAAAGACATTACTTTGCCAACAAAGGTCCGTCTAGTCAAGGCTATGGTTTTTCCAGTGGTCATGTATGGATGTGAGAGTTGGACTGTGAAGAAGGCTGAGCGCCGAAGAATTGATACTTCTGAACTGTGGTGTTGGAGAAGACTCTTGAGAGTCCCTTGGACTGCAAGGAGATCCAACCAGTCCATCCTAAAAGAGATCAGTCCTGGGTGTTCATTGGAAGGACTGATGCTAAAGCTGAAACTCTAATACTTTGGCCACCTTATGAGAAGAGTTGACTCATTGGAAAAGACCCTGATGCTCGGAGGGATTGGGGGCAGGAGGAGAAGGGGACAACAGAGGATGAGATGGCTGGATGGCATCACTGACTTGATAGATGTGAGTCTGAGTGAACTTCAGGAGTTGGTGATGGACAGGGAGGCCTGGCGTGCTGTGATTCATGGGGTCGCAAAGAGTCAGACATGACTGAGCGACTAAACTGAACTGAACTGATTGTCATTTTTTAAAAAAAATTCTTTTCCATGGTTTATTAGAGGATATTGAATATAGTTCCCTGGGCTATACAGTAGGACTGGTGTTTATCCATTCTATGGGACTGGTCATTTTTAATGGATCTAATTTTTTCTAATTTATGTATGTGCAACTGTGAATTAAGAATATTGAACAGGTTTATTTCTAAAACAAAGAAACAACTGCTGATTCAACCAGACTCCTCCCCTAAGAGTAGAGGCTGACCATCACACACCCACTGGAGATTTGTCTTCTACTCTTCAGAGGGGCGCGTTGGTAGGTCATGTTGGGTAACAACCAACAGCATTTCAATGTTCCGTGTGAATTAAGGACCATTCAAGCTTTGCCTTTCAACAAAGGTGGGGCCTCTCTAATGCATACAATGGAGGACATAGGACTTCACCCCTAGACTAGCTGAGAAAATTCAAGGAGATGGCTTGTGGAAAGACCCAGTACATTGCAGCACTCAATTAGAAGCAGCTATCACAGAAGGAAGGAAGGAAGGAAAGCAAGCTTTTCCGAGTGCCAATTTCCTTGCAACTTTCATGATGTGTGTTCCTTCCTGAAATTAAACTTGACTCTGCCCTCAAGGATCACTAAATCTAGTGAAGGAAAGGATAATATCTTTAAGAGCAACCAGAGCTAAATTAGGAAACAAGATGGGGCTGAGATGGTCCAGGAAGCCTCCATGAAAGGGGTGCCAATTATACCAGGCTTTGAAGAGTTGGATGTGGGTGCTCACATGTGGGGGAAGGGATGTGAGGAAGAGAGAGAGAAAAAAAGCCTTCCTAGACTTGTACCCCATGTCCACCTACACGACACAGAAATGAGAGAAAATATAAGGAGAGAAAATATGAGGAAATGGATGTATATGACACCCAGGTAGCAAAGAACCCACCTACAATGCAGGAGACATGAGATGCGGGTTCGATTCCTGGGTCAGGAAAATCCCCTGGAGAAGGAAACGGCAACCCACTCCGGTATTCCTGCCTGGGAAATCCCATGGACAGAGAAGCCTGGAGGGCTACGGTCCGTGGGGACGCAAAGAGTCAGACACGACTGAAGCAACTTAGCACACACACATGAGGAGGAAAAAGGTGCTGGCCCAGGTTCTATCAGAAGCGCAATAGAGGCGATCTATTACTGCTCTGTTTTCAGACTTTGTTCAAATAGAACATTTGTTTTTATTATATGGAGGGGCTGGACTGAGAGCTCCTCCATCTTCATCCCAGAAAACCTTCATCACTGAGGAATTTTCTTTGAGAGTCACTGTTTATGGCAGTGGGTAATAAATTGGGATCTACGCAGCGTTGCCAGATGTAGAAAACAAAAATCCGACCTCTAGCTCTATCTGAATTTCAGACAAATAGCAAATGATTATTTTTTAGTATAAGTATGTCCCATGCAATGGTGGGGACATACTTATACTGAAAAACTACTTGATGTTTATCTGAGACTCGAGATGGATTTAAGAGACCTCTATTTCATTTGGCTGTGCTAGATTCAGGCTTCGTGAATAGCTTACCAGCCTAAGAGCCAAAATTTTTCAACCAATTATTAGTAACACATTCTGGATTCGAAATTTGAAGTTAACATGTGAATATCTGGAATGGAATTATTCTCCATCCATTCAAGGTGTCTGACAATATTTTCTGTGGCACAGAATGAGACCAAATTACCTAGTGACATATTTTAAAGGAGGAAAGAAGATTTTAAGCTCACTGGAGAACACACCTCTTAGGTAACTGGATCCTCTTAATCTCCTGGCTTGTCTAACCCAACTGCTAGAAGACAAAGTCTATACACAAGAAAGAGTTTCATTCAAGAGTCCACATGACTCTATCCATCACCGAAGCACATGTTTGGCACGGACTGAAAGCCAAAAGCAGTCTAACAAATATTTCAAAACTGAATTTATATCTTTCTAACACATGGTTTATATACGGTTGTAATACCTCGAGAGCTTTGCAGTTCTCAAATAATATCCTGGCTAACGTACAAATGATGTCTGCCGCAGACCACAATATCAGAATTATTTGCTTTTTAAATATGTTAAAGAAAGCTAAGTTTAGGAAGGGGACCACTGCCCAGAGATGCCTGTTTTAACATGCAATTGTTAGAAAAGACTGAGCCCAAATCGGCCCACTAGAAGCCAAGTATTTGCATAATTCCTAAGGCAAAGAGGATACCGCTCTCAAAAGCTCCAACTTTAGAGTGAAATGATCAAGGGAGGCAACTTGCATTTTAATAAATTCTGAATCTTTATTCATCTAGGAAAATCACCTGAACATGAAGTCTGTAACAACACATATACTAAGACATTTGTTTCTGTTATTCAAAACTAGAAAAAGCAAGCATCATGCCTCTTTTATATGCAAGCATGCTCAGGTCTACTGGCCTCTTCTTTTAAGTGATTTCCCCCATAAGACAAATTTCCAAATGAAACCCCCAAAGTACTGAAAAATAGATATTTAGCTTTCAGTATCGAAAAGCCTCAGATTCGTAAACTTTTTTCTTTATCTTTTTCATTCCACCCCTTCCCCCCACCATTGGAGACACAGCTCCAGGCTCTTACAGAACAGACATATTTACCGCTGCCTGGCCTATGAAATTCTTGTAAATATTTCAATACTTCCCTGTTCCCAAGCAGAAAATGGAAACACTGTAACAACCCAGAGAAAGCAGGGTCCACAGGCTGGCATGGCACTGTAATTCCGCGAACTTTTCCAGTGTGTCCCAAAGATTACTTTTCATGAGAAGGGCTGGGGCGGGGAGCAAAGAGATTGTCACATCGATTTTCTGGGGAAATGATACAATTTATAGTTTGTAATTTGACAGTATCAGCATAAATCACAGCCATATGGAGAGAAACTCGCTCCTCCTGAAATTACACATACAGATACACACACACACACACAGTCAGTAGGCAGAATCCTGTAGCATAAACTGAGAAAAGGACCGGGAGGGTTAGGAGGCATATAGGCCTGGCACCATGACAGCATCCTTCACTGTCACCAGCATTCAAGGACGCGCCCGCCCAGAGCTGGACTCTGCTCACCTCTCAGAAGATGCTCTATAAAGACTTGTGTGTATGAGCACATGTGGTTCACATATGACAGTCCTGTGCCAGCCACTTCCCACTTCACAGTTCACAACGTGTTTTCCCTACACGCTATCTCACTCAACTCCAAACCGCTGCAGGAGGTTGTAAGGGCCCCATCTGACCCAGGGGAGTGGACGTGGGGAAGGGGTGGGTGGGCGTGACCTTGGAGAAGCCACACGCCTTATCAGAGCCAGGGCTTCACCTTGCCATGGTCACCTGAGACCCAGACTCACTGTGGTCCGGGGTGTCGGCCGATCCCCAAAGCCCTCCCCCTTTCACCTTCCAGGCCTTCATGTTGGTGCTGGCCTTCCCCAGCACGAACATGTGATGGCAACACCACACCGCCACCTCCTCCCCCGTGGGTCCCAATCAGCTGCTTAAGTTAGAGGAAACAGGGCTTGGTGATGGCCAGGCTATCAAGAGACACAAGGATGAGGTGAAGAGGCACCCGAGACTGTGGCCCTGGGGCCCTAGGTGCCAAGCTCCCCTCTCCTGGCGCGAAGCTGGCACGCAGCAACCAAGGTCCGCTGACTTCTCACTTCTGACCCTTGACTTTCCCTTCCAACTTCAGATTTCCTGGGGCCACCTGGGCCTCCCAGACGTGGTCGGATGTGACTGGTTCTCCAACAGCGCGGCACTCTGCTGGCCCCGCCCAAATAGGCGGGGTCTCCAGTTGGACGGACAGGTCAGTTCTCCGCCTCAACGGACATCACCTTGCCTGCTTGAAGTCCGGCAACTCCTACTTGGTGGTGGTGATCTACTTGCCAAGTCGTGTCAGACTCTTTTGCGACCCCATGGACTACAGGCTGCCAGGCTCCTCTGTCCATGGCATTTCCCAGGCAAGAACACTGGAATGGGTTGCCATTTCCTTCTCCAGGGGATCTTCCAGACCCAGCAGTCGAACCTGCGACTCCTGCATTTCAGATGGTCTCCTGCATTGCAGGCGGATTCTTCACCGCTGAGCCACCAGCAAACAGGCCCAAATGATTCTGCAAGGAGCAACTCCATCCTGCCCTGGGCCCTCTGAGTGCTGGGTCTCATTTTCCCGACATGAGCCTGTGCAAGGGAAGGTGTTCATCACTTGGCTGCCTGGGAGCTGGCCTCTTGAGAGAGTGCAGGTGTCTTGCTCTCCTCTGTGACCACAGCACCTCAGTCCTTACCAAATGCTAAACAAATGTGCTGAACAAATGCACTAGAAACAGAGAGGAGCTCCAGACGGTGTCAGCTGATGTGCATGAACACACTGCCTGGTTGATGGTCCAGGTCCAGGGTCCAGGAAGAAAGTGCCAAGCTCCCCACTGATGAGACAAAGCCTCCATCTGTGCACGGTGTGCCCAGCCAGGCTCCAGTTGGCTTCAGGTGTTGTCTACACGTTCCCTGATCCCAGCCTGTAGCCTCCACCTGCCTTGGACCTCACACCCAGGGCTGGACCACGGGCAGCCCTGGAGGGTCACAGGGGGTTTCTGGACCCTTCCTTCCACTCCTGTAACTTGGCCTCCTCCCCTCTACCCGGTTGTGTTAGGATTGCCACTGAAGGAACTCAGAGTTCCAATCTCAGGACACAACACGTATCAGGGTCCCTGAAAGGGTCAGACCCACCAGCGGGCTGTGCGCCAGACGCAAGCAGAGCGTTAGGTCAACGGGAGACAAGTCATCCCTTCTCAGTTTCCTCTGAAGTCTTCCCCTGGGGCCAAAGGCCGTTGGGTACAAGGTGTCTCCCACCTCCCTCACCCCTGCTAACCGCCCTTCTCATAGAGGGAGCGGGTCTCCAGCTCAGGGACATCAACAGGCACAATTGCCTGGAATTTAAAAGCAGTGTTTTGTTTTCCTTTGATTGATTTTTTACATTTATGACAAGTGAAACTAGCCTTCTATTTATAATATGGAAGTACAATTTTCTTCTTGAATAAATAAGTAAAATATGTATATCGACTTAAAGGAAAATTTAGGATACATAAAGAAAAACAGTATGTCAGTAAACAAGAGCACCGGTGATACACAAGAATAAAAAGTCACGGACCTGTGGTTGCCGGGGTGGGGGTGGGGGGAGAGATGGATTGGAAGTTTGTGGTTAGCGGATGCAAGCTATCATTGAGAATGGAAAACAAACAAAATAGAGCACGTATGTGAGTACCTGCTTAGTTGCTTCAGTAATCTCTGACTCTTTGCAGCCCTATGGACTGCAGCCCTCCAGGCTCCTCTGTCCATGGGATTCTCCAGGCAAGAACACTAGAACAGGTCGCCATGCCCTCCTTCAGGGGATCTTCCCCACCCAGGGATCGAACTCGTGTCTCCTGAGCCCTCTGCATTGCAGGTGGATTCTTTACCCTCTGAGCCACCTGGGAAGCCATTTAGCACAGGGAACTATATTCAATATCCTATAATAAATAGTGGCAAAGGATATGAAAAAGTATGTATATATAAATATGTATAAATGAATCACTTAGCTGTACAGCAGAAATTAACACATTATAAATCAGCTAAATTTCAATAAAATAAAATTTTAAAATAAATAGGTATGTAGGATGTAGGTAGACAGATAGGTATAAGTAAATAGATAGTCATGGAGAACTTAACACCAAATTGGGAAACTTAGCAGTGGATGAACCCTTTAGACTATAGCTGGACGGCACGGCTCTGTGTTGAATTACTTAAGGGGCTTGATAAACAATCAGCCCTTCCCCCAAAACAGCAGAGTTGAGATCCTTATTCAGGGAGGGGGTACCAGGTGAGGTGATGCAATGCAGACCATCTGGTGGACTAATAGTCCCAGAGACTCTGCATTTGAACCAATACTACTGGCCACCAGCCTAAATAGAAGCACAGAGGCTGCTTCTGCTGGGGACATGTCCCTGTTTGGTGATTCCCACCATAATCAAAGCAGGCTTCTCTTTACTGCTCCAGAATATCCATCTTTCATCCATGACACACTTGAGCATCTCCTACATACTACATGGGGCTTCCCTGGTGGCTCAGATGGTAAAGAATCTGCCTGCAATGCAGGAGACCTGGGTTTGATCTCTGGGGTGGGAAGATCCCCTGGAGGAGGGCGTGACTACGCACTCCAGTATTCTTGCCTGGAGAATCCCCATGGACAGAGGAGCCTGGTGGGCTACAGTCCACGGGATCACAAAGAGTCAAACACAACTGAGTGACTAAGCATGCATGCACATACAAACCGTATACAGCTCGTGGGTTCAAAGGGACTCACTACACACTGCCCATTCTCAATGGATGCAACACCTTAGAAGAGGCGACGCCTGAGACATGAACTCTGGCACCAAGAAGCTCACGGCATCATGAAGCCATTATTTAACTTGCCAGCCTTTATCAAGTACCTGCCCTGTCTTGGGGTCAAGAGGCATAGGTCACTTGCCCAGTTCTGAAAGATTTCACTATGTAACTAGTGAAGACAATGGTGTCAGACAATGGCAATAGAGCCCCCAAGGTGAATGCCCACCCCAACCTGGGCAAAGGAGCCAGTGGTGGAGGTGAGAGGGCAGCACTGCGGGCAGGAGGCTTCCAAGGGATAGAGGGTAGCGGCAGCAAGGGGGTGCTGCAGGGCAGCAGTCCGGACCGAGAAAGCCACGTGTGTAAAGACAGATGGCGAGAAAACGTAGCAGACACTGGGGTTACACGCGTTTGTCATTTTTTCCATTTGATTTGCAGAGAATCTCAACCTGTTTATTAAAGAGCTGAGTTACATGAGGGGCTCTGGTTACAGAAAAAGCAAATAAGAGATTTATGACTCTTCTAATGCTGCCCACTGTTTGTGAGTAGACAAAGCTAATGCAATCCAGGTCTAGCCTGGCCCTGCTCATGTATGTTTGGGAAGATTTCAGAAGGAAACTTCCAGAGTCCCTATGAAGAAGGGGAAACTGCCTTCTGTAACCAATTGACGGCTCTGGCACAAACAGCAAACCATAGGCTTCCAGTTGCCCTGACTTGTGGAAACCCATTCCCCGGGGATAATACCCCTTCCCAGGTCTACAAGATCATGTCTTAACCCTGGCCAGGGAATCATGTTTATGGCAACCTCCACAGGCCCAAAGGTAACACCTAAGGAAGGCAGCCATTTGAATCAGAGGATAGAGCTTACAGATATTTCTCCAAAGAAAACATACAGGTGGCCAGTAGCACAGGAAAAGATGCTCAACGTGGCTAATTATTGGAAATGCAAACCAAAACTACAACAACGTATCACTTCACAGCAGTCAGAATAGCCATCCTCAAAAAATCTACAATAAACGCTGGAGAGGATGTGGAGAAAAGGGAGCCCTCCTACACTGTTGGTGGGGATGTGGCTCAGTGCAGCCACTGTGCGAAACGGTATGGAGGATCCACAGAAAACGAAAACTAGATTTACCATATGATCCTGCAGTCCCACTCCTAGGCATATATCTGGAAAAACTATAATTCAAAAAGACACATGCACCCCCCATGTTCATAGCAGCACTATTTACAATAGCCAAGACATGAAGGAGATGCCAGTGTCCATCAACAGATGAATGAGGAAGATGTGGTTGGTATATGTGGCAGAATACTACTTAGCCACGAAAAAGGATGGGTAATGCCATTTGTAGCAACACGATGCAACTAGAGACGATCAAACCAAGTGAAGTAAGTCAGAAAGAGAGAGACAAACACCATATGATATCGATCAGATGTAGGATCTAAAATCTGACACAAATGACCCTGACTGTGAAACAGAAACAGAATCCCAGACACAGACAACAGCCTTGTGGTTGCCAAGGGCGGGGCGTGGGGACGACAAAGTGGGGGGCTGGACCCAGCAGGCGTGAGCTTTTATATAGGATGGATAAACAATGAGGCCCTACTGTATAGCACAGGGAACTATATTTAATATTCTAAGATAAAACCATAATGGCAAAGAATATAAAAAAGGATGCACACATATGTATAACTGAATTACTTTGCTATACTGCAGTAACTGATACAACATTCTAAATCAACTATACTTAATTAAATTTCATGACAGAGTTTAAATGACTTTTATACTGATAATGAAACTTTTTTCAAAGGGAAAGATATCTGCATGTTATTTACTTAGCTGACTTTGCCATCGATACTCCCCATGGATGCCTCTACAAAAGGCTGTTCCTCCAGTCCTTTGGCATCTATCTTTGGATAGTCCTTTGACCTTCTCAGTTTTACTGTCCTTATCTGAAAAATGACAGATTTATGTCTTGTAACTCTGGCTTCTTGGAGTTCCGAGGATGCGGTACTGGGGTGCTGGGAGTCACTTTTATTAAAGCAAAAGCCCCAGAAAGTATCCTACAATAATGCTGGTTTATCTATTGTGGTTGGATCCTTGTAAGCCTTGACTTTCACATAACTTCCTCCTCTGTTCTGGGAGGAAGGACAAGCAAGGACTCAGAAGGAACCACACACAGTACCTGGGAGGCAGTAGATGCTTGATGAACTTTTACGAGGGAAGGATGAAAAAGGCTGGCAACCAGAGGACTGGGTGAGTTTCTTCTACTTTCTGAATTCCTATAATGCTTTACTTTCTGTATACCTTACTGGCAATTATACTTGCAAATGACATTTAAATGCGACTAAAAGTTTCATCGTTAATTTCTTGAAGAGCAGGGTGTAAATGGAAAAATCATGTTTAATGTTGAGAACAAAAACAGGCTGGTTATTTGAAATGAAAGCTCTGTGGACATAGTCTCTGGAGAGAAAAAAGTATTCATGAACATCTAACTCTTCCAATGTATCCATTTGCAAAGTGAATCCCTTGGAACCGACCACGGCAGGATTTCAGATAAACACTACCAAGAAGACTTTTTCTTTTTTAAAGGAATACTCGAAAGAGATGATCAATAGAATTCTAAATCTAGACTCACTTTTTTCTGGAGTGATGGCAAAATAAGGAAATGGAGGGTTTTCACATATTTATGTTAAAATTTGCATCAGGCTTGGGATTTAGTAGTTCACAGAAAATCTGTCCTGCAAGAGATTTATGCCAACCTTCAAAACAGCAATTCTCCACAGAAAAAGAAAACAAAATGTAAAGGTAGAAAAATGTCTAAAGTTCAGTCTAAAGAATGGTGGTGATGGTGGTTCAGTCACTCAACTGTCCGACTCTTGGGACCCCATGGACTGCAGCCTGCACGTCTCCTCTGTCCATGGATTTCCTAGCCAAGGATACTGGAGTGGGCTGCCATTTCCATCTCCAGGGAATCTTCCCAGGCCAGGGATGGAACCCCGGTCTCCTGCACTGGAGGCAGATTCTTTACTGACTGAGCCACCAGGGAAACCCATCTAAAGAATGCTACACATCGAAATACATTAGAAAAGAACCGAAAATTTACTACCAGGAAAAGGTACAATTTTAAATGCTTTTATGACCAAGAGATAAGAATGTAAATGAACTAAGCATTAAACTATGAAAAAAAAATGAAAATTAAGAGGAAGCAGTTAAAAATAAAAGCAGATATTATTAAAGCCATAAATAAAAGCAACAGATTTGATTAATAAATCCAAGACATAATTCTTCTGATAGACCAAATATCTATCCAAAACTCCAAGTCCAAACAAAGAGAAAGATAAAATGTGAATGGGTGTAATTATAGGTGTGTGTGCGTGTGGGCTAAGTCACTTCAGTCGTGTCCCTCTCTTTGTGACCCTATGGACTGTAGCTGGCCAGGCTCCTCTGTCCATGGGATTCAAGCAGGAATCCTGAAATGGGTCACCATGCCCTCCTCCAGGATAATTATAAGTACAAAATTTAAATTACAATCAAGTATTGCACACTATTTATACTGATAAACTTAAAAACATGGATAAAATAAAGATTTTCTAAGAAAAGTTAAGTTAAAAAAATGACTCAGTAAGAAATGGCAACACCAACAACTGTGTAAAATGTTAAAGAATCTTTAAGAGATGTATGTTTCCATACAGATACTGGACTCAGGGGGAGTTTTAAAGCCCCAAAGACAGACTATTCTGATACTATCTTTACACCTTCCCAAGAAACACGTGTGCATACATAGACAGGACAGAGAAGACTTCAGGATTAGGGCTGGTTCCTAGGATGGCCCATTTACTTCACTAATCCTCTGTCTGTGCCCCAGGGACCTCGCAGCTTTGGGGCTGGGATATGACTTTGCCCACCTCCCTATCCCTTGATCCTGAGTTTGACTACTTGACACAAAAGAAATGTCGGCGGGTGGGACCCCAGCAGAGGCCTGAAATGAGCGTTCACATTAAGCCTCATTCCATCTTGTTCCTCCACCTTCCAGTGAGAAGGAATCTGGGTTTGCCTGCTGGAGGGAAGGGACTGACATGTGGAGTGAAGCCTGATCACCCTGTGGACAGAGGACCCACAAACACATCAGAGAGCCTTGAAGAGACCAGAACTGCTCAATGTCTACTCCTGACCTGCAGATTCATGAGCCAAAGAAATCTTTTATTGTTTGAAGCCACTGACTTTGGGGCAGTTTATTAAGCAGTAAGTGTCACTATACAACTGATATAAAACCACTTTGCCTACTTAATAGAGATGTGAAAAATCTTAATTAGAACATTAGGAAATCAAATTCAGCAGCATGTTAAAAATATGACACACCTTGACAGAGTTGGTTATGTCCCCCAAATGTAAGGATATTGGAAAATCCATTAACAAATAATTATAGCAATAAGTCAATGAGTATCTATATCAATAGATCAAAGGGTTAAAAGGAGGGATGGAGGAAGATGTGGTGCCTCATTAAGTCTAAAAAGCAGTTAATAAATGCAATATCCAATGCTGATTTTAAAAAAAAATCCCTACTTGAAAACCAGAAATAGAGTTTTCCTTAAAATAATGAGCTTGTATCTTAAATCTACAGTCAATATCATAATGGTAAAACATGAGGGGACTTCACATTAAAGACTAAAACATAAGAGGTATTCCTGCTATTTGCACAAGTTTTTAAAACTCTATTTTTTTGAGATTGCAATAAAGCAATAAAAAAGGATTCAGAGAAATAAATGTTAGAAAAGAGAAACCATTTATAGATGATATGATGGGTTACCAAAGAAATATGAGAAAATCAATTGAACATCTACTAAAACCAGCCACTTTAATAAACACATTAATCTCCAAATATATATATATATATATATATATATATATATATATATATCTCAATACAAGACAATGTCATTACTAAAATAAAACTGAAAAGTAGATCCCATTTACAGTGAAAAGAGAAGAAAAAAACTAAGGAGAACATCTAAAAATGCTAAGAATTGGATGATAATGCTGCTCATCCAAAATGTTGGCTCACAACAGAGCAGGGCCATAATATGTAAAAAGCTCTTAATAAGTCAGTAAGAGAAGACAAATAGCTCAAGAACAAAGTGGCCAAAGGATATGAACTGACAATTCCAGAAAAATCACAATTAGTTGATAAATATATGGGGGGAAAATTCAACTGCATTATTAAGTATTTAAACACAATTTCCTGCCCCAAGCGTCTCCACTGACCCATCCTTGTTTCCGTGTCATGAACTTCTATTATATAAGCACGCCTCACCTTCCCTCCCAGCTTCTCCAGAGAAGGAAAAGTGAATATATTTATGATGGAAGAGACTGGGAAGAAAAACTGGGTTTCATGGCTCCATTTATGGGCTCTCCCTCCATTCTTGAATCTGTCTACAGCACATTCATCCTGGTCCACACTCTGCCATATGTTAAGGGGAGCAAGGCTGTAAGGGAAGATCTGACCCTGGCCAGCGGGGCAGATGACTCTCAGATCTGGAAGTGGCAGCAGCTCCACTCGGCCACAGACCAAAACCAAGTCCTCCTATCAGCAATAACGGACAGTTTGATCTTTAACGTTCAGCTTCATGAATAATCAGTGAGCTCTGAATCTAAGAGAGGAAGAGTGGCATTGCTTATTAGACTCCTAGCTGCTTTGTGTTGCTTTGAAGTCACTCTTTGTGACTCAACAGACTGCAGCACACCAGGCTTTCCCGTCCTTCGCCATCTCCTGGAGCTTGCTCAAACTCACGTCCGTTGAGTCGATGATGCCATCCAATCGTCTCATCCTCTGTCTTCCCCTTCTCCTCCTGCCTTCCATCTTTCCCAGCATCAGGGTCTTTTTCAATGAGTCGGCTCTTTGCATCAGGTGGCCAAAGTATTGGAGCTTCAGCTCCCAACAATAAACTTAAAATGTGAATTAAACTATTTTAACTTAGAGAATTGGCAAAGAAAATGTGATGATAACTGACAACCATAATCCACTAGCTGGTGATGAAGAGGCTTCAGAAAGGAAGGTCATAAAGGAGGATCGCCTTCTGGAAGGCAAAGTAACACCCAACACACATTTTAGAAGGTGCCGACTCCTCTCTGTTTATCTGCAACTGTAAGGCAGGCCCTCTTGTTCACATTTATTGTGATTTCTTTCTGGATTCTAACATTTATATGGAAAATAAGTGAGGCAGATAGAAAAATGCTAAAATAATTGTATAAGGGGTTTCGATCTGCCAGATATTAACAATATCAAGCAGCATACTTAAGTGTGCAGCACTGGTATATGATAGACAAATCAATAGAAATAAATGAAAGTGAGGAAACCGAAAACTTAGTGTATGATCGAGTAGCACTTCAAATCAATTGAAGTAAAATAGTGGTCACTAATGGGCAGCCATCTGAACAGAAAATGGATTCCCAGTCTCAGTCTTTATACCAAAATAAATGCTAGGTGGGTCAGTGATTTAGTGTAAGAAAAGCAAAACTGTAAAACTACTGAATGAAATGTTGGAACCACAGTAACTTCATGCAGCCTTTCTGGGTTTCACAGCAGGATAACTAACGGTAGCAACCCCATGAGACAAGATCTAATGTTGTCCAGTAGGAAGATAGGCTAAAGATACGCATTCTAATGGGGCTTCCCAGGTGGCTCAGCAGTAAAGAAATGCCTGCCAGTGCAGGAGACTCAGCAGAGGCAGGTTTGATCCCTGGGTCAGAAAGACATGCTAGAGAAGGAAATAGCAACCCACTGCAGTGGGAAATCCCACGGACATAGGAGCCTGGCGGGTTACAGCCCACGGGGTCACAAAGAGCCAGACACTATTGAGCACACAAACACGCACATTCTAATCCCTACAGCGGCCGCTAAAAAGTGACCATAATCAAATTAGGAAATAAAGCAAAAAAAATTGAATACTAAAACGACTCCATCAAAAAGAAAACAGGAAAAGAAGCAAAAGAAAAACAGACTGGGCAAATATGAAAGAGCAAGATAATGAACTTAACTCCCCATATGAATAATTAGATTAAATGTAATTGAATTAACTTCCATTTTAAAGAAAGAGACTCTCAAATGGATTAAAATGCAAGGCCAACTATTTACTATCTATAGGAAATGCACTCGGAGCATAAATACAAAGGTTGAAAGTAAAAAAATAAATAAAAACAGAAAAAGACACTTTTTGCATACGAATGCCTGCACAAAGAATAAGAAAGCCGAGGTGGCTATATTAATATGAGTCAAAGCAGACTGAAAGAGAGGAATTAGCACCTGCGATCAAGAGGGAATTTCATAGTTATAAACAAGGTCAATTCAAGAAACAGATGTGACAATCCTAGATACGAGTAAACCTTGTAAGAGTTTCAAAATACATGAAGAAAACCAACAGAATTGAGAGGAGAATTAGATCAATTGCCAACTCTAGTTAAAGGTTATACTCTTTCCTTGTAATTAATAGAAATGGTAAACAAAAAAATCAGTAAGTTTACAGAAGATCTGACAATTCCACCCACCAATTTTGCTATTTATAGAACACTATCCCAACCAACAGGCTTCCCTATTAGCTCAGCTAGTAAAGAATCTGCCTGCAATGCAGGAAACCCCTGTTCGATTCCTGGGTCGGGAAGATCCCCTGAAGGAGGGCATGTCAATCCACCCCAGTATTCTTGCCTGGAGAATCCCATGGACAGAGGAGCCTGGTGGGCTACAGTCCGTGGGGTAACAAAAAGTCGGACATAACTGAGCAATTAAGCACAGTATAGCACCTCAACAACAGCTCAGAACACATGTTCTTTTCAACTGAAAAGTGAAAGTGAAGTCGCCCGGTCGTGTCTGACGTTTCAACTGCTCACGTAGTCATCAATATAGACTACAGAATATAAAACAAGTCTCAAGTGTAAAGCTCAAAAGCATACAGACAACATTGTCTGATTACAAGAAAGGGAAATTGAAAAATAAAATTAGAAAGGTATCTTTTAAAATTCTCAAATATGTGGACATTAAATAATGCATTTCTAAATAAGCTATGGGTCACATAATTAAGTTGCAAGAGAAACTTATAAATATATTGAGTTGAATGAAAATACAACCTATAAAAATTATGACATGCAACTAAAGATCTGAAGCTAAGTGACTAGAGATGTGTTTACAGGATGTTTATATTTTCAAATACTTATATAGGAAAAGGAAGAAAGGCTTTATGTCAATAGTCTAAGGCCCCACCATAGAGAAGCAAATCAGAGACAAAGTAGAAGAAATGAAGTGCCAAAGCATAGAAATAACTGAACTAGAAAACAAACAGAATATCTTTGAAACCAGAAGTGAGTTGTCCAAAAACATTGATAAAATTGTTACATTCCTAGCAAGATGAAAGAAAAAGTGAGAGAAACCACGATTCACCAGTTTCATGAATTAAAGAGAAGACATCATTACAGGTGCATGCCTATGTGCTCAGTCGTTCTGACTCTTTGCGACTCCACGGACTGTAGCCCACCAGGCTCCTCTGTACATGGGATTTCCCAGGCAAGAGTACTGGAGTGGGTTGCCATTTCCTCCTCCAGGTAATATTCCTGACCCAGGGATCAAACTCACGTCTCCTAGGTCTCCTGCATTGGCAGGCAGGCTCTTTACCACTGCACCGCCTGGGAAGCCCTCCAACACGGGCATTAAAGTATTAACACATATATAATGTGAAGCCAATACATCTGTTAGCTCGGATGACACAGATAAGCTTTTTGAAAGACACAAATTATGAAAACTGGCACAGAATGAGAAACGTCTATATGGCCTTATATCTGTTAAAGAAACTGAACTCATGATGAATTCCCAACACACACAGACACACACACACACACACCCCGACATGCACACAGCCTTACCCCTCTGTCTGGGCCCAGAGAGCTACACTGATGAATTCTATCAGGCATTTAAGAGAGAAATAACACATTTTTCACTTTCCACTTTCATGCATTGGAGAAGGAAATGGCAACCCACTCCAGTGTTCTTGCTTGGAGAATCCTAGGGATGGGGGAGCCTGGTGGGCTTCTGTCTATGGGGTCGCACAGAGTTGGACACGACTGATGCGACTTAGCAGCAGCAATAACATGTTGATGCTAACTCTTTCACAAAATACAGGAGGAAGGAAAACCTCCTAACTCTTTTTATGAGGCCAAGATAACCCTGATATCAAAACCAGAGAAGAATAAGAAAAATATTGCAAACCAATATCTCTTATTAACATAGACACAAATCTTTAACAAAATATTGGGAAATTAAACTCAGCCTGCTCTTACATGCTCGCTCTCTCTTTCCGCAAACACACACACACACACACACACGCACACGCACACGCACACGCACACAGGAAAAGAATGGGCCAGTTCATCTGTAGACCTAAATAGTCCATATTCCCAGGACTATACCTAAATAGGCCACCCGGTTCTTATTCATAAAAACTTTTCAGCAACATAAATTCCACTTTTCCTTTGATAACCTACCTCAATAGTTCATGAGCTGGGCTTAGTCTGTATCCTATTTATGGGAAGGACTGATGGTAACCACCAAGATGAAGTGTATTATAAAAATAAATAGGGCACAACCTTAAGAAATGTACTGAAGAAAATTACTGTGAGTTTATCAACAATAAACTCTGATGTTCTCAGACATTTGTATATAAAAATGTTTTTCCCAAACCACTGAAATCAGCCAATGCAGACATAAATAAAAGGATAACTAAGACCGATGTAAGGAAACAATATAAAACAAATTTGTGATTTGCAACTTAGCCTGATGGGAGGTTTTATGGCTAGTTTTTTTGTTGCTTTTGTAAATGCTGAAATCGAGTCTGTTTTAGAAAGAGTCATTTAATCCTCCAATTGAATTTTGACTTATTTGGGTCAAAACCATTTTAAAAGTTGAAAATGGAGGGAAGAGGGATTAAAAAAGGAAAAAAAAAGGTGGGGGGGAATATACAGCTTTTATCTTCTAGGTCAGTAGACAGTATTAGGGAAAATCCAAACCCAAGTCAGCACATACAGTTATCCTTCCTTCCATCTGGCTGCTTCTCAGTGATATCCCAGGAATAAGCTAAAACTGGTGGAGACCTCCTCAGCTCTAATTAAACAATCAGCTCCTGTTTTCTAGCCAATACAAATAACATTCAAAGAAGAGTTTCACGGTATATCCTGGAGCTGATTTTTTTGGATCATTCATTAGATACTAACTACCTTTCTGTACCAAACATTAAAACCCCTGGTCTTTTTATTTAAAAGAGATTTTTCCAAATGGCTCATTCATTACAGGAAAGTTTGTACAAAGGCAAATATTTCAGTAGAGAACTGAGGTTTAGTGAACCACATTTGCTGAAAAGAAAAAGAAGCACATGAAGTGATGCTCTTCACTCATTGTGCCAATATTTATTGACCAGCTGGGATGTACTGAGTGATGGGGACAGCAGAGAGGAAGATGGATATGGTCTCTGTCACCACGGAGCTTAAATTTTAACCAGAAAGATAAATGGATTCTTTGACAGAGAAACAGCACTTTGAGCATGCTTAATAAGAGGACCCCTCCTCCCCTGGAGTGAGGCAGCAAGGACCAAGAACTTGGTGCCCCTGAAGCAGTGACAATTAAGCTGAGTAGGAGATAGAGCAAATGCTAGAGCTCAACATTCAAAAAACTAAGATCATGGCATCTAGTTCCATCACTTCATGGCAAACAGAAGGGGGAAAATTGGAAGATTTTATTTTATCCAGTGACAAATTTCATTTTCTTGGGCTCCAATATCACTGTAGATGGTGACTGCAGTCATGAAATTAAACGACCCTTGCTCCTTGGAAGAAAAGCTATGACAAATCTAGACAGTGTATTAAAAAGCACAGACATCACTTTGCTGACAAAGCTCCATCAAGTCAAAGCTATAGTTTTCCAGTAGTCATGTACGGATGTGAGAGCTGGACTATCAAGAAAGCTGAGTGCAGAAGAACTGATGCTTTTAAACTGTGGTGCTGGAGAAGACTCTTGAGAGTCCCTTGGACTGCAAGGAGATCCAACCAGTCCATCCTAAAGGAGACCAGTCCTGGGTATTCATTGGAAGGACTGATGCTGAAGCTCCAATACTTTGGCCACCTGATGTGAAGAGCCGACTCATTTGAAAAAAACTCTGATGCTGGGGAAGATGGAGGACAGAAGGAGAAGGGGGTGACAGAGGATAAAATGGTTTTTGGATGGCATCACCGACTCAATGGACAAGAGTTTGAGCAAACTCCAGGAGATAGTGAAGGACAGGGAAGCCTGGCATGCTGTAGTCCATGCAGTTGCAAAGAGTTGGACACAACTTAATGACCAAGCAACAACAAGTGAGGGTAAGAACTGTCAGGCAGAGACAAAGAATCACTGCAGCACTAAAGGGCACACAACAGTTCAACAATTAATGATCAAAAAGGCAGAGACACACAGCCACCTTACTGAGAGGATGCCGCTACCAATTCCGGCACTTGTACATAGTAAGTGCGCAAGCTCTGCAAACAGAAGCTTCCCCTGTCAGAGTCATACCTGATATTAACAACACTCATAATCCACATAACTCATTGTGGTGGACAGACTGCTCAGATGGTTCTGAATGAGCTTCTGAGATTCAGACCTGTGTATTGTCTCCTCCCTGAGAGAGAGGCTGGTTGGGTGGCTGGCTTCTTCTCAGTGGAATACGGCAATGACGTCCATGATGAGGTTACAAAGACATAACTTCTTTTCTTTCTGGCTGACATGCTCTATTGCCTTCTCCACTTGCTTGCTCTGATGAAACTATGGTGTTGGAGGGGCAAATTGTTAGGGGCATGAGAAAGGCCTCCAGCCAATGGTCAGCTAGGAGCCGAGACCCCGGTCAACAGCCCTCCAGGAACTGAATTCTGCCAATAGGCATGCGAGCTTGGGAGCAGATGCTTTCCAATGCAAGCATCAGATGAGCCCGGACCTGGCTGACCCTGGACGGCAGACTGGAGAGAAGCTGAAGCAATGCTAAGCTGTGCCCACATTCCTGACCCACAAAATGGTGAAATCCTAATCGCCTGCTATCTGAAACCACAAAGTGGCATGATTTGTTGCACAGCAATTCATAATGAACACACTCAAGTATGTGCATTTAGAATTTTCAGATTTTCCAGAGCCATCCCAGAGAAAAGTAATGAGGGTGAGTCTCCTGTTTCATTTGTGAGAAAGAACAGAGGACAGATGTTTAATCATCAAACAGTAAGCTTCCCCTGCAGAGAAAATGTACTTTAGCCAAGTCCACACGCTGCTTTAATGAAGAAACAAAGGGTCAAATTGGTCTGAAAATTGGTCACTAGTCCTGCCTTTCCTATGACTCCCTGGAAGTCAGGACTCACCCCCAGAAAAGTTCCCAGGTTCTACAAAGTCTCAAACATTGCTCCACTTGGTGCCCTCCCAGAAGGATGAGCTGTTCTGGCCTCAAACCCTGATGTCCCCAGATCAACACAAGATGGGACAGCTGCAAAGGGCTGTGAATCTGGAAGGGCACTTGGAAATTCTGGTTCTTTCCAAGTAGCCCAGGGGCTTATCATGTGGACTCCAAAACCAGACATCCAGCTTGCTCTTGGCTCACCTTCTCATGAGAAGCAAGGGCTAAAGCAAGTCCCAAGTTCTCCGTGCCTTGTCCCCACTTCTGTAAGATGGACATAAAGATGGTGCACACCTCACGGCTGGAGTGAGTCTTTAAAGAGAATTGTTGGAAAAGGCTTAGCCCAGCGCCTGCGGAAGGCAGGTGAGTCAGTGCTATGGCTGCTACTGGCGTCTGTGGCATTTCTGTCGCCCTGTTTCACAGGCACTCAGGTACGAAACCCCAGTTGTGCCACTTGCTAGTGGTGTGTCTTCGTGCAAGTTAATTTCTTTTTTTTTAAGTATTTATTTTTTATTTTACTTTCGGCTGCACTGGGTCTTCCTTGCTTTGTGCAGGCATTCTCCAGCTGTGGCAGGCAGGGGCTACTCTCCAGCTGTGATGCACGGCTTCTCATCGCAGTAGCTTCCTTGTTGTGGAGCAGACAGGCTCTAGGCGTGGGGCTTCAGAAGTTGCAGCTCATGGGCTTAGCTGCCTCGCCACATGTGGGATCTTCCTGGACCAGATTCCCGTGTCCCCTACACTGGCAGGCACATTCTTAGCCACTGGATCACCAGTGAAATCCCAAAGTTAACATCTTGAGCTCAGCTTCCCTCTCTGGAAAAGAGAGTGATTATACACCTACCTCCCAGGTGAAAGGGTAGGAGGGACTGAGAATGCAGGGAAAGCTCTTGAACAGTGCCAGCATACAGAAACCACAAAAGCAAAACTGCCTTGGTGGAATTCCTTGATTCTGTCCTCAAAGAATGAGCAATTACCGTCGGGAAGTAGGACTGTCATTCGGGCACAAAGGTGAAACTGTAACCAGGAACCCATGGGTAGCGTCTGATAACGTGCTGGACTAAGACTGAGAGGATATTCTTGAAAACTGATTTGCTTCTCCACAACTCAGGGGAGATGACAGGCAGAACCAACGTCTAAGAAAGAATCAGGAGATACACAGTCTTGGCAGTGGGAGGAAGATATCTTTCCAGTGACAGCACTTTTTCTATAAATTGGGGGAAATGACACCATTTAGTCTCAGTGGAACATTTCTGTCAGATTCTGGAATATTCTACATTTGCTGATTGGAACCACAAGGAGGCGGAGCCTCTCATGGGCTGCACCGCTGAAATCACGCACTCTTAAGTGGTAATTCACGTAAAAGTTAAGAGCTTCCCTCTATGCTTCCCCCGTAAAATGTGAAAGGTCCATCCCTATTCCCACAACAGTTCTTATTAACACCCACCCAGCACTGGGAAGAGCATGTTCAATTGTATCTTCCTTGCGATTCTCCTCATAGTCGTCCCCCCAAACCCCTTTCACTAGAAGGTGGGGGCCGGGAAGATGCCCCTGGCTTGGCTCCCCTTCTCCTGTTCTGATGCTGTGCCCACAACATGCTCCTTACAATGGAGAAGAAGGAACTAACCACACGCTCTGTTTGCTGTGACTAAATAATATTTGTAAGAGCTGACATTATTAGGGCAATCTCAAAATGCTCCTTCTTAACCAAGAGAGGCCCTAACCCAAGATCATTAAAGGCAAAGAACGACACATGTGATTTTAAGTGGGAGAAAAAGGCCCAGAAACGTCTGCCAAACCTCTCCTGACCTTTGGGACCAACTTGCAAACCCATCTACCAAAAGCAGGAAGGGAGGATGGTTCACGGATGTTGAGAAATGTGTGCCTCCCAAGACAGGAGGGCGAACCCTCATCACTGAAGGAATGGGGGACCATACACCCCACAATCTGAAGGGCAGAGTTTAAATTACAAACTGCTTTTCCCAACATTCCCCTCATTCAACGGTCTCTGCAACCCAGCGAGGTAGGACTATCTCATTCTTCTTTGACAAATAAGGAACCTGAGATTCAGAAAGACTTAGTAAGCTCCTCAAGGTCATGGGAGTGACCCTGTGTGGTCACCTGGCCAGCTGTCACCCGGCCAAGCCAGGATCCAGAGCCAGGCCTCCTCAGTCCGGAACTCTGGCCAGCTCTCAGTGTCATTAATGCAGCATGAGAATGCACTAAATCCACATGGGAGAGATGTCAGGGGAGAGAAGTCAAAGGAACGTCATTATTTGCTGTCACTTATGCCCACAAGAAAAGCAGAAGCTGCTTTTAGGGATCTCTTATGCTTTAGACAGTTGTCTTGGCTTTTATTTTATTTTATTTTTTAGTCTTTTGGTGCCAACTTGGGGACCTTAGTTCCCCATCAGGGATCGAACCTGTGACCCCTGCAGTGGCAGTGTGGCATCTTAACCACTGGACCGCCAGGGAACTCCCGTGACCTGGCCTTTCAAACTATATCCCAGCCAGTCCCTTGGGCCACCCTTTTTGGAGTCACTCTCTCACTGGCCTCTGTAACCAAGAGCTTGGCCAACAGCTGTGTTGAGTGACAAATAAAGGTTGCAAAAGCACTTCAAGCGTGAGGAGAGACAAGAAAAAGAGGGGCTGAAACATGTGTCCGCTTGACAGGAAATTTCAGGAGGACCATCCGTTACAGCTGAGGAAGACTTTCCCTGCTAAGAAACTGGACGCCAAACTTCACGGATTAGACAGAATCGGACACAGCCAGACTTCCGCGACAAATCAGGCATCTGAGTTTTCCAGATAAATCAGCGGAGTCACCCATCTCCAGGGAGCATGTTCATTCCAAAAGGTGCAGAGGTAAAGACAGGAGGGTTCAATCATCAGCTCACCCCACCATCCAGCTCACTCTCTGTGTTCAAGTCTGAAAGCATGGAACAAGTTCAGCACACGCTCCTGGAAGGCTCAGATGAATGGAATTCTGTTGACACCTCCGCTGGCAGAGGAGCGGCTTCTGGGATTGTGCGCCGGCCTCACTTCCCAGCTGCTCTCACTTTGCCGCAGCCGGGGGGCGATGGGAACAGCTGATGGCTTCACCCCCAGAGCCTGGCTTGGCCCCCTCATCAGCACATCTCACCCCGGCAGCTGCCAAGGCAAAGACTAACATACCAGCGGGAAAGCAGCTGACTCGCCTTTCTGCCCGAGTTCTTGGAGCAGCACGGGAGGCAGGGGAGCGGGGAAACCAGGCAGGTTCGATTCATCTCCTGTACCCCTTTGGGACCCACTCACTCCGCGTGCCAGGTGGTGAGGGTCTGTGTCTGCTTTCCTCACCATCACTTCCTTAGCCCCTGGCACACATCCAGGAGGGCGGGACGGCAAAGAGACTGCCTTGGAGACTCACAGGATCAGGGTTTTGGGGACGTCCAGTTCTGAAAGCGCGGTGGTGAACTGAGCTGAAGCAGATAGAAAACTATCCCACTGCAAACACATAAAAATGCTAAATAAAATGTGACATTTTTATAGCACATACATAACTAAACGAGAAAGAAAGGAAAGGAAATTACCAAGATTCATAAATAAAGAAGGAATTCATAGCCAGAGCATTCAGACACTGCCAATGCCATGGAAATGGAGGAGACCCAGCAGATACAGGCCTTCAGTCTAGGAGCTGTAATTTTAATGACAGGAGGTATGATCTGGAACACATGAGATGAGAAACTGGAGCTGAGAGGCTTGCAGAAAGCCAGGATTCTGCAAGACTGCCCTTCCCAAGTTCAAGGGGCTAGAAAAACTCCACCAAATGCCCCAGGGAAACTGAAAAGTGGCTATGTTTACCCAAACTGCTGGTGAGAGTTGGGCGGTGTTCCGAGAGAAATCAAAACTCTGAGCCTTCACCACATTGGGTGTGGAAACCAAAATTATAATAACCAAGGAGTGGAAAATTCCCAAGATGAGAAATGAACATAAAAACTGGGCTCTGACGAGAAAACCCCCTGAAACACCTATCACAAGTAAGACTCTGCTTGACTGGACCTTTTACAATCCAAGGTGCACAGACTTTTGTGGAGGGCATAGTGGTGGAAGGGAAAAATACTGAAAATGAGTTCTCAGTTCAAAACAGCAAGGCATTAGAAGAAATAATTTATGATAATACAGGTCCAGCCCTCTAAGAACTAGAGAAAATAGAATAATCCAAAAGGGACAACTTGGATAATAATAACCCAAATAATAATAAAACGCATCCCAAAGTTACAAAGACATAGAAGAAAACATAGACACCATAATGAGAGGCAGTAAACAGACATGATTTTTAAAGATCTATCAGGTTTTAAGAGAACAAAATCAAGCGTCTATCAGTGCAAAATCAAAGGCACTGGAACTCGTAAGTCCATAGATAGTTTATAGAGCACTCTACACACAGCTCCAGAGAATTATGAAGTGGGATTTAGATTTGGAGACATCACCCAGCATGTAAAGCAGAGTGACAAAGAGACAAAGAGACATTAATGATAAGATTAATGATAAGACATTGATGATGAGAGACTGAATGATAAGATCCAATCACATATAAAAAAGTTCCAAAGGAGACAAAAGCGAAAACAAAGGCAAGATGGCAGTTGAAAAGATAATGATTAAGAACTTTCTAGAAGTGACTAGATTCAAGAAACACCATACGGGAATACTGCTCAACCATTAAAAAGAATGAAATAAAGCCATTTGCACCAATGTGGTTGGACCTAGAGACTGTCACACCGAGTGAAGGAAGTCAGACAGAGAATAAGACACATCACATAACATACCTTACCTGTGGAATCCAAACAGAAATGATAGAAATGAATTTACCTACAAACTGGAAACAGACTCACAGACTTAGAGAATGAACTCACGGTAGCCATGGGGGAAGGGCGGGTAGAAGGGATACTTAGGAGTTTGGGGTCGACATGTATGCACTGCTATATTTAAAATGGAGAACCAACAAGCTCCTGCTATGTAGCACAGGGAACTCTGTGCTATGTTATGTGGCAGCCTAGATGGGAGGGGAATTTGGGGGAGAATGGATACATGTATAGGCATGGCTGAGCCCCTTTGCTGTCCACCTGAAACTATCACAGCATTGTTGATCAACTCTACTCCAAAATAAAATGCTTTTGTTTAAAAAAAAAAAAAAGATTCAAGAAGCACAGCAAGGCTGGAGAGACATAAAGTAAGTCTATTTATTAAAATATGGTAATAAAACCACGAAACCACAAACAAAGGATACCCTGAAAAGCAACCAGAGAAAAAGGCAAGTTTAGCACAAAAGAACAATCTTCAAAGTAAAGACTTGTCAACAGTGACAGCAGAGGCCAGCACACCGCAGGTAAGACCTGCCAAAGGACAGTAACTGTCAACCTAGGATTCTATACAGAGACAAGCTAACATTTAAGAAAAAGAGAAAACAAGCACTTCCCAGCAAACAAACACAGGGAATTTGCTATTCATAGACCTTCAATGCAACACGACTTTGATAAGAGGCAAACTGAATCCAGAAGAGGTTTGAAAGAAGACATGATGAAAAAAAAAGGCATTGGTAACACTGGATGAACTCCCCAGGTCAGTAGGTGCCCAGTATGCTACTGGAGAATGGTGGAGAAATAACTCCAGAAAGAAAGAAGAGTCAGAGCCAAAGCAAAAAAACCGGCCAGTTGTGGATGTGACTGATGATGGAAGTAAAGTCCGATGCTGTAAAGAGCAATACAGCATAGGAACCTGGAATGTTGCATCCATAAATCAAGGCAAATTGGAAGTTGTCAAACAGGAGATGGCAAGAGTGAACATCAACATTTTAGGAATCAGTGAACTAAAATGGACTGGAATGGGTGAATTTAACTCAGATGACCATTATATCTACTACTGTGGTCAAGAATCCCTTACAAGAAATGGAGTAGCCATCATGGTCAACAAAAGAGTCTTAAATGCAGTATTTGGATGCAATCTTAAAAAAGACAGAATGATCTCTGTTTGTTTCCAAGGCAAACCATTCAATATCACAGTAATCCAAGTCTATGCCCCAACCAGTAACGCTGAAGAAGCTGAAGTTGAATAGTTCTATAAAGACCTACAAGACTTTCTAGAACTAATATACAAAAAAAGATGTCCTTTTCATCACAGGGGACTGGAATGTAAAAGTAGGAAGTCAAGAAACACCTGGAATAACAGGCAAATTTGGCCTCGGAGTACAGAATGAAGCAGGGCAAAGGCTAATAGAGTTTTGCCAAGAGAACGCACTGGTCATAGCAAACACCCTCTCTTCCAGCAACACAAGAGAAGACTCTACACATGGACATCACCAGATGGTCAACACCAAAATCAGATTGATTATATTCTTTGCAGCCAAAGAAGGAGAAGCTCTGTACAGTCAGCAAAAACAAGACCAGGAGCTTACTGTGGCTCAGATCATGAACTCCTTATTGCCAAATTCAGACTTAAACTGAAGAAAGTAGGGAAAACCACTAGACCATTCAGGTATGACCTAAATCATATCCCTTACAATTATACAGTGGGAGTGACAAATAGATTTAAGGGACTGGATCTGATAGAGTGCCTGAGGAACTATGGACAGAGGTTTGTGACATTGTACAGGAATCAGGAATCAAGATCATTCCCAAGAAAAAGAAATGCAAAAAGGCAAAATGGTTGACTGACAAGGCCTTAAAAACAGCTGAGAAAAGATGAGAAGCTAAAAGCAAAAGAGAAAATGAAAGATATACCCATCTGAATGGAAAGTTCCAAAGAATAGCAAGGAGAGATAAGAAAGCCTTCCTCAGCGATCATTGCAAAGAAACAGAGGAAAACAATCAAATGGGAAAGACAAGAGATCTCTTCAAGAAAATTAGAGATACCAAGGGAACACTTCTTACAAAGATGAGCACAATAAAGGACAGAAATGGTATGGACCTAACAGAAGCAGAAGATATTAAGAAGAGGTGGCAAGAATACATAGAAGAACTATACAAAAAGATCTTCATGACCCAGATAACCACAATGGTGTAATTACTCACCTAGAGCCAGACATCCTGGAATGCGAAGTCAAGTAGGGCTTATGAAGCATCACTATGAACAAATCTAGTGGAGGTGATGGAATTCCAGTTGAGCTGTTTCAAATCCTAAAAGATGATGCTGTGAAAGTGCTGCACTCAACATTCCATCCAATTTGGAAAACTCAGCAGTGGCCACAGGACTGGAAAACATCAGTTTTCAATCCAATCCCAAAGAAAGGCAATGCCAAAGAATGCTCAAACTACTGCACAATTACACTCATCTCACGTGCTAGCAAAATAATGCTCAAAATTCTCCAAGCCAGGCTTCAACAGTATGTGAACCATGAACTTACAGATGTTCAAACTGTATTTAGAAAAGGCAGTGGAACCAGAGATCAAATTGCCAGCATCTGTTGGATCATCAAAACACAAGAGAGGTCCAGAAAAACATCTATTTCTGCTTTATTGACTATGCCAAAGCCTTTGACTGTGTGGATCAGAAAAAATTGTGGAAAATTCTTCAATGGGAATATCAGACCACCTTACCTGTCTCCTGAGAAATCTGAATGCAGGTCAAGAAGCAACAGTTAGAACTGGACATGGAACAACAGACTGGTTGCAAATTGGGCAATGAGTATGTCAAAGTTGTATACTGTCACCCTGCTTATTTAACTTCTATGCAAAGTACGTCATGCAAAATGCCAGGCTGGATGAAGCACAAGCTGGAATCAAGATTGCTGGGAGAAATACCAATAACCTCAGATATGCAGATGATACCACTCTTATGGCAGAAAGTGAAGAAGAACTAAAGAGCCTCTTGATGAAAGTGAATGAAGACAGTGAAAAAGTATGCTTAAAACTCAACATTCAGAAAACAAAGATCATGGCATCTGGTCCCATCACTTCATGGCAAATAGATGAGGAAACAATGGAAACAGCGAGAGACTTTTTGGGGCAGGGGGAGGGTCCAAAATGACTGCAGACAGTGACTGCAGCCAGAAATTAACAGACACTTGCTCCTTGGAAGAAAAGCTATGACCAACCTAGACAGCATATTAAAAAGCAGAGACATTACTCTGCCAACAAAGGTCTGTCTAGTCAAAGGTATGGTTTTTCCAGTGGTCATGTATGAATGTGAGAGTTGAACTATAAAGAAAGCTGAGTGCAGAAGAATTGATGCTTTTGAACTGTGGTGTTGAAGAAGACTCTTGAGAGTCACTTGGACTGCAAGGAGATCAAACCAGTCCATCCTAAAGGAAATTAGTCCTGAATATTCATTGGAAGGACTGATGCTGAAGCTGAAACTCCAATACTTTGGCCACCTGATGAGAAGAACTTACTCATTGGAAAAATCCTGATACTGGGAAAGATATAAGGCAGGAGAAGAAGGGGATGTGATGGTTGGATGGCATCACTGACTCAGTGGACACATGTTTGAGCAAGCTCCAGGAGTTGGTGATGGACAGAGAAGCCTGGCATGCTGCAGTCCATGGGGTCGCAAAGAGTCAAGCATGACTGAATAACTGAAATGAACACTGGATAAATCAAAATAAGCCTGCACTACTAAAAAGCGAAGTCTACCTACCACCACCCCACTATATCTGTTTGATGAGAGATGTGCTTCGAAACGGTAGACTAGGGACTTCCCTGGTGGTCCAGTGGCTAAGACTCCATGCTACCAATACAAGGAGCTCAGGTTCCATCCCTGGTCAGGGAACTAAATCCCACGTGCCACAACTAAGAGACTGCATGCGTCAACTGAGAGCTCTCGTGACACAGTTTAAGATTCCACATGAGACCTAATGCAAATACATACATGAACTAAGGAGTTCGCACGTCCTGCAACTAAGATCCAGCAGAGCCAAATAAATAAATAATTTTAAATAGTAGACTAAAATACTAGACAACAATAAGAATAAATAGGAGAGACATTGAAAGACATGGAAGCATTCTCAGTTCGTGGAGGTGTTTGGGAGGCAGCCAGAGTCCCCAGCCACCTTTATACTTTGTTACCTGAAGTGCAACATTAAAGGTTTAACACTATTACTAAATTGTGGAAAAAAGATATGCAATCTCTAAATTACTAGAGCTGGAAAGAAGTAGGTGTAAATCATCCTTCAGCAATATCATGCACGCATGTGTTGTGCTAAGTCACTTCAGCGGTCTGACTCTGCAAGCCTAGGGACCATAGTCCACCAGGATTCTCTGTCCATGGGATTCTCCAGACAAGAATACTGAAGTAGGTTGCCATGCCCTCCTCCAGAGGATCTTCCCAACCCTGGGATCAAACCCACATCTCATGTCTCCTCCATTGGCAAGTGGGTTCTTTACCTCCTTGCTGAGGAAGCCCTCAGCAATATAACAGGACACAGAAAAAAAAAAGGTGTGGAAAAAATATCAAAATTCAGTAAACTTTCAGTAAACAGAGAACAAAGTGGAAGAAGAGTTCAAAAACATCAAAGATCACAAGACTCACAAAGGAATGGACCTCGTGAGCTAAGAGGCAGTGATCATAAAGTTTTAAAATCCAGGCATATTTTGTTTAAAATAGACAGATGTTAAATATAATGACATGGAAAATTTGCAACCGAAGAGATAGGAAAAGACATACCAGGAAAGTACAAACCCCCAAAAAACTGATGTGGTAATCTATATAAATTGGTATAACAAGTTTAGAAAGCAATGTAGAAATATAGATCAAAGTAGAAAACTGGCTTACTCTACAACTCAACCATTCATCTGTTGTCGATTTTCTAGAATTCACCTACATGTGAAGAGATAAGCATAAATATCCTTGGACCAGGCTTCCCAGGTGGCTCAGCAGTAAACAACCCGCCTGCCAATGCAAGAGACCTAAGAGACAAAGGTCCAGTTACTGGGTTGGGAAGAAGCTCTGGAGGAGGAAAATGGCCATTCACTTCAGTATTCTTGCCTGGAGAATCCCATGGACAGAGAAGACTGGCAGGCTACAATTCACAGAATCACAAAGACTTGGACATGACTGAAGAGACTTAGCACGTATGCATCCTTGGACCAATGCAATATCAAAAAGCAGGGAAACATATTTATCCATACAGGGGTGTACAATTCATGGTTTAACCATTCAATTAAAAGGAATGAAGCAAGCACATGTATCAGTGAGTCTTCAAAAGTACAGTGATTTTTTTTTTTTTAAAGCAAGTTGCCGAAGGCTCTTGTATACAGTAGGGTAGCACTTATATAATATTTAATATACAAATAATATCAAATATTTATTAAGTATGCTGCTGATGCTGCTACTTAGTAGCTCAGTCGTGTCCAACCCTTTTCTACCCCATGGACTATATCCTGCCAGGCTCCTCTATCCATGTGATTCTCCAGGCAAGAATACTAGAGTGGACTGCTATTTCCTTCTCCAGGGGATCTTACCAGCCCAGGGATCCAACCTGCATCTCCTGCTTGGCAGAAGATTCTTTATCACTGAACCACCTGATGTAAACATATATATATATATATATTGTATTTATATATCTATATAGCTATATAAATTTCAGAGTAGTGGTTGTCTCTTCAGAAAGAGGATGAAGAACTGGATGGCTGGAGAGAATGGGGGATGGTTACAAATAATCTTTAACATTTTACATCTTTAAATTTTAAAAATTCTGAAGCATAATAAAATCTGCTTGACAGGAAGAACATGGGTGTGTAACTTATTCCACATACTTTTCTCAGCTCTTACAATATTTCACATTTTATGAAAGAATGGATAATGGGGCCCAAATTCTTTTTTCATGACCATATCTCAAATTTTACTCAAACCGGTTGAATAAATGATTTTAGTTTAGACATTCTGGTCAGCTTGCCTTATTTCAGGAATATGTGTGGTCCATCAACCAGAGTGTAGCTGCATTTTAAGATGTAACACAGACTAAGTTCTGATGCAGCCTCTCAAGAGCGCCACCAAAACCTGCAGGATTTCAGAAAGCAAACCCTGGATTTCCAATGACATTCAGGTTCTTGTGAACAGAGACCTCATGAGAAATGCTTCCTCCTATCCTGGTTTTAACCACAAATACAGCAAAACACAAAACAAGGAATCTTTTGGTAAAACTGCAGGCTGTTATTTACCATGCCCTGCCAAGAGAGGATGTCAGGGTGTATCAAAAACAGTTCTAAGAATGGTTCGTCTAAAGGGATGGGAGAGATCGATGCTTCCAGGACAGACGGAAGGTCCAGCGTTGGTCCGATGAGGCTGCCCTATTTTTAAGCAGCTGCCTAGAAACTAAGTTCTTAGTGTCAACTTTGTTGTTGCTGACTCGCCAGGCTGCCTGGACTGGGTGACCCCAGAGACTGCAGCACACCAGGCTTCCGTCTCTCACTGTCTCCTGAAGTTTGCTCAAGTCCATGTCCATTGAATCGGTGATGCCATCTAACCATCTCATCCTCTGTCTCCCTCTTCTCCTTCTGCCCTCAGTCTTTCCCAGCATCAGGGTCTTTTCCAGTGAGTCGGCTCTTTGCATCAGGTGGCCAAAGTATTGGAGTGTCAGTTTCAGCATTAGTCCTTCCAATGAGTATTTAAGGTTGATTTCCTTTAGAATTGACTGGTTCGATCTCCTTGCTGCCCAAGGAACTCTCAAGAGTCTTCTCCAGCATCACAGTTCGAAAGCATCAGTTCTTTGGCACTCTGCCTTCTAAATGGCCCAGCTCTCACATGACTACTGGAAAGACCATCGCTTTGACTATATGGACATTTCTCAGCCAAGTGATGTGTCTGCTTTTCAATACACTGTTTTGGTTTGCCATAGCTTTCCTTCCAAGAAACAAGCGTCTTCTAATTTCATGGCTGCAGCCACCATCTGCAGTCATTTTAGAGCCCAAGAAGAGGAAATTTGTCACTGCTTCCGTATTTTCCCCTTCTATTTGCCATGAAGTGGTGGGACCAGATGCCATGCTCTTAGTTTTTTTTTTTTTTTTTTTTAATGTTGAGTTTTAGGTCAGCTTTTTACTCTCCTCTTTCACCCTCATCAAGAGGTTCTTTAGTTCATCTTCACTTTCTGCCATTAGACTGGTATCATCTGCACATCTGAGGTTGCTGATAATTTCTCCTGGCAATCTTGATTCCAGCTTGTAACTCACCCAGCCCAGTGTCACCCTGGGAGGACATAAAAGCTTAAAGGATAAAAAAAAAAATGTCAATATGATGCTGAATTATTCGGCTTCTCCATCTCCACGATCAGTTGGAGGCAAAGTTTACTGGACACTAAATGCAGCCCAAGGAAGCAGGATGAAGAATGCGCTGGGGTGAGTATGAGGATGGAAGCGGCAGCCGTCAAAAAGCATGATCTGCACGGTGCACATTTCAGCTGACGGAGCTTATGAAGTACACTATCATCCTGTTTCAAAGCAAACCACCATGCACTCTCAGTGCCAGAGACATTCAGTTATTGTCAAGATAGAGTATATAGATGACAGAACGTGAACAATGGCGTTGATGATGTCTCCCCATCATGAGACAGCCTGGGGATGGCCCTTAGCAGACCCTCAGCCATCAAAGCTTCGGTTTCCCCCTCTGTACGGTGAGGGCAGTCACAGCGCCAACAGCAAGATGCTTCCCCAGGGACCGAACAAGACGGTGCAGGCAAAGACCCTGCAGAAGCTCCCGGCACCAGAGCCCTCAATAACAACTGTGGGCTGGTGTTAAAACTTTGGCATCTTGGCCTGCATGCTAGTTGGGTCCAACTCTTTGGGACCCCACGGACTGTAGCCTGCCAGGCTCCTCTGTGCATGGGATTATCCTGGTAAGAATCCAGGAATGGGTTCCCATTTCCTCCTGCAGGGGATCTTCCTGACCCAGGGATCAAACCTGTGTCTCCTGCAGCTACTGCACTGGCAGGAGGGTTACAACTTTAGGGTTCACAACACACCAAACAAATACACGTAAAGAAATGGATACTATACATGCACAGAAACTACTCCCCAGACATTCTGTATAGATTATATCAACTCCACTTTCTCAAACCCAGAGAGCTAAGAATTAAAGGACTGTGTATCCTACAGAGCCGTTTCATACAGCCTTCTGTGGGCACTCAGCCAAGGGGCTAGCCATTTGGTACAGAAGGAACATATGAAGGCACTTCTCACACCTGTCTTTATAAATCAGATACTGCAGGAACAATTCCGCTTAAAGAGGCCTCTGGAATGTACTATGATACAAAAACAACAACAAAAACTTTTTTGCAACTGTAACGAGTTCATTAGGGCATCATCTACACCAGGAAGAAGTGTGCTTGGCTTCTTTAGATGATGTAGTTGCATTCCTGAAAAAAAAGTCCTTACAGTTTCCACAGCTGCAACATCTATCTAATTAGGTGCATGTTGACTTTGAGTATTTATAGATTTTTAAAGGAAAGTTTTGAAACATTTAAAAATGAATGTAATTTTTGTTTCCACAAGGAAGGGCTAGAAAGTGCCAAATGACAAGTGAGTTGGGGGGGAAAGAAAGCACGTCTGTACACAGAGTGTGGGATAGACAAGCCTGGGCTGACTTTTAAATGTCCAGGGCGGACTCAGAGGTGTTTGTCTGCACTCCCTCCTGAAACCTTATAAAACAAATAATAATCATAAAAATAATTTAATAAAAAACAGAGTTGCAGAGAAAATAGCAACACACAAGAGAAAGCAACGGGGCTTTAGAAGAGGGGAGACAAGTGGTTATCTCCTCAGAAGAGGACAGACAGGTGAGAGTCCTTCTGCCTGGAGAAGAGGGAAGCCGTCTAGGAGGTGAGATGAGGGCCAAGAATCTTGGAGAGACGCGGGTGTGGGAGGCACTTAGACACCTCTGATGGGCAATACTGTCTAGGCTCAAAGACAGTCCAGGGCAAAGTTAGAGCTGCAGGTCCCTTGCAAAGGCACCATGTAGGTGACTGCCCCTCCCATTTCAGGAAATGTATTTTCTGGAGGCTCTGAAGCAGAGAAGTTCTGTATGCTAGGACCCAGGCATCGCTGAGTGAGGAAGTGGTAGCAAAGTGCCAAACTAAAAGCAAAAGGATTTTTAAAAAGGAAAAACAAAAACCCACAAAGCACACTCATGGGGGAGACATCGCCTTAACCCCATTCACTGCTCAGCTCACAGGCCCTATCGCTAGGCAGGCTTAGCTCCCCAGCTGTTTGCTGTTTAGTCTCTAAGTCACGTCTGACTCTTTGGAATCCTATGGATGGTAGCCCACCAGGTCTTCTGTGAATGGGATTTCCCAGGCAGGAATATTACAGTGGGTTGCCATCTCCTTCTGCAGGGGATCTTCCTGACCCTGAACCCGCGTCTCCTGCTTGGCAGGCTGTTTACCACTGAGCTGCCTAAGAGTGGCAGCAAAATTCCTCTTTGGACCAACCTAAGAAAACAGACATAGTCAGTGATGTATGGAGGGCCCCAACAAAATGTAGGCCCACCATTTACTAATCTCTTCTTTGAAGCATACAGAAGTCTCAATCAACTTTTTAGTGTCTCATTGTTAAATATAAACAGACCGCCAAAATATAGACATTTGAAGCAACTCAAAGACTATACCAAATAGGAGGGTGAGAGCTGAGAGCTAACAATGAAAATAAAGTCAGTGACACAATGTTTAAAAAGTAAAAATTAGTATAAATTCATAGAAATCTTGCATCCATTATGAAAGGAAAAAAGAATAGAATCTAATTTTTTAAAAAATAGAACATTGATAGAACAAGAAACATTCCATGGAAATTAAATATATAGTAGCAGAAATAAATAACTTGAGTAGCGGGGTTGGAAAGTGAAATTAAACAAACTCTCCCAGAAGGTTGAACAAAGTAAAAGAGATGAAAAATAGAGGAGACAATTAGAGGATGTTTTCAGGAAGTTGGGACATATAGCTAATAGCAGTTTCAGAAAAAAAAGCATGATAAGAACAGTGAGGAAGAAATAATAAAAGGAAGTATGTTGGAACTTTACAGCATGAATTTTCAAGCAGAAAGTATCAGCATAACTACTGATAAGAATTTAGCTAAAGCACATTATCATGAAATGTAAAAATACTGGGAATTAAGATGACAAAAGCTTTGAGAAAGAAAACAGGCTACATATAAAGGACTAACAATCACCAAGCTCTCAACTTCCCAATGGGCACAGAGACAATGAAGAAATGTCTTACAAAGTATCGATTTTATAATGTGATTTCATCTTGAAATTTTATTCCTAAACTAACAACCAAAGGTGATATATATATATTACCACTTTTAATATATATATGTCCCTCTGCTCAGCTGTGCAGTTGGTCTGACTCTTTGCGACCCCATGGACTGCAGCCCTCCAGGCTCCTCTGTCCATAGGATTTCCCAGGCAAGAACACTGGAGTGGGTTGCCATTTCCTCCTCCAAGGGATCTTCCTGGCCCAGGGATCAAACCAGAGTCTCCAGTGGCTCTTGTTTGGCAGGCGGATTCTTTATCACTGTGCCACCTGGGAAGACACACACACACACACACTCGTGTGTGTGTGTGTGTGTGTGTTGTTGTTGTTGTTTAGTTGCTAAGTTGTGTCCAACTCTTTTGGGACCCCATGGACAGTAGCCTGCCAGGCTTCTCTTCCCATGGGATTCCCCAGACTAAATATATATATATATTTTAGTAACACCAATGTGTACAACTAATATTTTTTTCTACCTTCTATGCAGCGAGCATGTGTCACAGTCTAGCCAAGAAAAAAATCTGCTACAAAGGTTTCTGGAAATATTCTTATCTTCCCAATAAAATAGATTTAGTGATTCTGTTTTTTGCCTCTTCCACCTTATTGCTGCCTAGAATGCAGATATAATGCCAAAATGTACAGCAGCCATCATGAGAGCATGAGGCACTAACCAAAAAAGCAAAGGCCAACATGTAAGTGTGGCAGGCCAGGCAAGAGCAACGGCTCAGGTCCCTGATGAGAGAGAGATAAAGGGAAATCACAGAACATGGTGTGGCATGATCAGAAGCAATATTTGCTTCGTGGTGCAAACATGAACGTTGTTCAAATGGTGGCAATATTATATCAGGAAGTTGGAAAGAAGAGAAGCCCATGAGGCTGCAGTAGAGATAGCAGAGGCAGGTGGGATGGTAAGAAAGCAGATAACAGGAAAACAGGCAATAGGTTATCCAGAGGTTTGGATTTTCTTAAGAACCATAGAAAGCCACTGCAGAGTTTTAAACAGGAAACCAGCATGATCCAACTCATGATTGAAATAGATGACTTTGGCCGTGGCGCTGGGAAGAGAACCCTGAGCAGGGACAGAAGGAGAAGCCAGCAAATGGGTTAGGAGATGACAACGCTCAGGATGTGAGGCTCCGCATAAGACATCAAAGGAAAGGAGAAATGGTGGCCAAAGCTGGGGAGGGCCTCTTGAAATGGGGAGGGGGGGGGGACACAGATAGATGAAAACACACTTTGGAGGTTGGTGGTTTATGGAGGGACAGGCACAGACTCAGGACAACCTACATGTTTGCATGGCATCTGTAAAAGGCAAGGGGCATTATTACTGAGTTGGGAAAATAGGGGCAGGGGGTGGAGAGTGTCTAGGGTTCTGTTTTGGACCTGTTAAGGCTTGCCTGGTGGCTCAGCTGTAAAGAATCCACCTTCAATGCAGGAGACTTGCAGGAGATGCGGGGTCCATCCCTGGGTTGGGAAGATCCCCTGGAGAAGGAAATGGCAACCTACTCCAGTACTCTTGCCTGGAGAATCCCATGGACAAAGGAGCCTGGTGGGCCATAGTCCATGGGGTCTCAAAGGAGTCAGACATGACAGAGCGACTCAACAACAGTAGCAACAAGGGCTGAGATGCCACTGAAGGGAACCAAGCAGGAAGCTGCTCTGGGAGACACAGAGAGATAAACCCCAAAATATGCCCCATCTTCAACAAGTGGTTATTCATCCCTCGCTCTTGCCAACACAAAGAGATGTCTCATTACACATTTGGGTTTTTAAACAACCTCCATGCTCTGATTTGGTGCACTGACTAATTTAAGACTTGATACTGAGAACCCAAGGATAAACAAGCAGTGAATCCTGGGATATCTCAGCATGTAATCATTCTAAATGTTTCAGCTTAACTCGTTTTCTAGTGAAAGTGTTACTCACTCAGTCATGTCTGACTCTTTGCAACCCCATGAATTGTAGCCCGGCAGGCTCCTCTGTCCATGGAATTCTCGAGACAAGAATACTGGAGTGGGTTGCCATTCCCTTCTCCAGGGGATCTTCCCAATCCAGGGATTGAACCTGTGTCTCTTATGTCTTCTGCATTGGCAGGCGAGTTCTTTACCACTAGTGCCATCTGGAGAGCCCCGGGACCATTCTAAAGGTTTTGGTTTAATTGGTTTTCTATTCTGAGTCATAGCTATCCTAGGGAAAAACTCTCTCAACCAAAGCTGCAGCCATAAAATAATAAAAGTCCTTCCTCCATGAAATAATTTCCCATTATTAGCTTGACTTAGTAAACATTTTCCTCTTAAAAAAAAAAAAAAAAGCATTTATTGTCCATGTTCAGTGGACTTCTGTTTATGTGTACAGAGCATGTGCCAAGGCAAAGACCACCTCAGGCACACTCTGAGATTCTGTTTCAGTTTTTTCAAAAGTTCTTTCTCAGTAAATATTCAAAAGGACCAATTTGTACAAAAGTCTTTCAAAACATTTTTGATGACTATTATTTTCACTTGCAGGTCAGAGAGTTATTCAACTAAACAGTCAGCAGTATTTTTTCTTGGCTTTCTCATTGCTTCTTCCTTGCTTTGAGCAATCCTTTTATTTAATCATTAATTCCAAATTGGTCTTCATCGGCATGTGGATTTTAATGAGAGCTGGGTTTTAGCCACATTACAGTAGATGCGGTGGAGGGGGAGGGTAGAGGGTAGTCGTGGCAATGGCAAAACTAAACGTACCCTAAGATGGTAATGATTCTTGATTGAGGCCAGTTGCTGAAAAAATAAATGCCTGTGATACAGAACCATAGAAATTTGGAGCTGGAGATGAGGCAAGCCTTTCATCGCTAGGCCGACAGCGCCTCCGGCGGCAGAAAGACGGCGGTGGCGGGGACGGGGACCCGCAGAAACTTGCGAATTTTTAAAAAGGCACCTGCTGTTTGAGTTCTCATCGTGCAAAAAGATCCACAGGTGCCCTATTTTAAGGGTAGACAATTGGGGGAAACCTAGATCTTTATAAAACGGCTACAACAGCCACACTTTAGCCTAACTTGGAGTTAAGTTGTCGCTTTACACAAAGTTGATTTAAGCGACTAGTGAGCAGAGGACGTGACGGAGCGGCGGGAGACAGAAAGATTCTGCTCAGGTTTGGCCGCCGCGGACCACGGGGGAGCTATCCGGAGTCCGGAAAAAGAGGGAAAGAAAATTAAAGAAGTGAGTACGAGAGTCCTTTTTTTTTTAAGTGGAGAGCGCTGTGGAAGGCGGCGGGCACACCTGTAGGCGTGGGGGTGGCTCACCTGCGCGGTGACGGCGCGTCCCCAGCGCAGTGGATCCGAGGGGGAGGCAGGGGCGGACAGGGAACCTCAGGGAGAGGTGACCGGAGTCAGAGATGGAGGTCGGGGGCTATTCATCAGGGACAGGGTGAGAGGACCCGCGCGCATCCTCCGGGGCGACACGTGTAACTGTCAAGGGAGAGACACCCTGGCAGATGAGCCCAGGGAGGGGAGGGCGCGCGAGCGGCCCCGAGGCTCTGCCCCCCAGCTCCGCGCGCAGGCGGCTTCGGGGCCCCGAGCCAGGGGCTCCCTCCTCCCCCCCGGGAGCTGGCACCTGGGCGGTGGGCGGGGGGTGAGCGGCGGGGGTCCCTCCGAGCCGGGTGCCCGAATCCCGGCGCTCCGCAGCCGCGTCCCCGCGCGCCGCCATGCGCCCCTGCGTGTCCCCCCCGCTCCAGAAGGGCGCGCGGAGCCCCGGGAGGACGGGTCCCCAGTGGGCTGGCGGGCGAGCCGCCGCCTGGGCTCGGCCACTTACCTCGGGCCGCGCGCGGCGCCAGCAGAGCCCCGGCCAGGGCGAGCAGGAGGGCGCGGGCGGGGGGCGCGGGCGGCGGGCGCGCGGCCATCGTCGCCGGCCTTCGGTGCAGCGGCAGCTCTCGGGCTGGGCGGCGGGCGCTGCACCATCCCCCGCGGGCGCCGGGCAGGGGCCGGGCGTCGCGACCCGCGGGGACTTCCTGCCGCGGGGAGGCAGCTCCGAACCCCCTCGCGCAGCGCTCGGGCCGCGGAAGAGCTCGTCTAAGCTTTCATTTTTTTAAAAGAAAGTTTTCCCTTGGCGTGTGTGTGTGCGCGCGCGTGTGTGTGTGTGTGTGCGCGCGCGCGCTGTGCTGGCACGGGCCAAGCCTTGACCGTTGCAATAAATGAGCAAACTGTCCGAGTTGGCCCCGGGACGAGGAAGATCGTTAGGGCGAGGAGGCAGGCCTGTGAAATGGATCCACGGCCCGCAGTCACCGTTCTCCTGACCACGGAACAAATTATCTTCTCCCCCGCCCGCCGGCGGCGTCCCGCGGGTCCTAGAGACCGCTCGGGGTTCCCCCTCAACCCCCGCCCAGGGTCCCGCCCAGAGCCGGCGCTCGCCCACCCCCGGGGCGGCTCGGGGCAGGGCGCCTCCCGGGTCGCGCGCCCCGGCGGCGGCGGCGGCGGCGGCACAGACGTGGCTCGGTGGCGGCCGGGCGCAGGAGCGCACACACATCCCCGCCCCGGGGTGATGTGGCCGCGGGGCCCCGGGCGCCCGGCTGCCAAGAGCACACGCGGCGGCACGGTCCAGCTTTCCAGTCTGAGGCTGGAAATGATGACTCGGCTGCTCGCTCCAGGCCCGCCGGGAACCAGCGGAACGCGGGTAGCCGGTCTGAAAGGCTGTCCGCCGCTCCCCAGCCGGGCCGGTCCCGTTAAATTCCCAAACGGGGACATCTCCCGCCTGAGATTGAATTTGGACCTGAAGACACGCGACTTCTGGGCATGCTGCTTTTGAGGCGTTGCTTTAGGTTTTACCCTCATAGATTGGCTCACGTTTCTTTTCCAGAGCATGGACCAACCTCCCCCCCGCCCCAAAACCAAAAGGTGCACAGCAATGTTTCCCAAACTGTCCTGGTGTAAGAAACGACTGGGTTTGTCTGTCAAAAATACTGTTCCTGGGTGGCCTCCCACGACCTTGAAATGAGGCTCTCCAGCCAAGGGGCCAGGGAGCACTGGGTGTCTGGGAAACAGCAGTGAGATGAATGAGACTTGCTTCCAGTCTGAGTTCTTGGCAGTCTCCTTCTCTTCTGCCTCCATGGCCTCAAAGAACACAGTATCAGTGTTTATTAAAGCAGGGCTTGCCTTCTCCTAGACCATGGGACCAGCAAGAAGAGGGCTTCGCAGACTAAAGGAGCTGGGAGGGCATCAAGATGGGTGCCCACCACCTGTGGAACCACCAAGATCCCTAACCTTGACCACCTATTAGAACCCTAAGGGCTAAGGGGTTGATAACACCCCAACCCAGATTTTTCAGCATCTCCAGCCATGGATGGAGCCTGAAGTGTTAGTCGCACAGGCTTGTCTGACTCTTTGCAACCCCATGGACTGTAGCCTGCCAGACTCCTCTGTCCAGGGAATTCTCCAGGCAAAAAGCATACTGAAGTGGGTAGCCATTCCCTTCTCCAGGGGATCTTCCTCAGCCAGGGATCGAACCCAGGTCTCCCCCATTTTGGGCAGATTTATTTATTTATTTTACCATCTGACCCACCAGGGAAGCCCGGATGGAGGCTGAGAAGTTTCTGAAGCCCCAGGTGACTCCACTATGCAGCCCAGAGGGAGAACCAGGCACAAAAACCTGTCCTGTGACCTCCCGCCAATTTCTGACCAAGCGTCATTCCTAGAGGCATTTAGCCAGTATTTGAGAAAACTCCATTCCTCAATACCTCTTTTTACAGGAAAGTGGCTTTCCTCCTATTTCCCTCCCACCCCTAGGTTTCTGCCATGTTCCTAAGAACCAGGTCAACTCCTCTAAACAACGTTCAGGCCTTTTATTAAAAAAAAGAAAAAAACCCGAAAGCCAGAAGCACTGGCCCCAGGACGCCCTCCTCAGCGCCAAGGCATCTCAACACTCCGTCTGGAAGCCAGGCCTGGGTCCAAGCCCCAGTTTCAGTCCGGCCCTACTGCTCACCCCTCCGTCTGTCCTTGGTACTTTCATTCTCTCCGTTAGCAATTAGCGATGCTTCGTTGAGGACTTGGGAAACCAAACCAATGAGAAACGCCTCTTGCTTTCCAAGTCTTTTCTGTCTACTCGGACAAACTGATCAATCCTGACTATTGAATGGGGTGAGCTGGTTACTTGGCCTCTTTAATAATCATTAGGTTGTTTTGTTAACTACTGCATTATTTATTAGACACCTCATGTAATCAGAGTATTGTGCTAAAAGTGCTTCCCAGGCATTGTTTCATTTTAAGATCCTGAAGATATGGATGAGGACATCACAATGTCTAGAGGTTAAGTCGTTTTCCTGTGGCCAAAGGGCTAAGTGGTAACTCTGAGCCCACACCAGGCCTATTTGCAGGCGCAGATTTAATTCTGATCTCCAAGCTTTGGGTTTAGCATCTGTTAAGTCAAAGTAAAATACAAACCTCCCAGGTGGTGGTAGTGAGCATTCCAGGAACTGATAGAATACCTCCCCAAGCCAGGAGATTGCTGCTGTTTTTAAGAATGCACACCCATGGCATGTGCACTGGCGGTCTTTATTGTGGAGGTCTGGGAAGGACAGTTTTAGCAAGGACCCAGGTGGTTCTGATTGCCCTTGTTCCCTAGAACTTCCAGAAACACTGCACAAGGGAGTTTTAAATTGTGTCCTTTGAGATCAGTGGGGGAGACTCACTTTCGAATGAGCCCAGCTGCTGGCCTCTTGAATCTGTCTGACTGGTTAAATTGTTTATTCATAATGGATGTAATATGTACTGTGTATTAGTCTTTATACACTTTCTCTCCGAACAATCCATTTCTTTTTCTCTTTTCATATTCAGCTCTTGACTACTGAAGTCCATTTTTTTAAAACCTGGAAGTTGCAAAGCTTTCTCCAAAGGGCTAAATGTGCCCCAGGACCGTCCTTGGCTTGTTTGTGATCGAATGAAACAAAACAGCCAATGTGGGTGTGGGGGGATGGAGATAGTAAAGAAAATCCTATCCACCAGCCCTGGTTTCTCCAGTTTCTAATCCACCACCTCTGTGAAGCAAGAAGCCTGGGCTAACACTCTATCTGTACAGACTTATGACCCTCAGTAACAGCCAGCTAGGCAGAGGGGGAGCCTTAGGTCTAGCAGATGGTCGGCCTTTGGATGAGAAGCCTGCCTCCTCCTCCCGGTTAGCAGGAAATGGAAGCCGACGTGGCGCTCAATACTGGATTGTTAGGTAATGGTATGGGGTCAGAGGCCAGGGTCTGCTCATTAAAATTTCAGATAGATGGCTTGTTGTCCTTTCCTTTCCTTTCCTTTCCAGAAGAATTGACCTTTGCAGTACCGTTTCCTGTGTGCTATTTTTGCTCTACAGCCTGGGCATTCACAATGAACAGGGCATTTATTTCTCATCCAAGCTCACATTTAACTCAATCTGCTTTGAGTCCGAGCGCATGAAAAATGGAGGCAAACGCTCCTAAGGCAGGATTTTACAGGCAGACACTCCTGACTTCTACTCTAAGGGAACAGTCAGCCTGTTTCCCACTCGACTTATTGACAGAGCTTCAGAAACAGGCTCACAAAACAGCTTTCATCTCTCTAAGTACTGTCCCCACGGCTTGCTGCAAAGGTAAACAAACACAATCGCCCGTGATTAAGACTCTTGGAAATCGTTTTAATTCCATCTCATGGGGAGACTGAAGCTCATGATCTTCTCAGCCTATAATAACATGAAGTCCACTTTTGTTTTCTTAGAATCTTCACTCCAAAAGTCCATGGCTTCACCTCTAGAAACTCGCTCCCAAGGAGCCTCCTCTGTGTAGATTAACTCCCCAAAATTCTGATACCCCAACTGTTGCACAGAATCAGTACATTAGTAACCTGTCCAAACACCAGAGAAAGAATGCTCTTGGAGGAATCAGAAACTCAGAGATGCTCACCACCAGAAGGGACATGGAAGTTCATTTAGGCTGGCTCCCTTCCCCCATCTATATTCATCCGTGTCACCCCAGCAACTGACCTTCCAGCTTCTCCATACAGGCCTACTGTGGTGCCCACTGTGAGTACCCAGGTGACTGAGAGCACCTGGGAGGAAGAATACCACATGGCCAAATCACCAGCTTTCCAGACAGCCCCCTGCTGCACTGGTCCATCCACTCCCACCATCGTGCAGACAGGCTGAATGAAACGACAGCACTCAGATAACGGTGAACAGGGAATCTCAAAACCAATCGTAACTTACAACAGCAGTGACCAAATATGTGTGGCTCCTCCTTCATTCAAGAAATATAATAAAGGTTAATTTCCTTCCCTTTTCATGTAGGCTGGGATTAGAGACTCATTCTAATAAGTAAAATAGGGCCAAAGTGGCTGTATGAGGTGGGTATGACAACCCACTCCAGTCTTCTTGCCTGGAGAATCCCCATGGACAGAGGAGCCTGGTGGGCTACAGTCCACGGGTTTGCGAAGAGTCAGATAGGACTGAGCAACTAAGCACAGAGTGACTGTGTATGAGTTCTGAGACAAGTCCTGAAAGGCATGAGGGACCCGGGTCGTTCACTTGGAGGGAAAATCAGCTGCCATGTGGCGAAGACACTCAGACAACCCCACTGGGAAGAACTCAAGTGAGGAACTGAAGTCTCTGGCCATCAGCCACGTGGGTGTGCCATCTTGGGAGTGGATCTTCCAGCCCCAGTCGAGTTTTCAAATGAGGGCCGCCCAGGACAGCATCTGCCTACCAGCTCCAGCGAGACCCTGATGCAAACCCACCCAGCTGAACTGTTCCTGAATTCCTGACCCACAGACACTGCATGCAATGCATTTCTGTTGTCCTGAGCCACTAATCTGGGTGGTGATTAGTCATGCAGTTGGGCTTCCCTTGCATCTGCCTGCAATGTGGGAGACCCAGGTTCAATCTCTGGGTTGGAAAAATTCCCCTGGAGAAGGGAGTGGCTACCCACTCCAGGATTCTTACCTGGGGAATTCCATGGACAGAGAAGCCTGGCAGGCTATAGTCCATGGGGTCCCAAAGAGTCAGACACAACTGAGTGACTACTAACAGATGACTAAAACATATTTAATAAAGCAAACATTCCATTTCTATATATTTTCTAGCTTCCAAGGAGTCCTGATAATTTAAATATCGATGGCACTTCCCTTGTTTTTGAGCTCTGAAGAGTTATAGACAAGGTGGCCTGAGGTCCCAGTTTGTCCAAGCATAACTGTCTCTGGCACTCCCACTTTACTCTTACAGGGGTCCCGGTTTCCTGTCAAACTGGGGGCAAAAGGGGAAGCCAGGCACATAAGCTTGGGTCTGCATCTCGACGCTCTTCCTCCTATGAGCGAGGGTTGAATAGTGTCTGTACTCACAGTGATGGGTGGTACTTAGGTCTAAGCATGGCAACGGCAGTGACAACCGGAGCAAACTCCCCGGCAGCATGGAGTTCCACAAGGTTGTCTGAATGTGTTCACCACACGGTTGGCCAGTCACACAGTGACCTGAGCTAAACTGCCACGGTCAGAAGTGGTAAGTCATGTTGTTGCCGGGTGCCAGAGAACTTGCCGGCATTTGCTGCTGACTGTCTCGTGAACACATCAATGAGAAGCTGTGCTTAAAGGTCGTGGATGAAGAGACCTGCGAGAGAAAAGCAAAGCTGCTCCCACCATGGAGGCTGGCCACTCACTTACGTGAAAAGATGCCTGGGTTCCCAGAAGCCAGAAGAGCTGGGATGCTTGGGGGTGGCGGGGGGCGAGACAATGACTTTGGAGACTAGCCAGGGTCTCCACACCTCCACACCCCAGCAGGTTTCTTCCCTGCAGCCTCTTGGTGCAGTAACCCCATGGGAGCCCATTCCGAGACGCACATACATGTATGATCTCTCCTGTGGCAAATTAGGCCATTTGCCTCTCATCCTGTGCTCTTGAAATGGGGAAATAAATGGACAGCGGCCCCTCTTCATATATATGAATGCAGTTCCCATTTTGTCTTTACTGTTTCAGGCAAATCAAGCCCAATTTCTTTAACTTGCCTCTTGGGTCCTATTCTTCCTCTCTTTAATCATGTTTTTTTTTTTTTGCTCTCTTTTGGATCTTCTCCAGTTTCTTGATTCCTCTGAAACTGTGGAGGCCAAATGTGGCCATGGAGCTCCAAGAAGGATCTGCCTGGGCCTGAGGGAAGCAGAGGAAGTGTCTGTTGTATCTGGTTTATTGGGTGGGGAGGGCGCAGCGTGTCTTTCTGCAGTTGAGACTTTTAACTTCTCTTCGGAGGCCAGGACTCAATTCCCTTTGAGGGTGAAGGAGCAATTCTGGGGGGCTCTGGGGAGGCCAGTTCCTCCGACATGGGTGTGTTTGGCTCTCCGCTCGTCCATCCGTCCATCTGTCTGCGCCAGGGCCCTGCTTCTTCACCACAGCTATGTCAGTCTGCTTTCTGGACCTCAGATTTCCATGCTTTTTTTTTTTATTAATTGATTTTTATTGGTTATTTCTATTGGTTTATTTTTTATTAGTTACTTTACAGTGTTGAAACTAACACAATGTTGTAAAGGAATGATACTTCCCATGCTTCTTTGATGGACACTTTCAGGCAGGGCTCTTGTCTTCCATGAACTCCTTGACAGACTCATGCAGAAAAGCCACCCCTGTTTCCAGAGCCTGGGGTCTTGGGGTCTATTGTTCTTCCTCCTGCACTCAGCTCCAGGCTAGGATCTGATGCCATTTGCATTTTGTAGCAGTCACCAGGCATTTGATGGTTTCCATCACCACCACATCCTGACTCTAGCTCTCCCGTCACACCATCAGTGGAGAAAGCTCATCACTGCCGCCCAGGCATAAAAGTGCCAGCATTCCTGTTCCTCCAGTTTTCTTCGGTAATACTCCTGAGCAGCTTTTCAACTTTCTCTGTCCTGGAGTGTTAACTCCTCAGTCATGTCTGACTCTTTGCGACCCCCATGGCCTGTAGCCCACCAGGCTCCTCTGTCCATGGGATTCTCCAGCCAAGAATACTGGAGTGAGTTACCATGCCCTCCTCCAGGGGATCTTCCCGACCCAGGGATCGAACCCGCGTCTCCTGCATTGCAAGCAGATTCTTTACCATCTGAGTCACCAGGGAAGCCCTTCTTTGCCCTAGGCTGAAAAATACAGTTGAGTAAATGTCCCCAGTGCTTTCCTGTCTCCTGTACTGAAGGTTAGAGGCGCAGACAACGCCCTCCATTCTCATGACACGCTCGTCCTGTGATGCAGAGAAGACCCCAAACAGGCATAGCAGACAGCATCTGCTGCGTCTCCTCTGCCCCAGGCCTCCAGGGTCTCATCAGCCCTCAGCGAATCCTGCTCATTGCTCTTATTTTGAAGGAAGGAACGGAGGCTCTGAAAGCTGACTTGTCCTCAAATGGAAACCTTGAAAGTGCTCCTGGGATTGGACACTGGGTCCTTCTGACTCCCAGGCCCCTCTGTCTCCTTCCCTCCCTGCTGGTTCCAGCCCCAGACTCAAGCCGCATCTGACCCCATCCTTTCTCTCTCCCTCAACCCCGCCGTTCTAATTAGTTAGCAAGTCCTGTCAGTTCAGCCTCAGAAATGCCTCCTATTCTGCCCCCTCCCCTGCCCCCAGGGTCCCAGGGCTAGGGAACTACGGGGTCTCTGCTCTGTGAGAGTCACAGGCTCCTGGGGCTCTTCTCCCGTCACCCTGCTTTCCAATGAAAATATCACATGATATCACTTATATGCAGAATCCTTAAAAATTGATACAGATGAACTTCTTTACAAAACAGAAACAGACTCCTTTACCGAAAGCAAACTCACGGCTACCAAAGGGGAGATGTGGGAGGGGAGGGGTAAGTTAGGAGTTGGGACTGACAAACACACACTGCTGTATTTAAAACAGATAACCAGCAAGGACCTCCTGTACAGCACAGGAAAGTCTGCTCGGTGCTCTATAATAATCTGAATGGGCAAAGAATATGAAATCTAGATCTGTGTACATGTATAACTGAATCACTTTGCTGTGCACCTGGAACTAACATAACACTGATAATCAACTGCACTCCAACGTAAAACAAAAAATAAAATTAATACCTGGGAAGCTTCACTGACTCCTCATTGCCTTCAGTAATATATCGCGTCTCCTTCACAGCCAGTGTTCCCAGTCTCACATTTCTCCCACCCTTGATACCCAGTCCCATCCTTCAGCTATATGGGACCACTCAACGTTTGAAAAGTGTTTGACCCAGTGTGGTTTTCTGTATGCTTCTCTCAATGTCAAAATGTCCTTCTCCCGCTCTCTACCCACTGATTCAATGTTCAAGGTCCAGAGAGGTGCCATTTCTTTTGTGTTGTCTTCTCTAAGTACCAGTCGATTGCTCAGTCGTGTCCGATTCTTTGTGACCCCATGGATTATAGACCGCCAGACTCCTCAGTCCATTGAATTCTCCAGGCAAGAATACTGGGGTTGGGAGCCATTCCCTTCTCCAGGAGATCTTCCCGACCCAGGGATTGATCCCAGGTCTCCTGCACTGTAGACAGACTCTTTACCATCTAAACCACCAGGGGTTCTCTATGAACTCCAGGCGAAAGGGTGCCATCCTCATTCTTCTGGCACATTTCTGGGGACCCACAGCTGGCATTACCTGAGCTTGCCCGCCTTACTAGACAGGGAAGCACTTGGAGGCCAGCCTCCTTCACTGGCTCATCATTGTAACTGACATGCCCAAGCGTCAGCTTCCTAGGTGACACTGTAATAAAGAGTCCACCTGCCAATGCAGGCAATTCAAGAGGCACGGTTTCAATACCCAGGTCGGGAAGATCCTCCAGAGAAGGGCATGGCAACCTGCTCCAGTATTCTTGCCTGGAGAATCCCATGGACAGAGGAGCCTGGGGGGCTACAGTGCACAGGGTCTCAAAGAGTCAGACTCAACTGAGTGACTGAGTGACTGAGCACACACACATGTGCCCAAGCCCGGCCCCCAGCCCGAGAAGAGAAGGGACAGCAGCTTCTGGTTGAGTGGACAAATGAACCAGCGTGTGACCATGTTCCCATTTGGGTCTTTACGAGTTTTCTTCCCTATGCAGCTTTCCACCACAAGCTCAAGAACAGTGATTCCCTGCAAGTGTATTTATTGCTGAGGTCCAAGAAGATAAGTAGGCAATATTTCATTTCTTTCCCAAACCGTTCTCCCAATAACCTCTATAATTATTCCAGTTAAGGCCCATTACCATTGCAAATCAAGTTAGAGCTGATTTCCACAGAGCTAGCAGTCTGCACTAGGACATGTTTTATTTTCTAAAATCTTCGATTTTTAACTAAGTCTGTTACTTCTGGTACTATTTTCAATTTAACAGAAACAAAATAAAAGTCTCTTAAAACTCCAAACAGCCTCAAACTGTGTTTTGTTCTGGTAATCAGACAATGGATAAGGATTGTGGTTACTCAGAGATATTGCCAACGATGGAAAAAACAAATAAGAGCATGAGTCAGAATAATTTAAAACCAGAAGTGTGTGTCGGTAATAACTCAGAAAGTCACATGGAAGAGCCTTGGTCACAAAATCAAATTTGATGGTTTCTTAAAAATCATAATCTCATATATTAGAGAGCCCCTTGTACCTGGGAGAGAGCCAAGAAATCTGACAAAACCCAGTCTCAGGAAAGCAAACTCCCTCCCCATCCGGAAAATGCTGTCTCTCTTGGGGCAGGATGTAGACAGTCTCGCGTGCCATATGGAAAAATGAGCCACCGCGGTAAGGAAGCAACGTATCATTAAAGAGGAGACCGTTGGAGTAAGGTAAAAGCCATTCCTGCAGTCTAATCCTTTTAGGCCCCTTTCCAGCAGCACAGAGGGAACTGCAGCCTCACTCCGGGTGGGTGATGTGGGATGAGAGTCTGTGTCCAACTGCATTGCATCGGAATACCAGAAGCATTACCCAGAAGTGTGGTTTTGCTGTTCAAAGCCAGCCACTTCCCGACCTATCCAGAGAGGGGGAAGAAGTCTCCTGCTTATTCATTCTCAGGCAGCATGTTGTCCCTGACCCCATGGTGGGCTTCCTAATGACCATCTGGCTTAAATCTGCCACGTGGTTCCTGATGACCGGCACCCATCATCTCCAGACTAGAGAGAGGGGGGCCATCCTGGAAAAGAAAATGCTCGTGGTCAGCCAGGGTACAATAGAGTAGCTGATCCCTCCCCACCAAAACCAGAAATGGCCCTTTAGGCTCTGTCAGAGCAGGCTCCGGAGGTCTGAGCCTGCAGTCTCTCCGAAGCTGAACCCCAGTTCCTTCTTCTGCTGAGATTTATGGCAATTGACCTGTTTTACAGCTCTTTTACTGACCTACTTTTGAGTTCTATTTTGGAAAGTGACACAGAACTCTCTCAGATCCCTGCAAAGGAAGAAGAGGAAGAAATATACACATAGGCACACACGTATCCACACCCCAGAAATCAAGCCTGTGTTAATCTTCCACAAAAAAAGCATACTTTATTTTTTTTTCTCACCAATAAAACTTGTCAGAAAGCACTGGAAGACTGTCAACAGTCCTTTCAGAAGAAAAAGATATATAAGTTAATGTATTAGATGCTTATTTTCTGGTAAAATACTTGCAGAGTAACCCCCATGCCTGCTGATGGAAAGCTTTACATTAAGATGCCAGGAACTGACCTGTTAATCCAGCAGACTGGAATATAATTGCCCATCCCTGCCCCCCAGTCGCCCCTGCTTAGGGCCACTTAATCAGAGGTGGCGTGTCTCAGTTGTAACCCACGGTAAGCTGGTGGGATAAAAATTACCTATCTTTTTATAGGAGAGAATTACATTCTGGATAGCAGATGACCACACATCCATTTCCTAACTGCTAGTGACAGGTCTACCCAACAACGATGCTGTGAGAATGGCAATTATTATTTATTGAGCATTATTATGGTCTAAACACCTCACATATATTATTTATAAACTCTCATATTACCCGGTAAGGGGTATTTTGGCTTCCCATTTTACAGATGAAAAACTGAGTCTCGGTAGTATGAAATATTCCAGACCTCACAACTCCTCAGGAGCAAACCTAAGCAAGCCCCCAAGCTCAGGTCTGCCTAATTCTAGAGTCTGCACCTTCTACATCTAAACCAGATTGCCTCTTCACAAAGAAGAGTCCACCAAGATTTAAATCCTGTGATCATCCCACTGCCAGTAAACTACACTGTTTCTGACCCTCACCACCTATAAAACGGGGATGCTGTTTAACTTTGATTTGTAGGTCAATTAAAAATGGAAAGATATCAAATGCAATGTGGTATTCTGGGTCTGATTCTGGAACAGAAAAAGGACATTAGTGGAAAAATTAATAAATTTGGATAAAGTCTGGAGTTGAGTTAACAGTAATGTACCAACACTGGTTTTGCGGCTTTGACAAATGCACCACATTATTGTGGACACTGACAAGAGGAGAACCTGCTGCTGCATATGGGAGAACTCTCTGTGTGATCGTGGCAACTTTTCCATAAATTTAAAATAATCCAAAATTTCAAAGTTTATTTTTTTATGAGAGGACATCTAAACAAACAAACAAAAAAAACCCTGAAAATCAGTTTTTCTTCTTTGGTAGTTGTTTACCTGCAGATACCATATTAGACTCCGATCCTTTGGCCACCAGATGCGAAGAACTGACTCACTGGAAAAGACCCTGATGCTGGGAAAGATTGAGGGCGGGAGGAGAAGGGGACGGCAGAGGATGAGATGGTTCGACAGCATCACTGACTCGATGGACATGAGTTTGAGGAAGCTCCGGGAGTTGGTGATGGACAGGGAAGCCTGGTGTACTGCGGTCCATGGGGTCGAAAAGAGTTGGACACGACTGAGCGACTTGACTGAACTGAACTGAACTGAACCGTATTGGACAATTTCAGATGTTATTAGCTTAAGTGTTAGGAAGTGAAGTGCAGGAAGGCATTTCGTCCAGGGTCACTGTGCTGTGGGGGAGGTCAGTCCCGAGGTGCTCTCTATCCCATGTGTCCTCTTCCTAGAACTGTAGCATTTACAATTAAATGTGAAAGTTTTCCCAGCACACTGTCCATAATTCCTACAATCTTAGGGATCCTTTATGTGTTTTTTGACATTAACTGATTGCACTCTGTTTTGTGTATTTGCTACTAGATTTTTTACTTTAAAATTTTTACTGAGTTATACATGCAGTAAAGTGTGTGAATTTTAAGTGTACAGCTTCATGACTTTCATTTATGTATGCAACCCTTGTATTTCTGGCGCTTCTCCCCCTGGGGGGACTGCTCTGCTGATTTCTACCACCACAGGTAAAAACAGGATCCTAGTGGGTGGTCTTTTGCCCCTGGCTTTTCTCACTCATCATTATGTCTGTGAGAGTTACACATGGTGTGTGTGGTAATAGTTTATTCCTTTTTATCATTGCATACTATTCCATTGTATGAATAGACCTCAATTTACTTGTCCAACCTGTTTAATGGAAATCTGTGTTGTTTCCAGTTTTAACTACTGTGAATAAACCAGCAATGAACATTCTTGTAAATGTAATCTGGTAGGTATACACACACAATGATTGTGGGATAAGCACAGAAGATGGTTGTATGGATGGCAACATCAACTCAATGGACATGACTTTGAGCAAACGCTGGGAGATGGTGGACAGGGAAGCCTGTTGTCCTGCAGTCCGTGGGGTTGGAAAGATTCGGACATGACTGAGTGACTGAACAACAACGAGCAAAGGAGCGGAATTGCTGGGTTACAGGAATATGACCATATATTTACCTTTAGAAGGTAATTCGGAGAAGGCAATGGCACCCCACTCCAGTACTCTTGCCTGGAAAATCCCATGGACGGAGGAGCCTGGTAGGCTGCAGTCCATGGGGTCGCTAAGAGTTGGACACGACTGAGCAACCTCACTTTCAGTTTTCACTTTCATGCATTGGAGAAGGAAATGGCAACCCACTCCAGTGTTCTCGCCTGGAGAATCCCAGGAATGGGGGAGCCTGGTGGGCTGCCGTCTATGGGGTCGCACAGAGTTGGACACGACTGAAGCAACTTAGCAGCAGCAGCAGCAGCAGTAGGTAATTGCCAAGGCATTTCCCACAATGTTGTACCAACTGTCACTCCCACGTATAAAAGGCCCAGTTGCTTCAGATCCACAGTGACACAACTGTCACTGCTTCTACCTTTCTGATATCACCCTGTTTTGGAAACCACTTCTGAACTGACCTGTGTTCCCCTGCAGAATTAGCACGAAGGACAGGGCCGTGTCTTCCTCTTCTTGGTATTCCAGGATTTAACACAGGGCCCCGGAACAGTCATTGCTCAGTATTTGACCCAATGAAGAAGTGAATGAATGGATGACTGAATCTATTAATTAGTCAGTATTCTTAACAGCCTTAAACATACTTACCTGGTAGAATTTGGTACGCATTTTGTGTGCTGCTGTGCTGTGCTCAATCTTATCTGATTCTTTGCGACCCCCTGAACTATAGCCCACTGGGTTCCTCTGTCCATGGGATTTTCCAGGCAAGAATACTGGAGTGGGTAGATATTCCCTTCTCCAACACATAAGCAAATTATTTGGAACTTGTGAGTCTATTGCCAGTGCTGTAACACACAGGGAGAATTCGGCCCGAAAGTCTCAGAGCTCTCAGGAATTGGGCAATATTTTCTGTCTCCAAGGCCACATTTGGTTAGGCCTGGGGTCCCAAAGGAGCAGAACTCAGGTCCCAGGAGGAAGCTACCTGGGTTGGCACAGAACTTAGATAGTGTGGATCTGTTTGGAAAAGTCCACCTCTCCCCCACCCAGCCCCGTCAGCCGCCCACCATGTTGCCACGATCAGACAATCCTCACACTGTGAGCTTATCAATACTCGCCAAGACCAGCAAACTTCTCTGTGTGGAGGCTGGGTCGGATATAAATACTATGCCTGCCCCGGTCCACCTCTGAGTTCAGGGATTCCCAGCAGTGACCTCGTGGCCCGCACGCACACACCAAGAGGAGCACGATCACGGAGACGTGCTCGTAGCCTCCTGTAATAGACACGTCCACAAAAAGGCTGTCATTTGTGTCACGGAGAGTTGAGAATTCACTGCTGCGTTCAAATCACCTGGGTGCCTGTGCAGATAATTGTAACCACTGGCAATTAAACTCAAAAGCCCATCTTTAAGCCAAATATTTGGCTTTCACTGAACTTCAGCAAAGCGATTACACCAGTGGGCTGACATCTGTGGCTTTGGTTGTGAGCATTTCTACATGTAGAGAGAAGTGCAGAATGGAAGCACACTTGAAGAGAATCGGTGCTGAGACCAGCAGAGCTAGGAGGGAGAGAGACTGATGAAACAGAGGAGAAGGTAATTCCAGTCTCCCCAGTGTTTCCTTAAGTCATGCCAGCCTGGAGGGGAGAGAGGGGCTGCAATCATTACTGCATTTTACTGCATCTGTCTGGGCCTTTAGTGTATTTCCTACACTGGCTCTTGTGACCACCCAAGAGCACAAAACTCAGCCCTCCCCTTCCTGGGGGCCCCCAGGACTCTCACGTGTGTTGTTGATCAAATGCTCTTGGCCTCCGCTCCTTCCCCCCGCCCCACCCCAGCACTGCCTCCAGCCCCGTCTCCCTGAAGCTGTAAATCGCTAGGAGACACCAAAAGGCCCAGGGGACCTGTGTGGTGACACGTGATGCCACTCCGGCTGCCCTACTGCCGGTTGTCTCTTGGGAGTTTTAGAGACCCAAGCACTTGCCAGTTCAGGCTGAAAACAGCCTACTATTGTGGCATGTCCTCACACTTACCTTCCCCGCTTTCCCAAGGACAGAAAGCTTGTGTGCGTGGCCCTCATTCACCCGGATGCTGAAGATAGTTGATTTCTGCCGGGTTTTGTGTTGTAGAAGGAGAGGATGAGCAGGAGAAAGGCCAGCAAAAGTGAGGACTCACTCTGAAATCCATCAGTATGATTTAGAGCCCTGCCTTGACCCCACCCCCATAGCCATGGACTTCCCTGGTGACTCATTGGTAAAGAATCTACCTGCAATGCAGGAGACGAGGGTTCGATCCCTGGGTTGGGAAGGTCACCTGGAGGAGGGTATGGCAAACCACTCCAGTGTTCTTGCCTGGAGAATCCCAAGGACAGAGGAGCCTGGAGGGTCATGGTCCATAGGGTCGCAAAGAGTCTGACATGACGGAAGCAACTTTTAGCATGCATGCAATCACCTTTTATTTCGGAGACACTTTTATACATTTAGCTAAACAGATGGGGCTGCTCTGCAGCACTGGGAAAGCATCTCTGAAAGCCCATCCTCTCTCCTGGGTCTGATCGCTCTTTCCTTCAGAAGACGCCTTTTTGAAAACTGACTTATGACTTCCCTCTGAAAAAAAGAGCCCCCACCCCGCTGTTCCAGAAGGGACTGAGCCAGCCAGATTCTCCTAGAACGCCACCGTGACATTCAAACATCACATGCCAATGAAAATGGCAGCCAGTCATGACCTTGAAGGCTTTTTTGAAAGGCGGAGATCCTTCAAGTCTTGTGATGACAACCTGCCGCAGAAGTGAAATTTACAGGCAGAAATAAGCACATTTAAGTACTACCAACTCACACGCATGTCTAGGCAGAAAGACAAGACCGCCTTCACCAGGTACAATGTGCCAGCCTCACAGGTTCTAGAGCCGAGAGCCACAGGGTATTTTCTGGTCTGCATTTTCTAACAGAAACTCGATTCTAAGCAACTGCTTCAACGGGCAGACGGTTGGGTGATTCATTTTCCTCTGAGCCACTGGAAGATAGTCGGGACTCTCTGCCAGGGCTCCCTTCCAGGCCAGGTTTGCTTGGCTTTGCCAACAGCTTCAGCCCTAGAGGGCACTTGCTTCACTCTTTCCCCAGGAGAGGATGGGAACAACTGGGCCTCTGCTCACCGGAGTTCGAAGACTTTCTCTCCCGTGATAATGAACTGATTCCTGCTCTGGTCTCCAGACCAGGGTGGATGAGTCATGCTGAATATCCCTCTCCTCCCTGGCCCAGCTCTCGCATTTTCCCAGGCAGAGGAGACAGCAGACAGCTGCCCTGCGGCCCTCTCTCTCTCTGGGGCGTGTCCACGTGTCCCACTGTTTGCAAAGTCTGGGAGTGTCAAAGGCTTCCTCCCTGCCTCTCCCCTTCACTCTCCTGCCTCCTGATCCAGCCTTAATTCCACCTGGGTACGCTGTCTGCTGCCCTTTCAAACATCAAAGAGCAGCTGCTCTGGCCCACAGAATGGTCGTCTTTGTTACTCCTGAATGACCCAAACCTTTAAAATGTCACTCCCTTGCCGATCTCATTTGGTATAGACCCATCTGATTTTAAAGTTTAAACTTGCACTTGGAAGTTGATCCCTGGGGACTGCATCTTTTTTTTTTTTTTTTTTTTTTGCCTTTCAGTTGGCTCACCCCTTGGATCTGACATCCTGACATAGATATATAGGGTTTGCTTGCAAATCCTCGAGACTCCTGCAGTTTCTAAATCTTTCTGATCCGAACTTAAGGAGGCATTCCTTAAGGACATGTGACTGCTGAGATCTTGTGTTTGGCATGGAGAATATCACTATGTTTAGTGATTTTCTTTTCAAGCAACAATTATGGTTGTGGTCATTTTAGAAATGATTTTTTTTTGTAAGATTGGACGAATCATATTGGAGGATGACCAATTCCTTCATGTCCTGGCCTGGCATCCACCAGAGCTGCGACAGCAAGTCTTCTGTTCTGGTTGGGGGTGTGGGCGGGGGGGGGGGGGGTGCGGGAGGGGGTGTTGGCTGTGGTCTGCTCAGGAGTGAGAGCTTGTGCCCCGTGTTTATCTGGGATTCCAGCAAGAAGGTTGGCAAAGCATAGCATCCAAATCTCACAGTCACTGCTGCATCAGGCTATGTTCACTCACAGCCAAACGTCCACCAAAGAAACCAAAGGGTTGCACTCAGAACTCTGGGAGACAGCGGCCCCTCCCAAGGGCAAATCAGGTCATTACAGTAGCCTTGACAAGAAGGGTGTGAGCAACCAAGGAGGGCTACATAGCCTGGAGTGAAGTGAAAATGAAACCCTGACCACGCACAGGATTTTAAAAGAAACTTTTCCCCAGGTCAATAACCACTGTTTCTGAAAATTGATCTTTTTGGAGGTGGGCCTCTCGTCCCAGGGTGCTGATGGCTCTGCTCAGGGCCAGCTTGCCCCTCCACCAGGATTACTGGTCCATGAGTCTCCACGTGTACTTTGAGCTCCAAGGTTTGGCTCTGAGGTTGATTTCATAGGGTCACGTCCAGGGGGCACAGTGCCTTCCAGGAAGCTATGTGGGGAATGATCTTGGGGTCACTGGTGGATTTAGTGGGAGAAAAGGCAGCCTCGGTGGTGGACGAGCTTTGGGAATGAGGAGAAAGGCAAGTCCTCCTTGCTAAACTCCTGGGACGGGGGGGTCCATCCATGCTCGCTTGCCCCTGGTGGAGGGGTCCCCAGGCAAGTGTGCTCTGGGGCTGGAGGGCTGTCTCTGGCCTCTCCTTTCCTGACAGGACAGGTGATCCTGGCCTGCAGGCTGAGCAGCCTCCTCATTTAGCTGGGCTCCTTTCTTGGGGGCCCCACCAGAGCCTTGTCGGAATGATCACCCAGACACGTGCCCCACTCAGCCAGACCACTGGTCCTAGGTTGTCATTTACTAGTATTTCCCAGTGGTAGTAAGTCCTTCACACACGTGATTTTAATGCATGTATAAGATTTCTTTAAAAGGACAGACTAGTTCTCACTTCTCTCTTGTTGAACCTTTGTCTTATACACATTTTTTTCTCATAAAAAGAATATTATGATTCAATTTTTCACATAATGCCCTTTTAAGATTTGAAAGTTTCTTAGAATAGAATCCCAGAAGTAGGATTATTAGTTCAAAGGAAATGTATGTTTTAAAGCTTAGATCGTATTTCTAAGCTGATTTCAAAAGAATTATATCAACTTAGTATCCCACCAGTAGTCTTTAAATTATTTTAAAAACTTGACAGGTAAACAGTTGTGAGCTATAGTTGCATCTTAGGATGCAACAATAAGTTATTTTTTTTATCTAATTACAATGATAGAAGATTTGGAAAGTACAGAAGAGAAAAGGGAGAAAATAAAAACAAGATGTGAAGGTCACTATTTAGGGGGAGAAGGTCATGATTTCTGCAACTTTCAATTAAATAGTTCAGAAAAAAGAATTACATGATTTTAAATAACGTGTAATAATACATGTATAATAACATACCTTATACACACAGTATTCATATAAGATATAAATAGTGTACATCTTAAACATGCATAGTATATCATATAAAATTATATATTATATACAAATGATGCAATGTACTTACTATACACATATATAATTTTATATAATATAAAGTTATATATTATTTTATAGAGCATCAGAATATTTGAGTGTGTGTGTGGTGTGTGTAGAGAGAGAGAGAAGAAAGAAAACATGGGGGAATGGAAACAGCTGGTGAGCCTGGGTGAAGGTGTGTGAGAATTCTTTGCACCATTCTTACAATTTACCTGTCAATATCATATTATTTCCAAATAAAACATTAATAAACTTTGAGTAATATACTTTCAGGGTTATTTTCTTTGCATAAAAACACCATTTTCTGCCAATTTGGGGTTCATATGATTTGGCTTTTTTAGCAGCAGACTTCATAACATCCCACCTGCCATTGATATATTGCCATGGCCTTTATAGCAATTTCCATCCTGTGGAACCTTCAAGTTGTCTCCAATTTTTCACTATTAAAAATATTTCATTAAGTGTCCCTGGACAGAAATCTAGAGTCACATCTGTGGTAAGTTCCCTTACTAGGAAGAGCTGCTAACACAAATCGCCAAACACCCCTGGACAGGTTTCTGCTAATTCACTCTGCCACTCGAAATGCAGATCTGCTTTGTCAATTGCCAGGAAAAGAATCTGCTCAAAGCAGCCCAGGTAGGAAGTAGGGTCTCCTGGGTTGGGGGGTGGTCATGGGGGGTCTCATGGGCTCCAGCCACAGGAAGCCCAGCCTGACATTTCAGACCTGGGGGGCCCAGGACTACCATCCAAGCCTGATCTTCTGCAGCCACCTCTCCCAGCCCATCTGCCCCTTGGAGCCTGGCAGTCTCCTTGTAAAACTCTGTCCCTCCACTTCTGCTCGCGAGGGGCTATGACCTGAGCTCCAGGCCTTGCAGGAGAGCTTCTGTCCACCTGAGGGCAGGGGGTGGGCAGGGGCAGGTGTCTGAGATCTGGGCAGGAACAGGCAGGTGGTGGCCCACACCTCAGAGCTACACTGTCCCCGTGCCAATCTCGAAAAAGAATAAAAAAGGGAAATGTTGACAGGTTTAGGGAAGATCCCCCTGGAGAAGGGCAGGGCAACCCACTCCAGTATTCTTGCCTGAAGAAGCCCATGAACAGAGGAGCCTGGTGGGCTGCAGTCCATGGGGTCGCAAAGAATCGGACAGGACTGAGGGACTAAGTACCTCACCTCGTCAGGGTAGAGGGTTTCTGGAGAAAGAACTAGGCATGGCTTTCTGGACATCAGAGAAGCCATTTGGGGCCAAGTCATTCTGTGATCTAGGCCTGGCCACAGCGCTTGTCCTTGAATAGGTCTCAGCCGTCAGTGATCTCAAGGGAAGTCAGGGAATAGAGGCACAGAGTCCTGAGTCAAGAAACAATAGTTTAGCCATAAAATAGAGTCCTAATTCCTCCTCAAGGGATATACACAACATCTGATACACGTCTCTGATTCCGCAGGAACTAAACCCCCACCCAAAAACATTGCAAATGGTGACCACAGCCACAAAATTAAAAGATGCTTGCTCCTTGGAAGAAAAGCTATGACTAACTTAGATAGTATATTAAAAAGCAGAGACATTACCTGCCAACAAAGGTCTGTCTAGTCAAATCTGTGGTTTTTCCAGTAGTCGTGTATGGATGTGAGAGTTGGACCATAACGAAGGCTGAGTGCTAAAGAACTGTGGTGCTGGAGAAGACTCTGGACAGTCCCTTGGACAGCAAAGAGATTATACCAGTCAATCCTAAAGGAAGCCAACCCTGAATATTCATTGGAAGAACTGATGCTGAAGTTGAAGCTCCAATACTTTGGCCACCAGATATGAAGAGCAGAGTCATTGGAAAAGACTCTGATGCTGGGAAAGATTGAAGGCAGCAGGAGAAGGGAGCGACAGAGGATGAGATGGTTGGATGGCATCATCGACTCAATGGACATGAGTTTGTTCTAACTCCAGGAGATGGAGAAGGACAGGGGAGCCTGGTTTGCTGCAGCCCATGGGATTGCAAAGAGTTCGACACGACTGAGGAACTGAAGAACCACAAGCCCCCATCCAGGTGGAGGATGGAACGATGATGATGTTGACCATCTTGGCTTCAATCAACTAAAGCTTGTGGTGGTTCAGTTGCTACATTGAGTCCAGCTAAAGCTGGGAGTATCTCAACCTTGGCCCCAGTTCTAGGCTGAATTCTCCTCTGCTCAAGCCCCTTTATGAATATGCATGTTCCCTTAACTTTAAACTTCGAGAAGACACCTCTTGGGAAGCTCCCTGGTGTTCTCCTTATTTGCTGTAAGACACCCTTCCTTCTCCTGTTCTTGGTCATGTCTTTTGGCTTGACACCCAGCTAGAGGCAAACCCCATCTTCAGGTAACAGTTTTAATGGCATTTCTTAAATTACTCCTGAGGTTTAGCAACTGTGCCTGTTTGTTGGCTGTTCCCTTTCTTCTGTAAAGGGACTGTCTCCTTTCACCTCATTTCTATTGGAGCGTTTTCCCTCATTGCTCTGTATCAAGTTTTCGTAAAGGCTTTAACCCTCTGTCATGGAGCTCAAATTTTTGTCTTACTTTGCTATTTGCCTTTTTTATTTTGCTTCCAGTAACTTTTGACATTCAACAGTTTCTCACTTTGTACGATGAAATCTAAGTCTCTCTCTTTTTTAACCTATAGCTCAACATTTCTAGAAACACTTCTCTCTTCGATTTCATCCGAGGGGATTTGCCTTCCATGTGCTTCTACATTATGCATCTGTGTTTTCTTTCGGCCACTTTGGTTTCCCACCCTTCATCCCCTCTGAGTCCCCACCGTGGTACCCAGCATCGTGTCCCAAGGAGGCACTCGATCAGTGAGTGATGGCTGTTGACTGATGAAGGGTAATGAAAACTCTTCATGGTCTAATGACTTTTGAACATTATTTGTGAGACTGCAAATGAGAATTCAAGAAACCATGTCCTCCACGGTCCCCTGGTGCCTCTCAGAGGACCTGACTAATTGAATTCACACCATATATGGGTGCTGCCATTCCCAGGGGAGCCTGCTCAGAGGCTGCAGGGCTGAGCCTTTCCCAGACCCTGGGAGACCTGCAAGAGGAGCAAATGAAGACAGAAGCCAACAGCCTCCTTCTTTCCCTTCTGAGATCCGGATTACGATGTGCACCTTCTAACAGTAACCACTTCTGAAAATTCACACAGAGTTGGCAACACACAACGGTGTCGGCAGAGAGCAAAGCCAGCCTGTTATTTTAGAGTGGAAATGGTCCACAAGCACAAGGCTGTGTGTAGACTGTTACCACGGGTTCTTTTACAACGTCTTTGAGCACACGCATTAAAGACAACAATAGTGTCCTCGTGGTGGGCTTTCTGATGGTTCCAGGACTTGAGATCCTGTTTTAGAAAGTGCCTGCATTAAACAAAAACACCAGGCTGTGCTTTCCTAAAGACATACTACTCCCCCAGTGCCCCGCGCTTTCTCAACTTTGGGGAGCAAGCTTTGGTTTGAAATCTTGCTGTTTTGACAGATTTATTGATTCTGTCTTGACTCCTTGCTGCAAGTTGGTGAATCCTCTTTGTCATTACAAATTAACATTTGTAGAAAGGTCTCTTTCACCAACATCAAGAAGAAGGGAGCTTGGGATTACTAAAGAAAGTATCTGGAGAAAACCAATGTGTGTATTACACAGATTACATTGTTAATAATGCATTTTTAGGTGAAGTTAATATTTTACGGGTTATTAATAATGTACGGGTTTAGGGAAATACACATTTCTATAGAAAGCACAGAATGTTATAAACTGTGAATCTCACGTTTTCTGTATTACAGTGCAGATGTGACCTATATTTGATGAAACCTTGCTACTTTTTATCAAGAATTAAGTTCCTTCACTGGTATAAGCTGGAAGTTTCAGAACCCGGGAGTCTGTTTCCACTTCTGGTCAAGATGGTGCCGATGGAAGCTCCTCCCTTCCTTACCCCAGCTGATGGAAGCTCCTCCCTCCCTTACCCCGTGTGCACGTCACTCCCAGCTCTGAGCAGCATGAATGCCAAAACGTCGGCTTGGAAGAAATCAAGCTGGGGCAGGTGAATGTCACTCATCTACGTGTACATGCAGGACGTCTCTCTCACTTCTCAGAATGTGATTTAAACTTGGCAGTTTCTGCCCAGAACTTGAAGCGGGTCTCTCTGTCCCATTACCTTTGACTCTGAAGGGAGACTTCGTGCAGTGTTCACGTTCCCAGACGGTGCAAGACACAGAAGGAAGGAGAGTGAAGAACAGCTGGTGAGGCCCAGATGTGGTGAAAAAAACTAAGCCCCAGTGACTGATGACTTTGAAGTGAGAATATCCTAACACCCATGGGTGCCCAGCTCTCTGCCAAGGCTCTCAGAAAGAGGAGCAAGACATACCCCTGTCCTTGGGGTGTTTTCAGTCTGGTTGAGACAGACATCACATTATTCCATCTTCCCTGCATCATGAGAAACCTACTTAATTCCTTTTTCTGCCACACCTGACATTTCCCTGCTGAGGATGCAAATTTCCAAGGCAAATATTTTCTAATTTTATTTTGCTGAAGCTGCGAGGCATCCTATTCCATAATTTAAGTCTGATGGAGTTCAGAACATGCTTCCCCCAAACATGGGGCCCATTGACTATTTTAAGGGGAAGCAATTAGAGAAATGACAGGTACAGCACTTCCTCCCAGAAGCAGTCAGAAAACCCTCAGGTGCTAAGTGCCCTCCCTGAACCCAGAGGAAGGAGCATCCTCACGGCGGGAGATGGGCACCGAGCAGAAGCCAGACGGACAGGTCTCATCAAGTCACCCTTACCCCACACCCTCTGCCCTACCGCGTTTTCCACAACGTCAGTCTTCACCAAAGCTAATGTAAAAGTGTTCAAGGGTCATCGTTTCTTCACGTGTTCATTTCCCAGTGAAGGCTCCAATGGCACAGAAAACTGCAATAAATTTGTCTGCTTTCTCCTGTTAATCTTTGTCAGTTTAATTTTCAGGCCCAGGCAGAGACTGAGGGTAAGAGAGATGGGGGCAACAGAGGATGAGATGGTTGAATGGCATCATTGACTCAACAGACATGAGTTTGAGCAAGTTCCAGGGGATGGTGAAGGACAGGGAAGCCTGGTGTGCTGCAGTCCATAGGGCCGCAAAGAGTCAGACACGACTGAGCCACTGAACAACAACAGCCAGGGACCCAAAATGGTCAAGGAAACTCTTTTCCTCCAGTCTCTTAGGCATCAGTAACTTTACCTAAAATGTTAGTGAAATGAAATGCAGAAGTACATCTGTACCTTGGCTTCTTAGACAGGTACACACAAGCTGCGTGGCATCAGTGCATGAGCTGCAAGGTTCTGGAGGGAGGCAGGCATGGTTCAGATTTCAGCCCAATCCACCAAGAGGAAGTCACCCTGGCTGGTTACACCATCCTTCCCCACTTACTCCATTTCCTCTTGTAAAATGGAGATGATTCCATGGGTCCCATCACATTTTGGGGCTTCTTTTAATTCAGAGGCCAGCTCAGGGGAGGGTTGTAGCTGTTCAGTCACTAAGTGGTGTCAGATTCTTTGTGACCCATGGACGGCAGCACACCAGGCTCCTCTGTCCTCCACTGTCTCCCGGAGTTGGCCCATGCTCATTGAGTGGGTGAGGGGAGGGAGGGGAAACACCTGGAACAGGCGGGGTGATGCCCCAGGCCTCTGCCCTAGGGAGGACCAGATGTGATGTGGGAATCTCCCAGGGTCCACCTCACTATGCTGAGAGGGATTCTAGTATTTTTAAAAGAAACTTTTCCCGTGTATCACAGTCCCTAAACACGTGAGTTTCTTTAGCAGACGCTCAATTGATCTGTATCAGAGTTGGAAGAAACCCTGAAGGGCTGCAGACCTGCATCAGGAGAAGTTAGTCGGCCTCCTAGAAGTGGGGAGGGATTTCCAAGAGTTATTTTATCATTGTAACAGTCTATTCTTGTCTCATTTAAAACCTATTCCCCAGCCCCAACACACACAAGCACTGTTGCTCAGTTCAGTTCACTTCAGTCACTCAATCATGTCTGACTCTTTGCGACCCCATGCACTGCAACATGCCAGGCCTCCCTGTCCATCACTGACTCCCGGAGCTTGCTCAAACTTATGTCCATCAAGTTGGTGATGCCATCCAACCATCTCATCCTCTGTTGTCCCTTCCTGCTTCTGCTTTCGGTGTTTCCAATGAGTCAATTCTTCACATCAGGTGGCCAAAGTATTAGAGTTTCAGCTTCAGCATCAGTCTTTCCAATGAATGTTCAGGACTGATTTCCTTTAGGATTGACTGGTTTGATCTCCTTGCAGTCCGAGGGACTCTCAAGAGTCTTCTCCAACACTACAGTTCAAAAGCATCAATTCTTAAATGCTCAGCTTTCTTTATAGTCCAACTCTCACATCCATACATGACTACTGGAAAAACCATAGCCTTGACTAGAAGGAGGAGGATTGCCAAGGTCATATTCAAAATCCCTTGAGTTTCATTAGCATGCCAAAGGTTCCACAATATGAACTTGATCTATTTGAACTAGAGAAGAAATCCACTTCCTCTAGTATGGACTTTATGTGAGTGATTGCACCATTATGCTTATCTGGGTCATGAAAATCTTTTTTGTATAGTTTTTCTGGGGAAAACAATGGAAACAAATGGAGATACTTTATTTTGAGGGGCTTCAAAATCACTGCAGATGGTGACTGCAGCCATGAAATTAAAAGATGCTTGCTTCTTGAAAGAAAAGCTAGGACCAACCTAGACATAAAAAGCAGAGACATACTTTTTCAACAAAAGTCCATCTAGTCAAAGTTATGGTTTTTCCAGTAGTCATGTATGGATGTGAGAGCTGAGCACCGAAGAATTGATGCTTTTGAACTGTGGTGTTGGAGAAGGCTCTTGAGAGTCCCTTGGACTGCAAGGAGATCAAACTAGTCAATCCTAAAGGAAATCAGTCCTGAATATTCATTGAAAGGACTGATGCTGAAGCTGAAACTCCATTACTTTGGACACCTGATGCGAAGAGCTGACTCATTGGAAAAGACCCTGATGCTGGGAGGGATTGGGAGCATGAGGAGAAGGGGATGACAGAGGATGAAATGGCTGGATGGCATCACCGACTCGATGGACATGAGTTTGCTTAAGCTCTGGGAGTTGGTGATGGACAGGGAAGCCTGGTGTGCTGCACTCAATGGGGTTACAAAGACTCGGACAGGACTGAGCAACTGAACTAGCATGGACAGAGGAATCACTTGTTTCTCCAGTGTGTTTCCAGCCCTTCCCATGGGGCATGCAGGAAGGTGTCCAGAAGTTCCAGTTTGCTCTGTGGGTAGATGCAGAAACTAGTGGTGCTCATGCTCACTCAGTCGTGTCCGACTCTTTGCAACCCCATGGACTGTAGCCTGCCAGGCTCCTTTGTCCATGGAATTCTCCAGGCAAGAATACTGGAGTGGGTTACCATTCCCTTCTACAGGGGATCTTCACAACCCAGGGATCGAACCAGGGTCTCCTACAGGCTGACAAACTTGTAGGGTAGCTCTACAAGTGAGAACACAGTGCTTTTGTAGATAAGGGCTCCCCCAGAGCACGGGGACTGGGGGTCTAGGGGAGTCACCATGTAAGCAGGTATGTCAGGGGGTCCCAAGAGCAACAGAGCCAAAAATGGCTTTCTTGGCATAAGAGAACCATTTTGGCTTAAGCCATTTTAAGACTTAAGCCTGGCCACAGTGCTGCTCTTGAACAGGTGTCAGTAATAAATGGTCTTGCAGATACAGAGGAATGCAGGAACAGAGAAAAGACAGTCAAACAAGAGTGTGGTGATAAATCAGAGCCCTAGTTTCTCCTCATGGGATATATATAATTAATATCTCTCGATTCGGCAGGAACTAAGGCTCCCACCAGGTGGAGGACTGAAGGAGGATGCTGACTCTCTGGATTTTAATCAACTAAAGCCAGACTCTGTGAATTGACCTTTACTCCAATTCTAGGCTGAATTCAAATCTCAAAAATTATGGAATGACCTCTGTTCATTTCCAAGGCAAATCATTCAGTATCACAGTAATCCAAGTCTATGCCCCAACCACTAATGCCAAAGAAGCTGAAGTTGAATGGTTCTATAATGACCTACAAGACTTTCTAGAATTAACATCCCCAAAAGACGTCCTTTTCATCACAAGGGACTGGAATGCAAAAGGAGGAAGTCAAGAGATACCTGGAGTAACAGGCAAGTTTGGCCTTGGAGTACAGAATGAAGCAGGGCAAAGACTAACAGAGTTTTGCCAAGAGAATGCATTGGTCAGAGCAAACACCATCTTCCAACAACACAAGAGAAGACTCTACACATGGACATCACCAGATAGATGGTCAATGCTGAAGTCAGATTTTTCATATTCTTTGCAGCCAAAGATGGAGAAGCTCTATACAGTCAGCAAAAACAAGACCAGGAGCTGACTGTGGCTCAGATCATGAACTCCTTATTGCCAAATTCAGTTAAACTGAAGAAAGTAGGGAAAAACCACTAGACCAGGTATGATGTAATTCAAATCCCTTATGAAAATACAGTGTAAGTTACAAATAGATTCAAGGGATTAGGTCTGATAGACAGAGTGCCTGAAGAACCATGGAGAGAGGTTCGTGACATTGTACAGGAGACAGGGATCAAACCCATCCCCAAGAACAAGAAATGCAAAAAGGCAAAATGGTTGTCTGAGGAGGCCTTACAAATAGCTGAGAAAAGACGAGAAGCTAAAAGCAAAGGAGAAAAGGAAAGATACCAATTTGAATGCAGAGTTCCAAAGAATAGCAAAGAGAGATAAGAAAGCCTTACTCAGTGATAAGTGCAAAGAAATAGAGGAAAACAACAGAATCAGAAAGACTCAAGATCTCTTCAAGAAAATTAGAGATACCAAGGGAACATTTCATGCAAAGATGAGCTCAATAAAGGACAGGAATGGTACGGATCTAACAGAAGCAGAAGATATTCAGAAGAGGGGCAAGAATACACAGAAGAACTGTACAAAAAAAACCTTCATGACCCAGATAATCATGATGCTGTGATCACTCACTTAGAGCTAGACATCCTGGAGTACGAAATCAAGCGGGCCTTAGGAAGCATCACTACAAACAAAGCTAGTGGAGGTAATAGAATTCCAGTTGAGTTATTTCAAATCCTAAAAGATGGTGCTATTAAAGTGCTGCACTCAACATGCCAATAAATTTGGAAAACTCAGCAGTGGCCACAGGTATGGAAAAGGTCAGTTTTCATTCCAATCCCAAAGAACGGCAAGACCAAAGAATGTTCAAACTACTGAACAATTGTACTCATCTCACACACTAGCAAAGTAATGCTCAAAATTCTCCAAGCCAGGCTTCAACAGTATGTGAGCTGTGAAATTCCAGATGTTCAAGCTGGATTTAGAAAAGGTAGAGGAACCAGAGATCAAATTACCAACATCTGTTGGATCATCAAAAAAACAAGAGAGGTCCAGAAAACATCTATTTCTGCTTTCTTGACTATGCCAAAGCCTTTGACTGTGTGAATCACAACAAATTATGGAAAAATCTGAAAGAGATGGGAATACCAGAACACCTGACCTGCCTCTTGAGAAACCTGTATGCAGGTCAAGAAGCAACAGTTAGAACTGAACATGGAACAACAGCCTGGTTCCAAATTGGGAGAGGAGTATGTCAAGGCTGTATATTGTCACCCTGCTTATTTAACATCTATACAGAGTACATAATGTGAAATGCCAGTCTGGCTGAAGCACACACTGGAATCAAGATTGCCAGAAGTAGCAATAACCTCAAATAAGCAGATGACACCACCCTTATAGCCGAAAACAAAGAGGAACTAAAGAGCCTCTTGATGAAAATGAAAGAGGAGAGTGAAAAAGTTGGCTTAAATTTCAACTTTCAAAAACCGAAGATCATGGCAACCGGTCTCATCACTGCATGGGCAATAGATGGGAAACAACGGAAACAGTGGCAGAGTTTATTTTCTTGGGCTCCAAAATCACTGTGGATGGTGACTGTAGCCATGAAATTTAAAGACACTTGCTCCTTGGAAGAAAAACTATAACCAACCTAGAAAGTGAAAGTGAAGTTGCTCAGTCATGTCCGACTCTTTGTGACCCCATGGACTGTAGCCTACCAGGCTCCTCTGTACAAGCTAAGCAGCATATTAAAAAGCAGAGACATTACTTTGCCAACAAAGGTCTGTCTAGTCAAAGCTATGGTTTTTCCAGTAGTCATGTATAGATATGAGAGTTGGACCATAAAGAAAGCTGAGCACTGAAGAATTGGTGCTTTTGAACTGTGGTGTTGGAGAAGACTCTTGAGAGTCCCTTGGACCTCAAGGAGATCCAACCTGTCCATCCTAAAGGAAATCAGTCATGAATATTCATTGGAAGGACTGATGCTGAAGCTGAAGCTCCAATACTTTGGCCACCTGATGGGAAGAACTGACTGATTGGAAAAGACCCTTATGTTGGGAAAGATTGAAGGCGGAAGGAGAAGGGGACAACAGAGGATGAGATAGTTGGATGGCATCACCGACTTGATGGACATGAATTTGAGCAAGCTCTGTGAGTTGGTAATGGATAGGGAAGTCTGGCGTGCTGCAGTCCATGGGGTCACAAAGAGTCAAACATGACTGAGCGACTGAGCTCAACTGAACTAAGGCTGAATTCCCCTATTTTCAAGTCTCTTCATGAATATGCATATACCCTTTTAGCTTTGAGGAAGTTCCCTGGTGTTCTTGTTACTTCTTGCAAATAATACATCCTTGCTCCCTACTCCTGATCTGATCGTGTGCTTGGCTGTGTCTGTTGGCTTAACACCCATCACGAGGCAAACCCAGTTTTTGGGTAACAGCAGCAGATCACATGGGGATACATGGTGCCTGAGAAAGTGTGGAGCCTAGTCAGCGAGGACAACTAGTAGTTCGAGCTTGGGGAGCCCACCTGCTGCACACGTGTGTGGTCGATACCAGTGGTACAGGCAGGAACAGTGCTGGGTCCTGTCTCAGTCTACCTGGGTTTCCATATGAAATACCACACACTGGGGCTTATCTAAAGGGAATCACTCACAGTTCTGGAGGCCAGGAGGTCCACGATCAAGGTGCTGGCAAGGTATGCTCGCACACTGAGGTCTCTTCTCTTTGGTTACCATAGGCTGCCACCACCTTGCATGTGCTCACATGACCTGTTCCTCATGCACTCAGAGACACAGACTGTCAGCTCTCCATTGTCAGTTCTTACAAGGACACTATTCCTGCTGGATCAGGGCCCCACTCTCATGACCACAATTAGCCTGAATTACTTCTATAGGTGCCTCATCTCCAAATATAGCCATACAGGGAGCTGAGTCTTCACAAAGTGAATCTGGGTGTGGCAGGGTGAATGTGTGTGTGTGTATGTGTGTGTGTGCACAGATGTTCAGTCCATAACCGGTCCATGGCTATCTGAGAACCCAAAAGCAGATCTGAGACTCAGTTTTATTCCTCTCTGAGCTCCTCAGATGTGGGTATGAGAATTGTTGTTTAGTCACTCAGTCGTGTCTGACTCTTTGCAACCCCATGGACTGTAGCCCACCAGGCTCCTCTGTCCATGGGATTTCTCAGGCAAGAAAAATGGACTGGGTTACCATTTCCTTCTCCAGAGGATCTTCCTGACCCAGGGATCAAACCAGAGTCTCATGCATTGGGAGGAGGATTCTTTACCTCTGAGCCACCAGGGAAGCTGGTATATGAGAAAACTGTGCTAATAAACTTGTGTGTCTTGGTCTTGTTAGTCTGTTTTCTGTTACAGAGCCCTGAGAACCTACAGAGAAGAAATATCTCCCTGTGTGTCATGTGGTTAACACTCATGAAAAAAAGCTTTCTAAGCTATCACTTTTAGAAACATTTGGATAAGAGCCTGGGTTCAGCAGTTCTCCTCTTTTCTGTTCAGAGCATGCAGGTGGGGCTTAGAGGGAGAGGAGTCTTGCTCAACTGCTAATTGAGAATTAAGGTTGAAACACCCCAGTTTGAAATAACTTCTGCAAAACCATATATCACCAATGAACATAAAGAAGGCTGAGTGCTGAAGAACTGATGCTTTCGAACTGTGGTGCCAGAGAAGACTCTTGAGAGGCCCTTGGACAGCCAAGAGACAGCCAAGGAGATCAAACTAGTCAATCCTAAAGGACATCAATCCTGAATATTCATTGGAAGGACTGATGCTGAAGCTGAAGCTCCAATACTTTGGCCAACTAATGTGAAGAGTCGACTCATTGGAAAAGACCCTGATGCTGGGAATGATTGAAGGCAGAAGGAAAAGGGGACAACAGAGGATGAGATGATTGGATGGCATCACCAACTCAATGGACATGAATTTGATCAAACTCTGGGAGATAGTGAAGGACAGGGAAAATCTGGCATGCTGCAGTCCATGGGGTTGCAAAGAGTCAGACACAACTTAGCAACTGAATAACAACACACCCTAGTTTAATCCATGCGAAAATCTTTGTTATCCATTGTAGACATATAAGCTTAGCCTTGTTAATGAAATGTCATGGGCTACCAAAAACCCAGAAAAATATCCTGGATCATTTTGTCATTTTGATTTAATAAACATTTCAGCTGAAAGAGTAAGACTTGGAATGATGTCAGCATATAATAATTAAATCTGGCCTCACCAGCCTGCAGGTATATTTTTAAGCAAAAACAAACACAAAAATTCTGTACGTGCGCCTGATGGCTTTTTTTTTTTTTTTTTTTTGACAGCAAGCGCATATTTGGCAACACATTACAGTCAAGAGGATGGTCATCACTAATTCCTTTGGTATCCATGTAATAGCAACGGTCATGAGAAACCACAGTGGATATAACACACAGTGTGGGTGTATTTCTTTATAAGTCAGCAGCAGTGAAAAGATTTATAATTTCCCTCTTCCTGACATCAGTGGGCAAGAGAGGCAGGCAGCCTCGTTGGCTTTGATGAAAAGACATTACACGTCATATGCAGTTAATATGGGTTAACGGTTGTAATATCTTTACCCTGATGTCAGTTACAGCTGTTGCTTCATTCACGTATGTCAGCAAAGTAAAGCGGAACACAGGGAGGACGCTCTGAAAGTCATCCACAGGACACTTTCCCTATATCTTTCATGCTTGGTGCTGTTTCACCAAAATGATTTAAAGAAATTTATCATTTTTTTTCCCCTCAGCTACAATGTAGACCACAGACTTCTTTCTCTTTCCTTTCAAGCTTTGATAAGAACCACCCAGCCTTTTTGAAAATCCTAGAGGCAAGTCAAGTCTCCCCACTTCTGGCCCCTTCGTCAAGGTCTTGATGTGTGAAGATCTGCGGGAAAGATGTCTGCTTGAAGTCACATTTCTGGCTGCAGCCTGGCAGGTCACAGCATCCCTGATGTGGATATGGTTCTCCTGCTTAGAGAAGCAAGAAAAAGGGGAAGAATTTCAACGCCTCCCCTGCTACACACCCCAGACAACTACCTCAGACAGTCTCTTGGGGTCCCAGGATCAGAACTCTGCCTGAGGCGGCCAACGGGACTTGAAAGAAACCCTCCATTCTGGGGGCGACGAGCCAACACTGTCGCTACGCTCCATGTGGAGAAAACATTTGCGTGGAGGCGCCTGCTTCCCCAGCAGCCTGCTGGTGGGGAGATGGAATCTCAGGGAAGTTTCTGACAGCCTGTGCTCCAGAGAAGTGGGGGACATCATGTCCCCATGAGACAGAGAAGGCTGGAAAGACTTCCTACGTGTTTTGGTCCATGGGGTGACTGGTTCAGCCCCGTGACAGCCGATCCCAAAAGGTTTCTATTTAGCTAGACATTCATGGGTTGTGATCAAGTATTGATGAAAGTGCAAATGCCCTGAGCTCTCTCACGGAGAACCATCTGCTGATGGACTCATTTTAATCACTTTACAGATCATTTCCTTTGCTTTTAATGCACACGCCAACACTCTCACACAAAGCCACAGTGAATCTTTTTTTTTTTTTTTCCATCACTCTCCTTAACCCAGAACCCGCCTGTCTCTGCTGTCTGAGACCCTCCGGTGGGGCGAGGTGACTGCACGTCTCCTTCTCTTGTTCTGCCTCTGACTTGCCTCACGTTCAGACTGTCAGCCACTTGGTACAGTGAGACCAGGTCCACGAGCTGAGATTTTTATACCAGCAAGTGCTGACGTGGGAGAACTTCAGAAGGAAGAGGATTTTCAGCCGCTCTTCAACCATTGGTTGTTTCACAAATAGTTCTTTCAATGAGAAGCGTTTCATCTGAGCAAGCATTTGCTGACTCACCCCAAGAGCACATACCTTCCAGGAAGTTGGGTTGGCAACAGACGCTGGCTAAAAAAACCCAGGCAATTGTTTTTCCATTATTCCATTACCAGCTGGCAGAGAGGACACATCACCAAAATAGGAGTGTCTCCTTCGACGTGAAGGCACGGAGACCGCAGCAAGGCGGCCTGGTGCCGTGACCGTCTGCTCTGTCATCTCAAATGGTTCCAAATGTTGTCTGGTCCAAACTCATGAATATCAGCCACGGAACCTCTGCTCCTGCAGCCTGCTTTATCACTAAAGGATCGTTGCGTGCCAGAACCCAAACATGCTCAGATGCAAAGAAATCAGCTCCAGGACTGGATGTGAATACTGAAGTTATGATGATGATGCATCCTATTATAATTTCAAAGTCTAGTCTTTCCCTAAGTCAGATGTTAATAAGAGAATCTAGCACATGGTGACCAATTCCTGACAGAGCTATAGGGATGGCTAATAGGATTCAGGCCTTTACTTCCACATTTATTCTATTAATAATATTATTATATTTCTGTGATGACCTCATTATAACAGAAATGCTGGATATTTGAAACTCACTCATCAGTATCGGGCTTCCCTGGTAGCCCAGATGGTAAAGAATCCACATGCAAAGAGGGAGACTTGGGTTCAATCCCTGGGTTGGGAAGATCCACTGGAGAAGGGAATGGCTACCCACTCCAGTATCCTTGCCTGGAGAATTCCCTTGGACAGAGGAACCTGGTGGGCTACAGTCCATGGGCTGGGGTCACAAAGAGTTGGACACGACTGAGCGACTAAGCACATCATTGGAAAAGACCCTGATGCTGGGAAGGATTGAAGGCAGGAGGAGAGTGGGATGACAGAGGATGAGATGGTTGGATGGCATCACCAACTTGATAGACATGAGTTTGAGCAAGCTCTGGGATTTGGAGATGGACAGGGAAGCCTGTGTGTTGCAGTCCATGGGGTCACAAAGAATTGGACACAACTGAGCAACTGAACTGAACTGAAGCACATCAGCATTAAAAAACAGCTATAATCACGGAAAAAAGAAATTAGTTGAGCAGAAACTAAAACTTAACTTGCAGCCTTGTCCTGAGCTGGCTGTCCAGAGGAAAGCAAAGCTCAATAGACATCATAAATTCCTACCCACTACTTACCTCAAGCACCTTAGTTAAGAACTGTCCTCAGGAATACATAACTCAGTGGCATTTAATCTCAAGTGGGCTTTTATTTATTCTTTAGATTTTAAGATTTGACATCAGGTTTGCAAAGGTAGGAAGCCCTTTCTGGGCATTTTTGAAAGTTGGCTCTACCCAGGCACTCTGAGATATTTAGATATTAACTGACACAAATCCACTTTTTAGAAAGTGTCACAGAACAGTCCAGAAGTGGTTTGGCCCTGAATTTAAATTATTGGTTAGGAAAAGTATTGGAAATTCTCTGAAGATATTAAAGAAAAACAAGTAGAAGCTGTGACAAGATAGCTACCTATGAAACACTGTCCTAAACTAATACCACGCATTTGATGAAAAATTTTTTTGTTAAAAAGCATTAAAAATGTAAACAGAAATTCAACATTGCATTCTAGAAGAGGCCTCATACCTCATACGTTCACAAACACCAAATTAACCTTAAGGGCAAGCGTAACCATGCTGTCAAAACTGTTTCTAAGAATGAGAAGAGCTTGAGAAAATACAAAGCCTGCAAAGCATCCAGTGTATATGACTGATTTTTGCTGTAGCAACACCTGCAGATTCGACAGTCTTGATGGTGCGTCTTCTCAGCACCAAGCTGAGGGACTAAGAGATGACCAACTGGTGGCCTTGTGCTCAGGGTTTCTCAGGACTCTCTACTTCCACGTCTATGTGGAGATGACAAGAAACACTCCGGCTGTTCACTCTGGGCCAGACCTCCTTCTAAGCGCTCCACTCACACTGGCCCATTCCCGTAGAAAACTGAAGGAGAAGGTGCTGTAACAATCTTCGTTTAATGGACAGAGATGAGCAGACTGAAGCAAGTGAAGTAACTAGCCATGCCAGCTCTTAATCATCCTACACGGCCGTATGCACCCTTCCTTGCCTTCTCTGTTAAAGTGGATCCAGGCCCTTGAAATGTTTTCCCTCTGCCCGCTCCCACGATGCCAGGCTTTGCCAGCAGAGGGAGCAGGAGAGAGACTGCAGGAGGAGAAGGGACCCGGCCATCAGGAAGCTCAAGGGCCCTTACCTGGTGGCTCGATGGTCAGGTGGTGGTGGACCAGGAGCAGGTCAGAGGTCCCCCCGGAACTTGGCAGCGTTTCTGAGCACCCCCTGCACTAGCTGCTTGGTTCATAATACAGAACGCAGGACGGGGCAACAATGTTTGTATAGTTGCATTTATTTCCATTTTTGGTAAAACTATTGTTCTTCACTCCCTAAACACATTTATAGATAATGGACATTGTAAGGGCTTGGAGGAACAAACGGCAGAGTTGGAGCCATCAGGCCATTTTCAGCCATGCAGCTCTTTTGGTTGGGGGGTGGCTTGCCCAAAACACTGATGTGACCTACAACCCCTTTCCAGCCAATTCTGCCCTCGTGACTTCCGTGGATATAGACTCTTTTGCTGAATGAAGACAGGTGCTAGGAGTGGGGTAGGGGTGGTAGGGGCGGCTAAACAAGTCCGCAGTCTCTGACAGAGCAGCCGCCTAGCTCCAAAGTCACCTCCAGTATTAATGGTACAGACATCCAGAGGGGTTTCAAACACACTGTGCGATGGTCCAAAATCTGGAGTTTGCAGAACTGGCAGAAGTTGGGAATGGTATTTTTAAAGTGATGTATTTAGGTCCTAGAAATTCAATGAAAAAGAAAAAAAAAAAAGCCAGTCCCCAGGGATCTAAGCCCGTGAGCGCATAGAAGGCCTTTGTGCCTGGTGGAAATGGTGGGAGTACACATCAGAAGAAAGGACTGTATCAGGTGGGTTCCATGGGGTTGATTACCCCACTGCAGTCTGAAGACCCATTTCCTCAAGGGTTATCATTTCTGCTTGGTTAAGGTCAGCAACTCAGGAAGCTATGCTTTGCTTTATGAAAAAAAAAAACACATCAGAAGTAAAATAAGTGTTTCACGTCATGAAGATATGGTTAAGTTTAATGGTTTATCCAGCGTTTGAAGTCATCCCAGGTCCAGGTAGAGGGTCGGTGGGGCAGCCCGTGGTTACACCGCGTTCCTTTGAAGGAGCTGGTCCAGTAATTGCTGGGGAAGCAGAGACAGAGACATCAAGTTCAGACTCAGCATCTGGGCGCCACACACACGTCACCCCTGCAGGCGGCCGGGCCGTTACCTTTTTGAAGACCTCGGCCCGGAGTCTGTTACTCTGTAAGATCACCCTTTTCTTTTGTTCCTCTTTTTTCTTCCTAACTTCCGGCAAGTTATTATAGATTCTGAAACAAATTGAGAAAACATTTTGAAATGGTAGCGAGACAGCGGGCGTCTGCCGTGGCTCTGCCTCCTGTCTTGTCAGCAGGCGCTTACATTTCAAAGGGCAGATCAGCTGGCTCTGGACCACCCCACGTCTCTGAGACCCCTAGACCTGGGGCTCCCCTGTCTGTCTGCAGACAGGGCTGCCCAGGCGGGGGCCATGCAGTAGATGGGGCCCCACCCAGGGCAGAGCTGGAGGAGCCAGGGATTTCTTTAGAAGTCAGGTTTCTTTCTCTCCACCCCTTGTGATAATTGACCACTTGCTTGTAAAATGAGAGATGCCAGGCCTACTGCTTTGGCCACTCTGAGTGTACACGTGTGTGTGTGTGTGTGTGTGTGTGTGTGTGTATGTGTGTGTGTGTGCATGCTCAGTCAGTCGTGTCCAACTCTTTGTGACCCCACAGACTGTACCCCACCAGCCTCCTCTGTCCATGGGATTTCCCAGGCAAGCATACTGGAGTGGGTTGCCATTTCCTCTTCCAGGGGATCTTCCCAACTCAGGGATCAAACCTGTGTCTCCTGCAACTCCTGTATTGGCAGGTGGATTCTCTACCATCTGAGCCACCTGGGAAGCCCCCTGAGTGTAAACCTACTTTTTACCAAATACTTTTTTTGCCTCTCAGCTTTTGTCTTCCTATGCCTTGGAAAAGGAGCGGCGAATCTATGAACGTAGCTGGGGTCATATTGGAGCAGCCCACAGATAAAATGTGCGTGTCTGCCTCTTCACCTACTGCATTCCTAAGGAAGATGTTTCCAAACTCATCTTAGGCATAAGTATCACACGTTTGTCCTGGTGCAAAATCAGGAGCTTCCAGGACACCAGCAGGGCCTAGGGGGCCTCCTTCTGGACCCTTCCTTCTTACTTCCCTACAGAGACTGCGTATGTACTGATGCAAACAAGATTTTGGCTGGCATCCATGGACAGAGAGGGGACACTGCAGCCTGAGCTTTGAGGATGCTGTATCGGTGACATGTGGCTGAACATCTCTTTTATTTTCCCTCATGTTTGAAAGCCCAACAAAATTTAACATGTTCCCCAATTAAAATAATAATTACAAAGTATGGAAAGATTGATGATGGCAACATTAGCAAGATGTCGTCTTGGTTAATGGCTATTAGGCTAATCATCTTTTTTACGAGTTTATCTTTTGAAATTATCTTTTTACTGAATATACAGCTGATTTACAGTATGGCTGTGGTCAGTATAGCTGATCTATGGTGCTGTGTTAGTTTCAGGTGTACAGCAGTGATTTAGCTTATACATGTATGTGTATTCTTTTTCAGATAGGTTATTAAAAAGTACTGAGTCCATTTCCTGGTGCTGCACAGTAGGTCCTTGGTGATTATCTGTTTTACACACAGCAGTATGTATGTGTTAGCCCCCAACTCCCAATTCATCCTTCCCCCACCCTTTCCCCAGGTAAGCACACGTTTCTTTGCTAAGTCTGTGGGTCTATTTCTGTTTTGCAGATAAGTTTATTTACATCATTATTTTTTAGAATCCACGTATACGTGGCTTTCATCACATGACACTTGTCTGACCTGCTTCACGTAGTGTGATCATCTCTAGGTCCATCCATGTTGCGGCAAATGGCACGATTTCGTTCTTTTTTATGGCTGAGTAATATTCCATCGTATGTATGTTTCATATCTTGATCCATTCATCTGTTGATGTACACTGAGGTATCTTTCATGTCTTGGCTATGGTGGATAGTGCTGCTGTGAACATTGGGGTGCATGTACCTCTTCAAATACAGTTTTCTCTGGGTATATGTCCAGGAATGGGCTTGCAGGATCATATGGTAGCTCTATTGTCCGTTTTTTAAGGATCCTCCTTTTTACTGTTCTCCATAGGAGCTATATCGATTTATATTCCCACCAACAAAGTGTAGGAGGGTCCCTTACTAGTCTAATCATCTGACAGGAATTCCCCAGGTAGCCCTCACACCGGGTGGAAGACACGTACAGTGTCCTGTTATGGGAGTGAGGAACCCAGGCCCAGCGAGGTCAGGAGGCCAGTGACATCCCTCAGCTGGTGAATGAGGAGCTGGGAGCCCAGCCTTGGTCTGCTTGACTTCTTGCCACACTGGCCCCCAGTCACACAGCATAAAGTAACCCAGGCACTGCCTACACCCATCAGAGTGCCTGGCACAGAGGGCATCACATGGTATGAATTAATGAGTGCACACATGACTGCCAAGCCCAGGAGCTGTTCGAGAAGGAACCAGGAGAAGGCCGTCAGGATCAGTAGGAAAGATGACATGTCCCAAAGCTCCCCAGTGGAAATCCTCCTGCACCCATACAGACACATCGTCCCCATCTTAACCATCTGACCATGTGGGGTGTTCAGGATAAAAATTCCTAGGCCTCAATCCTGGAGCTTCTTCTACAGTATTTTCTTAAAAGAACATCCTTAACAAATTGTGGTTAATTTATGCAATGGACCACTCTGCATCAGCTAAGAAAGTCATCCATATCTTCTGACATAGAAAGACCCCACAGACATAAAGTAAAAGAAGCAAGCTACAGAAAGATAATACATAGCATGATCCCATTTATGGTCAAAAATTAGACAATTGTATATGTAACAAGTAAATGTCTGTTTTCAGGCAGAGAGAAAGGCCTGGAAGGGTATAAAGGATGCCAATACCTATGGTGTCTCTGGAGGCAGGACAAGGTTGGGGAAATGGGGTAGGAGAGGGGATAGCTGGTCATGAGTGACTTCAGTTCTCTCTCCTGTGCTTGAAATTTTAAAATAAAGTGCAATTTAGTAACATAATTAATAACAAAGAACATGAAAGAAAAGAAAGCTCCATTATAATTCTATGGGGGAGTGAAGTCCGAGAGCCGAGGTCTGAGTCCACTTAGGGGAGACCACAGCGTAGATGCCTCACTGACTGTATCCAAGGAGCCCCAGCTTCCAGCCAGGGAAGTCATGACGGGGGACACAGTACCACTGATCCTCTCGGAGGCTGTTCTGTCTTCAGTAAGATGACAGGACAATGCTCTGTCCGCAGATGCCGCTTTGAGAGCTAGCATTTTAATTTCAAGCCTCCACAATAGTGGCTTTGGGCTTAGGGACCAGGAGGGGACCATTTGGCTGAATTTTCCACTAAATTGAAAGAGGAATACTTTGAGCATGAGGTATACACGGCTTCATACTTCTGAAACAGCAGGTCTTGACCCCCAGTGGCCCTTTCAAACGCCCAGTTAGAACACTGTGAAGCCGGTGGTTAATGGAAGGGTTCCCCTCCTCCTCACTGACACTTTTTTTTTTTAAATTCACAGAGAGGTTCCCTACAGATAATCAAAGCTGGCTAATGATCATGGAAACAATATAATCATGGGAAAAGCAGAGATTTTGTGCCTGGAGTGGGGAGAAATGTACTCTTCCTATTTCAATGGTTTCTCTGAGTTGCCCTATCAGTTTGGTTTAATTATTATAATTCCCCCTAGTGCCAGATACTTTATTATAAACTAATGACATGTTACTTGCATGAACTTGGCGAACTCTGCCGGGTTATTACGTGTGGATTGGGAGGCCCGAGCTCGGGAAGAATGGCAGTCTTTGTGTACTGGTGAGAAAGAGGGGGCGTCCAGAACTGCAACCAGCCAAGCAGGACATGGAGAGCTTGCGGCAGCCGGGCGCCAAGAAGGCCAGCTTGTGGTCCTCTGCGGCTCCGTGGCCCCCTCACACTGTCCACCTCCAGGCCTGGAAGCTTTCCTGAAGGCCCGGAGACCCAGCTCCTCCCCCTCTTATGAAATTACCTGCGAAGGTGCACAGTGACAAACGGCACCTGCCCAGAGCAATGGCAGGAACATGCAGAAGCATTTCTGTTGAGTCTGGGGATCTCTTAGAGACCAATTAGCGGACTGGTTCAGAACTCAAGACCTACCGCCTTCCTAAGGGTTTTCCAAGAACGACATCAACATTCAGAGGTGCAATTCGGCAACTGCGCTCCTTTGGGCCAGCTTTTCAAATTCACGGCTGAGAAGACCTCAGAGCTCAAACACGGACCTAGAAGTGGTGGCCCCGCTGGGCAGAGCCTGCATCCAGCAAGCCACCCCTCCTTCCCGCACTTTTTCGACCTCACACAATAGAACCAAGTACCTTTTAGACCGCATGTGCATCTCCTTCTCTGAAATGTACCTTTCTTTGGGTTTGAACAAGTTATCTGAAAAAAAAAAAAAAGGAAAGATGATTAATTTCAGAAGGTACAGATATGCACTTATCTAGAAAAACATCATGGCAGGCTTGCTTGACTCTCTGTTATCCGTCCTTAATCTAAGATCAGCCTGTTATAAACACAGCAGGACTCAGTAGACACATACCACAAATGATTGTATTAAAATTGACAAGCTACAGGTTGGCCTTGACAACAGTCAAATACAGCATGAAGTTCAAGGTTAGCTCTAACAGACTTCAGGGGCAGTGACTCCTTTGCAGGCTTCATTGAGCAATAAAGAGTCACAGTTTACTGGGGTTGTGCCAGGGTAGCACAAAAACGTGTTTCAGCGTCACCCTGGGTGTGGGGCTGGGGAGGTGGTCATCCCATCTACAAAACAATCCCACTAGGTCTCGGTGCCTCTGAGAACACTGAGAGCAGGAGCTTTCACTCACAAGTGCCGTCTCCCTCATGGATGGCCAGCCTCGACTCCCTTTCTAAGGGGGAAGAATTCGTCCTTTCCAAGGTCAGAAAACATAACGGAAAGCAACGTAACAGTAACATCTGTCTAGCGTCCTTTGAGAAAGTGCCCAGTGGCTACACATCACCGAGTCTGGAACGTCTTTTAATGAGAGTACACATTGCTAATTGCAAGGATGTGTACAGATGGCACTCATAAAAATGGTCTGCATTTTTTTTTTAGAAAGAAAAAAAATAGTGAGTACCCTTTTGATACAACTCTGAGATTCCTGAGAGACTCTTGGCCCTATAGATTAGCCAAGAGTCTGGCACCCCAAAATGCTCCTGGGGTGCTTGCTGCATGGGGATGCATCTCAGTGGCTATCACACAAACTGCCCGGAACACCTGGATAGTAACCAGCACACCAGCCTTCACTCGGCAGAAGTAGGTGGTGACTCAGCATCCTTTAGTCACGAAACTAAGGCAGGCTCCTGGCATCCCCAGCCAAGACCCCACCAGGCTTCAATCAGTCTCCCCACCTGGGCCTGTTCCCTGTATTCAACACTCCAGCGGAGCCACTTCAGATACCCCAAGCTTGAGAATGTGCAGAATTTTTCAAGAATATACAAGAAGGCAGACCAGAGGCGAGGATATGAAGAAGTCTTTTCCTGTCTGGGGAACAACAACACAGCTGTGATTTACAATATGGAAATGGCACAGTGGCTGAGCTTGTCTTCTGTCTGGTTATAAACATAAAAGATGGTACCGTTACTCAACCTCAAAGACAAGATTCAAAGGAGAAACAAGAGAAAGGAGAAAGAAATCAGAAGAATGTTCACAGTGAAGGGGAAACATCCCCAGTGTTTGGAAAGGCATTGGGCCATGTGAACCAGGAGAGTCAACCTCACCACGAGGACTCTGATCTGCCAAGACACCTCCCAGTGCCCACCCTCCCCTCTCCATCTAGACAGGGCCAGGCCAGAACCCAAGACCTCAGGAAGAGCCCAGCAGCATTCCAAAGAAATGGGGGTGTTGCCAGGGCAGTCAGGGTCTCAGGCGAGCAAACATGTGTCTGCCTACAGACTCCCACTCCAGCAGAAGGAGCCGCCTGCAGACTTAGACTCCAGTCTGAACCAGCATTCCTCAGGAGCGACTCAGGATGAGGGAGAGGCTGGTGTGGACCGAGGCAGGGGCCCCAGGGGGATAGAAAGGCTATGAACGGCCTGTAAAACACTTAAAAATCTCAGCTTAATTGCATGTGGTCTCCCCGCAGATATTAGCTCTGTTTTTGTTTTGGTTCAGTTTGATTTATTTCTTTTGAGTGCCTGATACCACAGTGAAGCTTTGGTCTCATTTCCAAGAGGAAACACAAGTGAATGTGAGTCCTGGGTACCTCCTCGGTTTTCTTTTCTGAACCCTTCTCCGCCTGCTGTGCCTCAGCACAAGTTTAAATTCTGGGCCCAGCAGCTGACGTAGGCAAAACAAGCAGATCTGCGTCCAGGAGTGCAGACCCCAGCCGGCAGGCTCCAGCCCACGCCTTGCGCTGGTCGCTGTTGACTTTGAGTTTTCCTAACAGCACCAGGCTCATCGGATAAGCAATGGAGGCTTTCAGGATGCAAGGGAAGACAGGAAAAGAACAAAATTCTGCCTCCCTGGAGGAAGTGGTTTGAAATAAATCATCATGCGTTGTAATGGCTCCTGACCTCACTAGAGCAAAAAAAGAAAAAAGCACGTTTGGCACGTTGAGAGGGAAGGTGGCCGGAAGAAGGCGGGGGCAGTGTGGCGCCAGAGGGTCAGCACTGCTAGTGATAATAACTGCTAGCATTTATTGGGTCTCAATAGGTCTTCACACCAACCCTGTGATGTGCTCGTAATTTTTGCATTTCAGGGACAGAAAATCAAAGTTCAAGGGGCCAAGGGTCCCCTGCTCTGGGTCATCAGTGAATGAGTGAGTGACAGAGCTGGGTTTCAGTCCAAACCAGTCTGTCCAGCCCTGCCCACACACACCCTCAATCTCAGAACGTGGTCACCAACCTGTGGTTTCAGAATCCATCTTTTGGGAGCCCTGACACATGCTGGTCAATTTCCCAGGCATCATTCCAAAATTTCTTTCTCTTCCCCCTTCCTCCTACACTGAAGGAGCAAGGACTATGCTTCCAGGGAATGCTCAGAAGAAAAAAGCACTGATAAGATCTTGCCACCATGAGACTTCATGATTGAGGGAGAAGCTGGATAAGGAACAGATCAGCTACAAAGTATCAGGTGAATGTTGTGATGAAAATGAATCCTGGCCACTTGGTCAAGTGGGTCCTGGGGGTGGTTAGGAAGGTCCCTTGGGGAGGATATATGTTACTATGACCCTAATGAGCTGGCTGCCCGAGCCAGTAGAGGGAAGAGTGAGGAAGGATCAGGGGGCCATGGTCCCTTCAGTGCTAGGAAGGAGGGCGTGAGAAGGCAGGTGGGGAACAGAGGTGAGAGCAAAGACCGCTGTGGTTCTCCACCCAGGCCACACTCTACCACCGCCGGCAGAGTCTGACCGTGATTCCCACGCATGGGCACTGGCATCTACACCAGAATCTCCCATGGTTCTAGTGGGCACCGTGTAATAGGGAAGAACACATCTGACTCTGTATTAGGTTCGTTTCATCAGCCTTTGTATTCTACTGCTTTTGCTTTAAGAATGTTTCCCAAAGCCTGAAATATACAGGAGAGCCCTCTGTCAAGGTTCTGACTTTTAAGGGTGTAACACTCTTCCATTCATATAGAGATGAAAAGTTGCAAAGCAGAAAATAACATTTGTCCTGTTGGAGGTTTACAGGAACCTCATGACACCTGCGAGAACAAAGGATTCCCACACCAAGAAGTTTGCCAAAGCCAACACGTCCCTCACTCACCATGCCTTTAGAAAAGCTTTGCTGAAACCCTTAGGGGAGTTTGGACTTTTCAGGGGCACGAGCCACCCATTTTCCTTATATGGCCCTCCAGTAAACCTTTCTCTGCTCCAGACCCCTGTATTTTGGGTATTGTTGGGCCACACTATGTGTTGGGCACACACACTGGCATTTGGTAACTGTTGGAGGTAGGAACCATCCTTGTTGGGTTTTGCAAGTCTATTAAGGAGAATTTCAAGTCTGTTAAGTGTTCCTTCAGAGTAAGAGACAGAGACCCACTTGAGGTTTTAAGTAGGGGCTCTGATTTGGATTCCCAAAGGATGGCTCCAGCAGCTGTTCAGAATACGCACCAAATGGGTAGGAATAAGGGCTTCCCTGGTGGCTCAGACGGTAAAGAATCCGCCTGCAATGCGGGAGACCTGGGTTCGATCCCTGGGTTGGGAAAATCCCCTGGAGGAGGAAATGGCAACCCACTCCAGTGTTCTTGCGTGGAGAATCCCCATGGGCAGAGGAGCCTGGCGGGCTACAGTCCATGGGGTCGCACAGAGTCAGACACAACTGAGCAACTAGGCACACAGGGTAGAGTACATTCAAACACGGCTGCAGGGAGACAGGTCAGACCATTGCGGTTGCGTAAGCAGTGCTCAGCACAACCGGGAAATAGAAGGACTCAGACTCAGCTACACCCACGGAATACCAGCAAAGAGGGCTGTGAAGGTGGGACAGAAAACCAGATTTTATGGGGGAGGGAGGGAGGGGCAAACTATTATATACAGAATGCATAAGCACCAAGGCCCTACTGTATAGCACAGGGAACTGTATTCAGCACCTTTTGATAAACTGTAATGGAAAAGAATATGAAAAAGAATGTGTATATATATAACTGAATCACTTTGCTGTACAGCAGAAATTAACATAATGTTGTGAATTAACTATAGTTGAATAAAATAGAAAGAAAAAAGGAAAGAAAAACAGGCTTTGGGTTGGAGCCACCCTTCATTTGACTGTTTAACTTTCACCTGTTTGGTGCTCAGTAGCCTCAAGGATCAGTAAGACAAAGGACTCACAGCCCAGGGTGAGAGCCTGATACACGTGGCCTTCAGGTGTCACTACTGACATCTGCATAGGGAGAGGGTTCATGGGGGTTGTGTGGTCCATCAGGGAAGGGATGCAACTGGAGAGACTTCACAGAAGGACACAGCTGAACTGAATCTTGAAAAATAAAGTGGTGTCCTGATAGTGAGAGGGAGCGCAGGAGTAAGGTGGCCCGCGTAGAAACACAGCGAGAGCACAAGGCCCAGCCTACAGCAAGAGACGGCTCTTCAAGGAAATATGCAGTGGGCTCCACTGGGGACCTTATTTTACAGGATGGAAACCATCCTGCACACACTGTGCTCAAAGATACAGTGAAAGCCCATCTATCCAGACCCTTTTAATGGAAATTCTGCCTTTATAAAATTAAAGTGACTGGTGAGAACAATTTTCAGCCAGCTTATGGATCTTTTATGGATTTTCCTTGAAGCTTTCTGTATTCTAATTCACTAATATGGAGGAAAGAATTGAAGCTGTATTTATGTCCAATTATCATTCAAATAGAGCAGGCTTTTTTTCCCCCTTAATACAATTACTAAGGTAGTTAATTGCCCATTTCTGTCTTTCTGGAAAATTATTTTTCTTTTTAAACCTGAGTGTCTGGTGTCTGGCTCATTATTGTATCCAAACTACTGGCCTATTGCTAAGTTCATGAGTTAAGGCCAGACACATAGTGTAAGCAAACAACCAGCTACCAAGATTTCGGTGTTTCTGAGGCTGTTCTTGGGGAGCAGCTGAATACAAGCCTGACGTCGCATTAATCTCCATAAAGCAGGTGTTTATCACAACCCTCACCTCATGTGTGTAAACACGTGTGCACACGCAGGACAGGTGGCCTGAACACTCAGCCAGCCAGTGGTGTTACCAGAGCAGCAAGGATCACCTGGACACCAGCGTGATGCACTGTTTATGAGGCCAGAGCTCATTTCCCTCCGCACAGAGTCCTTATCTACAGCTCTGATTGCAAAGCTTCATTTTCCCTATTGAACAAGTAATCTAAATGATAATCAAGTTCACACTGGATTTATTAGTGCAGTGCCCTCGCAGAAGCGGATTTGCAGCAGTCACCCTGAGCACTTTGAAGAATCTTTTAGAATGAGCTTCCCCCAGCTTACAAACACCAAAGCTAAGGGATGCCTGTTGGAGAGGATCCAGCCAGGAGACAACAAGCCAGTTTGGAGTAGAGATGCCAAGTCTACACTGCCCAGTATCTTCTAAGAAAGACATGGCCTACCCAAAGGAATGGAAATGGGGTATGTCTTAGGGAAGAAAATCTCTAGAGGGTTTTTCCCCTAAAAAAGAGGCCCTTAGAATACACCAATAGGTGTGTATTCTAAGCTCACAAGGGAGGCTGTTCATTATGTCAGTCTCAAAGCCAGTGAGCAGCTGGCCTTCCTGCGGCTGGAATAATCGCATCATGGTCTTTGGGAGTTGAATCCAGCTACTTCCACATCATTTCCATTTGGCTCGTCTTGCTGGGATCTCTAATTTGCTGACATAGGCCACAGCCGAGGGTCTACCTTGGACTAATTAGCCTTCCAGAAACTAAATGATGTGCATTGCACTGTAGAAAAGCTAGTTAAAGACTCATAGGTTGTTCACCCCCAAAGTGCTCTTGTGATGATAAAATCCTGTGCTGGATAAACATCGTCATTTTTCTGAAATCCTTCTATGCTTCTGTGGGACCCTGAAGGACAGTTTCACATGGTGAGCCGCCCATTCCAGGCGCCTGGGTAGTGGTGGAGGTTGTGTGTTTCATTTACATAAAAATAATGCTCTACAACAATGAGACAAATAACCATTCAGACCCAAAAGAGAGATACTAATGTCACAGTTTAGAGATGCAAGGAGGCTCTCAGATCCTTCGGGTAAAGGCATCCGAAATTAAGAAATGATAAAGAAACCAGAGGTCTGCAGAGAAATCTATTTCTCTTTCTACGCTCAGGTCAAGAAATGAGGCGTCACTGGCTTCTGGTTAATGCAAGTGAATTGTTTTCTCTGCAGAGAGCTTGGTTCCTGCACATGCAGACTGACCCTCGAGTCTCCAGCAGAATCACTATCCTGGGGACTCTGTGAACACACAGGGTGCTGGGCACTAAAGGATGGATTTGAGAAAGGGTCTGCCCCTGGGCGTGCGCTTCCCAGGTGGCTCAGCTGATAAAGAATCTGCCTGCAATGCAGGAGACACAGATTTGATCCCTGGGTTGGGAAGATCCCCTGGAGAAGGACATGGCAACCCACTCCAGTATTCTTGCCTGGAGAATTCCATGGACAGAGGAGCCTGGTAGGCTACAGTCCATGGGATTGCAAAGAGTCGGACACAACTGAGCGTGCACACACGCTGACACTGACCTGCCCCTAGGCATGGGGTGGGGAAGGGGCATGAGGAGGGCCCACCAGGCACTCTGGAACCCCACGAACCTCCCCACACATGCTCATAAGGTGGAATCCTTGATGCAATGTGGGCAGACCAGGGGCCACGGCTTCAGTTCCCCCAGCTAGAAAAACCAGATCCCCAAGTCAAACTGTTTAAAAGGAGTCTTACCACAATTCCGTTGCTCTGTCTCTCAGACCCAAGAGCTCCACCATAAGCTGCTTCCCCATCGGTCCCCCAGGGTCCTGTCCTTTATGGTTCTAGATTCAGCTGACTTGGCTGTCTGCCGTAAGAAGCCCTGAACAGACTGAAATCATGCAAATTCAGCTCACCTGGCTGTCTGTGGTAGCAGAGACTCGAAGACCAACTCAGATCCTCACACAAGACCAGACACTCACACACTGAACCCTCAGCAAGGGCTACCATCAATTGCCTAAAATGTGCATTTTTTCCCCTGGGTTCAGCAAAACAAGGTACAGCATTACTCACAATGAGCACATTGGTGAATTTAAAGGTGACCCAAAGGAGCTAGGGAGCTTTACCAGCCTCTAAGGTTTAGTGACCCCAGCTCTCAGCGACCTCACTACATATGGCAGGAAATCATCATTGGTTTCTGCTTCATGAAAATCATACAAGTGTTAGTACATTAAACATCATGTTTTTATGATGTAACTTTGACACTTCCTTTGGCCTGCCTGACCCTCCACACCATGAAAGAGGTGTCCACTTGGGATCCAAGTCTGCAGACCTGAATCGGGTTAGGCCTCAGCTTGGTGATCTGTGCCCTGGAACTGGCCCCTCAAGCTTGCTGGCCTCCTGTTCCTCCTCTGCTCTGTGCGGGGACAGCATCTGCCTTAAAGGTCCTAGGAAGGTCTCACAGGAATGGTCCATATGAACATGGACTATAACCTTGGAGACGCCAGTGGCAGCCATGATGCTAACAGCCACCAGTCTCCAAGCATCCCCTGCCCTGGCCCCCATTTGTGACTCAGTTCATCCCGTGACTTGGGAAAGCAGGTGTTTTCCTCTTTACAGATGAGCAGAGGTCTCAAAGGTCAGTAACGTAACCTCAGGTCTCAAAGCAAGCAGCTAAGGGGCCTGAGAATCGAGTCATTGATGGAATCAATGGGCTGTTTATTCTCTGCAGAAGATAGATGGCCATGGTTCTCAAAGTGGGGCTGATGCTTTCACAGAAAGGCCGACATCTAGGCGGTGTCTGCTTCCCCTTCATTCCCCGAACCAGCAGCACCAGCAGCACTGGGGAACTTGTGACAAATGAAAGTTCTTACTCCTGCCCCAAGTCAGCTGGGTCAGAAGTTCTGGGGCTGGACCAGTGTCCTGTGAGCTCTCAAGTCCAGCAGGGGATTCTGACTTGCTCGTGTGTGAGGACCACTGAGAAACAATAACAAGAAAGATAAGGAAAACAGCCAAGTCCCTCCAGGGGCTTCCAGGCTTTGAGGAAGTATTGCCCAATATTATACAGGAAGCCCAGGAAAATCTGCATTTCAGATCAACAGTGAAACAGTTTTAGCATAAGTATACCCTATACCCTTAGTCAAGCCTCTTGATGAAGGTGAAAGAGGAGAGTGAAAAAGTTGGCTTAAAACTCAACATTCAAAAAAAGTAAAGATTGTGGCATCTAGTCCCTTCAGTTCATGGCAAATAGATGGAGAAAAAAGGAAACACTGACAGACAAAATCACTGAGGACAGTGACTGCAGCCACAGAATTAAAAGACGCTTGCTCCTTGGAAGAAAAGCTATGACAAACCCAGAGAGTATATTAAAAAGCAGAGACATCACTTTGTTGACCAAGGTCCATAGAGTCAGAGCTATGGATTTTCAGTCGTCATGTATGGATGTGAGAGTTGAACCATAAAGAAAGCTGAGCACCGAAGAACTGACGCTTTCAAACTGTGGTGCTGGAGCAGACTCTTGAGACTCCCTTGAATAGCAAGGAGATCAAGCCAGTCCATCGTAAAGGAAATCAACCCTGAATATTCATTGGGAGGACTAATGCCGAAGCTGAAACTCCAATACTTTGGCCACTTGATGCAAGAAGCTGACTCATTAGAAAAGACCCTGATGCTTGGAAAGATTGAAGGTGGGAGGAGAAGAGGGTGAAGGAGGATGAGATGGTTGGATGGCATCACTGACTCAATGGACATGAGTTTGAGCAACTCTGGGAGATGGTGAAGGACAGGGAAGCCTGGCATGCTGCAGTCCATGATGTAGCAGAATCGGACACGACTTAGCAACTGAACAATAATGTTCCATGTAATATTGGGGGCCTACTTATGCTAAAAGAGGTTTTGATGCCCTGAAAAGCAAATTTAACTGGGCATCCTATATTTTCACTTAGTGAATCTGGCATCCCTATTTTGAGTGTGTGAAGCAACTCTCCCTACCGTGGCAACAATCAGGTCGCCGGCTCCAGAGCCCCCATGGGCATCGTCTGATGCAGCTCCCTGCATCACGGGGAAGGCAAGCCTCTGCCCCAGTTGCACAGTTATTTCTCTGGTAGCTTATTGCTTCTCTGCCATTTTCCAGCCCTTGGTGTGGGGAACACAACCCTCCCTGGTTATTTCATGTTGTGACATTGGTGAGTGCTTTCTGAAGGGGTTTTGACTGGCTCCTCTTTCTCTGCTGGACTCCGTTGGGTGACAGTGTGACGGCCTTGTTACAGATTCCAGGGGACCCCACATGGAGAGAGGTCCAGCACCTGTCAGTGGACAAGCTTCCAGGGAGGCAAGCTGGCCACAGCCTGTGAAACTGGCACCACCCCCTGCCGCCCAGAGAACCCCAGGCTCCTCAATCATCGCTTTCTGGCTCTGCCAGACCAAAGGGATTCAGATAAGGAGAATAAGACCTTCTTCCTGCAGTCTCAGATTTTTGTGGGAAATGGCAGATCGAAATTCCAGTTGGGGCTTCTTTAGCAAAGCATGGTATTGGGTTGGCCAAAAAGTTTGTTAGGGTTTTTCCTTCACATCTTTTAGAACAAAACCTGAATAAACCTTTTGGCCAACCCAATAGATAGTCTTAAAAGCAAAGATTCCTAGAGCTATGTTTCTAAAATGGATGCTCGAGAATTAGGTAAAAGCATTTCACGGTCAAAGAAGTTTAGAGAAAACAAGCTTAAACAAATTTAAGCAGGCTTCATTGTTGCAGGACTTATCAGTGCCTTTAACATACATGGGCATTGTAAACCTCCCAGAGAATACAGCTTACAAAATAATCCAAAGGAATTGGTCTCCCTCTTGAATGTATTTTTGATTGTCTAGGCCTAAGGATGCTGGGGCGAGAAGTGACAATTGCAGAACATTAGCAAGTTATAAATAGTTTTCACTTTTCATTGTTATTATTTGTGGCTATAAAACAGGATTTTAAATATATAAAATTACTATATGGCCTTCACATTTTCTTAAGAATGTGTGTGTGTATACGTGTGTGTGTGCACGAGCACGTGCGTGTGTGGGCTAAATGGCAAGTTTAAATTAGTCATGTAAAGAAACTAGGCAATGGCTCAAGTCATACTTCACCATAAAACAGCAAAACTAGAACACGTCTGAATGGCTAGCTGTCGATCTGGGAGTCACTGCTTGCTCAGTTCCAGGGTTTCCCAGCATTATTTAGAGAACCACAAAATATGGTGATTTATAGATGATGAATAAACTTTCATTCTGGTTGCCAAGTAGATTTATATCCTTAGTGTCACTGAAAGGTTTATTACTGAACTGCACTGGGGGATAAAAGGGAAATCATTTGGAAAATAAAATCCAGGCAATTGGGCGAGTTCCCATAAAGACTTTTTTCCTTACCACTCTGCAATTCTGTGTTTTTACCTTGCATTATTTTAATTGGAAATAACACTGTCCTACAGATCTACTTCTAATCAATAGACATAAATTGATCTTTTCTTCCTGTGTTTTTTAGGGGAAAAAAAACAACAACAACACACAACACCTTTATCTTTGGTCTGCAAAGGATACCAATAACAGCAACATGCAAATCTCTCTGAATCAGGGAAACAGTCTTTTAGTTAAATCATGCTTCTTGTTTTCTTTGCAGACTGATGAAGTAACAATTGACTTTTATCTGATAAGCACATTTTAAAATCCCTTTGTGAGCAATGGGAGAACTAGCCCCAAATATTTTTTCGGATGATTGATGGAAAAATATCCAGGAGATCAGATTGGAGATTGTAGGGATGGTGTGGCCAGTACTAGCTGTGTGATGAACAGCACACTTTTATTACTGCGATGACTTCTCCAGCCATCTCATATCTGCTGGGTCACTTTTCTAGCTTGTCGCTCAGGGAATGCAAATTAATTTTAATACTTGTTCTAGCCAAAAATCATCAGTGAAAGCAGATCGGCTGGAGAAGGAATTGTGCAGTGCCTTCCGGAGAATTCCACTCCTCTACTGGCCCGTGATTTGAATGGCTGCATTTGGAAAGTGTGGATAATGCAGTTCAGATTAAGTTGCTTGGCTTTGCTACATGCAGCAGAGCTTGTCAGGGTGACTTGGTGTAGTGTGCCCCCACGGGCACTTAGAGTCCAGGAAGATTTTGCTGGCATACTCACAGGACTATAATCCAAAGAGGAAAGGTAAGGAGGTAGGGCGTCTAAGAGAGATACAAGAGATGGGAGTTTTCCAGTAGCAGAGGTGGGGAGGTGGAGACTGGATGGATAGTCAGGGAGGGCTTCCTGGAAGAAAGGCCTTCCTGAAACCATCTTCCTGATGGATTTCCTACACATTCATGGGTTAGGAGACCATCAGAAAGAGCCATGAGGACAACTCCAATTGTCAGGGGAAAGAAACTGAGATGGAGGCAGGCCGACCTGGGGCTGTTTCAGCATGCCTGGCTTTCTGACCAGCTGTGGCATGAATACAGGGAGTGACAGAGATTCACATGAGTGAAGGACTCGACGTCACAGCCAAAGTCACCACATGGTGACAGGAATCAGCGGCAAGAGCCTTGGAGGTGAGAGATTGAGACTGAGGCTGGGCTTAAGCTGGGCTAGGGAGGTTAGGCAGGCCACTGCAGGGCAGAGAAGAGGGACAGACAAAATTCTATCAGGCAGTTTGGGGGTGCCGATGGCACATGCTCCCAGGGGTAAGGAAGGACAGCCTGTCAGACCAACTGGGAAAAGAGGTGGGGGTGTCAGTCAGGCTGGGAGGGGTCTGGGATGCAGGGTCTGGGTAGGATCCAGGGAGGCTTGAAAGCTGGAGATGGGGAGGGCTCGGCTGGGGGAGCCAAGCTAGGGCTGGACAAAGCCACAGACTGGTCCCCAGGAGACAAAGGCCAAGCCCCTCTACCTGTGGGTGACGCTGTGGTTGTTGCTCAGTCGCTCAGTCGTGTCCAACTCTGCAACTTCATGGCCTGAAGGATATCAGGCTCCTCTGTCCTTCACTATCTCCCGGAGTTGGCTCAAATTCACACTCATTGAGTTGGTGATGCCATCCAACCATCTCATCCTCTGCCGTCCTCTTCTCCCTTTGCCTTCAGTCTTGTTCAGCATCAGGGTCTTTTCCAGTGAGTCGGCCCTTTGCATCCGGTCAAAGCATCGGAGCTGTACCACCTACTAAGCGCAGGTGCTAAACGCCTGCCACCTGTGGGTACTGTGCTGGTGCTTCCCACGTGCTTTCAGCCCGTCCCACCCCCAATGCGTCCTGCAGGGCAGAGCAAGGACTGGTTCTGAAACACTGGTCACCAGATTACAGCCAGCCCTCGAACAGGACCAGCCTGCACCCCTGGGACCCAGGTAGCTGAGCAGAAACAAAGGGGAAACCCCGCCTACAGCCCCAGGTCACTCTAGGGACAGGGGGCAGGCAAAGCTCCGACTGGGGAAGGAGACAGAGACCCACTGGTTAAAGGGTTGGCATCTCAGGGATTGAGAGCTAGGCCGGCCTCCCAGCCTCCTCCCCAACTTCCTCAAGGCTCATCTCCTCTTGGTGAGTTGGCAGTCACCACATTCCACTAATTCCATCACCCAAGAACCTCTGCATCTGTCACCCTTCCGTGTTCACTGCCCTGCCCTAGCCGGCCTTCATCATGTCCTGCCTGGAGCTACGTAGCCTCAGCTTTGATCACAGAATGAGGAGAACACTGGAAGCAGCATATACCATGCCTGGTGGCCCCTTTGGACTCCTCTCTGGCGCCCCCATCTCTCCCTTTGCTCCCCACCCCCATCTACAGTCCAGCCACAGCTGACCTGAGCACTCGGCGACCCCTCCCTGTGCAGCTTCCACATTGTCCCCCAGCACACCCCACCCTCCCCATCCTGGACCACGACCCAGCTGCAGGGTCTCTTCTCAGTACCAGGTCTCCTCCATCAGGGCCATATCCCACGGCGGGAGCAAGGCCAGCCTGTGGGTTGCCATGGCAACCCCCTTCCAAGGCACTTAGCAAATCCCAAGATCACTGCCTTTTTTACCTGGGGGCATTCCCCCAGAGGTGAAGAGGTCCAAGGACCAGGGACTGTGCCCAGCACAGAGTGAGTCCTCAAGAAAAGTTTGCTGAGAGATGGAGGAAGATGCTTCTTATGCCACTGCTAGAGCCAAGCCCAGGGGGCCCAGGAGGCTCCCAGACAAGGCAAGAAAGAGGCCACATATTTGTGAGCTTTGGGAATGCAAGCCATAGATGATGAGTGAGTCAAAACAGACTGGGGCTGCCGGCAGGACCTTTATAATGCTACTTCCTGGACTTTCTCGGGTCCCAGCTGGTCGTGAAAATCCCCCGTCTCCACACAGGAGCCTAGTGAACGCTCACATACACGTGCATGTACACACGTGTGCCCACACACGTGTCACTGCCCCTGTCCCTTAGAGACTGCCCGGGACTCACTGGCCAACAGGAAGCAGAGCTGGCCCGCTGGCCCTCGCTGTAACTGCCCTTGACGTCCGGAGCACGCTTTGCCCCCAGCCCGTGCTCAATGGGGCTTCTGTCAGCTGCTAAGGGCCCCACCTGAACCCCTCAGGTCTGTGCCAGGAGGGCCATGATCAGAGGCAGCTAACCCAGCTCGAATAGCAATTCAAGTCTTCCTTCTATCAGACGCCTTGACACTGTAGCGGGAGCTCGTTCACGCATATGATTTATTAACTAATTTAGCATGTAAGAAAAGCATCTGCATCTCGCTTTTATCATCTTGCCAGCAGACAGGCTGAAGACGAGACACGGCCTGTAGACATGCTTAATGGGGCCTTAAGCACTCCTGCGCTTGTCCAGAGCTCACACGAGGCTCTGGTTTCAGAACTTGTCTGAGTGGGCCGGCCTAACACAAACAAACACGAGGGTAAACCTCTCATCAGCCATAAATACCGCGGGGATCAGAAGAGCAGCCGTAAAATCGTGTGCCGGAGCCCTCTCAGAGCACTCTAGACATCAGGACTGTCTTGGAACTGGGTAAATAAAAAGGTGCCTCAGTTATTTAAAACTATTGGCTGGGTCTCATCATCTTTTATTATTATACATGATTTTAAGATTTTTCAGTCAAAGGAATGTGAACATGTGAGGGTAATATCTGTTTTGGGGCAAAACATCACCCTTGGAGGAGAGTAAAAACTGTCTCCCCCACCAAAGGTATGTTTCCTCCCCTGTCCCTATGACTTGATTTAGAAATCGGATCCGTGCAGGTATGTGCAAGTTAAAACGCGGTCAGGCTGGGTGGAGGTGGACATGATCTGATGACTGGGGTCCTTGTGAGAGGAGGGAATTTGGACACAGACGCAAGGGGGGTGGAGGTGGGGAACAGAATGATGCAACTGTAAACCAAGAAATGCCAGAAGTTGCCAGAAGCTCCCAGAGCCGGAAGAGAGGCAGAGCACGGGTCTTCTCTGTGCCTCCAGGAGAAATCACTCCAGGGGAGACCTGGATTTTGGACTTCTGGCCTCGAGACTGTGAGAGAATCGATTTCTGTTCCTTGAGCCACCCAGCCTCAGGCCATTTCTTATAGCAGCCCTAGGAAATGAATACACGGGACAAGGCAGCCTCCCTCTGACATTTGAGATGGTGATATTCCAGGCCATTGGGGCCCTCGGTATGGCACGGCTGGAGGGCAGCTGGCCCAGGGGACAAGGATGAATGGTCTCATGCCTAACGAGTTCCCAAACATTCATGAGTCTCCATTTTTTCCTACACAAAGTGATGGGAGCTGACTGAAAAGGAAGCCTGTTAGACCCCATTTTTTGTGTATACATATTTTGAGCTCTAATGCGACACTTTCATATTTGTTGAGAACACATTCGCTTATCTAACCATCTTCATCAAGCAGCATCTTCAAAACTGTTGAGGCCAAGTGGCCCTCACACCTCAGGCACCACGGGCATCCTGGCAGCCCTCCCCAGGACAAGCCTGGACTCTGAAGGCCCTGGGGGGGGGGACCCCCAGCTGTGGCTGACACTTGGTCCCTCTTGCCAACTTGATATATCTACACCAGAACCCAGATTGCTCTCTGTTGAGCCAGAAACTAAGGAGCCTCCAGAGAACACACCCACATAGCCCATATCTGCCAATCAGCTTCAAACGCCGACGTGAGACACATTTCCAGGCAGGGAAAGTCTTTGAACATATATTTTGCTGATTTCCTTCCCTTAGCATCCTGGGAAGGGTCACCAGGGCTGAGCAGCAGGTGTCCCGCCAGATCCTTCACCGTGGAAAGGATGCGTTCAAGTGTGCCCTTGCTGAGGTCTTGGATGACTCCCCCAGAAGAGCTCTGGGTTGTAGGGGGCGGGTGGGCAGAGTGGGACTCAGCCTGCCTGTGTTTAACAGTAATCCTATTCCAATGCCTGCTGTCCCCCAGCCACTCTGTAAGATCCTGGTAATATTTGCTAAGCTGCATTTTATTGACTACGGTTATTTCCCCAGAGGACTTTTATTCAGAATCAGACCAATGATTTCACCTCCTGGGGCCCAGAACATTTTGCTAGGAAGATCTTGTTCCTCTATCCAAAGAAATAAAACAGAGGTTTCCCCAGGCCTCCAGATTTTAAGATTTGGGTTGGCAGGCCATCAGAATATGCTCCCATGTCCCCATTCTTGCCCTTGTCTCTTCTTGTTATTCTTTCTGGTTTAATAGTCTGTTTATAAGCTCCATGAACAAAAGGACGGAGGCCAGCCTTGCTCACCAAGCTCTCCCCGGCTCCCTGCATAGGGTCTGGCCCAGAGAAGGTTCCGGATAACGCCTTCTCCAGGGAATCCAGGAGCACCACCCTCACAGGGTCCATGTGACACCCGCCTCCCAGGGCTCCCAAAGCTGTCCAGCCCGACGCTGAGCTCGCAGCAGGAAAGGGGGTTTGCGATGATGAATGTCGATGTAGACAAACTGGAGTCAGCCCTCTCGCCCTGAGACCGGTTTTGCAATCTATCAAGGGCAAAGCGGAGCTCTTGGAGTATCTGTTATTGGAGTATCTGGAGCCAAGAATTTGAACCAGCTACCCTGGCTGCCATAGCGCTTCTTTCCCAGCTGAAATGGGGAATGTGTATCCCCAGCTATTTCTGCTGAATTCAGGGTCTGCGGATCACCTCTCAAGACGGGCAGGTTCCCAGGGCAAGCTGTGTGACCCTGAGGTTTAGGCACTTCAGTGAACACCAGTCCTGCACATGTCAGGAGCACCGTTGGGACCATCGGTTTGGACGAGGGCCCCAGCCCTGGGGTCCCACATCTCACCGGCCCTCCCGAGCCAGCTGCAGCTTACCGCTGAGAGGGTGGGGGATGGTGACCTGCTTCTTGTGGGCGCGGACAGGAAGGAGACTCTGCTTTGGAGCCAGGGTCTCCTTCCGCTGGGCTTTTCTCTGCTGAACCATGTGCTCCAGCTTCTTCAGACGTTCTTGTGAGCGAGAAATGAACTGAGGCTTGCGGACTTCCAGGGCCTCCTAGAGGAGGCAAGAAAACATTTTACTAAGGTATGCCTGCTTATGTATTCATGTATTTATCTTTTATTTCTTGGTCACACTGAGAGGTAGGCAGAATCTTTGTTCCCCGACCAGGGATCAAACCCATGCCCCCTGCATTTGAACCACAGGGTCCTAACCACTGGGGAGCTCCCGAAACTTTTTAAGAGGAGTGACTCGGAAAGGCAATGAATCCATCTGATTTGGTCAAGAGGCTAATCAAAAGTACAGTGCAAGAGCACGCCCTAATTTTCTTCCAACCCCTTACAGACAGATGGCCACAGACCTGTTGATGATGCAGGTATCAGTTAGCACTAAGGGCCCCCCTGTAGCATGACTGAGTTACCAGCATCAAAGGTACATCTCTTCCCATTTCTCCTTCCACCTGACAATTCATTCATCTCCAACAGATGAAAATCTGAACACCCCAAATTGCCATATTCCAAGGTGATATTGGTGGGAACGGAATGCAAGCCTTAGGAGTCACCTGCTTCTGCCAGGGGCTGGATGCCTTCTGGAAGCTCAGAACGAGATCATTCTCCCAGCATGACTCGTGTATCTTTCCAGGAGAAACAGTAATCCTAGCAAACGGAACCAGCTTCTCCCCTCAGGAAGTCAGGGCTGGCAGGAGAGCTTTTTCTTCGCAAAATGGTTCTGCAGACTCCATAGAGGTCAGAATCCCCGTGCTTTCTCTTCAGCCTCATCTCTCTCTGCATCCCCGACTCCATGCGTGAACAAAGCTCCCCACATAGGTTTACTGAAGAAGAATGACCACAACTGATATGTCCTGCTCTGTGCTAGACACTGACCTCAACTGCTTTGGTGCATCTGTCATCTAAGAATCCCTGCACGATTCTGGAAGGCAGATACATTTCTCCCCAGGAGCCACGAGCTCCTGGATGGCACAGGCTGTGTCTCCTCCCCTTTGTACCCTGCACAGCCAGAGCCCCAGCTCTGCACATGGCAGGGGCTCAGCACAGGCCCCCCAGAGCTGCAGCCGTAGCAGAAATACCCTCAGCCCCATTCCTCTCCCAGCCCCCGGGGAGCTCACAGGCTCCAGGCAGAGGGTGGTGTGGGCTCCATCTGCGTCATGGATATGCCCCTAGATGTTGTGCCAGGAAAGGAGTCTCCTGGTCGCTTGGCCTCCAAGGTACCAGCCCGGGTCCCGGGGCCTGGGGAGACAGCCCCTGGAACCGCCCATGGGGCCCCGTGTGGCTGCTGCCCCAGCTGTCTGTCCCAAGGCTGGAGGCCCTGGTGGCTTCAGGGTCACCAGCGACTCTCCCAATGGATCCCGGGATGATGGGAAGGATGATCCCCATCCCTCCACCCGGGGTATGGGGGTGGAGCCCTCAACCCATCTGCAGGGTGGTTTACAACACCCGTGTCTCCCAGGAGGCATGGCTAGCCTTCTCCGGGTTGTTTGTCCTTCTAATCTTTATATCCGTGTATTTTTTGCACTTTAAAAAAATGTGTTCATGTCACTTCTACAATTGGGCAAAGACACAAAATGAAAGCTTCCATATCCTCTAACTCAAGCCCCCATGACCTTGGGACTACCTTCATCTTTCAAAGGCTTAACATGCTTATCTGAAGGCAGGGTTGTGGGGACAGACTCCCACCTCACAGGAGTGACCCTTTCCTTGTCTAGGCCCCAGAAAGTTCTCCACACATGCTGACTCTCCTTGCTCCAATCACAGTCACCATCGATGACAAGCGATCCCCAACCTAGCCGGGGCAGATAGCACCATCTCCTTCCTCACATGGTGGGAAAGAGGTCCAGGGAGGTTACGGGACCTGCCCAGAGTCACATAGCTGCCAGGAAGTAGAGTCAGATCTCCAGAAGCAGTGAGGCCGTGTGCCCATGGGCTCCCTGGGAAGCCTCCCCTTGGCGGGAATCGAGCCAGAATGTATGGTGGGAGTCAAGCCGGACCTTGCCTTACCTGCAAGGTCAGGGAGCTTTCGGGTCCTTGCTGGCTCTCGGAACAGTCTTCTGGCAGGACGTGGGTCTCTGGGTCCTCGGGGGGTGCTGGCTCGGTGGGTGCTGGCTTGGACTCGGGGTTGGTGGGGTGCTCACTCTCCTTGCATTCCTTTATTTTAACAACCAAGTCACAGCACGTGTAATCCCCTGGGAGAGAAGATTTAGAATTCCATTTAGAGGGCACCAGGCGCTTTTCTCCTGGCTTTTCAACACCATTAGACACAGAAGACAATTTGGAAAATGGAAATGCCAGTGGGTTATTAATGGGCCTCGTTAAGCCGACGAGATCACGCCCCATCACAGACCCCCGGGTGCCCTGGTCTCAGGGAGGCATGTCTGTGGACAGCCAGACTTGAGACTGGCTATGCCACGCAGGTATTCCCTTGGCAAAAGTGCTTTTGCAGCCAAGGCAAAGAAACGTCCTCTATTTTGCACTTCATATTAAGTGTGTCCTGTGCAATTAATACAGTTGGCTTGTTTGGGGACCGTGAATTAATTTATCTTATGTTTGCTACACTAACGATGTAAGACAGAGGAATGGTGTTCAATTATTTATCCTGCCCCTTAATCTACTAGAGACCAGCACTGGCTTGACATTCATAATTGGGACTCTGTGTCTCAGCACTGGGTTTAGCCCCATCCTGGGGCTGTTCTGACACCCTTTGGTGGAAAAGGTCAGGGCTTGAGCCGATGTCACAGCACTTGGGGCAGAGTCATCTTTGGGGTGCTGAGAGGGGGGGATTCGTACGGATTCCCTGACCACTTACTGACCAAGTGCTCCGCGGGGAACACAGTGTCTGTCCCAGGCCACTCTTCCCGTCTGAACTCCCCTCTCCCCCATCACACATCCCCCCAACTGCAGCCCCACCAGCCCTCTGTGGTCTGAAACCCAACCACGTTCTCCTTTCTCCTCACCCACACGCCCTCCCATGTCCACGAAACCCCTTTGATCCCACCACCTGGTGACCTCCTACCTTCAGGCTGAGCCCAGAGTTTTCAGGAAGCCAGGCCCCCTCCCCAGGCACACCCCGTCCTGCCTCCTCTGCGTGCCCGCCGTGGAACGCACTGCACACATCAGCAGCGTCAGTGGGCCCATCACAGGATGCTCCAACCCCACAGGCCTGGGACCTTCTGGAGGGCTGGACCACATCATATTCACCCTGAGCCTCGCCAGACTGCCAGCCCAGGTGCGCTGGAGCTGCTGGTTCTGCTGGGTGGGGAGAGGTGGTCATTTTGAGGCTCATGTGACCACAGGATGCAACTCCATGGTCCCATGGACCCCCTAACTGACCCCCCAGTATAACCTCCGCCATCACACCCAGATCCTCTCTGGTCTGGACCAGCCATCCTCTATTCTCCCAAGGCCCACTAACGACCCTACTGACCAGCTCTACAAGCACACCGGACGCCTCACAGCTCGTTCACGATGGATGTTGCCCACCAGGTACCAATTTCAATTCTTTGCCAACAACATGCTACTTAGAAGTTCACGACTCATTCTTGTTCTTCTAAGCATTTGTTCCTATTCTTTCTAGATCTTTCCCTATTGCTCCCCATTCCTGCTTCAGGACTGATTCCTAGCTGAGATATTTGTCCCTAGCCCTCCAGCCAGAGTTAATTCCACTTTCTACCACACTGCTTCCATACCATGTGAACCTTTATTCTAGCTCAGCCCATACTCAGGGAAGCCAGAGGTCCTCCCATGCTCCCCACTGCCAGATCCAGAGATCCCAAGAGCAGTGCCGACATGCCCGTCTTCCTCAGTGCTCACAGCACAGCTCCATCCACTACCTTCTCTAGGCGGCCAGGCCTCCACAGTGACGTGCTCTGTACTAGGTCTGGCCAGTCTCAGCACCGTCTCCCCGCCCCCAGCTTGGACCTCTCCCATCCATCCTCCGCATAGTCCAGGAGACACCCGCCTTCAGAGGACATCTAGTTAGGTCTCCTCCAAGGACTTGGCCCAGCCTCCAGTCCAGACCCCTTAGTGGGTTTATAAGGACCCTCCAGGCTAACCCATTAGGGTCCTTGGGTTCTTGCAGGCCTCCTCCCCACCCCCACACGGTGGTCCCCCAGATCCCACATCAGCCCTGCTCTTTCCATCCACTCTCTGCTTCCCGTGTGCCTTTCCCTCCACGCTTGGGGTCTGATTTTTCTTCCTCAGAAGCACTTCCTTGAGGAAGATGTCTCTGTGCAGCCCCAGCTTGTATCACCTGGGGCATCCTCAGCTTCCTGACAGGTCACCCAGGCACGGTTATGACCACCGTGACTCTGGCACAGGACTGCAAGCACCTGGCGGGCAGGAAGCCCTGAGCACCATGCCTGACACACAGTAGGTGTTTAATAAGTGCTTCTCTCATGGTAGACAGTGGGCATTCAATACATGCTTCTTTCATTTATTAGTGAATAACAAGCTAGAGATTCACTTGTGTTCCCAGAAAAATTATTTTCATCAATTACCATAAATACTTTAACATTTCCAATCCAAAGCTTTAGAATCTAATAGTTTTCTTTCTGTCCTTAGCTATAGCTCTTTGGGGACATTTTTATAGAATGATTGGAAATCTAAATTTTTCTCTGATATAACTGGGCACCAGATATCTTTTTTACTATTTTATTCCTAAATGGTTTTTAATATATCAATACTTTCTGCAATATTAGTTGAGGTCAGCCCCTTGGCCTTTAGAGAAAGGATGGTCTAGTTTGAATTCAGCCTCTAGAGAGGCTGAGACGGGGGCCTATCTCAAAGACACTGTGAGATCAGGGCCCTCATGCCTGTTGAGTGCCTGGTACACGTGGTACAAGCACCCCCTCAGCCATTAGCCCAGCTGGTCAGCTCCCGAGGACCATTGTCAGACTGGTGGGCCTGCTGCCTTCGGGGCAGCCACACCAGCATCTCAAAGTTTCCCTGACTCAGCCCGAGAGCTGCACCTGGAAGCGGCCTTGTGTGCAGCAGGGCTGGGAATTCCTGACCTGGGCAATGCTGCCTTCTCCCTGCCTTCGAGGCAGACTCGCCCACCATTTAGACCTGCTGGGCTTGCTTCCCTCGTGGCGCACATGGATGGATAGGGCAGCATCACAAGGGAAGCTGGGGTGAAGCAGGGCCCAGCAAGACCCTGCACTGTGTTCCCCGTGAAGATCAAGGAAGAACCATCTCATCCCTGCCTCCCTTGCTCCTTACCTTCCGGGGCCTCTCTTTCTATCTGAACACCGTGTTCTTCCTGCGGAGATGCGCACAGATCTTGGAAGGGGCAAAGGAACCCTGGTAAAGGGACCTTGGGTTTTGGGAGGCGCTGCTGCTGACTCTCTGCGGGTTCAGAGAGGTCACTAGACTGAGAGCTGTTGCTTGGAGAGCTAGAACCATCAGGAAGGGGGTCTCTAACCAGCTTCCATTCCACGGGGGGAGCAGACACAATGTCACGTGCTCCTTCTTGTTGCTTCTCGCTGCTTCCAGAAAATACGTTTGGTTCTACTAAAAATAAAATGAGAGTTGTGCTCAAACATCTGATGAGCCCACATCTGAAGTACTGACTTCTGCACTCCAGGCTCTCCCAGAGACAAGCAGATGGACTGCAGCCTGGGGTGCAGATGGAGAAGGCTGCGTGGGGTGAGCGGGGTGGGGGGAGATGGCGGGGGGGATGGATACGGGAGTCACTGATGCCCTAGACCATATGCTCCCCCAGCCGCAACAACACACGTGGTCACCAGTCCTGGCCAGACGTCCGCGGGGTCCTCTCAGGAGCCTTCCACAGACACTGCTATCATGTATAAAGCCCTCAAGTGACCATGCTCCCTGGTGTACTTAAGAGCCCGGAAGCCCTTCTGGACGGTAGATAATTGAGCAGGCGGTTTAGCACACTGCCTCTGGGGCCAGATACCTGGGTTCAGTTCCCACCTCAACTATAAAATTGAGGTTGACAGTATAACAAGGCAAGAATATTAAATATTATGTGTCTAATTTTATTATCATATTCAGTTTTATTAATAAATTCACCTACTTAAATAATAAGCAATATATTTATATCATAATTGATATAGTAAATAACATATATATATTATTTATATAAATACTAAATGTTAAAATCTAGGCAACACTATAATAAAAGAATGATCCAGGTAAGGTATTTTGTGCAGTGCTGATACTACTGAGCATGTAATAAATGTTTGTTATCATTATGATTCCATAAACAGTGACGCTATGTATGTCCCGTGGCAAGTGTGGAGGCAGGAGCTAACTCATCAGGCGCTGGTGCTCCTGTCTAAAGCAGCAGTGGGTCTAAAACACGTACAGCGCGTTGCTCGTTGCCACAATGTCATATCAAAGGTCTGCAAACCACTTTATATTTATCAGTAGGGGCCTGTTAAGTAAGTTACAGCACCTTGTACTTTGCAGCCGTGAAAAAGAACGAGGCACGTGCTCTTGTGTAGTCATGGAATCATCTATAAATGCATTATCGAGTGAGCAAAGAGTGGACAGTGTGTCAGACCTGCCTCCTGAGTCCATGCCTATTTGCTCAGAATATCTCTGGAAGGACCCAGAAGACCCTGGGACCAGGAGAGGGCAACACGGGACCGGGAACCGGGGGTGGGAGAGAGACTCTCTTTTCCTCTTTGCTGATTTTGTACTCCTTTTGTTTTCTTCTTCTTCTTTTAGAATATTTACACTTTTTCTTTTTAATTTGGCCGCACCACATAGTATGTGGAATCCTTGTTCCCTGAGCCGGGGCTGAACCTGCTCGCCTGCAGCGGAAGCACAGTCTTAACCACTGGACCTCCAGGGAAGTCTGTACTCTATAAACGGTTTAAAGTTATTCACTTTAAATACAGCGGAGACTCCTCACCAGGTGTCATCTCTTCCCAGTGCTGAGGCCCCCAAAATGGAGACAGGCACAGCTGCCAGTGGGGTGCATGCAGACCTCCGGCATCCAGGGGCAGATGAAAAAGGTCCTGGGAACCACTGGCATAGTCAAGATTCTTGGAAGACTCAGGCCATATTTTCTGAGATGTTTTATACACAAAAAGGAAATGAGTCCATGACTACCAGGCGCTGATTAGAACAGTGACATCTCTTAAAATGCCAGTTGTCTGCAATCAGCTCCAGCCCTGTCTTCTCTGAGTCTGGGCACCGTGGTCAGTGAGGACAGGTGAATGGTGGTGAGGTTGGCGGGGCAGGGAGACAGAACCCAGGGGTCCCCCCGGTGGGCCTCCTGGCTGTGGGACCAAGGCAGGAGAGGCATCAGGGGGTGGAGCCGGTATGCCTGCTTCCACGAACAAGGGAAGGGCCCCTGGGTCCTCCTGCCTGGAACGTGAGTGTCCCCACAAACGGTGGTCATTGCTGACCTTGTCATCTGGAGAAGGATATGCAGCCATGAAATTAACAGATGCCTGCTCCTTGGAAGGAAAGCTATGGCAAACCTAGACAACGTATTAAAAAGCAGAGATATCACTTTGCCAACAAAGGTCCGTATAGTCAAAGCTATGGTTTTTCCAGTAGTCTTGTGAGAGTTGGACCATAAAGAAGGCTGAGTGCCAAAGAATTGATGCTTTTGAATTGAGATGCTGGAGAAGACTCTTGAGAGTCTTTTGGACTGCAAGGAGATCAAACCGGTGAATCCTAAAGGAAATCAACCCTAAATATTCATCAGAAGCACTGATGCTGAAGATGAAGCTCCAATACTTTGGCCACCTAATATGAAGAGCCGACTCATTGGAAAAGACCTTGATGCTGGGAAAGATTGAAGGTAAAAGGAGAGGAGCAGCAGAAGATGAGATGGTTAGATGGCATCACCGACTCAATGGACATAAATCTGAGCAAACTCTGGGAGATAGTGGAGGAGCCTGGCATGCTGTAGTCCATGGGGTCACAAAGAGTCAGACATGACTTACTGGCTGAGCAACAAAAATGGCTCTTACAGCAAAGTTGGACTTGGCTAATTTATACAGAGAAATCTTTACAACTAAGTATTTCAAAAGCCGTCAGTTCTGTTTAAGTATAAAATACCATGGGCTTCCCTGTGGCTCAGATGGTAAGTGGAAAAGTCCTAAAGTAGTTCTTCTTTCTCTGTGGCTTCCTTTTATCAGTTCTTCTAAACAATCAAAAATCAAATCATCAGTGATGCAGTCCCAGTCCGCTAGTTCCATCCTGACATCAGATTCTTTAAATTAATGGACTATTTACAGACTAATGGAGGTCTAACTACCTATCCCACACCTACCTACTTACCTATTAATTAATTTTCTCACTTTCTATCTGATTTAATGTAAATTCTCATGTGAGTGATTATGTACAAGTCAGATGTTCCAACTGTGACTTGAAAGAGTTAAAACAAATTCCTCGAAGTAGAACGCAGATGGTGAACTGGGAAAAAGAAAAATGTGTAGTCAAAGAAAAACTTTCCTGACAACATATTGATCAGGCCTTTTTGTGGATTCTGAGAAGCACAACCATCAGCCGTGAAATGATCCCCTGGTGGGGCCCACGCCAGGAAACAAGGTCTTATTTTTCTCATACACTCTGCAATCAGACTGGACTTAAGAGTTGTCTATTCATGGCTCAGATTTAAAACTACATCACCCTCATGAAGACCTGTTGCCTCCAAAGGCTCTGCCCTTCGTAGGAGAAGCTGAATCAAACAGCAGCTTCTCCCAGGCATTTCTGTTCCTTGAAGTGGAACTCAAAGCATGCTTCCTGAGCCTGAGGCCTGAAGGGGCTTGGCCCTGCAGGTTTCCTTTCAACAGTAACACCCCGCTCCATTCCCTTCTCTAAAACACACTACCCTCAACTATCCAGCAAGCTCACCTACCCAGAGCTGGGCTGGGCTCTAGGAGGTAAACTGAAGCCAACCAAAAAACCTGTCTAACAGTCATGGATTCCTTCTATTATATTTGACTGGGGAAGCTTTGCAGGAGCTAACACAAAAATCCCCCGGTTAATATAAAAATCGTGCCCAGCATTTTTTTACTTTGGCTGGCCAAAAATTAATTCTGTTATTTTACTAACACTTTGCAGGTTATTGCAGTCAACAGTTATACACAACACACCTGTGAAGTCTTCTCTAGTAATGCGAGCTTTGTTTTCACTTTCTGTATCAGAATCAATCACTAAGGTTTTTTTTTTTTTTTTTTTTTTTGTCTTTTTGTTAAGGTCTAGTATTCACACCTAGATAGCATATTCAAAAACAGAGACATTACTTTGCCAACAAAGGTCCGTCTAGTCAAGGCTATGGTTTTTCCTGTGGTCATGTATGGATGTGAGAGTTGGACTGTGAAGAAGGCTGAGCACTGAAGAATTGATGCTTTTGAACTGTGGTGTTGGAGAAGACTCTTGAGAGTCCCTTGGACTGCAAGGAGATCCAATGAGTCCATTCTGAAGGAGATCAGCCCTGGGATTTCTTTGGAGGGAATGATGCTAAATCTGAAACTCCAGTACTTTGGCCACCTCATGCGAAGAGGTGACTCATTGGAAAAGACTGATGCTGGGAGGGATTGGGGGCAGGAGGAGAAGGGGACGACAGAGGATGAGATGGCTGGATGGCATCACTGACTCGATGGACATGAATCTAAGTGAACTCTGGGAGTTGGTGATGGACAGGGAGGCCTGGCGTGCTGCGATTCATGGGGTCGCAAAGAGTCGGACACAACTGAGTGACTGAACTGAACTGAACTGAGTATTCACACCATCTGCATCGGAATTATATTCTCAAGAAGTAGCATCTTCTGAGACATTAAGGTATATGTCACTCGGACATCAGAGAAAGTATCTGCAAAAAACTCCCTGAAAATATTCTTCTTCACTCACAATTTTGTGATGTGTCACTTTTGAAAATTCTGTAGTAATAAACTTGTGTTTATAATATACACAAGGTTGGAACAAAGATCTAAGGGAACAAAATGTGAATGATAACAACAACCATAAGTTGTATAAGGAGCTCTAAATTTTAAGCTCTAACAGTTTTGCACAGTGATGTTAATTGCATCACTCTCTAAAAACATATTGATAAGTCCCCAGTCAATAACATTTGAGTAATAAAGATGTATTAATATGTCTCCAGTCAATAATGTGTTAAACTCTTATCTTTAGATCAGTTAAGTCCTCCTTGGACCATTACACAGTGCTTACCGGGGTTCTGCTAAAGCTCTTTATTTGTTGTGAAATGCATTATTATTTATAGTCAAAGATATCAGAGCACCCATGAACCCTCACAGATTAAGCAGAAACTTTCTTGGGCTTCATCGTTTCTACCTGAGCCTCTTCTGGATCATACTTGTTTAGACAGAACCACCTGCCTAAATTTCGAGCTGCCTGATTCACCACTTTCATCTACAATGTTCCCACCTGCGTAGGTATCTACAGACAGTATATTTTCAATATGGAAAATCTGAATAGCAAGCCAAAGCCAGCTGTTTTAAGGTAAATATGTTAGAGCATCTACTAGGAAAAAGCTTTCAGGAGAAGAGAGTCCAGCAGACTTGCTGGGCCATCACTGCCCTGAGACTTGATGGGATGTGATTCTGGGGAAGAAGAGCCTCTGCAAACAAGGGGCTGGCCACAGTCGGGGTGTCAGGCAGGGCCAGCAGACAGCAGGACGCTCAGGGGAGTGGGTTGTGCCAGATTTTGTTCCTGACTCACCATGTCCACCTGCAGACCCCAGGGCTGGATGCCAGCAGGGCACCTCTCTGTGCTAAAACAAGGGTCCCGAGCTGCCCCAGCTTTAGGGTGGGAGGGGGGTGGGGAGGACAGTGGGGACCTTGCCAACACAGCATCAAGAAGATACTTGAATCTGGGCCAGGCAAGGGTACCACTGGGGCACACAATCCTTAGTACAAAAAGCGGAAAAGCTGCCTGAGCCTCAAGATGCTTGGCCTCCACCGGCTGGCAAGTGCCATAATGAACCAATTTGATAGAAGAAGAAATTTCACTTCTTTCCAAGTATTAAGGTGATACATAATCTTTCGTGTTCTCAGATGAGCCCCTGTTGAGCCATAGCTCCCTGGTTGGCACACAATTCTAGTAACTGTGGCCCTTTGGCTCACAGTAGGAAATGAGCCAGGGCAGGGTGTTTGCTAAGGGGTGGCAGAGCACAGTGAGGTTGGGAGCGGGGGAAGACCAGCACGGCCGCCAGACTCCATCAATGGAATCTCAAGGGACGAGCCAAAAAACCATAAACATCACACACAGGCTTAGAGAGCATCGCTGTTGGAACCTTGACAGCCCAAGGCAGGGAAACGCATCTAGAGAACACATATTAGAATAATCTATTTCCAGACAGATAAATTCTGGTATCAAAGCTGAAGCAGTTCTCTAGAAAGATCTTCTGTAAGGTTTGTGTCTCAGTTCTGTGCACTTTCCAGCCTCTGAAACCAGACCGAAGCTGGCCAATTAACCAAAGAGACATTTCTAAGCGAAACAGGCTTCCTTGAAGCCATGGCCACATTTTCTTCCACATTTTACTGTTTCGGGAGGTGATATTTTCTCCCCTCACACGTTAGACCACCATACAACAGATTCCCTTAGAAATACAGTAACAAGCTTATGTTGATATTTCTGGGTTATCAAAATAAATACCAGCTTCTAAACTCACCTACAGGGGGGTCTTAGGCTCTCCTAAAAATCTGATGCTATCTGCCACTACCCTGACTCACCCGACTGCTCTCCACCTGTTACCACCTTTTTAAAGCTCATGCATCCACATTTTGTCCTTAGTTGACCTGTCTGACCTTCCTGCCTCACCTGTGGGCCAACCTGCAGCAAACTCCATCCCTGTGTTTCACAGTAAATCAAAGAAGTGAGCTGGGTAGGACTGTGCAGCCATCAAATGGAAGACTATGCTGGATGGTTCCAGGGGGTGAATCACAGACCCTTCTTACTTTGGGCAGGATTTTGCTGTCCCTCACCCCAGGTGGGGTCACAATGAGGATGACGAGGTAAGAGGAATAAGCAAAAAGATGATTTTCTAATTTGATTCTTCCTTCTGTATATTTTGTCTGGGATTTGTCTTTAAAGTCACACCTCATCCACTTTGTTATCCAGAATATTGTGCTTAATTCTTCTCTTTGTCAGTTTTCAAAATAAGGAATTGTACCTTGGACAATGAAAGGTCATTGTACCTTTCATTCAAAATAAGGAACCTGTCTGCCAGTGCAGGAGATGTATGAGATACAGGTTTGATCCCTGGGTTGGGAAGATCCCCCAGAGAATGAAACGGCAACCCGCTCCAGTATTCTTGCCTAGAGAACTCCATGGACAGAGGAAGCTGGTGGGCTATAGTCCATGGGGTCACGTGGAGTCAGACACGACTGCAGCCACTTAGCACAGCACATTCCAGCACAGGGACACAGGAGGCTGCCGCTCAGGGGACGGCCAGGCACTCTCAGCTCAAACCATGCCAATGCGGAGATGGATGCGGAGATCGCTGAAGAGGAAGAGGCAGTAACCCTGGGTGCTCAGAACAGACCCAATTTCTCCAGCAGGTATGGTTAGCATGATATTTCCCCCATTCAACAGGACAGAAATCCTCAAACCATCTGCAATTACGGTACACAGAAGATGAAATAAAAGAGCTTGTTCATGACCCACAGAGAAACAAGCAAGACAGCCAGCAAAGCAAAAGCTTTTACGATGGACAAAGCTGGTGGGTATGTTCTCTGCTTTTTAACCGACCAAGGCTTCACCTTCCGGCAGCAGTTGAAAAGTTGATTTCCTCATGTGGAAAGGGGTGTCCATGTGGTACCCTGTCTCCCGCCCGATCCAGACTTCTGTTTAAAATCAGCCGGTAACCGGTAATTATTTCAGCACATTTCTGTTAAATTTCTATGCAGAGATGCTGCAACCCAGGCGGGGAGTCAGAGAGAGGGGAAAGGGGGTAGGGTGGGGGAAGGAGCAAATGGAATAAACAGCTCCTGGCGGAGAAGAGAGGAGAGGAGAGGGTCAGGAGGGGAAGCTGTGCTCGGACCTGCAAGTCCCAAAGCCCAGCCACACGGCAGGAGCAGAGCTGGAGCTGGCGCCTCCGGGAAGAGGAAAGAGAAGAAATCAGGGGAACAGACAGCAACCTGAAGGTCAGACGGCAAGGATGGAGGGGCGACCAAAGGCAGCTGGGCCAGCGGAAACGCCCGAGTGGGTCCTTTCTTTGTCAGGAAACCAGGCTTCCTGTCCATGCCAGCCCTTCCTAGACAGTAAACAGGTTTCTCCTACTGTAAGCATAAACATTTCTCTCTAAAGAAGGAGACAAACTGGGGAGGGGTGACGACCAAGAAATAAAACCGACTTGGGCAAAGCGATGGCAGCAGCTACAGCCCTCTGAAAGGAGCCTTCCCTTTTCGGGACCCAGAGCAGATTAGGGGGGTGCTAAGCAATGTTAAGATGTCAATATGGTGTTAAGACAAAAATAGTCAAGTCCTGGGAGTGGAAGAACTCTGGATTCAGAGGGAAAGGGGGAAGAGGCACTATGGTTATTTTTATTGTTCTAGGGTCAAGTTTCAAGAAACCATGTGGGCTACAGCCTTGGTGAAAAACAGTATGGCAGTTTCTTAAAAAACTAAAAATAGAGTTACCATATGATCCTGCAATCCCACTCCTGGGCGTATATCCAGACAAAGCTATACTTCAAAAAGATACATCCACCTCCTATATCCATAGCAGCTCTATTTACAATAGCCAATGCATAGAAGTGACCTCAGTGTCCACTGACAGATAAATGGGTCAAACACACACACACACACACACACACACACACACAATGGCATACTACTCGGTCATAAAAAAAGAAAAATACCATTTGCAGCAACATGGATGGACCTATGGATTATCACAGTGAGCAAATCAGACAAAGACAAACAACATATGATACTGCTTACAAGTGGGGTCTAAAAATAAGATACAGATGAGCTGACTTACATAACAGAAAGCAACCTACTGACGATGAAAATAAATTCATGGTTACCAAAGGGGAAAGGGGGAGAGGTATAAATTAGGAGTTTGAGATTAACCAATAAATACTACTATATAGAAAATACGTAACTAAAAATGACCTATTATAGCACAGGGACCACTATTCAATATTTTGTGAAAACCTACAAGGGAAAATAATCTGAAAAAGAATTATATATGCAACCACTGTGCCGTGCACCCGAAACTAACACAACATTATAAATTAATTATACTTGAATTTAAAAAGAGATGGCATGTGTGGAGTCCGCACCCAGTGCTCATATAAAGGGTCAGGCATGCATTTACTGCAAAGAGCCGTGCAGATTATTCTGTCCCAAAGACAGTGTCTAGAACAGTCACTGGGTCGCTGGACAGAGCTGTTTTTCCAATTATGTCGTAATCCTTGAGTCTTAAGACTATGGAACAAAAATCTAAACACATATACATATTTGGAAGTCAAAAATATATACATACATACACACACATACGTACATATGCACACGTGAACACACACACACCTGCCTATTGTCTAATAAAAGGATTACCTGGACTCTCTTGCAGGTGATAAGACGGACATTCCACTCACTGATTAGATCACACCTTTCTACCTGACACTGAGGAAGGAGTCCCAGATGATCGACAGTCCCATAATTCTTTATCCCAAAGCATGAATTAGATTCTCAAAGCACAGGAAAAGAGCATTTTAACCTTTTATCAAAATTTGTGGTTAAAGTTTCCAGAGACGACTATTTGAAGAGATGATTTTTTTTTCAGTAAGGGATATTTCCTTTTTAAAAAAATTCTAAATTATAAAAGCCATCAGTTCAGTTGCTCAGTCATGTCCGACTCTTTGCGACTCCATGAATCAAAGCACGCCAGGCCTCCCTGTCCATCACCAACTCCCAGAGTTCACTCAGATTCACATCCATTGAGTCAGTGATGCCATCCAGCCATCTCATCCTCTGTCGTCCCCTTCTCCTCCTGCCCCCAATCCCTCCCAGCATCAGTCTTTTCCAATGAGTCAACTCTTCGCATGAGGTGGCCAAAGTACTGGAGTTTCAGATTTAGCATCCTTCCTTCCAAAGAAATCCCAGGTCTGATCTCCTTCAGAATGGACTGGTTGGATCTCCTTGCAGTCCAAAGGACTCTCAAGAGTCTTCTCCAACACCACAGTTCAAAAGCATCAATTCTTCAGTGCTCAGCCTTCTTCACAGTCCAACTCTCACATCCATACATGACCACTGGAAAAACCATAGCCTTGACTAGACAGACCTTAGTTGGCAAAGTAATGTCTCTGCTTTTCAATATGCTATCTAGGTTGGTCATAACTTTTCTTCCAAGGAGTAAGTGTCTTTTGATTTCATGGCTGCAGTCACCATCTGCAGTGATTTTAGAGCCCCCAAAATAAAGTCTGACACTGTTTCCACTGTTTCCCCATCTATTTCCCATGAAGTGATGGGACCAGATGCCATGGTCTTTGTTTTCTGAATGTTGAGTTTTAAGCCAACACGTGAATGCTAACATAAAAGCCATAATCACTGCCAAATTTGAAATACTGAAAAGAACAGTCTTTTGGACTCTGTGGGAGAAGGCGAGGGTGGGATGATTTGAAAGGGTAGCGTTGAAACATGTATATTATCATATGTGAAGTGGATCGCCGGTCCAGGTTAGATGCATGAGACAGGGTGCTCGGGGCTGGTGCACTGGGATGACCCTGAGGGATGGGATGCGAAGGGAGGTGGAAGGGGGGTTCAAGATGGGGAACACATGTGCGCCCATGGCTGATTCATGTCGATGTTTGGCAAAAAACACTACAATATTGTAAAGTAATTAGCCTCCTATTAAAATAAATTAATTTTTTAAAAAAAGAAAAAGTAGAAATCATTGACAATCTGTCACTCACAAAAATCTTCACAGTGGTTTTCTCAGGGAGGTGTAGCACATTTCTAGTGAAATAACACATGACTGTTTCCCTGCCATTCCCTACATCCATTTTGGATGTAGCTTATACCTAGACAGGATCACCCTCTGCCACACCAGTGGTGCATAAAAGCAGGGGCTCACTAATACCGTTGTTTGGGAGGAGGTATTGCCATTGATGGCCACCTTTCCATTTTGCTTGATAATTCTGGCAGCTTTCATCTCTCCTCCTCGCCTTGCTTTGCTTGGGAGCTCTGAGCATTACCAAGCAGGTAACACTAGACCCTAGAAACTGATTTAAAACTCAGACTGCACTTCGTGGTGTCAATGGAAGCAGGAGAGAAGAATCTTGGTTAAGGCTCCTGCAGAGGAAAGTGCCCACTCAGAGCCACCTGTGTGTGTGGGGAGGGGGAGGAGCTTCCAGGTCAGACTTTTACACCACTACCTGCTCTTTCAAAGAAATTGCTTGACCTCCTTATCTTCAGCAACTATCCACAGACTGCCTACTATGTACCAGGTACTGATGTAGACAGAGAACCTGGGAAGCAGCAGTGAAAAGAGCAAAATTCTGATCTCATGTCAAGAGACTCCAGCCCCTCCTACAACCATCACTTCCACTCCAACTCCCTCTGAACCAATGACATCACCTCCACTCCTATAACCAATGACATCGCCTCCACTCCAGCCCTTCCTACAACCAATGACAACACGTCCACTCCTATAACCAATGACATCACTTCCACTCCTACAGCCAATGACTACTACCTCCCTGTAGCCCACCATTCCTGTAACCCATGAGCATCACCTCCACTCCAGCCCTTCCTACAACCAATGACATCACGTCCACTCCTATAACCAATGACATCACCTCCACTCCAGCCCTTCCTACAACAAATGACCACCATCACATCCACTCCTATAACCAATGACATCACCTCCACTCCAGTCCCTACTCCTACACCACATCCCATACCTGAAACGTCCCCATACCCAAAGCTTCCTCTCCTCTGAACCAGTAAATTAAAACCTCCCACTCTCTGACGACATCCAACAACTCTTTCAATTCATGTTGCTCTATCCATGTCTTGAACATTATCACTGATGACCTCAAGTTCCCACCATCTCTGGTAGACTCAGTTGGTTGCCTACTCAATATCCATTCTTATATTTTTTCTTACTTAGAGAATCGTCATTTTGTTCAAGGTGATAACAGGCCTAGCGAAAAACCACATCTTGCTCTGGTAGGCTACTGCTCTGGCCAGTGAGAGATAAGCAGAAGTCCTTTGGAAGAACTTCTGGCAGGGTCTCAAGAGGGAATGTTCACCTGGTATTCACTATGGATGTGGACGTGATGGCTGGAATCCTGGCAACTATTCTACAAGCATCATAATGAGGGTCACACCTGAAGGACTGTGGAGCAGAAAGACAGACACTTGAGCTTCTGAGGACACTGTGGGCCTCCCATACCTGCCCCAGACTGTCCACTCCTGTATTTCTTTTACAACAAAAATAAACTCTTCCATTCTCAAGCCACTGCTTTTTAGATGTGTTGGTACTCAGAACTAAACCCAAGTCATAACTGATTGGAGCCCACCTACCGAGGTAGGAGTCTGGATTGGCCCAGTTAGTGGTAGCATGCTTCAGGGCCACAGGGAGACCTTGCTGAAATCCATTATCTGGGGCAGCCCAGCTCCAGTGCTTCCAACTCAGTAGATACAAAGAGGAGCCGGAAGTGTACATTTCTCCCAGGTGGTGGTACTGAGGCTTCTATTTCAGGAACCACACTTTGAGAACTACTAAGCTAGGTTACAGTGTAAAAAAAAAAAAAAAAAAAGAACAAAAACAAATTTTTGTGACTCAGCACCTCGCTACAAAACCTGTGAGCTGTGAAGGCCAGCACTGACCACACCTGAGCCTTATACGGAGCAGAGCCTCAGCCCTCACCTCTGACCTACTGAGTCAGAAGCAGCCCTGGAAGCCCCTTCCCAGGCGGGCGCAGCACAAGGTGCACGCCCAGAGCCAGCCCATGGGGCTTTGCTCATCAAAGAACCCCTGGAGGCACCACCTTGGCCTCTGCTTCCATGACCCCAGAGTTTAGGAGAAAGGGTGCAGAGACTGTATGGCCCATCAGGGCTCCCACTCCCAAGCCTTCCAATTGCTCATTGCAGTGACCATGGCAGGCTGTCAAAGTGGAGGGATGAACAGTCCTGCCATGTGCCTACAAGGAAAGCAAGAATGTGGAGCGACAGCGGTAAAGACTCCCAGAACAGCCTTCTGGTTCCCAGCCTCTCTGATCCCTTCAGCTGCTCTCAGACCAGGGACTGAGGACATTCAAAAAGGTGCAAGTACAAAGGGAGAGATAAATTAGGTGTTTGGAATGAACAGATACACACTACTGAAAACCTACTGTATAACACAGGGAACTATACTCAGCATCTTATAAAGGGGCTTCCCCAGTGGCTCACTGGCTGAAGAATCCACCTGCAATGCAGAAGACGCAGGAGACACAGGTTCGATCCCTGGGTGGGGAAGATGCCCTGGAGGAGGGTATGGCAGCCCATTCCAGTATTCTCGCCTGGAGAATCCCCATGGGCTGATGAGCTCGGTGGGCTACAGTCCATAGGGTCACAAAGAGTCAGACATGACTGAAGTGACTTAGCATGCATGCATGCATACACACATAACTGAAAAGTGCATGCATATATATACATACGCACCAACATATAAAACTGAATCACTTTGCTGTATACTTGAAACTACCACAACATTGAAAATTAATTACACTTCAATTTTAAAAAGGCACAAGTACAAGTGTAACCACTAGAACAAGGACCCAAACCTTCTTATTAATAAAAACTAGGAGAAAATTATAAACAAAAAGTAATGAATACATATCTTAGAGATGAACAAATGACCAAAAAGATTACAAATTTATGACAAAGTTGGCACGAAACATCAGTCGTTCCATGAATACAAATGGACTTACCTTACTTATTAAAAGAAAAAGCCCACACAGCTTGCAAGGTAGGGAGTGCTGGTGAAGCCCAGCAGAATGACAGGTGGACTTACCCTTTAGCCCAGAAATGCCCCCACCAGGAACCCACTCTAGTGGACTCGTGAGATGGTCCAGAGACCTAGCCTGCATTATCAGATGGTTTGCTCTGGTCCTCTGTCGGCAAACAAGCCCAGGGCAAAAAGCACACATCTAAGGACTCAGGCTCAGGCCCCTGGGGAGTCACGGCCCCATCACAGAACCAACAGATGTCACTTGGACAGACCAGCCGAGGATCTGCCCAGCAGCTAACTCTGACTCGGCATTGACCTGAGGGGTTGCTGCCTGTTCTGAGAAGTCCAGTGACCCAACAGTGAATGAGCCTGATGGGTGGGAGCTGACTGAGAGAGCCCAGCGGGGTCTTCTAGTCAATGAACATGTCAAAGTGACATAGAAAAAGCCATTCAGAAAGCCAAGGGCAGCAAAACACAAAACGTGCTAATGTCTGTGACGATACCAGGCAGTTCAGGGAGGCCACCAGCCCAGGCAGCCAGCAGGGGCTCATCCAGCGAAGAGGAAGGCCAGCTGAAGGCCTTCGTCCCTCTGACTGGTCTGTTATAAGTCCCTGAGCGGTCCGCCCACAGGTACCTCTTGATGTACCCACATTTTGAAATACCCTCCCCCACAAGGGCTTCCACGCTTCGAGGCTGGATGTGGGCACAGAATGGCTGTCATTCTCATCTGGATGGCTTGTTCTCTGGCAACTACTTGAATATATTCTGCGGTTCCCCTGCCTTATAAAAACGAGTAGAAAATGGGCATATGTATCTGCATGGGACTCATTTAATACAATTAAGATGAAGATGGAAATCATCAGGTGTTAGAAGTAGCAAATCTTTAACCTTGAAGCAGGGGTCATTGGACACAGGCCAGAGACTGGTTGATTCCGTGCTGAGCGGTAAAGGAAATGAGCAAAATTAAAGAGCCAATTTGAAGTGCTTAAAATGATCAAAGTCCGGGCCTAAAGAGTGAGCTATAAAATTAGGGATTTTATAATACCGTTGAGGGCTCTGATCTCAGAATTCCCTTTCCCAACGTGTCTTCCTGTACACAGTTTCCACGTGTGGTTTCAGGACTCTGGCTGTAAGGAATCCCCTATTTCGGTGCTTTGTGGGGTTGGGGCCAGGAAGGAGACAGGCTTGTCCGACACACAATGCCTCCACTTCCTGCCTTCCCAGGTCAGGCAGGTTCCTCCTACCAACCCCAGCCAGATCCTCATTCCATCCCAGGATCTGGAAACCCCATTCGGAGAAGATATAAATACTTCTGAGGGTTCCATGTCAGAACAGGAAGTGAATTCCAAGGCTGCGGGATTCCCATGGAAAAGGCTCTGGGTTCTCCTTCTCAGAGCTATGGGAACCCGCTGGAAGCATTTTCTTGTCTGGCTGATGGCATTTTTCTGGTTTTCTCAGATGCTTTTTACAAACCTCAATCATGTCAACCCAAACTCAGCTGGAAACATGTGGCCCTGAGTGCATCTTTTTCTAAGAACACTGCACCCTTTGAAGAACTATTTTTGAAAATCATGATTGGAGAGACTCCCCAAGGCCTCTGCAGAGAAGCACAGGCCACGTGAAAACAGCAATGAAGAATAAATCAAGCAGTCTAAAGAAGCTGAACTGGCCAGGCCACAGTTGGTACACAGAGGCTGAGGCTCTGCTGCTGGCCTCCATCTCCTAAGACCACAAGGCTCATATATTTCGGGTCCTTTCATCCCCTACACCCCCTCCCCAAATGACCATCATCTTCCAATGAGATAAACAGGTGGTGTCACAATTGAAAGCACTCACTTTCCAATCCCTTTCATTTCATGAGAACGTTCTCACACTTACTTCTTGTCATAAAGGAACAAAACGTATTCGTTTATGGGCTTGCCTTGAGAGACCACTTAGGTTTGGAAAAAATGGAAAGATGCTTAACTGTTTCTTAAATGCTACAGTGAGTATCTGCGTCTAGTAGAAGCATTTCCCCTATATCCTAAAGAGAGGAGGGGTTGCTGTGTACAAATAAACTTATCATTGTCTTGTTGAAAAATCATCATTTTGGAGTAAAGTGGAGAGTGCAGAATCACAAAAAACAACAAGTCCTTCTGAACTAATATATCTCTGGGGAGAAGATATCTCTAGGGACAAGAGAGAGGCCCCACGTATTTTTACTCTTTCTACCTGTCTCGCATTGGCTGGAGAGGAAATCATTTTCCTGTGACATTTCTGAGCATTCAGTGAATACAGCTGAGTGTCGTGTTGTATAAACTGGCGCCTCTGGCAGTGAATTACCCAGCATGATGGTAGGATGTGCGCTTTTCTTCCATATCAACCCCTCCCGCCTTTTCTTGGGGGTCATAATGTCTGTTTTATTCTTGATTTCAAAGTAGGAAGAAAAATAAACAGTGGACCGGTTTTTATTGGGCTTTTATATCCCTAAACACCCCAACTAAGTTTTCCAAAAACTTCTCTTAGGAAGGCAGGTTGCCATGTTGCACACTCTCTGGTTTGTCCAGTTCCTGCTCTCCCCTGGGGCTCCCCTGGTGGCTCAGCAGTAAAGAATCCACCTGCAAAGTAGAAGGCCCGGGTTCGATCCCTGGGTTGGGAAGATCCCTGAAGAAGGGAATGGCAACCCACGCCAGTATTCTCGCCTGGAGAATCCCATGGACAGGGGAGCCTGGTGGGCTAGAGTCCTCTGAGCCATTCTGCTTTTCCTGATGCCTTTCAAAGGACTCCTGGGGGCCAAGCTGCAGGGTAAATACAGCACTCTTCCAAAAGTGACTTTGTAGGCAGTTGGTCTTTAGGCTGCATTGGTGCTTGCTGATTTAAGAAAATGTTTTTAAAATGGTTGTTGTTAGCATGGTACGTGTTAGCTTTAGGGGAAGCTTTAGGGGCACAAGAAAACTGTCCTATTTTGGCACTATGTCCATAAGTCTAAAATTAGTGCAAATGTAAACACTGTAAAAAATAGTAATTTGTGATAGGTCAAAAAATGTTTCAGAGGAACAGTTTTCAGATAGTCACCCTTCAGAACTTTGTACTATGACTGTCTATGTTGATTCACCAAAACGGCATGAACACATCTGTAATATCCTGTGCATCTCAACATTGTCTACAGTCTCCATCAATTTCCTGGTGAGCAGAGATTGGTCATCAGCTACTTGGAATCCCAAGGTCAGGTCCACTGACCTGGTATCTGCATGACCCCTCAGAAAGGGCGGGGGCACTAATCCACCCAGGATGCCTGTTTTACATCCCGATGTCACCTCAGAAAGATGGAAGACACTTGGAACACAGTGAAGAGAATTAGCACACACCCCTGGAAACCTGGGGTCTGCTTCCTCCTGGTCCTGCCTTCCTTTAACCAATGATGGTACAGCTCAGCCTGCCTGCTTGGCCTCAAGTTACTCATCTATACAATGGGATGATAACCATCCTGCTCTGTGAGAAGGACGCAGGACATTATGAAAACTCAGAAAGAATAATGCACTGGGCAAAGGTGAGCCATCGTTGCAGTTTACGCAGCCCTAAAGTGGCCCATATCTAAGAAGCTCAGCCATGTGCTCAGCCATGTCTGACTCTCTGTGACTGTGTAGACTATAGACAACCAGTCTCCTCTGCCCATGGAATTTTCCAGGCAAGACTATTAGAGTGGGTTCAGTTCAGTCACTCAGTTGTGTCCAACTCTTTGTTAACCCATGGACTGCAGCATGCCAGGCCTCCCTGTCCTTCACCAACTCCTGGAGTTTACTCAAACTCATGTCCATTGAATCGGTGATGCCATCCAACCACCTCATCCTCTGTCATCCCCTTCTCCTCCTGCCTTAAATCTTTCCCAGCATCAGGGTCTTTTCCAATGAGTCAGTTATTTGCATCAGGTAGCCAAAGTATTGGAGTTGCAGTTTCAGCATCAGCCCTTCCAATGAATATTCAGGACTGATTTCCTTTAGGATGGACTGGTTGGATCTCCTTGCAGTCCAAGGGACTCTCAAGAGTCTTCTCCAACACCACAGTTCAAAACCATCAATTCTTCGGTGCTCAGCTTTCTTTATAGTCCAACTCTCACATCCATACATGACTACTAGAAAAACCATAGCTTTGACTAGATGGACCTTTGTTTGCAAAGTAATGTCTCTGCTTTTTAATATGCTGTCTAGGTTGGTCATAACCATTTCCTATTCCATGGGATCTTCCTGACCCAGAGACTGAACCCACGTCTCCTGAGACTCCTGCATTGGTAGGCAGGTTCTTTACCACTAGTGCCACCCAGGAAGTTCATATCTAAAGCACAGCCCTAAAAATATAATCCTTAAGGGATATAAAAAGACTTTGTCCTTTCAAACTTAGGGGAAAATACACTCATAAGGAGACATAGAGAGGCAAGAAGACAGTTTGTTCAGTCTTTGACTTGTGACCACCCGTATGTCCTAAGTCTATTTCCTGTCCATCTCGCTAAGTTGCTGGCTGAAGGTCAGGGGAGGCCAACGTGGGTTAGGTTTGGGGGGGCTTATCTCAGTGGGATGAGAACTGTCCTTTGAGTGGGACAAGCCCAGCCATCCTTCTGGCCCTACAGCAGCTCTGGGTGAGGGGCTCCGGCCCCCAGCCCCAGTGGCTGTGGTCTGTCCCTTGACTGTGCCCCTTCCTTGTGCTGTAGAGGAAAAACAGGAGCTTTTGTGCTGGGGAGAAAAAAGGATGTGGAGCTACTGCAGGGAGATAGATCAGAAGCCCTCGCTAGGGGGAACGTCAGATGCAAAACTGAGCCTGAAGGAGGAACACAGCCCCCGCCTCATCTGCATCTACCTTTTAACCCTTCTAACCTCCAAAGACGCCCTGATCACTCCAGTCAGATTTAAAGGGATGTGGATAGCTGCAGTGGGTGGGGGAGGGGAGAGGAGGACACAGTGAGATTCAGGCCCAACCTCCGCCCAGCTCCAGGCCTCTGGGAGCCACCAACACAGAAACAGAGTTTCTTAGCAAAGTCCAGTGTCAAGTTCTAGGATCACACAGGATGCTGCACACCTGGGGGAGACAATGTAGTGAGAAGGGGTCCAATCAGCAACGCGTGGGTTTCCCAACGAGCAGGGCAGATCCCACCTTGCCGGGAGCTGGAGGGCATCAGGTGGTCCAGAGGAGACCCCTTTGGGTGCTGAGCTCCCAGAAGACCCTGATGGTTCATCCCAACGCATCCTGAGCGGGGTCTGACACGGGTAGACCCTCCGCGAGGGACATGCCTGAGGCAGGCATTGCAGACGGTCCTCACCTTAACCACTGGCTTGCATTATTCACGCACTCGGCGATGGTTCCTTTCCTTCACCAAGAGGCCTTTCTCCCATTAAGGCTAATGGGAGTCATGTGGCTGAAATGCAGGCATTTCATTTTCCAGATTTTCTAAAAATAAAATGTGGTGACGGAAAACATATGTATTGTTTCTATTTGGGATTGTGAAAACACAAACAAAAGGAACCAGAGAGAGTCACAGCTCGGTCCTCGTCGATCATAATAGCAGATAAAGTTATTTGTCATCACATAGGTGTAGGTGTGGGGTGATCTGAAACCAGGCTCAGTTTGTTACACAAGCATGGTGTAAGTAATACTTTTGTTTTTTATCCCTTGAAAAATACATCCCATCTTTTCTTTGATGACCAGGATACTCAAAAGGTTTTTCTTTTTTTTTTTTTTTTTGAGTTACTAGACCAAGGAATGGTTGTATGTTATGGTTCAAAATAGGAGCTATAGTCCAGAAAAAGATTACTATAAAGAAAATAACTAAAAAAGGAATTTTATATTCCTAATGACTTTCATGATTCACTTGTAATTATATATGGTAAGGATTTTAAAAGTACCTCCTGGATATTAAAAAAAAAAAATCAAAGTTAAAAACACCAATATCCTTTTTAAGTAACACGATTAAAGAAAAGGTAGTGATAAAAACGTTAATAGCATTCACACTACCGACCGCACCATGGGCCAAACTCAAAACTTGGCAAAAGAGCAACACGGAAAATGAACTTCTGGTCTGCTTTGTCTCACGTAAGTGTAGCATGTTTTAAAAACTGGCTACATTTGGTCAGTCTTCTATTGACGTGAACATTTCTAGTTTAGGTTGAGAAGCATCTTCCCGTTTCACTTTTCTGTTGCTTGAATTCATGGGAGCTTTAAGCACAGCTATGGCTCGGTGTACAACCTGGTCCAGTGCTTGCAAGCTACAGACACATCCAGGCTGCCTGCCAACGAAGCTTTCTCCTGTGGACTTGCAAACGTACAGCGGTCTACGCACCATCTCATACACTTGAAAATGATTAAATTAGGACTGGAGCAAAGTCCCCAGTGCCTTTGCTCACATGCTTAGTCACTCAGTCGTGTCCGACTCTGCGACTCCACAGACAGGAGCCTGCCAGGCTCCTCTGTCCATGGAATTCTCCAGGCAAGAATACTGGAGTGGATTGCCATTTCCTACTCCAGGGGATCTTCCAGACCCAGGGATCAAACCCGTGTCTCCTGCATTGGCAGGCAGATTCTTTACCACTGAGCCACCAAGGAAGCCCCAAACAGGGTCTTATTAATGCCCAAATCTAGGCATTCCCTTGATTCCCTCCTTCCTTCTGCTTCACATGGAATCCATCAGCAAGTCTGCTTAAGTCCGCCCGCCTAAAAGCTACCTGGACCATGCCTGCTCCCCCATCTCCACTCACAGCACTCCCCTGGGTAGCTTTCTTGCTCTGCTGACTTTCCTGCTCCCACCCGAGATCTTGAGAAATTGTAAGTTAAATCATGACAATCCTCTGCTTAAATCTCACCGATGGCTTTCCACCACACCTAAAATACGTTTCAGACTCCTCCCCATGTGATCTGCCCATCTCCTTGAGCTCACACGACCCCTCCCCTGGCCTCTCTCTTTGCCCCCCCCCCCCCCAACTCCTGTCCCAGCCCTACTGGTTTTAGCCTTGTCCCTTGAATGTACCTATTCTTCCTTTATCACATCAAGGGCTTCTCACCAGTCGCTCCTTTTGTCTAGAAATGCTCCTCTTTTCTGCCTTCCCAAGGTGGACTCTTCATCATTTCGGAGATCTTGGCTGAAATACCCTCACTCAGAGATACCTTCCAGACCCCTCTAAGAAGCAGGCAAGTGGCCAACTCAGTCACATCACCTGATTCCAACGCTGTGCTACAGCTCTATCCCACCTGAAACTTCTCATGTGAATGATTCTCTTTGCTGTCCATCTCTGTCAGCCACTCAACAGTAAGCTCCGCGAGAGCAGGGGCCTCGCTTTGCCTGCTGCAGCACCCGGGTGACACACCACCCACTCAAGAACCCAAGTGATGCATCATCATCTAACTGATGGTGCCTGTCTTCAGGGCTTTTAGCCTGTGAGGAGCCTGGTAACATCCTGAAGTCTCACTTGCCTACCAGATAATAATAATAAAGAGATACAGAATCTCTACCCAAAAATATCATCAGGGAAATTTTGACAGTTTGTTAGAGATGAACATTAACTTAATAATTCACAAGTATTTCTTAGGTACCTCCTATGGTTGAGTATGACCTAAGCAAAGAGAGGGGCAACTTGGGGACTTTGGGACAGAAGGTTAAATGCCTTAAACTTGACGGTGCATCCATCCTCACTCTTACAATAACGAAAAGGTTATTTTAGAGGAGCCCGAGTTCTCTCAGTTTCAATGGCCTTAAGGAAAGGAACAATGAGATAAGTCTAAGTCCTGAAAAGCAGGCCATTTCTTACTCTTCTGGCCCTTCTAAATCATTCACCCTTCCCAGGAAGGTGCTGGAAAACTCGCTTGTCTTAACTGGGCCATCATATCATCAGACGAATATCAGTTTAGCCTAAAGTGACAAGGAGGGAAGCAGGAATGCTGGGTTGTGGGCATCCCAGGCCAACGGAGACTGGACATTAGCAAACAGTCAGATGTACAGCTCCCACTAGAACCATTTCACTACGGACATCAGTTCATGCCCTTTTCTTCTCCAAAACGTTTGCAAACTAAAAGTGGCAAACTTGACCAATTCCATCTTCACACTCTCTTTCTGCAGGCTGTCTTAGCAGAAGCACAGATGGATAGAAAATTAGACAAAAGCCAGGTGGACAGAAAACAGGAGACAGAAGCAAAGAGCTCAATTACACTTTGACTGAAATCATTTACTTCCTAAATAGCTAGGGGTCGTCGCTATGGCTTTCCCCTGGATTTGAAATTACACATTTTCCATTTCTGACATGACCACCAGACTAGCCATGTGAGGGCAATTTTCAGAAAGGAAGGAGCAGATCAGCTTTCCAGGCCATGCAGACCAGACAGCAAACCCTGATGTGTCACCGGGGAGAGCAAGATGGTCAGACTTTGTCTGAGATTAGAAGGGGGGCGGGTTTGCATTTCCTTGCAAGAAAAATTAAACCAAATTTTAAAGGGAAGTTTCTCTGCTGGAAAAGGAGTTAAGGACTGAGTTTGGTTTGGGAGACCCTTAATTTTAAGTTTCCTGCACCTGTGATATTAGGCACTCCTTCTGAACAGTACATAACAACAGGCAACATTCAGAAATTTGATGCATTTTAATGTCTGAAAGATATTGCTGACTGAAGTAACACAATGCAAGACAGTTAAATGGCCTATAGTCCAATGAAGCTGCTATTAAATAAATCTTTTAAAAAGCAAGACTGTTCACCATGCTGATAGGCATGTGGCCAGCAGGTTTTGCATGAGGCCAGGACAGCTGGGAGTCACAGGGAATTAAAGCAAGAGCATTTCATGCTTGGCAGGTGAAGCCCCAGTGAAGTATGCCCTAGCGCACTTAGCATGCTGGTCTTTGCTAGTCTTTTGACTTGCAGCCTAATTTCTTTTGGTTGAGAAACTAATCCAACTCAGCTACAGAGACAAGTTTTTGTGCTTTAAGTTTTATAATGTAATTAACAATTCACATCCAATTACATCACATTAAAAATTCTTTTCCAATCCTTTCTCAACTAATCCTAGACCCAGTGCCCGTGTGCTAACTGGACTGATGCTCCGGAGAAGAGCAGAAAACTCACTGGCAAGCATGGACCTGAGCCTGCCGTGATCAGCAATATTTAAGTCAAAATTGGCTCAAAGTACATGCCTACTTTCAGCTTGTGGTTTGAGATCAACGGGTGTCTTTCTGTAAGGAAACCCTAAGAAAATAGGACTATGTCTTCAGAATGAGGTTTTCACATTAGCTCCATGAACATGGCTTTCATACCAATCACCTCATTCCTTGTAGTTCTGGAGAGCTCCACGGTGCCCCAGAAGGAAGCCTGAAAGCTTTGCTATGGATCTCCCTCCACAGGCTTCCCTGGTGGCTCAGACAGTAAAGAATCCAGCTCCAGTGCAGGAGACCTGGGTTTGATCCCTGGGTCAGGAAGATCCCCTGGAGAAGGAAATGACAACTCACTCTAGTATTCTTGCCTGGAGAATTTCATGGACAGAGGAGCCTGGTGGGCTACAGTCCATGGGGTCGCAAAGAGTCGGACACGACTGCAGTGACTGAGCATGTAGCGCTCAGGCACGCACACACACACTCTCCACACTGGGTTCTGAACTGCTTCTCCAACCCTGTAGCCTGTTTGCAACCCTTCAACCTCCAGGGATCCAGATACACATTCTGTTTGTCATTCTCTAAGATATCCTGCCCGTCTGTACCTCTCCTGGGCTCCATCTGACCAATGCCACCTTTTCCCTGGAACTTCACCAGTTCACTCACTGGAGACCAACCCCTCTCACTCTGCAGGCTCAGCACAGATTGTGGGTTATACCACCGGCCTGACTTTGACTCATTTTGCATTTCCCCCATCTCATTAGCCAGTATAACTTGGGACAGAGAAAGTTGTTTTTCTCTTCCCTGTATCACCAATAGTGCAGGGCACAGCAAGTGTATTTGCAACAAAACTTTAACAAAATGTGCTAAAGTTACATTTAAGGTTTCTCCATGAGCCTGCCAGTTCCCTCTAGATCCATCATTGTTTTGTGTGGTCATAACAACTGCAATTCTCAAAAGACGAAGAAAAGTCAGAATGTAGTAGAGGGCATGTCAAGTGAAGTTCAAAATGACTTCGGGCTCAGGATGCAGAGGCCCAAATGGGGATGGCCAATCATCAAGGCCCCTAGTGACATTAAACAGTGCATTAAAGACTCCTGGGGAAAACCTACCACTCGAAGAGCAGAAGGGAAGACGGAACAGAAAACAATCTCCAAGGCAGGAAATACACACAGCCAATAAACAAGCAGATACAGTTGACCTTGAGCAATACAGGGGCACTGACCGGAGAAGGCAATGGCAACCCCACTCCAGTACTCTTGCCTGGAAAATCCCATGGGTGGAGGAGCCTGGTAGGCTGCAGTACGTGGGGAAGGAAATGGCAACCCACTCCAGTATTCTTGCCTGGAGAATCCCAGGGACAGGGGAGCCTGATGGGCTGCCATCTGTGGGGTCACACAGAGTCGGACACGACTGAAGCAACTTAGCAGCAGCAGCAGGGGCACTGACATCAAACTCTTGTAACTTTACAGTCAGCCTTCCATATAGCTACTCCACATATGCAGAATCAACCAACAGCAGACCGTGTAGCACCGTAGTATTTAGTACTGAAAAAATCTGCATACAGATGGATCTGTTCAGTTCAGATCCATGTTGTTAAGGGTCTACTGTACTTCTGTCTTGCAATTTGAAATTAGTCAAGAAGAAGATACATTCACCTATCAAACAGACAAAGGGTAAAGATCTATGCATTCAATTCTAGAGAGAAAATAAGCAGACAGAAACTCTCCTGCAAAGCCATTGGCAGCACACACTGCTGCAACGTTTTTGTAAATAGTTGGCAATATAGAATCAAAGGTCTTAAAGAATTTCAAGTCGTCTACCCAATGATTCTGCTTCTAGGAATGTGAGCTCTAGGTCATCTAGAGCTCTGGATCTGAGGACAATAGAGTGAAGGAGACAAAACCTGGCCCCTGAGAATGTGGGACTAGACACTGCATAGACACTCAATTCTTATTTTCAAATCATTTACCCAATGATTTTCCTCCCAGGAATATAGCTTAAGAATACAAGCAGTGTGGTCAAAACTGTACACACACAGACATACATTAAGTATTATTTGTACATAAGTATCATTAAGTATCATGGTGAAAATTAGGAAACTAAATGCCTAATGTTAATTGTTTAAAAATTTATGTCACCACATGATCTGAATGTTAGATAGTTATCTCATATGCTCACAGAGAAGTTTTAATAGCATAGAAAATAGGTCATTCTGATTCATACCTAAATAAAATCTGTAATGTTAGAAAAAGCTTAAAAAGTCAACAACAATAAAACTTCAAGAATAGACACCATTTAAATCTACTTGTATAAATGAGGAGACATTCAATACAAGAAATTAGTATTTCAATAATGACCATTAATTTATAGATTTAATTATTGCAGCTCCTGGCCCAAAATCCTAAAATTATTTTTTATGGATGACCAACTTAACAAAATTCTTCCAGAAAAAAATAAATGAATGAGATCTTTTATTTCCTGTAATATAGTACATTATAAATACATAGCCAAAAACAACTAAAAATCTTGGACACAAACAAATACATATTTACCCATATAGCTCAGCTTGTAGAATAGTAAAGAAAGTGTTCAGAGCTCAGGTGGGGAACAAATCCAGCTGCCCTAAAGGCAACTGCTGGTTGCTGGTCATCTGGAGCTCTGGATCTGAGGACAAATAGAGTGAAGGGAACAAGAATGTGGGGCTAGACACCGCATAGACGCTCCATTCACAATCACAGCCTCGGGGCCAGATGCACACAACGTGTCTCATGTGAGCAGCTACAGGCTGAAAAGGCAGCGTCATGTGAGTGCACTTTAGAGGGCATAGAAGTCTCTAGAGGAACTCTCCTCCACCTAGGACTCATTTCCACAGATGAAGTCCCAGTGAGCATGAGCTCAGGTCCACAGCAACAATGCACTAACACGTGAATCAGAAATCACAACACATCCTAGGAACAGTCACCATAAACATGGGTCAGCAGGTGAGCTAGACTATAGAATCGGATCTACAGACACTGTAGACACTAGCAATGCCAGATACAGGACATGAAATCATGGCATGTTTCAAGGAATAAAAGAGCTAATCAAAATTATGAACAACAAGAGGTTACAAAACTTAAAGTGATTTTGAAGAAACAAAAAGTCAAAAATACAGCAATTGAGATTCAAAACTCTGATGAACATAGCAAAAGCTCAACGAGTTAAGTAGCATACAAACCTAAAAGTGTACTGAGTGTGTCGTCAGGAGTCCAAGAAACAGAAAGTGCGGAAGACAGGCTATGAGGAAGGTGGATGGAATAAGACAGCGAGAAATAATCTGATCAGAATTGAAAGGAGAAAATGCAAGAAATGAAGGAGAGGAAATCCCGACATGACTGGGAAATCTCCAAAACTATGAAAAAGAACCATCAGATTTACGGAGTACAATAACCAAAGAGAAACCCACATCTAGACACATCATAATAAAGGGTAACATCAAACAGAAAGAGAAGACCTTAAAAACAGCTCAAAGGAAAGGTGTGCAGCTGTGATGATTATACTTACAGCTACTTTCTCCAAGTTACAGTCCGAGCCTAAGGCACTCAGGTGATATTTTCAAAGGGCTGAGAGGATTGATTGTAAATATTAGAATTGTATATCATGAAAAGTCTTCTTTCAAGAACACAGTAAAAAGAAGATGTTTTTAGAATTTCCGCTTTTCCCAACTCCCAAACACACCTGCAGTCCATGGGGTCGCTAATAGTCGGACACGACTGAGCGACTTCACTTTCACTTTTCACTTTCATGCATTGGAGGAGGAAATGGCAACCCACTCCAGTGTTCTTGCCTGGAGAATCCCAGGGACGGCGGGGCCTGGTGGGCTGCCGTCTATGGGGTCGCACAGAGTCGGAAACGACTGAAGCGACTTAGCAGCAGCAGCAGCAGCAAACACACCCGGGAGAGTTGACCATCAAAAGTGCCTTCACTGGATGTATCACCATAAAGATGTATCACCCAATACATGCACTTTAGAAAGATGAAAATTGCTATCAACAACAAAGATTCACATGCATAAAGAAATGGCAAGCACAAAAATGGATAAGGTAAAGCTAAACATTGATCTTTTAAAAGTAACATTCAACTTGGAGGAACCACAAAAACAAAACAAGATAGAACCAAAACATGTAATAGAAGGGATGTATCTGTCTGAGTGATCATAGATAGCTAAAGTGCTCTAAGTGAATAAACAGCTTGGGACATGATTAAAAATACTCATCATCTTTTGGCTTTGTTAGGTTCACATGTTACAATTTCTAGCTGGTAACTGAAATGATATAAATAATGTAATTTCCAAATAGCAGAGAAAAAAAACAGAATGAGAAAAAAACGAATACAAAGCTGTTAAAAAGATAGAAAACTTAAAAAGTATGATGTAAATAAATAACCCATATGTATCAATAATCAAAATGAGTATAAATGGTCTAGATTTTCTAGTTAAAATAAATACATAAGGTAGCTAATAAAATTTTGCTAAAAAAAAACAAAACAGTAATGGTCATAATCTAATCTTTCTCTGTCAGATATTAAGCTTATCATGAAGCTACAATTAAAACAAAGTGATACTGGAGTACGGGCTTTCCCAGTGGCTCAGCGGTAAAGAATACTCCTGTAATGCAGGAGACATGGGTTCAATACCAAGATCAGGAAGATCCCCTGAAGGAGGGCACAGCAACCAACTCCAGTATTCTTTCCTGGAGAACCCCACGGACAGAGGAGCCTGGGGGGCGACAGTCCATACGGTTGCAAAGAACTGGACGTGACTGGAGGGACTGAACACGCACACACGATACTGGAGTGTATGCAGAAAATGTTCAGAGTAGAATGAAAAAAATTACATATCAAAACTGGAAGGAAATTTTTATCTTGAACTGATTATATAAAAACATTTGATATGAGCACTTAATCTAAGTGTCCCCCCTAGGCTAAAAAATTAAAAAGAAGAAATTCAGGAGAGAGCAAATAGAAACACGGGGATAATAAAGCTAAAAGCAGAATCAGTGTAAAAAATAGGAGAAAAATAAATGGGTTAAAACCTAGATCTTTGAAAAAATTCAATAAAATGGGTAAACTTCTAACTAGACTGAACAAGTCTTCCCTGATGGCCGAGTGGGTAAAGAATCTGCCTGTAATGCAGGAGACACAGGAGACGTGGGTTCGATCCCCGGGTCAGGAAGATCCCTTGGAGAAGGAAATAGCAGCCCACTTCAGTATTCTTGCCTGAGAAGCCCCATGGACAGGGGAACCTCGTGGGCTACAGTTCACTGGGTCACAAAGTGTTGGACACAGCTGAGTGACTAACCACGCAGACTGATCAAGAAAAAAGACACAGCTTACCAGTGTCAGGAATAAACGTGGGCACATCACTACACATCCCAGGATAACAAGAAAATATTATGAACAACTTTATGGTAATAATTTCAACAACTTGATGAAATGGTAAATTCCTTGAAAGACACAAATTACCAGACTCAAGAAGCCACAGAAACCCTGACTAGTCATATAGCAATTAAAGGAACTGAATTCATAATTAAAGTGTTCCCACAAGGAAAACTTCAAGCCAAAATGACTTCACTGTTGATTTCTACAAACCACTCAAGAAATAATGTTCATCTTCCAAAATTTCTTTCAGAAATAGAGAACACTTCCCAGTTACCAGTTTATTTTATAAAGCTAGTAGTTTCCTGATGTCAAAACCAAAATCATTTCAAAAAAGAAAATGGTATGCCAACATTTCTTAAGAGCATAAATGAAAAAAAAATTCCTAAAAGATTAGCAAATAGAATTCAGCAATATATTTATTTTTAAATTATAGTGCATCATGGATAAATAGAGTTTAACCTAGAAATATACAGGTAATTTGCATATACAGGTAATTTGCATATGAAAATCCATATAATTCCCCATACTTACAAAACAAAGGAGAAAAACTATATTATTATCCTAATAAGTATGTTAAAATTATGTCAGTTTCAACATCCATGCATGATAAAAAGCTTTTATCACTTTAGAAATAGAAATGAACAACAGAAGATCCGGAATATAAAATTGGCAAAGGATTTGGAAAATATCTATGCTTCACCACTTACACCACCAATGTTAAAACTGGCAAAGGATTTGAAAAGACACTTCTTCAAAAAAGATATATGAATGGCCAATAGGCATATAAAAAGATGTTCAACGTTGCTAGATCACTGGGGAAATGCAAATCAAAACCACAGTGAGATACCACTTTTCACCTATTAGGATGACAATTACATAAAAACAAGACAAAATGTGTTGGCAAGGATATGGAGAAGTTGTCAGTCTCGCGAGAATATAAAATGGTGCAACCGTTATGGAAAACAGTGTGGCGGTTCCTCAGAAAATTGAACAGCAATTCTGCTTCTGCGTAGATACCCAAAAGAATCACAAGCAGAAACTCAGACTTTTGTACACCTATGTTCGTAGCAGCATTGTTCACATCAGTCAAAAGGTGGATGCAACCCACGTACCCATCAAGAGATGAATGGGATAAACAAAATACAGCATTATCCATACAGTGGAATATGATCCAACCTTAATAAGGTTTGAAATTCTGACTCATGAGACAACATGGATGAACCCTGAGGACATGGTGCTAAGTGAAATAAGCCTCACAAAGGGGTAAACACTGCTGCGATTGCATTGCTACAAGGTGCCTAAAAAAGGGAAATTCATAGAAGCGCAGTAGAAAGTGGTTCCTGAGGACTGGGAGTAGGGGGTATAATTAATGTTTAATGGATGTGGAGCTTCATGTTTGCAAGATGAAAATATGTTTGTGGATGAATGGGGGTGACGGTTGCAAAACAAAGTAATATACTTGACGCCACGGAACTGAACACAGCAAAAGTATTAAAATGGTAAATGTTGTATCATATATATTTTATATATTTATATATGTATTATATATATTTTATCAGAGTGAAGAAAGAAAGAGAATAAATTAGGAATAAAAGGAAACTTCAACCTGGTAGATGAAATCTTCTCTATTCAGTCCTTACAGCTAACCAGGAAATAGTCAAAGATGCCCACTTTCATCACTTCTATTTTTATTCAACGTTTGACTGTGTCTTAGTGCAATCAGCCAAGAAAAAAAGGAATTAAAGGAATCAAGATGGAAAAAGAGTAAGTAAAACTCTGTTTATACATAATATTATCATGCACATAGAAAATCCTAAGGAATCTACAAAAAAAAAACAGTATTACAATTATTAAGTGCTTTTAGCAAGGATGCAGCATGTGAGGTCACTATGCAGATATCAATTATGTGTAACTAAAAAAGTTGGAAATTAAATTTATGAAAAATCAGTGTGATGCATTTATAGCAGCATTCAGAATATGCAATAAATAAGGATACATTCAACAAAACATGTGAAAGAGCTTTATAATACAAACTACAAAATATTGAAGAGAGAAATTAGAGATATTCACAGTGACATGGAAGAATTTCAAAGGCATTAGTCTGAGTGAAAGAAATCTTATACAAAGAAAATCCAAGTTGCCTTAATTTATATAAACTTTAGGATAACAACAGAAAAAAATAATCTATGATTTCTTGAAGCCGGGGTAGGAAGTAAGTTGACTGAAAAGGAGTCAAATGTTTCTCTGAGGTGAGAGAAATATTCTGTGTATCAATGTGGTATTGGTTACATGGACATATATGTTAAATGTGTATACTTTATGTAAATTATACCTCAATACAGCTAATCAAAAATTAAGAAGCAGAATGTAGGATTAGATTGAGAGGGCATTTTTAAAATATAAAATTAAAATTTGAAAATAAGTATAGCAGTAGCCAGAGTGTCTCACTGCCTGAATTCTGCAGTAAAGCAGTACATGAAATGCTAACATTTTAATTTAGGAGCATCTGAAAGACTCTCCATCATTCAGATCCATAGATGGTAGTAGAATGGCTTTTGCAAGTCATATAATATTCAAGTGGCGTGAAAATTTCTAGAAGAAAACAACTGTGTAAGTCAGGAAAGTCCTTGTATAAAACCCAAATTCTATAAATGATTGGCATTTCCAACCAGGAAAGAAATAATGGCTTATTCCATCAATAGGCACAGACAACTGGCAAACCATTTATGAAAAATAGATCCCAACCTTACCCTATCTGAGAAAATACATTCAGAGGGATTACAGATTTCAATAAAGGAGCTAGAGAGAAATGGCCTAGAAAAGGCCATTGTAAGGCTGTCGGTGAAAACAAAAGGGAAGAGATTAAGAAGATAAAAGCATCTGAATGTCAAAAATTACCATAAACAGACATGATGACTAAGTGCAATGCGGTGTCCTGGATGGGGTCCTGGAACAAAAAAAGGACATTAGTGGAAAAACTGGTGAAACCTGAAGAAAGTCTGTAGTTTAGTTAATAACACTGTGGCAATACGAATTGCTTAGTTCAGACCAGCGATTCTCAAAATGCAAGTGATTTTGCTCCCCAGGGAACATTTAGCAATGTCCGGAGACATTTTTGTTCGTAAACCAGGGAGCGTTTGTAAACTAGCATCTCATGGGCAGAGGCCAGGGACGCTGCTAAACATCCTTCAGTACACGAGATAGCCCTCTGCAACCAAGCACCCTCCAGCCAAGATGGCAGCAATGCCAAGGCTGAGCAACTCTGGCTTAGATGAAAAGTCCTGTGATTATAAGGAGAAGCTGCATATGCAGCATACACAGGCACTCTTTGTACCGTCTTTGGAACTCTCCTGATAACCTAAAATTATTTCAAAGTCCAAAGTTTAAAAAGCAATGATAAACATTAAAATGTAAATACAAAAGGATATATTTAACATAAAGATTCAAAAGAAAAAAAGGCTGAAGAAAAAATGATCAAAGAAAACATAGAGGAAATTTACAGAAGAAGAAACACAGATGTGTAACAAACACATGAGAAAGTTTAACATCTCCGTAAAAAAAAATACAAATTAATATGTATGCTAAGTCACTTCAGTCATGTCCAACTCTGTGGCCCCATGGACTGTAGCCCCCCAGGCGCCTCTGTCCATGGGATTCTCCAGACAAGAATACTGGAGTGGGTGGGTTGCCATGCTCTGCTCCAGGGGATCTTCCCGACCCAGGGATCAAACCCACATTTCTTACGTCTCCTGCATTGGCAGGAAGGTTCTTTACCACTAGCGCCACCTGAGAAATTAATATATATATATATCATAAATATTATTTTTCACTTATCAAAATCACATGAAAGTTTTTGTAATGTTAATACCCAATGCCTGCAGATGTTCAAGGCAGCCACCTTTTAGGTATTGATAGTGTAGCTTGATACTACTGCTGCAGAGTATCATTTGGAAATCAATATTAAAAAGCCTTAGAATTGTGCCTTTCCTTTAAGAAATTCTAGGACTCTGACAAAGAAATCACATGAAATGCCCACAAAAATTTCTCTACAAGGACATTTATCAACACACTGTTATAAACAGGCAAAAATGAAAACAATCTATTTAACAGGAAGATTTTTCAAAAACTAGCTTAGGTAAATCCTTACAACAGAACCCTTGGCAGCTAAAAATGATTAATAGAGGAATATGTAGGACATGAAAGGCAACTTGACAGTCAATTGCTGAGAAAAAGCAACCTCTAAAATGATGTTTTGTTTTAACCTCTGTTAAGAAAAGGAAATTAAAAAAAAAAAGTCTGTTGCATAGATGAGATGATCTGACTAAAATATTAACAGTGATGTTTATTTGAGGGTAGTGGTGGTATGGTTGGTTTTTACTTTCCTCCTTTTGCTTATCTACATTTTAATTTTTACAATGGACATGCTTTTTTATGTTTTCTATAAGAGAGGGCAAAAACTTTACAAAAGCAATGGAGTTGAAATGTTCATCTTTTTCTAAGGAGCATTCTCATGTACGGTTTTAGACCTGGAGAGAAACCATGGTGTGACCAGCAGTGCCAACAGCCAAGATAGATCTTGTGGCTGAGAAAATCAGAACAGGCTTTGCCACAACCCATTCAGTTCAGTTCAGTCGCTCAGTCACGTCCGACGCTTTGCAACCCCATGAACTGCAGCACGCCAGGCCTCCCTGTCCATCACCAACTCCCGGAGTTCACTCAAACTCATGTCCATCAAGTCGGTGATTCCATCCAGCCATCTCATCCTCTGTCATCCCCTGTCATCCCCTTCTCCTCTTGCCCCCAGTCCCTCCCAGCATCAGGGTCTTTTCCAATGAGTCAACTCTTCGCATGAGGTGGCCAAAGGACTGGAGTTTCAGCTTTAGCAACAGTACTTCAATGAACACCCAGGACTGATCTCCGTTAGGATGGACTGGTTGGATCTCTGAAGTCCAAGGGACTCTCAAGAGTCTTCTCCAACACCGCAGTTCAAAAGCATCAATTCTTTGGTGCTCAGCTCTCTTCACAGTCCAACTCTCACATCTATACATGACCACTGGAAAAACCATAGCCTTGACTAGACGGACCTTTGTGGGCAAAGTAATGTCTCTGCTTTTCAATATGCCATCTAGGTTGGTCATAACTTTCCTTCCAAGAAGTAAGCGTCTTTTAATTTCATGGCTGCAGTTACCATCTGCAGTGATTTTGGAGCCCCCAAAAATAAAATCTGACAGTTTCCACTGTTTCCCCATCTATTTCCCATGAAGTGATGGGACTGGATGCCATGACCTTAGTTTTCTGAATGTTGAGCTGTAAGCCAACTTTTTCACTCTCCTCTTTCACTTTTATCAGAGGCTTTTGAGTTCCTCTTCACTTTCTGCCATAAGGGTGGTGTCATCTGCATATCTGAGGTTATTGATATTTCTCCCGGCAATCTTGATCCCAGCTTGTGCTTCCTCCAGCCCAGCATTTCTCATGATGTACTCTGCATAGAAGTTAAATAAGCAGGGTGACCATATACAGCCTTGACGTACTCCTTTTCCTATTTGGAACCAGTCTGTTGTTCCATGTCCAGTTCTAACTGTTGCTTCCTGACCTGCATATAGGTTTCTCAAGAGGCAGGTCAGGTGGTCTGGTATTCCCATCTCTTTCAGAATTTTCCACAGTTTATTGTGATCCACACAGTCAAAGGCTTTGGCATAGTCAAGAAAGCAGAAATAGATATTTTTCTGGAACTCTCTTGCTTTGTCGATGATCCAGCGGATGTTGGCAATTTGATCTCTGAGGTCTCACTCAGCTCTAGCTCCCAAATGCACAGCCCTGTGATGTTCAGTGTATTTTTTGGACCACTTCTCCCAAGCTCTGCTGCCCAGGCTCTGACGCTTCACTTTTCACAGCTCCTTTGCTGCCATTTCTGAACTGAGGCAGGTCCATTGGTACCCGCACATGTATTTATGCAGGTGCAGTTCAGGACGCTGCAGGACCTCAGAGTCATTTGTTCACTCTCTACACAGGCCGTCTGAACAAAACCACCTAAATATGGTCCATCGATACTCAAAACATGGACAAGCCTCTACCTTTCATCAGAGTCACTTATCATTGAACAGACCCCAAAGGTTTCCTACCACCTATTTCTTGCATTCCCCTGGTTGTTCCCAGGGTGATCTATATCTGGAATGCTTTTCCTTACAGAATGTTGTGACCACATCCTCTTTCCAGGACCATGTCTCAGTTGATTTCTTGCAGACAGCCCAGATGATAACGAAGCCTGGTGATGATAATGAAGTGTACTGAGTTCCCACTGTCCACCACACAGCCCAGCGCTCTTCATGTAAATGGCCTCATTGAGTTTGCAAGACCAGAAGCCAACTGAAAGAAACTCAGATGGGTCTCATTCCCAAATTCACGGGGCTTCTGCCAGGTGACCCTATCACTGTTTCTCAATCATGTAGAGAAGGTTGATCTGCAGATTTCTATTTCAAAGAGCAGACCATTATCTGTCAGTTGGCTGTGGGCCTTGGGGCTTCCCAGGTGGCCCTCATGGTAAAGAACCCGCCTGCCAATGCAGGAGACATAAGAGATGTGGTTTGACCCCTGGGTCAGGAAGATCCCCTGGAGGAGGGAATGGCAGCCCACTCCAGCACTCGTGCTTGGAGGATCCCATGGACCGAGGATCCTGGTGGGCTACAGTCCATAGCGTCACAGAGTTGGACACAACTCCAGTGAGTTAGCATGCACACATGGCCCTTGAATCCTTTTCTCTTAATCTATTTCAGGCAAACCTGAGCAAGTGGCCCATGAGAAAGAGCGTTTCCTAAGCAACATGGGGACACAATCCATTCATATAATTGAGGGGGTTACTCAGAAAGAAGGAAAAAAAAAACACACAAACCCTTTTTCTCCATAGAGACAGCTAGGGTGGCTGACATGAGCAAACTTTAGAGACCATATAGACTCTGGGGAACGTTCTGAACGTCAGATTATAGGGAAAATCTCACCAAGCCTTACCAAAGTAATAAATAGAAATAAACCCCTGCCCCAAAAAAACCTTCAAATATTTTTAATATTGTTCATGCATTTTCTATTTTTTTACATTTGACCATCTGAAGGATAATAGAGTTCTTCCTTGGACAAAATTTGATTATTCTTCTAAGTTCTTGGAGAGAGACAATATTTTGAGAATTTTTCCCCTCCATTTTAAAACAAAGCAGGAAGGCTTTCACTTTATGTTCACAACCTACCTCTGGACAGTGAATCTTACATGGCTCGCCACCCTTTCCTGGCCAGAGAGGTTTTGGATATGATCCCAGGGAGAGGTGGTTTGAAGAAGAAAAGGCAGCAAGCTTTTAAGTGACTCTGACATCAGCAAGGCTTTATTGGGTCATTAGAATGGCCTGTCTTCTGCCCAGCACCCAGGTCCTGAGCATGTGCGCTGGGCTCCATGGCTCATTGCTGGGTATGGAGGGCTCAGTGCCATTAACTTGGACTTGGATCCTGACCTCCAGGACAGTACTGTCTAGAAGAAGAAAAATGGCCCCCAAGACACAGAAAATATATGACATTAAAAGGCAACTGAATTCTTGGGATTTGAGTCCTGGGGAGACAGAACTGGGAAGGTGCCCTGAGGCTACATCACAGTCTGGTGAGCCATGAGGATCACCAAGCAGGGGGTCCCCAGTACCGATTGGCTACAGGGAGGCTGGACACAGAGCAGGCCTGGGGTTCTCCACCAAGGATGATTCTGTCATTTCTCCCCCAACCCAATTACATTCTGGAGACATCTGTGCTTGTCACCACTGAGAGGGGGGTCTATTGGCATCTTGGGGGTAAGGCTAGGGATGCTGCTAAACATCCTGCAGTGCGCAGACAGCCCCAACAACAGAGAAGTATCTGGCCTCAAATGTTGATGCTGCCAAGGAGGAGAGGCGGAAGGCAACACCGGGGGGGGGGGGGGGGGGGGGGGGGTACTGTGTCAGCTATGGTCAAGGTCACGGTGAGAAGCAGGAACCACGAAGCAAAATGTTCCCTCTTACTAGCGACCATGGAAACACCAGCCCAAATCTCAAAAGAGCAGCATTTTTCATTTGGAAATTTGGGATAATTTGCAAATTAATACCTAATCTTGGCCAAGCATGTACAGAAAGGCACTCACCTAGGCTTCTCTTGGCGTCTAAATTGGCATATGTGTCAAGTACCTTAAAAAGGCTGATACTGACTTAGACATTCCATTTCAAGGGTATTTTATTCGAAGGGAAATAACTCAGCACACAGAAAGCCTTATAAGTCCAGTGTTCACATCAGTATTACTCCAAAAAGTGAAAAACGAGTAACTACTTTAAGGACCTACAATGAAGAACTAGTTAAACTACGATATATCCATAAAGCACACCACTGCATAGTCAATGAAAGCTATCTCATAAAGTCCTGTTAGTATCAGGAAAAATTTATGATACAGCATTGAGTGGCAGAGACCCAGAGGGAAATTACATATGCAGCAGGATCTCAGCCATTTGTGAGCAAAAAACAGACATGCATAGAAAGAGAATGGAAGACAAGACAGCAAAATGTGAAACGTGACTACTTAAGGGTACTGAGCTTTTTATTTCACTCTTTGTTATTCATAGTTGCCTATAATGTATTATAGTCAGGAAAATAAATCTCCTGGTGCACAGAAATTTCATGAAGATAATAAAGGTTTGAGTGAGGAGAGTGGCCGTGGCCATGGAGAAAAAGGGATGGGCATCAGAGATTTTCCACTTTCCACTTTTCTTTAATGTGGAAGCAAGGAAGAGGGAGGAAGCAAAGCTGACACTAACTCGTAAGCCTGGGAGCCAGGAGGTGAGGGGACCCTTACCAAGAGCAGGAGGAAATCTGAGCAGAAAAGTGGCCACAGTGGTCTGGGACATGCCATCAGAAGGCCATGGAACACAGCTAGAGGCGTGAGCACTCCCACCCAGGTAGCTGTGCATTCCTGGAAAATGCAGGTAATTGGTGTACCTTTCCTACAAACTTTTAGGGAGAAGCAACTAGATTAAACCCATGAAGTATCTGGAACAGCGCAAGACACACAGCAAGACAACAGAAATAAGAGAGGGGCCTTGGTGATTGTCGTACTAGTGTGGAGTTGAAACGGCGGCTCTTGCCAGACCTTTAAACCTCAGCATGCTCAGATCCCTGTTGCCTCCTGTCCTTCTCTTTTCCTAGATGCTCTCAAACACTGCTGTGGCATAAAACATCAACTCTGGGGAGAACATCCCCCAAACCATAACTCTATCCTGGAACATTGTTTTTGGCTCTGGATTCATGGGTCCAACTTTCAGCTTGCAGTTTCCCCTGCATGTCCCACTGACACTTCAGACATAACCTGCCCTCATGGTACCTGGGATCTTCTACACCTCTCCTCACATTCTCCCCTCTGGATAATAAGCTTCTCCCCTGTTACTCAACATATATGAAGAACTCTTAAAATTTAACTGTCAGAAAGCAAACAACTCAAATAAAAAAACAGTCCGAAACTTTTTATAGACACATCACCAAAGAAGACACACAGATGGAAAATAAGCATATGAAGAGATGCTCATCATATATTACCAGGGAATTGCAAATTACAACAACAGGAAGATACACTACGCAACTGTTAGAACAGTCACGGTCCAGAACACTGACGCCACCAAATGCTGGCAAGGATACAGAGTTACCAGAACTCTCCTTCATTACTGGCGAGGATTCAAAATGGTGCAGCCGCTTTGGAAGATAGCTTGGCAGGTTCTTACAAAACCAGACATACTCTTACCATATGATCCGGCAATCATATTTCTTGGTATTTCCCAAAGGAGTTGAAAACTTATGTCTACACAAAAAACTACGCATGGATGTTTATAGCAGCTTCATTCATAACTGCCAAAAACTTGGAAGCAATCAAGATGTCCTTGTTTAGGTCAATAGATTAATAAAATGTGGTCCATCCAGACAATGGAATATTATTCATATTTCAAATGAAATGAGCTTTCACACAATGGAAAGACATGGAGGGGTTTTAAATGCCTATTAGTAAGTGAAAGGAGCCAATTTGAAAAGGATGTATATAGTATGATTCCAAGTATATGACATTTTGGAAAGGGCAAAATTATGGAGTCAGTAAAAGGATCAGTGGTTGCCAGAGTTTGGGTGGGGAAGGATGAATACAGGGAACACAGAGGATTCTGGGGGGGCAGTGAGACTATTCTATATGACCCATGTCATTATACATTTTTTTCCAAACTCATCGGAGGTCCACACCAGGAGTGAACCCTAATAAAAGCTATGGACTTTGGGTGGTGATGATGCCACCCAATGTAGGTTCATCAGTTGCAGCAAATACATCACTTTGCTGGTGGATGCTGAGAGCAGGGGAGGCTGTGAATGGTGGAGGGGGGGGGGTTATCTCTGTACCTTCCCCTCAATTTGGCTGTGAACCCAGAACTGCTCGAAAACACAAAGTCTTTTTTAAAAGCCCCCAAATATCCCAGAGCTCAAGCCAGCAAGTCAGATGTCATCCTTGCCACTCCCATCCCCCTTCTGACCTCATCAATACTCAAGACTTGTGAATTCCACCATCAGACTCTTTCCCCAGCCTCCAGCCTCCCATACGACTCTTGTCTACTCCACGGCAATGACCTTACCTCCTTTATCCTTCACCTTCCAAAAAGTAAAGGTGATTGTCTTAAAGCATGCACCATATCACTACATCTCACTGCTGTTAGGATAAAATTGTCAATCCTTATTCCGGTCTCAAAGCCCCGACCCGAACCATTTCATGAGCTTCCTTCTTCAGCCTGAGCTTCAGCCTCGTGGTCCTGCTTGCTATGCGGCAGACACACTGGCCTTCTCAGCATCTCAAAGATGCCAAGCTCATCTCTGCCTAGAAACATCCTCTCATGCCGCTCCCTCATGTATGTGCTTCTCAAGAATCACATACAGGGACTTCCCTGGTAGTCCAAGGGTTAAGACTTTGCCTTCCAATGCAAGGGGTGAGGGTTTGATCCCTGGTCAGGGAGACAAGGTCCCACATACCGGAAAACCAAAACTTGAAACAAGCAATATTGGAACAAATTCAATAAAGTCTTTAAAAATGATCCACATCATAAATCTTTATAAAAAAAAGAACCACAGACACACACTCCTGCATATAAAATAGGTGACCACCAAGGACCTCCTGTAGAGCACAGGGAACTCTACTCAATACTCTGTAATAAATAATATGGGAAGGCCATCTGAAAAGGGAAGAATGAATGTGTACATATAACCGAATCACTTTGCCATACACCTGAAGCTAACACGACACTGCAAATCAACGATTCTCCAATAAAATTGTGAAAATAAAAAAGTCCCTTCCTCAGAAAGATCGTCTTGGTAAGTCCCCTCTTCTAAACGAAACCTTCCTTGCTACTCTGTCACGGTCCTCTCCTCACCGACCACAGTCTATGATGGCATACATATTTAGGGTATCCTTGGATGTCTGTGTCCCCACCAGAGTGTAACCTGCGTGGTGAGCTGACCATGTCTGGATTTCCTGTCCACTCTGTGGAATGGAAGGCTTGCCCACAGCCCCCACGGAGTGAGGAAAGGTTGTCTAGACAGGGGTCTGGTCTGGCACCGCCAGGAGGTGCCAGGGCTGGACACACATCCCAGCTACTTATTGAGAACAGGGGGGTGGCATGCAAGTACCTGACTTTGCTGCTGATATGTAAAAAGACAGGAGAGCCGCGTACCAAGGATGAGCCTCAGCGGGGACCTACCTCTGGGGAGGGGGAGGAAAGAACCAGAGGAAGCCAGACAGGGATGGGTGAGAGAGGCAGAGGAGACCCCAGAGTAAGCAAGGTCACCAGGAGAGAGCTTTGCTCTTTGACCCCGAGTATCTCTCCAACCTGACAACCAGACATATCTGAACAGCTACTGTGACAGAAAACCAGAGCCAGGAGAATGCATAAGTTCACGTCCTAGGAGAGGAGAGCTCAAGAGAGAGCTGGTCTGTGCCTCTCGTTTCACAGATAAAGACACGGAGACCAAGTGGGGAGGAGACCTGCCCACAGTCACCCAGAGCACGCCCTTGAGAGGGGCTGGCACACCTTTTCTGTAAAGACACAGTGGTAAATACCGCAAGCTTTGTGGGTCAGTCTCTGTCCCAGCTATCCAACACCACGGGGCAGTGCAACGCAGCCGCAGAACAGAGTGTGGAGGGGCAGCCATGGCTGTGTCCCAGTGGCTCTGGAGAAGATCCCCCTGTACAGCAAGGGGACCAAACCAGTCCCTCCTAAAGGAAATCAGCCCTGAATCCTTGTTGGAAGGGCTGATGCTGAAGCTCCAATACTTTGGCCACCAGATGTGAAGAGCTGACTCTTTGGAAAAGACTCTGATCCTGAGAAAGGTTGAAGGCAAAAGGAGAAGGGAGGGGTGGCAGAGGATGAGATGGTTAGACAGCATCACGGACTCAAAGGACATGAATCTGACCAAAGTCCGGGAGATAGGGAAGGACAGAGAAGGCTGGCGTGCTGCAGTCCTTGGCGTGCAAAGAGTTGGACGTGACTCAGCGAATGAGCAACAGAGTTCCAGTGAAGCTTGACTCACGAGGACTGGCCGAGGGCTGGTTCAGGCCCCAGGCTGAGGCTGACTCGTCCTGCTCTCCGCTGTTGCTACACACCAGGGGGCCCGTTTCATTGCCCGTTTGTCAGCGGATTCTAAGGCTCCCTAGCTGCTCTTGCTATGAATGATAACACAAAATGCAAAATCTCATCCTTCTCAAGTCTCCTCTTAACTGCTTCCCAGCAATCAGGCACCGTCGTAAGATCGCACACCCGGTCCTTGGCCATGCCCCCATGGCATGAGGGCATGCAGTCCCTGTGTGAGTGCTGGCCAGGTGCTGAGCAGTGGGGAGCAAGGCTCGCCCTCTGATTGAGAAGCTCTGAGAGGCGAGGAGCCTCAGGACTCTGCAGAGGGTTAGATGCATCCTGCAGGCACTTCCGGCCACTGAGGGCACTGCCCTCCCATCCCGTCCTTGGCAAAACAGCCCCTGAATCTGACCGCCTCTCAGCACCCCTGCCACCCTGTGCCCAAGTCACTGACCTCAGCCCACTGTTCAGTATAGGTTTGTTGAGTGAATGTCAGTAGTAGGACCAGTTAGGAAGAGTGAGAGCTTTCCCAAATGGACACCTCACCCCAAGAAAACATTCCAAGAAAGGTTTTGGAAAAATCAGCATCAGTGAAGTGAGAAATAGGGCTTTCCTAAGCAAAGGGAACAGCAGGGAGAAGGCAGAGAGGGCAAAATGAGAAGCAAGTGCCTCTGGGGAGTGGGGCAGTGAAGAGTGGATCTGCTAGAGTAACCCAAAGGGCTTAGGTTTTTTGGAAATCCTATAAAAAAACAACCAAAAAAAAAAAAAAAAGAAAACAACAAAGAAACAAAGAAAAACCCAAACAAAAATGGTCCAGGGTGGGAAAGAAGGATTTCTTCAAACAGGTGCTAAGATCCATACCCCCACTCCCCCACCCTCACTGCCCCAGGTCCAGTCCTGAAAGACCCTCGACTTGTTCTAGAGAATTATGAGGCCACAGAGAGGAGAGAATGATTCAACTTCAGACAGGCCAGCTGGGATGCACTCAGATCCTCTCCTCTGGGATGAAGGATGTAGTCCCCCCTGCTGCTGGGGTCCTGCAAGAAGACAGTTCTCATAAGTTCAGCATAACTACGGCAAACTTAGGCTCGCCAAAGGTCACATCCCCTTCCCAGGACTGATACCCTGTCCCCTTGCCCCCAGAGTAACTGAAACGCCACCCCAAGTTCAGAGCCCTCTGAGGCTTTCATTCTGACTGTATCACAGAACATTCATATTCTAAGCCCGTCAACACCCCCATCCATGAGTGCCACTCCAAGAGCATCTAGCAATAAATGCCCAGTCATGACCATCTCAGAGAGAGCTGGATTTCCACAGACTCCAACATGGAATAATGGCCAACAGGGCAAACTTTGTCTTGGAGAATAGGCAATAAGGAGCAGGCAGTATAGCTGGCAAGTCACATCTGGCCCACTGCTAGCTCTTGTCAATAAAGTTTTATTGGAACAGAGCCATGCTTATTTATTTACACGTTGTCTGCGGCTGCTTTCATCCTACGATAGCAGAGCTGAGTAGTTGCTCTGGAGACCACATGACCCGCAAAGCCTATACTTAATTGCTACCTGGCCCTTTCCAAAAAGAAAAAAAATGCTTGCCAACCCCAGGTCTAGATCATTTAAGAAAAAAGTAAAACAAGGGTTCTTCCTCAAATGCCTTCTGGCATTTCTAACAAGAAGTCTTCATGGGCTTGAGAGCTGAGTGTGATGCAGGCTTCTCTGGTAGACCTGGCGTGTACACACACGGTGTCATGTAGCCTCCCCTTGAATGGTGGAAGTGGTTTCTTCATGAAATAAACCTCACTGCTACAAATGCATTAGATCACCGCGTCAGAACACCAATAAACACAGCTCTCCTTCCATGACCTGGATGGGGTTCCTCCCTCTCCAGTCACTCCCAGCTTTGTCCACTAGTGACTGCAGGTCACAGAAGGGATGCTGTGTTTCTTAGTCTTCTGACTAAATGCAAACTGAGGACTTCTCAGACCAACGCCACCATAGCCATTCTAGGACGGCGCATCTACCTAGAACATCGGTATCCACCTAGAACACGCCAACATGTTGGCAGACGGTGTCCATTCAACAGGGTCTTCTCCACAAGCATTAAAATAGAACCAGGTGGTTCTGGCTCATCTACTTGGGTGTCTCGAGAATAGCAGAAAGCTTCAGATCTAGACCACAGATGGGAAATGAAACTGGCAATAAGTAACGTATGGAACTCAATACTGGCTTAGGCATGCAACATCTGGTGAGGAGAGAAACATCCAGGTCAACCTGGAAGTCCCACAGAATACCAGGAGAACAGATCTCAGTCTAGGAAGGATGTCTGAGCCAGTAAGTTTTAATTGTGTCAATGGCATGGCTTGTTATATTTAGCTAGAAATTAACTGTGCTGCTTATTCCTAACAGATTCTACCAGGGTAACTGGGCACCAAATGCTGGTCTTATTTATACACCCAGGAGCAGTGTTTGAGCATCACCTTGGACACTGGTAATGGACATGGGGCCACCATTGAGAGAGTCCCCACCTTCGTAACTTGATCTATTCTGTGCTCTCACTGAGGATGGCACAGCCGGAGCCAAACACACAGGACAGAGCTCAGCTCTGGCACCTCCTGGCCAGGTGGGCTCGGACAAGTTATTTAACCTTCAAGCCTTGTCTGTCTTTTCTGCAAAATAGGAATGATGATATTCTCTTTATAGAAGGATTTGAATAGTTCAAAGTAATGAATACAGTGCACGTAGCCCAGGGCTTAGCCTCTAGGATTTCCACAGTGTGTGTTGTAGGTATTGATAGGATGGTGATGATGGGGTTGGTGATGATGGTGAAATTCTTCCCTACCAGTAGATGCCGGGATTTGTTGAATGCCCACCTACCAGGTGCCAGCAGGATGCTTCTAACAGTGGAGAAGTAACAGACTTACAGGACCTGAGGAAATGAACAAAGAGGGAACCCGTTCCCAAGCCCTCAGCCTCTGAAAAGAGAACAAGTGCCCCCTGGGTCTATTAAAAATGCGTGTCCTGGCAGACACAGCCAACCTGCATTGCACAAAGCGCTTGATAGCATCTCATTTTCTCTAATCTTAGTAATCTTTCTGGGTGTGTGTCCTGGAGGCTCTTTCAAGAATACAGTTTATAGGACTGTCTGTCTGATGCCCTAATAACTAGAGCTGAAATTGCTTTGCGTCCATTTGTGCAGAATCTCCAGGGCTGCACCTACCTTGCAGCAGAATGCTAGTCGGCTTAGTGAGTATGCTGCTTATTTGATATTTTGGAATCTTTCCGATACAAAGAATCAGATTCCTCTGATGAACCACAGGTGAACCATACTTCACCTATGAAGTACGAAGCCCGCTAATAGCATGTGTAGCCACAGGAGGCTGTCAAGAACGCCGCAGAGAAGATTCCAGTTTCAAGTGAAAAAAACACAAACAGTTTCCTCGCGTTTTAATGAGCATCACCACTGCTGGCAAGTACTCGCATTAAGGTTAAAAAGCTTTGTCAAGACTGAAGGTCAGAGAGCTCACCCTTGCAGACTTGTGTTGACTGCGCTAGGACAGACTGTGGTGGTTAGAGTCCGTGATGAGCTGTGCTTATGCATTTCAGGCAAGAATCCTATCTCATGGACAGGACGTGCTTTCTTGTCACTGGGAAGAAATGCATCCCATTGCAAATGAGTTTCTGAGGGGGAGAGCACAGCATTACAGGGATACGTACGTGTGTGTGTGCATTTATATTTATACACATGAATACAGGTGTCCCAGTAAGCCCAGGGTTTTATAACTTTGAACTTCATGATTGAGGGCCCAGAGTCACATGGAACCTCTTTCCCTTACAGATTTCATCTCAAAAAGATCAGAATTTGTTAAAGCTTAAGGGAAGCTTCAAGAATACCAAATCCAACCCCTTCTGTAGTTACCCAGATGAGGAAACAGGCTCAGAGAGTTAGTGTGGCTTCTCCATGTTCCATGTGCTGCAAAATAATAGATGAGCAACTCTAAGAAAGTGATCTGGCCTCCATGAGCTTCTCCTTCCTCAAATGGTAGAGCAGGGCCAGGCGGTTTAGAGCCTTTCAAATGCTCCACACCTGCCTCATTGGGATTAGAGCTCTTCTGAGGGAGGTCAGCTCAGGGGAGGTAAAAATTAACTCATACTTTTTGCTTAAGAAAGCCAGTTACAGGAGCAGTGATCTCACAAAGTCACAAGCAAAAACCTTCTCTGCACCAAAGTCAAGATTAGGATGGGGGGATTTTCTTTGTTCCTGCTCCTCTGAGATAAATGTTTGAGTCCTGGCTCTAGTGATTTTTAAGACTCTTTTGTTGAAAGTGCTGTAAATCTAAATTATGATTTCATACCATGAGACACTGCACAGAGACTGGGGTATGCTTCAACAGGGAAGCGTGCAATGGTACAGGCCATATATTTCCAGAATCTTCATCAACAGGGAAGAAGAAATGGCTGGCTTGAGAAATGTCTTTTAAAAACCAAAGTGAGGCCCAGCTTTGCAACACTGATGGCTGCTTACATTTTCCTAGTTGCAATAAGTCTGCCAGGCTCCAAGGCATTCAACAGTCTCATCAGTTCTGAAAGCCATGTCAAATTGCTTTAAATTCTCTGAGCATTCAATATATATACACTTGTTAAAATTAATTACATCATTTAACATTTCTACACACATTATAGCTTTAAAATGTTTTACAGTCATTTTTATTAATTAATAAAGCTTTTAATGGGTAAAAATTGTACCATAAAATTATTATGCATATGCTGCATGTGCATTTTACTCAATTTTACTACTATTATCTTTAAATATTTTCCCCAAGTGGTAAGTCACTAATTCATAAACCAGAGTTCCTCACAGAAGTATACACAGGGAAGGAAAGAAATTTGACCTCTGATTAAGGCCCCCTCCACTTCCAACTCCAATCTCCCTAGAAAGGTGACGGGTACCCAAAACAGCTGACCCTGGGAACTCTGCCTGGCCCTGGGCAATGGCAGAGAGGCAAACATCCAGGCCAGTTTGCCCCCAGAAAATGTAACCAAGGGGACAGAAAACTGCTGCGTTTGCTGTTTGGTATGGAGAGTCCCCATTTTGCCTCTTTTTGAAAACACCCATAATTGCTGTCCACACATACAGACACTCACACTCTCACATATATACTCCACGATGGAGCCCTGTGGCCCAGGCTTCTAAGGCCAAACCATCAACATCAATGACCCAATTGAAAAGTAAACAGCATAGAAGCCTGGACACTTGCAGACATGCAGATGTTCAGAGCAGAGGGACAAGACATCCGGGAGAGATGGCCCTTGGTTCTTCTCATCCTACCCCGGAACAACAGGGGCCTAAATGAACTTCACTTGGGGCGAGTTTCCTACTCATTACGTATGGTCTGGAGCTACTGATGGCAACAAGTTTATGGGAAGACCTTTCATAATTTACAGAAGCATCATCTAAGAACATCTATCCAATCAGACATCGATATGGAGCTACGGTCAGCTCTGAGTGGGACAGATGAAGCCACTACTGAGAACTGCTTCTTGGAGTAACTGACCTAGAAGAAACTCACTAAGCACCTTGGCAATTACACCAATTACCTGAAGCGGGGAGGGGTCTGCCCTTGGTGGCAGGGAGGATGGGAGCGTCACTCACCTGCCGTGTAACTCCAGCCTGGGATGTGAATGGACAGTTGGTTGGCCTGATTGTGACCACGGGTGGGACAACGAGTCGCCTGGTCCTCCTTCCGTTTTCTCATAGTGATCTGGTTAGTTCCCGCCTCTGCATTTTCCGAAGGAGGAAAGCCTCTCCAAGGACACCTGCCAGCCTCCAAGTTCCTGAAACCCATCTGCCCCAACGATGGGTTTTCCTTCAAGAAACTTCCTTGCAAACCCAGGTTCCAGCGTGGGCCAAGGAGGTCCTGGTCTCCCTCCTGGAGCTCGGGCTTCAGGGCTCCACTTCCAGGCTCTCGGTTCTCTGTGTCATCTACTCCATCTGGTGTCAGCCTGTGTGAACTGCAGCTCAGGTTGAGGGACAGGACGGATCTGTGCATCTTAGGGCCAGCAAGCTGAGGTGGCTCCACAGGGACCGAGAGGGACCTGTCCAGATAGTAGATGGGATTGGGACACGACTGGGACACCCTGAGATGGACACACGAGCTGAACACCAGTGGGCTCTTTCCTGCCCGTGACCGCGAGGTGCCTGGAGAAAACTGATCCTCCCTGTGGTCCACGTTGGTGATCCAGTACCCATGTCCCTCACATAGCTGTGCATGGGCCTCGGGGACCTTCAACCCCATCACACAGCTGTTTCTGGAGAACTCTGTACAGGTGAAAGGTCCATGGTGCTGAGTTGGATCGGCACCGTCAGCCAGAGCAGAGGGGTCCCCAAGCAGAGCATCCCGGGCCCTGCACTTGACGCAGAGTGGGTCCCCAACAGCCTCCCACACCAGGGTGCTAGCAGGGGGACCCACACGCCTGGCCGTGATGGTGATGGATGCAAAGCCCTTCTGGGAACCACTGCACGGCTTCTCCTCCTTGGGCGGTGGCTTGGTCTTGAGTCCTGGCTCCCCCACCGGGGTCTGAACTCCCAGTCCTCCAGGAAGGAACTCGAAGGCCCTGTTAATGGTGACTCTGCTGCGATTAGCCAGAGACGGCTTCATGGGATATGCACACGGCACAGGCAGCGCGGCCCCATTTTCTTTTGATTTATTCTCATCAATCAGCTGTGAAATGACTATGGATGAAATCATTTTTGTATTCTGAGATGCCAGAGTCCCCTGCAAATGGAAAAAGATGGCAATTATTCAAGCAGCTTGTTGTAATGCAGGCAGATAACTCTTCCAAGGGCCAAGAGGATGCTGGAGAGTGTCCTTCCTAACACTCAAGTGTTTCTCACCCAAGGCCATTCATCACACACCTGACACCCACCACCTCTGAGCATCCGAAGGGCAGGAAACCCGTGTCTGCTTGTGAAATGATTAGACATTCTGGAAAAATATCTCTGACTGGGGAGTTGGTTTTGCCCTGCTGGTGTCTATACTGAGTTAATTTAATGGTGTTTGTGTTGATGGGGATAATCAGACTTCAGCAATCACCTTCACCAGGCCCAGGAGCACCTGGATACAGGCTCACAGCTTCACAGAAGAGGGAAGAGGCCTTCTGGAGGACGGCTGGGACTTGGGAGCACAGGTGTGCGTGGGGGATGAGTCCAGGCTCCTCCATGGGATCAGCACACACGATTCCAAACAGCACCCCCACTCCTGACCTCAGCCCCCAACTTCCCAACAGAGTCCCCCATCTCTGCTGGTCTAGACTGGAACTCAGTCACTCGCCCAGGCTCGGCATCACAGGATCAAAGTCCAGAAACCAAAATTAACGGAAATCAAACGCCCAGGCTTGACAACTGCCCAGACTAACACAGTAACGACAGCACATAACAGAATGGGATGGGGGTGGGGGGTTGGGCCAAAATAGATGCAGTTTTATGGCGTTTCAGCGCCCAGGTATTTGAACATGAGTTCTTGTCCAGGATAACGATCAAGGGGCTGCATGCTTCCTAATCAGCAGATCCTATATCCTGACAGTCAATCACCAGTGTGTCCAAGCGCCGTGCTGTGATCTTTAATAAAGCATCTACCCAGGTGGAGACCAGGAAGAAGACTGCCCTCATTTTGAATTTATCACACGTGTGCCTGAAGTACTGCAGAAAACCACACGGAAGACTGCGCGTCCAGCACCAGGGGATGCTCTCGGGGTTCTGAGCCTCTGTGTTGACTTATTGAGGCACTTTAGATGAACCCTTGCATACACTGCAAGGCACCCAAAATAACCCAGGGACCTGCTCACCCCACGCTGGCTGCGGGAGCTTCACCTCGGGGGCCTGAAGGCGTAACTGTGCTCAGCACTGACCGCAGCAGCTCGTTAACGCCAAGGAACCCAAGGATCACCTGGGATGTTACACCTGCAGGGTTCCCAGGCTCCAAATCTGCGGGTCTGTGGGTGGAGCACAGGCATCTGCATTTTAGCCAACGTTCCTGGCAGCCTGATGCAGGTGACCCAGGGAGCTCATGGAAAACCGCGGACTGAGCCGTGGGGTGGCTGGTCTTTCCAAACAGGGGAGGGCCTATGTTTGATGAGAGCAGATCATACTCTTCTCCTAAGATGGGATAAGAAAGTGCAGTGGCTTTTTCTTTTCTTTAGGGCAGGATTCACATTCATTCACTTAGCTACTGGAATGCTCTCCTCCAGCTGGACTTTTGATTGGAGGACTGTGCATGAGGTCTTAGCACCCAAGACTCCTTGCATCCTTGCTATTAGACATGGGAAGAGGGACAGTTTGTCTTTCTCGGTTTTTCCTTTGTTTTCTTATTTTCATGGCAATCTCCATTAGCTCATGGGTGTTAACATTTGAAAGATACATGTTAACACTGTAAATCAACTACACTCCAATATAAAATAAAAATGAAAAGTAAAGATATGTGGCAAGTTGCAAATTCAAAAGATGACAAGAGTTAGGTGAATAAGAAGAAATGGAGAGGAGCGTGATCTTGAAAATCACCCTTTAAAAAATCAAAACGCCAGACTTCCCTGTCGAACCAGTGGTCAAGACTTCATTCTTCCATTAAAGAGGGTCGGGGTTTGATCTCTGGTTGAGGAGCAAAGATCCCATATGCCATGTGGCGAGGCCAAGAAAATATAAAAGAACAAAACAAAGTAAAGCCTTCCAAAAGAAAAATAAATATCCATGGCGGAAACAGGGCGGCTCCGGGTAGTCCAGTGGTTAAGCCTCCACAAGCCAACTGCAGGGGGCACAGGACTGACCCCTGGTCAGAGAACTAGGATCTCAAATGCTGCGCAGCACAGCCAATGATAAGAAACATCATGGCTACCTTTCTCCAGATGGCCAGTGCGAGCCAGCCTCTGCTTGAACCTCTTCTCTAAAGCAGGGGCTCCTCTTCAGTGGTTTTCAGTCCAGGATACACAGAATCACCTGGGTGCTTATAAAACCCCCAATGCTCAGGCCTCCTCTCCAACGATTTAGAATCCTTGGGGTTGGGGCCCAGGCATTGGTGCTTTTTTGTTTATTTTAAATTAATTTATTTATTACAATTGGAGGCTAATTATTTTACAATATTTTTTGCTATACATTGACATGAATCAGCCACAGGTGTACATGTGTCCCTCCCCAGTCTTGAACCTCTCTAAAGCTTCCAGTTGATTGCAGGGCCGGCAACGCAGAGAGCCACTGGGATGCTCGAGACCCCTCTCTCCCATCCCCTGACCCTGCACGCAGCACGTCCCAGGGCTGTCGTTAACTCACAAGAAAACCGAAGTTCACCTGATATACACCGCAGGTCACTTGACTTGAATATCATTGCTCCCATTTTAGTAAAATCTCGTTCTGATAATAATTGCTCCCATGCAATCTACAAAGTGCTTAATCACCCCCAGGAGGAATTCCTTTGACACTGGTCTTCCAAGAGCAAAACAAATATCCATGTTGGAAACGGGGCAGCACTGGTCTTGGAGTGCAAGTCTCCCCAAGTTTGGGCCAGTGAGCACCTGCAGAGAGAACACCTGGGATTTAAATCTGGGTCTTATGCAGATTTCTGAACCCCTCCCTCCAGAGACCTAAGGTGAGTCAGGATCTCAGGGGATAATGCTCAGAAGTTGTATTTTTAAGCATCTGCCAGGTGAGTCTTCTGCACAGTAAGATAGAGAGGATGCTGGGCCAGGGGCTTCCAGACTGGCCACAGGACCGTGGAGGCAGCCTTGGTTTCCACAGCTATAGAGCCAGGGGACAAACAGGGTAATTGTCGTGGAGAAGCCAGGCTGCCTCGTACTGTGGCCCCCAGCATTAAAGGGGACTCCATCCTTTAGGCTCAAGATCACATGAGAGTCTTGGCCTTGATATAAACAAGGGGTGTCAGAAATGAGGGGTGTGTTTCTAGGAGTGGGTGAAGGCCATCTCACCTGGAACAAGGGCAGACCAGAAAACGATTCTCGTTGCATCAAGCCGGCTGCTCGCCTGAGCTGAGTCAGAGAGCCCACACTAGACGGTTACCTCAGGGCTGTGGGTTTACAGAAGGAGGTCCTAGAGGCCCAGAGGATGGGCCAGAGAGTCAACCACCGTTTCATTACTTTGGGGCTGCAAGTGCTACTGTGACTTTATCCCATTAGATGCAAACAGATGAGGGAAGTCTCACATGAATGATGTGAATCTGAACTTATTTCTGAAGCTCCATCATCAATCCAGAAGTCAGAGTGACCCTGTTCCAGGGAGGTCAATGCTGACGGAAGCCCAGTGTCAAAGGAAAATCCATTTGCCTTCACTACCTCATACGGGAGTTGTGGAGATCAAAACCAAGGATGGGCGTGGGAGTACCTCCCAAGACATGAACGTTCTATGTAACTCCAGGGTATAACTTGTCTTGTGAGTTAGCAGAAATTAGTGGATATCTGACGTAAGCAAACCTATGGAGGCATGAGGGGGTATTTATATCGAAACTGTGCATATTTTACTGGAATTTATAATGAATGCATTTGAGGTTGACTTGCATCAATGGAAACAACCCATTACATACCTAATACATTGAAATTTTGTTAATATGACTGTAGAATAAATGTAATTATTTTAAATGCAAATTCTGTTATTCATAACATAGAGTCGTAGTCAAACCATTTACAGTAAATCCCCTACATATGAACTTTCAAGTTGCAAGCTTGCAAAGATGTAAACATGTTTCCAGCCCCTGTATGCCAGCTGTTATACTATACTGCTGTATTTTTCAAGATGCTGTAAGATTAAAAATGTTTTTTTTTCCATTTGTTTTTATGTATACACTACTTGTGTGAAAAAATATTATAAACATATTACAGTACAGTACTAGACAGATTATGTTAGTTGGGTACCGAGGTTAACTTTGATGGACTTCCAAACAGACTGGACTTATGAACATGCCCTTAGAATGGAACTTTTTCGTAGGCAGGGAACTTACTGTATTTATTTGCTCATCCACTATTTGCTGAGCACCTACTATGTGCCAGGCTCTGTGATGGGTGCAGAGGGAACTTCCTAGCTTCATGGAATTAACAGACTGGAGGTCACATCAAGCAGGTCATCAAACTGCCAGGCCAGGGATTATTAGATTAAAGTCTACTGAATTTCTTTCAGGTGTTTAGACTCAGTTTTGACAAAAGCCCCAACCAATAAACAGAGAAATTAAAAAGGAAACATTGTATTCTTTGCCCTTCAATCTACATCACGATTTTATGGGCAGTTTTATTTATGAAATCCTATTTTCTCACTGAGACCTAGTAAATAACTAAAGATGAGATCTAAGCTCCTAAAAATCAGCCTCAGTTTCCTAGGGCTGCTTTAACAAAGTACCACAATCTGTGTGGCTTACACAACAGAAATTTTATTTTCTCACAGTTCTAGAGGGCTTCTTAGGTGGCACCAATGGTAAAGAACCTGCCTGCCGATGCAGGAGACTTGAGAGATGCAGGTTTGATCCCTGGGTCAGGAAGATCCCCTAGAGGAGGGCATGGCAACCCACTCCAGTGGGTACGATTCTTGCCTGGAGAATCCCATGGACAGAGAAGCCTGGTGGGCTACAGTTGGACACAACTGAAGTGACAAAGAGTTGGACACAACTGAAGTGACCTAGCAGCAGCAGCTGGAACCTAGAAGTTCAAGATCAAGGTGCCAGCAGCTCTGAGCCTTCTCCGGGTATCTTCAGAGTTCCTTCCCTCTGCGTGTGTCTATGTCCTAAACTCTTCCTACAAAGACACCAGTCATATTAAATGATGGCCCATCCTCACTGAGCCTGAATCGTCTCCTTAAGACCCTGCTCTAAACACACACTCTGAGGTTCTAGGACTGAGGACTTCCGCATATAAATTTGTTGGGGGCGGGGGTGCGGGGCACAATTGAGTCCATAACAGACTCCACTATATCACATCACGTCCTGCTCTCTTCTGGGCTGGGAAACCAAGAAAGAGAGGAGACAGACGGGCCGCTTGGTATGCCTATCCAGCTAGCGCTTTTCAAACAGGACAAACTTCCTTTAAAAGTAATCACATCTTTTACATCAAATATCTTCCCCAATTAAGCTGTTTCAAGGTGTCACTCCATCTGTCCTTGGTTAACTGAACATGGCTTTGAAACAAGATGTCTTTTATCTAATATAAAATTAACTGATGTAAGAGTTGATTGGAGAGGAAGAAAATAATCTCGTGTGTAAAGTGGAACATTCAAGGTCAGAGAGAGGTCAAATGAGTTGGGTTTTACGTCAGGCTTTTGGTAGTAAATCATCCCTTTCCTGATCATCCCACACAACACTCTCTCGTTCATAAATGCTGTTTAAGATATCGATTTCTTTTAAATGTTTCAAACATGATTCTATAGTGCTGATAATGACTTTCATAGCTTTATGCATTTTATTGATTGTTTTTAACTTTATATTTATGCCTTAAGGCATATTACTAAGAAGGGCTCCGTTTCATAAATTGAAGGATGAGAGAAATAAACAGCAGGTGAGCAGGAAGATCAGATCCTGAACCACGGGAGTAAGTAAGGGTGCTTCTATTCCTGGAGCAATTTATTTTCTCCAAATGAATGTGGATCAGCATCAAATCTAATGTATGGCTTTGAAGTCTGTATTATTCTCCATGAGACAGTCCTTTCCTTTTCCATAGCTGCTCTGCAAACCACAACTCTATTTGCCAGTGGAGCCTCTGTTGCCACCTCCCGACACACTCTGAAGTTACCTTTGCATCAGCTGCAAGCGGCTCACTCCCGCTCGGGGGATCTAAAATCATCTTCTCTAGGTCATCTGCCAACCCAGCGGCATCTCATCCTAAGTGTAAGTTCTCAAATGTTCCTCTGGCATGTAACAATAAGGAAAGATGGTTTTAAGACAAAATGGAAAAGTTGGAGATTTTCTCCCTCTCCAACCTGCAGCTCTTATCTTTCCACACATTCACTAGAATCCAGAGGATTCAATGCAGTGTAATATATGACAGTGAAAATCTGGCAAGAATCTAAATGTTTTTTTCAAAGAGGATTGGGTAAGTCAATCATGGCACACACGACTGCCTCATATTCTGTAGAAATTAAAACTAAGGATTACAAAGAATTTAAATGATATGGGAAGTTGCCTGTGATAGAATGTTATGTAATACAAGAACACTATAAATGTTGATATACATTACAGTTGCATGTTTAAAAATGCATGAGAAAAATACGGGAAAGAAATACGTAAGTATTTCCTTATTTATATATTCCTACATTTTCCTAAGTGTCTATATGAAATTGCCATTATTTTTGCTATCAGGAAAATTAAAAAAAAATTTTTTTTTAAATAAAACTCAGTTCCATAATTCATTCCTTTTAAGTAATCACTTGGCTGGAGAAGTGCCTACATATCATTTCTATGGCTTCGATGAATTTGAAAGGAAAAGTGATCAATCTTTCGGAGGCTCTGGAGGAGAGGCAGAGATTTATGGCGGTTACAAAGGAAGGGCACCCATTTGGAGTGTTCATCATCTTAGAGCATCCTTATAACACCCACAAAGGGACAAGCCTTAAGAGCTCAAAGTTAGGAGGGAAATTTGAAAGTCACACTACTGTCATGATCAAAGCAGAGGATCCAGATCATTGCAAAGTAGATGTTTAGAAGGTGTGGTCTCTGAGAGTTAGCCCAGTTATAGATAATGACCAAGTGTGTGTGTGTGTGTGTGTGTGTGTGTGTGTGTATTATTGAGATCCAGCCACATGGGTCCAAAGATCTATATCGTGAATGACCAAACTGATTAATTTTAACATCAACCAGAAAAAATGCTGAACTTTACTAGTTCAATGTGAAAAACAGGTGGGAAAGATCTTCAGATGGTATCTTTCTTGTTAAAAAAGCAGCAGCTGACCTCCACATTATCCTCCACTTCTTAATGGACATCTCCTCCCTGGGATGGTTCTCAGTGGTCCGTGGCTCCTCCAACTCATTTCCCTCCCTGCAACCCGGGGTTCTTGTTCCTGCTTTCAGGGGGCACGTTAATTATAGGTGCACATCTGCACATCTCAGATAGGGAGCTCCGCGTCCGACAGAGAAATGGCTTTAAATATTGACGACTAAATCTCAGGACTCAGAATAGTGGCCTTCATCCATTGTGTGAGATTTCAGCCTGGGATCTCTGAGGAAATGTTGAACTTTATTAAACACAAAGTTAAATTAAAGGATAATACCTAAGATAAGTATTTAGGGTGCAAAATTATTTTTTACCTTGGCTACATTAATGCTATGAGGGATCAATTCTTATAATTCCACTTTCTCTCATAATTACAAAGTTGGCAGCAGAATTATCATCTGTGAAAGCCAAGAGATGCCTTGTAAACTATAACACTTCGGACAATTCTCTCAGGCAGAAAGTCCATAGTTCAAGTTCTGTTCACTGGAATGAGACTTTCTCTACACCGGCCTTGTTGAGCAAGATCAGAACAAAAGCTCTGGACCCAGATAGCTTATGAGCTGTGAGATTCTGAGGCAACTACTGGAGCTATTGAAGCTTTCATTTTATCATCTGCAAAATAGGTATAATAACAATACAGTTGTCCCTCAGAATCCAACGGGGGTTGGTTCCAGGACCCCACCTCCTCAGATACCAGAAGCCAAGGATGCTCAAGGCCCTTGTGTAAAATTTCAGAGTGTTTGCAATATAATCTATGCACATCCTCCTGTTTACTTTAAATCATCTCTAGATCATTTATAGCCTGCAATACAGTATAAATGTTATATCGATATGTAAACTGGCATGTAGCATGTTCAAGTTTTGCTCTTTAGAATTTTCTGGGATTCTTTTCCCAAATAGCTTCGATCTACAGATGGGTGAAGCCACAGATGAAGAATCCATGGACATGGAAAGCCAGTGGTCTCTCCTCCCTGGGTTTGTGGTAAGGTGAAAAGAGTCAGTTAGACAGAGTCTGGCATGCGATATGCTGTCAACATTACCACTGTGTACACAGAGTTCCTTATTGTCTAGCATCAGAAACATTTCATTTTGTGAATATGACCTCTAATTTCCTTCCCTGTGTGAGACCGCTGACATTTTTTGCAGTCGTAACAACCTGTGCTAGCTTGTTAGATTTCAAATTACCTCTTATCCACCTTCAAAATGCCATATGGCATCATCCGTCCTCTCCAGCAGATTAATTTTGGTTTAAAGTTGAGATTTGATCACCATACTCTCCTTTGATACTGCAAATCTACAAATTATTGGTCAAGATTATAAAAGGATGAATGGATACACACTGCATACTTTAACGTAAAGTCTTAGTCATGATGGTTAGATTTTCTGCTGCGTTGATCCCACTTATGACTAAACAAAATAAAATGCAAACACACCACAAGTAGGCCAGTGATCACGTTTTACAGTTGGCTGCATTTTGCTGCCTACTCTAGGAGTTAAAAACATATGTTACCTCAGTGAAGTCAGATCTCTTCTCTGGAACACCAGACTGGAGATTTTTAAGGGCAATTTGATCGTGGGGACTGTACTGGCTGTCCCGTAATCCTAGGCAAAAGGAAATAATATTGCTACTTTTTAGTATACGAAAGGATAAAGTGGAGTATATAACTTTACTATAAAATTTAATGTCACCTACTCAAGTATTATGGGCTTCCCAGGTGGCACCAGTGGTAAAGAACCCGAGAATGCTGGAGACATAAGAGACACAGATTCGATCTCTGGGTCAGGGACAATCCTCTGGAGGAGGGCACAGCAATCCACTCCAGTATTCTTGCCTGGAGAATCCCATGGACTGAGGACCCTGGTGGACTGCAGTCCATGGGGTCGCAAAGAGTGGGAAATGATTGAAGCGACTTAGCACGCAAGTATTATATGAACCATAGTGAATCTAGGCTACTCGGACCCAAGAAAAACCTTGTCTGTTCCCCTTATCCACCCAACCCACTCCATGGAGGCTCTGACTTCACTGTTATTCTGTTTATCAGGCTGTAAGATGCCTTCCTCCATACTGTTGCTTTATGTTCCCAGACTCGGTAATGTTAATAAATGAACAAGTTTAGCCTTCACACACTCACCTGTGCTGAGTTTGCACCCAGCAGAAGAGAGAATCATGTCTATGGATTTCTCAACATCCCTGGAGTTAAGAATGCCTGAACTGCAACATCAACTTTCATCCAACCTCTTAACACAATCATTCTGGAAGGACCTGTGAGTGACTCAAACACTGATACGGAAGCTGCTTTGGAATACCTGAGGATTATTTTGTGATGACATTGTGAGGAAAAAATGAGACACCGTGGACCAGCCTCCACATAAACACCAGCCACAGCAGCAGCCAAGAATATCTTCAGGTCCACATGCTCACAGCAGGGGCCAATAATTGTAGAACCTGGGCTCGGGTCCTGGCTCCACCATCCACCAGCTTGGAAACTATGGACAAGTCTACAGAATCGCTCTATGGAATTTCCTCATCCACCCAACCTGCCCTGCACCCCTCATGGAAAGCTGAGGAGAAGGAAGTTGCACTTTGTGATGCAAGCCTGAAGTATCAGGACGTCTGCCTGGTGTCCTGCTGCCAAAGCAGGAATGTGAGTCAAGCCCAAGAAGGTGGGTAGCGATCAGCCTTCACTGCAACACAGCCCTGGGTTACAGCGTTGCCTTCACAATGCAGCTATTCCAAGAAGAGTGAGTTTCCAAAAGCTGCAAAGAATGCTTTCCCAGTGCTGATGAGGAGAAAGAGGAGATCTAAGAAAGCAGCTCTCTCATTTAGCATCTTTATCAGTTCATAAGAAGGGTGTATTAAAGAATTTAGATAAAATTTCAAGCATCTTATGGGGAAATGATATGCTATGGCATTTTCAAGTTTGGCAGATTTGCAAAAGCATCAGGATATGGCAATTTCAAGGGCCACCATTGACCCATCCAAAACGTATCCACATCTTGTCTCGTCCTTGGTGATAACAGAGCCCCCATCAGATCCACCCGGACATGTGGCTGCGTCCCCATCTGAGCCTGGAACTGAGTGACAGAGATGTTCATCCAACATGATGTGCATGGATTACTTCCCATGAAGCACAAATATAAGACTTGAAAGATGTCATGGATTTCTGTGCAGAGTCGATGCATCATGATGAACTGACAATAAAGCTGATGAAGACGGAAATCTCCTGGCTCTGGTCTGTGTTTAAGAACTCTGCAGTCAGCACAGGCCTGGGGCCAGACCAGCCTGTTCTGCATCCCAGCTTGGCCCCGAGCTCACCTGCATAGAGGAGGTGCTTGCCCTCCCTCCACATTATGGATGAGAGTCTTCATCCTTAAAATGCAGGTAATAACACCTCCTTCCCAGCTTTGTGATCCGTGCACTACAGGTTCTGTATGTTACCAGGGATGGGATGTGGGGTTCAGTTCAGTTCAGTTCAGTCACTCAGTCATGTCCGACTCTTTGCGACCCCATGAATCACAGCACGCCAGGCCTCCCTGTCCATCACCAACTTCCAGAGTTCACTCAGACTCATGTCCATCGAGTCAGTGATGCCATCCAGCCATCTCATCCTCTGTTGTCCCCTTCTCTTCCTGCCCCCAATCCCTCCCAGCATCAGTCTTTTCCAATGAGTCAATTCTTCGCATGAGGTGGCCAAAGTACTGGAGTTTCAGCTTTAGCATCATTCCTTCCAAAGAACACCCAGGACTGATCTCCTTTAGAATGGATTGGTTGGATCTCCTTGCAGTCCAAGGGACTCTCAAGAGTCTTCTCCAACACCACAGTTCAAAAGCATCAATTCTTCGGCACTCAGCTTTCTTCACAGTCCAACTCTCACATCCATACATGACCACAGGAAAAACCATAGCCTTGCCTAGATGGACCTTTGTTGGCAAAGTAATGTCTCTGCTTTTGAATATGCTGTCTAGGTTGGTCATAACTTTGTGGTTAATGCTCGGTAAATAACCCTGGTTATGATCATTAATGAACGGGTCCAAGGCAGTTGCTCCTCTCCCACCCAGACCCAGACGGTCTCTAACACCAAGACATCAGTGATCACTGGAATCGGACCACAAAGTCCCAGGCTTTCTAACTATGTGTGTGACTTTGGGCAAGTGATTCTGCATCCCTTATCTCCTTGCTATGAAGTGGACATAGTGGGGCTTACTTCACAGAGTTCCTGAAAAAAGGTGCTGCTGATCTAAATAGCACAATGCTCAAAATATAACATGCAATGAACATCACTTCATGGCAAAGAGATGGGGAACCAATGGAAACAGTGACAGACTTTATTTTCTTGGGCTCCAAAAACACTGCAGATGGTGACTGCAGCCATGAAATTAAAAGACACTTGCTCCTTGGAATAAAGCTATGACAAACCTAGACGGCATATTAAAAAGCAGAGCTATTACATTGCCAACAAAGATCTGTCTACTCAAAGCTATGGTTTTTCCAGTAGTCGTGTATGGATGTGAGAGTTGGCCCATAAATAAGACTAGGGGCCAAAGAATTGATGCTTTTGAACTGTGGTGTTGGAGAAGACACTTGAGAGTCCCTTGGACTGCAGGGAGATCGAACCAGTCAATCCTAAAGGAAATCAACCCTGAATATTCATTGGAAGGACTGGTGCTGAAGCTGAAGCTCCAGTTCTTTGGCCACCAGATGCAAAGAGCTGACTCATTTGAAAAGACCCTGATCCTGGGAAAGATTGTAGGCAGGAGATGAAGGAGACAACAGAGGATGAGATGGTTGGATGGCATCACCGACTCAATGGACATGAGTTTGAGTGAGCTCCAGGATATGGTGAAGGACAGGGAAACCTGGCGTGCTGCAGTCCATGGGATTGCAAAGGGTTGGACATGACTGAGTGACTGAACAACAATGACAAACAAACACTAGCTATGGAGAAGTGGCATCTCTAGCAGGGAGGAGGGAGGCTGCCAAGACCAGACAAGCAGGGTCTGTGTATGAGTATCTTCTTGCTGCTGTAATAAATGCCATAAACTTAGTGGGTTAAGCAACACGAATTTATTGTCTTACAGTTGGATGTCTGAGTCCAATACGAGTCTCCCTGGGCTAAAATCAAGGTGTTGCCAAGGCTGCACTTATGTGGGAGGGTCTAGGGGAGACCCTGTTTTTCCTTGCCTTCCAGCCAGCTTCTAGAGACTGCCACATTCCTTGGCTCATGATCCCTCATCATTCCAAACTTTTTTACATTATCACATCTCTGTGATCCTCCTATTCCTTCTTATAATGATCCTTCTGATTAGACTGGGCTACCCAGATAATACAGGACACCCATTAAGGTGGGTTCTTAATCCTACCTGCAGAGTACCTTTTGCCATTTTTTTCTTTTTTTTTTTTTAATTGCTAAGTCATGTCCAATTCCTTTGTGATCACATGGGCTGAAGCCCACCAGGCTTCTCCATCCTTGGGATTTCCCAGGTAAGAATACTAGAGTGGGTTGCCATTTCCTTCTCCAAGGGGTTTTCCCAACCCAGGGACTGAACCCCCATCTCCTGCTTGGCCGGTGGATTCTTTCCCACTGAGCCACTTAAAAGGTAATATATTCACAGGTTCTAGGCAAGAAGATGTGGACATAGCTTGTGAGACCATTATACTACCCATCACAGCCTAGTTGAGGAGACTGAGGTAGATGTATTGGCTGGAATGTAGGGTCTTTAAAATGATGACTCTATAGGAAAGTTCTTAAAATGTAACTTTAACTGAAAGGAAGGAATTGAAGTCTTATAAACCCCATGATTACAACATTAAAATTTTTTTTAATGTTTGTGGGAATCTGCACAAATGGCAAAGCTGTAACTTAGAGTTATGAGCCTGTTTTTGAGTAAAATTGAGGTGTGATTACAGCCATGCATGCATTAATTGAGCCTGATCAATTAATGACCCAAAAGCCGTAAGAGAGCTTACTAGGCTGGGCTTCCCTCATAGCTCAGTCGATAAAGAATCTGCCTGCAATGCAGGAAGATCCCCTCCACTGGAGAAGGGAATAGCAACCCCCTCCAGTATTCTTGCCTGGAGAATCCCAGGCACAGACAAGCTGAGTGGGCCACAGTCTATGGGGTCCCAAGAGTCGGACACCACTGAGTGACTAAACCACCAGATTGGTTAAAAGTAGAGACTTTACGTAAAGAAGGACCTTGATCCAACTCTGTCTCTGACACTAACCATTTGGGCAATTGAGGTCATTTGGGGCAACTTTCTTAAATTGTCAATCTTACTTCCCCATGTGTCAGAGGAAACACAAGACTTGTCTCCTAGGGTGTTACAAGGAATAAGTGATGACAAATACCAAGAACTAAGCAGAGTTCCTGGCACATGGTGACACATCCCCTGTCCCTTCCCACCTGACCACATCATTATCATTACTGAGGAAGTGCCCCTGCAGTGGGGGGCCCCATCCTGCCATCTCTGACTAAGGCAAAGCCAGTGGACATTTGAGGCAGGCTACCAAGAACAAGGCCAACAGGAGCCTGGGCATCTTCCAGCAGCTGGGATCCAGGTCTCCAAAACAGATATTTGCAGAACCCAGGACCCACGGCACCCGGCCTAAGTCTCTGGAGGAGGTACTGCTGCCTGGGCAGGAGGGGCCAGCCTGTCTGCTTCTTCCCCTGCAGCTGGCCTGTCCCAGAGCTTTCATGGGGCAGCTGCCTGTCTGCAGGCCAGCAGGTCAGTCTCACTCTGCAGCCGGAGACCATCCTGGTGAAAGGGACGCTGGCAGAGGGCAGACCCTGTGCACCTGGAGTCAGGCAGCCTAGGTCCAAGTGCTAGTAACTAGAGCGCTGTGTAACTAGAACGCGGAGCTGACCCTGTTCCCTTTCCCGCCCCGGGCTGCCCCTGGCTGCAGGGAGGCGGCTGTCGGAGGCTCACAGCTTTGCTCTTCTCTGAGAACCGTCCTCGACAGAAGGCTTCCTCCACCTTGGCCCACAGCTGGTGGGGACTCAGAGGGGTACAACAGCCAGGGCAATGCTGTGGTTTGCTCCAGAGCATAACCCGAGGGCCAGCCTGCCCCCGGAGCCCATCCGTCACCCCCTGCAGCTTCCCCATCAGGCCTCTCTCACTCTCTCTGGGTTCTGTCCTCAAGGACACCCTCCCCCTCGCGCCCCTCAATTCCCACGCCAGGCTCTGCTTCTTGGAAACTCGACATGCTGGCATCTCACTGTGCTGACCAAGCGTGGGGGCTCTCAGTGTGGGTCCCCAGACCTGCAGCCCCAGTATCATGGGGTGACGTCAGAAATCCACAGTGTCAGGCCCTGCTTCCTGACCTGCAGACCCACTGATCCAGAAACTCCGGGGGAGAGGGGCAGAGTGCACCTCCTGGGCCCGATGGAGCCTTCTGGTTCACTTCACGCCGCTTCACCCCAAGGGCACTGTGGGTCCTAGACGATCAAGCACCTGCCCAGATGGTGACTTGAGGCCCTAGAATGAAGCCAGAGCTCTTCTGACTCACAGTCATCCCACGGCTTTTGGAGAACACACCGAGGGGATGGCAATGGGACTTTTCCTCAATGTCTTTAATGAGAATGAAGCCATCAATGATGGCAGCATGCGGTTACTTTGAAACAAACTAAAACTCATTCCCCAGGGGGAAGTCATATTGCCAATGTAAGGAAGTTACCCAAAATGACCTCAATTGCCCAGGTGGTTAGTGTCAGAGACAGATTTGGATCAGGGTCTTTCTTTACCTAAAGTCTCTACTTTTAACCAGTTTAGTCACTCAGTCCTGTCGACTCTTACAACCCCATAGACTGTGGCCGGCCAGGTTCCTCTGTGCCTGGTATTCTCCAGGCAAGCATACTGGAGTGGGTTACCATTCCCTTCTCCGGGGGATCTTCCCAACCCAGGAACTGTTCCCAGGTCTCCTGCACCGCAGGCAGTTTCTTTACTGACTGAGCTATGAAGGATGCCCTTAACCCAGGTATTGCTGGTTAAGGAATGGGTTGAGTCTGGTGCCCAGTGTCCTCTGCCCGGGCAGGGGTCATGGCACAGGCAAGTCAGATGAGGGCTTCTCTTCCATGATCGTTGGAAAGATGGAACAGGATTCCAACTCCAGCAGCCTGAGTCCTTCCTCCAAAGCCACAGAGGCCTCCCTGGAGGCTAAGAGAGTCAGAGCAACATGAAACTGAACACACCATGAGGCCTTGAACCAGACTCTCCTGGAATCTAACTTCCTCCCTGGAGGAAAGCATGCTTCAGGGATAGGTTCCACCTGCCTGTGAGTTTAAGCCTTCCTTGGGGTGATGGGGGCCCCAGGGTGGGGCAGAAAAGGTGGTGAGATGCTGTCCCCTCCCACGACTCTAAGAGGAACTCAGCCGGCATCCCAGGAAGCCACCAGGAGAGCTCCACCAGCCAGGGACCTGGGAAAGGTGTGGGATGGGGTGAACTTAGGCAAAAGGGGACACTGGGTTGGGAGAAGGTGGTGCAGCCCACGCAGAGGTAAAAGAGGAAGGTGGAAGTGTCTACAGGGACTGTGTGAGAGGGAATCCTGCAAATCAGGAGACCGCAAGCAGCATGCTGGGCAAAGCCTGGGATACAGGTAAGGAGCTGCATACAATTCCCACGGGGCACCCAGCCCGCTTGAGCTGTCTGTGCAGAAATAGCCGACAAGCTACATCATGCACTGCCTAATGAATCCATCCATCAACGTCGTGTGTAAATGATGAACCCCAGGCTTCCGTTGGTTCAGAGAGCTCCCTTGTTTTCATGTCTCTATCGTGTGTATCAGGGACCCAGACAGGACGTCCGCATCCCCACCTGGTAGACTGTAAATGCTTTCCCTCATTTCCAGTCTGATAGGAGGTGAGGAATTTTCACTTGACTTCAACATGACTGCGTCTGAATCTTTTCAGTAGATATTTCTCAGACAGAATTAAAGACCTGAATAAAGACTTCTCAGCCCTGAATTAAAGCCGTCACCTCTGTGAGGTTTGACCCTGTTAACTACCCACTGCCTCTGGACCACCTTCCCATGGTTGACTTCTGGGGTCTTCTCACCATCTTCCTCCCTCTTGGCTACCGTGTCTTCCTTTCTTTTGCATTCTCCCCTTGACACCCTCCCTTCTGGGTCCTCCTGCCGAGTCTTAGACCACTGCCGAGGCAGGACCCAGAGCCCAGCCATGGCCACTAGCCCTTAGAAGCAGCGACCTCCAAGTCTCTGCAAGCTTCGTTTGGGGGGACTTTCCTGGTGGGCCGGGGGTTAAGAATCTGCCTTCCAGTGCAGGGGGTGCAGGGAACTAGGATACTACATGCTGCAAAGAAACAGCTCGCGCACGTCAATTACTGAGCCCTTGTGCGCTGGAGTCCAGATGCCACAGGGAAATATCTCACATTTTGTAGTGAAGACCCCAAATGCCACAACTGAGACCAGACTCTGCCAAATAAATAAATATTTTTTTAATAAAGATAATTGTCAGTAGATTAAACACACACACACAGCTTTTCCAAAAGGAGATCAACCAGCTTCTCTTGAGCTGCCGCCACTGACATCTCCTCCCCCGCTGACCCTCCGTCTCCTTCCCTCCCCCTTTCCTTTCCTCCTCCTCACCCCCCAGGTCCATTTTCTCAGCACGTGGCCACCATCCTCCCATCACCCACAGTGAAAACCAGGGTTCCATCTCCACACCCACCTCCAACATCCAGTTACAAGTCTTGATTTATCATGAAAGACGCTCTGCCTCATCCCATCAGCTTAATCCTGCCTGAGCTGCCTGGTCTCAGCAAGGTCACAATCAAGGGGTGACCCTTCCAGCCTTGTCTGCATCAGTTCTCCCAAATCCCCTTGATGTCATCAGTTTGTGACCTTGTGAAGGTCACACGCTCCTTTGAGAACTCTAATAAAAAGGATACATTTTCCCCCCAGAACAGATCCTGGGAAACCTACACAGAACAAACTGAGCCCATGTGCACACAGTGCTGGGGGCTCAAGGAGACCAGGATACGGCCATACATCCAGACCGAACTATAATCCAAGCAGATGCACACACCCCTGTGTTCATAGCAGCATGAGTCACAACAGCCAAGACATGGAGACAACCTAGATGTCCACTGACAGATGAATGATCAAGACGTGGTGCATATGTACAGGGGACTATTACCCGGCCATAAAAAAGAGAGAAAGAATGCCACTTGCAGCAGCATGGATGGGCCTAGAGACTGTCATATGAAGAGAAGTCAGGCAGAGGAAGACAAACATCATAAGGTATCCCTTAATTTAAAATATGATGCAAATGAATTTACCTTCCAAACAGAAACAGACTCACAGACGTAAAGAACACACTTGTGGTTGCCAGCGGGGAGGGTGCGAAAGCAATGGATCAGGAGTTTGGGATGAGCAGATACAAGCTAGTATATAGAGAATGGTTAGAAAACAACAAGCTCCCACTGTATAGCACACAGAACTATATTCAATATCCGGTGATCAATCATAAAGGGAAAGAATGCATGTAGTAAAATGGAATCATTTTGGTGTGCAGCAGAAGTTAGCACAACATTGTACATCAACTATACTTCTATAAAATAAATTCCAAAAAATAAATAATCCAAAGACTTTGAAGTTAAAAACAATTGTATTATTTCCATGAATGCAGCTAATAAAATCTCTCCAAGTTTCAAAAAAAAAATTTTTTTTAATTAAAAAACAGAGTCCAAGATAGAAATCCTTAAAATGAGCCCCTTCTCCTTCCTGGATGTGACTGCTTTGACGTCTCTGTGACCATGGCCTTGGCTGCCTCCTGCCCAGCTCTCCCAGGGGCTAACCCCTCGCCCTCTGCACAGCTCAGGGTCACCGCTGCTCAGCAGGGCTCCTAGGTCTGCCCCCACCACACATACCTTCCCATCCATGCAGCCGCCTGTGTTCCTTTCCTAGAGCTGCCACAACAAATGAGCACAACGGGCGAGTTACAACAGCAGGAGTTTACTGTCTCACAGTCCTGGAGGCCAGACGTCTGACGCCAAGCTGCCGGCAGGCCCATGCTCCCTCTGAAGGATGCAGGGAGCTTCCTTCCTTGCCGCTTCCTGCTTCTGGTGGCTGCTGGCAACCCCTGGCGTTCCTTGGCTTGTGGCAGCATCAGTCGTCCGCCTTCATCCTCATGTGGCCATCCTCCCTTTGTCTCTATTTCTCCAAACTCTCTCTTATTACAATGGCCCCAGTCACTGGATGGAAGGCTCACCCCAAGCCAGTATGACCTCATGCTGACTACACCTGCAAAGACCTTGTTTCCAAATCCAGTCCGTTCAGAGGTTAAGGCTCGAGCACAACTTCGGAGAGACACAATCTAACCCAGCACGGTGTCCCCAGCAGGCCGCCATTGCCGTGAGTTCTCATTACACTGCCCTGTAATCAGCTGGGCGTGGGTCTGTCCCCTCAAGTTGATGGAGGCCTTCAGAGGGCACCTCATCATCACCTTCCCTCCCATGCCCAGCGCAGTGCCTGCCAACTGAAGACCTTCACCAATTGTTGACTGAACGAATAAATCATTTCTCATTTTGATAGGCATTATATCTATGGGAGAAAATCAGAACATACCTTCCTCAGACAGCTTGATCATATTCCACTGATGTTTCAAAGACATTTTACTTAGATTCAAAGGTCTGTTAATGGCAAAGATGCACTGGGCTAAAGGGAAGAAAAATTGGCCACAGTTCACATCCAAAACTCCTCTCGGAATGAGTCAAGCTCCCACCTTCTGTGGTGGGCTGAAGAACCTCCAAACACTCTACCTGTGATGAAGTCACCAGAATGTTTCCATGGCAACCAGGGAGCGGGTGAGGAGTCCACCCTGTGCTATTTCTCCTGAGAAGGAATAGGAATCATCACTTTGACTTTTATATCTGAGGCTTTGTTGACAAGTTAAAAAAAAAAGTTTGTACAACCATTAAGTTTTCTGCAGAGCACTGTTAGATGTGAGATGACAATTTTACCTACTGCCTACATTCAGATACACATTTCCCCTCAACTTCTCATTATTTTTTATTTTTTACCTTGTTTTGATGATGCTGGTTCTCTTGCCAGGCAGCATTTTTTACTGTGGATATGTTCCCTCACTATTAAAATACATTCAGATAACATCACAATGTTAATTTGTTTATCCTATTTGTAATACATGTTACCAATTTTTACAAAGTGGCTTATCTAGAAAATTGAGCAACAGGGCAGTCTGTGTACCATGCAAGCTATTACAGGAATGATCAATTCCAACAATTTAACAAAGCACCTTTGACACTAAATTATAATGAATATTGTTTTATAATTTATACCCAATCACATTTGAGGTGGCCTATAATTAACAACACGGATAAAAGCCAGCAAAACTGATAAAAGACGCAAGTAATGAACTGGAGAACTCATTGGACCATAAAGCCTGGGCTAAAGATGACCCTGGCACAGAAGAACCACAAACTAAGGGTGCATTTGCAGCAGCCAAGGCCAAAGAGGGGAACATGATAAATTGCATAACTCATTGCCTTTCAAATGAAATACACTGTTTCATTCAGAGAGTGGTTTTATACTCTGGGATAAGGCACCGTTGGTATGGGTCATTAGATAAATGGACAGCACCTCCGTAAGTTGCTTCATAAACACCAGGACAGTGTAAAAGTCACCGGACAACCCCAGGGTACTTTGAGTCAGGTCAATGCCACTCATTATAGTTGTTCAGTCACTAAGTTATGTCTGACTCTTTGCGATTCCATGGACTGCAGCATGCCAGGCTTCCCTGTCCTTCATTATCTCCCAGAGTTTGCTCAAACTCATGCCCATTGACTTGGTGATGCCATCCAACCATCTGATTCTCTGCCACCCTCTTCTCCTTTTCCCTTCAATCTTTCCCAGCATCAGGGTCTTTTCTAATGAATTGGTTTTTCACACCAGGTAGGCAAAGTATTGGAGCTTCAGCTTCAGTATCAATCTTTCCAGTGAATATTCAGGGTTGATTTCCTTTAGGATTGACTGGTTTGATCTCCTTGCTGTCCAAGGGCCTCTCAAGTATTATCTAGCACCACAATTCAAAAGCATCAGTTCTTCGGTGCTCCGCCTTCTCTGTGGTCCAACTCTCACATCCATACATGACTGCTGGAAAAACTATAGCTTTGACTAGATGGACCTCTGTCAGCAAAGTGATGTCTCTGCTTTTTAATTCACTGCCTAGGTTTGTCATAGCTTTCCTTCCAAGAAGCAAGGGTCGTTTAATTTCAATGTCACTATTACATCATAAAGGCTGAAATTTATTATGCGATCAAGGCAAGACAGATTTTGGATACAAAGGTTATCTCCTTTAACACTCGGAATGACCTTTGGAGGAAAGCACAGTTATCACCCCCATTTTACAGATGAGAAAGTTGGACCTCCTTGAAGTAACCTGCCAAGCATCACTCAATCCAATAAGGCTCAAGCTGAGAGTTTGCAATATGAATGATCATTGTACACACAGAAAAGGTAGAAATGGGGCCTAATCCATAGGATCTGATAACCTCTTTCATGAAGCTTGAGAAAGGGGACAGAACATGCTGGCTTTAGATGTCAGGGCTAGGTGACACCTGGCCCTCCCACATTCTAAGGATGTTTGTGCCTCAGTTAAAGGGGCAAACTGAAGGGCGGGGAACCATGAAAAGAAAGGTTTTCACCAGCCCAGCACTCTGCCTGTCAACAACGGCCCCCCATCAAAAAATAGGTGTTGTTAGCCACAGTTTTATATAATTTTCATCTCTCCCAGAAAATGGTGGAGCATAATACAGACTTGTCTAATAGTGAGTAAAAACCTGCCCACTAATTTTGTAGCTACTCTGGCTCTAGCTGATTTCCAAGACACTTGGAACTGGAGGAACCAGGCCTCTGCCCTTGGTGTCCGGGCTTGGCTCCAGGGTCAGCGTTTCGTGCGGTGGGAGCCAGGTCTCCCCTGGAGGACCGGGTAAGACCACTGCATGCAGGACCGTCCACCCAAACATGCTTGTGCGCATGCGCCAGCCTCCGAGCCCCCGAGGCTCTGCTCGCGAGTCGGCCTTGGTGGGATCGCGCCACGACCCCAGTTCAGTCAATAGTTACTGGGAATCTGATGTCTTTGAAGACCTGACTCAGGTGCTGGGCTGAGCACAGGAGAGCTTTAAAAATGAGCAGAGCACAGGAGTCCCCATCTTTAAAGACCGCAGAGTCTGAAAAAGGAATAAGACGCATAACGAGACCTTTTTCAGTGCAAGGTGGATTTCCCCTTACGGGCTTTTTCCCCCCTTAATTGTGGTAAAACACACACACAAAAAACATTAAATCTACCATCCTAGCCATTTTTAAGTGTCCAGTTCTGTGGCAATAAGCACATCCAGCTACACCATGTTGGGCAACCATCACCTTCATCCGTCCAGAGAACTTTTTCATCACCCAGAACCAGAGCTCTGTCCACTTTAAACCATGACCATCTGCCCACCCCCAGCCTGGGACCACTGCCATTCTCTTTTCTTTCTCCATAAATTTGACTGCCACAGGGACCTCACGTAAGTGGAATTATCCAGTGACTGTCCTGCTGTGATTGCCTTATTTTACCCAACCCGACATCTTCAAAGTTCGTCCATGTTGTCTCATGTGTCAGAATCTCCTCCCTTTTAAACGGTGAATGATATTCCACTGTGTGGATGGACCATACTTGTGTGAACATCTGTTCATCTGGCAATGGACCCTTGGGTTGCTTACCCCTTTAGGCTACTGTGAATAATGCTGCTGTGAACGTGACTATACAAACACCGCTTCCACACCCTGCTTGCAGTTCTTTCCCCGGACTGTCTTCTGCCTTTCATTCTGCGGTCCTGCCTTGGTTTTATTACCTCATTTGTTCTTAGCAAACATTAGAGAGCTTTTGCGATGGGTAGGAAGGGCAAAGAGCTAGTCACTGGGATAGATGAGTTTAGTAGTCATCTTCCTACCTTCCCTGGTGGCTCAGAGGGTAAAGTGTCTGCCTGCAATGTGGGAGACCTGCAATGTTCAATCCCTGGGTCGGGAAGATCCCCTGGAGAAGGAAAAGGTAACCCACTCTGGTACTCTTGCCTGGAAAACCCCATGGACGGAGAAGCCTGGTAGGCTACAGTCCATGGGGTCGCAAAGAGTCGGACACGACTGAGCAACTTGGCTACAGTCCATGGGGTCACAAAGAGTCGGACACGACTGAGCAACTTGGCTACAGTCCATGGGGTTGCAAAGAGTCGGACACGACTGAGCAACTTCACTTTCTCACCTTCCTACCCTTGTGCAGGGGGAGGGTCAGGGGAGACGGAGTGGGTCTCACTTTAAGCCGTCAGCACTGGGAAGTGGTTAAACACAGGTGGTCGCTGTCATGTAACCTAACCCAGACGTGCTCAACCTGGGCTCCAACCTGAAAGGGAGAGAAAGTGCCATCACCACCACCACCATCCCCTACCTGCTTCTGAGTCTGTGAGCTGGGAGGAGGGCAAGGGGGCGAGGGGTCTGCTGGGCTTCTCAAGAACACCCAGCCTCACCTAAGCAGAGGGTGTGGGGGTGGACAACAAGAAGGAGCCGTGGGAGAGGGAGAAAGAGGAGGATTTTTCCTCCTTTGTTTTGTCCCAACACAGCACGGTTCAGCAGGCAGAGTCCAGACAAGCAGCTGAGACCCTGGGCTCAGGTCCCAGCTGCCGTTCAGCGGTGACTTGAGCTGGTCAGCACATCTCCGGGCCTAGCCTCCCGTCTGTGACGTGAGGAATGTGCAGGGGCCTGGGTGGCCTCAGGACATCCTCTGGTTCTGCCAGGGGTCTTGTCCACAATGGCTGGGCCGAGAGGTGCTGGGGAGGTTTGAGGGACGGAGTGTGTGAGTGTCATTGCCACGAACTTTCTTCTTCCATAAACTTGAATGTGGCTTCGTGACACCCTCTCTTCTTCAAGGAGCGTCAGGCTCACTGAAGCAGGGTTGTCACTGCCTGGCTCCGTCATGCAGTAGTTTGATTTCAGAAGGGACCGGTTCTGCCCCACTGCCAGCTTCCCCTGGTTGAGATCCAAGCTGCTGCAGGGCCCTGATCACTGGGCTTGTTACCCAGGCAGCTTTCTGCAGGATGAGCAGGGGTGGCCTGTGCAACTTTAGTCCAGGGCTAGGTGACAACTGATACCCAAAGAAGAAAAACGGGATATTGTTGGAACCTCCTGAGAAAGAACCCGGAGCCGCATCTGGCCCAGCTGCAAAGCCACACGTTCCAGAGAGAGCAGGAGAAGCTGTCCGCTCAGGGTTCATTCTGTAAACAAGCCACAGAAATATTTTCACAAGGCGTCAGCCTGGACTTCCTCTGTGTCACAAGGAGCGACGTGGTTCTTGTTTGCGGGGCAGTGGGGCTTCTCAGGTCTCCTCCTCTCGGTTACCTTGGCCGGAGCCTGTCTGGAACCCACAGAGGTGATTACAGGTTCTGCCACGAGCTGCACAAATAAAATCGGTGTGGTGTCTGAAAGCTCCAAGTCGTAAATTTCTCATTGTACTAAGCACACTGTACACCGTGGGTATGGGAAGAGATGCGGCCACCAGATCAGATCAGCTAACCCAGCATCCAAGGAAAAACCCAGGTTCAGAGATGCTCATGCCTACTGCCATCATCCTGTCTTCCTACCTGCAAAGTCAAAGTGGCCTCTCAACAGAATTCTCCAGCAGCTCATCCGCCGTGCTGGACAGTTAGAACCAGCTGGCTATTCTCACCAGCTGTGCCTTTTGAGTTGCTGTTGTTGAATGGGAGAAAGATGCTAGCACTCTGTTTTCCCTAAAAGTCCCTCCTGCTGTAACAAATCACAAACTTCGGCAGGAACAAGGGAAACTGTCCCCTTACGTGTCTGGGTTTGTCCTCCCCTGCCACCTTCAACAAGAGGAAGCAGAGGCTCAGAGCAGGGCGGAGAGGCTCCTGGCTGGGAAGTGGCTGAGTCAGACTTGCTCAGTCAAGGCCGGGACTCCAGATCACTGACTGTCAGTCAAGTTATCTTCTAGCCACACCCCCGTCTAGCTGAGCTGAGCTGCTGTCTCCCTGTGGCTGATTCTTTAAAAAATGTAACAAACATACTATGAAATCGGTAAAACTTAAAATTCAATGGTTTCCGTATATTCACAAAGTTGTGCAAGCATCGCCATGATCTAACTCCAGAACATTTTCATCATCCCCCCGAAGAAGCCCCATACCCATACTCTCCCTCCCTGGAAACACTAATATATGTTTTCTGGGTTTGACTATTCTAGATATTTCATATAAATGAATCATAAATATGTGGGCTTCTGTATCTGGCTCAAAGATGGAAGGCAGAAGGAGAAGAGGGTGACAGAGAATGAGACGGCTGGATGGCATCACTTATTCAATGGACATGAACTTGGGCAAACTCCGGAAGATGGTGAAGAACAGGAAGCCTGGAATGCTGCAATCCATGCTGTTGTGAGAGTCGGACACCACTTGGCAACTCAACAACCACCACAGAGTATTTCACTGAGTATTCAAGGCTCATCCAGGTTGTGTCAGAATTTCCTTCCTCTCTATGGCTGAATAGTGTTCATTTTGTATCCATATTCATACTGTATGGAGCACATATTGAGTATCTGTTCATTAACTGATAAGCATTTAGATTGTTTCTACTTTTGGTTCCCTGATAGCTCAATTAGTAAAAATCCGCCTGCAATGTGGGAGACCTAGGTTTGATCCCTAGGTTGGAAAGATCCCCTGGAGAAAGGAAAGGCTACCCAGGATTCTGGCCTGGAGTATTCCATGGACTGTATAGTCCACGGGGTCGCAAAGAGTCAGACAGGACTGAGTGACTTTCACTTTCACATTTTGGTAATAATAGTCAATGCTACCATGAACATTTGTGTACAAGAATGCTCAAACTACTGCACAATTGCACTCATCTCACACGCTAGTAAAGTAATGCTCAAAATTCTCCAAGCCAGGCTTCAGCAATACGTGAACCGTGAACTTCCAGATGTTCAAGCTGGTTTTAGAAAAGGCAGAGGAACCAGAGATCAAACTGCCAACATCTGCTGGATCATCAACAAAGCAAGAGAGTTCCAGAAAAACATCTATTTCTGCTTTCTTGACTATGCCAAAGCCTTTGACTGTGTGGATCACAATAAACTGTGGAAAATTCTGAAAGAGATGGGAATACCAGATCACCTGACCTTCCTCTTGAGAAACCTATATACAGGTCAGGAAGCAACAGTTAGAACTGGATATGGAACAACAGACTGGTTCCAAATAGGAAAAGGAGTATGTCAAGGCTGTATATGGTCACCCTGCTTATTTAACTTATATGCAGAGTACATCATGAGAAATGCTGGGCTGGAAGAAGCACAAGCTGGAATCAAGATTGCCGGGAGAAATATCAATAACCTCAGATATGCAGATGACACTACCCTTATGGCAGAAAGTGAAGAGGAATTAAAAAGCCTCTTGATGAAAGTGAAACTGGAGGGTGAAAAAGTTGGCTTAAAGCTCAATATTCAGAAAACGAAGATCATGGCATCTGATCCCATAACTTCATGGGAAATAGATGGGGCAACAGTGGAAACAGTGTCAGACTTTATTTTTCTGGGCTCCAAAATCACTGCAGATGGTGACTGCAGCCATGAAATTAAAAGACGCTTACTCCTTGAAAGGAAAGTTATTACTGACCTTGATAGCATATTCAAAAGCAGAGACATTACTTTGTCAACAAAAGTCCATCTAGTCAAGGCTATGGTTTTTCCTGTGGTCATGTATGGATGTGAGAGTTGGACTGTGAAGAAGGCTGCGCGCCAAAGAATTGATGCTTTTGAACTTGGTGTTGGAGAAGACTCTTGAGAGTCCCTTGGACTGCAAGGAGATCCAACCAGTTCATTCTGAAGGAGACCAGCCCTGGGATTTCTTTGGAAGGACTGATGCTCAAGCTGAAACTCCAATACTTTGGCCACCTCATGTGAAGAGTTGACTCATTGGAAAAGACTCTGATGCTGGGAGGGATCGGGGGCAGGAGGAGAAGGGGACGACAGAGGATGAGATGGCTGGATGGCATCACTGACTCGATGGATGTGAGTTTGAGTGAACTCCAGGAGTTGGTGATGGACAAGGAGGCCTGGCGTGCTGTGATTCATGGGGTTGCAAAGAGTCGGACATGACTGAGCGACTGAAATGAACTGAACTGAACTGATGGCTATGAGGTAGTATCTGATTGTGAGTTCCATTTGCATTTCCCTAATGACTAATAATGTTATGCATCTTTTCATGTGCTTGCTTCCCATTTGTATATCTTCTTTGCAGAAATATCTACTCAGCAACTTGGCTCAAATTTTAAATTGCATTATTTGTCTTTTTATAGCAGGTCTAGGAAAAAGAAGATTATAAAACTTCCTATGCCCCTTCCCTCCAAAGGAGTGAAAGGACAACAGTGATTCTCAGAACCACAACCCCCTCCCTCAAGGCAGCATCTTATTTCTATGTACCTTCAATCACAACAGCAGTAATGCGAGAAGGCTTAAGAGAATGTTCTTCGTGTCCCACAGACATGGGCTTGCATCTAGCTTGAACACTTATAACGTTTGCGACTTAGATGATTCACCTAACTTCTGACACAGCTTTCCCAGCTCCCAAACAGGGATCATGGTATCAGTTCACTGGACTGATAGGAGAGCCGAGAGGAGACACACAGAAAGCCCTCCGCACGTGACTTGTCACGTGGAAAGTACCCAGCAAAACTTAATTTCCTTTTGTATTCAGTGAATATTCCTATAGCATCACTATGGGCGAGGTACTGGTCTAGACCCCAAAGTCACAGCAACAGGCAAAATGGAAAATCTCTGCCTTTGTGGAGATTATATGCAGCTTATCATTCTAGCAGAAGTTAATGATGCTGTTATTATTATTATAATTCAACATTTTTACTCTTAATTGCAAAATAAGTACAGGCTCATCAGAAACTAGAGGGACAAGATAAAGGAAGCGTCACTAATGAACTTGAACTTTAGAGAGAGACCCGGCATAGCGTCCTTAATATCAGGTCTCCCGCTGCCCGAGCAAGGCCTTTCCGCTGAGCTTGCGCGGGCAGCTGAAAGGGGAGAAGCCACCAGCAGGGGCTCAAAATGTGAAAAACACTGCGAACACCGAGCTGTAGCACTGCTAGGCGTCCGTGCAAAAGGCATAACACACTCTTACCAACCTAGGGGAGGCACTTAGAAGCGTGCAAACAGATCATTATATCCAAAAATCGGATAAAGAAGTAAAAGATGCCCGGGAAGAAAAAGTGAGCAGAGCAGCTCTTGTGGCTTGAAAAGCAAGTTCAGTGGGACGGGGTGGGGCTGAACATGAATTTGAATGAAAAGTGAAACTGCCGGACTGGAGAACTCTTCTGCAGACTGGGAGCAAAACCCATTGAGAGGAATGAGGTTGAGGAATAATGGGAAATGGTGCTGAGTTCAGAGGTCAGCAGTTCTGCAGTGGAAGAACAGGGAGCCGACCTGCACTCAAGGCCAGCTCTACCATGGACTGAAAGTGAAAGTCATAGAGTTGTGCCCAACTCTTTGCAACCCCATGGACTATACAGTCCGTGGAATTCTCCAGGCCAGAATACTGGAGTGGGTAGCGTTTGCCTTCTTCAGGGGATCTTCCCAGACCAGGGATCAAACCCAGGTCTCCCACATTGCAGGTGGATTCTTTACCAGCTGAGCCACAAGGGAAGCCCAAGAATACTAGAATGGGCAGCCTATCCCTTCTCCAGCAGATCTTCCTGACCCAGGAATCGAACTGGGGTCTCTTGCATTGCAGGCAGATTCTTTATCAACTGAGCTATCAGGGAAGCCCATGGACTAGCAGGGTCAACTAATGAGCTAATGACTTTTTCTCTTGGTTTGCTCATCTGCAAAAAGGGTTTGGCAGTTCTGACCTCATCATGCAGATTAGACTCTCAAATCCTTTAAAGAACATTCCCACCAACTGGGAAGTGAGACCTCTAGCATAATCCAGTTGTTGATTCCCAGCTTGCTGTGGGAGTTTCTGAAATGCCTAGATGACAATAGAGGCATTTGCCAGATACCACGATAGGTTTTTTTTTTTTTTTAACTTCTTATTGTATACTGGAGTATAGCCTATTAGGGGCTTACCAAGTGGCGCTAGTGGTGAAGAATCTGTCTGCCAATGCAGGAGATAAAAGAGATGTGGGTTTGATCCCTGGCTCGAGAAGATCCCCTGGAGGAAATGGCAACCCACTCCAGTATTTTTGCATGGAGAATCCCATGGACAGGGGAGCCTGGCGGGCTATGGTCCTTAGGGTCACAAAAAGTTGGACACAACTGAAATGATTTTGCACACACGCACACATAGCTGATTAACAATGCTGTGATAATTTCAGGTGAGGGACTCAGCCCTACATACACATGTATCCATTCTCCCCCAGACTCCCCTCCCATCCAGGCCAAAACGTTCTTTGACAGGAGAATCTATAAATAAATTGTGAGATAGTCAACTGTCCAGCAGTGAAAGTAAGATAAACTACAGGGACACAATTAATATAGATGACAAAAAGCAAATCAAAATAAGAGTAGAAACCAATGAAGCAGAAAAAAAAGAATAATAAAAAGTTGGTTTGTGGGAAAGAGAGACTCAGCAAAATCAGTCAAGAAAAAATTTTGAGACAGACACGAACAGCCATTGTGCTGTCGTCATTCCGTCCCAGCATCCGTGTCTCTAAGGCTCTCCATGCCTCTGATGGGGGATGATATGATGATCCTCTTGGATGGTCCTGAAGCACAGGAGGTGCATTGATGCCGCCTCGCCAGCATCACTTTCCAAGAGACCCTGGGTCCTGGACTCCGAGGCTCCCCCAGTGGTTGGTGTCCCAATGCCCCTGTGTCTCAATCCTAGCACTCCCTCGGCCGCAGGAACTCAGAGAACACAGTCCCCTCATGCTCTCTGACCTTCAGCCTGGATCCTTCACTGGGCTTGATCAAAGTGGGATCACCCCAGATCAACCCCAATGAGTGGAGTCAGGACTTACATGCAGAGTGAGCACCAAGTGTTCTTAAAAAACTAACTTGCTCCTGTACTGCTAAGCCCTACATAAACCAGCAGTGCTCTCGACAGTGCCGTTCTGGGATCCTCTCTCGCCTTCACAGATAGTAGGCACATATGCTTGTGCTTAAATCTCTTCCTAACCATAGCATACAGATGTCAAGGTGGTAATATCTTCTCCAAGTCCTCTAAACACAGAAGTACGTCACTTTCAACTCAGTGGAAATCTGTCTTATCATTTAAGTCTCAGTTCAAACTATTTCCCTCTAGAAGTTTTGCCCCCTGGAAAAAATAACTCAGTTGTCCTCCCGTGTCTGCAGGGCATTTTTTCACACATGTGTACTCATCAGTGTCCCATAACTTCCTGGGGGTAAAAGCCTCCATCTCTGTATCCAGCCCCACCCCCAATCTTCTGCTTTGGGAGAAAAAGCAGTGAGGAATGAACTCTGACTTTGAAGGACCTGATCCCAACTTTGTCTTTAGCAAAGTTAACCTCTCAAAGCCCGTTTCCCACCTGTGAATTGAGAATTGATGGAATTGCTTCCTGCCTGGGAAGCTCTCAGCACAAGTGCCTGGCACAGAGCAGAAGCTGAGAAGTAGTAGCTGCCCATCGATATGAGAGATGACAACACATTCGCTGAACTGGGCTGAGTGACTTGTGCTGGCTCCCCAGGGGGGGTCCGCTCCATGGTGTCCACGTGGCACCTCCTGCGGTCAGGATGCTTGTCAGAGCTGGGGCTACACTAGACCAGAGCCCCAGGATGTATCTCCATATAAAAAGGAGGGAGGAGAAAATATTGGTTTGGTCAAAATGTTTGGGTTTTTGCATGGGAAAACCCAAACAAACTTTTTGGCCAACCCCATATAATGATCCCCTGTGAACAGGAGGTGCCTGCTTTCTCCCTCCCCTCCCCCTTCCATGGAGCTCCAGCCACAGGGATGCCCTCCTGCTGAGGACTCTCCTCCCTGGAGAACACCTCTGCTTTGCACACCCTGGATGCAAGTCCTGTCCTACTGAGTCCCCCGACGCACCCCTGAGACATCGGGGGCCGCCTGCCTGGGCAAACCCAGGTCAGTCTGGCAGCCCACATTCTGTGCTTCCAACATAGAAGCAGAACGCCCACTTCTTGTGCCCTAACTACATCTCTGGTTTGTTCCTTGTGAATTTCTGGGCATGCTCCCTCTACCAACTCATTTTCTTTGGCATCACCTGTGCCATTCTCCACGATGCCTGCTCTTCACATAACTGGGCATTTTTGCTTCCAAATCTCTCAGTCCTTTGGATCTGGCTGGAAGGTGTGCTGCCAAACAGAGGCTACTGCCATGTTTGGGACACCCGGTCCCTCGTTTCATGGGAATATTGCTGGGGTCATCACCAAGAACCAGTAGACACAGCCAGCTCTCCCATGACGTCTACAGAAACAGATTCCCTGCAGGTCTCGTTCACTCCAAAGGGAGAAGAGTTAACAGTGCCACTGGGTCCACAGGACTTTCATTTTTCTAAGAATATAGAGATTTCTAGAAGGAATTCCAGGTTTGTGTGCTTGTTGCTGTTTTCATTCTGCTTCCCACCCACCCAGCTGACTGACAGAAATGGGGAGTAACTGGTAGACCTGGAAGCTTTCGGAAAGCTCTCGTTCACCTTGCATCGCCCGGTGGGAAGACAGCACGGCCTGCATGCCCAGGGCTCTGTGTGTGGTTGTGCCTTTCGTGAGTCTCTGCAGAAGTCACGGCCACCCCTTTAGTATCTGCCCCCCCAAGCCCCTCAACCCCCCAGGAGCAGGAACAGGCACTTCCATCTCACTGAGAAGGAAATGATAGCCAGGTGGCTGGCTCAGGGCGCCTGAGATCCCACCCCTGAAAAGCCACCTGTTTTCATTTTGGTCCCAGGAAATTTGTAAACAGATCCCCAAATCCCCCATCAGCATCGACTTAACAGCATCCTGCTACAAGGACCGTAAAACACGAAGTTGTGCTCACACCTCTCTCAATTAAGTGCCTTCTATGAATTGCCTGGATGGAAAGGCTGCTACTGCTACTGCTGCTGCTAAGTCACATCAGTCATGTCCGACTCTGTGCGACCCCATAGACGGCAGCCCACCAGGCCCTTCTGTCCCTGGGATTCTCCAGGCAAGAACACTGGAGTGGGTTGCCATTTCCTTCTCCAATGCATGAAAGTGAAAAGTGAAAGTGAAGTTGCTCAGTCATGTCCGACTCTTAGCAACCCCATGGACTGTAGCCTACCAGGCTCCTCGGTCCATGGGATTCTCCAGGCAAGAGCACTGGAGTGGGTTGCCATTGGATGGAAAGGAAACACTGAGAAAAGTGTTTATGATCTAAACCCATGGCTGCAGGAATTCTGATCTGATAATTTTTTTTCCTACAAATTCATTTTTTTTTAATCTGTCTTGAATCTTCCCATTAGAAATAAATGTGGAGAAAATAGGACCTGTTGTTTCACAGGCAACAGAGGCGCAGTCTGCTCCTCACCTTCCTCAGTCAGGTCTGGCCCTTCAGAGCATCTTCATTAGGGAGCACTGGATGAATTGCAGTGCCGAAGAATTGATGCTTTTGAACTGTGGTGTTGGAGAAGACTCTTGAGAGCCCCTTGGACCGCAAGGAGATCCAACCAGTCCATTCTAAAGGAAATCAGTCCTGAATATTCACTGGAAGCACTGATGTTGAAGCTGAAATTCCAATACTTTGGCCACCTGATGTGAAAAGCTGACTGATTTGAAAAGACCCTGATGCTGTCTTGAGGGTGGGAGGAGATTGAGGGTGGGAGGATAAGGGAATGACAGAGAATGAAATGGTTGGATGGTATCACTGACTCAATGGACATGAGTATGAGTAAACTCCGGGAGTTGATGATGGACAGGGAGGCCTGGCGTGCTGCAGTCTATGGGGTCGCAAAGAGTCGGACACGACTGAGCGACTGAACTGAACTGGATGAATAGTGATGAGCCATAAGCCCCCATGTGAAGCATGGCTGTCCTTGAACTTCTAATGGCTGCTAGCTCAGGCCCACAATCGGTGTGACTGCTGAAGTCCCTGCCAGGGGCTCCTTGTCCCCAAGAACAAACTGAGCTGCCACTACGGAGCCCAGAGGTAAGAGGCAGAGCAGAATTCTCCCAGAGGGTGGGGCCAAGAGAGCAGGCCGTAACATGCCCGTTTGCATGTTACTGGTTCTGGAAGGGGTCTCTGCAGTGGTCCTGTACTGGAACCAGTGCGCTCTGATGTGAGAAGCCAGGTCCTCAGTCTGGGACAACCAGACCCACTGCCTGTCACGGAACACCCTCCGTCTGCACATGTGGGACCTTGATACAACCTTGAACTTGGGAAACGGTTGGTAGGTGGTGGGAGTAAGGAGTGGTGGGTGGTGAGCACACCTCAGCAACCAGCCCTTGTCTCAACTCTGTCCCAGACTTCAAGAAAGAGGGAAGATTGCTCAGGTTTTCCTGAGTGCAGCAGGGATTCAAATCCAGCCCTGCTCGACTCAAAACAAAGCTTCCCCACCAAGCCACACTGGCCTCGAGGAAATAGTTTCAGCCTGTACTCTCAACATCGAGACTGTCCACCACAAACCATGCCTAAAGCTGTGCTTGTGTTCTTCCAAAGAAGACTGCGGGCTTCCCTGGTGACTTAGATAGGAAGGAATCTGCCTGCAATGCAGGAGATCTGAGTTCAATTCTTGGGATGGGAAGATCCCCGGGAGAAGGGAATGGCTACCCACTCCAGTATTCTTGCCTGGAGAATTCCATGGACAGAGGAGTCAGGAGTACAAAGTAAAGCTGGGAAAAGGCTAACAGAACTTTGCCAAGAGAACACACTGGTCATAGCAAACACCCTTTTCCAATGACACAAGAGACAGCTCTAGACATGGACATCAACAGATGGTCGATACTGAAATCAGATTGACTATATTGCTTGCAGTCAAAGATGGAGAAGCTCTATACAGTCAGCAAAAAACAAGACTAGGGGCTGACTGTGGCTCAGATCATGAACTCCTTATTGCCAAATTCAGAGTTAAACTGAAGAAAGTTAGGAAAACCACTAGGCCATTAAGGTATGACCTAAATCAATCCCTTACAATTAGCCAGTGGAAGTGAGAAATAGACTCAAGGGGTTAGATCTTATAGAAAGAGTGCCTGGAAAAGTGTGGATGGAGATTCGAGCCACTGTACAGCAGGTGGTGATCAAAACCATCCCCAAGAAAAACAAATGCAAAAAGGCAAAACGGTTTTCTGAGGAGGCCTTACAAATAGGTGAGAAAAGAAGGGAAGCAAAGGGCAAAGGAGAAAAGGGAAGATATAGCCATCTGAACAGAGAGTTCTAAAGAATAGCAAGGAGAGATAAGAAAGCCTTCCTAAGTGATCAATGCAAAGAAGTAGAGGAAAACAATAGAATATGAAAGACTAGAGATCTCTTAAAGATAATTAGAGATACCAAAGGAATATGTCATGCAAAGATGGGCACAATAAACGACAGAAATTGTAGGGACCTAACAGAAGCAGAAGATATTAAGAAGAGGTGGCAAGAATACACAGAAGAACTATTCATAGAATATCTTAATGACCCAGATAACCATGATAGTGTGATCACTCACCTAGAGCCAGACATCTTGGAGTGCAAAGTCATGTGGGACTTAGGAAGCATCACTACAAACAAAGATAGTGGAAGTGATGGAATTCCAGTTGAGCTATTTCAAATCCTAAAAGATGATGCTGTGAAAGTGCTGCACTCAATATGTCAGCAAATATGGAAAACTCAGCAGTGGGCACAGAACTGGAAAAGGTAAGTTTTCATTCCAATCCCAAAGAAGGGAAATGCCAAAGAATATTCAAACTACTGGACAATTGTACTTATCTCACACACTAGCAAGGTAATGCTCAAAATTCTCCAGGCAAGGCTTCAACAGTTTGTGAACCAAGAATTTCCAGATGTTCAAGCTGAATTTAGAAAAGGCAGAGGAACCAGAGATCAAACTGCCAACATCCATTGGCTCATAGAAAAAGCAAGAGAGTTCCAGAAAAACATCTACTACTGCTTCACTGACTACACTAAACTAAATCCTTTGACTGTGTGGCTCACAACAAACTGGAGAATTCTTCACGAGATGGAAATACCAGACCACCTGACCTGCCTCCTGAAAAATCTGTATGCAGGTCAAGAAATAACAGTTCAAACTGAACATGGAACAACAGACTGGTTCCAAATCAGGAAAGGAGTATGTCAAGGCTGTATATTGTCACCCTACTTATTTAACTTATATGCAGAGTACATCATGCGAAATGCCAGGCTGGATGAAGTCACAGCTGAAATCAAGATTGCTGGGAGAAATATCAATAACCTCAGATACACAGATGACACCACCCTTATAGCAGAAAGTGAAGAGGAACTAAGGAGCCTCTTGATGAAAATGAAAGAGCAGAGTGAAAAAAGTGGCTTAAAACTCAACATTCAGAAAACAAAGATCATGGCATCCAGTCCCATCACTTCATGGCAAATAGATGGGGAGACAATGGAAACAATGACAGAATTTATTTTCTTGGGCTCCACAATCACTGCAGATGGTGACTCCAGCCATGAAATTAAAAGATGCTTCCTTCTTGGGGAAAAAAAGCTATGACAAGCCTAGACAGCTTATTAAAAAGCACAGACAATACTTCGCCAACAAAGAGCCATATAGTCAAAGCTATGGTTTTTCTAGTAGTCTTGTATGGATGTGAGAGTTGGATCATAAAGAAGGCTGACTGCTGAAGAATTGATGCTTTTGAGCCGTGGTGTTAGACTCTTGAGAGTCCCTTGGACTTCAAGGAGATTTAACCAGTCAATCCTAAAGGAAATCAATCCTGAATATTCATTAGAAGGACTGATGCTGAAGTTGAAGCTCCAATACTTTGGCCATCTGATGAGAAGAGCTGACTCATTAGAAAAGACCCTGATGCTGGGAAAGATTGAAGGCAGGAGAAGGAGATGACAGAAGATGAGCTAGTTGGATGGCATCACTGACTTAATGGATGTGAGTTTGAGCCAGCTCCAGGAGATGGTGAAGATGGCGTGCTGCAGTCCATGGGGTCTCAAAAAAATCAGGTATGACTGAGTGACTGAACAACAAAAACAAGATTGCCCTTGAACTCTTTCAGAGCCCTGACTGGGGTCTGATAAAACATCTGCCAACCAAAGGTAGCCCTGAAGATTCTGCAGCAGGAAGGCTGGCCGGCGAGGAGGCTTGTGGTCCTCCATCACACAGCTCTCATTCTTCCCCTAAAACAGAAAGCTTCTGAGGGCTGGATTTGGCAAGTCCATTACCCGGCCGAGTCCGCAGAAGCTGGAATAGGGATACCCGAGATTAAACAAATGCAGGGGTGTAAAAATAAAGAGAAGCGTAAGTGGGTTTGGCGCTTATCTTCCTTTCCAACAAAAGATAACAGGTAATTGCTTTTTTATCACCAGCACTTGAAATTTGAAAGTAAAGAAGGAGCAGGGCTTGGTATCACACCTGAACCCTGCAGTCCATAAATCCTTACCTTCCACTTCTTCTGCCAAGGACCAACAGCCACACTGTGCTGGTGTTCATACAATTCAATCCGGAAAAGAGCCAAGAAGTAACAGAGGAAAGTCACCATGTCATTTCCAACAGGAGGGATTTATGTTTAGATTTTGTGAACTGATTACATATATACGTTCCCTCTCCTCCCCCACACCCCCCTAAAAAAAGTTCTAAATTGTCATCAGTTCTCTAAAGGTAACCTTTACCAAAGAAGAGACATTCGCACAAGGGGAATGCAATGGTCTGTGGCTTTCCCAGGAAATGAGAAAGCTGTTGCCTAGCAACCCAGCCCTCCCCAAACTCAGCCTGGTACCTGGCTCTTTTGAAAACAGAACATCTTTGATAGACACAGCAACCGCCTGCAGCTGCTCGAGCACAGCCTTTGCAGGGGAGCCCCACTTTCTCTGCCCCTCAGGCTTTCTGGTTGATGTGGGTGAGCGCCAGTCTAGTCTGAGCTTCATTGGCTGTTGTTCTCTTTTAAGGTGAAGATCCTTGGATTTCCCACCACTTTCCAGGTTTCCATGTGACTCAGCTTGACAAAAATTGACACTTTTCTGTCTCAGTGTTCTCTGGATGCTCAGGAATGTCTGTGGCCCAGCAGAGAACGTGTCTCTTTCATCTGGTGGCAATACTCCAGGTTTTGATTTATTATTGAAACTTTTGAAATTGATATGGTCTTGAGTTGAATTGTGTCCCTTTCCTCCCTCTTCCCAGGTGCTGCTAGTGGTAAAGAACCTGCCTGCCAATGCAGGAGACATTAAGAGATGTGGGTTTGATCCCTGGGTTGAGAAGTCCTGGAGAAGGAAATGGCAACCCACTCCAGGATTCTTGCTTGGGAGATCCCAGGGACAGAGGAGTCTGGTGGGCTTACAGTATTTGGGGACACAATAGAGTCAGATACGATTGAGCGACTGAGCACGCCTCCCCTTGATTTATATAAGGAAGTTCTAACCACCAGGACCACTGAATACAACCTTCTTTGGAGTTAGGGTCTTTACAGAAGCAGTTAGTGTGGCCCCTAATCAATATGATTGGTGTTCTTATGAAGAGGTGAAATGTAGACACACTGACTCACAAGGGAGAGTGTTATGTGAAGATGAAGGCAGAGATCGGGGTGATCTTCCACAAGCCAAGGAATGCCAAAGATGCACCAGCAGACCATCAGCAGCTGGGAGAGAAGCCTGGAACAGAGGAGTCTCCTTCATGGCATCAGAAGGAGCCCGCCCTTCGGACACGTTGGTTTTGGACTTTGGGCCTCTGGGACTAGGAGAGTAAATTTCTATTGCTTAAGTCACCCAATTTGCTACATTTGTTTCTGCCAGGCCTGGGGTGCTGAGGGGCTTCCCTCATGGCTCAGTGGTAAAGAATCCATCTGCCAGTGCAGAAGACTCAAGTCCAATCCCTGGTCTGGGAAGATCCCCTGGAGAAAGAAATGGCAACCCACTGCAGGATGCTTGCCTGAGAATACCCGTGGACAGAGGAGCCTGGCGGGATATAGTCCATGCGGTTGCAAAGACTGAGCAACACAACAAGGATGCTTCCAGCCGTGTTTCCCAGGAACCAGTGTGCTGAGAGGTGTATCACTTTCCTGTCTCAGTGAACTCTCGGGACGACTCACGTATGATGCGCTGTATTTAGCACATAAGAAGCTGTAGTTTGGGGAAGTGAACTTACTCGTCCACTAACTTACAGCCCCTAAATGAAGGATCTGGGACTCAAATTCAAGCTGGAACACCATGGAAATGCACGCTCTTAACCCCCACGGTGTTCCCCCTCTGCTGGTTCTAGACATAGCTTCCCAGGTTGCCCCAGAGTGAAGGCTTTCCTCCCAAACCCAGCCAGCTGCTAACCAGGGCAGGGAAACCCACAAAGCCAAGGCACTATGAAATATTCAACATGTTGACAGGAGGCATATTGCCAGCTGAGTGGAGGCCAGAAATTGGTCCTTGGCTGATGGGCAAGAGATTTCTGCTGCAGAAAGCTGAGCCTGGAGCGAAATTAGCTTTGAAGTTTATTAAATCTTTGTGTCTCTGGGGCCAGGGGGAGAAAGAGTCAGGGAGTGGCTCCTGTGGTCCTCAGCTGAGTAAGGCAGCCTGGAGGGACCTTTCCACCCACCAGCAGAGCAGGATATTTGGGATGTATTTTTCACATTTGCAATACTCAGCAACTCTATTGGACTTCAGATTAGTGCATTTAGCAGAACAGCAAAGCTGCTGTGAACACAGGCAAAAATCCACGCTAGGGTTTTGCTCCACAACAGAAAGAGGCTGAAATTACCAGGAGCAGGTGGAGCTCAGTTTCTACTACAAACAAGGTCACCGTGTTTGGAAAAATAAGCACATAGGGGAGGGTGTGGAAGAATTCTTTACCATTAATGGGAGTCTTGGTGGTAGCATTTTAGGATGAACAAAGATTTCATATCAAGAAAGCCATTTCCATCTATTTTGTCAGCCAAAAAGTTCATTTGGGTTTTCCATAAGATGTTATGGAAAACCTGGAAGAAAATTTTGACCAAGCCCATACATTATTTAAAAGGTGAGATCAGATAAATGAATGAATTTTTGTGATTCTTCCATCCACACAAACCTTCAGCCAAACTGCTGTGTAAATAACTTTATTATATAAATATAGTATAAAGGAAATAGGAAAATCTGATCACAACATTTTAATAAGCCAAGCAAATATAATGCTTATTTTGTGATTTTTATACACTAGGTAAAATTTCTAAGACCAACATATTTGGAAAAACTTGCAAGGTAAATTTTTTCCAGCATGCAATTATTAAACATGCTGCTTGACTTTTTTATTTCAAATTCATGGGTGATCTTATTTCTTCCATACCCCTATCTGCTACATCAGCCCTTATTATTCTGAATCATTCTCAGAAATCTCTTCATTTCATTCACAAACATTTCTGTATAGCTCCTTAAAGATAATGACTCTTTTTTTTCTGGACACAACCACAGTGCTAATATCATATGTTAAAAAAAAAATCAACAGTCATCCTTTAATATCATCAAATATTTAGTAGTTATTAAAATTGCCAATCATTTCATAAGGGTCATAAATTTATTTTACAGATTGTTTGATTAAGATCCTACATGTTACTATTGGGTGATAACACCTTTCAAAACTGCATCTTCTCCTCATCTTTTTTTTTCCTTGCAATTTTTTAAAATTTATTTTTTATTGAAGGATCATTGCTTTACAGAACTTTGTTGTTTTCTGTCAAACCTCAACATGAATCATAGGTATACATACATCCCCTCCCTCTTGAACCTCCCTTCCACCTCCCTCCCCATCCCACTCCTTGGTGGATACAGAACCCCTGTTTGAGTTCCCTGAGACATACAGAAAATTCCCATTGGCTCTCTATTTTACATACAGTAATGTAAGTTTCCGTGTTACTCTTTTCATACAGCTCACCCTCTCCTCCCCTCTCCCTGTGTCCATAAGTCTGTTCTCTGTCTGTTTCTCCATTGCTGCCCTGCAAATAAATTCTTCAGTACCATCTTTCTAGATTCTATATATATGCATTAGTATACAACATTTATCTTTCTCTTTTTCACTTACTTCACCCTATATAATAGGCTCTAGGTTCATCTACCTCATTACAGTAGACTCAAAGGTGTTCCTTTTTATGGCTGAGTAATATTCCATTGTGTATACATACCACAACTTCTGTATCCATTCATCTGTCAGTGGACATCTAGGTTGCTTTCATGTTCTAGCTATTGTAACTGGTGCTGCAATGAATATTGGGGTACATGTGTCTTTTTCAGTTTTGGTTTCATCAGGGCATATGCCTAGGAGTGGGATTGCTGGGTCATATGGTGGTTCTATCTCAACATAGTAAAGGCCATATATGGTAAGCCCACAGCAAACATTATTCTCAATGGTGAAAAACTGAAAGCATTCCCCCTAATATCAGGAAGAAGACAAGGGTGCCCACTCTCACCACTATTATTCAACATAGTTTTGGAAGTCCTAGCTACAGCAGTCAGAGAAGAAAAAGAAATAAAAGGAATCCAGATCGGAAAAGAAGCAAAACGCTCACTGTGTGCAGATGACATGATACTTTACATAGAAAACCCTAAGATAGCATCAGAAAATTCCTAGAGCTAATCAGTGAATTTAGCACATTTGCAGGATACAAAATCAATACACAGAAATCACTTGCATTTCTATATACTAACAATGACAAATCAAAAAGAGAAATTAAGGAATCAATCCCACTCACCATTGCAACAAAAAGAATAAACTATCTAGGACTAAACCCACCCAGGGAGACAAAAGAACTGTATATAGAGAATTATAAGACATGATGAAAGAAATCAAAGGTGACATAATAAACAGATGGACAGATATCCCATGTTCCTGGGTCGGAAGAATCAATATTGTGAAAATCGGCTTCCTGATATCATGCAAATTATGAGACTGACTATGACAAAACACAAAACGCCAAATAATGCAACTTTCAAACTAAGGGGAAAAGCACAGGGGCGCTGCCAACAGGGAAGATAAAGAAGGAAGAGGCGTGAAGTTGAAATGGAAGAGACAACACTGATCATTTCAGATCTTATGACTCTGCCTAGAAACCCAAGGATTTCAGCTGAAAACTTTTACAACTGCTGGGAGAGCTGAGTGAGTAACCACAATCAAAAGCAATTTCTGAGAATCAATAACTTTCATAAAGAGGGGAACTAATCAATTAAAAAACATCAGGAGAAAAAAATTAAAAATGACAAGAAAATCATAATATAACCAGGAACACATCTACCATGAAATAGGAAATAGCCACAGTTAGAAAGTCATAAACCTAATACTGGAGGAAATGAAAGAAATACAAAGTGAATGGGGAGGCATGACACGATTCCGGATGAAAAAAATGGAACTGCAAAGTCAGTTGTGCCTAAATTAGTTTATAAGTTCCATATTTATCTAAAAACTGGCAATAAATAAACTAAAAATTGACAATTGGATTCATAAATGCACATGAAAGACAGAGAATGCATAAGAATACCCAAGACAGTTTTAATAATGCACTGTGGGAGTGGGGTATTCTAATACTGTATTAATTAAAGCAGCGTGGTCTCAGGGAAGGAAAAGATAGATAAATCAGTTGGATAAAACAGAGAGTAACACGGGCTTCCCAGATGGTGCTAGTGGTAAAGAGCCTGCCTGCCAGCCAACACAAGGCATGTATGAGACAGGTTGGATCCCTTGTCGGGAAGATGCCCTGGAGGAGGGCATGGCAGCCCGCTCCAGTATTGTTGCCTGGAGAATCCCATGGACAGAGGAGCCTGGCGGGCTACAGTCCATGGGGTCGCAAAGAGTAAGACACGACTGAAGCACTTAGCACACACGCAAAGAGTCAGACATCCATATACATTTGGGAATTTGTGAAGAAGACATTTCGGATCAAAGAGACTGGGATAGCATATAAAATTAGCAATACATTTGAGGATGAAATACTGTTAATAACGTTGTGGTCCATATTTAAAGCCATACACAACGCTAAACTTAAAATGAATTAAAGGTGTAAACATCAAAACGTGAAATTAAAAAATAACAATAGAATAATATTCTTCATAACAGTGGAAGTCTTCTTAAAGAAGACAAATATCTAGAGGCCATAAAAGATTAACCACTGAACTATAAATTATTGATTGACTTTTATATGACAAATGTTATTACCTACAAATTAAAACACAAGCAACAGACTGAAGGAAAATATTAAAGATATTAGTACCAAGGCTACAGAAGTAACTCTTATGATTACATTAGAAGAAAACACTTTAGAAAAGTAAATAAATGCTCTGAACATGGATTTCATAGAAAAATAAATACAATAGGATAACATACATTGAAAAGATGATGGGGCTCTTTCACAACTGGGACACTATAAATTCAAACAACAACTTTTAAATAAAATAAGGCAATACCTTGTGCAGCAAATGATATTATCAAGTAAGTGAAATCTAAAGAACAGGAGGAAATATTCACAAATCATTTATCTGATAAAGATCCAGACTCCAAAATATATAAGGAACTCTTACAACTCAGCAACAAAAAAACAAGCAACTCATTTTAAAAACGGGCAAAGAACTCAAACCGACATTTCACCCAAAAAAGCCATATAAATAGCCAAGAAGCACATAAAAAAGATGCTCCACATATAAACCATTAAATAAATGCAAACCAAAATGACAATGAAATGCTGCATCATATTCACCAGGATGAGTATAATTAAATCTAAAAGAACACAAAACAAACAAAACGAAAAACAGAAAAGCAGAGAATAAGGAGAAATGGACTCTACCTTACAGTAACGGTGGGAATGTAAAACGGTATACCAGCTGCGGAAAACAGTCTCATAGTCCATCAGAAAGTTAAGCAAAGAATTGCCACGTGACAATACAAATCCCAAAGAACTGAAAAGAGGTACTCAGACAGATATTGTCGACAACATTCATATCAGAGCTATTCACACCAGTCAGAAGATGGAAACAACCCACACCCCCAACGTGGGATGAATGGACTAACAAACTGTCGTGCGGGCATGTGATGGAATAACACGCAGACATGAAGAGGCATGGGTACTAGTGCCTGTCACATTAGTGAACCTTGATGACGTCGTGCTAAGTAAAAGAAGATACAGATACAGAAAGCCACAGATTGCACGATTCCGTGTATGTGAAATCTCCATTAACAGGTAAGTCCACAGGGATGACGACAGATGAGTGGTTGCTAGGGCTGGGGCAGGGAGAAGAGGACATGACTGCATGAGGGTTGCCAGGTTTCCTCTGGGGAGGATGAAAAGATTTAGGAGTGGACAGAGGCGGTGGAACCAAACATCATGAATGGACAAAATGCCACTCAACTGTACACTTCAAAATGGTTAAATCTTTGGTCATGTGAATTTCAACTCAATTAAAAATCAACAATGAGATACTGTATCTTTCTGTTAGATTGGGAAACAAACACACACCCCTTTAAAAACCCAGTGTTAGGGTGTTGAAAAGTGGGTTCTCCCCACACTATTGGCTCAAATATAAACTGGCGGAGAGTTTGGGGGAGGTAAACTTGACAATACCTATCCGTATTTGGAGAAGGCAATGGCACCCCACTCCAGTACTCTTGTCTGGAAAATCCCATGGACAGAGGAGCCTGGTAGGCTGCAGTCCATGGGGTCGCTAGAGTCGGACACGACTGAGCGACTTCACTTTCACTTTTCACTTTCATGCACTGGAGAAGGAAATGGCAACCCACTTCAGTGTTCTTGCCTGGAGAATCCCAGGGACAGGGGAGCTTGGTGGGCTGCCGTCTATGGGGTCGCACAGAGTCGGACACGACTGAAGCGACTTAGCATCCATATTTAAGATGTGCATACCCTGTGATGCATCAAGTTCATTTACAGGATTCAATCCCACACATGCCCCAAGAGAGATGTACACATTCACAGGTGCTTGCTTTTGTTTTAGAAAAGGAAAAAAAATTTAAAAATTGGTATCTGGCAAATGGGCGGTGTTGATTTTGTTGAGAACCTCAAAGCAAAACCTGAAAGACCATTTGGTCTCTAAGTGCCCTGAACATTCCTTAAATCACCCATAAGTTACATACACATGATTTGTGTAAACAACTCAGTACAGCACTAAAAATGTTAAAAATATATAATTTACACTCTAATGTATAATATGTAGTTCCATAAAATGGCTGCAACAAAAATTAAATCACTCAAGTGCTACACTGCTTAGACACCCTTCCACAAAATCGTAAATATTCAAAGCTTCCAGCTTTGCCTGTTGATGGATAAACATCGCCACGGTTTGGTTCTTTCATCTGAAAAATGGGGATACCTCACCACTGCCCCAGAGGGTCACAGTGAGGCTACGGTGAGTTAATTCCGAGCAGGCCTGGCACTGTGCCAGTGCAGAATGAGCCTTACAATAAACGTGGGGTGCGTTAGCCTTCAGAGGGTTGCTATTCTGGAAGAGGAGAGAGAGGACTGACAGTTTTATAGCATGCGATGTGATGAGGGCTCTGGCAGCTGTGGGCACAGGTCTTGTGGAGGACAGAGAAGAAGCAGGATGACCACCCAGAGGACCCCTCCCACTGCCTCTCAGGCTAAATGAAGTTGCCTACCAATCCCTGCCCTGCGACCGGCGCCAGCGTGCTGCTCCCCACAGCACAGACGCCGTTCCTCTCTGCCTCTGGTCTCTACCATCAGCACATATGCTTAAGAATTCTCTGCGTTTGTTCTCTGGAAAGTAAACTGTTGGAAAGAAAAATCAATGTTCATTAGCAGTGCCATTACTTTTAAGAAAGGCCTTTCTCAAGGAAAAGTGGTGGAGGACACTCCTGAGGCCGGTGTCCCCCTGACGTCCCTGTGGGGCGCAGTGCCTTACTGACTCAGCTTCACGGCGGTCATCTCTCCCCAGCTGGACGCTGGGGGCACACCCGCGCTGCTGGGGCAGCCGCGGCCTGTGGGTGGGGCTCGGGCGAAGTGGGGAGCCTCCTGTGGGGTGGGGAGAGGTGCGTCTCAGTTCAGCTGATGGAAGCACCCATCTGGGGTCACCAGACCTTCTCGCTTTTTTAAGAGGAACTCTACGCCTGAATTTTTGTGTGAAACTTTCCAATTTTTAAAATATTGTCAACAAATTCAAAGCAAACAGTAAAATAACACTCTCAGAGCCCAACCAAATAATTTTGTGGGTGAACCTCACCCCAGAGCCCTAGTTGGTAACTTTTGTGACACACATTTAGACTTCCAGGTTGGAAATTGTGCATCTGAAGGTGTCACAGACCATGGCCTTGGATGTCGCAGGAAAACAGTCTGCTGGTTCCTTGGGTCCAGGCAAGCCCATGCTGCTGGTGAGTTGGTTTCCCATCCCCAGCCTGTCAATCATCTGCCCCTGGCTCCATCCTCCTCTCCACACCACGCCCCCTCACTGTGACCCAAGCATGTTGGGGGAGTGGGGCTCGTCATTTGAAATAACACCTGTATCTCTGTACATGCCCCTCACTTAAGAAAAACAAATCACAAGATGCCTTCTCCACCAAGAAAGCACCTAAGAGTGTTTTGTCTTCCTTTCCACTTAGAGTCAACAGACCCAGTGACACTGGCCCTCTCCCCTTTGTCAGGAGCGCCTTTAGAGAGGTTATCTTAAGTGAATACACGGAGGAGTGACGGAATTCTGCACAGCCACAGCAGAATTGATTTTTTCTTAAGTGATGTGAGTGAATAATCACCTAATGCATGGCCAGGGAGAGAGACTCTGAAACTCACTCTTTTCCCAGACGATGTAATGTCCCCACCTGGCCCTATTGATCCTGCCCAATGGGCTGCCCCAAAGGTGGAGGACCTTTGGTCATCTGATGATTTTTAGTATCTTTCCCTCCCTCTTCATCAGCACTGGCAGGGTGACTGATGTTCACGCCAGTTTCCAGGTGAGGTTTTCCCATCCCTGGTGTAGGCAAAATGATCTTTAAACACAAGTCATTTTTAGAAGAGAAATGCTGAGCCATTATTTAAAAGATACGGTGCATGTTATCCTGTGCGTGAAGGTGACTTACAGTCCGGGCAAGGTCACACATAATCACCCTCACCCCACAAAGGGCATGACTACACCATGACCATCCTCCTTCATCTCCAGCCACCTTGCCACACCCAGCCCTGCTCTGACCTCTCACCCAGAGCCAGGCCGTGTGCGCAGGGACCCGGGACACATGATGGGATTGAGCATAGTAAAAACCTCCCATAAACTACTATTAGGGTGCAAGATATACAAGCCAAGGTGGGCATCTGAAGGTGTCAGAGACCATGGCCTTGGATGTTGCAGGACATGGGAAAACAAGACAGAAAATAATAAAATGGTTACTTTAAGGCCTGACAGATCTATAATTATAATAAATGCAAATTGTCTATATACACAAATTCAAAAGCAGAAGTGTGTGAAGTGGATTAGAAAGCATGACCTAAACATTTGCTATCCATGAGAAACTCAATTCAAATAGAGAAATATAGACAAGTTGATAAGTAAAATGTTAGAAGCAGACATACCATACCAACATTAACTAGAAGAAAGCAGGAGTAGTTATATTAATATTAGATGAAGTAGATTTCAGAACAACAGAGATTCACTAGAGATGGACAATATAAAATGATAAAAGAGTCAATCTATCATGAAGATATAGGAATCATAAATGTGTATGTTTCAAACAACAGAGCTGCAAAATAGTGAAGCAAAAGCCAGTAGAACTGAAAGGATTAATAAAATCTGAAATTATGTTTAGAGATTTTCCCATTCCTCTCTCAACTGTTGATAGAAAAACTAGAGAGAAAATCAGTAATGATACAGAAGAACTCCACACTACCAAGAACTGACAAGATCTAACCAACATTTATAGAACACAGCACCAAAGAACAGCAGAATCCACGAACATGAATACACTATATCCTGCATCATAAAACAAATATCAACACATTTTTAGAAACTGAACTAATGATGAGTATTTTCTCTGACTACAGCGAAATCAAACTAAAAATCAGTAACAGGAAAATCTTCCCAGACTTGAAAACTAAGTAACACACTTCCAAACAATCAAGGAGATAAAGAGGAAGTCTCAGAGGAAATAAAAAAATAAAAGCAACTGGATAAAAATGAAAATACAACATATCAAAATTTGGGAAACAGCTACAGCGGTGCTGAGAGCAAATTTTATAGCACTGAATGCACACAATAGAAACGAGGAAAAGTTTTAAATCAATCATCTGAGCTCTTACCTCAAGAGACGAGTAAATGAAGAGCAAACTAATCCCAAAGCAAGCAGCATAAAGGGAATAATAGAGGTTAAGCAGAAAGCAATGAAAGGAAAATACACACACAGGAAAACAATAAAGTCAGTGAAACAAAGAGCTGGTGCTTTGATAAGACCAATAAAGTTGACAAACTTCTCTCAAGAAAAAAAGAAAATAAAAAAAAGACAGACTGCCAACATCAGGAATGAAATGGGGGGGGGGGGGTTATAACTGCAGATTTGACAGGTATCAAAAGGATAATGAGAGAATACTACAAACAACTCTATACATATAAATTTGACAACTGGGATGAAACAGGACCAATTTCTTGAAAATATAAACTTCAGTTCCGTTCAGTTCAGTCGCTCAGTCGTGTCCGACTCTTTGCAACCCCATGAATCGCAGCACGCCAGGCCTCCCTGTCCATCACCAACTCCCAGAGTTCACTCAGACTCACGTCCATCGAGTCACTGATGCCATCCAGCCATCTCATCCTCTGTCGTCCCCTTCTCCTCCTGCCTCCAATCCCTCCCAGCATCAGAGTCTTTTCTAATGAGTCAACTCTTTGCATGAGGTGGCCAAAGTACTGGAGTTTCAGCTTCAACATCATTCCTTCCAAAGAACACCCAGGGCTTATCTCCTTTAGAATGGACTGATTGGATCTCCTTGCAGTCCAAGGGACTCTCAAGAGTCTTCTCCAACACCACAGTTCAAAAGCATCAATTCTTCGGTGCTCAGTTTTCTTCACAGTCCAACTCTCACATCCATACATGACCACTGGAAAAACCATAGCCTTGACTAGATGATGGACCTTTGTTGGCAAAGTAATGTCTCTGCTTTTCAATATGCTATCTAGGTTGGTAATAACTTTTCTTCCAAGGAGTAACCATCTTTTAATTTCATGGCTACAGTCACCATCTGCAGTGATTTTAGAGCCCCAGAAAATAAAGTCTGACACTGTTTCCACTGTTTCCCCATCTATTTCCCATGAAGTGATGGGACCAGATGCCATGATCTTCGTTTTCTGAATGTTGAGCTTTAAGCCTACTTTTTCACTCTCCTCTTTCACTTTCATCAAGAGGCTTTTTAGTTCCTCTTCACTTTCTGCCTTAAGGGTGGTGTCATCTGCATATCTGAGGTTATTGATATTTCTCCCGGCAGTCTTGATTCCAGCTTGTGCTTCTTCCAGTCCAGTGTTTCTCATGATGTACTCTGCATAGAAGTTAAACAAGCAGGGTGACAATATACAGCCTTGACGTACTCCTTTTCCTATTTGGAACCAGTCTGTTGTTCCATGTCCAGTTCTAACTGTTGCTTCCTAACCTGCATATAGGTTTCTCAAGAGGCAGGTCAGGTGGTCTGGTATTCCCATCTCTTTCAGAATTTTCCACAGTTTATTGTGATCCACACAGTCAAAGGCTTTGACATAGTCAATAAAGCAGAAATAGATGTTTTTCTGGAACTCTCTTGCTTTTTCTATGATCCAGTGGATGTTGGCAATTTGATCTCTGGTTCCTCTGCCTTTTCTAAAACCAGCTTGAACACCAGGGAGTTCACGGTTCACGTATTGCTGAAGCCTGGCTTGGAGAATTTTGAGCATTACTTTACTAGCGTGTGAGATGAGTGCAATTGTGCAGTAGTTTGAGCATTCTTTGGCATTGCCTTTCTTTGGGATTAGAATGAAAACTGACCTTTTCCAGTCCTGTAGCCACTGCTGAGATTTCCAAATTTGCTGGCATATTGAGTGCAGCACTTTCACAGCATCATCTTTCAGGATTTGAAATAGCTCAACTGGAATTCCATCACCTCCACTAGCTTTGTTCGTAGTGATGCTTCCTAAGGCCCACTTGACTTCACATTCCAGGATGTCTGGTTCTAGGTGAGTGATCACACCATCGTGGTTATCTTGGTCGTGAAGACCTTTTTTGTATAGTTCTTCTGTGTATTCTTGCCACCTCTTCTTAATATCTTCTGCTTCTGTTAGGTCCATACCATTTCTGTCCTTTATCGACCCCATCTTTACATTTTAGCCTATTAATGTGATAGATTACATTAATTTTTGAATATTCAACTAGACATGTTTCTGAAACAATCCCCATTTGGTCATAATGTATAATATTTCTACATATAATTTAATTCTATTTACTATTAATACTATTTGTATTTATATTTGTAAAATATAAACTACTACAACTCAGTATATGAAATATATAATTTGACTAACTCTATAGCTAACTATCAGAGAAACTGAATTCATAAGTCAAGCCTCTCCCCCACAACCCACAAGTTTCCTGGCCCAGATGGTTTCACTCAATAATTCTACTGAACATTTAAAGAATTAAATCCAAGTCTACACAATTCCTTTCAGGGGAAAAAAAACAAAACAAAACACTTCCCAGTTTATTTTATGAAGCTAGTATTACCCTGCTGCCAAAACCAGACAAAGGAAATTACAAACCCATATCACACATGAACATGGATGCAAAATTCCTTAACAAAATAGTATTAATAGTAAATAGAATTAAATGATATGTAGAAATATTATACATTATGACCAAATGGGGATTGTTTCAGAAATATGTCTAGTTCAATATTCAAAAATTAATGTAATCTATCACATTAATAGGCTAAAATGTAAAATCACATAATCATATCAGTGAAGAAAAAGAGTTTGACAAAATCCAACACCCATTCATGATCAAAACTCTCAGAAAAATCAGTATTGAAACATACACATTATGATATGCAAAATAGATAGCCAGTGGGAATTTGCAGTGTGATGCAGGGAACCCAAAGCAGGTGTGCTGTGACAACCTAGAGGGGTGGAATGGGGAGGGAGGTGGGAGGGAGGTTTAAGAAGGGGAGATGTGCATACCTATGGCTGATTCGTTGTGATGTATGGCAGAAATCATCAGAATATTGTAATTATCCTCCAATTAAAATTAAATAAAATTAAAAAAAAATTTTTTAAAGCAAGTAAAAAAATCCACAAAAAGCCTAAAACCAACATTATACTTAAGTGAAAAACTGAAAATTTCCCTCTAAATCAGTAATAAAGCAAGTATGTATGCTTACACTGTTCTTGTTCAACATAATGCTAGAAATTCTGGCCAGTGCAACCAGGTAAGAAAAGGAAGTGGACTGCACATAGCCTAAAAATAAAATTCTATTTACAGACGGCATGATCGTCTACACAGAACATCTCAAGAAATCTATTAGAAGGTTCCTGAACTAAGTGAGAACACGCACGACAAGGTTGCACGATACAACATAAATGTGAAAATCAACTTGATTTTTATGTATTAACATTGAACAGATGGTTGCCAAAAGCTCAATTAAAATACCATGTCTAACTGCTCAAAAAATGGAATTCTTAGGTTTAAATCTAACAAATCATGAATGGTGTGTGCGAAAAATGGCACAATACTGATGAAAGGAGGGAGGGAAGTTATTAAAGCTCAGCTGATACTTAAGAGAAAAAGCTTTCAGGATCACCAGCTTGAAAGCACATTTATATCAGTTTTTTCTCTGATTATAACCTCCTTGAGAGCAGGGGTCTCCATCTGTTTTGTTGGTCTCCATTTTTCCAGTACCTGGAACTGGCAATAAATGTAATATACATGCAATAAATATTTGTTGAATGGACGAGTGGTCCACCTTGGTTACCCCCAAGTGCCTCAGAGTCCTGATGGTAGTACTAAATGTGGTCTGCCTTTGTCTTTGTTAAATCCAGTCCCAGGATAGAGACCTACTCCCTGATATCGCCACATTGATCCAAAACATCTGACCACAGAATTGGAGGAAACATGACTGGCATGCTCCCAGTTTAAGGGAACCATGCATGCTCAGTCAAGGAAGTCCTCCTGGGAAATAGAAAAGGACAAGACAGGTGGTCCTCCACCTAGGTATTCCCTCCACAAGGCTGGAACCTGGCTACACCTTCATCAGCTGCCGAATCCAGAGAAGGGTGGTTCTCACACTGAGTACTCATCAAAGCCTGCTTTGACCTGGGGATGGGCTGAGCCCTGCTCGAGATGCTGACTCTAAAGGACACACACCCAAGCTGTGATGCAATCTCCACTAGCTTGTAATCTGATTATGTGGTCTTTCCTTCCCACTTGGCCAGGTCATCTACTCAATGTGAAAGGAAATGAAGAAGTGGCATGCCTTAGTAAAGAAAGAAGGCAAAGTCCTAACCTTAGCTCTTGCTACATGGCCAGGATACATCATTTAATCCCTCTGAGCCTCAGCTTTCCCATCTGTTGTTTCCTATATCCCATCTATGACAGGGATAGAATCAGTATCGATGGCTTAGGGTTACTATGAGAATTACATGACAGGGTATATCTAAAACAGCCAGCACAGTGCTACAATTCTGTAGGTGGGGAGAAAATATTTCCAAAAAGTTCTGGCCAAATGGACATCAGGTTAAGGAGAAAAACAAACAAAGAAACTTTGATGACTGCCTCACATTGTAAACAGAAATCAATTCCAGATAAATCATTGACCTAAAAAAGAGAAGTCAAACTGTAACGCTTTGAGAAAAAGATGCAGCAGAATAGTTTCATGAGTTTGTAAGAGGCATAATTTTCTTAAAAAGCATACAAACAAGCTCTGCTTTTAGAAAGAGAATATATCTAAGTCGGACTTCAGAAAAAAACAATTCACCAAAAGACACCATTAGGAGAATGAAAAACAAGCCCCAGGTGGACAAATGATATCCATAATCCATATATGTGCATACTAAATCACATCAGTCATGTCCAACTCTTTGTGACCCTATGGTCTGTAGCCCACCAGGCTCCTCTGTCCATGGGCTTCTCCAGGCAAGAATACTGCAGTGGGTTGCCATACCCTCCTCCAGGAGATCTTCCTGACCCAGGGATCGAACCCATGTCTCTTATGTTTCCTGCATTGGCAGGCAGGTTCTTTACCACTAGAACCTCTGGGAAACCCCACAATACATATATATTTGTCCTCAATATATATTGAATTCCAACAGATCAATAAGGAAAAGACAGAAAATGCAATTTTACAAGTTTGCGACTTGAAAAGGCACTGCATAAAAGAGGGTATTAACTGTCCAATAAGCATAAAGATTTGTGCTCAACACCAGTAGTCGAATAACTAAATTAAGAAAACATTGCTGAAAAACAAAAACTGTGTATGTTTGGCAGTACCACATTTTAGAGAGGGTGAAGACACTGCCAGAGTATGAGTGTGTTGACACAGCCGCTTTGGAAAACTGCTGGGCCTTATCCACAAACCTTAAAAAGCCCTGCGTCTACCCTGTCGTGCAGCTGTTCCATTTCAAGGTATACATCCAGGAGAAACGGATGAACATGTCCGCTGGAGACTCAAGCAAGGGTGTTTGCCGCAGACTTTTTCGACACCCAGACACTCTAAATCAGGAGTCCTCAACCTTTTTGGCACCAGGGACTGTTTGCAAGGAAGACAATATTTCCATGGACTTACGGGGGGTGGGGGCGTGTGGGGATGGTTTGGGGGTGATTCACTCACATCACATTTATTGTGCACTTTATTCCTATTGTATCAGCTCCACCTCAGATCATCCGGCATGAGATCCCAGGGCTTAGGGACCCCTGCTGTAAATAACCCAAGTATTCACCAGCAGTAGAACAGACAAATCAATGGTGGTATGTTCATATAGTGGGATACTACGTAGTTATGAGACGAACATTAGGATAACGAAACACACTGGGACACAGAGAAAATCTCAGACACAGTGCAACAGCAGCCAGACACCAGAGTCGGACACAATTGAGCGACTGAACTGAACTGAACTGAACCAGCGAACCAGCTCGCATGAGTCCATTTCCATCGAGTTCAATGGGCAAAAGTCATCTATGCAGCAGAAGTCAAGAGAGCGGTGACCTCGCCTGGTGAGGCAGGGGAAGGCAGTGGTGTTGGATGAGAGGAGACATGAAGGCACCTTCTGATTTGCTAGACATGTTCTATCTTGATACGGGAGGAGGTTACAGGAGTACACACACACCTAAAAAATGCACCAAGCTGCACACCGAGCAGGCTTTGCTGAGTGTGTACAGTACCTCAGTAAATGTAATAATAAAAATCCACTAAAGATAGTGCCAGATACACAATAATCACTCAAAAGCTGACACAGCATTACAGTTAATTTTACTGTCACGATAACCGATTTTTTCCCAGCCCCACCCTGTGTACCAGTTTTCCGCAGAAACTGCAGGAGCATCGCAACACGTGTTATACTTTTACTCGGTACTTTTTAAGCTTCTTTTGTTTCCCTCTTTGTCTCCAAAAATGTGTATGAAAGTCAAAGACACCTTTATTTGAAATGACCGCTCCTGCTGATTATCCCTTCAGCAAAACGTGCAGCATAATCAAGCCAGCAGCAAGATGGTGTCGGGAACAAATGCCGCGGGGAGGGCTGATTATCTGATCCAGGGATAACCTGGGATCTGCAGAAACACTGGCTGCTGGCTTTAATTCAGCACTCGCCTTCCTCAGCAACCTTTTAAAACACTGGAAAATCTCCCCAGGACATCCCTTTTACTCAGGGAAGACAATCTGACATGGTCCACACAAAAGAAGCAACTTCTCCTGAGACATGTCATCTGTAAATGATGGGTGGGACGCCACCTTAAAACCAGGAAATTAAATAAGGCAGACTGTGGTGATGAGAGAGCTGGTCCCACCTGGCTCGTCGCATTTCATTTCTTACTAATTCACAACTTGACTTTGAGTTAACCTTGAATGTTTACAGTGTGACTGGATTGGGCTTTGGGGGAGAGGGAGCGGGCAGCAGCAAATAAAAATGTAAAATACAGCAGCTCCAAAAAAAGCAAAGGAACTGGGAGAGACTGACACATCGGCTTCCGTGGCTCATCATTCACTGTTTAAAATAAGCTAAGACCCTTCAAATCCACACTCGGGTCAATGAAATGAGATCAGCTTCACACGGAAATGCCGACAGAAGGAGGCATCCTGAAGTCCCTCTCTGTACACGAACGGCCGGCTCGCTTCAGACGGTGCTCACGCTTATAGAAATGATTACACTCCACAAAGATATCACTCTGTCTGTGCCTGAGTCAATTTCACATTTTAACCTGCCATCAGGCTTCTGTGAAATTATACCATTTTGGCCAATGCCTGTGAATTGGTGAGGCGAGTCCTCCTCAGGTAAGCCAAAATTGGTGGAAAAGGTCTGGCTCAGCCGGCTTCAGATCGTAAATGTATCTTTGCTTACTGATATGATTGAAAGCAGCTGGTTGCCTGGCACTTAGCCAAGCCACGGCAATGCCTGGGATAAAATATCCATTAGTTGAATGCTGGGTCCCATAATAATTATTCTGGGTCCTCTATCGTGGTGAAGAAATGATACCTGACCTGTGATACGGAAGACTGGAAATACCAACAGCAGGTACTGAAGAGGGAAGAAAGTATAAGAAGCAGGGACAGGAAGAAATAACATTGGGTGGACCCAGCAAAGTGAACCAAAGGGACAGCATCTCCTTTCCTGCTCAAAGCAGAGCATGGACTCTTTTCTCCACATGCTTATCAAACCTAGATGCTTTTCTAGCTGCAAACTCATGAAATGATCCTTGAAATTATATTACCCAGAGAAATTTTCCTTCATTGCTTATTTTGATATAATTTCAATAAATGTACACTATGTGAAATTATTTCTTCATTTCATCCTGGTTCTGGAAATGAAATTCAATTTTTAAGCCAGTGTGTGGAACACTCCAGCTGAGCACACCCCACCAGCAAATTCTTGTTTGCTGTAGGTTTCTGGGTGAGAACAAATAACCCTTTAGGAGTAAGGTGGGCTTCAGGTTTATTTCCAGTGGGTCGAATCATGGATTTTGGGTTCTTAATCAATAATGGCAACTCAGACACTCTTTTCAACCTGTTTTGTGATCTCTGAAAAGAAGGGCATGGGAGAGGGCTCACAAAAGCCGAGATGGCCAAACCCTGGGTCACATCTCTGCACCCAAGTGTGACCCCAGACAAGGAATTTGTTCACAAGCCCAAACCCCTGACTTTGAGAGGGGTGGGTAGGGCTGTAGGGCCCAGCTATCTCTGTGAAGGCTCTGAATAAGGGAGAAGGGTCGTTCGTAGGAAATACGTCAATAATTTGGTCTGAGGCGAGGGGTTTTTATGACTTAAAAATCATGAGAGGGACTCCCCTGGTAGTCCAGCGGTTAAGAGTCCACCCTGCAATGTACAGGATGAGGGTTCAGCCCTGAGTTGGGGAACTGAGATCCTACATGACACAGAGCAACTAAGCCCATGCTCCACGACTACTGAGCCCACAGTTCTTTTGCCGAAATGAAGATCTGCATGCCGCAACTAAGACTCAACACAGCCAAATAAAGAACTTATGAAAAAAATCATAACATATTTGAGGCAGACAGAGGTGTAATGAATAGCCAACTGCACCAAGGGAAACTCATCACTCAGCTTAAAAATAAATATCACCAAAACAGCTGGTAATAGATCTGCCCCCTCCCTCAGGTAAGCACTGCCTTGAATTTGGTGTTTATCCTTCCCATGACCTATGTTTATACAAAAGGATGATTCCTTTAGCAATATATGATACTGCTCTGCATGTTGTCAAACTTTGATAAATAGTATAATACTGTTTCCACTCTGCTAGGATTTGCTTTTTTGCTCATTGTAATTGAGACCCATTTGGGTTAACACATGTATTAATAGCTCCAATTAGCTCCTTTTCACTACAGTGTAGTATGAATGGGCAGCCTCTTCTCCCTCCTTTTTTTTTTTTTTTGCCCTTTTCAAGTTTCCTACATCCGACCAGTATCACTTTTACCATCAGAGGAGAAAAAGCTATGAAAAGAGGAGACATTCTCCCCACAACCCACCCTGACTCCTTCCAAGTTCTCCCTTGGGGATGACATTACTGGGTCAGAGCCCTCCACTCCCCCAGCCAGCGACCAGGGTTGCCAGGCGCCCCTTCTAACAGGTCTCAAACCCCTCTCTTTCTCCCCCATTCACTCTCACAGCCTCACAATCAAGAGCACGTCTTTCTTTGTCTGGATCGTGGGGCTGTATCTGCCCAGCCTTCTCCTCTCACCCTGCCCCAGATCAGATCCACTTTTATTAAGTCCAACTGCTAATACCCCAGCTCCAGCTACCACCTCCTCATGTCAGGATCGTTTTACCAGCTTCGTTATTTGTCTCCTGTCTCTAATCTCGTTGCCAGAAGAACCTTTCTAAACAGAAACTTGAACCTCATCAAACCCTCCCCTCCATCTTAAAAATCCTTCAGTGATTCCTCATTGTCTTCAGGATGAAATTCAAACTCTGAGGCAGGATGTGTACTCCTTGTAATCCGATCCTCACCCATCTGGCCAGTCTCATCTCATCCTCCCCTAAAGGACTTTGAGATCCTCCAGTCCGGATGCACGCCCTTCCCCTGACCAGGGGCATCTTCTGTCTCTGCTCTCTCCCCTCCTTGCTCTGCCTGGCCAGTGCTGGCCACTGCTCCTTTAAGCTCCTCTGAGTATCCTCAAGAGGTCTTCTCTGAGCACCCATCCCCATCCAAGTTGGGCCCCCTGCTCCATGTCCCTTGGCAAGCCCCATATTTGCCTCTGTCATGGCACACCCACACAGATAGGTCTTCTCCTTTCATCGGTCCTCTAACCCCCATGAGCTGGGCTCGCAGGGCTGAGCTGTGCGCGTTGTATTCCCAGGACTCAGCGCAAGTCCCACATCTGGTAGCTGTGGGATGAAGGCTGCATGAACTACATCAGGCTGCCTGGGGGAGTGATGGCTACATGCCTTTGGAGACCCTAAATTGCAATCATCTCACCACTTGGATTATTGAGAAACCTTGCCCTCTGTAAAAGTAGATTTTCTACATAACCGAAATTCATCCCTTTGAGCCAGAAATACTTTTATTTAAGTAGTTTATTTAGCATGGCAATCCACTCCTGTATTCTTGCCTGGAGAACCCCATGGACAGAGAACTTTGGTGGGCTACAGCCCACCGGATCACATAGAGCCGGACACAACTAACACACACACACACACACACACACACACATTTAGAAAAATTTCTACAAATAATATATGCCACTGATATTTGGCTAGTATTCTCTGGTGTGCCTGAACCGCTGTCTCCAGCCACACTTATTCATCATACCCAGGTCAGTGCCTGTGCCCTACAATTGGTAAACATTTTGAAAATCACTCCCGATTATTCACTTTCTTGAATTTTTAAAGCAAGCACTGAGGATGCTCCCGGCACCTCCTGCGCCCTATTGCTGTGAGCACCCATCCTTCAGCGGCAGAATCCATGGCAGGATTTGTCCCTACACCACGGGCCCCACACGGCCGAGCTTTTATATGTTCAGTTAACATCCCGTCTGTCACTGGCCTTCTCTGTTGTCGGTCACTTCTCAGTCTACAAGGGAAAGTCCTACGTTTGCATCAGGCACCTTTCAGTGTTTGTTCAGAGCTGCCACCGGGAACAGGACTGAAGGAAGGCAGCCAAGAGAAGCCACCCCTCAGAGCAGCAGTGGGTCCAGCCCATTACTCTGACCCTCTCTGATCTTCTTCCTTCTTCTGCCCCAGAGCCTGGCAGAGCTTCTTGCACCTGTCACAACTAAGTCGGTGCTGGTGGCATTGGTCAGATGATGGGTACCAGAGAAGCTGGGTCATCTCTGCTGTACCTAAGCAGCAGCCCGATGGCTTGAAAAACCAACTAACCTACCGCCTAATCCCCCAGTCTTACCTTGTTCTCGTATGATGCCAACTGGCAAGATCAGGACACTTTGTACAGCAGCTTAATCTAGAGCTGGTTTCCTTGAGTAAGTAAGTCAGGAATATTTTTCTTGGAGTTTATGAGCAGTTTCTGGTCATGCTCAAAATATTTGGTGAGAGTTCTACTGAAATTAGACCCTCATCAGTTTCAGAGAAAACACACACTGGATTTCCTGTCATGGACAACGGTGTGAAGTTAGATGCCTGAGAGCGCTGCACGTTCTTCCAGATTTTCCCGTCACAACAACAGCGTCTACGATGTCAGGTTGTCTGGTGGTGGCACATGTTTATTTTATAGTATTTGCTCTTAACAACAGATGTCATATTTCACCGTAACCATGCCACAAGCTTCCCCCAATAATCTTAAGCTCATTCTTTGAGCAAAGCCACATATAGGAAAGTTTTTCCCCTTCTCACTGGACAGTACTCATGGGTCAGCAAGAATTACCTTCAGAATAAAATAAGTGCCCCCTCATTCTTTAAGTGGGTAAGACTCAGCCTGAGATGAAAACCCACCAGTGATTAGAGCTTTCATTTTCAATTTCTGCCTTTACTTGCAACGGAAGGAAAACCGAAATTAATTTTCCACTTTACTTCATTGGCAAACTATTTTTCACTTTGCTGAACATTCACAGCATGGTGATAAATGGCAAATAATAAGCCGCCAGCACTCTCAGCACAGAGTTGGAGGCCCCTCAACTTCACCTTAATGGACAGAGTCACGAAGTCCCCTCTCTGGGAGGAAACCTGGCTATGGATCTGGTCCTGACTCACAATAGCCTGGCCGTTAGTGCCACTGGAGGGCAAAGGTCTCAAGCCAGAGTGACCTCATGGACCTCACTCGAAATACAGCTTTCTTCACTGCAAGAGAGATACCAGTTTAGCGGACCCAAAGTCATCCCCATCTCCACACCTGCTCTTCCACACCAGGGCTCAGCAAACACTTGTCCAAAGAGCAAATATCATAGACTTTGCAGAGTATATGGTCTCCATCACAACCGCTCATCAGCCCCTGGCAGCCAGAAGCAGCCTTGGACAACAGGAAACAAAGGGCCTGGGTGCCTTCCACTCAAACCTTATTTATGGGACTGACATGAACTTCACATAATTCTCAATGTCACTAAAGATCTTTCTTTCCAATCACTTAAGAAGGTAATATGGTTACCTGGGAACCATATTTTGCCTGGGAAATCGCATGGACAGAGGAGCCTGGAGGGCTACTTTCCATGAGATTGCAATGAGTTGGACACAGCTTAGTGATTAAACTCCTATGTGTGTGTGTGTGTGTGTGTGTGTGTGTGTGTACAGGTATGGACTTCCCTGGTGGCTCAGATGGTAAAGAATCCTCCTGCAATGTGGGAGACCTGGATCCAGCACCTGGGCCAGGAAGACCCCCTGGAGAAGGGCATGGCAGCCTACGTCCTTGGCTACAGTCCATGGGGTCGCAAAAGAGTCAGACACGACTGAATGACTAAGCACACCACAGCAAAACATATACATCTGTGTGTGTGTGTGTGTGTGTGTGTGTGTGTGTGTGTGTGTGCATGTGTGTGTGACCCCATGGACTTAGCTTGCCAGGCTCCTGTCCATGGGATTCTCCAGGCAAGAATACTGGAGTGGGTTGTCATTTCATCCTCCAGGGGATCTTTCTGACCCAGGAATCGAACCCGGGTCTCCTGCACTGCAGGCCGATTCTTTATCATCTAAGCCACCAGGGAAGCCCCTGTATATGGCCCAGTGGTGGTGGTTTAGGTCCTGAGTCGTGTCTGATTCTTGCGACCCCATGGATTGTAGCCCACCAGGCTCCTCTGTCCATGGGATTTCCCTGGCAAGAATACTGGAGTGGGTTGCCATTTCCTTCTCCAAGGGGTCTTCCTGACCCAGAAATCGAACCCAGATCTCTGCATTGCAGGCAGATTCCTTACCGATTAAGCTATGAGGGAAACCCAGAGATCTTCCCAAAACAGGCAACACAATTTCCAAGGATAGTATCTACTGGCCCTACAAAGACCAAGTAGAAAGTGCATCCATCCTTTAAGCCCCTTGGTGTAGATAAACTCAAAACCAGCCCCCAGCTGGAGATTTAGAATGCTGGCAAGATGTGCTGGTTTTCACCCTAGCTTCTCCCACAGAGGCGTTCAGAGTGGACAAAAAAGTGAGTCAACGTGTGCAGTGAAGGATATCAGAATGGCTGAAAAAAAAACGGGGGATGTTCTGGAAGCATCTTTGAAAGTACACTAGGAGTATCATTCCTAGCCTGTTGCTGGTTCCAAAGTGTGGGCCCTCACCCTCTAATTAATCTTCATGGCAGCCTGCCTGCTTCTGCTCATGATACCATGATGAAATCCAGCACACACTGCACTCCAACATCTGCGAGGCTTGAATATCTGAGGAGCCGGTGACTCCATGGTGATGAAATTGCAGCCCCGAGCTCGGCGGCCCTCCCTGGAATTCTGCGGGAACACGGGGAGTGTGGGTGTGAAATCGAAGGCAATTACGTTTCATCCCTGCTACACACGCTTCTGCTGAACTCATTACAATCTGCTCTCAGGATAGGACTAGGGGACTGGAATTTCGGTGGTCCTGATGACAAAATTCAAAGCCAGTGTTCCCTCTCCGAGCTGTGGGGAACAGCAGGACATCCATCCTTATGGGGCGTGGATGCAACTGACACACGTCACCTCCTGGAAGTGCAGCTGCAAGTGAAACCGGGGCAGAGACAGGGGCCCAGAGGCAGGCGGAGGGGCCTGCAGGAAGCAGCTCCTCCCCTCCAGAGGGCTCCGGGTCCCTGTGTGATGCTCAGCACCCATCAACACCTCCTGATAGAACTTCAGGGAGAGAGAAGAGGTGTCAATTTGGAAGTTAAGTGGGAGAGAACCCCCGACTGAGAGCTGAATGAGGAGGGTAAAAGCTGTGACCAGGAAGGTCTCCGCAATTAGGAAACAGCCCTGCAAAAGCAGAGGCCTGGGATGAAGCGTTCATTCCTAGCCTCCAAAGAGCCAGAGTGCCCATCCCTTAGCCGAGGTAATGGCTGGCCCCCTCACTCTGTCCCTGCTGGACGGGCGGCCCGGGGGAAGCTCAGGCCCGGCGGCTTCGTGCCTGTCCTAGTTTATCCAGAGCCCAGGCCTGTGAGCACAGGCCCGAGGGGCCCGGCGGAGGCAAGGGGGTGCCCTGCTCCTCACTGTCCTCAGATTCAAGAGGATTGGCGGGCCACCCCTCCCCTAGCCCAGGCAGGTGAACGTGAAGCATCAGAGCCAGGCTTTGCCCAGGGTGGACACCTTTAGCCAACGCTCCAGGCCTTCCTCTGCCAGCAAGACCAACGAGCTGGCCCAGGACTGGAGGAAGAGGAGACGTTCTTCCGAGCAGGATCCTTCAGCTTCCACATACGACGCAAGATAGAGCAGCTCCTGACTCAAGATGGGAAGTCTGGCTCTGCTAACTTCCACCCTGGCCACCTGGGAGGCCCAGGCCACCTGGCTGGCATGCAGATTGGCCCCTGCCTGGCACGTGGAAACAATGTAACCTGCAGATGCTCAGCGAGTGGTGCGGTGTCCTCGCCTCGGTCTTGATGAAAGTCAACTGCATGTCAACTGATACTCCTACGACTGCCACCAGGTGACAGAATGGGTCCTGGGTCCCCGTTTTCACCCCAAACAAACAGTAAATGGATCCAGGGTGGCACAAGTCCAGCCTTGGCCTCACCAGGGGGCCCCAGGAGACGTAATTGGCCCCAGTGCAGTGCTCCGAGCCCACCCAGTGTGCTGACACCACTGTGCTGGGTGAGAAGGGCTCTGAGGTCCAGAGCCCATTTCTCTGCTCAGGGAATGGGGATAATTGGGGTCCATTTGTTCCTTAGAGCAGGGGTCCCCAACCTCTGTGCCACAGACCAGTGCTTCCGGTGGGATCAGCAGTGGCCTTAGGTTAGAAATAAAGTGCGCAGTAAACATAATGCCTGCCCTGGCCTATGGAAAAGTTGCTTCCGTGAAATCGGTCCCTGGTGCCAGAAAGGTTGGGGACCTCTGCCTTAAAAAGGGCTCTTGTGAGGAGTGAGTGAGATCAGGCCCACGCGTGGCTCAGCACCCAGGCCACAGGGCTGGAGTGGCAGAGGTAGCCGTGTAGAGTGCCCCTGGTGGCCTGCACAGCGGAGAAGCCTGCATGCTCTGAGCAGAAGGACCACAGCATCAGGTCTTGGCTCATTTGCCCACATCGGAGCCACCCCAGTCCTTAGACCAGAGAAGGGGAGTGTCCCGAGTGTCCCGAGATGCACACTTTCCTCCTCCCTTCCACTGGTGCACACCCAGGACCAATCAGAGGCAGTCCCTGCCTTCGAGGGACTTGGAGGGACAGGCTCTAGGTAGGACCCAGAGGCTCACGAGGGGCAGCAGGAGAGCTGAGACAGGCTTTCACCACCTTGTGTGTGTGTGCGTTTAGTCGCTCAGTCGTGTCTGACTCTGTGCAACCCCATGGACTGTAGCCCGCCAGACTCGTCTGTGCATGGGAATCTCCAGGCAAGAATGCTGGAGTGGGCTGCCATGCCCACCCTCCTCCATCCCGACGCAGAGATCAAACCCAGGTCTCCCAAATTGCAGGCAGATTCTTTACCGTCTGAGACTTAGCAATGGGGACATTCTGGCTGGAGCATTCTGTGTGTGGGGCCCACCTGAGCAGCCTCCCTGGCCTCCACCCCCCAGATGCCAGTAGCACTCCCTTCAGCCCAGTTGTGACAACCAACATTGTCTCCAGACACAATGAAGTGTCTCTTGTGGGACAAACTCACTTTGGTTGAGAACCATGGTGTCTGCTCCAGGGGCCGTGGGGGCTGGGTGACTAGACCACCAGGTTCTGCCAATCTGTGTGCCTAGAAGGAGTCTGGAGATGATCACCAAGGTGTTGGCAGTGACTTTCCAAAGGGAGCGATTTTGGAATTGTCTGGCCTTTCCAAATATCCTTGTGGATAACAGGGTGAAGCCCGTCCCTGGTTGCCATGGACCCGGGAGGAGGGTCCAGACTCAGTGACCAGACCCGAGTGCTGAAGGCTGGGATCTAAGAAGTGGCAAAGTTGGCCCCACCATGGCAGCAGCGGAGACAAGGTGCTCCCATGGGTGCTGTCTTTCTCCCTCCAAGCTAAACACAAGCAACAATCAAACCTAAAACCATCAGTGAGCAAGGGCCTGGCTCTCCAGGACACAGGACACAGGCTGGACCCACAGCAGGGCGCTGTTGGTTCCATCAGGCTCTGTGTCCTTGGCACCTACCGAGGCCTGCCTCACTGGCCAGCTCTTGCAGGGTTTACAGGACCAACGCCCTCTTGCTTAGCCAACAAGGTCACTGATCCCAAAGTGACTTTCCCAGGTCTCAGAACATGTTAGTAGCAAACCGGGGGAAGCAGTGAGAAAAGCAGTAATGACACGGATGGCCAGCACTGCTGGGGCCGAAGAGGCCAGGGCTGGCTGAGGGCGTTGAAGACGTCCCAGTAGCTGGTCTTCGAGGCGCCCTGTGAGCTAGGCCAGGGGTCCCCAAACCCGCCAGCCGGGCCGCACAGCAGGAGGTGAGTGGACATAAGCAACACACTCGGGTGTCACTGCCTCCCGTCGGCCCCAGATGGGACCATCTAGTTGCAGGGACACAAGCTCAGCTGCATTAGGGTGAGTCAGACAATTACTTCTTCATATATCACAGGGCAATCATAATAGGAATAAAGCACACAACAGATGAAGTGGGACTGAATCATCCTGAAACCTCCCCACCACCATCCCCTGCCGTGTCCTAGAAAAGAACTGTCTTCCATGAAACCGCTCCCTGGTGCGACACAATGTTGAGGACCGCAGGCAATTCCCGCCATTCCACGGGGTGTCACTCACTATGTCGGGGTCCCACAGCCAGAAAGGGGCAGAGCCTGAAGTGAGCTTAAGCAGAGCCCTTATCCCCAACCCTGAGCTGTATAACGCCCCACTAAGGAGACAGGTGATGGGCAGGGAGGGCCAGACGGCAGGTCATCACATAGAAAGCCATCGAGTCAGGCATATTTTCCCAACCAGCCCTCATTCCCAACTCTGCTTGAAAGAATCTCTGCACATGCTCAGGGCACTTATCTCCAACAGGAAAGAAAGGGCCTGCCTTTCACAACCTGGAGAAGTCCACTGATTGAAACCATGGCAACCTCCTCCGGCTCAGGTGGGAACGGCCAGCCCTCCCCACGTCCAGGCCCACAGGAAGAACGGCCTTGTGTTAACACCTCCCTTTCGCCACAGCCCACTCTGCGTGGCGTGACTGCCTAGTGCCTTCCCTGCGGCCCACCCTTCCCAAGCCATCCAATTAAATATCAAAGTGAAGACATCTTCGTGTTGACTCAATTGTAAGTTTAACCCCAAGACTCTGACCTGAGACTTAACATAGATACGCTTATATATACCCTTCAAATGGGTACATCAATGTGTTTGCCGTCACTCTCCCTAAATACAAGGCACATACGGGAGCCCCAAGCTCTGCTTTTAAAAGCGTCCTTCTGAATTAGCATCTGAAAAACTGGCCTGTTTCCAGCGAAACAGGAACCTTCTCACCACTCAGTGCTCTCTGGCCGCAGACCGGGTTGATTTTGGGCACTTCAAAGCTCCTTGTCGTTTGAACAAATTGGAAACAGAAAACACAGGGATGAGAAAGAAGTATGTCCGTGCGAACACGCTCCATTCAGGACGGAGCCAAGTCCCATCCGCCTTTGATGCAGCCCCGGGCCCCATTCTTCTCTAAAAGTTCCCGACGCTGGTCCCCACGTCCTCCTGCCGCTGTTCTGAACTGAGCTAATCCAGCTTGCAGCACACGCAAGCCAAGGGACCGAACGTGATATCGCGGCCACGGGGCAGACGCTGGCTGAAATCTGTTACGCTCCTCTGTCCGTATTTCCCTCCCATGACACCGAGCACATCGCAGGCCATGTCCCCTGTCACGTCTCTGTGTATTTTCAAACTGCTCGTTAGTCATTACCACTCACGCCCCTCAACAGTCCTGTGAGAGGACCCTCACCGAGCAGGTGTGGGGCTGAGAGGCAGGACCCAGAGCCAGAACGCTTGCCTTCGAGCCTGGTATTCCTAAAAGGATGACCTCAGGTGGAGTATATCACTTCATTCTGATTTGGTTTCTTTCCCTCTTAAATATTCATGATTCCAATACTGACGTGACGAGGTTATTGAATGGATCAAATAGAAAACCTGGGCCTGAAACATAGCAAGCAACAATTGAGGTTGCTTTTTTTTTTTAATTCAACGAATATTATTTGAGGACCCTCCCCCAACCATGGATCAGGCATGAGGGTTCCCAGGTGGTGCTAGTGGTAAAGAATCCGCCTGCCAATGCAGGAGACATGAGAGACATGGGTTCGATCTCTGGGTCGAGACGATCCCCTGGAGGAGGGCATGGCAACCCACTCTAGTATTCTTGCCTGGAGAATCCCTCGGACAGAGGAGCCTGGAGGGCTGCAGTCCGTGGGGTTTCAAGAGTCGGACACGCCTGAAGCGACTGAGCACGCACCAACATGTATGTTTCAGGTTTCATGCTAAGTGCTGAAGACAGAGCAGTAAAGAAATTGAACTGAATCCTTGCCCTTCAGGAGAGAAGGAGGGAAGAAACAGGCAAGACCATGGAGAATTACTTTTGAGTTTCAGAAAGTTCTATGATGGCAACACAAGGGGTCTGGAATTGCACAGCAGGGTGAGTGGACGGGCTGGCCCCTTGGAAGAGCAGCTGGATGCACAGGACACAGCCAGCAGAGGGAAGAAGAAGGGCCCTCTGGGCAGGAGGTGGGACTGGGGCAGAAGCAGGAGGGCCTTGGGGAGGTGGAGGGTCTGCAGAGCAGGGGACTGGGCTGGCGAGCTGGGAGCTGCGGTGTAGACGGCCAGAGGTGTAGACGCTCAGAAAAGCACTTTGGCTGATGTGTGGGGAATGAACCAAGGCGGGTGGGGGGAGTAGAGGCAGGGAGATCAGGTGGGGAACACAGTTCAAGGCAGAATGTGAAGACCCAGGCAGAGAAGATGGGAAGGGATTAGACATGACTTCTACATTCCCTACTGAGGCAGAAAGGCTGGGGAGGAGACTGGGGGAAGGAGGAAGGAAACAGGACATTTCATTCGAAACACAGAATATGTTCTTAACACTTGCAAAAGCAGCAGCCCTTTCTGGATTCAGGGAGATTCCTGCCTTCTTGATCGCAACACGAATCTTTGCAATAAATGGGGTTTACATGAAGAACTTGTGAGGGTCTCTGTTTCCTGAAACCTGAAAGCCCACTCACCCCGCCCATGCCGGGCTCTGTGTCCAGTACAGAAGGGAGGGAGACACGGTCTGCTCTTGGGCCCCTGGTCCTTCCACGAAGGATTCCACAGTCTCATGCAAGCTTACCAGAAGGTCATCACTGCACAGACCCAGACGGACCACAAAGAAGCCAGGAGACAAGTGTGTACCCTGGCACAAAGTTTTCAGAAGAAGCATGAAAATTAAAAATGAGAGGCAGAGGGAAAGGTGAGCTGTGAGAAGGGTGTGGCTTTGGAAAACGACAGGAGCAAGACTTAATTGGCAGTGAGAAATCTTATCTCTTAGCAAACCTGTCAGGCGTCTGCGGCCAACCCAGGCTAATGGCTCTGCGTGCTACAAATGCTCCGCCAACCAAAACAACATCACAATAGACACTTTTAGGATTGTCTCCATTAAAATCCAAACTTGACGTGGGAAAAAAAAAAAAATCAAGTTTAAAAGGGGCCCCAAGGCTCCTCAAGTATTGCTGAACTACTGAGAAAGCAGATATGTGTCACCTGCAAGCTTTTTTATTAAAAAGAAAGGAAAAAAGAAAAGTCACGCTTCTCCTTGGCTGGTAACCCAGCACATTGCATGTGGCTGTATTCATGTATTCACGGTTCATTGTAATCCTTGTGAACCGGAGGCAGCAGCGTACATCTAAAAGAAATATTGCTTTAAAACTTGAATAAAGCAAAAGCTTGCCGCGAGCACCGGTGTTTCCGCTCCGCGTGGAGCTTTGCCCTGAACCTGTTCTCTACTTTATTGCAGATCCTGGTTTATGCTGCAGTCTCTCTCTTCCTTTAATTCCCTGCAAAGCATCCTTTCTGCCTGCAGACCCAGGAACTCCTTGGGGCAGGGACTTCATTAAGGTTGGTGTCAATCAATGCAGAGTCACATGCATTTTCCAGCACATAATGAACTCTGCACATGGCCTGACTCCCCTCCTTTATCTTCCCCCCACGCCGGCCTTCTCTTTAAGTTGCAGGAATCAGATGCATTTAAATGAACCCTTAGAAGTTAATATATTATTTGCCAGACAGTGCAGTTTTATTTCATAGTAGTATAATGTAATGCTCAATGATTTTTTAAGCAGTAAAGGAGTTACTTTCAAACTTAATTAGGAAAATTTAGAGACTATCCAGGATTCTTACTGAATTTCTGAAAACTTTGGAAAAATGCACTGAGATTCCTGAGACTTATCCAATGGCAACCCCAGCGAGGGTTTTCTGAACTGTTTTAAAATCATTCTCAAGTGTTCCTCCGTCTTGCAGTTTCACCAAATCTATTTTACTGGGGGGAAAAAATAACCAAACAAGACTGTGGCTCCTATGAGAAGCCAATCCACATTACTGTGTCCTTCCTGTATTCTTTGGGGAGGTCCCTAGGAATCCCTTATGTTTCATTAAACAGGGTACAGCTGGGCCCCTTTGCCACGCTTCCCATTTTTTTTCACTGTCTTTCAAATTAATATAATCTCATTTAAAAGAAAAAAGATAAAACTGTTTGAGTCATAATAGAATCTTCATCAAGAACCCAAAGCATCTTTTCCCAGTTCACCCCTCAGCAGCATCGCCATGGCCAGCGGTCTCCAGAGCACCTCCATCCCTTCTTCGCTACATAACTCATCCTTGGCCCACAGCTTCATCTACTTGCATTAAAATTGATGTTCCTGCCTACAGGAGATGGCCCAGGAAATAAGTGCTGGGTTTGGCACCTTTTAAAGAAGTCAGGATCAGAAACGGAAAGGCAATGAGAAGAGGCGGCCACAAGCAGAGTGTCCTTCCGGGGACACTGAGCCTTCTTTTATAAGTGAGGTCACGTGAGCAGTCACCTTCCAAAGACAGGAATCCTTTATATTTATCCCTGCAAGGGGTTCCCACAACCTCATTGCAGCCCACAGCATAGGTGAGACTCACCAGGGGGACTTGCTTTCTCGGGAGGTCTGGTCCGGAGCCCTGAGGCCCAAGTCACCCTGAATAAGCACCGTTGGGAACCCAGGCCTCTGGGGCGACCTTGCCACCCCAGCAGCAGAAACTCTGGGCAGCTGGGTGGGGCGATCACCTGTCGCTGGGCCATAAGGAGCCTCTGGTGTCCCTGCACCCTGGAAGGAGGCCAGAGGGAGGAAGGCAGCACATGAATAAGGAATACGCTCTCACCTCCCAGCCTGGCATTTCACTCAAAGCAGGCAAGTGAAGCCAGGCAAGCAAAGTTTTGCCATGTCTGGCTTAAAAAGAGAAGCACAGTGTCTGCCTCCAGGACAGAGAGGAGTGTGGCGACCTGGGACCCAGACTGGCTCCCCGAGGATGGGTTGATCCTCCACCCACCAGGCATCGAAGGACAGATGGTTCGCCTCCAGTGACCAGAAAGGAACATCACCCTGGGGCTAAGTTACCCCAAGACCTCACACCTCTGGCTGCCGAAACAAAGCGGGCACCAAGCACCTAATCGCAGCACAAGCAGTCAGGCCTGTGCACTCATGGCTAGAGAGTCAGCTCAGAGAACCTGTGCCCCCCTGGGGAAGACCTTGACAGGGATGGGGGCCAGGACAACCCCAGACGACCTTCTGAGCACAGCTCTGATCTGGTCTCTGTTCTCAGTAGCCTTGGCTCCAGAAATAGCCCCATAACAAACCTATATTCACACCATTTATGGCCCACCCCAGAGCACAACAGGGCCCTCCATAATCCTGCTTTGCCCCTGCCTTGATGGCCCATCCATGAACCCATCTCGGCATTATAGACCCCTGCTCCCCCTTCCCACTCCTGCGAAGTCTCAGGGAGAGCACTGCCCCCTCCAAAATTCCAAGAGAGCCCACAGCTCCACCCAGTAGGTCTGCTGCTTCCAGCCCGCACCCATCAGGGCTTCTGCAAGAGGAGCACTTAGAAAGCAACTTACAAGCAGAAGAAAGATCACTAAACTTTGCCTTTTTAACCCTTAATAAATGGTTGCCATTTGAGAGATTTGTTCAGATCCTACCTCCTGCACTGAGTGCGCGTAAGGCTAGGACCATGAAGAAAGCAATCTCAGTCCTGCTCAGGGGGAACGTCTACGTTCAAGTTTACCGCAGTTCACTGATACAGCGAAAAGGCCTTACGCGTCTTGTTCCAAAACAGCTCCAGTAATTAAAGATTCAGACAGTAAGAAATGAAGTCTCAGAAGCACAGAAAGGAGAATATTTTAATAAACTGAGTCAGAACACATTTCAAAGCTAGAAAGACCCCCAAGCCCAGAAGTCACGAAAACCTGAAAACGTTGACAATCTAAAGAATTAGAATGTTCTGCATGGTGACGAAAAAATATGCCATAAGCAAAATCAAAAACTGACATTATGACATAAATGACAAACTGGCAGAAAGATATTGAGCACTCGTATCTTAGACAAAAGATGAATTTCCTTAATGCAGAAAGAGCCTCTACAATCGATAAGAAAAAGAAAAACGACAGAAGAGAAAAATGGACAGAAGGCATAAATGGGCAGTTCACAGGGATAAGAGAGCTGGCTCTTAGAAAAGAGAATTCCCTAGTGGCTAATAAACAAAGGGAAATGTGCTCAGCTTCACTGATCATCAGGGAAAGGCTCATTAAAACCACTATTAGAAACCACTAGATGCCCAGCAAAATGGCGAAGCAGAACAACTAGAAAATGCCAAGTGTTGGCAAGAGTGTGGAGCCACTGGAATTCTCACTTGGCACTGCTGGTAGAGTATCTTAGCAAAATCATCTTGCAAAACTGAAATGCTTCAGTTTTCCCATTTGGGGCTTTCGTGAAAAGAGCTTCTGTGAACATTCTCGTGTGTGTCTTCAGGTAAACAGATGAAGCATTTCTATGTTCATTTCTGTGTCTGCTTCATCTGTTTGACCCGAAGACACACACAAGAATCTGTACATGTTTTATAAAAATCTATGGAACTGTATGCTTATGATATGTACACTTTTATTTCGCGTTTTTTTAAAGCCAGTTCTGCTTTTATTGGCAGGCACTTAGTGCCAGCTGCCCAGGTAGCAGCAGCACAGCCTGTAGACTTTTCCCTCAGGAAGCAGGGCCACCAGGTCAAACTTATCAACCACTTGCATACAGCTGTTTCAGCGAGATTTCATTTTGAAAGAGTTTCACAAATCTGCGGGCTTCCCTGGTGGCTCAGATGGTAAAGAGTCTGCCTGCAGTGTGGGAGACCCAGGTTCGATCCCTGGGTCAGGAAGATCCCCTGGAGAAGGAAATGGCAATCCACTCCAGTACTCTTGTCTGGAAAATCCCACGGATAGAGGAGCCTGGCAGGCTACAGTCCATGAGGTCGCAAAGAGTCGGACACGACTGAGCGACTTCACACACTTTCACTTCACAAATCTGTATTTCTTGATGCAATTTTACACTAAACAAATTTCACTGAACTCTGTTCAAATCAAGGACTGTTTGAAACTTTGAAAAAGTTTAGTGTGTTTATTATTCAGACAAAAACAACAGAAGTATGGTTTTCCTGGAGCAATCTCTTATTGAAAGTTACTGCCACCTTGTCGCAAAAGACGTCATACTATATTTCATAATGTATAATATGTCACCTGTATGTTGGTGGAGTCATGGAAAAGAGCCTGTTCTTACCTGGCACTCATCTGGAAAGCATTCATGCAGCTACTAGCAGATATTAACTCACAGTCTGCAAGACAGCCCACAGTGTAGGGTTATTATCAGCTCCACTTTAACAGGTGGGAAAGCTGAGTGGTTAAACAGTCATTCAGAGTTACAAATCTCATGAATGTTCTCACGGGACACAAACCTAGGTGCCTGGTTCCTGCATTCATGATTCTGCCTGGGAATGATTCTCACCCACAAGCATGAACCTGTGGATCTTGGCTCTGCCTCGACTTCCTAGGGGTAGACACTTGATGGATGGGAATTGATCCATTTGTGGCAGAATCCAGGATCTGATCTAAAAGCTACCGAGTAAGGGAGGTGGGATGGAGGTGCACTAAAGACAAGCGGGTGAGGGAGACCCAGGAACACCTGAATTCTTATGCTGGGGCCCCCAGGGTCCTGACTCTCCTCCTGAAACCTGGATTTTCAACTCTTCTTTGCATTCTACGAGATCTGTCTCCTTTCTTTATAGATTTTGATTTCATTATTTCTTTAGCTTGAAATTTTCTGACTTCATTTAGAAATAATTGACATCCACCACTCTATGCGTTTAAGGATGACGGTGTGATCTACATGTATTATGAAATGATTACCACAGTAGGTTCAGTTAACATCCATTTTCTGATATAGATACAATAAGAAGGAAAAAAAGAAAACAGAAAAAAAAAATTTTCTCCTTGTAATGAGAGCTCCATGGAATTTACCTTCTTAACAAATTTCCTATATATCATATGGCAGTGCTAACTGCATCCGTAATGGTGTACATTGCATCCCTAATCACTGGAGGGTTTGTACCTTTTGACTATCTTCCTTCAATTTCTCCTCTCCTCCCCCTTGGGGGTGTAGCTCAGGGACAGAGTATTTGACTGCAATTTCTTCTCCCCTACCCTCCACCTCTGCTAACCACAAGCCTGATTTTTTTCTGCATTAAGATTTTGAGGGGTTTTTTAGATTCCACACATTAGTAAGGTCATATAATATTTTATTTTCTCTGTCTGACTTATCTCACTTAGCATAATGCCCTCAAAGCCATCCATGTTGTCACAAATGTGCCTCTTCTCTAATAAATCTATTTTTCCAAAAGCTAATTAAGCTGGTTTCTCTCACCACAAAGAAAGAAAACAAGAGGAGGAGGAGGAGCAAGAGGAAGATGGAGGGAGGGAGAGGAAGAAGACAAGAGGCTAATTCTCTGCTTGTCCACGGCATATACAAGAAGTGCATGTGTGCACATCCCTGTGTTTCTGGACAGCTTTCCTCCTTCCCTCGGTCAGCGTCACAGAGCCATACTGTCGGTTTCTCCCACATTCTCTGCCCCATTTTGCCATCAGTCCTGACCAACATTTCAAGTTGTCATAGGAGGCCTTAATTTACACTAACAAGGCAGAACTGCAGGTGTCCAAGCGAAGAGCGCATCCACAGCCTGGCTGAGAGCTAACCCACGGAGACTGGCTGCCCTTCAGAGCAGGAGCCCTGGGAACACCCGCTGCACCTTCTGCGGGGTCAGCTTTCTTGCTCCGTGGCCTCACTGAGCCCCCTCATTTGACCCATGGGTCTAAGGAATACTCACACTGGGAATTTTGTTCTGAAGAACTCAAAGGAACTAGAAGGGAAAAGATCATTATAGGGAGAATCCCAGCCCAGAGTGTGATGGGCAGCTGTGCACCAGAGCAGAGCCTTTTTCCTAGGAGCACATCCTTAGGTTGGGACTCCCAGGGTGGCTGCCCAGTGGTGTGGGGTCCTTGCCAGCCAGCCTACCATAGTGCCTTCAACTCACAGTTGCCAGAGGTAGACGTGGACTTGCAGGCGACTATTTCATGTAAAACATGATGAACTCCTCCTCATATCTTGAAAATTCCCCATGTTGAGAATTCTACACTCCTAGACGCTTAAAAACAACCAGAAAACTACATTTCCCAGCATACTTTGCTCCCAGGTTGCAGCCATGTGAGTCAGAGGCCACCAGTCAGACACCCTGTTACATACTGGGTCAGGGAATGGTCACAGGAGTCTTATGGGACCCTCTTACGGGGGCAGCCTCCCAGTCTTGTGGGTAATGTGATTCTGAAGTTGGCAGCTATGGGGCCAACTTCTAGTTGTGGCCTGCTCCCAGGGCTCCTCCAAGGATGGCCCTTAATAAATCCCCTGAGCTAGCAGCAGGGGACTTTACAGTCTGCAACAAGAACCCAGGTCAGTTCCCCAGGTCTGTGCTGAGCCTGTATTAAGGTCACTTTTAAGGGCTAGTGCTGCTTCCCCCTAGCTCTGCTCTTCAGTAGCTTCTACAATTTTTATTCGGAGTGTGGCGTGACCTACCTTACTCTGCTCCCCTGGTTTATCTCTTTCAATTTTCTTTTTCCTTTTCCCACAATTCAGATGAAACCTAAGACAGTTATTAAGCCTGCAAGGAAGGTGTTGGTAACACAGGGGCATGGACATGCACATCGGAATCCTGCTGAAAACCATCCACGTTCATTCTGCTGTGATCAGGGAAAGAACCCACAGAACAGGGAAAGAGGGCTGGGATCTGCAAATTCCATGTTTCTTTCCATGATTAAATGTAAGATGAAGCCCCTCAATGTGTTTGAGAGGGTTGGTGCACGTATATAACAATACAACTATGGAAATGAAGGAGGATATGCGTATCTTCCGGAGAAGGCGATGGCACCCCACTCCAGTACTCTTGCCTGGAAAATCCCATGGACAGAGGAGCCTGGTAGGCTGCAGTCCATGGGGTCGCTATGAGTCAGACACGACTGAGCGACTTCACTTTCACTTTTCACTTTCATACATTGGAGAAGGAAATGGCAACCTACTCCAGTGTTCTTGCCTGGAGAATCCCAGGGACAGTTGGGCCTGGTGGGCTGCCGTCTATGGGGTCGCACAGAGTCAGACACGACTGAAGCGACTTAGCAGCAGCAGCAGCAGCATGCATATCTTCCTATTTGGTTCTTTGTATTGTCTTCCAATGAGTATATTTCTTTCCTGTTTTCTAAACATGCTAAAAATAATGTAGTCTGGTGGCTCAGATGGTAAAGAATCTGCCTGCAATGCAGGAGACCTGGGTTCAATCCCTGGGTCGGGAAGATCCCTTGGAGAAGGGAATGGCAACCCACTCCAATATTCTTGCCTGGAGAATTCCATGGACAGAGAAGACTGGCGGGCTACAGTCCATGGGGTCTCGAAGAGTCAGGCATGACTGGGCAACTAGCACTTCCCCTTTCTTTCAGAGAAGCAAGTAATGTGATGCAGCCCAGCGATCACACCAACGATGCCAAGGACTGAGCCAAAGTCTTGCGGTGCAAGGTGTACCAGACCACCTAAAGCTTTGAAAGTATCATGCGCTACTCGTAGGAAGAGGCGGTGGGGCCACAAAATCACAAGCCAAGAGACTGTTCCTTCAAGTCAAAGTCATTCTGAGGGTCTTTCCACCCTGGTTGACACTTTGGAGATTTGGGGCTGGATAATAGTCAGCTGTGGGACCTGCCCTGGGCCCTTTAGGACATGTCACAGTATCCCCTGGCTTCTACTCATGAGACGCCTGCCGGGAGGACCCCTTTCCTGCCAAACTGAAAGGCGGGACACACTTAGTGTGCTCACGTGTATGTCTGTGCACGGAGGTGCACAAGTGTTCTAGCTTAAGGAATAATGCTTTTCAGGCACACACTCAAGGGCTGTACATTAAATCTCAAGGTAATTTTCTTTTCTCTCTGATACATTTGGAGAGGGAAAATCATTATGAATTCTCATACAAAGAGCTCAAAAATCTCTCATCCTCAAAAGTCATTTCCCTCTACTTGAGATTTTATATGGAAAACAGATCCTGGATTGTCTGAAAAATCCCTTACCCAGCTTTATATTTCAGGCTTAAAGGTGCTGAATTTATATTCTTAAATTTCATCCTGTTTCCTATGTATGAGGATGAACAATATCAGTTCTGTTCTTTTAAATAATATCCTGGCTTCATTCTGCTCAGACTTCAGCCTGGCAGTGGTAAGCAGGTCCTCTCAACATCTGGAAGGAGCTGCCCTGTTGAAATTCCAGCTCTGGGAGGACAGATGACTAAAGCTGGCCCAGCGTCCCAGCTGCCACTGTGCCGAGGGTGCCCACGCTCAGCTCTCTTGGCTTTTCCATCATTTGGAGCCAATGGCTATACTGTCTCAGGAAAGGTGTCTAGCTCCTCAGCTATCCAGGGAGCCCAACAAGCTCCCCGCAAAAAGCTAAGCAGAGAACTTTCATATGATCCTACAATCCTACTCTTGGGCATTTATTCGTAGAAAACTATAATTCAAAAAGATCCATGCACCCCAGTGTTCACTGCAGCATGATTCACAATAGCTAAGGCACAGAAACAACCTAAATGTCCATCAGCAGATGGATGGACACAAAAGATGTCACGCATGTAAGGATATGGCGACCCACTCCAGGGTTTGTACCTAGAAAACCCCATGGAGAGAGGAGTGTGGTGGGCTACAGTTCATGGGGTCGCAAAGAGTCAGACATGCCTTAGCGACTGAGCATGCGTACATATGTACAAGAGAATACCACTCAACCACAAAAAAGAATGAAATAATGCCATTTGCAGCAACATGGATGCAACTAAAGATTATCATACTAAGTGAAGTAAGTCAGAGAAAGACAAATATCATGTGCTATCACTTATATTTAGAGTCTAAAATATGACACAAAAGAACTTACCTATGAAACAGAAACAGACACACAGGCATAGAGAACAAGCTTATGGTTGCCAAGAGGAAGTGGGGTCAGGAAGGGACAGACTGGGAGTTCGGGGTTAACAGATGTAAGCTATTATATGTGGAATGGATAAACAACAAGGTCCTACTGTAAAGCCCAGGGAAGAATATTCAGAACGAGCCTTAATGGAAAAGAATATGAAAAAGAATGTATACATGGATAACTGAATCACTTTGCTGTTCACTAGAAATTAACACAACATTGTAAATCAACTAAACTTCATTTTTTTTTTTTTTTTTTTAAAGGAAAGCCCTCCAGGCTGCTTCCTAAGGTTTGAGACCCACAGCTGTAAACAAAAGGAAATGGTTGAAGATTATTAAACAGAGAAGTAACTTAATTCTGTCCTAAAACTTAGGCAACTTATTTTTTTCAGCCTCTCAAAATAGAAATGTTTGTTACTACCAGTGCGTTCTCTTGGCAAAACTATTAGCCTTTGACCTGCTTCGTTTTATACTCCAAGGCCAAATTTGCCTATTACTCCAGGTTTCTCTTGACTTCCTACTTTTGCATTCCAATCCCCTGTGATGATAAGTACATCTTTTATGGGTGTTAGTTCTAGAAGGTCTTATAGGTCTTATAGAATTGTTCAGCTTCTTCAGCATTACTGCTTGGGGCATAGACTTGGATTACTGTGATATTGAGTGATTTGATTTGGAAATGAACAGAGATCTTTCTGCTATTTTTGAGACCACACCCAAGTATTGCATTTTGGACTCTTTTGTTGACTATGAGGGTTACTACATTTCTTCTAAGGGATTCATGCCCACAGTAGTAGATATAATGGTCATCTGAGTTAAATTCACCCATTCCAGTCCATTTTAGTTCACTGATTCCTAGAATGTCACTGTTCACTCTTGCCATCTTCTGTTTGACCACTTCCAATTTGCCTTGATTCATGGACCTAACAACATTCCAGTTTCCTAGGCAGTGTTGTTCTTTACAGCACCTGACTTTACTTGTATCTCCAGTCACATCCAGAACTGGGTGTTGTTTATTCTTTGGCTCTGTCTCTTAATTCTTTCTGGAATTATTTCCCCACTGATCTCCAATAGCATATTCGGCACCTACTGACCTGGGGAGTTCATCTTTCAGGGTTCTATCTTTTTGCATTTTCATACTGTTCATGGGGTTCTCAAAGAAAGAATACTGAAGTGGTTTTCCAATCCCTTCTCCAGTGGACCACATCTTGTCAGAGTTTTGCCAAGAAAATGCACTGGTCATAGCAAACACCCTCTTCCAACAACACAAGAGAAGACTCTACACATGGACATCATCAGATGGTCAATGCCAAAATCAGATTGATTATATTCTTTGCAGCCAAAGATGGAGACACTCTATACAGTCAGCAAAAACAAGACTGGGAGCCAACTGTGGCTCAGATCATGAACTTCTTATTGCCAAATTCACAGATAAGTTGAATAAAGTAGGGTCAAACCATGCAGGTATGACCTGAATTAAATCCCTTACAATTATACAGTGGAAGTGACAAACAAATTCAAAGGATTAGATCTGATAGAATACCTGAAGAACTATGGACAGAGGTTCCTGACATTGTATAGGAGGCAGTGATCAAGACTATCAGCAAGAAAAAGAAATGCAAAAAGGCAAAATGGTTGTCTGAGGAGGCCTTACAAATATCTGAGAAAAGAAGAGAAGCTAAAGGCAAAGGAGAAAAGGAAAGATATACCCATTTGAATGCAGAGTTCCAAAGAATATCAAGGAGAGATAAGAAAGGCTTCCTCAGTGATTAATGCAAAGAAATAGAGGAAAACAACAGAATGGGAAAGACTAGAGATCTCTTCAAGATAATTAGAGATAACAAGGGAACATTTCATGCAAAGATGGGAACAATAAAGGACAGAAATAGTATGGACCTAACAGAAGCAGCAGATATTAAGAAGAGGTGGCAAGAATACACAGAAGAAGGATATAAAAAAAGATCTTCATGAGCCAGATAACCACGATGGTGTGATCACTCACTTAGAGCCAGACATCTTGGAGTGCGAAGTCAAGTGGGACTTAAGAAGCATCACAATGAACAAAGCTAGAGGAGGTGATGGAATTCCAGCTGAGCTTTTTTAAATCCTAAAAGATGATGCTGTGAAAGTGCTGCACTCAATATGCCAGCAAATTTGGAAATTTCAGCAGTGGCCACAGAACTGGAAAAGGTCAGTTTTCATTCCAATCCCAAAGAAAGGCAATGCCAAAGAATGCTCAGACTACTACACAATTGCACTCATCTCACACACTAGCAAAGTAATGCTCAAAATTCTCCAAGCCAGGCTTCAATAGTACATGAACTGTGAACTTCCAGATGTTCAAGCTGGATTTGGAAAAGGCAGAGGAACCAGAGATCAAATTGTCAACATTCTTTGGATCATCGAAAAAGCACAAGAGTTCCAGAGAAACATCAATCTGCTTTACTGACTACACCAAAGCCTTTGACTATGTGGATCCCAACAAACTATGGAAAATTCTTCAAGAAATGGGAATACCAGACCACCTGACCTGCCTTCTGAGAAATCTGTATGCAGATCAAGAAAAACAGTTAGAACTGGACATGGAACAACCGACTGGTTCCAAATCAGGAAAGGAGTACATAAAAGCTGTATATTGTCACCCTGCTTATTTAACTTATAAGCAGAGTACATCATGTGAAATGCCCAGCTGGATGAAGCACAAGCTGAAATCAATATTGCCAGGAGAAATATCAATAACCTCAGATATGCAGATGATACCACCCTTATGGCAGAAAGTGAAGAAGAACTAGAAAGTAAAGAAGAGCCTCTTGATGGAAGTGAAAGAGGAGAGTGAGAAAGTTGGCTTAAAACTCAACATTCAGAAAACTAAGATCATGGCATCCAGTCCCATCACTTCATGGCAAATAGATGGGGAAACAGTGACAGAATATTTTGGGGAGCTCCAAAATCACTGCAGATGGTGACTGCAGCCATGAAATTAAAAGACGCTTGCTCCTTGGAATAAATGCTATGACCAACCTAGACAGCATATTGAAAAGCAGAGACATTACTTTGCCAACAAAAGTCTGTTTAGTCAAAGCTATGGTTTTTCCAGTGGTCATTATGGACATGAGAGTTGGACTATAAAGAAAGCTGAGCACCAAAGAATTGATTCTTTTGAACTGTGGTGTTGGAGAAGACTCTTGAGAGTCCCTTGGACTGCAAGGAGATCCAACCAGTTAAATCCTAAAGGAAATCAGTCCTGAATATTCATTGGAAGGACTGATGTTGAAGCTAAAACTCCTATACTTTGGCTACCTGATGCGAAGAACTGACTCCTTAGAAAAGACCCTGATGCTGGGGAAGATTGAAGGTGGGAGGAGAAGGGAACGACAGAGGATGAGATGGTTGGATGGCATCACCAAGTTGATGGACATGGGTTTGAGTAAGCTCCAGGAATTGGTGATGGACAGGGAAGCCTGGCGTGCTGTAGTCCATGGGGTCACAAAGAGTCGGTCACGACTGAGCAACTGAACTGAACAAAATAAAAATGGTAAATTCAAAGTTTATGTTGTTTGCTAATTCCTTACTTTTACCTTTGGCACATTTTCTAATACTTAGCCTTAACCTGAGGAATGGTTTTGCTACTATAATACTTACAATGTAGAAACACCTTCTTGGACACCAAGAAACACCTCCAGGAGCCACATAAAATCTATTCAAGGAGAAAGAGATGTGACCATGCTCTCTTGAAGCCAAAGCCTTCAGCATCCCCCAGAAGCTGCAGCCTGTAAAACCTTTGCTTTAATTAAGCAATAGAGCATCTGTGGAGCCCTGACGGCAAGGTCCCCCAAGGCAGTCACTCGAGAGGTCGAGGGAGAACATCAGAAGGTGGTCTGAGCAAACATGGTGCTCCCTCATGAGTAAGTTCACGGCTTGTGTGGCTGCCAGGATATGCCTTTCTTTTTGCCTCATTTTGTTCAGAAAAATAAAAACCAGGCCTGTAATTGCTGCCCAGCACCTTCAAAATGGCCATTTGCACCTGTTTCTTTCCTGAAGGTCTTAAATTTCCTACAGTGGCTTGGAACCTGCCTAGAGAACATTTTCTTAATTGGGTCCTCTAGTCCCCAAAAGTTAAGAGAAAGTAGGATCAGATGCAGAGGCTGGGAGACCCCAGAGACTTTCCAGTTTCCTGGATAGATAAGATGGAGAGGAGGAGCACTGAGATGCAGATCAAGACAGCGGTTCAGCGAGGTGGCGCTTCAGGGTTCACGTCTGTGCTTTGTCCTGCCACCATGGGTTTCGCTCCTGGTGACTTTCTACCCCAACCCCCAAACCTCAGGAATCCAACTCTGGACAGAAGTCCTAGATAACCTAGTCACACTATTATGATAGCTGCAGAAATGTCAGCTATGAGGTTTCATGCCTAGGGATGGCGGAATCCACTCATCTAGGATCACTGGTGATGTCACAATCCAGTGACATCACAGCAGTGACATCAAGGAGGTCTCCTGTTCCTGGATGCTTGTATATTTTATTGGATAATTAATGTTTGAAAGCACAGATGGGATCCAGGGCCTCTTAAGGCTTTTGTGGGTCACATCCTATGAAACATATTAAAATGCCCCCAAAGAACTTTTAGGATGGAGAAATGGTTGACTCATTGGCATAATGTGATATTTTGTAGGCATTTAATTAAGCAATTACTAATTGTATACTTTTTCTTTTCACATTTTGGAATCATTAAAATGACCTTTTTTAGGTCGTAACCATTTCACAGATCTTTGGAACGCAGTCAGGCTGAGGCTGTAGAGGCTATAGAAACTAAGAAAGTCCTTGTGAATTGCAATTGTGAGGCATGTAATAAGCATCCCAGTCCCTGATCTCCATCAGGAAATGAGTTGCCAAGAGGACACTCCAGAGGGTTTTCAAGGGGGAAACACGTGGGAACAGAAGAAAAAGCACTGAGCTCACTCTACACATGCAGGAAGGATACTAGAGAATTACAGGATGAGGGTAGCTCAGAATCATCAGGAATATGGTTTCTAAGATGCATATTACTTTCAAATTACTTATTGCCTATCATGCATTATGCTGTCTGCTACCTTATAGTCTAAAAACCCTTTTTGTTTGTTTTCCAACATTGTGTTGGTGGAGGGGGTATTAGGCTACCTGTGCTCCAGGAATAGCTTTCTTGGCATTCTGGGCAAGAGATCGGCTGCCTTAATTCTGCCCGGGGAGAGCTGGGGCGAGTACAGTGCGGGCCACGTGGAAAAGATAAGATGACCCCGAAAAGAAGGACCAAGCCAGGGAGGGCATGGCTGATGAGGAGCAGAGACAAACTGTGCATTCGTTGTAGGACAGCTACCTACTTGTAGAAAAGCAGGCAGATTTTACAAGGAATGAGGTAGATCTGTCTGTGCTGAAGCAGTGAGATTCTCTCTGGGCACACTCCTAGTGATAAACTCGAGCTGCAAGGCAGTATGAATAGACGTGAAGCACAAAAGAGAAGCTGGAAACACAGACCAATCACCTATATGTCCAATAGGAGTACGAATATACAAATGTAAATGTCCGGAAAAGGATCAGAAGGAAAATACATGAAAATATGGGCAGTGGTCACCTCTGGGGGAGGAGGTTTAGAGGAGGAAGATGAAGGCTGAAGTGCATCTTCTCTTTAATTGTGTGGTTCCTTTACAGGCATCAGCAGGTATCAACACCTCACCTGTCCTGGATAGCATTCTTGATGTTACAGAGGGGTGAACAGCCCCTCTCGGTGGCTGCATTCTGGTGGAAGGAGAGATGAATAAACACACAGGTAGGCCAGCCAGGTGCAGATCCGTGCTTTGGAGAGGTATGGAGTGCATGATGGCGAATGGTGAGGACAGCCGTGGCAGACACAGAGTAGGGGTCAAGAGGGTCACCCAGAGCGAAAGTCCCGAGAGAAGAGCTTTCCAAGTGCAAGAGGCGAGGAGGCAGAGCAGGCCAGGGAGCAGTGAACAGAGAGGGGGCGGAAGGCAGGCTGGAGCATGCCCAGAGGGATGGACTGTATGCAAAGTGAAATGGGAAGACCTAGGGGGTTCTCAGAGGGGGAGGGGAGGCGGCAGGCTTGTGATGAGGATGGTCTGTCTGGGCAGGGGGAGCAGGACAGGCTCACAGGAGCATGTTCAAGCCCTAAGGAGAGGTGGGGGAACATGGTTTGACAAAGGGAGTGGCACTGGAAAATATATAAAGTGGTCGGTGTTAAGATCTGTTTCTGAAGGAGGATTTGGCAGAACTTACAAATGCATTCAGGCTTCCCAGGAGGCTCAGGGGTAAAAAATCCACCTGCCAATGCAGGAGCTGCGGGACACATAGGTTTGATCCCTGCATCAGGAAGATCCCCTGGAGGAGGAAATGGCAACCCACTCCAGTATTCTTGCTGGGATAATCCCACGGACAGAAGAGCCTGGAGGGCTACAGTCCATGGGGTCACAAACAGTCAGACATGACTGAACAACTGAACACACACGAACAGATACATTCAATGTGGGATGTGGCAGAAGAGAATGGTCAACTAAAAACCTGTGGGTGAAGGCCTGAGCAACTGGATGGAAGATGGTTTCACAGTTGAAAGGCTGTTACCGAACTCAGGCCCAGCGGCTCACTGCTCAAAAATCAATACTCGAGAGGCAAGTGTTGGTAGAAACAGAAAATGTTGCTTTTAATCAGAAAGCTGGCATTCTGGGAAGAATGCGGACTTGGGTCCCCAAACCAGCTCCCAGGATTCTCCTCAGGCATGAATGTTTTTAAAGGGAAAAGGAGAAGTCAGTCACCTCAGTTCATCATGGAGATAGGACCAGGCTCCTTACACTTTCTGCTGCATGCAGGCGGGTCAACTTCTCAGGATCTTTCTTCAGATGCTATAGTGTTCACACGGTTTGTGAGATTACTGAGGGCCAAGCTAGGGAACAATAATTACTTATTCTTCATTTCTACTTCTTTGGTCTACAGAGAGAACTAAGAGGTTAAGCAAGGCTCTGTGTGATCAAAAGATTTGAAAGTTGTGCTCAGGTAGGAGATGAGTAGAGAGAGCATGAGGGCGTCTGGTCATGGTTAGTTACAATATAGTTTTGCTAAAGCGACAAGACAAAAGGAACCTCCTACATAAAGAGCTTTCCTGCCGGAAGCTTTTTCCAATGAGTCAGACTGGTGGAAGGCAGGGAGCATGGCAAGATTTGGAGGGGAAATCAGCAGTGGTGCCAGTGTGAGTTGCCACCCTAGAGGAGGGGCAAGCGGAAAGTCATCTGAGAGGATGTGGACCCAGGACAAGGTCAGATGGAAGATGTGAGAGAGGCCACTGAAGCCCCTGGATGGCACCCACACTATGGGGCGAGACGATGGTCCTGCAGAGACAAGGAGGTGGAGGAGAGGCTGGAGGCCAGGGGCACCCCTAGAGGTGGTGTTTGGGGAAAGGGGCAGGGCCATGAACAGAGAAACAAAAGGAACAGCAGGTGACTGAGTGGCTTGAAGGCTAGAGCGGGAAAGGGTTCAGAATGAGAAAGTGACCCACCGACTCGGCTGCTCCTGAGTGGGGGGCATGGTGGGTGGAGACAGGATGGGCATCACTGATGACTTGGCAACAGGGGCTTCTGGGGCCGGAGGGGGATGATCTGCAGAGAGTGGGCTGCAAAAGAGTATGTCCATGCTCCAGTGTGCCGTCAAAAGGCCCTCTTGAAGGACTCAGGAACTCCTGGCCTTGCTCTCGAGCCATGGAATTCAGCCCATCTGCGTTCCACCTGCACTCACAGTTATTAGTTCAGTGGCAAGAAGACAGTCTTTGCAGATCATTAGAACATCAGGGCGCATTTCAGAAAGGCGGGGGGTGGGGGGAGTCCTAGCTGATGTCCAGGAAGCTGGCCTGTGCTCCGCACTGACTGATAGATCGGGCTCTTCCACTGAGAGTCGGAATATGCCTGCATCGCCTTTGGACAACCGCCACCCCTTCTGACAAAGCCATCTTTTATCTCCCCTGCAAGTGACAGAATCAGGAAAAGAGTATCTAAATTATTTAGCTGTGTGGGTTGCCCATATTCCTTGTTTAAAATGCTGAAAAGGGAAACTGCAACGAAGGGTTTTTGCAGACACTCTCAACCAGAAGCAGTGTGAGGGGCTGAGGGAGGGGCAGGGGGTGGGGAATGCTCAGGACAGGCAGGAGGACACCTGCCCCAGGTCTGGCAGGATTCATCTGGGCCCCGTGTAGCTTTCCCTGGGCCCAGGGTCCCCATCTTGCCACTTAGAGCTTAGGCAGAATTCTAACCTTGTTAGATGTGGAAGCCTTTGTTCAAATGAAACCTGATGCAGAAGACCCATCAGTGAAGGCAGAGAGAAAAGTGGAGGGGTGTGGCTGGGTTTGGCAGAGGACCTCTCTAGGTACCCCTTTCCAGGGATGAGTGGCTCCTGACCTTGGGCGCTGGGAATCCTCAAGCTTACTGGACTATCCATTTAGGAAAAACATGGACTTCAACCCTTATCTCACATCACACATAGAAGTTAATTTGAAATGGATCATTGGCCTGAAGGTAAAAGCTTAAAACTATAAAACTTACAGAATTAAACACAAGAGAAAATCCTTGTGCCTTGAGGTAGCAAAGATTTCGTAGTCAAAAAATGCCAAAAACACTGACCACAAAAGAAAAAAATCGATAACTAGACTTCATCAAAATGAAAATCTGCTCTTTGAAAAATACCATTAAGAAAATGAACAAGGAAACCACTGACTGGAAGAAAATATGTGCACTATATCCATCCAGCAAAGGGCTTGTGCCTGTGTTATACAGAGCTTTGCAACTCACTAAGAACACAGGCAACTCAGTTTTAAGACATGAACGAAAATACACAACCACAATGAGATATCATTAAACACCCTATAAAAATAGCTTAAACTGACAATACCAAGTAGACAAGGATGTGGAGAAATCTGAACTTTTGTATACCGCACAGTTCACTTTGGAAAAAAGCACTTTGGGCATTTTTTATAAGGTGAAACATAGGTTTACTACGCAACCCAGAAATTCCAATCCTAGAGATTTACCCATAAAGAAATAACATCTATTGTGATAAGATTTGCATGAGAAAGTTCATAACTGCGTTACTCACACAGTGTAGTCTCCAGGCAATGGAGTACTACTGGGCAATAAAAAGGAGCCAGTGGCTGTTCAGGCCTGAGGGGTGTGCGTATTCCCATGTCTGGAGGTAAGAGAATGCAGTATACTTGAGGACCTGCCTGGCTAGGGCAGAGGAGGGAGGATCATGGAGGCTGGGTGCCAGACACCTTGCATCTCGGGAAGCATGCTATTTAGCCTGGATTTGTTCTGTGGCTGCTGCTGCTAAGTCGATTCAGTCGTGTCCAATTCTGTGCGACCCCATAGACGGCGGCCCACCAGACTCCCTCATCCCTGGGATTCTCTAGGCAAGAACACTGGAGCAGGTTGCCATTTCCTTCTCCAATGCATGAAAGTGAAAAATGAAAGTGAAGTCACTCAGTCATGTCTGACTCTTCGAGACCCCATGGACTGCAGCCTACCAGGCTCCTCCGTCCATGGGATTTTCCAGGCAAGAGTACTGGAGTAGGGTGCCACTGCCTTCTCCGTGGATTTGTTCTAAGGGCCGCAGAAGAGGAGCAGCTGACGCACTTGCTCAGACGTGCATATTTAAAAGACAGCCAGTTGCTGGAAAGAGAGTCATCTGGAAAGGGGCAAAGTTTGGAGGAGAGGCCAACTGGGAGACCCAAGGGGACAGTGGCTGGGGTTGTGATGGTCACAGGGGAGGGAGACGTGAGCAGATGAGAGAGCCTCATGTGACTCTATCAATAGAACCGACAGAACTGAAGGGCCGACTGGAGGTGGGGAAACGACTCTAATTTTCCCTGTGAAAAGCCATCTCCTTAGCTTCTACCCTTCGTTTTGGATTTTGTCATCTGGCACAGAAGGAATTCCTTGCAAAAATCTGACTGGTATCTGTCTGTGTCAACCGAGTCATCGCTGCAAATGTCAAAACAGGACGCAGGAGAGACACAGCACGAGAGGAAGACGGAGAGCTGCGTGACTCACTCTTTTGTAAACAGTCCCAGCCCCCTAGAGACCCCCGAGGACTAGCTCATGGTACTCCTGCCTCCTCAGCAACCAGTGGCAGAGATGGCCCCACACATAGTGAGCATCGCTCACACCCCTCTATTCCCCAGCAGCTTTGGCACTGAGACAACAGATCCAGCAGAGCCAGCCTCTGGCCCTCCTGTGCAGTGGGCTATAAACCCAGGTGAGTAATTGCATCTGATGGGCTTTTCTTAGTGGAAAGAAAGAAACAGCAAATATCTTCTCAACATCTTTCTTTTTTTGAACATCCTATAATCTGACCATCTGGGAATTAATGCCTTTGAACACCAAATCCACTGGAAGCAGATATTTAGAACAAAACCTGCCTTGTCCTCCCGCTCTGCCACCCAACAGGTTATGATTTAAGCATCCATCACACCTGTATGGCTCCACGCCCCTTGCCTGCAGGCTCCTCGGTTCTTACACATTTTCTATGTCTTCTTCTTCCCGACCTGTAATTAAGCTACTCTTTCTGTGCACTGTTTCATCTGCCGTTGGCATGTGAGCTGGTCTTTAGGTGGGAGCAATCATCAGCTCACGGATGGGCTTATTCAGTGGCAGCACTTCTGAACTGATCTAAGCAGGCTGTCAAAAGTGAGCAAAAGTAGTCACGAGTTTACAAGGCGATGTTCCCATCTCTGGCACCGGGGTCGGGAGAGAGAAAACAAAACAGACCTGCTGCTTTCCCTTCCTCTTTCCTTCCTTAGAGCTTCCCCAGTGTCTCAGCAGGTAATGCAGGAGGCACAGGAGACTCAGGTTTGATCCCTGGGTTGGGAGAATCGCCTGGAGGAAGAAATGGCACTTCAGTGTTCTTGTCTGAAGTATTCAGACCCACTCCAGTGTAATTGTCTGAAAAGTTCCATGGACAGAGGAGTCTGGTGAGCTAGAGCCCAAAGGGCTGCAAAGAGACACAACTGAGCAACTAAGCCTGCATGCTTCCTTCCTTATCTGCCTCCCTCCCATCTTTCCTTCCTTCCCTCCTCCTTCTCCTTCTCTGTCTCTCCCTTTCTCTCCCTCCCTCCCTTCCTCCCCTAGCACACTAAATGATGAAGGATTTTCTGGCTTGTCATTGTCTATAATTCAACTTTGCTCTATCTTCTAAACAAACCTTTACACACACCCGAAGGCAAACTTCTAGTTGCTGTTTTGTTGATAACTTAGACACTCCAAGACATTTCTGTTGGGGTCACTGGGCTGTAGCTTCAGCCTGCTTCACGTTTCCCCCGTCTCTGCGCCTTTTGGTAAGATCCCCCCACCCAACAAGCAGAACTCTCTGTGCACCACAGAGATAAGGTGCCAGGCGCCTTGGCGCTCTCCTCATGAGAAAGCAAGGCTAGAAGCAGCTCGTGGAGCTGTTAATGGGTGGATGGGCAGAACCACGGGAAAGACTAGGAAACAGAGCCTGGACAGGGCCCAAGTCACCCCCCGCCCAAGACACTGGGGAGAACAGCCACCCTCCGGCTGCCTCCTCTGCTCTGTAGGGTCTTAAGGGCTTCACTCAGAGTTGTGTGCACAATTAGCGGTGGATTAGCAAAGCTGGTAATAGGGGATTGGGGCACTAATCCCCTTCTGATTGTTCATATTAATTAAAGTGCTGTTTTCTTTCCTCGTGCAACAAACACTAAGTGTTTCTTAGGAGGAAATAGAGAATGCACTAGGTTAGAGTTATGCGTGGCTCGTTTTTTCCAACCAAGAAAGCATTGAGTGTTTGTTTTCATTCTTGGAACAAAGCTTCGTAATGGATGGGAAACACAGGAGGAGGAAGAGAACCCCGTTTACTTCTCACCATTTCACTGGTGAGACATTTCTTAAGTTCTAAGACATACTGCCTCTCATTTTCCCCAAGAAATTTCCTATTGGCCACCACAAGCCAACTATTTAGATTAAATCACAGAAACAGCTCAGTGAGCGGGAACCTGGCTCCCATGGGGGTTAGAGTGCGGATGCATGACTTCCTTGTCGCCAAGAGGGCCGATAGGTGGTCAGCTCCCCACCAAACGAGTGTGTGGAATGCAGGGATTCAGAGCTGGGCGGGTCCCATCTTCCTCTGGGAGATGCTATGGAAAATCTCTTCTCATCGCCGGTCCAACAAAAACACCCACTGAGCCCTGGAGTGTGCAGAACCCTGTGCCATGTGCAGGGAGGAGATGCTCCGAAACAAAAGGTGGATGCAGTGAGAAGTTCAGGGCGTCCACGTGGCAACCAGAGCAAAGCAAACACAAGTAAGTAAAAGCCGAGCATGCATGTGCAGACTCTGGAGGCACCAGGAGAGTGAGAAGCACCCCCACGCCCCACCTAGGGAAAACCCATCTCACTGATGCCCTGAATTTCAAACCAACAAGATAACTAAATCCTCCTTCTCAAACCGGAAAATTTACAAGATGTTTTGCAGGTCCAGTTACACACTAAAAGATTCTGTGTGTGCGTGTGGGGGGGGGAGGTTCATGTGTTCCTGCATGTCTGTGTTTAACTACAACGTGTGTGTGTGTATGTTAGTCACTCAGTCGTGTCTGACTCTTTGCAACCCAATGGACTGTAGCCCGCCAGGCTCCTCTGTCCATGGAATTCTTCAGGCAAGACTACTGGAATGGGTTGCCATTTCCTACTCCAGGGGATCTTCCCAACCCAGGGATTGAACCCAGGTTTTCTGCATTGCAGGTGGATTCTTTACCATCTGAGCCACCAAAGAAGCCCTCTTAACTGCAGTGTGTGCTTAGTCATTCAGTCGTATTCAACTCTTTGTGACACTATAGACTATAGTCCACGAGGCTCCTCTGTCCATGTGGATTCTCCAGACAAGAATACTGGAGTGGGTTGCCATGCCCTCCTCCAGGAGGTCTTCCCAACCCAGGTATCAAACCCAGCTCTCCCGCATTGCAGGCGGATTCTTTACCGTCTGAGCCACCAGGGAATAACTGCAATATCTTTCGTTAATTAAGGGACACAGAAGACAGGGCTGTTTTACTTATCTTCATTTTTCCCCCCAAAACCACCATAAATGAAGCCTGACCTCAAATAACCAGCTATTCTGGCTTCTTGCAATTTTACTGTACTTATGCACCAATTATCTTATTTGATCTTAATGACTTCCTAAAAATTTTAATAGAATGAGGTGATTTTCCTAGTTACATCCCGGAATTCAGAGACTGGATAAAGTTCTACGATTTAATGCTCTTACCACACAGACCCACGAGGACATCTCACAAAGCCAGGGCACTCAGGGAGTGTGACCTGCCCTGTGCCTGCCCCCCATGTTGTCAGGAAGCAGGAAAACATCCTAAGATTGCCTTACCTACTAGCTCTCTTGCATGGAAGTAGTCACATCTCTAAATCCTCAAACTGCCCCATAGAATGAATGAACACCAAGCAAGTCCCAGGCATTCAGCAAAAGCAGGGCTAGGCAAAGAGCCCTCCTTCTTGTTACCATGCAAACGTCTCTCTACAGCCAGCCCCCACCCACCTGAGAGCACGGAGCTCCTCCAGGTGAGGCCCACAGACCGGCGCAGGGAGAACGGTCCCTGAACTGTTGGCTCATGTTTCAGGATGAGCCCTTGTGATGAATGACATCGCTAAGCTGAGGCATCACCTCTCCTGGGCTCTGAGCTACAGCGAGGGAGCTAGGTGCACCGCCAGTGCATTCTTCCCTAACCTCAGAGCCTCCACTTGGGTGAAGAAACCACGAGAGCGTAATGATGACCATGATAGTAAGGAAAGCTAACACTCAGTGTGCAGTCGCTGCACTCCAGCCCGGTGCTTTACATGGAGTGTCTCACCTTGGACCCACACGGGAGAGCAAGCAAGGGCGTGAGACCTGAGGTCACCCGGCTGTAAGGGGGCTCTCTTGCCTGCCTCTCCACCCGGCTGGTCCTGCTGCAGAGCCCCTGCTCTGAGACGCTTCGCTCCGGCACACAGCAGAGTCTCAGGAGCACACAGCCCCTGGAGAGAGGGAACAGTGCCAAGCTCCCAGTCTGGTGTTTTGCAGTTTGGTAAGAGCCCATAACAGGACGAGCGCTTTGAATTTGATCTGTAAGCCAATGTCCCCTGCTTCTGGCAGCGATTTAACCCCTCCGAAGTCGGGATACACACGACATGGTGTGTCACAGTGTAATTGGCAGGTTTGGGGTTTTTTCTTTGATCATTTTTAGTGGCACATAATAGAGAAGGAACTGGCAACCCACTCCAGTACTCTTGCCTGGAGAATCCCATGAACAGAGGAGCCTGGCGGGCTACAGTCCATGGGGTCGAAAAGAGTCGGACGTGACTGAGCGACTAAACGCACACACGCGGTGGCATGTAGAGACAAGGATGGATCTTAACAATCAGTGGATCTTGGATTTGGTGAAATATGATGATGTTTGTTCAGCCTGTTCTTGAAATCTATTTCAGATGGGCGGTTTTCAAATTTCAGAATAACCGACAATTGGTGATATGAATAAGGCAGCAGCAGCAGAGTAGCAAATGGGGAGAGAGACAAAGTAAGGAGGCTGAGCAGGAGAGAGAGGCAGACAGACACGAGAACACGGGCAGGCTGTAGGGGAGCAGACAGCGCTTTACATCAGTCACGTTTTAGAAACCCAAGGAAAGCTCCAGCCCGGAATACAGAGCTGGGCGTCGTCTGTGTCCTCCGATGTCTTGGATAAGACAGAATTCCTGGGTTTGACTCCAGGCTGCCCCCACCTGGTAGCTGTGTGACCTTAGGAGGGCTGCTGCAGCCCTCTGTGCCTTAGTTTCCCTCTCTGCAAAAGGGGTGATTGTTGCACTTAGCTCCTAGGTTAGTGCAAAGGTGAAATCTGTTCATATGTTTAAAGTCATGAAAACAGCCCTGGGAAGTGTTTCTAGATCTACATCTTATCCATGAAAGGATTCATATACCACTCCCAGGCCTAAAAGGCAGTCAGAGAAGTGTGGTTGACACCACACAAATATTTGGATTTGGGGAAAGCTTCTGCTGGGTGTGGAAATAACCATAAGCACAGGATGGAGACAAGGAAGCCGACATCAGAGGCTGCCTGGTAGCCACCTTCCCTGCTGGGTTCAGAGATGAAGGAAGACGCTCGCTTGTCCGGGGTGAGCCAGTACAAAGGCTGAAATGGTCCTGATAGATGAGATGGATATCTAGAGAAGGAATGCTCATGTTCCTGTCCCCTGAACCTGGCTCTCCATGGTGTTCAGTTTCTTCAAGATGTTTTTATTTCCTCCCGTCATCACAGGACACTCCCAGAGCCAGCCAGCCTCCTTCCCAAAATGCAAACTGGGCGAATCCCTCTGGCCTCTCTCAGCAACTCTGGTGGTAGCCTGGCTGGCCTTAACCTGATTGTCCCTCGACTCCTAAATAAAATGGTGCCACAGGAGGAAATACAAGCCCCCAAGTCACCCGGGAGTCCTCGCCTGTGCCACATTTTCATAAAGAAAAAAAAAAAAAAAAAAAAACCAGCCTTCAGGTAATTTATCCAATATTTTTGTCTGAATTGTTTGGCTATCTCGAACCTTCATTTCCTTTCTCAGATTTGATCTTTGATTGAAGGGAAAAAGTACAAACCCATACATATAAATGCACTTTTTTAAAAGAGAGAAAATTGCATAAGCAAAAAGTCTTTCATCTACAGGGAGAACCTCATCTCTCAGGTCTGAGAAGATAATCTACAAAACACAGGAACGCAAAGGCAGGCGTGGCACCTCCCCTCTCCCAGACCACTAGCAAAGTTCATTTCAGAATTTTTCCCCCAGAAGCCAAAGAGTTAAGACTACCGGTTTTTACCACATCGCGCAACACCCTAAGGGTCAGAAAGGCTAAAGTTCTGATAATAGACACAGATTTTACTGCAGTAACAATTTATCTACGCCTCTCTGCAAGTTCCACCAAGCTTGAATTTCTTTAGCTACACGGATCCATTTTAATAAGAGCTGACAGTTTAATCAGGTAAGATAAGGCATATTTTCATAATAAGGCACAAGAGGTATGCATATTTTTCCATTAATGGATCTTGGGACTTGGTCACATAGCACCTGCATAAAATGTAGACATTTCACCCCAGTACCCTTTTGATCCAGTGCCACACCAGGAAAGCTCAGGGGAAAAAAAAAAGACAAAACTCTCTGGGAAAGATATTTTAGAATAAAATGGATTGTATGTATTAAGAACTCGCTTTTCAAATGGATGTTCCTTGGTGTCTTCAGTCATGCTGATCACCGAATGGCCATTTTTAACCTTGTAACTAAGGTGGGGGAAAAATAAAACCATGAAACTTCATTCTGAAAAATGGCTTCATATTTATTCTAAGTAAAGACAGAACGTGGGCCAAGTCATGAATACGGATGGCGGCGAGCACCTCCCAGGAGCGCACACACCCAGCAGAGGCGATGCGGGCATGGGGGTGGATTCCTCTGACTCCGATACTCTCCCCTCCCAGCCCAGGTCCCTCTTCAGAGAGGACAGCCCTGGACCAGTGGGGAGTGGACGGGGCGGGCCTGCAGCTACCAAGGGGAACTCAGTTCCCTCTGGAGGCTGGCTGCAGAGGACTCCAAAGCGGGTCCCACTAGTCCTGCAAAAGAGCCACCCCTTGGTGACCCCTGGGACCCTGGTGGGAACAGGCTGTGTGAGTGGTCCTGAGAACATACAGGACGGTGTGAAAGATGGGATGCAGCCCCCAAACCCTGGCCCAGGAGCCTTCGTGGCCGAGGAGAAAGGTGTCCTGGTATCCTGCGGGGGCCTTGACCACACATGCTCTCCAAAGTAGAGGCTGAGCATCCTGCCAGGTGTGACATCACTGCCTCTGAAACTGGACCCAGAGCCTGAGAAGGATCAGAGCCTGGGGTTATGGGACCTGACACCCCCAGGGTGGAGGAACCACCAGAGACCCAGACAAGGTGGCTCTTCCAGAAACAGAACTATTGGAGGAAACAAGGGAAAAAGAAAAAAATACTACAACTACTACTATTATGACCACTAATAATAACTATATTCAATTGCAGTATTTCTTAAATTACTTTCTCTAACTAAATTTTAAAAGTCCACGCATGAATTAAAGTAGAAGATGGCCACTGTTGAGACCCAAATAAGTAACCCTGAAATTAAGTGGAAGAAATAGTTTAAATTACAGGCTAGTGATTCAGAAGTAATGCACTTTGGGGTTGGAGTGAGTGAATGAGTAAGTGCTCGGTCACTCAGTTGTGTCCGACTCTTTGCGACCCTATGTGCTGTAGCCCACCAGGCTGCTCTGTCCATGGGACCCTCCAGGTAAGAATTCTGGAGTGGGTTGCCATGTCCTTGTCCAGGGGATCTTCCCGGCCCAGGGATCAAAACTGAGTTTCTTACTTCTCCTGATTGGCAGGCAGTTCTTTACCACTAATGCCACCTGGGAAGCTCTGTAGCTGGAATATGTGAATACTATCCCAGCATGCCCCGAGGGCCCATGGATTCCCAGGAGTTCTGCATGCAGTATATAAAGCAACTGTCAGGACAAGAGAATGGCCATCAGGGATTGTGCTGCTGTTACGATGAAAAGAATGTCCTTTGACTACTGTCCAGGACAAGAAACGATACTCAGTATTTTCTAATAACCTATAAAGAAAAAGAATCTGAAAATAACCTATAAAGAAAAAGAATCTAATAACCTATAAAGAAAAAGAATCTGAATCTGTATGTGTATATATATACACACACACACACACACACACACATACATATATATATACATATCAACATTCAGAAAACTAATACCATGGCATCTGGTCCCATCACTTCAGGGAAATAGATGGGGAAACAGTGGAAACAGTGTCAGACTTTATTTTTGGGGGGCTCCACTGCAGATGGTGACAGCAGCCATAAAATTAAAAGACGTTTACTCCTTGGAAGGAAAGTTATGACCAACCTAGATAGTATATTAAAAAGCAGAGACATTACTTTGCCAACAAAGGTCCATCTAGTCAAGGCTATGGTTTTTCCAGTGGTCATGTATGGATGTGAGAGTTGGACTGTGAAGAAGGCTGAGCGCCGAAGAATTGATGCTTTTGAACTGTGGTGTTGGAGAAGACTCTTGAGAGTCCCTTGGACTGCAAGGAGATCCAACCAGTCCATTCTAAAGGAGATCAGTCTTGGGTGTTCATTGGAAGGACTGATGCTAAAGCTGAAACTCCAGTACTTTGGCCACCTTATGCGAAGAGTTGACTCATTGGAAAAGACCCTGATGCTCGGAGGGATTGGGGGCAGGAGGAGAAGGGGATGACAGAGGATGAGATGGCTGGATGGCATCACCAACTCGATGGACATGAGTTTGAGTAAACTCCAGGAGCTGGTGATGGACAGGGGTGCCTGGCGTGCTGTGATTCATGGGGTCACAAACAGTTGGACATGACTGAGCGACTGAACTGAACTGAACTGATGCATATAACTGAATCACTTTCCTGTGATTCACACCATGGGTCAGTCTGGTTCTACCAGGGGCTGCGAGGGTACCTCACATTGGTTGGTGACTACCCCTCTTCTCTTCTGCTCCTTGAATACTATAAAGATGCTACAGGTCATCCGGGCTATTTGTTAAGGCTTTTCTGGAGTGAACTCTCCAATACCAGCTTTCTTGGCAGGTAAAATCATATAACGTACTGCCAGAAAAGCAAAAGAGGTTCAACATTCCACCTATCATAGTCCACTTCCAAGAAACATTGAAGGGTTCTAATGATTTGCTGTTAGGATACAGATCAGCAGCATAATAATCCTAGGATTTGGGGGTGGGGTATGGACGGAAGCAGAACCAAGAATTGCTCAGCCTTTGATTGAATCCAGTTCAGTCATGTAGCTGTCTTAATGGTGGTGGTTATTCTTCAGCCACTCATTCGTGTCTGACTCTTTGGAACCCTGTGGATTGCAGCACGCCAAACTTCCCTGTCCTTCACCATCTCCTTGAGTTTGCTCAAATTCATGTCCATTGAGTCAGTGATGCCATCCAACCCTCTCATCCTCTGTCGTCTCCTTCTCCTCCTGTCTTCAGTCTTTCCCAGCATCAGGGTCTTTTCCAATGAGTCAGCTCTTCATATCAGGTGGCCAAAAGATTGGACCTTCAGCTTCAACATTGTCCTTCCAGTGAATATTCAGAGTTGATTTCCTTTAGGATGGACTGGTTTGACCTCTTTGCTGTCCAAGGGACTCTCAAGAGTCTTCTCCAACACCACAGTTCGAAGGCATCAATTCTTTGGCATTCTACCTTTTTTATTGCCCAGCTCTCACATCCATACATGACTACTGGAAAAAACACAGCTTAGACTAGATAGACCTTTGTCGACAAATAAGGTCTCCGGTTTTTAATATGTTGTCTTGGCTTGTCATTACTTTTCTTTCAAGGAGCCAAGTGTCTTTTAATTTCGTGGCTGCAGTCACCATCTGCAGTGATTTTGGAGCCCAAGAAAATAAAGTCCATTGTTTCCCTACTGATTTGCCATGAAGTGATGGGACTGGATGCCATAATCCTAGTTTTTTGAATGTTGAGTTTTAAGCCAGCTTTTTCACTCTCCTCTTTCACTTTCATTAAGAGGCTCTTTAGTTCTTCTTCACTTTCTGCCATAATGGTGGTGTCATCTGCTTATCTGAGATTATTGATATTTCTCCTGGCAATCTTGATTCCAGCTTGTGCTTCATCCAGCCTGGCATTTCGCATGATGTACTCTGCATAGAAGTTAAATAAGCAGGGTGACAATATACAGCATTGAAGTACTCCCTTCCCAACTTGGAACCAGTCTTTTGTTCCATGTCCAGTTCCAACTGTTGCTCCTTGACCTGCATATAGGTTTCTCAGGGTGCATGTAAGGTGGTCTGGTATTCCCAGCTCTTTAAGAATTTCCCACAGTTTGTTGTCATCCACAGAGTCAAAGGCTTTAGCGTAGTCAAACACCTTGGTTGAGGTGTTTGTTTTTGGATGATTTGCACAAATGCTGAAGAATATCCCTGCATTTCCACAATGAACCTGCTGCATGTAGAGGAAGCAATATAGCTCCTGGATTTCATTTCCAAACCTCATATTCAATTACATGATGAAGAACATAACCAGGGACAATACCCATTGGAGTAGTCAAGGAAATGACCTAGAAGGCTTAAAGGGGAAACTTTTAAAAGTGAGCGTCTCTTAAAATTGTGATTCTTAAAGTATGGGGGCCCTCGTGATCCTTTCCAAGCTTCACAGTGTCAAAATAACATTTCTATAATGTTACCAAGACGCTATTTGCCTTCCCCACTGAGTTGACATTTGCACGGAAGATACAAAAGTAATGGTGGGTAAAACAGCTAACACTTTAACACGAACCCAAGCAGGGGCACCAAACGCTACTGGCAGTCACTGTACCTTCACCACTATATGCTCGTCAAGTACAGCAGAACAAACATTGCCCGCTTCTCCTAACGATGTTTTTGATAAAGCCAGCGCCTCCTTCTCAGCCTGCGTCCCCCTGCTCTGCACACCCCCTGCTCACTTCTCCAGAGCTACCCCACACTTCTCCACCTGTGCTTGGCCCCAGAAGGCTGGCCTGCATGGAGCACCATAACAGGGCTGCCAAAGGCGGCCCCAGAAAGGATATAAGAAGAGCCGAAGACAGGATTTGTTCCCTGGATCCTCTTCCTGGGCCTCCCATGAGCCGCTGCGTCTCATCCTGTAGGTGGTTCTTTCGCCCAGCCGCCCACATCCTACCACCTATTATCCAGTCTCAAGTCACCACCTCTGGTGCGAGTAGAAGGAGCTGCTGACACAAGTCCTAGGGTTCTGCCCCATCCCCTGCCATATCTTGTAGATGGCCCCTTTTTAAAACCCTCCTAAAATTACCCAGAAGGAACGTGCTCTCTCTTTCCAGGCCCTTGATCAATGGACTTGCACGGGTCCAACCCAAAGTCTCGACATGGATGGCCATCAGACGTGGATGGCCCTGGGAGGACTGGGGCCACTTCTGTCCTGCTCACTGCTACCCTCCAGGCTTGAAGAGCATCCTGGGCACTTATTAAACATTTGTTGGATGTGAGAATGATAAATGAATTTCCATTTTCACTCTGCCCATATATTAAACCCAGTGCTTCAGAACACTTTAGAATGGGGATTAATTGGCTCTTGTAGTCATTATTTTAATCCACAGCTATAATCAAACCTCCATACACACACAGTTCATAAGTGAAAAAGAGACTCATAATAAGTTAGCAGAGAGGAGAGCTCAGAGGAAGCCCCACCTGGAAATCACACCTAGGGCTCCACACTCCAGACTTGTGCTTGTCACAGGGGAAGGGGTGGAAGTCTCTGTATTTGTTCTGAGTTTTTTTCCTTATTTTTTTTCTATTTGCCTTTTAATTTCATTCATTTTTTTTAACATAACTTGATTAAAATATAATTCACCCACATCTACAACGCACCCGCTGAAAGTGTACAAATCAGTTTTTTACTATATTTATAGTTGTTCACCCATATTCACGATCCATTTTAGAACTTTCTCATCACCCTGAAAAGAAGCTCTATACCCACTGGCAGCCATTCCCTCTTTCCCTCCAACTCCCCAGCACCAGGCAACCACTGTCTATAAGTTTGCCTGTTCTGGAAATATCATATAAATGGAAGTAATACAACATGCGATCTTTTGTGATAGCTTCTTTTATTTAGCATAATATTTTCAAGACATCCAAGCTATAGCATGCCTCTGTACTTCATTTCTTTTTATTGCAAGATAATATTCCATTTGATGGATACACCATGTTTTACTGATTTGTTCATCAGTTGGTGGACATTTGGGTTGTTTCCATTTCTTGGCTATTATGAATAATGCTGCTGTGAACATTTGCGTACAGGCTTTATGTGGACATATGTTTCCATTTCTCTTGGGTGGGATTGCTGGGTCATATAGCAACTCTATGTTTAATCTTTCGAGGAAATGCCAGACTGTTTTCTAAAGCAACTGAACCATTTTACATTCCCACCACCAGTGTACAAGGATTCCAATTTCTCCACACCCTCACCAACACATATTACCTGTCATTTTTACGATAATCCTACACAGAGTCGGACACGACTCAAGCGACTTAGCAGCAGCAGCAGCAGCAGCGTACTCACTCCATCCCAGGAGATGGTATTGTTGTTGAAGGCAGCTTCAACCAGCTATCCGAGCTCCCCACTGGAGTGATCACATGTACAAGGGATTATTCTGAACTGATTCCACAGCACCTCACAATTTATGGAGTTCAGTCCAAGTTTCAAGGGTGCTGAATAGATGTGGCCCCAAGTAGCAAATTGAGAGTTCAAATAAATTCTACAAATGCATGAGTTCTACATGCTCTAGAGCATAGAAGTGTCCTGTCCAATATGGTAAGCACTAAGCTTAGATGGCCATTCGAGTTTAAATTAATTAAAGTGAAATGAAATCAGTCACACCAGTCACATTTCAAGTGTTCAATAGCCACCTGTGGCTGGTGGCTACCATACTGGATGGAGCAGATGTAACACTTTTCCTTCATTGGAGAAAGTTCCAGTAGACAGAACGAAAGAGTAAAGACAAGGGACCCTACACATCACCACCTGTGAGAAACATCAGTCAGAGGGGCTTTGTCTACAGACCCCTCCCTTTAGGAACACGTGACACACACTTCCAGAGCCCATTTTTCCATTTGTCAGTCAAGCTCAGAATTCTTGGGGTGCCAGAAAAAAAAGTTGAATGGTGTGTATTTTGATGTAGAAATGCCAAAAACTAGATCTCAAGACCTCGAAGGTGGACAGCCATGTTTTCCAATCAATTCATGTGAACCATTCTTTTCACTCCTTGGGTCCAGCTACCTAATCCTCAGTGTCTGAGGTGAGAAATACTTAAAATATAAAAGCATCTCTTTCTGGAAACTCCTCTATGAAGGACTGCCAACATTTAGGCTTTTTCAAAAAAGAAAAGAATATGCTGCTTATGTGTTATTCATAATTAGCAGTCAATTAACACTTCTCAGCTTGCAGCATGTTGGAAATGCTAACAGATGTTTTTTAGAAGAAAGCTGTCCTTGACACAGCAATACTGTATCACATACTGAAGCTGAGTCAGCCTTGAATTCTGGGGCTGGTGGGGCAGACCAAATACTGGATTCCATACATCTTTATTATTATTAATATTCAAAGAGTACATTCTTCATACCTTGAAAGGAAGGCAAACAGTCCTTACTATTTGCACAGAAGTTATCAGTGGGCACTGGCCTTATCTATCCTTTGCCACAAGTTGTATGATGTCCAAAGGCCAAAGCTACAGATGAACGTTTCATCCACCTATACGAAAGTTTGCAAAGACTAATTCAAATCTGAAGCATTACATAAAGCAACTTAAAAGTCAAGTTCTCCATAGAGCTTCCCTTTACTTTGAATCACTGTAGACAAACTAACTCTTGCCAGGTTTAGTCTTAAAAAGGAAACCAGTAACATCTCCATCGGGACAAATCAAATCCACAAGTATGTGACTTTCAAGTAAAGACTGAAGGGCGGCTGGGGAACACATCTCTAGCACAGCTGTTAGTCTGTTCTTGAATGCAAGTGGACAGCACGTGAGCGACCCCATGAGAAGCTGCTAACTATGATGACCTGGCCTCTCACTAGTACAGGAAGGGCGAAGGGCAGCCTCGCCCCATACTCCCCCAAAAAGCAGTCAGGACACCGTGGGTTCCACTGAAGCTCATACCCATCTTATAAGGGCTAATTTAGTGGTCCCATCACAAGTCTAATCTCCTCACATGTGGGTCCTAAAAGCTGCAGCACAGTGTGGAGGTAAGTCAGCATAACTGTGAGGAGGTTCAAGTTTGGGTGCATCTAATGTGCAAGTTGGTTTTAGAAAAGGCAGAGGAACCAGACCAAACTGCCAACCTCCGCTGGATCATCGACAAAGCAAGAGAGTTCCAGAAAAACATCTATTTCTGCTTTATTGGCTATGCCAAAGCCTTTGACTGTGTGGATCACAATAAACTGTGGAAAATTCTGAAAGAGATGGGAATACCAGAGCACCTGAACTGCCTCTTGAGAAACCTATATGCAGGTCAGGAAGCAACAGTTAGAACTGGACATGGAACAACAGACCGGTTCCAAATAGGAAAAGGAGTTCGTCAAGGCTGTATATTGTCACCCTGCTTATTTAACTTATATGCAGAATACATCATGAGAAACGCTGGACTGGAAGAAGCACAAGCTGGAATCAAGATTGCCAGGAGAAATATCAATAACCTCAGATATGCAGATGACACCACCCTTATGGCAGAAAGTGAAGAGGAACTAAAAAGCCTCTTGAGGAAAGTGAAAGTGGAGAGTGAAAAAGTAGGCTTAAAGCTCAACATTCAGAAAACGAAGATCATGGCATCTGGTCCCATCATGTCATGGGAAACAGAGAGGAAACAGTGGAAACACTGTCAGACTTTATTTTGGGGGGCTCCAAAATCACTGCAGATGGTGACTGCAGCCATGAAATTAAAAAACACTTACTTCTTGGAAGGAAAGTTATGACCAACCTAGATAGCATATTCAAAAGCAGAGACATTACTTTGCCAACAAAGGTCCGTCCAGTCAAGGCTATGGTTTTTCCAGTAGTCATGTATGGAGGTGAGAGTTGGACTGTAAAGAAAGCTGAGGGTTGAAGAATTGATGCTTTTGAACTGTGGTGTTGGAGAAGACTCTTGAGAGTCCCTTAGACTGCAAGGAGATCCAATCAGTCCATTCTAAAGGAGATCAGTCCTGGGTGTTCTTTGGAAGGAATGATGCTAAAGCTGAAACTCCAATACTTTGGCCACCTCATGTGAAGAGTTGACTCACTGGAAAAAACTCTGATGCTGGGAGGGATTGGGGGCAGGAGGAGAAGGGGATGAGAGAGGATGAGATGGCTGGATGGCATCACCAACTCAATGGACGTGAGTTTGAGTGAACTCCGGGAGTTGGTGATGGACAGGGAGGCCTGGCGTGCTGCAATTCATGGGGTCGCAAAGAGGTGGACACGACTGAGTGACTGAACTGACTGACTGAATGTCTTTTAGGGACAGAGAGAAAGGTGAATAAGACCACAGAGATCATTGCACTGGGCCCCTGTGAGTCCCTGCCCAAATTTAAGGAAGTAAGGTCTTACTGTCCCCACTTTACAGAGAAGGTCACGGAAATTCAACAACTTACTCAAGGTCACTGAGATAGGACAGGACTCAAGCTATCTGGTCACCATTTAAAAAGGGAATAAAAACATTCATGAAATGTGGCGATTACCTCCCAAGAATATCACAAGGCCAAGAGTAAACACAGGGGCTTCTCTAGTGGTCCAGTGGTAGGGAGTCTGCCTGCCAATGCAGAGGATACAGGATCGATCCCTGGCCCAGGAAGATCCCACATGCCACGGGGCAGCTGAGCCCATGTGCCACAACTACTGAAGGCTGGGCACAGTAGAACCCATGCTCCGCAACAGGAGAAGCCACTGAGATGAGAAGCCCACGCACCACAACCAGAGAGGAGCCTCAGCTAGAGAAGCCTGAGCACAGCAATGAAGACCAGTGCAGCCAAATCTACACAACAAACAGGTAAACAGAGGAACAAGCACAGGACAAGGCTGCAGGGAGGCCGCAGGGGTCCACAGGGCCTGTAACACGTTCTCCTCCAGCCTAACACTGAGCTAGTAATTCCAAATAACCCCTGACCTTCCCGCTTCTGTGGATTGACGGTGTCATTCAGGGTGGGCATGGGACACTGGAAATTAAATGAGAAAACTAGCTGTCCCATTCTGAAGGTGGGTCCTGGGCCAGGGCTAAGACCTTTCCATGGTTTTCTATCCTCAGGTCAACCTTTTAACACCAGTCAACAAAGAGTACCAGCCCCAACGGGCACTGTTCCTCAGAAGGCATGATGACAGAGGATCAGAAAGAGGAGGGGCTTCATCTTCTGTTTGATAGATTTATGTACTTGGAGAAAGTCTGAGATCATCTGTGAAATACAGCGCAGAAATACTTTTTTCTACACCAGGTTCTGGGCTCAGTTAGCACTTAGTATCACGAAACCCTGAAATCACAGGCATTTACTGTTTCCCATGATTTTGTGCACTGGCTGGATGTCACTTCTGCTCCAGTCAGCTGGCTGAGGCTAGATGGTCTAGAAGAGTGTCACTGACGCATCTGGGCTCTTACCTGGGACCGTGGGGCCCCCTCCATGTGCTCTCTCATCCACATGGAGGCACAAAGGTTCCCAGAAACTGGAGGGAGCCAGTCCTGCTCACAGGACTTTCCAAGTTTCTGCTTGCATTGAGGCCGCTGGCACTCCATTGTCCAAATCAAGTCACAAGGCCCAGCCTAGAGTCAGCTGGGAGGAGCTACCCAAGGGCATGGCTGGAGGGAGGCATGTTTCATTGGAGGCGATGGGAATCTATCACAAATAAACCCAGGTATCTTGTGAGCACCTGAAGCCAGTAAAATACATCTCTTCTGTTGAACAAGCTGTGGAGAAGATTTAAAATATCTAAGTCCAAGTTATTATACTTATTAGTAATATTTCATAACATGACTTCAGTTACTCTTACCCATGAAAGAAGATGCACTTGAATCAAGGCCATAAAAATATAAGTCTAAATACAATGATCTGACTCTTAATTTCCTTACATTTCATTCTCTAATGAAATCTGCTTAAGGTTTCTTTTAGTTACTCAGCAAATATCTTTTATCAGCATCTATGATTATTAGGTATTGTGAAGACTCAGAGATGAGTAAAATACGCTCTGTCCCCACTGGGAGAGATACAGTCTCTACTCATATCACTGTATCTGCCATAAGAGGAGAGAAGGCATTATGAGAGTAGAGAAGCAGAGAAAAGTCTGAAGAATGCCAAGATTAGGCTTTAGGTATACCGCATGTCTATCTTGTTGTTCCAGCTTCACGGAATCCCCAGTTTTCATCTGGTCCCAACTTGGCCATGTGCTGGGCACCTCCCATTAGGGCACCGCTGTCTTTATTGGTGCCTGAGATCTTGGCCTCAGTGCTTGGGTGCTTCTGAGTGACCTGGACCATTGGACAGGGGGGTTATCCTCTGGGATGGCTGGATGGAGGGCTGAGCAATGTCTCGGGGCACGAGTGAGCATATTCTTGCTGGACAGTTGACACGTAGGTCCCCTACTGCTGGTGCTTGAGATCAGGCTGAAGCTGATAACCTCTTGATCCTCTGCCATTCTTGTCTGACTGTATCCTCCTCCCAAGCCTGTGAGCCTTTTATCTCTTCTGGGGGTGGAATAAACTAGTTCTGCCAATATGCATTCAAATCTGCCTGCTTTGCACTTAAACCAATGGCTGCTAAGCTTAATAATGAAGCACTGGCCACCATCTCTGCTTCTGTTTCTGCAGCGACCCTCCTTCATCATGCAGTAGGTGACCCACGTCTAGCTGTCTGAGGGGAAAGGTTTTCAGGGCTCACCTAGGTGGGGGATAAGGCATAGGAAGTAATCATTCAAATACAATTCCGCCCATCCCACTGAGTCTCTGGAGAGCCAGACATCCAGACGGCATTTGTCCAGACAGGTGGTGGAACAGAAGCTGAGACTTGAGAGGATTTCAAGAGGCAGGAAGCCTTGTAGACGTGGGTGAAGGCACAAGGGCCATCATGCTGCGTGAACCCCCTGGCAACTTCCATCATCCCTTGCTCAGCAGTGTAGGGGCTCCTTGTCCACAAACTTAACTTTGAAGGTCAGGTCAGGGCTCTGGGATATTTGAGCCTTGTCCTTCTGGTCTATACAATCCATCTCCTTAATTAATGGCCATTCATGGTGCAAGTCAAGCTTGTGGCCACTTGAAAAACAAAACTTTTGACCCTTGCTCTTTGATTGTCTCCTCCTAACTGAATCTCAGGCAGAAAGAAAAATAGCATCAAGCCCTCCCTCCTTGATCCAGTGACCTTAGTGCTCCAGCAAAGTGGGGCCAAAACCTTGATACGTGACCTGGCGTCTTGCTTTCTGCCCCTCCACTGCCTGACTGGTGCTATTTCATCTACCTTGAAAGACAACGGGAGACTTAGATCCCTGGACTGTGTATCTGCTAAATCCACTGGGCACCATTTGCTGTCAGAAAATCAAACTGACTTAATTCCTACCAAGAGAAACTGTCTCCTGATTCTCATAACCCAAAGAGGGACAAAGTAAAACACACTCTATACGCAACTGAACTGTACAAATCTCTCTCATCTGCCGGATTGATTTTCTTTGAGTTGCCTCCTCTTTAACTTCCCCAAATTATACACTTACACCCAGCCCAAATGAGACAAGCTGGGGCATTTCTTCCCATCTGATCTCCAACCAGGGAGAGTTATAAGACCAGTGCTTGATCCCCACTTCTTTTCCCAGGGCGCCGATGAAAAGCATGTTCTGCTTACAGACTGGCAAGAACAAGCACCACTGCAAAACAACACCACTGACCTAGATACCTACACGAGATGCTGTGCCTTGCACCCAGATAGCTGGTTTGGCTTCTTCCAAGCCGTTGGGTCAAGTCATCCAGGCACAGGCTCTGATACTCCTCCAGTCCCGGGCCAGTCTTCTTTGCAGGTGTATTCTTTCATGGTTGAACATTCAGTCTCTGGGTATCAACATGCACACCGATATACAAGCCCCTCGCTTCATTCCCTGCAAGAAAAGCATCCCCCAGCGCCGTGCCTCATTGGCTTGATGACTCCTGTGGTCTTTGCCAGGGCAAGGAGCCTGGGTATTAAGACCTTTGTCCTTATCTGTGTCCTGGGTTCCTCTCTCTCTGCCAAGTCTAATCTGCTTTCTCATCCTCCTCTTTATCTTTACAGAGAAAAGCATCATCTAGCACAGCCTCTCTGCCCTACTTTGGATTTGCCATTACAAACGTGGATTATACAGTGAGCGAGAGGGGGGTGGACGGAGCTCATCAGTCACAAAATCCATGAGCAATAAATGTTAACGTATGCCAATTTCTATTCAGAACTGGCTGTGGGCCACAGTTGATGCTTAATATTTATTGAGTGGCCCATAATGGATGATGCCCCTTCTGACCTGCTAGGGGAACAACCCTCAGGGGGAATAGAAAATGCCTTCCTAAGGGAATAAACATCCCTCACTATGAGGCTCAGAAGGGAATCTTGAAGCTGCAAGGGGTTTTATTACCATATTTCATCAAACTGAAAGTGCCTATCAATCTCACAATCTTATATTGATGCACCATTATTTTCTGGACCAAAGAAAGACACTACCATTAACTGCAAAGTGCTATAGACTATACGATGCATTGAGGCTTCAGAAATGTTAAAATGTGACAAAGTGTGCATCTTAGAATCAATGCATTATGTTATTTTATCAAGCTTTGCTCCTGACTTTGATGTGGAAGCTTTTTAGTGCTAGGACACTGTTTCCTTCTTGAAGATTCTAAGTGGATTCCTGCTGCTGCTGCTGCTGCTAAGTCGCCTCAGTGGTGTCCAACTCTGTGCGAGCCCATAGGCGGCAGCCCGCCAGGCCCCGCCGTCCCTGGGGTTCTCCAGGCAAGAACACTGGAGTGGGTTGCCATTTCCTTCTCCAATGCATGAAAGTGAAAAGTGATAGTGAAGTCGCTCAGTCGTGTCCGACTCCTAGCAACCCCATGGACTGCAGCCTACCAGGCCCCTCCGTCCATGGGATTTTCCAGGCAAGAGTACTGTGGACTCCTACCTCCCTGCAAATCACTGTTGTGCTGGAATCACCCTCATTCTTAACAAGTCCTCCTGTCTGCCTGGCCAAATTTTCCACTTACCTGGATACAGGCTAGACATCGTCCTTACTTTATTTATTCCTATTTTATGGCCGTGCTGTGTGGCATGTGGGATCTTAGTTCCCTGACCAGGGATCAAACTTGTGCCCCTGTAGTGGAAGTATGGTGTCTTAACCATTGGACCAACAGGGAGGTACCCTTCCTTATTTTAAATAAAATTCTGTATTCGCTTAAAGACAAGAATCAAGCAGCCCAGTCTTTTCTCCTATGAATCAAACAACTTCAATTCCTTTTAACTGAAAGGTGACACATTCACGCAGAAAAGGACTAATCACAAATGTGCACACATACACGCTAAGTCGCTTCAGTCGTGTCCAACTCTGTGCAACCCCATGGACTATAGCCCGCCAGGCTCTGCTCTCCAATGCTGGAGTGGGTTGCCATGCCCTTCTCCAGGAACCACAAATGTAGAGCTTGATAATTTTTACAAAGTGAACACACCTGGACAATCACCACACTGATTTTTAAAAAGTGTGAGCTTCCCTCATGCCATCCCCTCTTTGTTCTCCACCCCGTGTCAGTCATTGTGACCTCAGCCGGAACCAGTAATCTGTTTGCCTGTTTGGAAGGGTGTATAATGGAAGCATGCAGTGTGTACTCTTGGTATTTGGTTTCTCTGCCTCCACTTTATGCTCACCATCTTGCCATGAGTGACAGCAGTTTGCTCCTTTTTACTGCCACAATATGTTTATCCATGTCACTCCATAACATATACCTGTTTATCCATAACTTATCCCTGTTATGAACAAGATCATGTTGTGGATATTGTCATAAAGGTCTTCCAGGACAGAGAGGCACACAGTCCTGCTGGGAATATACATAAGACCTGAATCACTTGGTCACAGGACACGCACATGTGCAGTGCTAGTTATCTACAGTCAAGAATTTTCCAAAGTCATCCTGCCTAGCTCATCCTCCCACGAGCAATGTATAAGCATTCCAACCGCTCCAAGTCCTCGTCAACACTTGATCGTGTCTACTTCATTTTAGCCATTAGTGCATGACTCACCGCAGTTTTAATTTGCATTTCCCTGATGATTAATGGTATTAAGAACTTTTTCAAATATTTGTTGGCCATTGGATATGCTCTTTGATGAAGGACCTGTTCAAGTCTTTGGCCCTTTAAAAATTGGGTTGTTTATTCTTAATAAGTGATAGAAATTCTTTATATAGTCAATACTGGATACAAATCCCTTGATCTATTTATCCATCGCAGTTATCATCTGCCACTCTATGGCTTGCCTTTCATTATCTTACATGGTGTCTTTTGATGCTCAAGAGTTTTCAATTTCAATTTAATTTAAAAAGAATCCAGTTGAACAATCTTTTCCTTTACAGGTGGTGTTTCATGTTTTATCTACTCTGCAATCATGAAGATATTTTCCCATGTTCTCTTCTAAAGCCTAATTGTCCAGCTTTTACATTTAGACAAACATTTTACAATCAACCTGGAACTGATTTTCTCCCTATAGTTCCAATTCAGGATGATTTTTCCCCACAGCATCGCTGAGGCCCGCTTGTCAGACCTCAGGTGAATCTGTGTATTTGGGTTGTAGCTGGTCTGTCTATTCTGTCCCTTATCGAATTCCTCACTGTCTTGACTACTTTAGCTTTTTTGCTTTAATTAATAAAAGACAACCTAATTTTAAAACGGCAGATGACCCAAATAGATTTTTTCCAGAGAAGACATACAGATGGCTAATAATAGTCATATGAAAAGATGCTCAACATAACTAATTATTAGAGAAATGCAAATCAAAACAACAATGAGCTATTACCTCATACTGATCAGAATGGCCATCATCAAAAAGTCTACACATAATAAATGCTGGCAAGGATGTGGAGAAGAGGGAACACTGTTGGTGGGAATGTAAATTGGTGCGGTCACTGTGGAAGACAATATGGAGATTCCTCAAAAAACTAAATAAGTTACCATATGATCCAGTAATTCCCCTCCTGGGGATATATCACCCCCCCAAATGAAAATACTAATTTGAAAAGACACATGGCACCCCAATGTTCATAGCGGCCTATTTATAAGATATGGAAGCAACCAAAGTGCCCATCAGCAAACAAATGGATAAAGATGTGGTGTGTGTGTGTGTGTGTATATATATATATACATATATATCATATACATACACAATTCCATATATACATACACAATGAAATATTACTTAGCCATAAAATGTGAGTGGACCTAGAGAATATTATGCTTAGTGAAAAAGGTCAGAGAAAGACCAATACTTTAAGATGTCACTTACATGTGGATATAAAAAATAAAACAAATGAATATATAGGCAAAACAGAAAGAGACTTACAGATATAGAAAACAAACTAGTCAAAGAAGAGAGGGAAGGGGGTAGGAGCAAATTTGGGATACGGGATTAACAGATATAAACTATTATGTATAAAACAACTAAACAACAGGATATATTGCATTAACACGGGGAATTATAGCTGTTTTCTTGTAATAACTTTTAATGGAGTATAATCTGTAAATATATTGAATCACAATGCCATACACCTGAAATTAATATAATACTGTAAGTCAGCTATACTCCAACTCAAAAATATACACATGCTAACAAAATATTAAACCATAATAAAATGTGTTATCAAATTGTCACACATGTGACTCACCTACACAACAGTTTCCTGAGCAAAAGAACCAAGTCTACTGAAGCTAAAAGAATTTTGAAATAATTCAACAACTTTGTATTCCTTGAGCATCATTTCCTGAACATCTTTCTCTATCCCACTTTAGTCCTCTCTCCTATTTTCCATCCCAGAAGTCAGAAAAAAAAAATAGAAGACCCTCCTTGGAGGGTGGGTAGGGCAGAGAGAAAAGTCAGTGAATCCAGGCTGGTCAGAGAGGAGAAAAAGGCTAGAGAGATACTCACTGTTAATCATTTGCTTTGATTTGGTTTGGTTTTAAACTATAAAAGCCATGCAGACATTATATAAATTTCAGCAAGTGGAAATAGAAGAATAATTTATATTCTCAACTAATTCAACAGTTATAAACTTAATGCATCTTTTCCTGGTCTTTATTTCGTATTTTCGATTAGCCATTGCTTTTTAATTTGGCAAAAGCATTACAGCATGTCTTGCATTATTGCAACTCATTGACAACTGTCATAAATGAACAGAATATTTGATTAAGTATATTGCCAAAATTTGCATAATGTTTTCCCTACTCTTAAGCTTATAGGCTGCTTCTGATTTTTCTTAAAATAGAAAATACGGTGATGGACATCTCCAAGCATGTGGTTATTTTCCTTCTACTGAATTATTTCTTCCCAGTAGGTTTTGCTAGTTTATAGGACCACTTTGGTGTTCAATCTCAACATGCATATTGTGAATTGATTTAAATTTTTAAGATGAGGTTACATACTTTTCTGTATGTTTTCTAGTTGCATCTTTTTTGTCCTTTGCAGATTGATATAGCAAGGTCTTAATGTGTTTCTTTTCCATTTGCACAATACATCTTTAGATGGCAAAAACAGTTGTTAACTGACCTTCGTTAGACCTTGTGCTCCTTCAGGTCAGGGCCAGTGCGGAATCTACCTATGTGTCTTCAGTGGTGGCTGGCACACAACGGGCACACAGCATGTGGCCCGTCAGCATCCTGTGAGTGAATGAAGTCATGTTTGCTTCAAGGGTTCCTCCCCTTCTATTGTTACCATCTGTGCTTTGTGCACAAAGAATTAATAAATGTTGATTGTTTATTATGATAATGATGACATATGGTATATTTATTTTTTAGTGGCATTTGTCATGAAAAAGAGTACCCAATTTAGTTATTTCAGTCTGACAACCTTACAGATTGTTTTCCTGAGCCATTCCACTCATTCCTAACATTAATCAAAATTCCTCTAAATGATTTATTTAGTATGAAAATGAAAATGCAAGTCGCTCAGTCATGCCCAACTTTTTGTGACCCCAAGGACTATACAGTCCATGGAATTATCCAGGCCAGAATACTGGAGTGGGTAGCCTTTCCCTTCTCCAGGGGATCTTCCCAACCCAGGGATCAAACCCAGGTCTCCTGCATTGCAGGCAGATTCTTTACCAGCTGAGCCATAAGGGATGCCCTTATTTAGTATAGATAGGAAATTTTAGAGAGAATTCTGCTGACTTTGCTTTAATGTATCAACAATTGTTTTCATGCTATTTTGTATTTCAGTGATGTAAACTACCTGTAGTTCTCTGAATGCAAAGGCACAGTTCTCTGCCATGTCTAACACCCCTGGCCCATCTCCACCCTCCACGTGGCGGACACTGATGTGTAATTCCTTCTGACGCACAGTTTAGCAAACTGATTCCTGGGCTGTCCCTCCTGTGGGCTGCTTGGGGTGGTTCCTCCCCACTGTCTTCCTAGCATCCCAGTATTTCCCTTATCATAGCTCTTTGCATCAAGTATTAGAATTGTCTGCAGGGGTTGTGCTGTTCATTTTTATGCTTATTCCCACGCTTCAACCTGGGACATAGTGGCAATCAAAAATTTATTGTTGAGTGAATTAAAATCATTAAAATAAACCTTATGTAGAATAGACTTGTGCCTGACAAGGGGGAGGAGGGTGACGGAGGGATGGATTGGGAGTTTGGGATGAGCAGATACAAAGTATTATATAGAGAATAGATAAACAACAAGTCCTTGGATAGTATAAGGAAGTATATTCAATATCCTATGATAACCATGATGGAAAAGAATGTGAAAAAAGCACATATATATATATATATATATATATACATATATGTATATACACATACATATATATACATATGTATAACTAAAGCACTTTGCTGTACAGCAGAAATTAATACAACATTTGAAATTAACTATACTTCAATAAAGTAAATTTAAAACAAATAAACTCCATGTAGATCAACCTTCTCTAGCTTGACTGGTGAACGATGTCACCAGGCTCAGAAAGGAGACCCAGACCCAATTTCACACTCTTCATCATCCCATGCCCATTGGCAGGTGCTGCTGTCTCTTCCCTGTAAATAAGGGGGGAAAGTCCAGATTTTTCTTTCTGTTAGTATTGTTTTTAAGTCTGGACAGTCGATGGTAGTAGTTCGTAAGTACAGTAATTTTGCCTTCTATTTTTTTTACTTTCTTGGAGTGTAGTTGATTTACAGTGTTGTTAGTTTCGGGCGTACAGCAAAGTGAGTCAGTCGTACGCATACACAGAGCCACGCTTCTTTAGATTCCTTGCCGTATAGGCCATGACAGAGCATCAGGTAGAGTTCCCTGTGCTGTGCAGCAGTTCTTGTTAGTATCTACTCTATTACAGAATTTTACCTTCTAGGGGATGGTTGTCAATGTCTGGGGACACAGGTGGGCTTCATAACTGGGGGGAGGAGGTGCTTCTGGTAGAAGCCAAGCATGTTGCGAACATCCTATGGAGCACAGGACGAACCCCCCACACACAGAATTATCTGTCCAGAGTCAGGAGTGCTAGGAAACCCTGCCCTGTGATATCCTTCCCCATTCCTTAAGCAGGTCCCTGCCACCACTCAGCAGTCTCCATGTCCCCAGAAACCACCAGAAGCATGCAGAATGCCCCTGCACACAGCCACGGTCCCCGGCTCTGACAGCATCATCCACGCTTCGTTAGAAAGGTGCACACACGCCTATCATGCAAAGTAACTCAACAGACCTTCAGGTATCTTTTTGACATAAAACCATTTAATTTACATGTGCAAACCCACATTTTCCTACATACTTACCATTGCCACAAATTAAGTAGCAATACTGGAAAGCCTCACATGAAATATTAACAATATAATCTGATTTCAAAATGCACTATGCAATTTCCCTGCAGAGGAGACACAGAAATGAGAGCAGAGAGCACAGCCCATGGCCTCGGGCCCCATCCCTGCCCCCAGCAGCTCCGAGAACTACTGGATAAGCTCACAGTTCAGTATAACTTGTAGACCATGGAAGAATATGTCAAAATACAAGTAGGAACACTCTCCTCCCTCTGCCCAAAACCTTCCCTGGGGCTCAAACTTCAACTCGAGTAAAAGCCAGAAGCCTCACTGTGGCCTCAGGGAACCCTCCCCTCAGTCTGTGATGTCACCCCCACCCCGTTCATCTCCTCCAGACTGGCCTCCTTGCTCTTCTCAAATCCTCCACGCCTGTCCCGGCCTCCGGATTTCACCCTGCCCCCAGTTCCTACAAAGTCACTATTCTCATTCATGTCTCTCTAATGGCTTTATCCCCAAGGTCCTCTCCATCCAATGTACAATCCTCTCTACCACCCTTCTCTGTTTCTTTTTCTTTGCAGAGTCCACCGCCACCATGACAGTTTTTATCTTATTTGTCTGTCTCCCCAAGCAGAATGAGAACTTATGTGGCAGGGTTTTGATTGCTCAAGGCTATAGTCCTAGTCCCTAGAACGCTTTCTAGATCGCAGTGTTGACTTAATAATTGTTGAATGCATGACTCCACAGTTGCAATTTGGGGTCCACCCTCCATAATGCAAAGAGATGAGGAACTTTGCTGGTCAACTCAGCAAATAGGTGTTAAATCTTCCCAGGTGTTTGCAAGCATAAGCACTGGAGGACCAGGTCCTTTTTCGACTTGTCTGTTTTCCATTCAGCGTTTGCATCACAATTGCCTCTGGCTAACCTAAGCCCATGTGACTAAGGGAGCTCAAGAGAAGACTGGGAATATGGAATCTGCTGGAACCAAATAGGCTCCTGGGAACTAAACAGCCAAGACAGTCAAGAATGGTTTTATCAACAATACATTGATTTTAAATTTTTTTAATAAAATAAAAGTTTTTAAAAAAGAATGGTCTTGTAGCCAGATGCACAGTCAGGATATGAACACAGAGCCATCTGACCTGTGATTATTTTTTTCTCCTTGATACTGACTCCAGGGTCAAAGTTCTAGATGAGAGCACCCGATGGGTCATCTGGAGGATACATGCTAAGTGTACAGAGCAGGAAGAGGAAGTGGCCAGCAGGAAATCTGCCCAGGGACCACGTTACCTTCCCTGTCAGGCATCTGTATTTATCCCACAAGCCTGGACCCAGTAAGTTAAGCTATCACTAGAAAGAGCTCAGTGTGTTGGTAGGAAATAGAAAGGGATCCAGGGCAGTCATGTATGCATGCGTGCTAAGTCACTTCAGTCATGTCTGACTCTTTGCAACCCCATGGACAGTAGCCCACCAGGCTCCTCTGTCCATGGAATTCTCCAGGCAAGAATACTGGAGTGGGTTGCCATGCCCAGGGCAGTCAACAACAGACAAACACCCACTCTTCCCTTCCCTCGGAGAGTGGCCAGTTGCTTATTGTTGAATCACGAGTGAAGGATGCTTCAGGTCTAGGGGTCTGGCAGCCAACCCAAGGCAGGAGCTGCACGACTCCTAAGGAAAATTCCCAGATGGGACCCCAGAATCCTTACCCCCACTCTCCCTTATTGGAAGTAGGAGATTACATCTAAGCAGACACTGGTCTGTTCTTTCCCACTGGAAAATATCTAAAATAGACGTTCAGTATATGTCTCCAGAGCCTTTGAGCCAGAACAGCTCTTCCTAATGTGTGTTCCTCATGACGCTTGTCCTGCAAAGGCCAAGCAGGTTTGCAGAACTTGCACAAATATGCTGGTTAGCAGAATGAGGGCTCTAAGAGCCTCTCAGTAAAGAAAACAGCCCACTTCACTAACCCAGTGTTTCCCACACTGACTTGACCAAGTGATGCTTTTATAAAATACAATAAGGACTTAACAACCTGCTCAACTGGTAATGGATGAAGCATCCTTAGGACACTTGAAGCAGAAGAGAATGTTATTCTCCCACCCCTGCCACCCATCTCATATCTGATTGGTTCTGACATATTCTGAGAAAGAAGAGGAGTTGGGAGGATGGAAGTGAGAAGGAAGCAATGTTGGATAAAAACAACATACACTCTCTGAAGTGTTGACCACTCTCATTTGGCAACTCCTCCACTTTCTGTACTGTCAAAGACTCAAATAAAGAGTAGGTAATATAGACATCTTGACTCTTGAGAGTCCCTTGGACTGCAAGAAGGTCAATCAGTCCATCCTAAAGGAAATCAGTCCTGAATATTCATTGGAAGGACTGATGCTGAAGCTGAAACTCAGGATGAGATGGTTGGATGGCATCACCAACTCAATGGATGTGAGTTTGAGCAAACTCCAGGAGATAGTGGGGGACAGGAAAGCCTGGTGTGCTCCAATACTTTGGCCAGCTGACGTGAAGAACTGACTCCTTGGAAAAGACCCTGATACTGGGAAAGACTGAAGGTGAGAGGAGAAGGGGACGAGAGAGAATGAGATGGTTGGATGGCATCACTGACTCGGTGAACATGAGTTTGAGTAAGCTCCAGGAGTTGGTGATGGACAGGGAAGCCTGGCATGCTGCAGTCCATTGGGTGGCAAAGAGCTGGACATGACTGAATGACTGAACTGAGCTGATCTGACTGAACATAGAAATCAGCTTGAGGATTGAAATTCAGTCACTTTAGGGAGTTCCCCAGTGGTTAAGACTGCATTACCAATGCAGGGGACCAGGCTTTGGTCCCTGGTCAGGAAACTAGGTTCCCCTTGCCTCAGCGAAGAGTTCACAGGCTGCAACTAAAGACCCCACAGGCTGCAACAAAGACCAGAGATGCCAAGGGTCACCACTAGGACCTGGTACAGCCACTCAAGTGAATACATGAATCCTGGGAGACAGAGGATGAGATGGTGGGATGGCATCACCAACTCAATGGATGTGAGTTTGAGCAAACTCCAGGAGATAGTGGGGGACAGGGAAGCCTGGTGTGCTGCAGTCCGTGGGGTCACAAAGAGTTGGACATGACTTAGCAACTGAACAACAACAACAATTAAAAGAAAAAAAAAAAAAAAGAAATGCAATCACTTCATTTTTTTGCATTGTTTGCCAGAATTTCATCATCATGTTTAACTCCTGCAGTGTGGGTGGTTTTGAGACTGGAGACTTTAAAGGACTGCTAGATTCCCTCTCAAAGTGTGGGGCGGCCCAAGACACTTTCTTTTCCTGGTTAATCATCCACTTTCCTCTGAACTAAAGACAAGTAATCATGGAAAGCAGGTTGTTACCTCCTCCTCTCTGTCCACCCCCCTTAGGCCAGGCTAATCCTGGATCTCCATGGTTCTCCAGAGACCATCTGCCTCTCGGAACCCACAGTGGTCCTGGCAGAGAGGCAGAGAAGGTAGGCTGGCTGAATGCCGAGTGCACCAGCTTTCGTGAAGTTCATGGGCGGGGGTGCCTGAGGTCAGTTCAGGAACTGAGGCGCCTCCTACCTTGCCTGGCCTATGAAAGACTCATTACTGTGATAATAGAATCCTACCCTGGCTGCAGATACATTCTTCCAACTTAAGAAAGGATTACTGCATCTTTGATATCACAATTAAAATGGATCAGTAGGGAAAAAGAATGATTGATCCTTGAACTATTGTGCTGATCTGTTAAAAGTACTCAAGTATGCCTAGAGCAGAAACACTGAATCATGAGGATCAATAACTGAGCTCTACTGTACCATCGCTGCAGGCAGCCTAGGTAGGCTGATGCTGGCATTTAAAGGAACGAGTTGACATTAAAACCACCTCTCCAGGAACATGTAACCTTGATTTCTAAGCAGACGTGCAGCTGTCCTTGGGGCTGTCAACACATCTCAACTCGTCTTTGACTGTCTGCAAGGGCATTTCCACTCATCAGCTGCCTCGGCCACCATGACAAAGGCCATCTTGCTAAAATGAAACAAAGCTCAGTGAGACCAGGTAATAGCGTGTAAGAGAGATGATTGTCTTTTAAATAATGGGTATAAGCTGGTTATTTTCATCGCTAAGGATTGGTTCCACTTTAATATGCCTAATGGATGATTAGGAAAATTCTAGCAAGGTCCAGGTTGGTGAATTAGCAACATAAAAGCATCTGCTTTAAGGAAGCAGCACTACAGGGGAACCTACAAGCTTCCCTTGCCCCTGTCTCTGTGAGGTTCATTTCTCCAGTCCTGAAGCCATACTAGGACTCCAGAGGTTTGGCTGCTCCAAGTTAAAAAAAAAAAGGCAGGCTAAGAGATACAAAGCTCTGGTTTTTCTAGTAGTCATGTATGGATGTGAGAGTTGGACTATAAAGAAAGCTGAGGACCAAAGAATGATGCTTTTGAACTGTGGTGTTGGTGAAGACTCTTGAGAGTCCTTTGGACTGCAAAGAGATCCAACCAGTCCATCCTAAAGAAAATCAGTCCTGAATATTCACTGGAAGGACTGATGCTGAAGCTGAAACCCCAATACTTTGGCCACCTGATGCAAAGAACTGACCCCTTGAAAAAGACCCTGATGCTGGGGAAGATTGAAGGCAGGAGGAGAAGGGGACAACAGAGGATGAGATGGTTGGATGGCATCACTGACTCAATGGACATAAGTTTGAGTAAACTCTGGGAGTTGGTGATGGACAGGGAGGCCTGGCATGCTGCGGTTCATGGGTTCGCAAAGAGTAGGACACAACTGAGGAACTGAACTGAAGAGATAGAGGGCCTTCCACCATTAGGAAGAGAAAAATCACTCAGTTCATTTGTGCATTTTGGCAGGAACGGATAAGGGGGAGGAGGTCTAATGGGCTCAGGTTAACACACTATCGTTTCTCTTGTCCCCCTTCCCCCAGGTAAGAGAAAACCAGGATCCCAGGTGCTTGGCAGAGCATGTTTTCACAACAGTGTGAATATATCTTATTTGTTTCTGAACATACTTGGCCAGTTTTCTGAGAATCAGAAGCCTGCTTATTCTCCTTATCAAAACCAGCAGGTGTCTCTCAGGGAAATGCATGGAATCACATCCAATCTATACAGCACACCTTCTCGCTCATCATGGGGATGACTTCTCAGGCTGGTGCATGAAAACTTCAACTCCCAGTTAGGAGGCCTGGATTCCAGCCCAGCAGGATGGGGTCACCATCTGTTCTGTGACGTGGGTTTCTTACTGGTCACATAGGACATGGAGGACTCTAAAGAACTCTTGGGCGATCACATTCTTGGGGTCTCCCAAATTCAAAACATCCGGGTCTGTGTCTTATTTATTTACGTATTTTCAGGGCCTTTCTCAAAGTCAACACCTATTAGATGTCGGGTGGGTGCAAGTTTGGATGGAGGGAAGGCTGGGTGGATGGATGCATGGATGGAAGGAAAGAGAGAGGGAAGGAAGGAAGGGAAGGGTGGAGTCGGGTGACTGGATGCTATGTTTGTCACTGCTTCACAGGCTCCTCTTTTGTGGAGAATTTCAGCAGTCGTGATGAGCCTCTGACTGTGGGAACCCTGAGCCGAGGGAGGGCGCTGATCTGGCTAGAGGTCAGCCTCCCAGGTGAGTTTCATGGGCTCCTGCCTCTCAGCATTGTTGTTGTTGTTCAGTCGCTAAGTCATGTCCGATTCTTTGTGACCACCTCCCGGAGTTTGCTCAATTCATGTCCATTGAGTCACTGATGCCATCCAACCACCTCATCCTCTGTCGTTCCCTTCTCCCCCTGCCTTCAATCTTTCCCAGCATCAGGATCTTTTCCAATGAGTCAGCTCTTCACACCAGGTGGCCAAAGTATTGGTTCTTCAGCTTTAGCATCAGTCCTTCCAGTGAATATTCAGGGTTGATTTCCTTTAGGATTGCCTGGTTTGATCTCCTTACTGTCCAAGGGACTCTAGAGGGTCTTCTCCAGCACCACAGTTGAGAACTGCTCAATAATAAGTAGCTTGGGGCTGATTGTACTGAGTGGATGGTTCTGAATACTCCATAGCCATCTCTCCTGAGTTGAGATTCTTCTTAGAAAAAAAGTGAAGTCACTCAGCTGTTTCTGACTCTTTGGGACCCCATGGACTGTAGCCCACCATGCTCCTCCATCAGTGGGATTTTCCAGGCAACAGTACTGGAGGGGGTCGCCATTTCCTTCTCCAGGGGATCTTCCCGACCCAGGGATCAAACCTGGGTCTCCTGCATTGTAGGCAGACGTTTTACCATCTGAGCCACCAGGGAAGTCCCACTAGTGTCTTCTTAGTCAAGCAAGTAACATCACCTTCCTTCCCTCATCTTGACCCTGAAAATTCTCCAGGACCAGCCTTCCCCACCTACCCCTCAGCCTCCATCTTCCTCATCCACCAGAGTGTAACTGGTTATCCCAGTTCATTACGGTAGGGCTGGGCTGTGACCACCCTGCTCCTTCCAGACACAGAGCTTCTCCCATGGGTCCCCCCAACACTGCACAAAGAAGCCCCCCATCTGCCATTTCATCTACCCTGTGGCTTATAAGAGGACCCCTGAGTGGTCCTTGTGTGAGAAGCTGGCACCCACATTGGAACTCGCTGCAACACTGCCAATCCAGAAATTAAGATTCCAGCCGCGAGCCAGAGCTCCATACAGTCACATCCTCGTCGGGACTGGAAGGTGGGGGCGGCGTTCAGATGTGACATTTAGGGCCACCCCAGTGGCTCGTGAATGATGAAGGCTGATTTCTGCAGCATTAGCTTTCCATCACTGACCTCTTCCTGCATTAACTGTGAAGGGTGAAAGCTTCTGTGACGACAGCTTCATAAACACTAATTCCATCCTTTTGGCAAGGGAACAAGGAGGCCAGCTTTTCCCACGTAAGGAGAACAGAGGCAGACGCCCTCCGGCCAAGATTTCTGATGGACACATTCTAATGAAGGGGGAACATCTGGCTGGAGACCAGCGTCGGCACCCTGAGATCAGACCCTCGCTTCATGCCTGGCACATCTCAATTATCAGGAAAAGCCAGTGTGGAGACAAATGGCAGGTGTTAAAGGCAAAGGCGGGAGTGCAGCTTCCAGCTGCCCGCCAGATGCAGACACTTAAGGCATCTATTCTTCTTACGATTGCTTGAAAGGGAGGGGGGGTGTTTCAAAGTGACTTTAAATCCCACGTATTTAAAATTTGGGTCCAACTGATCGGGAAAGCTGATGCTCGCCAGGGAGGAGAAGCCATTTGTAGAAGAACAAGCTTATAGAGTGTAGGGCTAGGCATGCTTTGTATTCCGCGCGGATATGACATCCTTTCCCATTAGAAAAGCCACTTACTTTGTGTTCAGTAAAGACGGGAGCCACCAGCTCCACAGAGCTCTCTCCGGGGCTGGGGCCAGGCAGCGCAGGGTGTGATGGATGTCATCTGCACGGAGAAGTCGGGGCAGGGGCCTCAGACCCCAGGGACTTGGCTATGAACCTCCCCCTCCATAGCCTCCTGCATTCACCAACTTCTCCTTTAACTTGGAAATGTTCCTTAGCGTTTCACCTTACATTAACTATATGACATTCTTCATCTTCCTTTCCTCTTAGAATGCAGATAATAATAATTAAAAAAAAATAGCCCTCGCCCATATGTGCATTCTGTACCAGGCATGGTGCCAGCATGACTTTGTTTAATCCTCTCAATGACCCTGTGATGAGGGACTATCATTGTCCCATTTTAATAACAGGAAAATAGGCCAGAGAGCTTTGCTCCCTGGAGCCCTTGCACAGAATTAAGCTTGCTGCTCCAACTGTATGTAAAAGAACTTCATCCTGAGAAGCTTGACTGGAGCCTACTGTGTGCGCCCTGAGTCCTAAATATGCTGGAATGAAGGAGTCCCACAGTGGGGTCCCACGTGGCCATCCTGTGAATGAGCTAATGGGGGCGGAGGTGGGCAGGAAAGCAGGAGGGAGTGGAGACCACCCCAGATGAGATGTGGAGGGGAGTCTTTTCTCAAAGCCAGCCGACAAGACCTGCACATGTCCGATGTGAAGCCAAGTGTCCCCGGGAGCGACCTGCCTCCCGCCCCAGCTCTGCAGCAAGCCCAGCACACGGTGACAGGCTCACAGGCAGCTGCTGCAGGGCGGCCCCCACCAGGGTGCAACCTCCCACCGGGTGGTTCTGAGTCCTGGGCAGATAACAAAACCTCCTTCTTCAGACTGAAGACCATCACCAGACAGACAAGCAGGTAGCTGGTTCCCAGTAGGGAGAGGGAAGGGGAGGGGAGTATAGAGGGGGAGGAGGTGAAAGGAAGAAAACACTCTGTATAAAATAAGCCACAAGGATATTCGGCACAGCATGGGGAACGTAGCCAACATTTTATAATAACTCTACACGGAGTATAATCTTTAAAAACCGCGAATTACTACATTGTATACCTGGAATAATATTGTACATTGACTATAATAAGGAAAAAATTTTAAGTGTTTTCCAGCATCTCCTAGACATCTGGAGAGGACTAAAGGAGAGGAGATGCTTCTTGGGAGTCATCCTCAATTCCTCCATCCCCTGCCGCCCACACCCAAGCCTGGAGAAACTCTTCGGATTCTATTTCAATACCTGTCTGAGTGCATCTGTTTCTCCGAGGCCAGCACCCTGGTCACCAGGCTCTCTTGCCTGGACAGCTGCCACAGACCTGCAGTCACTCCCGCTCCCTTCATTCGTGCCATCAAGGGAGACCCTGTGTCAACCGCAGGGAGCTTCCAGGGCCTGAGCCACATGGACACTCTTCCACGTCTCTGCAGGGGGCCCTGCACTTCTGCACTTGTCATTCGTACCCGATTTCTTGCACAAGTCTGCCCAGATGATACCGGCTTTAGGCTGCCCAGCACCCGAACGTACCCCAGCATGCACAAGTGGTCTTGTCACAAACTGAATCCCGCAGGTTGCTCTTTTCAAATGCTTTCGCTGCTTCTGTGCTAAACAAAGGCTCACCCCTTTAGCACAGCCCTCTAGACTCTGCCTGATCCCTCTCCAGGCCGCTCCTCCAGTCTCCTCCCCTTCCTCAGTGTGACCAAGCCACACCAGGTTTCCTTTTGGCTCCTTGAACGTACCAGGCTCTTCCCTGCTCAGGACTTTTGTGCATCCCGCTTCCTCTTCCTGAAGCAACCCCACCCTGACACCTGGTGCGGAGAACTCCTTTCCCACCACCTTCTGACCTGAAGTAGGTGCCCCTCTGTTTTACTCTCTAACCTTGTTGTTGCACTAATCTTGCTTATTTGTCTATTTCCTTGGTTTTTGTCCATCCTGAACCTCTAGGATTTACATTTCAGAAGAGCAGGTTCCACTGGTGTCACGTTCAGCACTGCACACTCAGCACCCAGCATAGTTCCTGGTGCAGAGTAAGTGCTCAGTAAAAAGGTGGGGGGGAGGGGCACTGTTCTGATTTACAACCTCTACCTCCCAGGCCTTTGAGATCTCCAAATTTCCTTCATGGCAGGGACTTGAGCAGTGAAATAATGGAAATCAAGGACCGGCAGTGTAAATGCTAAGACCCAAGGAACAGACTGGATGATGAAACCATCCTTTAGGATCCATGGGTGTGGCTTCCCAACTTGATCTTGAGTGGGTCAAGGACCAAGCTGCTGCAGAAGCAGCCAAAACAGATGAGGCAGGTGTCAAAGGAGACCAGACACTGTCCTCATTTATATAACCATGGTGCCTCGATAGAGCTGGAAAACAGTGGCCCCAGGGAGCAGAACTCCAAAACATATCAACCTTCAACATTCATGTGGAAGAGATGAGATTGGAAACCTCAAGAGTGACCTTAAAAACACTGTGTCTCCCAGACTCCATAACTAATAAATAACTAATCAGACTCAGACCCACATCTGCCTGACATTGAAATGTTGCCTTTCCAAGACACTGGGTGATATCATACAGTCACTGAACAGCTATTTATCAGGTCCTCTTCACTTTGCCAGCCACTGGGGCTGCAGTGACATGGAGACACGTGTGGCCCTGAGGTGTGTGTGGTTTCAAGCTGGAGGACAGCTGGCATCTGTGAACTTTCAGTGCATGCCAGGTACGAATACCAAAGTGCAGACAGGCCCCAGGGCATTCACCCCCATCCCAGAACTCGGGGTAGAAAACATGGCCCTCATCCTAGGGATGGGCAACTCAGCAACCCCAGAAGTTATGGATCTTTCCTGAAGCTCAATATTCTTATCTATCAAATGGGCATATGTGTACCTTCCTCTTGGAGTTGTTGTGGAAAACACACAAACCCTGCAAATGCCCAGCAGACCACTTGGCATTTGGTAGGAGGATGGTGTTAAGAACTCCAATTCTCCACTCGCCCGTCCTCCACCCTTTTCACTGGGCTTTGTTGCTCCTTTCAAAAGAGGGGTCTATTTTTCCACGTCTGATTTGGAGTTCTGTCGTCTGAATCACTTTGGCTTGAAGACATGTTTCCACACTTCTGTTTCTGCTCTTGCCCCTGGCTTTCACCCCAGGTGGCCTACTTGAGCAGAGCTGTCACCCCAGCTGACAACCTGCCAGGCCCAAACACACAAGCAGGCCCAGAAGAGACCAGAACCATCAGCCAAAATTGCCAACCTGAGGCTCGAGAGTGAAAGAAATTCTTATTATTCCACAAGCCACTGAGTCTTGGGGATGGTGAGTTTTTCGGCATTACCATGGCAACAGACACCTTAATTCCATGGCTGCTGTTTATCTCTTACCCCCCTCTGAGCCCTCTGACACAGCGGGACTTCTGGATCTACTCAGAGCCCATCTGACTCTGGGGTCTGCTGCCACCATCCAGATGTTGGCCCCGCCCTCCACCACCCACTTGCCTTCATCCCTTCTGCAAGGGTGTGGCATCCAGGCACCGCGGGCAGCTTCCATCATCTCTCTACTGATTTCCCAGAGACCCGTGAGGCAGGAATTTTGTTAACAGGCAAGAAATGGTGTGAAGAGAGGGTGTAGGACATTCCAGGGCCAGGAGTGTCATTGGCCAGGGCATGGCAGTGTCCCGGGGCAGCTCACGGTACAAGGGGGTCACCAGACACCCACTGAAGTGCTTAGGAAGCCCAGGGCAGGGCACAGGTCTGACCCACCCTGGGACAGGATGTGACAAAGCTGCAGGGCTACAAAGGAAGGTAGGCATGGGGATAGGCTGAGTTCAGTGACCCACAGTATGTGCCCAGTTTCCTGGTGGGGCAGATGCAGAGTGAGCCCACAGATCACAGACCATAGGCAGTCCTTCTGTCCACATGCCCCATCTCAACTCACCATGTCTCTCCTTCCCCCTACACACAACTCAAAAGCAGAATGTTTCAGAAAAGGAAACTCACCTATAAGCCTCTGCTTTGGGTAGGGGGAGAGATGTCCTGAATGTTAACAAGAATCAATGATCAGGATCAGTCATAGTCATCAGAGGAATACAAACCAAAACTGCAGTGAGGTATCAACTCACATCTGTTAGGATGGCCCTTATGAGGAAAAAAAAAAAAAAAGGCAAATACAACAGAGCATTGGCAAGAATGTGGAGAAATTTTGGACACTGTTACTGAGAATGCAGAGTGGTGCAGCCACTATGGAAAACAGTATGGAGGTTCCTCAAAAACTTAAAAATAGAACCACCTAAGATTGCTGAATCTCACTTCTGGGTATGATCCAAAGAAGTGAAATCAGGATCCTTAGAGAGATATGAGTGTTGCTATGTTCATTGCAGCACAATTCACAAGAGCCAATATAAGGAAACTAAACCTCCATCAACAGATGAATGGATAAAGAGAAAGGTGGTCTGTACATACAATGGAATATTATTCAGTCCTAAAAAGAAAGAAATCCTGCAGTTATGACAACACAGAAGACACTTGAGACCATTATGTTAAGTGAGATAAGCCAGTCATAGAAAGACAAATGCTGCATGAGTCCACTTACGTGAAGTGTCTAAAATGGTCAAATTCATAGAATCAGAAGCTGAAGGGGTGACAGCCACAGACTGGGAGGTGGGGAGGTGGGGAATTAGTAATCAACAGGCATGAAATTTCAGGTAAGCCAGATGAGTAAGCCCTAGAGATATACTCAACAACTCCGTATCAATAGTCAACAGCGATGCATTGCACACTTAAAACACTTGTGAGCAGGGTAGATCTCCCGTGGTTTTTACCACAATAAAATTTAAAAATTTAACATTTAGGATTGGTGTTTAATGTCTATTATAACTGCTCCTCAGAACAACAGTGTAAGAGGTCCAACCATTCTCACTTCAGCAGCTATGAAGCCGGGCTCACTCACTCACCACAGGGCCAGGAATGAACAGCTGGGATGTTCCAAGCCTCCTAATTTCACCCAGAACACGGATTCCAATCTTGACTCCAAAGGCAGGGACATTATCCTTTGATCCCAATTTTAACTCACTTTCAGGACACCTCTGGTAGTCATGTACAAGTGTGAGGGTTGGGCCATGAAGAATGCTGAGCACAGATGCTTTTGAATTGTGGGGCTGGAAAAGATTTTTTTTGAGAGTCCCTTGGAAAACAAAGAGATCAAACCAGTTAAACCTAAAGGAAATCAACCCTGAATATTCATTGGAAGGACTGATGCTGAAGCTGAAGCTCCAATACTTTGGCCACCTAACTCAAAGAGCCGACTCATCAGAGAAGACTTTGATGCTGTGGAAGATTGAAGGCAGGAGAAGGGGACAATAGAGGATGTGATGGTTGGATGGCATCACTGACTCAACGGACATGAGTTTGAGCAAACTGGGACATAGTGAAGAGCAGGCGAGCTGTAGTCTATGGGGTTGCAAAGAGTCAGGTATGACTTAGTGACTGAACAACAACAGGGCACCTCAGCTCAGAAGCCACATTCCCCTACCTGGTCAAGTACACAGACTTCTGGAAGGGAGTCCTTTCCCCCGGATGCCACCCCCACCCCACACCGTGTGACCTACTCTCAAAGCTGCCCAGGAACGGGCTCGGCCATCCTCCCAGGATGCCTGTCTCAATGTTTTGCTGCCCTCATTGCCGGCTCCTTGGTCCCATAAAAAGAACAAATCAAACTTAAGCACACACCAGGCATTAAAGAAAGCCACATTTGGAGCTGAGTAAGTAGCTGGAAGCCTGCCAGGGCCTGTGGGAAGGATCTAGAAGAAACTCTGAGCCGAGGGTCATTAAAGGAAAGCTATTTAATATTAGAAAGGGAAGGGAATTTTAAAAGCTCTGTCCTATTACAGACTCGTGCCGCGTCCCATCTTCCAGTTAAAACCCAGAGCACATTTCCACCTCCTCTCCCTTTGCGGGATGCCAGAAGCGCAGCCCTCCACCCAGGAGAACCCAGAGCCCCAGCTCCAGCCCCACAGGCGCTAAGATAATCACAGTCGTGAGAACCATAAAATAAAGAGGGATTTAGGAACTGAGAGCAGATCAATGAGGAAGCGGGGACGTCTCTAGGTTAAAATGGACTGCCCGCCGGGATAACCTGCTCTTTCCATGGGGCTCCGGGTTAACTGCATGATGTCTCAACATTCAAAGAGAAAGCAATCAAATTCTATTCAAATCGCGCTCTCCTCCGAATCCTGAGGACGATGGCTTTTGAATCATCCTCTGACATGCCAGCAGGCTTCTAGAATATCTCAGGGAAGAGGGCCCACCTGGGCCCATGTGCTCACTGGCTCCCTTCAGCCAGAGCACCTCTGCTTCTATCTGTTTGACAAATTGGCTTCCCATAAGATTCCATTTTCATAAAGAGTTCCATTAAAAAAAAGAAAAATCACAGACCCCACTTGAATGCAACCCGGCCCTCTGCGGTCAAGGTAGTTTGTGAAAAACAGAAACTTCACAGCTGAAGCTCTCCAAATAAGATTCAGGAACTCTGCCCTCAGCACAGAGGGGGGACGTTGGCATTGCTGGATACCAGCCTAAGGGGAGAATGTTCCGGAAGCTTTTAGAAACAGAAGGGCTGCTCAGGTGCCAAGGCAGGCATGCGGCCTGAAGCCAATGCCCTTCAAAGAACAATGGTTCCTTTGAAGGAGGAGTGGACACAGGAGTACGGTTCGCCCCAGGAGACGGGGGTCTGCACCCCTCAGAAGCTGGAAAGGGGTATTGGCCCTGGTTTTCCCTTCCTGATGACGGTGCTCATGACGAGCTCTCTCTCAGCCAGAAAGGTCCTCCCTGGCTCCTGCCTTTCACCCCCTGAGCTCAGGGCACGCTGTCAGCCAGCGACCCCACCCAGAGAGGGAGAAGGAAGCAATTCAGGTTATCTGTTCACAAGCTGATGCTTTGCAAGAATCAGCTTATGGCCAGCAGTGGTATTTTTACCAAGACGTAAAATAAGCGATGAGGGTAGACAGTTTTGCTTGGTTTGAAAGGTACGTCCTTCAGATCCTTAGACTGTCTGCCTCACTACAGCTTACACTCTCTGTCATACGACAGCTACTGAGAAAAATTCCTCTTGTGCCGGAAAGCTGGACACTGTCACACATGTGATAGTAAAAACACAATAAGCTTCGAAATTACATGTAATTCCATATGTCACTTTCAACTGACGTTGCCTTTGTTTGTATGCTTTTTTTTTCTTTTCAAAATCTTTTATTTACTTGGCCAGTTGAGTGTGAAAGCTACTCCAAAAAAAAAAAAAATACCACTTTAGCTTTTAACCAAGCTATTCTCTCCATGCCTTATTAACAATATTTCATCAAAACAAGCAGCATTCCATACAGCAGGACCCACAAGAGTTTGGGAAAAAGGCCTTCTATTTGCAGTCTTTTCCCTATAATATACAACCCTTGAAAGCAGGGTGTCACTTCTGACAATTATTTGTAAGTGCTATTTTTCTCTTGGGCGGGGATGGGGAGGGGGCTTTTGATATACAACCAACAATAAGGAAGTAGAAATTAATAAATCTCTCTAATTTAAAGCAGCCTGAAGTCATACCTATAACAATATGTGAACCCAACGCAGACCTCAGCATCAGCTGGGGTTCACAGCTCTGGGGCCAGGCAACCCCAGGAGAGACGGTGATGATGTCAGAGGAAATAGATCGAGGAGATGGGGGCGGAAAGAGGGTGGGGTCAAGTCAGAGCGGGGAGGAAGAGAGAGCAGGAAGGGACCTGGATGCAGTGTCTCAGCGTGTGATCTCAGAGTCCTTTGGATGTCAGCCACGATGATGTATGTGACTCCCTGTGCCAACGGATCCCCCAGGCTCTCCTTCCTCCAACCAGCCAGCTCATCCCTGCAACAGGTGTTTACAGAGCACCAGGGCTTGGCACGGCGGCTAGCAAGCAAAACCTAAGCTTTTGGGCAGCTTACAGTCTGGATGAGAGCACAGATATTCATCAAACACAGATGAATATGATATGATTGTGACAAAAGCAGCAAAGGAGAGGAAGGGGGACTCCGATGCCTGAGATGGGGTTGGTCTTGAGATCAGGGATAGTTTCTCTGGGACACGGGTCCCATAGGATCTATAGGCTGAGTCAAGGTCACTCAGGGAGGAGGAAATGAGTGCTGATGCTCAACAAGAGGGATCGGCTCCTACAAGGATCCCATAGCAGGAGACTCATGGTGAGCAGGGGTGCAGCAGAAAGAGGGGGAGGACGTGGTGGAGCCCAGGGACCAGTGCCCTCAGCCCTTTAAGACCACAGTAAGAACTTTCTGGGTTGATTCTTTTTTTAATAAAAAATTCAACATCCATTCATGATTTAAAAAAAAAAAAACTCTCTAGAAAGTGGACATATAGGGGACATGTGTGTGGTTGTATGCTCAGTCACTCAGTCATGTCTGACTCTTTGTGGCCCCATGGACTGTAGCCCACCAGGCTCCTGTATCCATGGAATTCTCCAGGCAAGAATACTGGGGTGGGTTGCCATTTCCTATTGCAGGGGATCTTTCCGACACAGGGATCAAACCCAAATCTCTTGCATCTCCTGCAACGGCAGGTGGATTCTTTACCACTGCACCACCCAGGAAGCCCATAGAGGGGTCATACTTCAACATAACAAAGCCCATAAATGACAAATCCACAGCTAACATCATACTCAATGGTGAAAAAGTGAAACCATTTCCTCTGAGATCAGGAAAAGACAAGGACACCCACTCCCACTACTTTAATTCAAGTAGCTTCGAAGTCCTAGCCATAGCAGAAAAAGATGAAAAAGACATAAAATCTTAATTGGGAAAGAATTAATAAAATTGTCGCTGTTTGCAGATGACATGATATTATATATAGAAAATCCTAAAGAAGCTACCAAAAAACTACCTGAGTTCATCAATAACTTCGGTAAAGTTGCAGGATACAAAATCAATACACAGAAATCTGTTGCATTTCTACATACTAACAATGAAAGATCAGAAGGAGAAATTAAGGAAACAATCCCTTGTACCATTGCATCAAAAAGAATAAAAAACCAAGGAATAAACCTACCTAAGGAGGCAAATATTCAGGTCAGGAAGCAACAGTTAGAACTGGACATGGAACAACAGACTGGTTCCAAATAGGAAAAGGAGTACGTCAAGGCTGTATACTGTCACCCTGCTTATTTTACTTATATGCAGAGTACATCATGAGAAACGCTGGGCTGGAAGAAGCACAAGCTGGAATCAAGATTGTTGGGACAAATATCAATAACCTCAGATATGCAGATGATACCACCCTTATAGCAAAAAGTGAAGAGGAACTAAAAAGCCTCTTGATGAAAATGCAAGAGGAGAGTGAAAAAGTTGGCTTAAAGCTCAACATTCATAAAACTAAGATCATGGCATCTGGTCCCATAACTTCATGGGAAATAGATGGGGAAACAGTGGAAACAGTGTCAGACTTTATTTTGGGGGGCCCCAAAATTACTGCAGATGGTGATTGCAGCTATAAAATTAAAAGACACTTACTTCTTGGAAGGAAAGTTATGACCAACCTAGAGAGCATATTGAAAAGCAGAGACATTACTTCGCCCACAAAGGTACCTCTAGTCAAGGCTATGGTTTTTCCCGTAGTCATGTATGGATGTGAGAGTTGGACTGTGAAGAAAGCTGAGCGCCAAAGAATTGATGATTTTGAACTGTGATGTTGGAGGAGACTCTTGAGAGTCCCTTGGACTGCAAGGAGATCCAACCAGTCCATTCTAAAGGAGATCAGTCCTAGGTGTTCTTTGAAGGGAATGATGCTAAAGCTGAAACTCCAATACTCTGGCCACGTCATGTGAAGTGGTGACTCATTGGAAAAGACTCTGATGCTGGGAGGGAGTGGGGGCAGGAGGAGAAGGAGACGACAGAGGATGAGATGGCTGGATGGAATCACTGACTCGATGGATGTGAGTTTGAGTGAACTCCGGGAGTTGGTGATGGACAGGGAGGCCTGGCGTGCTGTGATTCATGGGGTCGCAAAGAGTCGGACACGACTGAGCGACTGAACTGAAATGAACTGAAGGAGGCAAAAGATCTGTATTCTGCAAATTATAAGATACTGATAAAAGAAACCAAGAGCTTTCTTTATTATAAGAGCAACTGAAAGGCATGGAAAGGTTTCAGGTGGGCAGTGACATGGCCTCAACAGCTCACTCTGTCTATAGGTGCAGACTAGACAGACAGCATGGAGTAGGGCAGTAGTCCAACCAACATGGCAGCAGTGATGGAAAGGAGAAGACCCCAAAGATGACTAGGAGGTGAATCTCAGGGAAGTAGCCCTGGATTGGACGTGGGAATGTGAAAGATGCAGAAAGACCACAAGAGTTCCAGCTTGGCCAGTCAGATGGGCTGTGGCACCATTTCGGAGAATGGAACAGCTATTCTGAGCTTAGAGAATCAGGAATGTCACCAGAGGGCTCACATGTATGTTTGGGGGAAATGAGTTTAAAGTAAGGGTAGCTGGCCTCATTCAACCTTTCTAAAAATGGGACAGTGGCCCTCAGGGACTGTCCTTGTCGTGTCCACCCTAGCGTCGGATCTCGATGAGAGTCTTCGGTTCCTCAGTACACAACAGGCAGTAACTGAGCATCCATGCTTCTGAGAGGAAGCAGTTAAACCTGGCTGGATGTAGTTCTTTCTGACACAAAGCTACAATAATGGGAAATCTTCCACTGAGTTCTTTGCTTAGTACATTATTTTGCCAATTACTTTTAAAATTAGACTATGTACCAGGTGATGGTACATAGATGGTACAAAGATGAAGCCAGAGGCAGAAACTCATACAGGGTGGAAAAGTTGCTTATTGCACTATTTATGGGTGATTGTAGCGAAACTGAGGGTCAAGACCCAGGCAGCCTCTAAACAGAATTGAGGAGGAGGTGTGAGAGTAATGGTTATTCATCAGAGAACAAACAGGAACCATCACATGCCCCTGTGACAAAAGCAACTTGGTCTATTTTCTTTCCAATAATGTCCTACACAAGTTGGCACAACAGACCCAAACGTGTCTCTTTATATCTTGCTCAGCAAGCAGGAATAAATGTCCTTTCTTCTCTGGGGATCAGGGGTTGTGCTGCTTTTTCCCACCTCCCTCTTGCAGAGGAACCTAAGCGGTCACAGTCCATGGGATTGCAAAGAGTCTGACATACCTTAGCAACAAAACCACCACAACTCTTGCAGAACAGTGTGGAGGCTGAATGGGGAAAAGCAGAAAGGAGCCATTCAGGTGGAAGGCTGTCCCCTCTCAACAAGGGTAGCCAAGTTACAGGACAGTTGCCTGTCATATGAAGCTCTTGCAAGAATCTCAGAAAAATCCAAAGACAGAAGCTTTCTCTGCCATGGCTGTCACGTGACCCGATTCCCAGCCTGCTCTGCGGGCTTCCTGAGAGGGGCAAGTGGGATCCCTGGATGCGGTTGGCTCCCTGTGGGGCTCCTTGGTACACACAACGCCGCTCAACCTAGTGAACAACTGGCCCACGTTCATGAGCCTGTCCCTGAACTTGGGAACATGGATGAGGGGGACAAGGTCCCCACTCTCCGAGCCCACAGTCTTTAAGGGGGGACTGGGGCGGGGTGCACAAATCTTCAAAGGAAACACTGGAAAGACTAGGATGGCAGAACAAAATGCCTTTGGGAGATTGGGGGTGGGGCAGGTTGATTCAGGGAACTAATCTGAAAAGGTAAGGATTTTCTCAACAAAAACACACAGAAGACAGTTTCAGGAGAGTCTCTCCATGGCCAATGAGAGATACAAGCAAGTGTTGAACACAGGCGCTGCAAGGCTACCCAACTGCAGGACAATCTAGGAGGGTGAGCTAGAGTCAGAGGAAAACGGCACCAAATGCCAGGCCAAGGAGTGTATACTTGGCTCTCTGAGGTCAGGGAGGGTGGTTGCTTTGGTTAAAGATGCTCTTACACACACTGCTCCGCAGAGGGATCCTCCCCACAGGCAGGGCAGATAAGGGTAGTGTGATCAAAACAGCTCTGTAAAAAAATTATCCCTATCTTTCTACTCCAACCATTAGAGCCCTAATTAAAAACAAAACAAAACAAAAACAAACAAACAACAACAACAAAAAAAACCACAGGTTTTTCAGGAGATAAATTTGGTGTCCCAGGGAACCTGCCTGCCAATGCGGGATATGTGAGGCTCTCCAGGTAAGATCCCCTGGAGGAGGGCATGGCAGCCCAGAGAAGCCTGGAGGGCTACAGTCCCTGGGGTCGCAAAGAGCTGGACACGACGGAACCAACTGAGCGCAAATGAACTTATTTATGAAACAGAAACAGACCTGAAGACATAGAAAACAAATTTATGGCTACCAAAGGGGGAGGGGGAGGAATACATTAGGAGTTTGAGATGAACAGATATACACTCCTACATATAAAATAAAAATCTGGCAAGGACCTACTTATATAGGGAGGTATATAGCATAGCACAGGGAACTCTACTCAGTATCTTTAATAACGTATAATGGAAGAGAATGTGAAAGAAAACTATAAATATTTATATATATAACTGAATCACTTCCCTGTACACCTGAAATGAATACAACACTGTAAATCAACTATATTTCAAAATTTTTATTCAATAAAGAGTAATTTTTAAAAAGCAGTTTGGGATTAGCAGATACAAACTACTATATATAAAATAAATAAACAACAAGGACCTATATTCAACATCCTGTAATAAATCATAATGAAAAATAATATGAAAAAGAATATGTGGTGTGTGTACATACATATATATACATGTATGTATATAAAACTGAATCACTTTGCTATACAGCAGAAACTAGCACAACAGAGCTACCAGGGAAGCCCGAAAATCAACTACACTTTGATTAAAATAAATAAATAAAAATGTGGTGTCCCTTCTATGTTCATAGAGAAACTGCATTATAGATCACAAGACAGGAAAGAAACACAGCTCACATCAGATCCGGGGTGGTTTTTAAGGTGTAATAGAAGAACCTTTCCTCAAAGCGTGGTAAAGGGTATGTTTTATTGGGGAAACCGTTTGATGCTATGAACTAAAATTGAAACTTTGATTATGAAGGAAGAAAACCACTGCTCTTACAAAAGCTGGAATAAAGGAACAATAACCCTCAAGTTTTAAGTGGAAATATAATCACTTCATTCCACTCATCCATCAAAAACCCACCCTTTAAATACTGCCAGTTTTAAAGGTCGGGCTTAATTGATCAGGAGGGAGAAAATTTCATGCCGTCCCACCTTCCTTCCTAAGCCAAGTGAATTAATAATGAAAACTTCCCGGTGACCTTCATCACACATTTCCTATAACTGATGCTCCCAAAAAAGGTTTAAGTGGGCGCCTGATTCTCTCCACCTTTTCTATGTCCTCAGAAAAAGCAGTCTCATAGACAGGTAGCACGGTGATGGAGAACCAGGAAATGGAATCTTTTTATATCACACAAAATGGAAATTTGAAAGGCACTTCCTACCTTCCACTGATTTTGAAAACAGACATGAGTTTGGGCAGAAATAGTCATCCTTTCTACATTTTTTTTTTCTCCTTTAGTGTTCAGATCTTATTAATCATAGTAAACTGAAATTTTACCCAGACCCACAGATTTCAAAAGGCCTTGCCAAGACGACAACTTTACCATAAGAAATCGGCTCCTGCCCTCCCCAGTCCTGGTATTTCCAGTGACCGAAACAGTAAACAGTTGCACTGTGCAAATGAAGGAAACAAAAATGAAAGCTCAGAGATGACATTCACTTCAGGTTTCCTGCACAAGCCCTCTGAACTCCATTTGATCCAGCTTCCATAAGAGAGGGGACCACCCATACCCCTGAGTTTTAGAGCCGCCCCGCGGACATGAGGGAATCCTAAACCACAGGTCTCTAAGACCCGAGAAAGTGGAGCAGCTTTTTCAAAAATAAAGGATGGATTGAGAGCAAAGTCAACACTGGCACTGGACTTCCAGTTAAAAACAACGCCTGACAGCAGGCATGGATTCCCAGGTTGGCGCCTCTTCCTGCTCCACGTTTGGGGGTCTCGGATTTGAAGGCCCTCCTCTTCCCACTTTCTCCTTTCTCCTGCATTCATCTCAGCTCTTCTCCCAGATTCTCATGCGACCCACCTGTAAATAATGATCACGTCAAGACCGATGAACCTGACCTGCCTCTTCACCTCAAAACCAAAATTCCAACTGCTTCCTGGACATCAGGCAGAGATGGTTTCTCACATGCAGAGCATCTAGACCCCACAAATCCAGGGTCCTCCCACCAATACCAGCCCTTGACTCCTGAATTTCCTACCCTACTGATGGGAGCCCTATATGCCCAGAGACACCTTTAACTCCTCCCTTATCCAGCTGCCTATAAACTCTGCTATTCCGAAGTGCTCCAGTGGTTCCAACATCCTCTGCCCCTGCTCTGGCCCAAACCTGTACCATCTTCTTCCAGGAACAGCACGATGCAGTTGTCTTCCAAGAACACAGATCAGAACATGTATTCCAGCTCCTTACAGATTAAAAAAGAAGGAAGGTGTTTGTTTTGGTTCAACACAGTCGTAAGGCTTTCTAACAATTCCAGCTGCACGAACAAGTCATGTGTGCATGTATGCTAAGTCACTTCAGTCATGCCTGGCTCTCTGAGACCCCATGGACTGTAGCCGGCCTGGCTCCTCTGTCCATGGCATTCTCCAGGCAAGAATACTGGAGTGGGTTGCCACGCCCTCCTCCAGGGAATCTTCCCAACCCAGGATCAAACTCATGTTTCTTGTGTCTCCTGCATTGGCAGGCAGGTTCTTTACCACTAGCGCCACCTGGGAAGCTCAAGCAAGCCTAGAGGTACCTTCAAGTAGAGTGAGGCTCCTGGCCTTGGGGCTCACCGTATGCTGGACCTACTCTTCAGAGACTTTCTCACTCCCGTGTGGGAAGGAGTGGGAAGGGTTTCAGTTGTCAGACATCAGGAAGAAGTTGGACAAAACAACCTCGATGACCCCTCTCAACCTTGAGATTCCATGGGCCTACCTATGCCTTTAGGACATCAGCTTGGCCTGTGGACTTCTGGGAGACCTGCCCCACTGTGAGCCAGGTACCTATAAGGCTGGATGCCCAGAAGCCAGGTTTCTAACATCTGACCTTGCCTCCTGACCTGAGATGACCGACTCAGGCTCGAGCCTGAGGATTTAACTCAAAGACACAGGCTGCGAGAGTTAGATCCAGTTACTGTATCTCCCATGTCTCCTGAATTGGCAGGTGGATTCTCTACCGCTGAGCCACCTGGGCGTCCCTCTCCCCCAGGCAGATTCTCTACCGCTGAGCCGCCTGGGCGTCCCTCTCCCCTACTGCATTAGCGCACATAAAATCCGTCTTAGCACTTTCCACCAGTGTCCCGTGCAGCTTCTCTTTAACAGAGGGAAAAGACCTTGTGGGAAGACGCAGAGGGCATGAGTGTCCCCTCACAGCGTCAACTCCCAACCGCACTCGGTACTCACACAGCCACTGACTCCAGCAGAGACTCGCCCTGACCTGAGCTGGTCTCCTCTGAGTTCTCCTCTGAGAACTCCTGACTAGGCCGTGCTCCTGAGTTCTGTCCTTGGCCCACTTAGTGCAATTTTAGCAAGAATCCCGCTGGGTGAATCTAGAGGACATCCCCTGCCCTTGATATCTGATCAAATTCCTCTTCCCTCACCTGTCAAGTCACTTTAGCCAAAATCCTCCCTACTCCTGGCATTTCCTCCTCAGAGATCTTCCATCCACTGACCCCCTCCCTGCTCCTTGGCTGTAAATTCCCACTTTTCCTTGTACCTGGAGTTGAGTCAAATCTCTCTCCCCTCCTGGAAGACCCCACTGTCGCAGACCCTCTGAACAAGTGTCATGAGTGATTCTTTCTTCAGCAACTCCTCGCCTTCTGCCTGAATACCCAAGTTTTAAGACTGCTTCTAATGTATTCTTCCAGAATGAGAACTTTGAAAATATAGATAGATCTAAGAGGAAACAAAGAAATCCAGGAGACAGGCATCTCTCTCCTCACCCAGGCTTGTTTGGGCACGTTCTCCACAGCCCCGACTATTCACCTCTGGCCTCAGGGCCCACTGGAACTTGCTTCTAAGCCATTAAACTGCCGATCGCCTCATGAGCAGGCTATGCTTGTCAGCAGAGCGAGAGCACGCGTGTTTTAGGCAACCTGCCATGCCGTGCTCAGTTGCTTCAGTCGTGTCCGACTCTTTGCAACTCTGTGGACTGTAGCCTGCCGGGCTCCTCTGTCCATGGGCTCCTCCAACCAAGAATACTGGAGTGGGTTGCCATGCCCTCCTCCAGGGGATCTTCCTGATCCTGGGATCGAACTCGAGTCTCATGTCTCCTGTGTTGGCAGGCAGGTTCTTTACCACTAGCGCCGCCTGGGAAGCCCCTTTAGGTGACCTAGTCCTCAGGAAAAGCAGACGGACACACCTGTGAGAGGCATCTGGATCTGACTGTCCTCCCAGGCACCTCTGAGTGCCCCACAGAAATGTGGCGACTCCCAGACTCCCCGTGGCGTGGTGGGAGCCAGCGTGCTTCCCGAGCGTGCCACCCACCCCAGCAGACGCTTCTATCCGTAGATTCACATTCTTACTACAGGCAATTTCTGGTTAGGTTTTTGAAGGATCCGCACTAAATAGCTGCCACTACTAAAGAATAAGCTTATAAGCCATGCTTTGGGGGCTCCAGGAGGATTACTTAGGAAAGCTCCTTTCAAATAATATTTTTGTCTTGGGTTGACTGTGTCAGTTAAGGAAAGGATTTCAGATCCTGATACCTTTGATACAGGCAGGCAGTGAGGGATAATGAAAAGAGAAGCTACAAATGTGTGTGATCACATACACAGACATTTATACCAACTCATAGGCCACACTTACCACCTAAAATTCAAGTGGAGATTAAAAATTAAATTTGTCACATGAAAAACAATTCTCTCAGAATTTATTCATGCTGCTGCTAAGTCGCTTCAGTCATGTCCGAAATCTGTGCGACCCCATACACGGCAGCCCACCAGGCTCCCCCGCCCCTGGGATTCTCTGGGCAAGAACACTGGAGTGGGTTGCCATTTCCTTCTCCAATGCATGAAGGTGAAAAGTGAAAGTGAAGTCGCTCAGTCGTGTCCAACTCTTCTCGAGCCCATGGACTGCAGCCTACCAGGCTCCTCCATCCATGGGATTTCCAGGCAAGAGTACTGGAGTGGGGTGCCATCGCCTTCTCCATTATTCTTGCTAGAGTCTCTGAACTGAAATATTCTATTAACCCAGCAGTCTTATCACAAGACCATTGGAAATTTGACTTATACCCACGTGACTTCTCTCGTGAAAGGGAGTAAGAAATCTTATTTGCGTGCCATTTACATTAACAAACTTAACAAAGTTAGGGACTGGAGTCATCCCAGTCCTAGTGTTTCTACAGTTGAATGCCTATGAATTGACGCTCCATAAAAAAATGATTTATGAGCGCACAGATACTGTGCCTATATTTAAATTGCACCCTCTCCAGTTCTGAGAAGATTCTGTATTTGTCCCATTATTCATTCTTGCCGGAACTGTGCTCCACGCTGGCCTAACCCCCTCGCACGCTCAGTGATCTGGGGTAATCTCGGCTTCTGAAGGCACTACCTAAGGCAACCGATATTTCTTCTGCATTGTTTGTTTTTTCAGAGACTGCCAGCCTAAAAGCCTGTGTGTTTGGAAATTCAAATCAGCTTCAAATCTTGTCGGAGTGGCTGAGCTCTCATTTAATGTTGGCAGGGAGGCTGGGCTCCAAAGCACATTTCATTATTAATAAAAATAAAGGCGAGAGAGAACAAATAGAGGCTTGGAGGGAGTACCACCCGGTCAGGGGCGAGTTCTTTACCTGCATTTGAAAGACTCTCCTTTCTTTCCCAGGCAGAGTGATCTCTCGGGGATGAGAAGAGCCGACTGTGGATCTGGAAGATAAACAGAAACCTTTTCAGTTTTATATTCTTATTTGCCAGATATATAATCTTCAATAATGTATATTACTATTTTTTAAAAAATCAAGAAATGTCCCTAGAATCTCTCCTTTCTCCCAAAAAGAACTACAGATTGTAATGAACATACTTATTTCCATTTTCTTCTGTGTTAATTCTGCCAGTGGAAAAAAAGATATTTTTCTTTTTTTCCTGCTTGTGGTTTTTCTGAGTATAGAAGAAAAGCATTTTTATTTTTATTTAAGTCATAGTTGACTTATAATATTGTGTGAGTTTTAGGTGTACAGCACAGTGATCTAGTTACACATACATATATATATATTCACAGGAGGAGGGCACGGCAACCCACTCCAGCATTCCTGCCTGGAGAATCCCCATGGCCAGAGGAGCCTGGTAGGCTACAGTCCATGGGGTTGCAAAGAATCAGACATGATTGAGGGACTAAGCACAGCGCATATATTCACATACATATATATGTGGATGTGAACTGACTCACTGGGAAAGACCCTGATGCCATGAAAGATTGAAGGCAGGAGAAGGGGCCGATAGAGGATGAGATGGGTGGATGGCATCACCAACTCGATGGACATGAGTTTGGACACAACTGAGCAACTGAACTGAACTGATATATATATACATACACATATCTTTTTATATATATATGTATTATATGTATTGGAGAAGGAAATGGTAACCCACTCCAGTATTCTTGCCTGGAGAATCCCGTGGACGGAGAAGCCTGGTAGGCTACAGTCCACGGGGTCACAAAGAGTCGGACACGACTGACCGACTTTACTTACTTTAATATATGTATACGTATACTTACATATCTTTTTCAGATTATTTTCCCTTACAGATTATTACAAAATATTGAGTATAATTTCCTGTGCTATGCAATAGGTCCTTGCTGATTATCTGTTCTATATGGAGTAATGTATATATGTTAATCCCAAACTGTTAAATTATCCTTCCCTGCTTTCCTTTTGGGTAACCATAAATTGGTTTTCTATGTCTGTGAGTCTCTTTCTGTTTTAGAAATAAGTTAATTTTTATGAGTAAGTAAAGGGTGGGTTTCTGATGATTGCAAAATTCACAGGGAGGAAGCAGGGAGGGAAAAAAACTAATCAGTGAACATGGATTTTGCTAGTAGAACAACCACATCTCATATTTCTTTTCTCTCCCAGCATAGTGCTGAACGGGTGTTGAGCTAAAATAGGACATTCAATAAATATTGATAAATTGATTAATCATGAGCCATCAAATTTCAGGAATTAGCCTTCAAGGCCCAATGAAAATACGATTAATGTATACAAAAGCGGTCTGCCGGATGCAAGCTTGATCATGATGCTGCCTTCTCTGCCAAAAGACAAAGGTGTGTAAGTTTATTCTGAAAGCACTTGGCTGTGAGTCTTTCAGTTCTAGTTTATAAGCCTCTAATCAGACTCCAGAGTACCTGCTCCTCATGGGACCTCCCCTTGTGCTCACCATCCTTCTAAATATCTAATAACCTTTCCCCAAAACTGAAGAATAACTCTTCAAACCGCCCCCCTCTGACTGTGATCTTATCCTGAGCCTAAGAGGCTGGATCGGCCTCTCATTCTGAACCCAGTTAGCTGCTTAGTCGCAGGGTGTGGTTAAGCTTCTCCGTGTATTCACATCCCTATTTTGGCCTCTTCACATGCCCAGCATCTGGGCCATAAGTTTGGAGACTGCAGATGGGAAACTGCAGGCAAACGATTCTTCTGGTCCAAGCAGGAGCCTGGCCTCTGAGAATTTACAGAGAAAGAGAAAGGTTAGGGCAGGACCAGACTGCGGCTGGGCTGAGATAGGGAGGATTAAGTAGTTACACAGCATTTTCTGACACTGTCCAGGCTCTTCCTTGAGCCTAACTCAGCCACTGACTATTGGCAATGTGATTATTAATTGTAATAAGCATAAGAAGAACTGCTGATGGTTATTGAGGTTTCACATGGGCTGGTGCTGTGGTCTGTGTTTTCCATACAACATCCCATTGAATTATTACAACTCTTAGAAAGATATGTTGCTCTCAGCCCAGCTGTGGCAGCTGAGAAAGCCATAGCTAAGGTCCCCCACCGGGTACCTGGCGACACAGCCAGGATTCAGAGCAGGCTTGTCAGACCCAAAGCATTTCGAGCTTTTAGCCAGCATGTTCCAAACACTGCTAGTGTCATAATTCGAAAACACAGACGCATCCCAAAGTTCACAGCAACACTTCACAATAGCCAAGACAGGAAAGCGATCTAAGCGCCCATTGACAGAGGAATGGATAAAGAAGATGTGGTTTCTTTCTTTTTAATGGAATATATTAGCCATAAAAAAGAAAGAAGGAATGCCATTTTGCAGCAACATGGATGGACCTAGAGATTATCACACTGAATGAAGCCAGTCAGAGAAATACTGTACAGTCCCGCTTATATATGGTCAGTCAGAGAAATACGGTACAGTCCCGCTTATATATGGTCAGTCAGAGAAATACGGTACAGTACGGCTTATATACGGAATTTAAAAGGATTATACAAGCAAACTTATTTATAAAACAGAAATAGACTCACAGACATAGAAAACAAACTATGGTTACCAAAGGGGAAGTGGGGAAGACTAAATTAGGAGTTTGGGATTAACAGATACACTATTGTATATAAAATAGATAACTGATAAGTATCTACTGTATAGCACAGGGAGCTCTACTTAGTATCTTGTAATAACCTGTAATGGAAGAGAATCTAAAAAAGTATATATATACACACATATGTATAACTGAATCACTTTGCTGCATACCTGAAAGTGACGCAATACTGCAAATCAACTGTATTTCAATAAAAACTTTTTCAAAATGAAAAAAAAAATTTAAGTTTTTAAAACAAAAAGAAATACTGTTACTGTGATTATTACAGAGTATTATTATTTGGCTGTTTGACTGTATTTGGTGTGCTTATATAACCGTCACATTTGCATACGTCCTTTTCTCAAACTTGGCATAGACGTGTCATACGAAACACACAATAAACTTTTTAGAAAGGAAATAAAAGTGCAGGACAGTAGACATGAGGATGGAAAGCCATTTAAAGCCCAAGCAGAAGAACTGAGCTCCCTCTCCGCTGCTTCAAACACACCAATCTGGGGGGGAGGGGTGCAGAGCGACTCTGGCCCTGCAGAGATTTTAAGCTTCTTCTCTCTAGAATCGTTGTCTCATATGGTTCTTTTAAGAAAGAGTTTTCTGTGTATTTTTGAAAGTAACTCCATCAAGTCTTGAAAGTCTTGCTACCCTGAGACCTGACTCAGAATCAGGTCTGCCCAGCAAGCCCCCTGTGCGCCATGTGACCTGATCGAGGGCCCAGCCCCACAGTCTGTGAAGTTACGGGTACTGAAGTGTGCTGGTTCCAACCCATCACGGCTTCTCTCTCACCCAGGTCTGAGCGGCTGGCAGTGGACAAGCTGGCTCAGCCACACAGCCCTCTGTAAATGCCTGGCTCCTCCGAAGTCTGGAACTTCCTTGCACAGGCTCGGGCATTACAAACCCAAGAATTCCCAATAGCAGGGTGATTCAGGAGCCTCAGTCATCATCTGACCCCAGGTCTCAGTCCAACAGCGACGTCCTGGACACACGCGACTTTGGCTACACTTTCCGAGGGTTGCTCTTTGAAATCCCTTCATACAGAAGGCGCACTTTCCACTGCCCTTAGGACAGAGCATCAGAAGAACCCTCTGTGGTCCACCCCCACTGGTCTCTGTGCATCCTGGCCAGGCGAGCCGTGTGAGCTTCCCTCCTGCCCCTGAATCAAATCCTGTCCCGCACCACGGGTCCTTCACCCCGTCCTTCCATCTGCACAGTGTGGTCTTTCCCTGGTCCTGTCCTCTAGATCCTGCTCACATGACCTGCTCGTGTGTCTCTCCAGACACAGCGCTGAAAACTCAGTTTCTGATCTGCAAGCTCTTGCAGGAGCATCCTTTTCCTTCAGAGCACTCAGCTTGCTTTGTAAGCACACATCGACTTCTATGAACCCACAGCCGACGCCTGCTTCTCCCCTAGACTCTAAGCCCTCTGAGAAAAAAATTATGTTTCCCTCACTTGCTGGTGTATTCTCAGCTCCTAGTATAGGGACAGACACAAAGTGGGTTCTCAATAAATATTTATTTTACAAAAGGATAGGAGAATTAATCAGTCAGTTAGTTAGCAAAAGCAAAGCTTCTTCTCCAAGTTAAGTTGCACAGAAGCCTTTAGAATCCACTGTCCCGTCTCCTTGGATCTCGTGCACCATCAAGGGTTTCCCTCGTCCTCTTCAATTTCAACTTTTGCCCTCCTCAACACTTTTAACCACATCCGAACTTTGCCTTTTTACTTTTTAGTTGAAGTGCAGTTGATTTACAATATAGCGTCAGTTTCAGGAGTATATAGCAAAGTGATTCAGTTATACGTGTGTGTGTGTGTGTGTGCATGTATATATTGTTGTTTAGTCACTAAATCGTGTCCAGCTCTTCTGTGACCCCATGGACTGTAGCCCACCGGGTTCTTCTGTCCATAGAATTTCTCAGTCAAGGATACTAGAGTGGGTTGCCATTTCCTTCTCCAGGGGATCTTCTCAAATCAGGGATCAAACCCGTGTCTCCTGAATTGGCAGGCGGATTCTTTACCACTGAGCCCAGGGAGGTCCATACATACATATATATGGCCTTCATGGTAGTGTTAGTCGCTCAGTCGTGTCCGACTCCTTGCGACCCCTTGGACTGCAGCCCACCAGGCTCCTCTGTCCATGGAGTTTTCCAGGCGAGAACACTGGAGTGGATTGCCATTTCCTTCTCCAGGGGATCTTCCCAACCCAGGGCTCGAACCCGGGTCTCTCGTATTGTAGACAGACGCTTTACTGGCTGAGCCGCCAAGGAAGTCCTAGGTTTATTATAGAATGTGGAATACAGTTCCCTGCGCCATACAGCAAGCCCTTGCAGTGTGTCTCTTTTGCGTACAGTAGTTTGTAATCCCCAACTCCTAATTTATCCCTCTCCCCCACGCCTCTCCCCTTTGGTAACCATCAGTGTGTTTTCTATGTCTCTGAGTCTGTTTCTGTTTTGTAAATGAGTTCATTTGTATCATATTTTAGATTCCTCCAAAATTCTTCAGTCTCAGCTGAAGAATGAAACCAAAAATCTCCCTCCAGAAACACACGCTACCTTTATCCTTTCCCCTTCCTGCTTGCCCCAAGCCGAGTTGAAGCAGACGGCCACACTCTCCATCCCACTGGAGGCCTCAGCTCAGCACCGCCTGGCCTCAGCCACTCCGACCTAAGACCCTGGAACTTGAGGCTGTGCTGCCCTGGCCCGGGCTGGCCGGCAGCAGCAGACGTCCTGTACCCCGGCCCCTGGGCAGGTGCAATTCCTGCACATCTTCCCAGCACGTCTCCGCCTCCCTCTCTTCATCACCATCTCCTCCCTCTCCCCACCGCCTCCAAGGAAGCCTCAGAATTCTTGCCAAGATCACAACGTCCCAGCAGCCTTCTCCCTCCACAGTATCGCCAGTCATGTGATAAAGCAGATTTGGTCACGTCCCTCCCCAGTTTAAAACCCTCGGATTCCTAATGAATTCCAAATAGAATTGGGGGGGGGGGATAAATTTGCAAGTTTGGGATTAAAACATAAACACTACCATACATAAAATAGATACCCAGCAAGAATAGCACAGGGAACTATATTCAATGTCTTTTAATAATCTATAATGGAAGAGAATATAGAAAAAGAATACATACATTTAGATGCATGTGTAACTGAATCATTTTGCTATACACTTGTAAGTAGGACATTATAAATCAACTATACTTCAATAAAAAGGGAAAAAATCTCTCTCTATATAAAGTCCTACTCACAGAGGACATTTCTGCCGTGTGATTCATCATGACAGAATACTGGGACGGATCTAAAATTTCCTACAGCAGCGACTGGCTCTGTACCTCAGAGCATGTATGTTAATGTGTCCGTTAACATTATAACAATGCTCAAAATCCATACTACAGACTCCACACCTGCAGACATAATAACATATCATGGCGACCTTGAATGCTATGCCAGTTTGGATATTATTTCCTAAATGATGGGGAGGCTTTGGTGATTTCTGAACAAGGAGAGTCAGCGCCTTATGTTCAGTTCTTATTAAAGCTTCATCTTGTGTACACGTTGCAGTACAGCCTTGTCTCTGGAACCTTGGCACGTAAGCTGAAATCACCTATTGCCTATGTAAGGTGCTTCCCTGGTGGCTCAGATGGTAAAGTGTCTGCCTGCAATGCGGGAGACCCTGGTTCGATTCCTGGCTCAGGAAGATCCCCTGGAGAAGGAAATGGAATCCATTCCAGCACTCTTGCCTGGAAAATCCCATGGACAGAGGAGCCTGATAGGCTACAGTCCATGAGGTCGCAAAGAGTCGGACACGACTGAGCGACTTCGCTTTCTTTGTTTCTTTCTTTATGTAAGGTGCAACGTTTTGCAATTGATTTTACCAAGTCTAACATGTGATACATTTATTTTTTAAATTCCCTTTATTGTGGTTAAACCCACCCCATACAAAATTTAGCATCATAACCATTCTTAAGTGTACAGTTTACTGGTGTTAAATACATTCACATTGTTGTATGACCATCACCAACATGTAGCTCCACAATTCTCTTAATCTTATAAAGCTGAAACTCTACACCCATGTAAACAATAACTCTCCCTTCTCCCACCCACCAGCCTGTGGCAACCTCTTTCTGTCTGGACGGCTAGTCTAAGTAGCTCATGAAAATGGAATCGTATAGTATTTGTCCTTTTGTGACTTGATTATCTCAATCAGCATAATGTTCTCAAGGTTTATCCATGTTGAACACTATGTCAAAACTTTCCTCTTTTTTAAATTGATTTTATTGGGGTATAGTTGGTTTACAATGTTGTATTAGTTTCAGGGATACAGCAGAGTGAACCAGTTATACATATACACATACCCATTCTTTTTTAGATTCTTTTCCCACATAGGTCATTACAGAGTATCGAGTAAGCTCCCTGTGCTATAGAGTAAGTTTTTATTAGTTATCTATTTTATATATAGTAGTGTGTATATATCAGTCCCTAGCTCCCAATTTATCCCTCCCTTGCTTCCCTCTTGGTAACCATAAGCTTACCCTTCTTTTCTAAGATTGAATGATACTCCATTGCACATAAACACTACATTTTGCTTGTTCATTCATCTGTCAACAGACACACTTTAGTTGCTTCCATGTTTTAACTACTGTGAATAATGCTGTAGAAATATCTCTTTGAGATTTTGCTTTCAATTCTTTTTGATATGTACCCAGGAGTGGAATTGCTGAATCATATGACAATTTTATTTTTAATTTTTGAGGAACAAACATCCTGTTATTTGCAGAGGCTGTACCATTTACACTCCCATCAACAATGCACAAGCATTCTAATGTCTCCCACACCCTCACCAACAATTATTATTTTCAGGCTTTTTTTCCCCATAGTTACCATTCAAACAGGTGTGAAGTACTATCACACTGCAGTTTTTCTTTGCGTTTTCCCTAATGATTATTAATGCTCAGCCATCTTTTCTGTGCTTATTGGCCATTTAGACGTCTTCTTTGGAGAAATCCTTATCTAAGTCTTTGCCCACATTTGAACTGATTGTTTATTTGTTCTTGAGTTTTAGGTGTTCTCTACATATTCTGGATATCGTTCTCTCATCAGACATATGATTTACAAATATTTCCTCCCATTCTGCATGTTGCCCTTTTACTATGCTGATATCATACACAAAATTTTAAAGTCTTCATAAAGCCCAATTTGCCTATTTTGCCTTTTGTTAATTATGCTTTTTGGAGTATGTTCAAGAAATCATTGCTAAATCCCACGTCTCGAAGGTCTCACCCTGTTTTCCTCTAAGAGTTTATGGTTTTAGCTCTTTGACCCATTCTGAGTTAAGTTTTATATGTGGTGTCAGATAAGGATCCAACAGGAGTAATCACTGAATGGCTCCTCCCTCAGTCCAGTCAAGACTTTATCTCCTTTAGGTCTTTGAAGTCAACGGTGTGTTATTTAGTGAACGGCAACAGTAATTTATCAAAGACACCCAATAGGGGGAAAGATTCAAGGTCTCTTTGTCACCTCTGTTCCCACAGGCTGCTGAGCCTGGGGTCACAGGTGGAGCTGAGAGCTCATTGCATGCCAGGCAATTAACTCATTGGATCCTAAGACAGTTTGGTGAGAGAAATGTAATTACTATCTCAATTTTGCAAAGGTGGAAATTAAGGCACACAAAGGGGAAATAAATTGCCCAAAGTCACACACACTGAGTAAATCAAGTGAAGAAGCCCAGACTAGAACCCAGCAATTAGAATGACTCCTTGGAAGTGAAAAACTATGACCAGGATCAAGCACATTAAAAGAATCACGGTATCTCACAATCATAGGAAATGCTCCAGTCTGCAAATCTCCTTCATGCACATCACCTCATCTGGACCCTCCAAAGTCCCTGAGAAGCTGCCAGAACACACACTGGTGTTTTTTTACACAGAGAAATCAAGACCCAGAGAGAGTAAGAGACATGAGTGCCCAGGAGCGGGACTGTGGTGGCTCTGGCATCTACAACAGCCCCTCTGAGCCTGGTCTGGAGTTCTTCCACCTCGTCTCACCACCTGCCTCCTATGGAGTCCCACCTACCAGCAGAAATTCTGGGGTCACACCTGACACCAGCTCGGATACTGATCACACTGACCACAGATAGATCTACGAATTCCCCTGGGAGCCTGAAGTTGGTTTGAACAACGTGGGTACAATAACATGGGAGACTTCCACTTGTATGAGACTAAATACTCTGCAAAACAACTTCCACATTCTCTCACTCACTCCTCCAAAGTCCTACCATAATATCGGTGCTCTAAGGAACAAATGTATTATTGTCTTTTGCTGGATTTGCAGTTTACTGACTTTCCCTTCAAGACATTGGAGTACTCACTATGAACCCATAATCCCTGATGTGCAATTCTAAAATCCCTGAAGCTCTGAAATCTGAGACTTTCTCTCTCTGAGTTTATAGAAGACTAATCTTGACAGCAAAACCTTACCTGAACTAACCCGGGGCTATTTATAATGTTAATTTATTTCATTTAACACGAATATTCATATATTTTTATTGGAGAAACATCAATTAGCTTAATTACGGGGTGCTACTCAGATTCCATTGGGAATTTTATGCAGGATCATCTTTCTGAAATAAAATTGAAAGGTCACTATTGACTTAGTTTGTCCCCAAGAGTTTTGGATGGAGAAGACTGTGGATGGGGACCACAGACATTTAATAAACTTACCGTCCCTGGGATAGTGTTTTCCAAATGCCCCTCATGCAGTTTCCACAAGACATATGTTATCTGTGCTTATGTTAGACACGAACTCTGGGGTGTGGAAAGATTTGGTAATTCAAGGAGCTACTAAATGCCAGATTCAAAACAACTAGAATGTCATGTTCTCAGCATTCCCCATAGAAGTGTGTGTTTGTGTGAGTGTGTGTGTGTGTGTGTGTGTGTGTAGAGGTGGGGAGGTAGTTAGAGATGATTCACGGGTTTTGTGAAGCATTGAGCAACTAAAACAGAGACTGAAACTTCATAGATCCCAAGAAAGAAAACAGAGGAGAAAACAGGAGTTTCCAGGCCTACATAGAACCCCAGCTCCACTCTGCCTCTTCTGAACACCTGCCGGCTTGGAACAGAAAACACAGGACAGTCTGAAACTACTTATATCCCAAGTTGTCAAAGATCATGGGTGGATTTGGCTGGCAAGATGCCAGAATATCCTAAGATATCCTAGCTTAGGATAAAGATAGGATACCTTTATCCTATCTTCTTTTTAGGATAAAGGTAGACATTGGTTGGAGTCTACCAACAGAAAACCAAAAAGAGGACCCTTTCTTCTCAACTTCCCAGTGCCTTCTCCTGAGGATGCAGGAAGTCCCACTAAAGGGCAGATAACAAGCACGAGGCATAGATGGTTCCAGGTTGGACCGGCAATGGGCTAAAGCAACCTCTTTGGGATCTAGCGTGCACTCTTCATGGCTAATTTAGACACGATTGATCTTCGCCAGTGCTGCGTGTCTGTATTCAATCTTCTGAACTCTCTTCTGCAACAATAATTAATGTCGGAGCAGTGTATGGATCAACGGTGTGTCTTCTGGTTAATGCAACCCTGCACCTATAATAACTCAAAACTGAGATTTATCACTCTGCCATGATTCCCTCTTCACGCTTCATCTCTTCATGTTTACATCTGGTTTAACTTTTTCTAATCTAAAATAAATCAGCATGAAAAGCATTAGATTTTTCATTTAGATTCTCAATTGCCTTTTATTATTGAGATAATGCCCCTTATCTGATTGCAAATGGTGGTACCATTCCCTTGTGAGAACCTTAAAAAAAAAAAAAAGCTACAGTTCAACCTTGGCATCTCTCCTTGCTTCTCCTTCACTTTGGTTTTTCAAGGGTGGTGTCTGGAGGAGGGGTTCTGGCTTGAAACTGAGACAAATAAGGATATAAAGACCATAGATCATTTCAACCGTTCCTCCTCTTTTGAGACTCATGCAGGAAGAAGGCCTCCCCCGGGTGCCTAATGAGAAGTGGGCTTTGGTGAGTTCACTCTTCATTTCGCCGCCCGTGACTCTGGCCCCCGTCAGTCTGCAGGGATAAACGGGGCAGCAATGATGCAACACTTGGCTGGAGACTTCTACGCAAACATCAGGCGTGCAGGGCAAGTACAGCCATGTTACAGGCATGTTAATCACCCAGTTACAAAGTCAGATTTGTGTATCAGAGAGGTAGCTTTCCCCCGACTCCTTGAGCTTGACTTTCAGCACGTTCTGTTGTGTTTTATCGTGGGCGACGTTTTTCTCCTAACTTTAAAGTGGGAGCTGATGATTCCAGAAACTGAATCCATTCCTTGTATCTGGTAGAAGCTTCTTCTTTCCTGGTAATTGTTTACTATCCCTGTCCGTTTCCCTCAGAGGCCCGCGCTGCTTGAAACACTTTAGCACAGGACACCACACAGTGACTCTGACTTTGGAACACCTCAGAAAGCTCTGAGGACCCAGTCACCCACTCAGTCCTACAGCGTTTCGCTCAATTGCTGTCACTTTCCTTCTTTCACAGAAAAAGAGACAAAGAAGAGGGAGAAAAGGACAAGGTGTTTCCTGTTCTCTGGCTCACCTGCTCCCAGGAACACCTCCCCTGAGCTTGTGGGGAAAGTCCCTCCTATCTCACACTGGTAGCTGCTTTTTATGACTTTTTTAGCCAGACTGACAGAAAGCAATCTAAAGGGGGCACTTTATATAGCTGATTTTCACACCTTTTCAGAATGACTTGGTGAGAAATAGCAGAATAGAGTCCTTCGAGCTTAATAATAATAAGATGCCCTACACAGCAGTTAGGACTTCCCTGGTAGCTCAGCTGGTAAAGAATTCACCTGCAATGCAGGAGACCCCGGTTTGATTCCTGGGTCGGGAAGATCCACTGGAAAAGGGCATGGCAACCCACTCCAGTATTCTTGCCTGGATAATCCCCATGGACAGAGGAGCCTGGCAGGCTGCAGTCCATGGGGTCACAGAGTCAGACACGACTGAGGGACTGAGCGCAGCACAGCAGTCACCCCGGGCCAAGCACTGTGCTGGATGCTGCCCGGGCATTAGGAGTCTCCATGGCAACGCAGGAAGGAAGGTACCACTGTACTTCCAATTGAATATGACGTTTAACATTATTGTTAATAACAATATCGATAAAATAATATAATAGACCCACAACCATAGGAAGCAGACTTACGGCTACCAAGAGGGAAAGGGCGGGAGAGACAAATTAGGACTTTGGGACATAGTAACATATACATAGGAAAGTTATGTCCAACCTAGAGAGCATATTCAAAAGCAGAGACATTACTTTGCCAACAAAGGTTTGTCTAGTCAAGGCTATGGTTTTTCCTGTGGTCATGTATGGATGTGAGAGTTGGACTGTGAAGAAGGCTGAGTGCCGAAGAATTGATGCTTTTGAACTGTGGTATTGGAGAAGACTCTTGAGAGTCCCTTGGACTGCAAGGAGATCCAACCAGTCCATTCTGAAGGAGATCAGCCCTGGGATTTCTTTGGAAGGAATGATGCTAAAGCTGAAACTCCAGTCCTTTGGCCACCTCATGTGAAGAGTTGACTCATTGGAAAAGACTGATGCTGGGAGGGATTGGGGGCAGGAGGAGAAGGGGATGACAGAGGATGAGATGGCTGGATGGCATCACTGACTCCATAGACAAGAGTTTGGGTGAACTCCGGGAGTTGGTGATGGACAGGGAGGCCTGGCATGCTGCAATTCATGGGGTTGCAAAGAGTCGGACATGACTGAGCAACTGAACTGAACTGAATTGAACACACTACTATATGTAAACTAGATAACCAATAAGGACCTACTGCATAGCACAGGGAACTTTACTCAACATTTTGTAATAATCTATAGGGGAAACGATTGTTGAGTAAAGTTCCCTGTGCTATGCAGTAGGTCCTTATTGGTTATCTAGTTTACATATAGTAGTGTGTTCAGTTCAGTTCACCTGAAACTAAGGCAATATTGCAAATCAACTATACTTCTATTTTTAAATTAATAAATAAATATCCTCTTCAAAAACTATAATATGATAAACAACAAAGCATTACTGAACTCTTATGTTGAGCCAAGCCCTGCCTCAAATTTCCATCCACCACTTTCTCCAGTCCCCACGAATGCCCTAGATTTCTTAACTCCAACCTGTATAGAAATCAGCTGATGCTGAGAAAGGTAAGAGTTCACATATAGTCCAAATTAATAAGGGGCAAGGGAAGGATCAAAATCCAAGTTTACACGAGTCAGGGCCCAAGCCCTCAGTCCTCTGATGTCTGAACAGAACATCATTTATTGCATTAAGACGCCAAAGTTCTAACAGAAACTAACGAGAGACACCAATCATCACATACTGTGTGATTTCAGCTACAGAAGATGCTGACCAGGGAAAAATAAAGTGGCAGAAAGCAGACCCATGGTTGCTAGGGCTGAGCTGGGGGGAGGACGTGGAGTGCAAAGGGCACAAGGAACTTTCTGGATCAGTGGAAATGCCCTACATCATGATTTGGAACTGGGTATATAACTGCACACATTTGTCAAAACAAAATGAAGTGTGCTGTTATAAAGGTTTGAATATTAATGAATGTAAATTACACCTTAATAAGGATGATGTCTTAAAACATACCATGAATGAGCTCCAATTTATCCTAAAGTTTCAGTTCAACATAGAGGTAGAGAGAAGTGATGGGACCTTGACCTCAGGCATCTCACCACCCAGTCAGAGAGAACTGTCTTGGGCACCTGTAAGCTCAAGTTCGTGCAGGACCACCAACCATGGCCCTGGGCCCTCACCTTTACGGCTACGTGCTGGTTTAGTGTTACCATCTTGGACTGTTTTTTAATTGTTGTATAATATACACAATACTTTGGCCACCTGATGAGAAGAGCCGACTCATTGGAAAAGCCCCTGATGCTGAGAAAGACTGAGGGCAGGAGGAAAAGGAGGCGACAGAGGATGCAATGGTTGGATGGCATCACTGACTCAATGGATGTGAGTTTGAGCAAGCTCTGGGAGACAGTGAAGGACAGGGAAGCCTGGTGTGCTGCAGTCCACGAGGTTGTAAAGAGTTGGACACAACTTAGCAACCGAACAACAACATACACAACATAGAATTTGCCACAGGAAGTGCCGAAGCCCATGAGGTTAAGTACATTCAGCACGTGCAACCATATCCTATGTCTGTCTCCAAAGCTTTTCCATCTTCACAGACTGAAACTCTGTCCCCATTAAACAATGGTTTTCCATCCCCGGCTCCAACCAGTCCCTGGCAGCCGCCATTCTGCCTTCTGTCTCTGTGAATTTAACTGCTCCAGGGGCCTCAGGGGAGTGAAGCCAAATGATGCAATGCCCCCTGTGCCTGGCTTGTCTCACTCAGAACAAGGCCCTTGGGCTCAGCCACAGCACGGGCTGCTTTCACTGCCATGGGGTCTTCGGACGCACCCAGCTTTTTGTGTTGATGTGGCCCAACCTTCCCATTTTTCCTTTCGTGGCCTGTGCTTCGAGTTTGCCATCTCGGTTTTTTAAATACCTTCATCTGTGACCTTGTGCTTTGTGTACACACCTCATGGGACAGTGGATCATGCATGTGTGCATGTGTGTTGATTGCCTCGCTGTTCCACTCACAGAAGGTCTTCAGGCACGCCTTGGACACAGAATTTGAGTGAACCTACAATGTGCAGGACTTGATGAGACTCAAAGGGAATACAAGGCAAGCAAATTACCCTAAGATCAAGTAAGCAGAGGGCTGACAGCCCCCACTGGAACCAGACTTACTTCTAATGCAGGAAGATGGCTATGGGTTTCTGAGAAATACAAATGACCGAGCAACTCTATTGAGACTGACTGGGACCCGGGACCCTTTGCTGCAGTGCTTGGACCTGGACAAATGTCTCCTCAAGCAACCAACTACAAAGAAACTATAAGGGACTAAAATAACTATATTGGGGCAAATTATGGACAATAAGATACAAAAAGACCAAAAATCCAATTGCCAGGTCTGAAGTAGTAGTAGTTGCTCAGTCATGTCCAACTCTTTGTGACCCTGTGGACTGTAGCCCACCAGGCTCCTCTGTCCATGGAATTCTTCAGGCAAGAATACTGGAGTGGGTTGCCAACCCTTCTCCAGGGGATCTTCCCAACCCAGGGATTTAACCCATATCTCCTGCATTGCAGTCAGGTTCTTTACTGCCCGAGCCACCAGGGAAGTCCTTCTGAAGAGCTGGGGCAAAAGCAGAGTACTGTGCATGCCAACTACTCTGGATACCACCAAAGGCATGGGCAAGCCACCCCTCCAGCCTGCCCCATGGACACACCACTACCCTCAGCCCGTACAAGGAATCAGCTCACACATCCCCTTAGGGACTGAGCAAGGGGCCCTTACACTTGTTCTCATTTGCCGCTGCTGCAGCAGGAGCCCCATAAAGCCTTGCTTGAATTTCTTGTCTGGCCTCTTACCAATTTCTGTTTTTTTGAACTTTTTGTTTTGTATTGGGAGTACAGCTAATTATCAAACACGTTGTGATAGTTCAGGTGGACAAAGAAGGGATTCAGCCATATATACACATGTACCCATTCTCCCCCAAACTCCCCTCCCATCCAGCCTGCCACATAACGTTGAGCAGAGTTCCATGTGCCATACAGTAAGTCCTTGTTGGTGATCGATCTTAAATACAGCAATGTGTACATGTCCACCCCAAACTCCTGACTATCCCTTCTCCAACCCTTAAACTAAACTGGTAACACTATCATATCTGTTCTTACTTCTGTTACAGCCCTTCCTAGCCACACACTTATGCTGAAAAGAATGGCCTAGAAGGAAACGAAGAGATGGGCAACCACAGTCCCCTTTCCTTTCGGTCCTTCCCTACTCATCAGTAAAGCGAAGTAGAGAGTATTGGTAAAATATGATTATACCAAGGAATGAAATTAAAATCTGAATTGGTTTCTGCAGAGTTTCCATTGTTCTCGAAAAAATACATATATGCATGGATGAGATTAAAAAATAAAAACGGTATCATTTCAGTAATTTCACAGATGAGTTCAATGTTTTCGTATTTGTATGTATTTGTGTTAAAACTGGCATCATATAATACAAAGACGAACAGTAAAATTTACGGTAATAATTTAAAATTTTAATTGTTTTTACTTGGACTAACATTCAATAGCAAATAAAAACCGTCATAACAAATCAAGAAAAAGACCATGGAAGAAAGGAAAGAGACATATTTTAGAAACTTAAATGACTATTTTCCCCAGATTGTTTAACTTGGGGTCCACACTTTCATTTTGTACTGGTCCCCGCAAATGACACAGCCAGACCTGAGTGAGGGGCCATTTATTGTGGAAGTATTGCATAGAATTAGAAAACAATTGCTTCTTAGAAGGAAAGCTATGACAGACCGAGACAGTGTATTAAAAAGCAAAGACATGACTCCTGCTGGAAACGCGCTGGGAGTGCACCCGGGGCGGGAACCCTGGTTGGTGGGAGCTTGTTAGTTCCTTGTTCCTTACCAGGACCTCCTGTGACCCAAGGCATGGTGGTCACTAATAGACCTCCCACAGTACTTCTTCATTCCATGTGGACTCCTTCAAGGACAGTGGAGCATCACAGCTTCCCTTAAACTTCGCCTGGGAATGCTACTGAGATGTTCATTGATTTGGACAAACTTGATGGACTTAAAGCAGACGAATATATAGGTGAACTATAAAGAAAGCTGAGTGCAGAAGAATGGATGCTTTTGAACTGTGGTGTTGGAGAAGACTCTTGAGAGTCCCTTGGACTGCAAGGAAATCCAACCAGTCCATCCTAAAGGAAATCCGTTCTGGGTGTTCATCGGAAGGACTGATGCTGAAGCTGAAACTCCAGTTTTTGGAGAGCTGACTCATTTGAAAAGACCCTGATGTTGGGAAAGATTGAAGACTGGAGGAGAAGGGGACAACAGCGGATGAGATGGTTAGATGGCACCAGCGACCCAACGGTCACGAGTTTGGGTAAACTCTGGGAGTTGGTGATGGACAGGGAGGCCTGGCGTGCTGCGGTTCAATGGGGGTCGCAAAGAGTTGGACACGACTGAGCAACTGAACTGAACAAAAAAACAACGCTGTTCAAGGACACTGAAAGAACCCTGATGTTGAAAATCAGATCTGTATTGTGAGCAATGCTTAGAAATCCATGAGTTGACACATAGTATTACGCCTATCATCCTTGTAGTTCCCTCAGTGAAATATGTTGCGAAAAGCTCTTCCTTCGTGGTATAGATTCATGAAGAAGCTAAATAGCATGAATCCTTTACGTTGACAACTGTGAATTTAAATCTCCTGTGAATCCTATGTGACAACCACACATACCAACATGATTTACTAGTATTATATCAATATTTTTAGTCCTACTGTATTTCAACTAAAAATGTCACTATACAATGGTACATGAAGTCAAGACACAAAATCAGGGCAAATACAAAATATTCCATCCTTTGAGAAAGGGAAAAAAAAAAAAAAAAGCAAAGACACAACTTTGCTGACAAAGGTCCATATAATCAAGGCTATGGTCTTTCCAGCTGTCATGTACAGATGTGACAGTTGGACCATAAAGAAAGCAGAGTGCCAAAGAATTGATGCTTTTGAACTGTGGTGTTGGAGAAGACTCTTGAGAGTCCCTTGGTCTGCAAGGAGATCCAACCAGCCCATCCTAAAGAAAATCAGCCCTGAATATTTATTGGAAGGACTGATGCTGAAGCTGAAACTCCAATACTTTGGCCACATGATGTGAAGAACTGACTCATTTCAAAAGACCCTGATGCTGGGAAAGATTGAAGGAGGGAGGAGAAGAGGACGACAGAGGATGAGATGGTTGGATGGCATCACCAACTGGATGGACAAGAGTTTGAGCAAGCTCCGGGAGATGGTGAGGCACAGGGAGGCCTGCTGTGTTGCGGTCCGTGGGGTCCCAGTTAGTCAGATGTGACTTGGCAACTGAACAGCAGCACTGCACGGGAAGTCTTCAGATCTTTGTTCCTGTGACCGAGGGCTGGCACAGTGGGACGCACGTGCTGGGCTCACAGCTCAGCTTCCGTCCTGGGTGTTACATCAACAGTGAGGAGCAAACGGTGACTGAGCCCACACATCTCCTGTGCACCCTGGGCCCCTCTTCATGTCCCTTAACTCACACACCTAAACCACCACCGCTGAACAGGCTTCCTCTGAAACTATAGAGTGCCACAAAGCAGCTACACTGGAGAAGGCAGCACTGTCCAGAACTCATTAGCAAGGAGCTGAGCACATCTGTGGCTAAAATTCTGAGTTTCATGAACTTCTTGTCAATGGAGGGCTGGACCAGAGGCTCTGAGCCCTCCGCAGGGTAGGGCCCACCCCCTCGCCCCTGGTTGCAGTGGCTTTCTGGGAGGAGGCTTCTTGTCCTCAGTACAGAACGGCAAGCAATTTGTTGCCTGCTTTAGGAAAATCATGCCCTCATTTTTGTCTTCAGCCCTGTTTGTTTCTCTGATACATTATTATTCCTAAATTCTGGATATTTTCCAAGACACTCCTTTTTGGAGCTGTCTCCAAGTCTTCTCTGGAAGAAGAAGGGATATAAATTAGACTCACAGAGAGGAAATTAAATAATTTCTCTATTAGGAATTTGATTAATGAAAAGGGGAGCAGGACTGACCTCTATTTTGGAGCATCATTTTGGCAAACTAGAGCTGATGTCTGTCTGTCTATTCATCTATCTGTTGATCAGTAAAAAATGAGTGACTGTGGATGGGAGCCTAACATACATATCAAATCAGAGGACGCTGTGTTCCGTGCCTGAAGCCATCAATCACCATTCACTCTGGCCTCAGGTTTTCAGCTAAAATACACTTTGTACACTTTTGTTCACTCACTCACTCACTCACACACATGCTCCACAATGTTTCTTGAAGGTTGACCTTTTGCTAGGGGCACAGTCATGAGCTAGAACAGATTAGGGACTCCTTTTCTTATGATGCTCCTAGATAGAGGTTCACACCTGTGTTTCTTCAACTCCAGGGCTCCTATGATTTCCCTCTTGGCACAGATACAAAGGTTTTAAATATAGTACAGTAAGCAGAATACTCACATGTCCCAAAAGTTCTCTTTCTTTTGAGTGTGACTAGAACCTGTAAACACGATGGGCTATCATTGCTACAACTAAATTACGTTATATCGCAAAAGGGTCTTGCAGATGCAGTTGAGGCTGTGAATCTGTTGCTGTGGAGCTAATCCAAGGGAGATCATATTAGGTAGACCTGACCTAATCAGATGCGTCCTTAAATGAAGTCAGGGCGATTCAAAGCAGCATAGACTGTCCTTCTGACCTTGAGGAGGCAAACAAACATGCTGTGAACTGCCTATGGCCAGAACCACACGACAAGGCCTGAGGACAACCTCGGGGAGCTGAGTGTGCCAACCGAGACCCATCAAGACAATGGGGACTTTAGTACTGCAGCCACAAGGAGTTGAATTCTGACAATAACCAGGGATCTTGGAAGAGGCCTCTGAGCTACAGATGTGATCACATCTGTAGAGGAACTCATCTGACACCTTGATTCAGCCTGGAAAGACCCTATACAGAGGGACCAAACTGTAAAATAATAAATAGGTATTGTTTCAAGAAACTAAGTATGTGATCATTTGCTTTGCAGCAATAGAAGAATAACACAGATAGTTATCTGCCCAGATTGTTTGAGACAGGAATACTAGACCACCTTACCTGCCTCCTGAGAAATCTGTATGGAGGTCAAGAAGCAACAGTTAGAACCGGACACGAAACAACAGACTGGTTCCAAATTGGGAAAGGAATATGTCAAAGCTGTATATTGCTACCCAGCTTATTTAACTTATATGCAGAGTACATCATGTGAAATGCTGGGCTGGATGAAACACAAGCTGGAATCAAGATTGCTGGGAGAAATATCAATAACCTTAGATATGCAGATGACACCACCCTTATGGCAGAAAGCAAAGAGAAACTGAAGGGCCTCTTGATGAAGGCAAAAGAGCAGAGTGAAAAAGCTGGCTTAAAGCTTAACATTCAAAAAATGAAGATCATGGGGAAACAATGCAAACAGTGACACACTTTATTTTCCTGGGTTTCAAAATCACTGCAGATGGTGACTGCAGCCATGAAATTAAAAGATGCTCCTTTGAAGAAAAGTAATGACAAACCTAGACAGCATATTTAAAAACAGAGACATTACTTGCTGTCTAAGGTCTGTCTAGTCAAATGGTTTTTCCAGTAGTGATGTATGGATGTGAGAGTTTGACCATAAAGAAGGCTGAGCACCAAAGAATTGATGCGTTTGAATTGTGGTGTTGGAAAGACTCCTGAGAGTCCCTGGGGTATCAGGGAGATCAAACCAGTCAATCCTAAAGGAAATCAATCCTGAATATTCATGGAAGGGCTGATGCTGAAGCTGAAATTCCAATACTTTGGCCACCTGATGTGAAGAACTGACTCCTTAGAAAAGACCCTCACGCTGGGAAAGATTGAAGGCGGGAGGAGAAGGGAACGACAGAGGATGAGATGGTTGGATGGCATCACCAACTCGATGGACAGGAGTTTGAATAAACTCCAGGAGTTGGTGTTGGACAGGGAAGTCTGGTATGCAGCAGTCCATGGGGTCACAAAGAATCAGACACAACTTTGTGACTGAACAGAACTGAATAGCCAATCAGAGCTGAAACTACATATGATCCTACATGAAATTGGTATTATCTCATAAGTAAATAAACAATTTCTTCAGTTAACTTATACAGAGCACAAGGAAACAAAGAAACAACTCCCTTGGACTGGAGAACGCTGATTGATAATGCGTGTGCACCACCACAGTGGAAACACTGAAACATATACTATTTCACATGACATGGGCCGATCTTGCTGATCTGGCCTCTGCCAAGTATACCTGGCCTGTATATTATAAGATACACGTGACGAGCAATACTTTGACATAAGTTCCACTACATTATGAAAATGTTTAGCCATTATTTCTTCAAAACTTTTCCGTACCCTCACCCCATACCTATTCTTTCTAAGATTCTAATTATATGGGTCTTGGATGTTTTTATATCGATCCCTCTCTTTTTTTCTCCTTTGTGTTCAATCAGAAATGTCATTGATCTTTTCTTCTATAGCATCCAATTTCCTGTCAATACTACCTAGCAAAACTTCCATTTCAGATAGTATTAAAGAATCACTTTATTTTCTTCTCTATAAGTTCTATTTGGTTTATTTTTATGTCAACTATTTCTCTTCCCATTTATGGTAATATCTTCCCTTAAATCCTTGAATTTAAAGGGATAGTAATATGTTTATAGTATTTACAAGAGCTTTTTAAAAAGTCCTTGCTTGCTATTCCATCATCTCTCCATCCGTTTAGGGATCTGCTTCTATTAATCATAATTTCCCCTGGTTAAATCATACTTTCCTGCTTCTTTGAATATATAGAAAGCTTTATCTGGATGCCAGATATTTTTAATTTTTTATTATGACTTGATGGATTTTGTTGGAATCTTTTAAAGAGTGTTGAACTTTGCTCTGGCAGGCAGTTAAACAACTTGTGAAACAGCTTGGTTCTTTTAAGACTATTTTAAGTGGTTACAGGATGGACCTGGAATGGGGCTTCCCAGGTGGCACTAGTGGTAAAGGAACCTGCCTGACAAGACAGGAGATGTAAGAGATGCGGATTCCACCCCTAGGCCAGAAAGGGCCCCTGGAGGAGGGCATGGCAACGCACTCCAGTATTCTTGCCTGGAGAATTCCATGGACAGAGGAGCCTGAAGGGCTACAGTCCATGGGGCCGCAAAGAGATGGACACAACTGAAGTGACCGAGTACACACGGACTTAGAAATAGCCTTTCCTTTGGGGCTGATTAAGCGGACTTCCAAGGCAGGGCCCTTGCTGAAGCTCCACTGAGCTTGCCATCCGTTCAGGGAGGTCTCTGCATTCTGGATGGTTGGGAATGTCCACGACCCGTGGCCCTGAGTGAGCTCTGAGCACTGTTCATCTGGTAGCATCCCAGGAGCTTTTCTTCCCTTGCCAGTTGTTCTTTGGCCTTGTGGAATTTCACAGCACAGATTGGTCCTCAGCCACAAACTCAAGGGAACCTGAAGGAAATTTCAGGAGCTCTTTCTCCACCTGGCTCCCCTCTTTCAGCAATTCCAGCAAATTCTAGCTGCAATTCTACAGATGACCGGGTTTTGTTTAGGTTCTGCCTGCCTGTGCCACTGCCTAGAAATTGCCATCCCATCTGCCTGAAGTGTCTTCCTTTTCTCCATTCTTAGCCCAGATTCTCCTGCTCCCTTTGGGTCATGGGAAACTCGCATTCTTCTGTGAAGAACGTGCCCAAAGCTCTCTTTCCCAGTACAGTCCCGCAGAGTTCTCTGGTCTACGGGTTTGTGTAGACCCTGACTTGGCACCGACGGGCTGCCTCCCTGAGCAGAGGACGAGAAGAGACAGCAGCACTGCCGTCTGGACCTCCGTGTCCCCAGCACCAAGCACAGCTCCTGGCACACACTAGGCCCCGGATACACTTTTTAAAGCAATCCAGCCAAGTATCTCCCCTTTAGTCCATCTGCTCCCCTAGAGAAGGAAGAGGACCAGGGACAAAAAAACAAACAGAGGACACTACGAGCCCACGTGGGACTCACAAACTGCAAGGAGGTGCTTAGTGGAAAAGCCGCAGGAAGAGGAAGAGCTGCCCAAAGCAGGAGGAGAGCTGGGGGCTCTCTAACACCTCCTTCCACCCGATTCGGGCAGAGCCCACTTTCTCCAGGGCCCACTCTGTCATCCCGGGGGAGTCCCCAGCTATAGCTGTCCCGACAGAGGCTGCTTCCCGCTCCTTACCCCCAACGCCAAGCAAGAAGCACAATGGCAGAGCTGACGTGACTAGAGCCTCCTTCGGCCGCTCCTGTCTCTGGGCATCATTTCCTGGGTCTCGCAGAATTTTCTCTTTGGAAAAACAGGGCTCGTGTGCCTTGCACAGCTGTGGTGGGGATCAATGGGGCAATTCAGAAACCAACCAACACAGTCCCCTTTGTTCCAGCCCCATCTCGGCTCTCCTTGCACGGAGCAGTCCAGACACTCTGCCCTCTGATCGTTTCGCCCCATGCCCTCTCCCCCTTCACTTCAGCTTTCTCAGCACAGGCAATTCACACGGCCTTCTTTGTCACTTTCTCCTTGGCTCGTGTGGTTGGAAAATATCAGTCTGAAACTTCCAGATCAAGGCTCCGGACCTGTATCCTAATCACCTGGTTTTCAAGTTTTAAAAAAGAGATTTTTGTACTCAGCCATAAAAAAGATTTAAAAAGCCATTAAAAAAAGGATGCAGCAACATGGATGGGCCTAGAGGTTGTCACACGAAGTGACGTAAGTCAGACAAAGACAAACGTCACATGATTTCACTTAATACACAGAATCAACTTATTTACAAAACAGAGACAGACTTACGGAGTTAGAAAATGAACTTGTGGTTACCAAAGGGGAAGGGCGAAGGGGAGGGACAAACTAGGAGACTGGGATTCATACATACACACCATTGTATGTACAGCAGATAAACAACAAGGACACACTGTATAGGATAGGAATAATGTTCAATGTTTTGTAATAAGGGAAAAGAATCTGCAAAAGAACACATGCGTGTGTGTGTGTGTGTGTGTGTGTGTGTTTATCACTTTGCTGTACAACTGAAGCTAATGCGACATTGTAAATCAACTACACTTCAATAAAAAAAAAGAGAATATGCCACTCCTCTGCTTGAAATTCTCCAATGATTTCCCAATGCACTTAAAATCTAAAAGCTTCAAAACGAAAAAACAAAAGAACCAGAGGTTTCTGCACTCTCCCCTTTCCCAGAGCCTAGGGCTCTATATTCTTAGAAAGGTCTCCCCAGGGCTTATGAAGGACCCTACAGCATGAGGGCCGTTCAGCCCTTTATGAGGTGACAAACCCCATTCAGAGCAGAGCAGAGCAGGTCTTCTAAGGGAGGGTGCATCTTTCATGAGACATCCCCTGCTACATTTCCTGACCTAACCCTGGCTTTACCAGGCAGGAATCAGATGTGTGTGAACTCACCTTCTCTATCATCTCTTGTCAAAGACGGAACTTGGACCACAGGCCTGGGTGGGCTCTAAGTAGACACTGTACATGCAGCTCATGGACAACGTGGTGACTAATCCCTGAGTTGTCTGGGGATGGAGAATGCTGAGCCAAGGATACAAAGGTCATCGGTTCCTGTCACTTGGCACTTTGAGGGTGGGGAAGGAGAGCAGGGATGTCCACCCAATTTAAACAGGATTTCTGGCAAGGGGCAGCATCCTCAAAGTGCTGGTCACAATTAGCCTGGGCCCCAGGGGCCATGTCTTCATGCCATGGCTCTGCTTCAGAGTTGGGGATGGCGGAAAAAGACACACTGGAGCGTGAACTCCAGTGACGACTCACCTCAAGGAGTGCTGCCTCTGTGCCATGCCCGAGGCTCAGCTTTCTTATAGATTATCTCCCTTAATCCTCCCAGCAGCCCTGTATGTCAGATGCCACCATGCTTCTCATGAACACAGATAAGGAAACTAAGACTCAAAGAGATCAAGAAACTTGCCAAGGTCACTGAGCTAACAAGACCCCAGGAAGATGCCATCCAGTGCCTCCACTCTTAGTCACAGAGCCCACCTTTGACCTACACCTCCTCTGTCTTGGCTTGGCTGAAATGTAGCCATGGTCCTCCTACCCACGCCCAGCTTCCTGATCAGTTCAGTTCAGTCACTCAGTCATGTCCAACTCTGTGACACCACAGACTGCAGCATGCCGGGCCTCCCTGTCCATCACCAACTCCCGGAGTTCACTCAAACTCATGTCCATCGAGTCAGTGATGCCATCCAACCAGCTCATCCTCTGTTGTCCCCTTCTCCTCCTGCCCGCAATCCCTCCCAGCATCAGAGTCTTTTCCAATGAGTCAACTCTTCACATGAGGTGGACAAAGTATTGGAGTTTCAGCTCTAGCATCAGTCCTTCCAAAGAACACCCAGGGCTGATCTCCTTTAGGATGGCCTGGTTGGATCTCCTTGCAGTCCAAGGGACTCTCAAGAGTCTTCTCCAACACCACAGTTCAAAAGCATCAATTCTTCAGTGCTCAGCTTTCTTTATAGTCCAACTCTCAGATCCATACATGACCACAGGAAAAACCATAGCCTTGCCCAGATGGTCCTTTGTTGGCAAAGTAATGTCTCTGCTTTTTAACATGCTATCTAGGTTGGTCATAGCTTTTCTTCCAAGGAGTGTCTTTTAGTTTCATGGCTGAAGTCACCATCTGCAGTGATTTTGGAGCCCAAAAAATAAAGTCTGCCACTGTTTCCACTGTTTCCCCATCTATTTGCCATGAAGTGATGGGACCTGATGTCATGATCTTAGTTTTCTGAATACTGAGCTTTAAGCCAACTTTTTCACTCTTCTCTTTCATTTTCATCAACAGGCTCTTTAGTTCTTCTTCCCTTTCTGCCATAAGGGTGGTGTCGTCTGCATATCTGAGGTTATTGATATTTCTCCCGGCAAGTTGGCCAAAATGACGTCAGATCCATTTCAAGAGGCTCAGTTGTAGATGTTCCAGATCAACCTGCACTTCACCTTTCATAGAATTCACAGTGCAGTTAATTTGGAGATGTCAGTCAGCAGGTATGCTTCTTGACATACCAAAACTCATCTCCAACCTCTGACCTCTGTGCCTCTTCAGGACCCCACCCCCTCATGGTCAGCCTCCCATTGGCAAGAGCAGGGAGACGAGGGAAGACAGTGGTCAGTGGAAGCGCTGATTCCCAAGGGTAGTCACTCCATCTTTTGCCTCTTGGATTCCCTCCTGCATCTGGACAGAGGCTACCAACCATTGTCAATGGATGAGTGGCTGAAGCTTCTAGGAAATTCTAGAAGGATCACCAACTACACTCTCAAGTCCTGGGCATGAGGCACACGATTCCGACCTGTTCACTGGGTAGCAAAGCGAATTGAAATACTTATTGTCCTTTGCAAACTGTCCTTTTTTGAGTCCTGACTCTGGAGGGCTCAACACCTTTGCTGCAGCCAGAACCACCAACACATCCCAGGAAAGCATCACTCGGAGGCCAAGACTTCAGGAAGAAAAGCGAGACTCGGAAGCCTCTGATCTGGCGAAGTCTCTTCAGCTTGGTTGGGAAACGGGTACATTGTTCTGCACCTTTTGGCAACTGTGAGCAGAAAGGGAATGTTTGTTTCATCTTCTCTTAGGTCTCGATGACTTCTTTATTCCCTGAATAAAGTTCTCTGGAAGCTCAAGCACAGAAAACTTGAGTGTTTTTATTTCACATTACCTCGGGGCTCCTTTCAACAACTGGAAAACTTTCATCAAAGCCCAGAGTGGTGTTTCTCAACTTCCAGTGTGTGTGTGTGTGTGTGTGTGTGTATGTGTGTGTGTGTGTGTGTACGCTCAGTCATGTCAAACTCTTTGTGGCCCCATGAACTGTAGCTCACCCGGCTCCTCTGTCCATGGGATTTTCCAGGCAAGATAACTGGAGTGGGTTGCCATTTCCTTCTCCAGAGGATCTTCCAAACCCAGGGGTTGAGCCCATGTCTCCTGCCCCTCCTGCACTGGCAGGCAATTCTTTACAACTGGGAAGCCCCAGGGACATCACAACCACATGGGCAGACACATCTACTACTGACCATGATGGAGCAACCAGAAAAAGCTATGAAGCAACTGTTTCCAGACACTGGACACACACAGCATAGGGCTATAATCCTGGAGGGATGGGGAACCAGAGAGGTGAGCCCTACAATTGTCCCCACAGAGAGGCATCTTCCAGGCTGTGGGAAACTTGAGAGCCTGGCATCTCACTGAATGGAGGAGGCAGAGGTGAGGATTCAGAGAGGCTGAGGTAGCCAGAATTTGTGCAGTGAAATACCAAAGAACAGCAAGGAAAGAGAGTAACCTGCAAAGGGGCCCACCAGTCTTTGGCTGAATATTGACTTGCACGTGGGAGAAGAAACTGTCTGCCAATGGAAGAGATGCAGGAGACGTGAATACAGTCCCTGGGTTGGGAAGATCTCCTGGAGAAGGAAAAGGCAACCCACTCCAATATTTCTGCCTGAAGAATCCCATGGACAGAGGAGCCTGCAGGGCTACAGTCCATGGGGTCACAAGGGTCTGACACACCTTAGCAACTGAGCACGCAAGCACACATGCAGGGAGAACGACCTGAACGCAGGAAAAGAACTACTGGACAGAAGCCTGCCAGACGCTTCCAGGAACTCACTCAGAGCTGGAGACAGTTTTTGTGCCCACTGGCCCTGGTAGTGAGATATCACAAACACGGGGCATTAAGTGGTGTTGAGAACTGTGGTGCTGAGCTGTGGGAGTGGAGAAGACGCTTGAGAGCCCCTGGACTGCAAGGAGATCCAACCAGTCCATCCCAAAGAAAATCCACCCTGAATATTCATTGGAAGGACTGATGCAGAAGCTGAAGCTCCAATACTTTGGCCCCAAGATGCAAAGAACTGACTCATTGGAAAAGACCCTGATGCTGGGAAAGATTGAAGGCAGGAAAAGAAGGGGACAACAGAGGATGAGATGGTTGGATGGCATCACAGACTGGATGGACATGAGTTTGAGCAGGCTCTGGGAATTGGTGATGGACAGGGAAGCCTGGCATGCTGCAGTCCATGGGAACGTAGAGTCAGACACAACTGAGCGACTGAACTGAACTCACAAGGAGCAGGCCTTAATAGTGGGGCTGAACTACGGAAAACAGTATGGAGGTTCCTCAAAAAAACTAAAAATAGAGTTGCCGTATGATCCAGCAATTCTACTTCTGGGCATTTATTTTACTTCACTCACTCAGTCATGTCTAACTCTTTGCAACCCCATGGACTGCAGCACACCAGACTTCCCAGTCCATCACCAAATCCCAGAGCCCACTCAAACTCATGTTCATGAAGTCAGTGATGCCATCCAATCATCTCATCCTCTGTCATCCCCATCTCCTCCAGCCTTCAATCTTTCCAAGCATCTGGGTCTTTTCCAAGGAGTCAGTTCTTCGCATCAGGTGGCCGAGCTATTGGAGCTTCAGGTCCAATTTAGGATTGACTGGTTGGATCTCCTTGCAGTCCAAGGGACTCTCAAGAGTCTTCTCCAACACCACAGTTCAAAAGCATCAATTCTTTAGCACTCAGATTTCATTATGGTACAATTCTCACATCCATACGTGACTACTGGAAAAACCATAACTTTAATTAGATGACCTTTGTTGACAAAGTAATGTCTCTGCTTTTTAATATGCTGTCTATGTTGGTCATAGCTTTTCTTCCAAGAAGCAAGCATCTTTTAATTTCATGGCTGCAGTCACCATCTGCAGTGATGTTGGAGCCCAAGAAAATAAAGTCTCTCACTGTTTCCATTGTTTTCTCATCTATTTGCCATGAAGTAATGGAGCTGGATGCCATGATCTTCATTTTTTGAATGTTGAGCTTTAAGCCAACTTTTTCACTCTCCTCTTTCACCTACATCAAGAGGCTCTTTAGTTCCTCTTCACTTTATTCCATAAAGGTGGTGTCATCTGCATATCTGAGGTTATTGATATTTCTCCTGGCATTTCTTCTGATATTTTTCCAGTCTGTGCTTCATCCAGCCAGGCATTTAGCCTGATGTACTCTGTATATAAGTTAAATGAGCAAAGTGACAATATACAATATACAGTCAATTTGGAACCAGTCTGTTGTTTCATGTCTGGTTCTAACTGTTGCTTCTTGATCTGCATACAGGTTTCTCAGGAGGCAGATAAGGTGGTCTGGTATTCCCATCTCTTGAAGAATTTTTCACAGTTTGTTGTGAGCCACACAGTCAAAGGCTTTAGTGTAGTCAATAAAGCAGAGTAGATGTTTTTCTGGAATTCTCTTGCTTTTTCTATGATCCAACAGATGTTGGCAACTTGATCTCTGATTCCTCTGCCTTTTCTAAATCCAGCTTGAACATCTAGAAGTTCTCAGTTCATAAACTATTGAAGCTTAGTGTGGAGAATTTTGAGCACTGCTTTGCCAGCATGTGCAATGAGTGCAATTGTGTAGTAGTTTGAACATTCTTTGGCATTGCCTTTCTTTGGGATTGGAATGAAAACTGACCTTTTCCTGTCCTGTGGCTGCCGGGAGCCAGCATGAGGAACTCCACCCATGACAAAGGTCATGAGGAAGGAGGCTGGGCATACGCAAAGGTGGGATTGAGCCTCAGGAGTCCCCCTGGAAATTCTCCAGCATCTACCCCCAAAACCAGAGTCTGCCTACTTTACTGCTTTGTGCTCTCACCTACACCTCTGACTTTATGGGGGGGGGGGGTGGCGGGGGCTGTCCCCCACCACCTCTCTCTGAAAAAGAGTTAACTTACAGCTCCAATTAATAAAGTTCCTGGGCGTGACAAGAGTGTTTTGGTTCACAACCGTGAGAAACATGAGATGTTCTAAACTGTCTAAATACAGATTCCTTTGAGCAGTTAAAAGATTGATTAGAAATTGTATTGGTGAAGGGTTTTTCACTTGTTGGGCCAATGTTTGCTGCTAGGTTTCCATATCCCTTACCTACTGTGTCCCTGGCAGTGTATTGATTAATGTAATTGGTGTATAGGAATGTAAGTAGTAGCTTTAATGTTTGTAACCTTGGACCCTTGAGTTAATTCTTTTTCTTGTTGTAGCCCACCACACCTTTGCCCTATAGGAATGCAACTTTATCTAATGCTTTCGGAGGGTGGTGCCTGACTTTAGAATAATCACCTTTAGAGAAAAGTAAGTGTTCTGAAAAAAGGATCTTAAAATGTTGACAGGCCCCCTGGCCAGAAGATGATGTAAATCACCTAAACTTTTGCATATGATAAGTTTGCAGGAAGAAAGCCTGGCTTACTGCTGACTCTACCCCTTCCCCCATTATCCTCTATGCACAACTTAAGGTATAAAAACTACTTTGGAAAAAAAAGTGTGGGCCTTGTTCACCGAAGCTTGGTCTCCACATGTCATTCTTTCTCTCACCTTCCGGCTGAATTTTCATCTGGGGCGTGGAGGCTTGTCAAGCCTACTAACTATGCCTGGGCTTCTAAGATCTGACCGGGGAGGCCTTAGTGTCTCCTCTCCTTCGGGAGAATGGGAGGACGCCTGTGGCCTACGTAGGTGACGCAAATTCCTTATTTTGGAATTTTATTAGCTTTCCACGTAAGCCAAGTTATTCAGCCTCTTTTCTCCACTGAATTTCTTCGCTGAGCTATCCTTATTTCACCACTTTTTATATCCTTAATTAACATTTAATTAAGCAATTGTTTCCTGATCCTCGCCGACGCCGTCCCCACTTTGAATTCCCTGGATCCACCGGAGCTGGACCCCAGCATGTGGCCACTTGTGAGTTTTCCAAATTTGCTGGCATACTAACTGCAGCCCTTTAACATCATCATCTTTTAGGATTTGAAATAACTCAGCTGGAATTCTATCACCTCCACTAGGTTTGTTCATAGTGATGCTTCCTAAGGTCCACTTGACTTCACATTATCCAGACAATACTATAATTAAAAAAGATATGCACCCCTATGTTCATAGCAGCTCTATGTACAACAGTCAAGACATGGAAGCAACCTAAGTGTCCACTGATGGGTGACTGGATAAAGAAGATGTGGCACAAATAACAATGGAATAATATTCATACATAAAAAAGAATGAAAATAACGGCATTTGCAGCCACATGGATGGATCTAGATTATTATACTAAGTGAAGTCAGACAGAGAATAACAAATATCACACGATACAGCTTATAAATGGGATCTGAAATACGACACAACTGAACTTATCTGTAAAACAGAAACAGATTCAGGAACCTAGAGAACGGACTTGTGACTGCCAAGGTGGAGGGGTGGCGGTAGAGGGTGAACTGGCAGTTTGGAATAGCAGATGCAAACGATTATATACAGGATGGATAAACAATAGATCCTACTGTATAGCACAGGGAGCTACATTCAACAGCTTGTGATAAACCATAGTGGAAATAAACATGAAAAAGAATATTATATATCAGATCAGATCAGATCAGTCGCTCAGTCGTGTCCGACTCTTTGCCACCCCATGAATCGCAGCACGCCAGGCCTCCCTGTCCATCACCAACTCCCGGAGTTCACTCAGACTCACGTCCATTGAGTCAGTGATGCCATCCAGCCATCTCATCCTCTGTCGTCCCCTTCTCCTCCTGCACCCAATCCCTCCCAGCATCAGAGTCTTTTCCAATGAGTCAACTTTTCTCATGAGGTGGCCAAAGTACTGGAGTTTCAGCTTTAGCATCATTCCTTCCAAAGAAATCCCAGGGCTGATCTCCTTCAGAATGGAGTGGTTGGATCTCCTTGCAGTCCAAGGGACTCTCAAGAGTCTTCTCCAACACCACAATTCAAAAGCATCAATTCTTCAGTGCTCAGCCTTCTTCACAGTCCAACTCTCACATCCATACATGACCACAGGAAAAACCATAGCCTTGACTAGACGGACCTTTGTTGGCAAAGTAATGTCTCTGCTTTTGAATATGCTATCTAGGTTGGTCATAACTTTCCTTCCAAGAAGTAAGTGTCTTTTAATTTCATGGCTGCAGTCACCATCTGCAGTGATTTTGGAACCCAGAAAAATAAAGTCTGACACTGTTTCCACTGTTTCCCCATCTATTTATTTGATCTAAGTATAGTTGATTTACAATGCTGTTTTAATTTTTGCTGTACAAAAAGGTGATTGAGTTATACATATATATAAATTTTTAATAAATAGTGGGGCTGAATTAGCCCGAGACCAGGGTTTCTCAGCGTCCACACTGAGGACGTTTCAGGATGAGCAGCTCATTGTTCTGGGGTCGGGGACTGTCTTGGGAACTACAGGATATTTAACAGCATCCTGGCCTCTACCCAGCGGGTACCAGGAACATCTTTCCTGCATCATGAAAACCAGAAATGTCTGAATGTCTGCAGGCATCATCACATATCCTCTGGAGAGTAAAACCATCCATGATTGAGAAGAATTCCCTTGACTAAAGTCTGCCAAAAAGTAAGGCTCAAAAGGATCAAAGTGTTTTCAAGTAACCTCACGTCAGAATCAAGTTTACTGCTCTTTGAAGGAATACAGCAAATTTGACAAACACACACAGCAAACTCGGGTCACAAGGGCCTTGGCTGGGTCATAGGCATGTGTAGCTTTTAAAGTTCACCAAGAGAAAACAATCCAATTATCCACCGACAGATAAACAGATAAAGAGAATGTAATACATACATGCGTATATTTGTGCTAAATCACTTCAATCCTGTTTGACTCTTTGTGACCTTGTGGACTGTAGTCCACCAGGCTCCTCTGTCCATGGGGATTCTCCAGGCAAGAATACTGGAGTGGGTTGCCATGCTCTCCTGCAGGGAACCTTCCTGACCCAGGGATTGAACCTGTATCTCTATGTCTTCTACACTGGCAGGCAGGTTCTTTACCACTAGCATCACCTGGGAAGCCCCAGTACATACATACTAGAATATTGTTCAGCCTTAAAAAAAGAAGAAAACTCTACCATTTGTGACAACACGAATAAAATTAGAAGACATTGGGTGAAGTGAAATAAACCAGTCACAGAAGGGCAAATGGCATGGTTTGCCCTGCAGTATTCCATTTATATGAAGTATCCAAACCAGGCAAATTCGTGGAAACAGAAAATAAAACAGTGGTTGCCAGGACCTAGGGGAGGGGGAATGTGGAATGCTACTCATAAAACATAAAACTTCAGTTACACAAAATGAATAAGTTCTAGCACTTTCCTATATGACACAATGCCTATGCTTAATAATATGACACTGTTACTTCAACATATGTTAAGGAGATATATATTATGCTTTTACCGCCAAAATACAAACAGAAAAAGCAACACAAAAAACATAAGGAAATCTTTAGTAGTGATGGGTGTGTTTAGCACCTTGGTTGCAGTGATCGTATCATGGATGTGTGTATATGTCTAAGCTCGTCAAAGTGTAGTTAAATATGTGCAAAAAGTCAGTAAATAAAAAAAAAAAAATGATGAAATTTTGCCATGATGCTTATATTCAGTTGGAATTGAGCGCCGCAGCCCCCATTCCCTTCCCCCCAAAAAGGAAGATTAGGAAGAAGAGGCGGAAATGCCAAAGGTTTGAGGAAATGTTGAGAAGCATGGCCAGATGGTGACCACCAAACACAGAAACTCTCCCTGGTCCATCTAATGATTAAATGCAGCAGAAACTGTCACCTACAAGAAGACAGATGGCCAAAACGTGGCTGGCATGGCCTGGCCTGTGCCCATCATTAGAAAGCCTTCAAGCATCAACAGATGCCACGTCACATTCCGACACTGGGAGACATGAGCACATCTCTGGATTCTACGTGGCTTCCCTTCCTGGATCAGGGAAACCATGCACACAGCACTTCATAGAAAATCTTGGAAGGTGGCCACGCTTGCCATGTTGACAGCAACCAGAACTCAAATGCACATCCACCTCCTTGCCCGGTTACAGTTATTCTGATGTCCAAAATTTATCAAGTATGTTTGCAGAAGGACAAAGGTCCTGAGCATACTGTGCTTTTTTAATAGTTTGGGGCATTGTTGGAGTCAGCAGGGATCGCGGCTTTACAAACGTGAAGACCAGGGTCTTCAGCCTGCTCACCACCATCTGCCTCCAATCCTCTCTGCCTTTCAGCACAACACATCTGCTTGCTGTTCCTATTTAAAGGTAGCTTCAGACAGGGATTGAGTATGGCTGGACCATCCTGGGGTCAGAGTTAAGCTGGGTCACTGCCTCTCAGATGAGAGGCAGTATCTCCAAGTGTTAACACATCTCAGAACCAAGGTGATAGTTTTAGAAAAATGCCAGCCTTAGACCTTAAACTCAGCTCAAATAAATCTGTAGGTCCTCCTGGGAAGGACCTGAAATCCAGAAGGTTTTTATAGAAGCAAAATACCCCAAACTCACTTTTCCTGGCAAGGCAGCCAGTTTCTTTAATCCAGCACCTTTGTGCATTGAGAGTTCATCCCACTGACCAGGCTCATTTTTCACCCCATCAGGTACTTTATGGTTAAAGCCCTGGCAGGTTAACCAACGGCCTTGGAGCCTTTGAGAGAGAAGGGGTCACTGGGCCAAGTCTAACAGAACCCAGAGGCTGTTAATTGGGCTCTCATCAGTTCAGCTTGAGAAGTGAGCCAGGAAGTTGCCTTCTTGCTGGGTTTCCTAACCTAAATGGTGCTGCCGTTCCCCAGTGGGAGTAACAGGAAGAACAGTTCAATGGATGTGGAATATTTTAAGCTGAAATGTTTGCTAGTGAAAGAACAGAGCTTGGAATTCAGGGGGATCAGAGGCTCAGCTCCTGTCTGAGGGTTCAAACTTGGCCTGCGCTGGAGCGGAAGAAGCAGGCCCTGCCTGGCCACCTTTCACATCACAGACATGGTGAAGAGAGTTCAGTTGACCTGATTGCCGTGGGTCTCAGACTCACTTTAACATAAGACTTGAGACTCCAGGTTACTCTCAAGCAGCAGGCACACAATTGTTGGCTGTATTTGGAAATGGGGGTTGGAGCAGAGTTGAGTCACGCAAACCTGCTGTAACTGCGGCTGCCAGTACAATAGATGTTTTTTACAGTCTCCTACAAAGATGCAGTTTTCCACACTGTTACCTTCAGTGTTGCTAAAGGAATAAACAAAGTCTTATACATACAAAAAAAAATTGAGGACACAGGAGCTGCTCTTTGCCCTTGAGGGTTTAAAATGGACCCATGAACACTTTTTAAAAATGCAAGCTGATATAATTCAACAAGTTTTTCTCTCTCTCTGGAGGACTGAAAAATAACCTCAGCGAAAACTACACAATGATAAAATTCTGTCCCCATCTGATTAATTCTTTGTGAATAATAACATCTCTGGTTTCCTTCAATTATATTCTAATTGCACACCTTTTTCTCTTGTTGATTGGGCAATGAACTAATGAACAACTATTACTGAATTTAATTAACACCATTATTTCTGTGGCCTTTATATCTCTGTGGTGAACATGGAAATTGACAATCCTGGGGCTGGCACTGGGAGAAGCCAGCCTTGAACCCAGCAGAACAGGTTCTGACATCGCCCTGGAATAAGGAAGCCCAGTGTGGGAAACAAAAGAACTAGGGATTTTGCCAGCATTCATGGGAAGCCTTTCCTAACAACAGCATCAGTATTCAGAAAGGTTACCTCTTCATAAAACATTAGCAATTTGCACGTTACATTTATCAAAAGGGATGGGTAAGTGAGCTATATGGGAATCAATTACAATGTCATTCATAATTTATTCCATGTACAATAAAGACCTGATCAGATTTCGTGTGTGTTTACCTTCTGGAGGATAACTGCTTGTGGCTTATTCTAGTTACAGAATACAAATATGCTTCAGAGTAATGTGTTTATTTAACTGTGACATTCTCAATCTCCCAAGTTCTCCTTTTTTCTCCCACAAAAAGAGGTCCCTGTTTAAAAATAACATCTCACTATCAAAAAATAAAAGCCCATTCTTACTGGTGTAACTTAAATCATTCTATGTTAACTTGATCAAAGCACGGCATAGATAATCTCCTGCAAAATGCATCAGGAAACAAATGGGAATTTGTTTTTAAAGACAGATGATTGCAAACACACAGAGCTAAGAAAATTTAACCCCCAGAAATATACTGCAGTTTCTAAATGTGGATACAAATTATCCAGCTCTTTAGAGCACTATTAAATGTTTGTAAGGGCAGACGTGTGTCATGTGTAAATTTCAGTTATCCAATTCCACCCCCCCTCATATTTCAAAAACTGAAATAAATTAAGAGATGAGAAAGTCTTTTCCAAATCCTTTGAGAAAAACTAAACCGATGATTAATTTATCAGACCAGATAGAACATCTGAGCTGTCTGTTTGAAGAGTAGCACTCCATTTCTCGGAATGAGGTGTGCGCCCCAATTCAGCCTTACCTCATATCTGCTGGCTGTCTGCTCAGCTGTCTTCAGGCCTTGATACATATGGATGATACAAACTTTGGCTCTTCTCTGGGAGGGAAACCAGTTTCTCTTCACAAAATCCATGACCATCACATGGTTTTTCAACTCTGTACTAAACGTTTTGATCTGAAAAGTCGGGTAGACAACTGTGTCCGTGTGGCGGGCCACATACCCTTTCTGATGAGTTTTTGTAGGAATTCCAGACTGCTGCATGATACGTGGAATCCTGTGACTTCAGCGAGCGAGCCTGGCAAACACAATTTTCTTTGTTTCATCCAGGTATCGAGTGCAGCAGGAGGCACTTGGAAAGTGCCTGAGCTCAGACCTCTCCCGGAGTTTTCCAGTTCCAGACTGCGTTGTTTGCCAACCCCAGCCGTAAAGCACGTAGGGTCTGCACGTGGGCACCTTGAGGGTGACCTTTATGTGCCATGAAAATACTCCTTCTTGACGCTGTCCACCCGCCTCCAGCACTTCCACCTGTGTTCTCGGGTCACTCAGTCTCCTCTGATTTCAAAGACACACTTCTTTTTCCCACTGCACTCAAGTTCTGAACATAGAATCCATCCGGTTGCAGCAAGATCCAATATATGTTTTCAGTCTCCAGTCCCTCGATCCAAATAAATTATTTACGGGGCACTGTACAAAGGAACCAGGAGGGATAATTGCCGATTTTCAGAATTCCTGCTTTTTCTTGCCAGGACTGAGAGGAACAAGAACAGACTCCTACTGACACAAAGGGTGACCTCAGCCTTGGAGAAGATAAGAAACGCATTCAAGTGAAAAAGAGAAGTCAGCACAGAGGCAGCGAAGGCTAAAGCGGGCATCAGAGACTCGGAGCTCTGGTAGGACGCCCTGGGAGCCACTCGGGGGGATGTCCTGGCTTAGCTGAGGGCTCCAGTTCCCGCACAACCCTGGGAATTCTCTCACTACCAGAGCCTCATTTTCCCCATCAGGAAACTTGAAATAATAAGCCTTGCCCTTCACAGGTTGTTGGGAGGATCTGGTTAGCAAAATGGTGAGACAGTAACTTCCAGTAGAGTCACATAAGGCAACACTTCCAAAGAATAGTTAAATGTTTTCTGCCCAAACTGTGTCGCACACAGTTCTTCCCATAAGGAAGAACAAATCTGCCTCTGTATCAGATCTGTTTCTGTTACTTTCACCTTTGCATCTGTTGCTTTGGCTGCAAGTTAAGAACTGGTTGCCTAGAGCCTGAAACTGAGAGAAGGGCCCATTCCCAAGGCTCTGACCTTCAAGGGTATAACCCCTTTCCATTCGCACAGAGATAAAAAGTTGCATAAGAGAATAGCGTTTGCCTTATTAGAGGTTTATAGTAACATTGTCACCTCCCTGGACAGTTGTGAGAACAAAGACTCTGGCTCCAGAGAGGTTCCGGCAACCAACCACTTTCCCTCCCTTTTAAGAAAGAAACCCAAATTCTAGCTTGGGGAAGGTGGTCCTTGGGATACTAGTTACCATCTTCTCTGCCTGTTGGTTCATATTAGAAAATTATACTTTCTCCAATTGAAATTAATTAATTAATTAAAAAAAAAAGAAAATTATACTTTCTCTTAGTATCCTTGCATTACTTGTTGACGCAGTCCAAGCACCGGTTGGAAAAGAATTTCCAAATGCAGAGTACTGCAGAAAGGAGTGTTGAAAGAACAAAGAGTAGAGATAAAGTGGGCACTGCAAACGTGGTGGGCCGACAACTCCTAACAGACTAGGGAGAGCTGACAGTTTTCGTGAGTTAGTAGCCAATTTTTATAGCCTCAAGACAAAGAAAATTCCTGCTGGAAGACAGGCCTTAGGTGATTGGTTAGGGTGCTATTGAGTGAGTACTGTAGCACGTATCTTTGCCTAGTTTGGGTTCAGGAAGCCTGTTAGTGATGATCAGGGGCTTTGGGCAATGGACAAAGGGGCTCAATTAGCTTTGGAGGTGACCTTGGTTCTGGGCTCCACTCTGTGGCCTTGGGGCAGGACTCAACACCACTTTCTGCTTTTTGTTTAGTTTCTATGTTGTGTTCAACTCTGTGCGACCCCATGGATGGTAGCCCGCCAGACTCCTCTGTCCATGCGATTCTCCAGGCAAGAATACTGCAGTGGGTTGCCATTCCCTTCTCAGAGGATCTTCCGGACCCAGGGATTGAACCCGCATCTCCTGCATTGGCAGGCAGATTCTTTACCACTGTGCCGCCAGGGAAGCCCACTTTCTCCTTTAGGTTTAAACTGTTTGAGTTTGTATCAGTTGCAACCAACAGAGTTTGGGCTGGTCCTTGAATACGCATTATGTTATTAAACAAACACACATGACATGCTTCTTCATGCTGGGGGCTGTACAGGCGGCAGAGACTCAAAGATGAGAGGACACCGCTTCCAGAGCTCACCGCCCTGCAGTGGGACGGTCGCCAGGTGAGCGGGTCCCCGCAGCACGGGGAGTGCTTCCAGTGAGGAGGTCTGCACTGGCTGCTGGCGACCCTAAACCCTCGAGGAAGGAGGGTATGGCCGTCTTGAAGAGGCCCGCTGGGCTGCTGAACCTCCAAGGCCGGCCTTGCAAGGACAAAATCAACCGCAGGCCTTCACTTTTCACGTTCCGTGCACACATTTTGCCATAAAACGTCACAGCCACGAATGGGAAAGCATTAACTGCAAATAATCATCGCTCTTTCTGGAAGACGACTACCTGAACTTTTGCTAATGTTTTTTTTTCTTCTTAAACCAACTAACTCAGTCGTCTATAAAAGCTAGGTCTCTGACCTTATTAATGTCCTGCAGTAGATCCTACTTCGTTTCCCCAAATTGGTCCCTGGGGCTACCAACTAAAAAGCTGTACCATTGTTAGCAGTTGCAATCCAATGACACCAAATCAACACAAATAAGCCTTGAATGCATTTAGTGTTGAAATACATGTGGAGTTAATGTTTCTCCCTTGCCCCTGATACAACATGTAGAATTCTATAAGATGAACAGTGAAGTATTTAAATAATGAATTATTCAGAAAGAAAAGGAACTTCAGATACCTGGTGCCAGGAATTTATGCCTATGAATTCTTAATCTGTTCTCCAGTGGGATTAGCATTTACGACTATAAAAGATGTCCTAATTATGCAGTTTCAGAGCTGATTTTCTGCAGGGCCTGTGCAGATCTAAAAGCATTAGGCAACAATAAAAACAGATGACTATGAAATTCTGAATTCATAATTTGATTCCCCTCTCGGGGGAAATGACATTTTTATTTATGGGTGCTTCACTCATCAGGTGAGAGCTGAAGTCTTCTCTCAGAGGCAAAGGGCTTACTGTGAGCGCATCTAAACCGTCATCCTTTTCTAACAGATGAGTGAAATTCACAGGACTTTTGGGCTTGGGAATGATGCGCTGTCTTTCTCCTGCTCTTAATCCCCACCCACAGAGGTTCTAAAATAAAACAAAGCAAAATCAAATAAAACAAAAGGACTGAGAATAATACAACTGATTATGGGGTCCAGCACCTTTTAACCAGGGTAGGAAGAGAATGCAATTTCCCTGATGAACCTCAATCTCTTGTAAATTATTCAGCTGTGCTGGGTTTTAGCATCAATGCATGGGCTTCCCTGGTGGCTCAGAAGGTAAAGCATCCACCTGTAATGTGGGAGACCATGATTCAATCCCTGAGTTGGGAAGACCCCCTGGAGATAGGCATGGCAACCCACTCCAGTATTCTTGCCTGGAGAATTCCATGGACAGAGGAATCTGGCGGGCTACACTCCATGGAGTTGCAAAGAGCAGGACATGTCTCAGTGACTAACAGTTTACTTACTTTATTTATATGGAAAAGGGGTGACCCTTCCAGTAGTCAGTTATAGATCAGAGTAGTTATTTGTTCAGTGGATGAATTAAATGAAAATGTATCAACTATCTTTTCCTGTAGGGTATACTTTTTCTCCCACAGCTAGGCTTGCATGCACAAAGGTCAACCAAGGGCCTTCACTTTTCACTTTCCATGCGTACATTCTGTCATAAAGCATCACAGCCAAGAACAAGGAAGCATTAACAGAAACCACTGTATTCACTACAAATAATCATCATTCTTTCTGGAAAAGTACTACCTGAATCTTTTGCTGTTTTCTTCTTAAACCAAGTAAGTCAGTCATCTACTAAAGTGAGATGTCTGACCTTATTAATGTCCCACATAAGATTCTGTTTAATTTCCCCAAATTGGTCCCTGGGGTAACTAACTAAAATTGTACATTTTTTCTCTTCTGTAAATTAAAAAAAAATTTTTTTTTCTTCTTCACTACACTGTGTTTGGAAACTACAGTAATTTGATATTTCTCCTAAACTTTCAAGGGGAAGTGGCAAAACCAGGGAGAAACCTGGATCAGTCACATGAACTGTGGAGTCTTATACCAAGGTCACAGGACAAAAATCTCTGGAACTGACCCAGCCCCATAGCAACTGTTGCCATGAGCCTCTGGATATAAACTGGCCAGTTCCCTGACCCCATAGGTAAATATCCACCCTATTATCCGCCCTATAGCATCTTAACCAGTCACCTAATTCCACCATTCCAGTAGAAATTTTCTCTGTCTTGAGATTATAAAAATTCGCTACTACCCCACTCCAGTACTCTTGCCTGGAAAATCCCATGGACGGAGGACCCCGGTAGGCTGCAGTCCATGGGGTCTCTAAGAGTCGGGCACCATGGAGCGACTTCACTTTCACTTTTCACTTTCACGCATTGGAGAAGGAAATGGCACCCCACTCCAGTGTTCTTGCCTGGAGAATCCCAGGGACGGGGGAGCCTTGTGGGCTGCCGTCTATGGGATCGCACAGAGTCAGACATGACTGAAGCGACTTAGCAGCAAGCAGCAGCCTGCGAAAGGGATCAGCTCTCCCTGGAGCCAGCCCACAGTCCTAACAGCATCTCCCACTTTAAAAAACTCTATTCTCATCTCATTCTGCCCCATGTCTGGAAGTTCTTTTCCAACCCGCACACAGACCATGACTTGAACCATGGCTTGAAGCCATATTCATCTACAAGATTCGTTTTCTCTCCCTTTGCAAGGCTTCAATAATCATTTAGTTTGCACCTGCTGGGTGTTCAGCTCTGGGCCAATTAAACATTCACAGCCACTTCCAATGATGCTAAAAACCGAACCAACCCATGTTGAGCGAAAGACCACACAGCCCTCCTTCAAACCCATTGGGAGGAGTGAGTCATTTGAAGACAAGTGGTATCTTCATATTTTCTCTTCAATGTCTGAGTAGATTTTGAATAAAGAAAACCAATGACTTTGTTAGAAACTATGCTTGATTTTTAAGTATATATTTCAGTAAGTATGAAAGGGTGGTGAAGACTGTGGTTGAAATTTTGAGGAAATATAAAAGTCAATTTGCTGTCTACATCCTTGGTCAATTCCATCCAAAAGGAAAACTATGCTGTCAGCCGCTTGTCACTGCTCTCCCATGAGAAGCAGTTGCCAGGCTGGGCTGTGGGCAACGAAGCAGGTGGGGTGGGGGGTACTATGGCCATTTCCCCAAGGGGACACACCCCTCTGTCCATATTTCCTTCCCACAAATATTGGCTGTCACTCTTGGCCATGTTTCCTTTCTTGTATGAATTAATGAGCGTGTTGGACAAATTTGTGAAATCCAGTATTTATCAGGAAAATACCAAAGTCCCAGGGGAAACCACAGGCCTAGCACCAGCCAATAGCACGACCACTGCCAACCTCCGGGACTCCCAAGCCAGACCCTCCCTCCCATGGGGGCAGCAGGTAGGCAGCTGCTTGGAGGGCACCCAGACCCTCACCCTCAGTGCACCTATGTGGACGAGGTCCCACCCCAGGCCACAGCTGACACTTACTGAAAGAAAATGGCCCTCTGCACACACCCACTGACAATCAGGCTCCTGTCCTGTGCCAGGAAGTCCTGCGCTGGTCAGAGGCTGGGCTTTCCTCAAGCCCCAGAGGATGCCCTTACTACCAAGGTGGTAACTCCGAGATTCTCTCAGACTTTAGGGAGGAAACATGTATTGTAGCAGGACCCCATGGGGCCTTGGGGGCATGGGTCAGGTTCGGGGATGGAGAAAGACCACCCTCCCAACCCTCTGAAATATTAATACCTAGATAACAGGATTTGATGCGCCTTTCCTGAGTTGTTTTGCAGATGAAGACGACCTCCCCCTCTCCAACAAACGGAAGATGTCAACTACTTGACCACCAAGAGCACACAGCCCCAGGCCTGTGCCCTGGAGCCTAAGGACTGATAATGTTCACCCCTGAGACACCACTCTGCTACCTCACCATCAGCCAATCAGAGATCTGCTACCTCAGTTCCATTCAGTTGCTCACTCGTGTCCGACTCTTTGCAACCCCATGGACTACAGCACTCCAGGCCTCCTTGTCCATCACCAACCCCCGGAGTTCACTCAAACTCATGTCCATTGAGTAGATGATGCCATCCAACCATCTCATCCTCTCTTGTCCCCTTCTCCTCCCGCCTTCAATGTTTCCCAGCATCAGGGTCTTTTCAAGTGAGTCAGTTCTTCACATCAGGCGGCCAACGTATTGGAGTTTCAGCTTCAGCATCAGCCCTTTCAATGAATATTCAGGACTGATCTCCTTTAGGATGGACTGGTTGGATCTTCATGTAGTCCAAGGGCCTCTCAAGAGTCTTCTCCAGCACCACAGTTCAAAAGCATCAATTCTTTGGCACTCAGCTTTCTTTATGGTCCAACTCTCACATCCATACATGACTGCTACCTCACCATCAGCCAATCAGAGATCTGCTACCTCTCCATCAGCCAATCAGAGAATTGTGCACAGTCTGATCACAAACTCTGTGACCTGCATCCCTCACCCGGCTTTTAAAGGTGCTTTGCTGAAACCCTTTGGGGAGCTCAGAGGTTCTTAGGGTAGAAGCCACCCATCTCCTTGCATGGCCCTGCAATAAACCTTTCTCTGCTCCCAACTCCAGCATTTCACTTTGTCTGGCCTCACTGAGCATCAGGCACGTGATGCTTGCATTAACAAGTTGACTAGTTGGGTTATTCTCACACTCTAAGCCCAGCAACAAGTGTGTGCATATTCCTGGTTTCCCAAACACAAAACCATTTCCATGTAACAATTGTGTGTGCACGTGTACACATACACACAGAAGGTGTGTAATGGTCCATGTGTGTTTTCCAAAAATGAAATAGGCCCAGTACAAGTTATTGTTTAAGCATTTCATATAAGTATAAGAAATTCCTAGCCACCTCGGCTGTCCATCAATGAATAAGACCAGAGGCCTGCAAACTATGGCCTTTACTTTTTGCCAATAAAGTTTTATTGGCACAGAGCCATCCTCATTTCTCTACATATTATCTACAGTGCCTTTATTTTTCATAGGGTGACCAAGTTGGGTGATTGCAGCACAGACTGTATGGCCTCCAAAGACAAAAATCTTTACTATTTGGTCCTTGACAAATTTTATTTTCTCCAGCCCCAAAATCACTGCAGAAGTTGACTGCAGTCATGAAATTAAAAGACCCTTACTCCTTGGAAGGAAAGCTATGACAAACCTAGATAACATATGAAAAAGCAGAGACATCACTTTGCTGAAAGTTAAAGCTATGGTTTTTCCAGTAGTTATGTGTGGATGTGAGAGTTGGACCACGAAGAAGCCTAAGCACCAAAGAACTGACCCTTCCAAATTGTGGTGCTGAAGGACTCTTGAGAGTCCCTTGGATTGCAAAGAAATCAAGCCAGTCAATTATAAAGGAAATCAATCCTGAAAATTCATCAGAAGGACTGATGCTAAAGCTCCAATACTTTGGCCATCTGCTGCAAAGAGCTGACTCATTAGAAAAGACCCTGATGCTGGGAAAGACTGAAGGCAAAAGGAGAAGAGGGTGGCGAGGATGAGATGGTTAGATAGCATCACTGACGAAATGGGCATGAATCTGAGCAAATCCCAGGAGATAGTGAAGGACAGGAAAGCCTGATGTGCTGCAGTCCATGGGGGTCAAAAAGAGTCAGACATGACTTAGCGACTGAACAACAACCTTGACAGAGAAGGTTTGCAGACCCTGAAGTGAGACCCTCTGGTGAGGCAGTTAGCTCACCTGAACCAGGAGCCAGAGGGGAGACTGAAGCTTTGACCATGGCAGGTAGACTAGCCCAGGGTTACCAAACCTACACCTGTGCTACAGAATCACTGGGTGCTTCTGAAACCACATACCCTCAGGCCCCACCTGACCCTCCCCACCTCCCCATCAGAATATCCTGGTGAGGGGCTGGAGCAGGGGTCTGGGAAACTTGGGTATGGGAAATTTTGCATGGGGACAGGCAAGCCTCGTACTCAACCATGCAACGAATGGTCCCAAGGGCTGGGCACCAGGCCTGGCCCAGGCTGAGACTCTGGCTTTGACTGTGGCTAAGACAATGACTGAGGACAAGGCAGCACAGTCCCTGACCTCATGGGACATTCTGAGAGTTGGGGGCGGTGGGGGGGCGGGGCTGACCCAGGTAATTCTACGAAGATTTACCTGCAGTCCTAACTTTCAGGTCACACTCCCACCTTGTCCCCATCCCTGTACATCTGCTCAACTTCTCACTTCACACTGCGCCCAGCTCAGATGCCGTCTTCCCAGTGGACTTTCCCAGCCAAATGCCTCCCTTGTCCGACTCGATTCCTCTTCATGTTACTTCTCACTCTGATGCATAAATTTATGACTGTTTTCTGTAGCTTCTCCCTTGCCCCCAGGAATGCAAACTCCAAGACAGCCGGGCGTCGTGGTAGTTCTCATGCTGGTTCTCCCTCCCCGTCCTTCCTCCCCAGCCCTCTTTCCTTCCCCTCCTTTTCACTGCCTGAAGCAAGGATGGATGGCAGGGTTATGCCAGGAAGTTATGAATGGGGATGTTGGGGGCTTTCCCTTACAAGAAGGACTTACAAGGATTAGAAATTCTCAGTGATATCTGGAAATGTGTGGTCCACTGTTACATGCAGTGGAAGTGAAAGTTGCTCAGTCATGTCCGACTCTTTGCAGCCCCATGGCCTATACAGTCCATGAAATTCTCCAGGCCAGAATACTGCAGTGGGTTGCCATTCCCTTCTCCAGGGGAGCTTCCCAACCCAGGGATCAAACCCAGGTATCTCGCATTGCAGGCGGATTCTGTACCAGCTGAGCCACCAGGGAAGCCCAAGAATACTGGGGTGGGTTAGCCTATCCCTTCTCCAGTGGATCTTCCTGACCCAGGAATTGAAACAGGGTCTCCTGCACTGCAGGCGGATTCTTTACCAGCTGAGCTGTCAGGGAAACCCAACTTGTTTCTAGGCCCAGGCGTATAGCCCTCAGGTGCTGACTGCAGTCTGGTGCTGTCCAGCCCCCTCCACCCACTTCTTCCTTTTCCAGCAGCTCTGGCCAGCTTTGTGCAGGGCCACAAGCAGGACCACCCTGGCCGGTGGGGGTTGGGAGCTGGCAGATGCAAAGGGACCAGCCTGAGATGCACTTCCTAAGGCTCATCTGCAGGGCCTGTAACAAAGAGCCCACTGCAGCAGGTGCCTGCCCCACAAATCACCCTCCCCACCAGTCAGCTTCTGGGACAGGCTCTGCCCTCAAGGGAAGCTGGGCTGAGCCCAATTCCAACTGGCGTACAGTGTCCCCTCGACACTCCACCCCCAGGTCCCTCAGGGACCTCTCCAGTCCTGCCTGTGACCTTGAAATCTGTCCCCCGGGCACTTTGGTGGTGCCCACTCTGCTCTTAGGGGGTGAACATCAGAACTTCCACTGAGTTCTCCTAATGTCCAGCTCAGCACCTTGCTCAGGACAGAATCCCAGTAACCGTTGGTTCCCTGAGGCAGCGAGGTGACAAATGCGTCCACATAGAAGAGTAGGGAGTGAAGCCTGTGTGTGAGGAGACCACTGAGGCCACGAATCAGCCCTCCTCACAGGACGCAGAGTTAATCGCCATGCCAATCAGCCCTCCTCACAGAACGCTGAGTTAATCGCCATGCAGAGCACCCGGTGTGACTCAGAGACCCTGGGGTCACTTTCTGCTTTTCGTGGTCCTGCCTGAGGGTCAGCTTTCTTCTCTGAAAGCATCAGGGTGAAGCACAGAAAGGCTGAACATCTCATGTAGGTTTTCCTCTGGTTCCAACTTGTCTTCATGGGGGTGTAAACCTGAGGAAATATCTGCAAGGTGTTATCTTGAAGCCCATGCCAAGAAAATGCAATGCCATCTCTTATTAATTCAGGATAGTGAAGAGGACATAGAGGCCTAGGAGCTTTGGTGCCAGCGGGCATCACTGCTGGGGCATCCCTGTGGGCCACCACCTGAAGCAACAGATGTCCTCACCATGAGCTGCTCGCCTGTTGCTTCTCCGAAGCTAGCCAGCACGGGGATCTCCAGCCTCCATCCACACTCCGTCTCTGCCAGGAAATGGGTGACTGTCCCCACCCTGTTATAGAAGTACCCCTATTGGGGGTAACAGCTTTCTGTTAAGAGGTTTGCCTGCAAAGCTGGAGACTTGAGTTCGAGCCCTGGGTCAGGAAGATGCCCTGGAGAAGGGAATGGCTACCCTCTCCAGTAGTCTTGCCTGGGAAAGCCTATGGACAGAGGAGCCTGGTGGGCTACAGTCCATGGGGTTGCAAAGAGTCAGACACGACTAAGTAGCCAACATACACTTTGAATATAACTCAGCAAAGCACACACCTCTTTAGAACAGGATCCCATTTCTAAGCTGCAATTGATCTCATGCCCACTAGGAAGCAGACACCTGCCAGCTCTCCTCAGGTGTGTTCCCTCTTTTTTTCTAACACTCAGCTCTATTGGATTTTTTTTCTTTTCCATTCTAGTTTATTACAAGATGCATTGAATATGGCTCCCTGCGCTACCCAGTAGGACCCTATTGTTCATCCAGGTGTGTTCCCTCTTGATCGCTTGGTGGGTCTCCTCCCCCCAGCCCCCCGCAGCCCCTGTCTGAGAGGCCTTCATGGGCCAAAGAGCACAAAGAAACCGCAGAGTCTCACTGACAGGGGTGGGGCCTGCTGGACCGGTCAGGCCAGTGTCTGTGTCCAGCACACACTGTCCGCCAGGCCCACCTCCTGCACCTGGGCACCAGGCGTGGGGCAAGGCCCCCTCACCGGGCAAGTTCACGCTCTCCCCTCTCACGTGGCCCCAGGCTCTCAGTCTTGGGCTGTGCTGCCGGCCGCTGTTCCGGGCCAGCCCATCATCACGGGCAATGGACCTCAGATTCCGTCTCTCGTCCCTGGGGCTGATCACAAAGGGCCCCTCCTCGGGGTTCCTGCCTGCTTTCTCCTCCCCGGTTTTGGCTTCCCTGCTCTGCCTTCTGCTTTGGCCAAGGTTTCTCTGCGTTCCTCATTGAACAGGTAACATTCAGATCGGTTGACAGCCCTGTTTTGTTTTGTTTTTTTCATGAGACAGACATTTATTTCTCACTGTTACTTTTTCTTCCCTTAGGTTAATATAAGGCAGGTCACTCGGGGTAAAATCAACCTCCCCAAAACTGGGCTGAAGAACGAAGGGAGGGGTGGGTTTTCAACTGGACCATTCAAAGAGCTTGTCATTCAGCATCACACATAAGGTTATTGATCAGAATTTGGAAAGCACTGCATAATAAGTCATTTCAGTCATATCTGACTCTTTATGACCGTCTGGACTGTAGCAGGCCAGGCTCCTCTGTCCATGGTACAGAGGTTACTAGAGTGGGTGGCATGCCCTCCTTCAGGGGATCTTCCTGACCCAGGAGTTGAACCTGCATCTCTTACGTCTCCTGCCTTGGCATGCAGGTTCTTTACTAATAGTGCCACCGGGGACGCCCACTAACAATGACCAAAAAGGGGGGTGGGTGGGGAAAACTATTCATTTCAACTCAGGTAGCTGAATTCACAGAAACATTTCGTGTAACAATGTGAAATAAGAGGCAACTCCCACGATCTGAGTGATTTCTATCCCAATCTGAATTTAGTTACAAATGAGAATACTATGAGATATTAGCCTAAGTTAACATGGCAATGAGAGCTTTAACACGCTTACTGACCATAATATCAGGTTCACTGCTTCATAAACAAGGAAACTGCCTTGTTTTGGAAAACTGAAGTGAACTAAGAATATAGGCCCAGACCTATCCATTGCCCCTTTCAAAAAGAAGAAAACAGAAAGTCTGAGGGTTTGGTCTGGGGTTTCTTTAAACATGAGAAATCCACCCTGCCAGCCAATTGCAAAACTAGTTTTCAAAGATACAGCCTGAGTCCTTTGAAGAAAGGAGTGGCAGCCCTTTGGACATCTTACCTAGAAAATGAGTAATTCAGAGCCCAAGACCGAGCCCTACCAGGGGCAACCCTTGGTGGGACTTCCTGTGGACTTTGCTGCTCTCACACCTGCATTGTCCCTGCTGAAGCTGACACTGGGCTTCCCCGACTCGACCAGAATGTCCATGAAACTAGGCTGCCTCCTGCTCATGTGTTCCCTCCATGGACACTTTCTGAGCGCCATCCCCAGATGACAGGCACAGTTCTAGGCAGGAGGAACACAAGGTTAAGTAAAACACTGTCCCTGAACTGTGCACTCTTGGTGGGAATGTACAGCGGTGCTGCCATCATGGGAAAAAATATGTCAGATCTTCAAATAATTAAATGTAGGATTCTCATGTGAGACAGGGATTCCACTTCTGGGCATATACCCAAAAGAACACAAAGCAAGGTCCCAAACAGATACTGTACACACGTGTTCATAGAAGCTTTTTTCACAACTGCCAAACGGCGGAAGCAATGCGAGTGTCTATTAATGGACAAATAAACAAAATGTTTTTTCAGCTGAAGCTGAAGCTCCAGTACTTTGACCACCTGATGCAAAGAGCCGACTCACTGGAAAAGACCCTGATGCTGGGAAAGACTGAGGGCAGGAGGAGAAGTGGGTGACAGAGGCTGAGACAGTTGGATGGCATCACCAAATCAATGGACATTGAGTTGGAGCAAACTCTCAGAGATGGTAAAGGACAGGGATGCCTGGCATGCTGCAGTCCGTGGGCTTGAACAGAGGGGACAGGACTTAGTGACTGAACAGATAACAAAACAAAGTGTGGTCTATCATGAGAGGGTAACAGGCAGGAAGGAGGAAATAGCCTGCAAGTGTCAGACATTTTTCTCTCTCTTAAGTGGCAGGAGGAAACAAACTAGCGATATTTTTTTCTTCTCTATACAAATATAAAAGGAGGTTTCTCTTAAAATACTGTGTTGCCATAATGACACCTGGTTTCACCTGAAGTTAACTATTCTCAAACCTAGAGATAACCAATGGAGAAGGCAGTGGCACCCCACTCCAGTACTCTTGCCTGGAAAATCCCATGGACGGAGGAGCCTGGTGGGCTGCAGTCCATGGGGTCTCGAAGAGTTGGACACGACTCAGCGACTTCACTTTCACTTTTCACTTGCATGCATTGGAGAAGGAAATGGCAACCCACTCTAGTGTTCTTGCCTGGAGAATCCCAGGGATAGGGGAGCCTGGTGGGCTGCCATCTATGGGGTCGCACAGAGTCGGACACGACTGAGTCGACTTAGCAGCAGCAGCAGAGATAACCAATGCATTTCTCTTATGGAAATGTTTCTCTTAAGCTATGCTAATGTACTGTGCATTTACCCCAAACTCTGTCTTCAAGTCAGTTCCGCCTCTTGGCTCAGAACCTACTTGACAAACCAGTATGTTATATTCAGATATTGTTCCCCTAATCTATGTAAATGAAACTATTTGTATGGTGATCTGCCCTTCTTCAAGATTCAAGTTAATCATTTTATGGCCCAGGATGAACCATTTGGTGCCAAGATTATCCCAAAATGCATCTTATGGGTGAGGGGCCTGGTGCCATTCTGAGTTTTAAGACATTCCTTTCTTTCATTAACAGACTGCTAGTGACTAACATCCAGCTGAAGACTAGCAGGGGGGCACTCTTTCTGCCCCCTTCTGATGCCTATGTCAGAAGCTTTCTCTACCTCCTTTATACTTTAATAAAACGTTATTACACAAAAGCTCTGAGTGATCAAGCCTCGTCTCTGGCCCCGGATTGAATTTGTCTCCTCCGGAGGCCAAGAATCCCAGCCATCTTTTTTCGTTCAACAACAACCTTTCGTCTATATGATGGAATATTACACAGACACACAAGAAAATGTTCTGATATGCACTACAATGTGGATGAATTTTGAAGACATTATTCTACACGAAATGAGCCAAATCCAAAAGGACAGATACTCTATGACTCTGCATACACAGGTTCCTGGAGCTGTCAAATTCATAGCAATAGAAAGTGGAATGGTGGTTACCCGGGACTGGGGTGGGGGGAGGGGCAGGGAGCTATGCTTGATGGGCATGGGGTTCCAGTCTTGCAAGATGAAGAGAGTTCTGAAGATGATGGTGGTGATGGCTGCTCAGCATTCTTAGTGTTCTGAGTGCCCTGAAGTGTGCACGTAAAATGAATACGACGACAACTCTTCGTTGTGCGGACTTCACTGCAGTTAGAATAATCAAAGGACCAAACCAAACGCAGTGCCTGCTCCCAAGGCGCCTGACATCCGGTGGCCCTGGGATAGCGGCCTCCAAAGCTGGCCCGGGCACTTGACAGACATGCCGGTGCCCACAGGGGTGGGGGAAGAAGATTCCAGCTTTTATTTATATATGCTTTTATTTCATCTTTTTTCAAAATCCATATAGAACATATTCATGAAATAGCTTGTGGTCATATGCTTTAGAGAAAAAAACGGCCTTTATCATGTGCATGTGTGCGTGCCCAGTTGCTTCAGTCACGCTCAATTCTTTGCAACCCCTTGGACTGTAGCCCGCCAGGCTCCTCTGGCCATGGGATTCTCCAAGCGAGAATACTGGAGTGGGTTGCCATGCCCCCCAGGGATCTTCCCCACCCAGGGATCGAACCCACGTCTCTTATGTCTCCTGCTTTGGCAGGTGGGTTTTGCACCAATAGAGCCACCTGGAAGTGCCCTCACAATTCTTCACTGGTGAAGAGGAATGGTGGAAAGCTGATGTGGTCGAATCTCATTTTTATCCCTCACTAGCTTTGGTAGGGAGACGGCAATGGCACCCCACTCCAGTACTCTTGCCTAGGGAATCCCATGGAAAGAGGAGCCTGGTGGGCTACAGTCTGTGGGGTCGCGAAGAGTTGGAGACGACTGAGCGACTTGACTTTCATTTTCACTTTCATGCACTGGAGAAGGCAATGGCACCCACTCCAGTGCTCTTGCTTGGAGAATCCCAGGGACAGGGGAGCCTGGTGGGCTGCCGTCTATGGAGTCACACAGAGTCGGACACGACTGATGCTACTTAGCAGCAGGGGAGCCTGGTGGGCTGCCGTCTATGGAGTCGCACAGAGTCGGACATGACTGATGCGACTTAGCAGCAGGGGAGCCTGGTGGGCTGCCGTCTATGGGGCCGCACAGAGTCGGACACGACTGATGCGACTTAGCAGCAGGGGAGCCTGGTGGGCTGCCGTCTATGGGGTCGCACAGAGTCAGACACGACTGATGCGACTTGGCAGCAGCAGCAGCTTTGGTAGACCAGGAGGTCCTCCTTGGACTTCACACGGCCTGGAGCTATTTCTGGTGGGCCGTGGAGGGTGGGCTTCTGTGTTCCATTCTGTCTTGGGAGCCAACAAGCTCCGCCCTTCAATCTGTGGTCACTGTTATCCATCTGACTTCACACCACTTCTCTCTACACATGCACCCAAGCCCACCCACAAAAGACAAATCGTAAGAAGGAGAGACGAGACCCTGTGTATTTACTTGGAACAAAGTGGAGGGCCAAGCACCAAGATTTCAAGCATTTCTGTTATTCTCACCCAATTCCCCTTAGTTGCCTCATTTTCTTCATAGCTTACCTGACTGTTGGGAAAACAGGGACATCTTTATGTTTTCTTATATCTCAGCCAACTGTGTTCCCAGGATGCTTCCTGCACTATGATCTTTAATCTGATTAATAGGCTTACGTCCCATTTTTATTTTATCTTTTCTTGTCTTGCTTTTATTCTATCAATCAAGTCACAGTGTAGAAAGTAACGAACTAACATAACAGAAGCTTATTCTCCCCTGACTGATGTATCCTGGTCTCATTTATCTTGCTGTCGCTCTTTCACCTCACATCTTTTGAGGATTACATGAACACTCATGCATGTTAAATTAAACAGGTATACAATCTTGTAAGAGGGGGTTATTATTTGCATAAAGTGCTGCAATCCCATGGCCAGAGGAGTCTAGCAGGCTACAGTCCACAGGGTCACAAGAGTCGGATTCGACTTAGTGACTAAACCACCACTACTGCCACCTGACAGCCGGGTAAGTCACTGTCGACGTGACAGGGCTTAACTGTGAGGTTCAAGGCTGCCTCGCCACAGAGCAGACATCTCCCGGGGAAACCCCCAATGCCTGTCAAGAATATTGTAGTTGGGTCATTCTTAAAATACTCTAAAGGATCTCAATTTCTTTTTAAATGAACTGGTGGCGAGTCACTTTCTACAGTTAACAACACTTAGAAAACTCTTCATTACATGCCAAAGTTGCTCAGAGTTTAACATACTGAAATAATTCTTAAGCAGTTTGTACTGAGAGCTTCTCCCTCCATCAGAGAACTCCTTAAAATCACATGACCCCACTGACCAGAGATGATTGGCTGAGAGTTGGAGGTTCCAGTCAAGCTTAGCCAATCATATTTTCTCAGGGAAGCTTTATCATCAGGAACAGAGAGAATGAGCCAACCTGCTGAGGGCTGCCATTTAAAGCTGACCATGCCAGGGCCGCATGCTGTGATCTCAGAGATTTGGTTTAATTTTCAACCAATAGATTATTTTTGTTTCAGAAGATGTTCTTCCTTCTTTTGCTGGGGATCAGAGCATAAGGGTGGACCCAGTAGCTAATTTCAAGGAGTCCACACTCTGTGGAAGGTCAGGCATACATAGTGATTTAGGATTCTTGTGGTTGTGAATGGCAAAAGCCCACCCAGATCAGGCTAGAGAAAGAGAGGAAGCCATTGGCCCAAGGAATCTCTATGGGGATCAAGGAGTCACACTGCCAGGAGGGTGAGGACTTCCTGGGAATCAGGAACAATCGGGTCCTCCATCTGGACCCTCCCCTGCCTACACCTTTGAGGCTCAGTTTACTTAGTAATGGGCGGGAGGAGACTGTCTCTCATAGAGGAATGGAATAGAGATTAAGTTCCAAATATTAATATATTAGAGAAGTGCCTAGATGACATCTAGTAGGAGCTCAATAAATTTCCCTTTTTCCTCTTATAGGAATCTCACGGTAATGAAGCCCAAGAACAATGTGTTACCTGACATGCTTTGTGTGGGGTGTGATGGAAAATGGAAGATGAAGAAGATGAGCAAAAGTGGAGATAAAAGAACATTGGAGTCACTAGAGAGAATCTTCCGGGCTTCTTTGAGTCCAACAGAGACAGTCTTTTCTCACAAAAACCAGAGAGGTATAACCTCTCTCCCTCCCAGGATAGTTGCAGAAATTATCTCAAAGAAAGCCCCATCACAAAAGAAACCACACTGGATGTGAGAGTTGGACTGAGAAGAAGGCTGAGCACCAAAGAATTGATGCCTTTGAACTGTGGTGTTGGAGAAGACTCTTGAGAGTCCCTTGGACTGCAAGGAGATCCAACCAGTCCATTCTGAAGGAGACCAGCCCTGGGATTTCTTTGGAAGGAATGATGCTAAAGCTGAAACTCCAGTACTTTGGCCACCTCATGTGAAGAGTTGACTCATTGGAAAAGACTCTGATGCTGGGAGAGATTGGGGGCAGGAGGAGAAGGGGACAACAGAGGATGTGATGGCTGGATGGCATCACTGACTCGATGGATGTGAGTCTAGGTGAACTCTGGGAGTTGATGATGGACAGGGAGGCCCAGCGTGCTGCGATTCATGGGGTCGCAAGGAGTCGGACACGACTGAGTGACTGAACTGAACTGAACTGAAGTAAAATATTTAAATGGAACATCTTAGAATTAGAAAAATAGAAATGCATTTATAGTGTTTATGGAACTGAGTCAGAAAATTGCTGTAGATTCAAGAATGAATTTGGACTCACTCAGAGAGCGAGTCTCAGAGATTTCAGTCTCAGAGAGACTGAAAGCCCTCAGGAATTAGCACATAAGTATTGATTTAAAAATAAGTGAGCACTCTTAGAGCAAATTCCATGGGCTGGTGTTGATTAGTAGATCAGAAGTAGAGAGACTCAAGGAGACCAAAGGACCCAGGACAAAATTGCCACACAATCCCTAGCTAAGGCTTCACCAATACACTGACAAGGAGAGATCCAAAGGAAATAATTGGAAGTGAGGAAAAAGATATTTTTAATGGCAAAAGTGCTAATTATAATATTACAAAGAAAACAGAAATGTCTAAGTAAAAAAGGAAATTACACATTATATAACAAAATTATACTCACAGGAGACATCAAGAGTCAAGGAGATTCTTGCTAAAGGCAAGCCAAGGTGATCAGATACCAAAGACGGGAGACAAGAAAGTTTGATCAGATATCAAGAGTAGGGGGTTCTTGCTGATGGGCTGGGCAGACCAAGGATAGGACAAGGGCCAAAGTCAAGACCTAGAGGAAAAGAGGTCTCAGAGGAGGGTAAAGTTAGGCCCAGGAGAAAGTGTCTGTCAAGCCTCAAGAATCAAAGAACCTGCACATTGGGGAAACTGTAGCAAACAGTTTCAGTAACTTTTTTTGTTTTTATCTTGTACAGATGTTCACTCTAGAAATTATTTAGAAATAATTTGTGCTTAATAGCTGGTTAAAAAAAGAAACAGAGTTGGCATTCCAAGTCTAATCCAACCAAATATACAATCTTTGGGCTCTGAAAACTCTGAGAAATAAAGAGTTCAGGAGCCAGTGATGTTGTGACCAGCTGGTTAATCTCTCATTCTATCTAATGCCATGTGGTCCATGGACCACTGGGGGCTAGACCTTTCAGCATCTGAGTCATCGACCCAGCCAGCTGAGCCTCCTGGGATGGTTCCCAGGGCACAGTTGGGATACGGCTCAGAGGTCAGCCATAGAGGGCTGTGCTAATCAACCCTGTACTTCCACCCTGGGGGAAACAAACGTAGAAACAAATCAGAGAGGAACTTTCTCATCATATGTCAAGTCGTCCTAATCATTTTAAGGACTGCTACTTAATATCTGCCAGGATCTTAGGAGAAGACTTCGATTGACTTCACAGATTAGAAAGCATTTCTGGGAAAAAGGATCGCCTGGCCAGCTGGGTGGCTTCTCCCACCATGCTGCATTTACAAGCACCCTTACCCATCCAGAGAGCTTCAGTGTGTGCCCAGAAGTATACCAGCAAATGAACTCAGAAGACCCAGAACTGAAATGGTCTTCAGACCCAGGGAAACAATGAAGGGAAGACCATTGGGCTTAATAGTCCAGTACAACAGAATATAGACCATGAGGATGTGAACTCCTGAGCCTGGACCATTCTTTCTGTGTCCAGTAACCCACATCTTTTCTTTGCTTCAGTGGTTCTATCCTCTACCTACTCAGAGTGACCACCGGTAGATACAGAACTGCCTGTTGGTGTGTTGTTGGGGAATTCAAAGTTGTCATCAACTTTGAGGGCTCCAACACTCATCGAAAACTGCCCTAATGAAAACAAGAAGGACGTAAGGTCTTCTGCCAAATGAAGCCTTCCCTGATTCCCCAAGTTCAACACAAACTTCCCCTCAGCCCTCTGATATTCTGTGAGGTTTCTTCCAAACACATTTTACTGTTTGTCCTGGGGTTATTTCTACCCCACGCTCCATATTCCACCACTTCCTTTGAGGATCTGTTAAGACCTCTTGAGTCAATCAAGACACAGCTTCTACTGACCCAGGTTGAGCCCCCCATGCCTCAGTCACCCTCCCAAGCAGACATCGCTAGTGGGCATCAGAATTAATGTGCTAATCAATCCTGTACTTCCACCCTGGGGGAAGACAAAAGTGGAAACTTTTAGAAATAAAAGTCAATTCGAAAATAAGACTATTTGTTGCCATTTTGAGTCTCCACAGGGAGGGTAGGACAGCCTCTTATCCATTCTGGTTTCTCCCTCCTATGTTGGAGTGAATGGTTTCAATGTTTAATTTGCCTTAGATTCTCAGCTGCATTCAAATAAACTGAGAAGTCAAACCCTCTCACAAAAAGCAAATATGGTGCTTGGCAAGGTTGCATTGTGAGTCCTAGCCTTTCTAAGAAGAGAGAATGTAGACAGATCTTAAGGGGCCCCTACACCCCTCACTTTTCCCTTCACTTCATCCCTGCATGAAGGAACTGCTCCCATAAGGGGGCATGGATGCTTCACCAGCCACTCCAGTCAACTGGCTAATATGGTCAGCTTTGGGGCGGCTCCTGCCAGAATCTCACCCTTTTGCAGACGTCGGATCCTGTAGAGTTGTGGTCCCTGGAAAGTTTGAGATGTGGATGGTAGAGATAGGGGTCAGGGGCTCTTACTTATTCTGGAGGGTAAAACCAGAGACTTTCAAAGCAAAGTGTCATCCACACCTGACAATCTGCCCACCTCATTTCTTTAAAGATGCGTTTGTCTGTGGAAGCCCTGGACTGTATCGTGGATGGGAATTCCCTACTGGGAAAAGTCTTCTTCCTTTTGGTATGAAACGTTTGAAATAAATAATGCGCTCCTCCCATGATGGGCATCAGTGCAACACTATACACACCCCATTGGCAGATCTCTGCCATCTGTACAGAGTAAAACAGCAGAGGCTAGTGGCCATCGGCCCAACAGAGTCCGAGTCACCTGTGAAGTTAAAGACTGGGAAGAAAGATATGCTTTTTGGAATGCTTTTGGGCGCTGAAGATTTGATTCTGTTAAGCTGCTGAGTCTAATCAAGGGAAACCCTCTTCAAAAAGAGGTAACACATATTACTTTGCCAACAAAGGTCCTTCTAGTCAAGGCTATGGTTTTTCCAGTGGTCATGTATGGATGTGAGAGTTGGACTATAAAGAAAGCTGAGTGCAGAAGAATTGATGCTTTTGAACTGTAATGTTGGAGAAGACTCTTGAGAGTTCCTTGGACTGCAAGGAGATCCAACCAGTCCATCCTAAAGGAAATCAGTCCTGAATATTCATTGGAAAGACTGATGCTGAAGCTGAAGCTCCAATACTTTGGCCATGAAGAGCTGACTCATTGGAAAAGACCCTGATGCTGGGAAAGACTGAAGGCGGGAGGAGAAGGGGACAACAGAGGATGATATGGTTGGATGGCATCACCGACTCAATGGACATGAGTTAGTAAACTCTGGGAGTTGGTGATGGACAGGGAGGCCTGGCGTGCTGCAGTCCATGGGGTCATAAAGAGTCGGACATGACTGAGCAACTGAACTGAACTGAACACACATTTATATGATGGGGGAGATATATCTGTCTGGAACCCAGCAATAAACTCACATGAAAGTATAAGTGGACATAAAAGACACTGCAGCACACACAGCCAGCAAGACTACAAAGCGGAGAAGGACACGCAGATGGCTCCTCCAAGCCCCCACGCCTGGGTCTCTGGTGTTCTCCAAGTTCTCCGAGCCTGAGGACTGAAGTCTGCTCACAGACTGGTGAGGCCACCTGGCTGTCCCTCACGGTCAGAAGTGACCTGGTTGGAATGCATCGCAAGACAGAGCACGGGGAGCTGCTGCGGAGACCACAGAGGAAGGCAAACAGGTGGGGGTGCAGACTCTGAGCTGGGCGGGCTTGGAAACTGGGAGCTGGACACCACTCCCAGGGCAGAGCCAGCAGGGCCAAGAGGGAAGGAGGCCAGGGAAGTGGCCCGTGACTGGGGACCAGTCTGCATCCTCACTCCACCCTGGGGAACAGTTGGCGACATCGAGAGACATCTGTGCTTATCAAAAACTTGGGGTACAGGCTGGGGCATCTGGTGGGCGGACGGCCAGGGATCCAGCTGGTCACCCAACAACATGCAGGACAGTCCCCGGCAACCACGGTTATCCTGCCTCCATTCTCACCGGTGCCGAGGCCCAGAAAGCCTCCATCCGACCAGCACGGAGGACACTCCAAGTTTCCAATGCAAAGTGGTGCCACACGTGGGCGGTTCCCACCTTAGGAGAATTTCTGCTTCCAACCTCAGACATGCCCCCAGAGCTCCGGGAACACCGGCATTCTCACTCACACCGAGAATGAAGAGACCTGAGACCAGAGGGTCCTGAGACTGGAAGGCTCCTTTTTACCCACTCTCGGTTTTCTTAGAAGTGCTCCTTTGTAGGGAGGAAGATGGCCTGAAGGAAAGCAATTTAGGAGAAATGAATTGTTCCCTTCTCCTGCAATGAAATGGGAAAGCTGCCATTTGACTAAACAGGGGTCATTACCCTTTGAAAGATGTCTTCCCTTTTGTCTGATTCAAACTAGCCATTTTTCATGTAAAATATAAGCTAACTGGGAAATTACATTTCTACTCTTTTATAATACAGATTAGAGAGATGAAGAAAAATCTGCCACAAACAATCGGAAAAGCCATTATTCAGAAGAGGAGCAGCCTGCAGGAGGCCAGCGTGCTGGAGAAGCAAGCCCTGAAATGAGCACACGGCCCCACGAGTCATTCACAACCGCAGCTACACACCAGGATCACCGGAGATGCTTCGAAACTCCTGACAGTCGGGTCACACCGAGGGCCAGTGACATCAGAACCTCAAAGACGGGCTCTTCATCTCGTGAAGCAGAATCACCTGGAGGGCTTGCTAAAATTCAGGTGGCTGGCCCCACCCTTTCAGAGTTGGGGGCCAAGAAATTGCATTTCTTCCCTGTCACAAGTTCCCTGGTGACACTGACGCTGTTGGCCTGGAAACCACATTTGAACCACCGTCCTCAGGAAGAGACCCAGGTATCCCCAGGCGTGCAGCCTGCACTGAGAATCACTGCTCAGGACAGACTTCACCAAGGGAGGCAAGGAGGAGGTAGAGTTAGGCGGGTCCTCTGTGCCTCTCTGCTTTATCCGATCAAGGTGCGTGCATGCTAAGTCACTTCATTTGTGTCTGACTCTTTGTGACCCTGTGGACTGTAGCCCGCCGGGCTCCTCTGTCCATGGGATTCTCCAGGCGAGAACACTGGAGTGGGTTGCCATGCCCTCCTCCAGGGGATCTTCCTGACCCAGGGATCAAACCCGTGCCCCTCATGTCTCCTGCATTGGCAGGCGGATTCTTTACCACTAGCACCACTTGGAAGCCCACAGTCCTGACAATGAGATTCCCTTAGTGAATAGAGGATAGGAACGGGGAAATGGTAGCTGTGGAGTGGCCCAAGTGAGCAGACACAGTCTCAGTCAAAGATGAAGCTAATTAACTCCGCTGGTACCGAGTCACGTTGTGTCAAGTGTCCCCTAACACGACATGACGAGGAGGGCACGTGAGCCCTGTGGTGTGCATCCCCCAACTCCACCTCTTCACCTGATAATGAGACAACGTCAGAGAACATCAAGTTGAGGGACATTCTACATCATGATTGATTGTTACTCTTCAGGAGTACGAAGGTCAAGGAAGGACTGAGGAAGTGTCACAGACTGGAGGAGGCTAGAAAGACCTGAGAACTAAATGCATGTGGGATCCTGGATTAGATCCAGGGACAGAATGAAGACATTAGAAACCCTGAGGAAACTCAGGTAAGTCTGTAGCTTCATTCATGGCGTTGTACCAACGCCGGGTTCCTCAGGTTTGACAAGTGTGCCGTGGGCATATAGGGTGATAACGGTAGGCGGAGCAGGGTGAAGGGAGCTGTCTACTGTCTTCGCAGCTCTCTGTACATTCTAAATTATTTAAAGGACTTCCCTGGCAGTCCAGTGGTTAAGCTTCACTTTCCAGTGCAGGGGTTGCAAGTTCAGTCGCTGATTGGGAAGCTAAGATCCAATATGCCTTGGAGGCAAAAAAATCAAAGCATAAAAAACAGAAGCAGTATTGTAACAAATTCAATTAAGACCTTAAAAATACTTTTAAATTATTTAAGATAAAATATTTAAAAATGAGAATCCTGGGACTGTAAGATTTTTCTCAACTCCTTTCATAGCTTGGAATTTATGGAAAGATCCACAGAAGAGATGCTGAAGGTTATAGAGACACCACTGTTCTCTAACTCAGGTCCCAGTGGTTGCTGGTGGCAAGCACAAGGTAGGGTGCCAGACGGAATTTGAGGCAGGACATGGGCATATGTGTTTAGTCATAAGGTCCTTGGTCATTAGAAAAAATGATTAATCCAATTGTGACTAGGATAATACTGAGCAGAAATACAGAAATGGGACTGTTTGTGGAACACAGACAGGGTGCAGAGGGTCAGGCCTTTCTGAGTCCTCCTTCAGCTGCAGTTTACCCAGCTATGAAATGAGGGACTCAGATAAGATCTTCTGAAGGTCCTTCTCACCATCCTGTTCAACAGTTCACATGTACACTGGGATTTTTGAATGATCATCTTTCTGTGAAAGCAAAGCATGCCTATTTCAAACCCATTGGGAAATATAATTATCTTTAAATAAATTACTATTTCAACTTCTTCTTTATACTTTCACAGTATCTTCCCAATTTGCAAAAAGTGATATGTCATGGTTTTATGAATCAGGGGGAAATGAACTACAACAATACACAAATACAGGAATAATCAGTATTGTCAAGACCGACAGAAAACAAATCACACCAGAGCAGGCCACTGATGGCTTGGGATTGCTGATGACACTCTTCTCTGAGAAATATCACAAATTTATAAGACATATAAATACAAATGCCTGAGAGCTCAACAAGATGCTAAAAGAAATGAGTTTATTCTGCTTTCCACGATGAACAACTGATTTCTCCTTTGCCTCGAAGTCTCAAATTATGCCGTTTTCAGTCTATTCCACCACCAGGTTGCCAGGCTGTGAGTGTGATCAAAAGTTAAAATCCACAAGTACAGTTTGAATCCAGTGTTTCAGAGTGTTAAATCAAAACTCAACAATGGAGATGTCCATGTCTGGCCATGAGAGAGTAACTGATTTCAGATATGTCCTCTTGTTGGAAAAACTGTTACAGGCTGAATGCTTGCGTCCCCCCCAGATTCATATGTGGAATCCACCCCAAAGTGAAGGTGTTCGGAGGTGGGACCTTTGAGAGGTAATTAGGGTTAGGTGAAATCACGAGAGTGGAGCCTCCGTGATGAGATTAGTGGACCCCAAAGCTTCCTTTCTCTGTGCATCTAAGGAAGGGTCCTGTGAGCACACACGATGGTGGCCACCTACAAGCCAAGAGCAGAGGAAATGAAACTGGCCTTGCCTGTGCCTTGATCTTGGACATGCCAGCCTCCAAACTGTCAGAAGTACATTTCTATTGTTTGAACCCCTCAGTCTGTGGTATTTTGGTAGCCTATGCAGACTAAGACAATAATTGTACATAAAACTGAATAAAACGTATGTAGTGATGGTTTTGAGGTTCTAGGCAATGAGCAGTGTAGAAGAGCAACCCCTGAGGGAAGAGACACACCAGGTATCTCAGGAGCAGCTGCTCATTTGCTGGACCTCCCACACAGGGGGCTGGTCCTGCTGGGCAGACGTTGGGGCTGCTAAAAACAGCTGGACATTGGAAGGGATTATGCTAGGAAGCAGGGAACTGTGCAGAGAACCCTCCCCCGCCAGTCCTCAGCTAAGGGCTAGACACAGCACACACAGGTGAGACCAAAATGCATCAGAGGTCACACCCAGCCAGCATCCAGCTAGTAGAGAAGAGGTTACAGACATGGAAAGGAACAAAACCAGAGAGTGCCCTGTGGTACTGGATTGGAATCAGGGTGGTCATTATAATCTCATGCATATATCAGTTCAGTTCAGTCACTCAGTCATGTCCGACTCTTTGTGACCTTATGAATCGCAGCACGCCAGGCCTCCCTGTCCATCACCAACTCCCGGAGTTCACTCAAACCCATGTCCATTGAGTCGGTGCATATATAAGTACACATAAATGTGGGTATGTGTTACATATGCATATGTACATACACAGCATAGACACGCAAATAAATATAAGCATAGGTGGTATATGTATTTGATAATAGTAGTGTGAAGATGTTTTTAGGAAATACACCCTGAAGCATTTAGAAGTAATGGGGAATGATTTCTTCAACATACTTTCATTACAGCTCAGGAAAAATACTGTAGATAGCAAGATAATGATAGATCCCGCAATCCCACCCCAGGGCATATATCCAGAGAAAACTCTAATTTGAAAAAATACATGCAGCCCAATGTTCATTGCAGCACTCTTTACAAGAGCCAAGACAGGGAAGCCACCTAAATGTCCATCAATAGCTGAATGGATAAAGAAGCTATGGTACCTATATACAATGGGATATTACTCAGTGATTAAAAAAGAATGAAATAATACCATTTTCAGCCATATAGATAACCTAGAGATGATCCCTAAGTGAAGTATGTCAGAAATAAATATCATATAATATCTCTTGTATGCAGAATCTAAAAGAAAAAAAAAATACAAATGAACTTATTTGCAAAGCAGAAATAGGCCCACAGACATAGAAAACAAGCTAATGGTTACCAAAGGGGGAAGGAGTAGGGAAGGATAAATTAGGAGGCTGAGATTAGCATATACACACTATTATATATCAGGTAGATAACTAGGACCTACTGCATAGCACAGAATTATATTCAATATTTCATAATGACCTATGAGGGAAAAGAATCTGGAAAAGTATATATATATTATATATATATATATATAAAACTGAGTCACTGTGCTGTACATCTGAAATCAGCCAATTTACTTGATTTAATTCAAGTAAATCAACCAAACTTGAATTAAAAATATGTAATTAAAAAAAAGAAAGACAATGATAAATGGGGGAAAAACGTAAACAGTTGGCAAATCTTGATAGAGGGATGTTGGGATTTTTCATAAAATTTTTTGCAACTTCCTTTAAAACCACATACAAATGAAACGTGACGAAAGAGCATGGTGTCACTGAAAGGAACAGGAGCTTCCCTCATAAGCATGATTTTAACCCACCGGTCTCACCCTCTAAGCCACGTCTTTCTTCCACCAGGTGGACATGGTGCCCAGCGATGGCCAGTTGGTTGGGATGATGCACGATGTCATTTAATGCTTGCTGGCCATGATACACGCAGGTGAGTAATCTGGGGTGGGTGACTGCTGACCTTCTCTCCCCAAATCCCACACCTTGACCCTCTGAGCAGGGACGTTCCACTTCCTGGTCACCTGTATCACTGGTCCATATTCTGGGCACTTAGCTATATCACTTACTGAGATTCCACAGGTGAAACATATTTGTTAACTTTGATCTTTATCAAGAACACAATTTTCAGTATCTGATCTGTATGGGAATTGCTGGAAAGAGATGTTGAGGCAGCCCATCCATTCCTTGTTGTTCATTCACCTAGTCATGTCGGACTCTTTGCAACTCCGTGAACTGCAGCAGGCCAGGCTTCCCTGTCCTTCCCCATCTACTGGAATTTGCTCAAACTCATGTCTATTGAGTCAGTGGTGCCATCCAACCCTCCCATTCCTCCGTCACCCCCTTCTCCTGCCCTCAGTCCTTCCCAGCATCAGAGTCTTCTCCAATGAGTCAGCTTTTCACATCAGGAGGCTAAAGTATTGGAGCTTCAGCTCTATCATCAGCCCAGTCCATACATTCCTTAAGCTTTTCCAAACTTCACCCCTGCATCAAGTCAACTTATCAGGGACCTGCGCATCTGGTCATTGTTTTGGCCACTTGGTGGGTTACAAATGGCTCCCTGTTCCTTGCCATTTCTGCCATCAAGCAGTGGAGTCAATTTCCCACTCCCTTGAATGTGAGCTTTCCCAGTAATCTGGTTTGACCAGCAGAATGTGGAGAAAGTAGCACTGTGAAACTTCCAAGGCTGGACCTTGGAAGGTCTACGTATCTCAAAATGTCTGCAGCTGTCCCCTTACTGTTAGAATGGTTCTCTTGGCCCCCAGCAGCCGTATTCTGAGAACTGAAGCATCCCAGTTGACAGCCCAGCTGAGCCCCCAGCTGACAGCCAGCACCATTGGCAGCCAAGTGAGGGAGCCACGTGGGATGCTCATCTCAGCCAAGCTTGTGGATGACGCAGCTCCAGCAGATGCGACTCCGTCACTGCCCAGCTGAATCCGATCAGTCGGCAGACTCAGGAAAAATAATAAATTCTTGTGTCAAGTCACTACGTTTGATGGATTTTAATGCAGTAGTGGGGCTTCCCTGGTGGCTCAGTTGTAAAGAATCCATCTGCCAGTGCCTACTGATGCAGGAGTTGTGGGTTTGATCCCTGGGTTGGGACGATCCCCTGAAGAAGCAAATGGCAACCCACTCCAATATTCTTGCATTGGATATCCCATGGACAGAGGAGCCTGGTGGGCTACAGTCCATGGAGTTGACTTAGCAACTAAACAACAATGCAGCAACAGATACCTGAAACCACCCTCCACCCCACAGTCTTTGTGGTATCTTTCACTAAAATGTACTTTGGTACTGGGTCGTCTACTTGCATTAAGAGACATGGTGTGAAACTCCCGTTCGTAGAAAAGTCATTACTGTCTCCACTAGAGCTCTTGCAAGGACAAAGTTTGCATCGACATACACTATTGCTGTGAGGGCCCACAGCGGAAAATCTCAGGTGTCAGCCAAAGGTGTTTGAGCATCTGCTAAACCACTCACCTGCATTTATCTTACTGCTGCTGTGAGTTTTATAACTGACCTTGTTTCTCTATTTGCTTTGTGCACTAGGAAGCTTGAAGCTAGTTTGTGAACCATCTCAGTCAGCAACAAACCAACCCTCCCCCTTCACTTTTTCCTACTTTAAATTTTTGTTTTCCTGTTTCCAACTGTTTATTCCAGCATTGTATATTGCTTGCATTTTGGGAAGTCATATCAAGTCCTTTGTGGTCTGAGGCAAAATATAAATAAATATGAAGAAAATACAGGTAAATAAACATCACAACATAAACTTCCAACCTTGCCATTCCTTGTTTTTCTGTAAATGTCATAAAGAGACTTTAACATAAGAATAGGGAAAACTAATCATGCCTTGTCCACCAGGAGGGACAAAAAAGGAATTCATGATCCTGTTTGTAAACTTGTTTCAAGATCATCGTTCTCAAATTCTGATATGTTACTCTACAGGTTAAGAACTTTCAGTGATTCAAGAGGCAGTGGACAGAATGATGCCCCGGGTGTTCACCTCCCAATCCCCCGCACCTCTGAGGATTCAGGCTATCCTGCTAAGGGAATCTAGGTGGTGGGTGGAATTGTTGCTGCTAATCATCTCACTGGAGAAGGAAATCGGGCTTTGCGGACCACGTGGGCATTTGTTAAGTACCCACTTTTGTAGTATGAAAGCAGCCATCGACACTATGTAAACAAAAGTGCCTGTGTTTCAGTAAAACTTTATTTTTTAAAACTGTCACATCTGATTTTATCTGCAGACCAGAGATGCTGACCCATGGTCTAGGTTCGTGGTTGCCACAGGAGACTGGATATGTGCTAAGTTATACAAGATGAACCCCTAGAATGTAGGAAAAACAAAAGACTTTCATATATATTTTTTCTTATCCTTTAGAAATCCCTATATTATATATGTACATAATTGTATAGAATATATGTGTAGAATAATGTATTATTACAATTTAAATATAAATATATATACAGTGGGAAAAAAAAAAAAAAAAAGGAAATAGCAACCCACTCCAGTATCCTTGCCTGGAGAATTCCATGGACAGAGGAGCCTGGCGGGCTACAGTCCATGGGATCACAAAGTGTTGTCCACGACTGAGCAACTAACCCAAATCATCTCATGTTAAAATGGGGAAACAATTCTGGATTTCTTGGATAAGCCCAATATAATCACAAGAGACCTTAAAAGTAGAAAACAGAACTGGAGAGACAGCTTGAGGATGCTACCCTCAGTTGCTGGCTTTGAAGACTCAGGAAGGGGCCAGGAAGAAAGCGGACACCCCTAGTAGCTGGAAAAGGCAAGAAAACAAACTCCCCCCCTAGAGCCTCCAGAAGGAGTGTGCCTTGCCTCCAACCTTTGGTTTCAGCTGAAACCATTTCTGGCTTCTGACATCCAGAGACATAAGCTAAAAAACTGTACTGTTTAAGCCACTAAAGCCATGATAATTTGTTACAGCAGCCACAGAAAACTAACACACAAGATAACAGACAAGCCTGGGAATGTATCCAGGACTCTACAGCCTGGCTGAACTTTGCCATCTCATTCCAGCCTTTCTTCTACCTCTAACCCCTTCCTTTCCCCATTCTCCTCCCACCTATCCCTATTCAGTCCTCCCTGGACCACTTGGCATGGATTCCACATGCTTCAGTCACTGGCACACATGTCTCCCACCTGCCATGTCCAGTCCCTCCCCCTCTTCTCACAACCTGTTTACCTGCTGAACTCTTCCTCACCCATCAAGACCCAGCTCGATGGTCACCTTCTCCCTGGAGCCCTCCTTGATTCCACCTGAGTCCTACCCACTGCTGCATGCCCCGCAGAAAGGGCCTCTGGCTGAGAACACACGTGCTTTATGCTATGATATCAGCATTGTAGGTTTTCTTTTCTCTAGCCCTACCCAGAACTGACACTTTGAAAACAAAGACCGTGTTTCAGTCACCTTTGCCCCCCTGGGGCCTGGCTCTTAGTAAATGCTGTCCTAATAGGATGGAATTGAACAAAACCACAAGGACATGACCACATTGCCCACGCTGGCAGCTCTTTCACCATCTGTAAAAACCCTGTGTCAACAAATTGGAGGCAGCACAGGGTCGGGAGGCCGGCTCTGCCAGCAGGTCACCTGGACTCCCTCCAGCTCCACAGCCACCTGCCGCGTGGCCATGGGCAAGTTTCTGGATGTCTCTGTGCATCCTTTTCCTGACCCACAAAACTAGGAGTGGAGTAGAAAGCCTCCACAATTTAGAGCTACCAGAATAAAGTGCAGGGATGAAGCACTCAATAAATACTATGTGTTATTATTTATTTACCACCCTTTAAAAAGAAGTCTCCATTTTTACATGAGTTCAAAAATGACACAGAGTTCAGCTTTTGCTACCAATAGAGAAAACTGCTTTGGCCACCATGAAGGGCCCCCTGACTGCTGGCCCAAGGGTGCCCACTCTCTTTAGGTCCTCTCCTGTCCCATCATACCTCCCTGTCTTCAGTCCCCCGTCTTTGGACGGGGTTTGCTTCACAAGCGGAGACTCGTGGAAGGCGGTTCTTACAGCATCAGAGAGTAGCCAGCACATTGCTCTAGAAATCAAAAAGCCTCAAGGGAAAACTGGGTCCAAGATGAAATTTACAGGAAAGCCACCAAGGAAATGTGCTGACATGCACTCTGAGCCCACGCAGCCCCCGATACTGGTTCTGTAGGATCAACCAGCTCCCCCAAGATGTGTGATTGGTGAGAAGCCTTAGGAGAGGCCCTGGACGGTGCTCCTTAGGTCTTCCCTTGCTGGGTGTCTCCACAGGACTCCTGCAGGGATGCTGCACGAATCCCCAGCTAAATGCTAGAGTATCTCCAGAGTGGAGACTCGTGGAAGGCGATTCTTACAGCATCAGAGCACAGCGTGGATGCATGCGTGTTTACCTGCCCACACCCATTCCCCTCCCACAGTAGCACCACACTTGGCCTTTGGAATGTCCCCCTCCAGCATAGTAGCAGTGATGCCAGGATCACCAGCTGAGCCCCTGCCCCAAGCCCCAGTGCCCAGCTACCGCTGCTCCTGGCAGAGGCCATCCGTTCCCTGTCACCCCCCTAGTTCTATGCAGCAGCCCCTGTGAAGCTGGGGTCTTCAGCTCTCCATCTGTCTGTGCGCTGCCCAACACCCTCCCAGCAAATGCCTTTCTGGGTATCAAGCCAGCTGATGTTCATTTCTGTTGCTTACAAACAAGCACCTGAACCCCTGCTCTGTCTGTGACCTGAACCCGAGCCGAAGACCCACGGGCAGGGATGTGACAGGTGTTTGCCAAGAGGGTTTCCTAGTAAAGGCTGCCTCCAAAACAGGGATGAAAAAAAAAAATCTGTCATGTTCTAGGTTTCTGCAATAACAGCTATCAATATTCAAGCTGCTTCCGGGTGATTTAACATGAAAGAGCAGCCTTCGAAGGCAAAGCCCTGCCTCCTGTGAGCAGCATTTTAAGAGGATAAAAGCACCCAGGGAGCCTGAGTGACAGCAAGGGGCACTGTGCCGTGCAGCTCGAGTGGCGCCCGGAGAACCGCAGGCAACATAAGAAGCCGGTGGTTGTTCTCAGCGCTGCTCTGGGCCAGATGCCCCACAGGCAGGGGCCATACTGGAGACCCAGCAACCCCTTCAGGCTTTAGATATTATATCCGGCAGGCTGATACCTGCTTGGTGACTGCAGGACCCAGGATGGAGGCAACATTCAGGGCTAGAGATCCCAGCGGAAGTTATCCCTGCCCGTGGGAACTGGAGCGGGAGGGGCTTCAAGGACACTGTGGGATAAAAACAGAGTTGCCATAGAACCCAGCAACCTTACCTCCAGGGCATATGTCAGAAGAAAACTCTAATTCAAAAAGATTCATGCTCACCTGTGCTCACAGCAGCACCATTCACAATAGCCAAGACACGGAAACAAACTCAGTGTCCACCAACAGAGGAGTGGGTAAAGAAGACACGGCACACAGATGCAACGGAGTATTACTCAGTCGTAAAAAAGAAGGAGATAATGCCACCTGCAGCAGCATGGACGGGCCTGGAGATTATCACACTAAGTGAAGTGCGTCAGAAAAGAATGACACACACCACACTTGTGTGTGGGCTATAGAATATGACATGAATGAACCTATCTAGGAAACGGAAACAGACTCACAGACATAAACCAGGCTTGTGGTTGTCAAGGGGAGGGGCTGGGGGATAGACTGAGACCAGCAGAGGCAAGGTGTTATAGAGGATGGGCAAACGCCAGGGCCCTATCGTGCAGCACAGTGGGCTATCGTCAATATTCCGTGACTGACCACAATGGAAAAGAACATAATATAAAAAGAACGCATGTCTATATTATATATACAACTGAATTATGTAATATATAGCGTGTGTATGTGTGTGTTAGCTGCTCAGTCATGGCCAACTCTTTGCAACCCCAGACTGTAGCCCATCCAGCTTCTCTGTCCTTGGAATTCTCCAGACAAGAATACTGGAGTGGGTAGCCATTCCCTTCTCCATTCTCCAGGGGAGCTTCTCAACTCAGAGGCTGAACCTGGGCTTCCTGCCCTGCAGGTGGATTCTTTACCATCTGAGCAACCAGGGAAGCCCCATGTATATACATACTTTGGTATATACCAAAAACTAACCCAACATTGTAAATCAACTATACTTCAATTTAAAACATCACCACCACCTATTTCAGTCCTTTTGGGTATATACCTAAGAGTAAGAAGAAGAGGTGGCAAGAATACAGAAAAACATACAAAAGAGGTCTTAATGACCCAGATAACCACGATGATGTGATCACTCACCTAGAGCCAGGCATCCTGGAGTGTGAAGTCAAGTGGGCCTTAAGAAGCATCACTACGAACAAAGCTAGTGGAGATAATAGAATTATAGCTAACTTATTTCAAATCCTAAAATATGATGCTGTTAAAGTGCTACACTCAATAAACCAGCAAATTTGGAAAACTCAGCAGTGGCCACAGGACTGGAAAGGTCAGTTCTCATTCCAATCCCAAAGAAAGGCAATGCCAAAGAATGCTCAAACTACCACACAATTGCGCTCATCTCACATGCTTGCAAAGTAATGCTCAAAATTCTCTAAGCCAGGCTTCAACAGTACATGAACCCAGAACTTCCAGATGTTCAATCTGGATTTAGAAAAGGCAGAGTAATTAGAGATCAAATTGCCAATATTCATTGGATCGTGCAAAAAGCAAGAGAATTCCAGAAAAACATCTGCTTCTGCTTCATTGACTATGCTAAAGCCTTTGACTGTGTGGATCACAACAAACTGTGGAAAATTCTCAAAGAGATGGGAATACCACCTTACTTGCCTCCTGAGAAACCTGTATGCAGGTCAAGAAGCAGTAGTTAGAACTGGACATGGAACATCAGATTGGTTCAAAATTGGAAAAGGAGTACGTCAAGGCTGTATATTGTCACCCTGCTTATTTAACTTATATGCAGAGTACATCTTACGAAGTGCCAGGCTGGATGAAGTAGAAGCTGGAATCAAGATTGCTGGGAGAAACATCAATAACCTCAGATACGCAGATGACACCACCCTTATGACAGAAAGCTAAGAGGAACTAAAGATCCTCTTGATGAAAGTGAAAGAGGAGACTGAAAAAGCTGGCTTAAAACTCAACATTCAGAAAACTAAGATCATGGCATCTGGTTCCATCACTTCATGGCAAATAGATGGAGAAACAATAGAAACAGTGATAGACTATTTTCTTAGGTTCCAAAGTCACTGCAGAAGGTGACTGCAGCTATGAAACTAAAAGATGCTTGCTCCTTGGAAGGAAAGCTTTTACAAACCTAGGCAGCATATTAAAAAGCAGAGACATTATTTTGTCAACAAAGTATGTCGAGTCAAAGCTATGGTTTTTCTAGTAGTCAAGTATGGATGTGAGATTTGGAACATAAAGAAGACTGAGCACTGAAGAATTGATGCTTTTGAACTGTGGTATTGGAGAAGACTCTTGAGAGTCCCTTGGACTGCAAGGAGATCAAACCAATCAATCCTAAAGAAATCAATCCTGAATATTCATTGGAAGAAATGATGCTGAAGCTGAATCTCCAATACTTCAGCCACCTGCAAATGCAAAGAGCAAACTCATTAGAAAAGACCCTGATGCTGGGAAAGGTTGAAGGCAGAGGAAAAGGGGATGACAGAGAATGAGATGTTGGATGGCATCACAGACACAATGGACCTGAGTTTGAGCAAGCTTTGGGAGATGGTGAAGGACAGGGAAGGTGTTCTGCAGTCCATGGGGTCACAAAAGACCTGACTGAGCGACTGAACAACAATGACTAGGGATAAAAGGGCTTCCCTGGAGGCTCAGATGGTAAAGAACCTGCCTGCAATGCAGGAGACCTGGGCTCGATCCCTGGGTTTGGAAGATCCCTTAGCGGAGACCATGGCAACCCACTCCAACATTCTTTCCTGGAGAATGCCCATGAACAGAGAAGCTTGGCAGGCTACAGTCCATGGGGTTGCAAAGAATTGGACATGATACAGCGACTGAACAGCAACAACAACAAAGGATGATCTGTGTGACAAAGGCATCAGTAGGGAAAGGCCAGGTACTATGGCCCAGATAAGGGGTTTATGACTTGGATGAGGGAAGGGTGTCAGCAAGGAAGACCTCCTGGAGGCAGTGCTATCCAAACAGGGAAAGGAAATCTTCAGGTTTCCAGACTGGTACCTGGGAACGCAAGGCGGGGGGAAGGACAGGGGCTGACAGGGGGAGGATGGGGAGAGCCTAGCAGGGGCAGAGGCCCAGGGCCATGAGAGTCTCGGTGTCTTTGACAGGATTTGGAGAAGCAGAGAGTGAGCTGGGCAAAGGCAAGGAGTGAGTGTGGAGGGCAGGCAGCGGGCAGAGCACAGCACGCCTGGAGGGGAGTCTCCCCTCTCACACCCGCCTTCCCATCCCCGCTGAGCTCAGAGCACAGGAGAACAAGCCCGGAGGTCCTCCTTTGCATCAGCAACGTCCCAGGCAAACCACCCAAGAAAGCTGTGCAGAAACGAGAAGGTTCCTGTCTTTCCCAGCACCTCTGTTTCTCCAGTTCCTTCCCCCACCCCTCCCATGTTTGGGCCCTTGTCTGAGGGGACAGACAGCACAAACAGGAGTCGTGGGGAACTCCCAAAGCAGCCAATGATAAAGGGACACAAACTCTGAGCGCTGAGTCTCGTTATTGGACACTGCAGCTCCACTTTGCAACTGCGGAGACTGAGGCTTGGGATGTTCTCATGTTTTCTCAGCACTACCCTGGTAATGACTGGTGAAGCAGGCACAAGTCCAGACATCCTGGCTTGGTCCTGTGTGCCTCACTCCAAGGCCGGCTGGGAAGAGAGGACGGGGAGGGAAGAGACGGTTCGGCCTTGAGCACCATGAGGAGGGCCCAGGGCAGAGAGGAGAGGAGCCCGGGCCTCCTGGGTATTCTTCCTGCTCCACCAACTCCGTGCCCTCTCTGTCCCTGCTGTCACCTCCCCTGGCTCACAGAGAGGGAAGAGGAGACATCCCTCTTTGATCCCACCTCTCTAGAAAACATTCCTGGGTGCCCATGGTGCAGGAACCTCCCTCCTGTACCAGTTCAAGTCTTAAGCTTCCACTCTGTCTACTGTATGCTGCCTCACCCAGCCCAGCAAACACTCAGCTCCTGGGACTCAGGCCAAGGGCTATCCTTTCCTCTAAAGACTACCCTCTTCCAAGCCCCTGCACAGGCTCACCAGCCCTGTGCCTGCTGGCCGCTCTGTCTCCTTCAGCCCCCCTGTCAAGGGGGTCCACTCTTCCACTGGGGCTGGGCGCTGCAGTCAAGGAACCCTGGGTCTAAGATCAGGAATTTCCCAGCACCCCCTGCCTTCCTGCTGCCCTGGCCATGATCTGGTTACATAAAAGCAGCCAGACTACTCCGCTAGTTTCAAGAGCCTCGAAACAGGGCTTTATGAATAGCTGTTCCTGGGCCTTCAGCTCCAACAACCTTGGAGTGCTCACAGAGCTTCCTAAGGTCCCTGAGGACTCCCATCTTTACGGCAGCAGGTCCTGACCTCCCCTGCATCCCCAGAGAGACATGCTCTGCTGAGGGCAGATACGCTGTCTTTATAAAATATGAGGTTATTGTGAATCTGCAGGGGCATGCACTGAGTTAAAGTCATGAAAACAGCCATAAAACTGTAATTATCTAATTAGGGAAAATGGGAAGAAACTTGAACACTTCAAAACTCAAGTCAGAACCACATCCCAAGGTTACGCAACCCAGACTACCCATATCGGGCCAGAGGCTTCAGCTGTCCCTAAAATAAAGCAAGCCTCTGCATCACACCTTGTGCTGTTCTCTCTTCCAGCCCTCTATCTCCACTGCCACATACCCCGCTAGAAAACTTCTACTCAGTCATCAAGGCCCAGCTCAAAGGGCTCCTCCTCTAGGAAGCCTACCTGAGTTTCCCCTGGCTGAATGAGTGGCTTCCTCCTCTGAGCACCCTCAGAACCATGAAGACATCCTGTTGTCTTGTTTATGGAACTGTCTTATTGGCGTTTACCTCTCTGCCATCCCATGGGAGAAAAACTTTTTGAAACAGAGGCCAGCTAGCTCATCTGCCTTCTCCCAGGCCCTGGCACAGCCTGGCATGCAGGAGGGCTCCCCACCACAACTGCTGGAGCCAAAAACCAGGGCTTCTGAAAAAGGGGCAGTGAGGGAGCCAAACACTGGGGATAAGCGTGTGATTCTCTTTCAGCGTCTACCTTGAATGCCCCACGCAGAATGACCAGACTTGATGGGTGATGAAGCCATGTGGGTCCAACTAAATAGAATGCAAAGCAGGTTCCTGCCTTGATGGGGTTTGTATTTAGTAAGGAGAGGTAGAGACAGGCAGCAAAACAAATATATAAGGATTTCTGGAAGGAAGCACTGACTGTGAGTCGATGCTGTCTTGAGAACTAGAGAGGGAAGAGTAATATCAACACCCTTCCCTTAAAAGAAGTTATCATCTAAACCGTTTTTACAAAGAATTAGATAATCCTCAGATCACACCTTTTCCAGCCATTAGGCTCTGGCATCAAAGATAATTTTAGGTTTTCTTACCTGAACGTAATTTCTATCCTAAATTTTATCCACCTGTGGCAGGAATGTAACTTTTTTATTGGCCACTTGGCATGGTGGATCAGGGTTCCCCAGTGAGGGACTGAAACCCCACTCCTTGTACTAGAAGCACAGAGTCTGAACCACTGGACTGCCAGGGAAGTCCTAGGAATGTAACTGTAGATTATTCAGGTTAAGCCCAGTTCATTCAGGCTCTTCCTTCCCCCTTCTTCCTTGGTCAGCCTCTAAATTCAGGGAGAGGGTTATATTGTGTCAAGCACAGAAGGGAAAGGGAAAGGGGAAGGGGACCACGATGTCATCTGTCCAAGTGACAGCTGCCTTCATCCCCTCTAGTCACCACTCATCAGCATCAGTTTCTGCTAGCGTCTAGGAGACAGCCTCATGCCATCTGGTCAACTAGCAATGTCAAAGAGGTCGCAGTGAAGGCCTCCCACCCAGCCCAGGACTCCTTGGTTCAGCAGCTATCTTGGCTTACTTCTGCACTCTGCCCATGCCCCTCCAACCTTTGCCTGGTTTGCATGCGTGCATGCCCATTCACTCAGTTGTGTCCTGCTCTTTGTGACCCCAAGGACCATAGCCCTGCCAGGCTCCTCTGTCCATGGGGATTCTCCAGGCAAGAACCCTGGATGTGTAGCCATGTCCTTCTCCAGGGGGTCTTCCCAACCCGGGGATCGAACCTGAGTCTCCTGTGTCTCCTTGCGTTGGCAGGTGGATTCTTTACCACTGAGCCAGCTGGGAAGCCCTTGCCAAGTTTAGCAAATAAAAACGCAGCATGCCCTGTTTTACCTGGCGACTCTTTCTTTCAGACACAGGAGACTGTAGACACCCTTGCCTGGTGCTTTGGGGCTGTGTAAGCCCCTGAGTCTCTAGGATCTTCCCCGTCTAGACCCCTGCCCACTGCACCTACCCTACCTGGTTGCTGCATGACACAGGGTGGGGGACCAGGATTTCTGCTTTCCTCGGCCCAATCAGGCAGTGGGGCTCAGCCCTCTGTTACTCTAAGATACTCAGGTTTACTTAGAGGTTTTGATCATCTCTCTTCCTTGTGGATACTTACCAAACTCCTTGGAGTAGGGAGAGGGTATGGAACAAGTCTCTTTTCAGACCCTCATGCAAGTATCTTAACTTCTAGGTTTTCCCTCTAACCCTCTCCAGCAAGAACCCAAGAAACTTTTTTCTTCTCTAGAACAAGAAAATTGGTTAAGTCTTCTCCTAAGTCTTACCTTCTTATACCTACACCTCAGCTTCTGAAATAAAAGCTTAAATTTGCTTCTCTTCATTTTCTTTGAATTTTGGCTAACCTTAACAGCACCGCCCTAGAGGCAACATGTTTCGGGGGAATAGAAAAATACTAGGGGGTGAAATACATTAGCAGTTCAAAATATTATTGAGACATTCACGTCCAGATGGGCTGGAATCACTGATGACTGAACAGTGATCCCACCTAAGACAGCAGCAACAGCTTATAAAATATAGAAACAGCCTGTGTTAATCCAGGCTCTCCAAGAAGACATCAAGATGAGATTGACTGTGCAGTGACTTTATTAGGGAAAAAAAGTACCCTGTGAGAGGAAATGAGAGGGAGCTGGGAAAATCCATCAGATCATGATGCAAGTCTTATGACAAGTGAAGGAGGAAAGGAGGGAAGGAGATGGTCCAAGCTGTGGTGCAATCTGAGGAATGTTGGGCAAGGCCCCCAGGAGGCCCTCAAGCCAAAGTCAGCAGGTAGAGGAATCCTGTGTCTTCCAGGACTGGGTCTGCCTTAACATACAAGGCACCTTCAGTCACTGACTGAGAGCAACTCATGACAACGTGGCCTTAATACAAACGTGGTGATGGATTTCAGAGCATGGCCACTGGGATTCTTGGTCCCTTGCACTCCAATAATTGAAGGTTTGTGAGGATCTACTTTTTAGAAGCAGTAGAAAGGTGCTGAGGCAGTGAGAATTAAAGGGGCTAAGACTCCAGAAAAGGAAAAACTTTAGAGAAGAAAGCTGGCTGTCACGGGCTGTTGTATCTTTCAGGACAGTTTCCAATTCTAGGTATGGAAATAAGGCTAAAAATATCATAATGCTCAGTGAAAACTAGGTGAAGGGGGACTGCCTGGAAACAAGCAATCCTGACATAGTTCTGGTGGACTTTGGAAGTCGTCGAGAGCAATGTTTCCTCTCAATAATAGCCGAATTCTGAGGCTATGCAGAATGGAAGCTAAAAATTTAGGTATAAGCCTCTGAAAAATAAAGTCTCAAGAGACACAGATTTGCATTTAGGGCTGTATATTGTCACCCTGCTTATTTAACTTATACGCAGAGTACATCATGAGAAACGCTGGACTGGAAGAAACACAAGCTGGAATCAAGATTGCCGGGAGAAATATCAACTCAGATATGCAGATGACACCACCCTTATGGCAGAAAGTGAAGCGGAACTAAAAAGCCTCTTGATGAAAGTGAAAGAGGAGAGTGAAAAAGTTGGCTTAAAGCTCAACATTCAGAAAACGAAGATCATGGCATCCGGTCCCATTACTTCATGGGAAATAGATGGGGAAACAGTGGAAACAGTGTCAGACTTTATGTTTGGGGGCTCCAAAATCACTGCAGATGGTGACTGCAGCCATGAAATTAAAAGATGCTTACTCCTTGGAAGGAAAGTTATGACCAACCTAGATAGCATATTCAAAAGCAGAGACATTACTTTGCCAACAAAGGTCCATCTAGTCAAGGCTATGGTTTTTCCTGTGGTCATGTATGGATGTGAGAGTTGGACTGTGAAGAAGGCTGAGCGCTGAAGAAAGGATGCTTTTGAAGTGTGGTGTTGGAGAAGGCTCTTGAGAGTCCCTTGGACTGCAAGGAGATCCAACCAGTCCATTCTGAAGGAGATGAGCCCTGGGATTTCTTTGGAAGGAATGATGCTAAAGCTGAAACTCCAGTACTTTGGCCACCTCATGCGAAGAGTTGACTCATTGGAAAAGACCCTGATGGTGGGAGGGATTGGGGGCAGGAGGAGAAGGGGACGACAGAGGATGAGATGGCTGGATGGCATCACTGACCCGAGGGACATGAGTCTGAGTGAACTCCGGGAGTTGGTGATGGACAGGGAGGCCTGGCATGCTGTGATTCATGGGGTCGCAAAGAGTCGGACATGACTGAGGGACTGAACTGAACTGAACTGAAGAAAAGAAGGCTTGTACACTTAACTTGGATTTTAGCAGAAAAAGCAAGGGGGGAGGAGCTAAGATGGCAGAGGACTAGGACGGGGAGAACACTTTCTCCCCCACAAATTCATCAAAAGAACATTTAAACGCCGAGTAAATGCCACAAAACAACTTCTGAATGCCCGCAGAGGACATCAGGCACCCAGAAAAGCAACCCATTGTCTTCGAAAGGAGGTAGGAAAAAATATAAAAGACAAAAAAAGAGACAAAAGAGGGAGGGACAGAGCTCCGTCCCTGGAAGGGAGTCTTAAAAAGAGAAGTTTTCAAACACCAGGAAACATTCTCACTGCCGAGTCTGTGCCAAGCCTTGGAAGCACAGAGGGCAACCTAACAGGGAGGAAAAATAAATAAACAATTAAAACCCACAGATTACGAGCCCTACGGTAACTCCCCCAGCGGAGAAACAGCGCAGATGCCTGCATCTGCCATTAGCAAGTGGGAGCTGGGCAGGGAGGCGCGGCGCGGGCTGCATCGCTTAGAGTAAGGATCTGGCCTGAATACCCTGAGCGCTACCTGAGCGAAATAATTTGGGCTAGCAAACCGGACTGCAGGATATCTACCACACAAAAAGCCAGCCCTAACCTAAGACACCACCAGGCCCGCCCACGAACAAAGGACTGTACAGAGATAGCCGGCTGCAGACCGTCCCCCTCCGGTGACAGGCAGCCAGAGCCAGAAGGGGGCAATCGCAGCCGCAGAGAGACATTATCTACAAAACTGTAAGCAGGCTTCTTTGCTAACTAAAACTTCTTGGGGTTCTGGACGGTCAACATCCACCTGAGAAAGTGCACCGGTTGTACATCCAGATAACCGAGCGGCGGGGAGGCGATAAGTCACAGCAACCGCGTTCGCCAAACACCTCATCACCTGAGCTGCTTGGACCTGGGAAGGACACAAAACGCAGGCCCAACCGAGTCTGCGCCTCTGAGGACTACCCGAGTGCCTGAACCTGAGCGGCTTAGACCTGGGAGGTGCAAGCAGCCCAGGGCCAGCTGTGGATGGTTCCTGGCAGAGCAATCTAGAGCCTGAGCAGTGCAGGCAGGGAGGCTACATGCGCAATGAGTGGGGGCAGACCCAGGGTGGCTGAGGTACTGCGAGCGCATGTCAGTGTTATTTATTTGCAGCGTCCCTCCCTCCCTACAACACGACTGAACAAGTGAGCCTTAAAAAAAAAAGGTGTCCACCACCGCACCCTTTGTTTCAGGGCGGAAATCAGACACTGAAGAGACCAGCAAACAGAAGAAGCTATAACAGAGGGAACCGCCTTGGAAGCGACAGGCAACAGGTTAAAACCCCGTGGTTAGTACCGACTACATAGGAAGGGGCCTATAGATCTTGAGAAATGTAAGCCGGAACAAGGAACTAGCCGAAAATGAACTGAACCCACAATACCCACAACAACATCAGAGAAAGCCCTATATATATTTTTACTATTTTTACGATCATTCTTTCTTTCTTTTTTAATTTTAAAAAAAATTTTAAGTCCTCTATTACTTCTTTAATTTTCACTTTTATAACCTACTATTACTTTGCAAAAAAAAAAAAAAAAAAGACCCTTTTAAAAAAAAAAAAAAGCAAACTTCATATATATATATTTTATAAATTTTGTGACCTTGTTTTTTTTTTTTTTCTTCTTCTTCTTTTCTTTAACATTGTATTTTTGAAATTCCAAACTCTGCTCTAGATTTTTAATTTTAGCTTTTTTGTATTTGTTATCAATTTTGTACCTATATTTTTTTAATAACTTTTCTGACTTTTTTTTCCCCCTCTTTCTTTCTCTTCATCTTTCTTTAACATTGTATTCCTGAAATGCCAAACTCTACTCTAGATTTTTAATTAATGCTTTTTGGTATTTGTTATCAATTTTGTACCTATATCTTCTTTATAATTTTTTGACTTTGTTTTTGTTCTTGTTTTTTTTTTTTTTCTCTTTCTTTTTCTTCTTCTTTTCTTTAACATTGTATTTTTGAAATTCCAAACTCTACTCTAGATTTTTTTAACTTTTGCTTTTTGGTATTTGCTATCAGTTTTGTACCTATATTTTCTTTACAATTTTTGTGACTTTGTTTTTTTTTGTTGTTGTTGTTGTTTTTGTTTTCTTTTTCTCTCTTTCTTTTCCTTCTTTTCTTTAACATTGTATTTTTGAAATTCCAAACACTACTCTAGACTTTTAATTTTTGCTTTTAGGTATTTGTTACCAATTTTGTACCTTTAAGAACCCAATCTTCAGTACCCATTTTTTACTAGTGAGCGAGATTACTGGCTTGACTGCTCTCTCCCCCTTCGGACTCTCCTTTTTCTCCACCAGGTCGCCTGTGTCTCCTCCCTAACCCCTCTCTATTCTACCCAACTCTGTGAATTTCTATGTATTCCAGATGGTGGAGAACACTTAGGGAACTGATTACTGGCTGGATCTGTCTCTCTCCTTTTCATTCCCTCCTTTTATCCTCCTGGCCACCTCTGTCTCCTTCCTCCCTCTTCTCTTCTCTGTATAACTCCATGAACATCTCTGAGCGGTCCAGTTGTGGAGTGCACACAAGGAAGTGATTACTGGTTAGCCCGCTCTCTCCTCTATTGATTCCACCTCATCTCATTCGGGTCACCTCTAACTCCCTCCTCCCTCTTCTCTTCTCCATGTAACGCTGTGAACCTCTCTGGGTGACCCTCACAGTGGAGAAACTTTTCATCTTTAACCTAGATGTTTTATCAATGGTGCTGTATAGAAGGAGAAGTTTTGAGACCACTGTAAAAATAAGACAGATAACTGGAAGCAGGAGGCTTAAGTCCAAACCCTGACTCCAGGGAACATTAATTGACAGGAGCTCATCAAATGCCTCCATACCTACACTGAAGGCAAGCACCACACAAGGGCCAACAAGTTCCAGGGCAAGACATACCAAGCAAATTCTCCAGCAACACAGGAACACAGCCCTGAGCTCCAAAGTCACCCCAAAACCATAGACATCTCATAACTCATTACTGGACACTTAATTGCACGCCAGAGAGAAGAAATCCAGCTCCACCCACCAGAACACTGACACAAGCTTCCCTAACCTAGAAACCTTGACAAGCCACCTGTACAAACCCACATACAGTGAGGAAACGCCACAATAAAGAGAACTCCACAAACTGCCAGAATACAGAAAGGACACACCAAACTCAGCAATTTAAACAAGATGAAGAGACAGAGGAATACCCAGCAGGTAAAGGAACAGGATACATGCCCACCAAACCAAACAAAAGAGGAAGAGATAGGGAATCTACCTGATAAAGAATTCTGAATAATGATAGTGAAATTGATCCAAAATCTTTAAATCAAAATAGAATCACAGATAAATAGCTTGGAGACAAGGATTGAGAAGATGCAAGAAAGGTTTAACAAGGACTTAGAAGAAATAAAAAAGAGTCAATATATAATGAATAATGCAATGCAATGCTGCTGCTAAGTCGCATCAGTCATGTCCGACTCTGTGCGACCCCATAGACGGCGGCCCACCAGGCTCCCCCGTCCCTGGGATTCTCCAGGCAAGAACACTGGAGTGGGTTGCCATTTCCTTCTCCAATGCATGAAAGTGAAAAGTGAAAGTGAAGTCGCTCAGTCATGTCCGACTCTTAGTGGCCGCATAGACGAAAGCCCACCAGGCTTCTCCATCCATGGGATTTCCCAGGCAAGAATACTGGAGTGGGGTGCCATTGCCGTCTCCAGAATGATGCAATAAATGAGATCAAAAACACTCTGGAGGCAACAAATAGTAGAATAACAGAGGCAGAAGATAGGATTAGTGAATTAGAAGATAGAATGGTAGAAATAAATGAATCAGAGAGGAAAAAAGAAAAACAAATGAAAAGAAATGAGGACAATCTCAGAGACCTCCAGGACAATATTAAACGCCACAACATTCGAATCATAGGGGTCCCAGAAGAAGAAGACAAAAAGAAAGACCATGAGAAAATACTTGAGGAGATAATAGTTGAAAACTTCCCTAAAATGGGGAAGGAAATAATCACTCAAGTCCAAGAAACCCAGAGAGTCCCAAACAGGATAAACCCAAGGTGAAACACCCCAAGACACATATTAATCAAATTAACAAAGATCAAACACAAAGAACAAATATTAAAAGCAGCAAGGGAAAAACAACAAATAACACACAAGGGAATTCCCATAAGGATAACAGCTGATCTTTCAGTAGAAACTCTTCAAGCCAGGAGGGAATGGCAAGACATACTTAAAGTGATGAAAGAAAATAACCTACAGCCCAGATTATTGTATCCAGCAAGGATCTCATTCAAATATGAAGGAGAAATCAAAAGCTTTACAGACAAGCAAAAGCTGAGAGAATTCAGCACCACCAAACCAGCTCTCCAATACTAAAGGATATTCTCTAGACAGGAAACACAAAAAGAGTGTATAAATTCGAACCCAAAACAATAAAGTAAATGGCAATGGGATCATACTTATCAATAATTACCTTAAACGTAAATGGGTTGACTGCCCCAACCAAAAGACAAAGACTGGCTGAATGGATACAAAAATAAGACCCCTACATATGTTGTCTACAAGAGACCCACCTCAAAACAGGGGACACATACAGACTGAAAGTGAAGGGCTGGAAAACGATTTTCCATGCAAATAGGGACCAAAAGAAAGCAGGAGTAGCAATACTCATATCAGATAAAATAGACTTTAAAACAAAGGCTGTGAAAAGAGACAAAGAAGGTCACTACATAATGATGAAAGGATCAATCCAAGAAGAAGATATAACAATTATAAATATATATGCACCCAACACAGGAGCACCACAATATGTAAGACAAATACTAACAAGTATGAAAGGAGAAATTAACAATAACACAATAATAGTGGGAGACTTTAATACCCCACTCACACCTATGGATAGATCAACTAAACAGAAAATTAACAAGGAAACACAAACTTTAAACAATACAATAGACCAGTTAGACCTAATTGATATCTATAGGACATTTCATCCCAAAACAATGAATTTCACCTTTTTCTCAAGTGCACACGGAACCTTCTCCAGGATAGATCACATCCTGGGCCATAAATCTAGCCTTGGTAAATTCAGAAAAATTGAAATCATTCCAAGCATATTTTCTGACTACAATGCAGTAAGATTAGATCTCAATTACAGGAGAAAAACTATTAAAAATTCCAACATATGGAGGGTGAACAACACACTGCTGAATAACCAACAAATCACAGAAGAAATCAAAATTTGCATAGAAACGAATGAAAATGAAAACACAACAACCCAAAACCTGTGGGACACTGTAAAAGCAGTCCTAAGGGGAAAGTTCATAGCAATACAGGCACACCTCAAGAAATAAGAAAAAAAGTAAAATAAATAATCTAACTCTACACCTAAAGCAACTACAAAAGGAAGAAATGAAGAACCCCAGGGTTAGTAGAAGGAAAGAAATCTTAAAAATTAGGGCAGAAATAAATGCAAAAGAAACAAAAGAGACCATAGCAAAAATCAACAAAGCCAAAAGCTGGTTCTTTGAAAGGATAAATAAAATTGACAAACCATTAGCCAGACTCATCAAGAAACAAAGGGAGAAAAATCAAATCAATAAAATTAGAAATGAAAATGGAGAGATCACAACAGACAACACAGAAATACAAGGGATCATAAGAGACTACTATCAGCAATTATATGGCAATAAAATGGACAACGTGGAAGAAATGGACAAATTCTTAGAAAAGTACAACTTTCCAAAACTGAACCAGGAAGAAATAGAAAATCTTAACAGACCCATCACAAGCACAGGAATTGAAACTGTAATCAGAAATCTTCCAGCAAACAAAAGCCCAGGTCCAGACGGCTTCACAGCTGAATTCTACCAAATATTTAGAGAAGAGCTAACACCTATCCTATTCAAACTCTTCCAGAAAATTGCAGAGGAAGGTAAACTTCCAAACTCATTCTATGAGGCCACCATCACCCTAATACCAAAACCTGACAAAGATGCCACAAAAAAAGAAAACTACAGGCCAATATCACTGATGAACATAGATGCAAAAATCCTTAACAAAATTCTAGCAATCAGAATCCAACAACACATTAAAAAGATCATACACCATGACCAAGTGGGCTTTATCCCAGGGATGCAAGGATTCTTCAACATCTGCAAATCAATCCATGTAATACACCACATTAACAAATTGAAAAATAAAAACCATATGATTATCTCAATAGATGCAGAGAAAGCCTTTGACAAAATTCAACATCCATTTATGATAAAAACTCTACAGAAAGCAGGAATAGAAGGAACATACCTCAACATACTAAAAGCTATGTATGACAAACCCACAGCAAACATTATCCTCAATGGTGACAAATTGAAAGCATTTCCTCTAAAGTCAGGAACAAGACAAGGGTGCCCACTTTCACCATTACTATTCAACATAGTTTTGGAAGTTTTGGCCACAGCAATCAGAGCAGAAAAAGAAATAAAAGGAATCCAAATTGGAAAAGAAGAAGTAAAACTCTCACTGTTTGCAGATGACATGATCCTCTACATAGAAAACTCTAAAGACTCCACCAGAAAATTACTAGAACTAATCAATGAAGTTGCAGGATATAAAATCAACACACAGAAATCCCTTGCATTCCTATACACTAATAATGAGAAAATAGAAAGAGAAATTAAGGAAACAATTCCATTCACCATTGCAATGAAAAGAATAAAATACTTAGGAATATATCTACCTAAAGAAACTAAAAACCTATATATAGAAAACTATAAAACACTGGTGAAAGAAATCGAAGAGGACACTAATAGATGGAGAAATATACCATGTTCATGGATTGGAAGAATCAATATAGTGAAAATGAGTATACTACCCAAAGCAATTTATAGATTCAATGCAATCCCTATCAAGCTACCAACAGTATTCTTCACAGAGCTAGAACAATAATTTCACAATTTTTATGGAAATACAAAAAACCTCGAATAGCCAAAGCTATCTTGAGAAAGAAGAATGGAACTGGAGGAATCAACCTGCCTGACTTCAGGCTCTACTGCAAAGCCACAGTCATCAAGACAGTATGGTACTGGCACAAAGACAGAAATATAGATCAATGGAACAAAATAGAAAGCCCAGAGATAAATCCACACACATATGGACACCTTATCTTTGACAAAGGAGGCAAGAATATACAATGGATTAAAGACAATCTCTTTAACAAGTGGTGCTGGGAAAACTGGTCAACCACTTGTAAAAGAATGAAACTAGAACACTTTCTAACACCATACACAAAAATAAACTCAAAATGGATTAAAGATCTAAACGTAAGACCAGAAACTATAAAACTCCTAGAGGAGAACATAGGCAAAACACTCTCTGACATATATCACAGCAGGATCCTCTATGACCCACCTCCCAGAATACTGAAAATAAAAGCAAAAATAAACAAATGGGACCTATAATTAAACTTAAAAGCTTCTGCATAACAAAGGAAACTATAAGCAAGGTGGAAAGACAGCCTTCAGAATAGGAGAAAATAATAGCAAATGAAGCAACAGACAAACAACTAATCTCAAAAATATACAAGCAACTCCTACAGCTCAATTCCAGAAAAATAAATGACCCAATCAAAAAATGGGCCAAAGAACTAAATAGACATTTCTCCAAAGAAGACATACAGATGGCTAACAAACACATGAAAAGATCCTCAACATCACTCATTATCAGAGAAATGCAAATCAAAACCACTATGAGGTACCATTTCACGCCAGTCAGAATGGCTGCGATCCAAAAGTCTACAAGCAATACATGCTGGAGAGGGTGTGGAGAAAAGGGAACCCTCTTATACTGTTGGTGGGAATGCAAACTAGTACAGCCACTATGGAGAACAGTGTGGAGATTCCTTAAAAAACTGGAAATAGAACTGCCTTATGATCCAGCAATCCCACTGCTGGGCATACACACTGAGGAAACCAGAAGGGAAAGAGACACGTGTACCCCAATGTTCATTGCAGCACTGTTTATAATAGCCAGGACATGGAAGCAACCTAGATGTCCATCAGCAGATGAATGGATAATAAAGCTGTGGTACATATACACAATGGAGTATTACTCAGCCATTAAAAAGAATACATTTGAATCAGTTCTAATGAGGTGGATGAAACTGGAGCCTATTATACAGAGTGAAGTAAGCCAGAAAGAAAAACACCAATACAGTATACTAATGCATATATATGGAATTTAGAAAGATGGTAACAATAACCCTGTATACAAGACAGCAAAAGAGACACTGATGTATAGAACAGTCTTTTGGACTCTGTGGGAGAGGCAGAGGGTGGGATGATTTGGGAGAATGGCATTGAAATATGTATAATATCATATATGAAATGAGTCGCCAGTCCAGGTTCGATGCACAATACTGGATGCTTGGGGCTGGTGCACTGAGACGACCCAGAGGGATGGTATGGGGAGGGAGGAGGAAAGAGGGTTCAGGATGGGGAACACATGTATACCTGTGGCAGATTCATTTTGATATATGGCAAAACCAATACAATATTGTAGTTAAGTAAAATAAAATTAAAAAAAAAAGAAAAAGCATGGAGATTCAGAGATGATCATAAATGGAGCCTTTAGCAGCTCAATTAAACCCTGACTACCCTGGGATGACCAGCCACTTCTGCCTGATCCCAGTGGAGCTTCCCTGGTTGCTCCAATAGAAAAGAATCTGCCTGCAATGCAGGAGACCCAGGTTCAGTCCCTGGGTCGGGAAGAGCCCCTGGAGAAGGGAGCGGCTACCCAGTCCAGTATTCTTGCCTGGTGAATTCCATGGACAGAGGAGCCTTGAGGGCTATAGTCCACAGGGTTGTAAAGAGTCAGACAGGACTGAGTGACTAATACTTCCCCTGATCCCAACAGAGAAAAGGGATAAGTCCCATCTAGAAGAGAGAAAAACCCATTTGGGACCTCTAAATTAATCAACTATTAGGTGCTCCAAGGGACAAAACCACATGACCAAATAAGAGGGGAAAAGTTAAACATTACAAACATACCTGCAAAGATCCAAATATTAACACTAGCTGACAAACTAAACTATAATCATAATTAGCATGTTTGAGTAATAGACATGTGCATGCTAGATTGCTAAGCTGTGTCTGACTCTCTGTGACTCTATGGACTGTAACCCGCCAGGATTCTCCAGACAAGATTAATGGAGTGGGTTGCCATGCCCTCCTCCAGGGGATCTTCCTGATCCAGGGATTGAACCCAAGTCTCTTTAAGTCTCCTGCATTGGCAGGCGGGTTCTTTACCATTAGCACCACCTGAGAAGCCCTGGATAGATTACTTTAACATAGAACTATTATCTATGAAAAATTAAATGGACATTCTCCAATGGCAATAGATAATACTTGAAATTAGGAACTCATTAATTGAATCTAACACAGTAGAGTACAGGATTGTTGATCTATATCGGAAGACAGATTAACAGAAAATGTACCACAGAAACATGGAAAGGGAAAAAGGAGAGAAGAAAAGAAGAAAGGGATATTTAACATTTAGGTGGGCCACAGTCAGAATATCTAACACATACATACACACATATATATAACATTTAATTGGTGGTCTGGACAGAGAAAAATAATGAGACAGAAGCAGCATTTGAATGCATGATGGAACAGACTTTTTTAAAACTGATGAAAGCTTAACTCATATATACAAGATGTTCTATGAGGTATAAAGATAGCCATAATAATGTATATTATGGTAACACTAAGAAAGACTTAAAATATAGAGAAAATCATTCAAGCAGTTGAGAGGGAAAAAAAATTGTCTTTAAAAGACCAAAAGACAATCTAACAGCTGAGTTGTCAACAGAAACTATGGAGTCTAGTGCCAATGAAAAGAAAAACTTGAATGTTCTTCAAGAAAATACTGCCAACATAGAATTTAAATCTCAGCAAAAGAGAAAAATCCTTCACAGATAAAGGTGACATGAAGACATTTTAGACAAATAAAATCCAAGAAAATTTGTTGTCAAAATTCATTTAAAACATTAAGGAGTTTTCTTGGAAGTCCTAGCCATAGCAGTCAGACAAGAAAAAACAATCCAAATTGGAAAAGCAGTAAGACAGTCACTGTTTCCATATAGAAAATCCTAAAGATGCCACCAAGAAACTATTAGACTAGTAAATGAATTCAGTAAATTTGCAGTATACAAAATTAATACGCAGATATCTATTGTATTTCTATACACTAACAATGAACCAATGAACTATCCAGAAAGAGAAATTGAGAAAAAAAAAAAAAAGTTTACAACTGCATCAAAAAGAATAAAGTACCTCAGAATAAATCTAACTATGAAAGTAAAATAATTGTTCTCAGGAAAACATAAGACAGTGATAAAAGACATTGAAATTGACACAAACAAATGGAAAGCTATACCATGCTCATGGATTGGAAGAATTAACATTGTTAAAATGACCATACTACCAAAGGCAATGCACAGATTCAATGCAATTTCTACTAAAGTGTTTCACAGAACTAGAACAAAAAATTTTTAAATTAATATGGAAACACAACAGAGCCTGAATAGCCAAAACAATCTCAAGAAAACAGAACAAAGCTGGAGATATCATGCTACTTGATTTCATACTATACTACAAAGCTACAGTAATCAAAAACAGTATGGAACTGGCAAAAAAACACTTAGATCAATGGAACAGAATAGAGCACCCAGAAATAAACTCATATAGCCATGACAGAGGAGGCAAGAATAAGCAATAAAGAAAGACTGCTTCTTCAAAAAATGGTGTTGGAAACACTGGACAGCTACACGCAAAAGTATTAAACTGGACTACTTTCTCACACCATATACAAAAACAAACTCCAAATGGATTAAAGATTTAAATGTAAAACTCAGTCCCAGAATCTGTAATGTTTGATTTTAATTGTGGTGCTGGAGAAGACTCTTGAGAGTCCCTTGGACTGCAAGGAGATCAAACCAGTTAATCCTAAAGGAAATCAACTCTGAATATTCATTGGAAGGACTGGTGCTGAAGCTAAAGTTCAGTACTTTGGCCACCTGACCCAAAGAGCCCACTTACTGGAGAAGACCCTGATGCTGGGAAAGATTGAGGGCAGGAAGAGAAGTGGGAGACAGAGGATGAGATGGTTGGATTCCCATCACTGGCTCAATGAACATAAGTGAAGTCGCTCAGTTGTGTCCGACTCTTTGTGACCTCATGGACTGTAGCCTACCAGGTTCTTCCATCCATGGGATTTTTCCAGGCAAGAATACTGGAGTGGGTTGCCATTTCCTTCCCCAGGAGATCTTCCTGACCCAGGGATTGAACCTGGGTTTCCCGCATTGTAGGCAGATGCTTTACTGTCTCAGCCAAAGTTTGAGCAAATTCTGGGAAATAGTGAAGGAAAGGGAACCCTGGTGCACTGCAGTTCATGGGGTTGCAAAGAGTCGGACATGACTTAGGTGGCTAAACAACAACACTACACCTAGAAATGTATAGGATTCTTTTTTACATAAATACTATTTGGCTGCAACTTGCCTTTTTTTTTTTTTTTTCCCCTCTTGACAACATGACTTGGAGATCTTCCCATGTCAGTTTTTCTACACTAAGTTCTAAGTGCAGCCACATAGTCAAAAGCTGTGCACATCTTAATTCTAAAGACGGTATCAATCTGACCTCCCAACATCCCAAAGATCTGAAGCGTGGCACTCTGATAAGCCAAACTTTCTATGCCTCAGTTTCCAGAATTATAAACAGGCAATTAGTAATCTATCCCCTGCTACCAGGGCACTTGTGAAAACCACATCAGAGCCAGTGTGTATTCACACTACAAAATGTGCAAAGGTTGGGGATGACCCAACAAGGGCTTCAGGGTAGCTGGTGGCCTCCCAGCTGAGCCAGGCTGGCAGCCACCCCCCATCTCACTGCTGACGCCTGGAAATCACAGTACTGTTTGTCACTGGCGTTGTTTAATGAGCACCAAACCTCCTCAATAGCACAGAGAACAAGCACGGGCTCTGTCAGGAATACAAATTGCACGCTTCCTTAATATATTCAGAGCATGTACACTTGGCATTAATTTAAAATCATCCATTGCTCTTCTTATCAGGGTAGAGGACACTGGTGCATTTTAGTGTTATCTTGAAGTTAATTTGAGGCTTTAAATATTTAAGTGTTTGATAACTTGTAGTCTGGATGGATGAAACAGTGAGCACCGTAGACTGTATTTATTTATCTGCCGGTGAGATATGGAACGCCTTCCCCTCTTGAAATAACACGGACTCTTAAATAGGTCCCTTTAAAAATTCATTTTTCAGCTATTGATTCTTTCAATGAAGATGCTTTCTCTGATAGGTAAGGAAATAACTTCTGAATAGCTTCTTATTCTATGGACTATTTGGGTTGGAGAGCACGCTGGGTGAGCTATGCAAGTGGGCAATGAAGCACATTTTTAATGTGAACCAGTAGTGTCTTAGAAGCCAGCCTTGTGACCTTGCAGCTGTCCCAAGGCAGCACATCCCTCACCCCACCCAGCATTACCGTCATGCCTACAAAATGTGCCAGGGAGTGGCTCCTTCAGATAGAAGGCATGTATTTTGCTGTTTCCTAGGAAGAATGATGATTTTCATGGAACACACAGGTACCCTTTATGCAACTCATCCATCCATCCATCCATTCATTTATCAAGGAAGGCTATCAGCTGAGTTGATAGGAAGATAGGGAGAATAAAGATCTCCCAACCCAGGTTCAACCCCAGCTCTATGTTTACCAAATATTTGACCTTGGGCAACACTCTCCTCCACTTAAAGCAAAACAGGAATTTTTTTCTTTTTTAAGCATCCTCTTCTGACACTGTCTAAAGATGAATTACATAATGCACAGAAGCACTGAGCACACAGCCAGGTACAAAGAAGTGTACCCAGGGAATGCCATGCACTACTGTTTATGCTCTGAGTTGTGTGCAGGGTCTGGGAAAAGCCCACTGGAGCTGCGAAGATGGAGGCGGAGAAACCTGCACCCACACCCTGAAGGTCCATGTAGTCACAGCTGTGGTTTCTCCAGCAGTCACGTACAGATGTAAGAGTTGGACCCTAAAGAAGTCTGAGAGCCAAAGAATTGATGCTTTCAAACTCTGGTACTGAAGAAGACTCTTGAGGGTCCCTTAAACTGCAAGGAGATCCAACCAGTCAACCCTAAAGGAAATCAACCCTAAATATTCACTGGAAGGACTGATGCTGAAGCTGAAGCTCCAATACTTTGGCCACCTGATGCAAAGAGTGGACTCGTTAAAAAAAGACTCTGATGCTGGGAAAGATTGAAGGCAGGAGGAGAAGGGGGTGGCAGAGGATGAGATGGTTGGATGGTATCACTGATCCAATGGACACAAGTCTGAGCAAACTCTGGGAGATAGTGAAGTGCTGCAGTCCATGGGGCTGCAAAGAGTTGGACATGATTGAGCAGCTGAACACCACCACCACCACCTTGGAGCTCAGACAATATGTAAAATGTGATAAACCACAATAGTCTGCAGAGGAGGAGCTCCAAAATCTAGACTGGCATTTGGAAATACCAACATCTAGGGATGCACTATATGGAGAGAAAAAAAACACCAGAAGTTGAGATTCTGGAAAAACCCATTGGAGGCTTCTGGGGAACAGAAATTACTTTCGTGTGGAACAGAGATTCGTGGAAAGGAGTCCATGGTTTTGACACATGAGCAGGCACCATGTTAGCCATGTCCATGAACACTGCCCCATTCCATGGAAAGACGGACTGGGACCAGGAAGGGAAGCACCATGAATGCCCACTGAGATGTGAGGACTTGATTTGGTTGGAAAGGGGGCTGCTGATCATTGTTGAGCAAAGTAGGGCAGTGACGTAATCGGAGCTGGACACCAGGAAGGGCAATCTGGCAGCAGGATAAAAAGCAGTTGAGAAAGGAGAAGTCTGGAAGCAGGGATATCAGGTGCGGCCTTGCGGGAGTGCTCAGCGATGCCTGGTTGCAGGGAGACTGGCTCAGTAAGTCCTCATCTGTTGCTCCTCTGCCTACTGCAGGACCCCAGCGGCTGTCAAACATCCTGGAATTTCCAGTCTCGGCAGCTGGCAGTAGGGGGACGCCCAGGGGGCTCAAAAGAAACACTTTTAAAGATCAATTAGACAACAAACAACTTTACAAAAAAATATGAAGATGTACCTTTCTCCTGGGAAACCTAACATCAAGGATTCAGTTTGAAGGCAACAACATCACCTGTCCTGATGCTGTTGTGATTTGAACACGATTGCAAGTTTGTTTGTATTTAGTGAATCATTTGGTTTGGCTTTAGATTTGCAGAAGAGCTACCAGCCTAGGACTTTATGCCTCAGTCTACGTTGTTATATACTGCCGGGGTCCAGCCCCGGTGGATCCAGGGAATTCGAAGTGGGGACGGCGTCGGCGAACTGGATACAATAGCTTTAATTAGATATTAATTAGAGACATAAAGAGTAATAGAATAAGGATGGCTCAGTAGGAAAATTCAGCAGAGAAAAGAGGCAGAATAACTTGGTTTACATGGAAAGCCAATAAAATTCCAGACAAGGAATTTGCATCACCTACGTAGGCCACAGGCATCCTCCTGTTCTCCCGAAGGAGAGGAGACACTAAGGCCTCCCCGGTCGGATCTTAGAAGCCCAGGCAAAATTAGTAGGCTTGATGAGCCTCCATGCTCCAGATGGGAATTCAGCCAGAAGGTGAGAGAAAGAACAACATGGGGAGACCAAGCTTCGGTGAACAAGGCCTGCACTTTATTTTCCAAAGTAGTTTTTATACCTTAAGTTGTGCATAGGGGATAATGGGGGAAGGGGTAGAGTCATGCAAGGACAGCAGTCCTTGATCCCTATCGAAGCCAGGCTTTCAAACTTATCATATGCAAAAGTTTAGGTGATTTACATCATCTTCTAGCCAGAAGGCCTGTTAACATTTTATGATCCTTTCTTCAGAAAACTTATTTTTTCTCTAAAGGTGATTATTTAAAGTCAGGCGCCACCCTCCAAAAGCATTAGATAAAGTTGCATTCCTATAGGGCAAAGGTGTGGTGGGCTATAACAAGAAAAAGAATTAACTCAAGGGTCCAAGGTTACAAACATTAAAGCTACTACTTACATTCCTATACACCAATTACATTAATCAATACACTGCCAGGGACACAGTAGGTAAGGGATATGGAAACTTAGCAGCAAACATTGGCCCAACAAGTGAAAAACCCTTCACCAATACAATTTCTAATCAATCTTTTAACTGCTCAAAGGAATCTGTATTTAGACAGTTTAGAACATCTCATGCCTCTCATGGTTGGGAGGCTGTGAAAAAGAACATGTGGCTGGAAGAACCTGTTCAGGCAGGCTAGAGGACTTCCAAAGGAGTTTGTAGGTTGAAACACTCTTGTCACGCCCAGGAACTTTATCAACTGGAGTTGTAAGTTAACTCTTTTTCAGAGAGAGGTGGTGGGGGACAGCCCCCCATAAAGTCAGAGGTGTAGGTGAGAGCACAAAGCAGTAAAGTGGGCAGACTCTGGTTTTGGGGGTAGGTGCTCGAGAATTTCCAGGGGGACTCCTGAGGCTCGATCCCACTTTTGTGTATGCCGAGCCTCCTTCCTCATGACCTTTGCCACGGGCGGAGTCCCTCACGCTGGCTCCTGGCAATATACCTAGTGCAATGACCACAAAACAGTTTACATCATCGAGCGCCCCTTGGTCCTATTACATCCTATTACGTCTGTTGGACTTTACGAGGAACGGCCACAAGTGTCTGACCAGCACAGTGCAGCTCCCCACCTGCAATTTCCCGTGCTAGTCATTCCAATGGAGCTTTCGCTGCCAGGCTCTCCCCAAGTGGCCTCCAGGCCCCTCCACCGCTTGCTCGTGCCCATCTCCGCCCTCATCTTCTTTGACCGTCAGCAGCTTTTGACTGCACATGCGTTCCACCTACCCTCTGCATCATATCTTCCCTTCTTTCTCACCACTGCTCCTTCTGAGGAATCCTGCCAGCCCCTCTGCGTCCTCCTGACCACTCAGTCCTCCAGCACCTTCTCCAGCTCTATTCACTCTCTCTCTCTGAGAATATCCATCACGGGCTATAAGCTCCCACCTTTACAGTTGGGTCCAGACTTCTGCCCGGGACTCCAGAGCAGTTTCTGGAGGCCTGTTCATCCTCCCACTTGCATGTATCATGCACCTCTTGAACTCAACATACCCAAAAGGGAACTCCTGATTTCCTCCCCTAAATCTATTCTTCCTAAAATGCTCACAACCCTAGTAAATAGCAACACCGTATCAAAGTCTTGGAATCATTCCTGTCTCCTCTTTCCCTACCAACCCACATCTAAGTAATCAGCAGATTCCATCCAAAGTCACCCATGAGCCAATCACTGCTCACTCACATCTGGGTTGGTCACCAGCATCACCCTCCTGAATTACTGTGATAGCTTGCTCCTCGCCCTGGCTTCTGTCCTTGACCTTCCTATAACCTCTTATCAACACTTCAAATGTAAGTTAGATCAAGTCACACAGCTCTGTGGTTAAAACCTTTCAAAGTCTTTTGGGGGAAAATGTCCTTACACCAGCACTATGTGACCTGCCTTGTCTGCCTCTGGAAGTTCATCTACTTTTCTCCCCTTTGCTTTGTCCACTCCAACCACATGGTCTTCCTAGTTGCCCCAGGACCCCACCAGGGACGCCATCTGCCTCCGTGGTGTGCTAGGGCCAACTCACACCCACTGGACCTGGCTCATGGGCAATGATTATGAGTGTCCCTTCCCGACTTCACATTCAGTGACATCATGTTGGTGGCTTAATATCAGCTATGGTGGGTGTGTTTAAACAACAAAAATCAGCCAGTGTTGCACATAAAATCTCATTGTTTCTTCAGAGAGCTGATGACTCACAGCACACCACTGCTATACCTACAACAACCTGCCCTGATTCATCTCCCTACACTCTTTGCTTCCTTCATGTCTCTGCTCAAATGCATCCCTGATCACACTATAGAAGACAGTACCCCCTACCCACACACTCCTCTCCCACAAACCCTATGTTGTTCTCCACCCGACTTGCTATGTATTTAACAGTTTTCATTTTCTTCTAAAATATCAACTCCAGAGTGATGGGGACTTTGTTGTGTTCATTCTTCATCTCCAGCATCAGGAATACTGCCTGACATGTAGAAGGCACTCAATAAATATTTATTCAATGAATGAATAAATTCATTTTATTAATTATTCCATGTGTTGATAAAATTTTCTATAATTATTCAATACATTGAAAATTATTCAATACCTAGTGAAAGAAAGAATAAAATAAATGCATCTATTGTAGTGACAGAGAAAGACATCTAAGATTAAAAATATTTTTTAAAATATTACTCTATTTCTCTATTTATTTATTTATTCTTGGCCATATGGGATGTGGGATCTTAGTTCCCCAACTGGGGACTGAACCAGAGCCTAAGGCAGTGAAAGCTCAGAGTTCTGACTGCCAGGGAATTCCTGAAAGAGCAAGTTGCTAAACATGTTATAAAATAAAGCATGTGCACATATGTACATATGCATACACAAATATACATATATTTTATTTCATAACACATTTAGTAACTGTCTCTTTGAGGAATTCCCTGGTGGTCAAGTGGTTACACATATGTATATACAATATGGAGCTTCTCTGGCGGCTCAGATGGTAAAGAATCTGCCTGCAATGCAGGCGATCCAGGTTCCATCCCTGGGTTGGGAAGATCACTTGGAAAAGGGAATGGCTACCCACTCCAGTATTCTTGCCTAGAGAATTCCATGGACAGAGGAGCCTAGCGCACTACAGTCTATGGGGTCACAAAAGACTCAGATACAACTGAGAGACTAACACTTTCACTTTCATATATACAAATCAGTTCAGTTAGTTCAGTTGCTCAGTCGTGTCCAACTCTGTGATCCCACGGACTGCATGCTGCAACTACCGAAGCTTGCTCAAACTCATGTCGAGTCAGTGATGCCATCCAACCATCTCATCCTCTGTCGTCCCCTTCTCCTCTTGCCTTCAATCTTTCCCAGGATCAGGGTCTTTTCCAATGAGTCAGTTCTCCAAATCAGGTGGCCAAAGTATTGGAGTTTCAACTTCAGCATCAGTCCTTCCAATGAATATTCATGATTGATTTCCTTTAGGATTGATTAGTTTGATCTCCTTGCAGTCCAAGGGACTCTCAAGAGTCTTTTCCAACACCACAGTTCAAAAGCATCAAATATATGTATATACATATACAAATTTATATATCATATACAAATATATTTACAAAAATGTCACAAAAATTATGGAACTCTTCCACATTTTAATTTATGTGCAGTACTTTGAGAATGTGACTTTTAAAACAATTAGCATTCACAAATCAAATACTTTAATAAAATTTTAAAAATAAAACTAAAACAATGACCTTGTATCATTTTTGATACCTCTCAAATCTGGCAAAGCAAAGCATGAAAATTCTCTGGGATATGAGCTCCATGAAGAGCATACCTTCATTGAAGTGCACTCCATTCACAGCATACCTTTATCATCTAGACACTTCCTGGCAAACAGTAGGTGCTCAAAGATGCTAAGGAATGGTCGAGTTCAAGCGAGAGCTGACAGACGCCTGAACTCAGAAGCAGGGGTTGAGGGGAGGGTCATGTGATGGCTAAACGAGCAGCTCCAGGAGTACATGAACCAGCACCTGGGGTTTTGGGGGCCGATGAACAGGAAGGGACAGAGATATCATCATTTACTCACTCACATTGCCCAAGTGCCAACTTTGTGCCAAGTAGCACACTGACATCTGGGAACAAAGCGATGAACAATGGTGGTCTACCAGACCCTGAGGGCTTCAGCACCAGGACCAGGGGGTGAACCGGGCTTGGGGGAGGAAGCAGGAAGCCCCTGCAGGAGTGTTGCCCTTGCAGAGACGCCCCAAGCCGCAAGCCTGAGAAGGCAGCTGGCATTCAGCGCTGGGCTCTATATGTGTGGCCTCAAGTGCCCGCCTAGTTTTGGGCCCTTACTCAGCAGGATTCACTGCTTAGACTCAACAGTGACAAACCAACCACCATGGTGAACCCCAATTTAGGGTGCAAGACCATTAACTTGGAAATGCCTCTCCTACCAGCCTGGTAATGTGGCATGAGAAATGGACAGAATTAGACCTAAACGATGCCTTTCTTCTTGGGAAACCAAACTTGCCCTTGGTCCGTGATGATACCCTATTACACACCCCATTATCTACATGTTCCATCTAAGAGACATTTATCTTCTATTTTAAGGAATTGTGATAACTCGTTACGGAACAGAAAAAAAGAGATCAGCCACACTTCATTATGTGTTTTCCTTCAATTAGGTAGAGATCTCAGTGGATTATATTCAAAAAGATACCAGTTTTTCCTCTGACCTGGATTTTCACTGGGGTTTCTCAATAGCAGGCAGTGGATACTGAGGCAAAGTCAATGATATATGGTAAGCAAGCATATGCATCACTGCATTTTCAATTTCCCCCAAGTCAACTGTTTCAGTCATAGTAACTAGATAGAAATAAATAACTCCCCCCTACTGTTTCTAATGATTTTCACTCTAGAAATATGATGGGCATGATACAAAAAGTCTTAAGATTGGTATAACAAGCTTGCTTCTGCAGCTAAGCAGGAAATTTGACCTCTATTACTTTATTCATCTGCAAAAATGGTTAGAACGATAATCACTTCAAAATGCTGTTGTGAAGGTTAATAATGCACTTCACAAAATCATTATAACATATTCTAGCAAGAGCAATTATTACTGTATTCATTTGTTAAGTAAAAGAGTTTAAGTTGTATAGACATATTATTAAAAATAATTGTGTCTTAAGCTTGTGTAACTACTAATTATGTACATTTTCCTGCAACTCCTGCTAAATAACTAGCTGGGTTTTTTTTTTTTTTAATCTAGCATGCAAGTCATATTTATTTTCCCAAATGGCCATAGCCATCATGATCACTTCTGCTCCCCCAAATTTTATAAGTCCCTCCTTCCATTGTGGTAACATCCCTTACATGACCCTTACATTTAACATAACCAAGGTCAGTTTTCAGGTATTTGATGTTCTTTTGGTAAAAGACTGGGCTTCCCTGGTGGCTCAGCAGTAAAGAATTAGCCGGCAGTGCAAGAGCCGCAGGAGACATAGGTTTGTTCCTTGGGCTGGAAAGACACCCTGGAAGAGGAACCACTCCAGTGTTCTTGCCTGGAAAATCCCATGGACACAGAAGCCTGGTGGGCTACAGTCCACAGAGTCGCAAAAGGCCAGACACAACTAAAGCAATTCAACACACATGGGAAAAGATCACATGAATAAAAGAGAAAGACAAGAACTTAGCCAGCAAAAGTACAGAAGTTTCCTCATGAACCAAGTCTCCATGGGTTATCTGGTGAGTAACTGAAGCTGGTTTAAGAACTTGAATGTCACGGAAGCAAGTTTTTTTTCACCCAGAGCCAAAGATTTCCATTATTCGATTTTGTTTGAAAGCAGAGTTGTTGCTGTTTAGTTGCTAAGGCATGTCTGACTTTTTGCGATCCCAGGGACTGCAGCATGCCAGGCTCCTCTGTCCTTCACCATCTCCCAGAGTTTGCTCAGATTCATGTCCATTGAGTCAATGATGACATCCAACCATCTCATCCTCTGCTGCTCTCTTCTCCTTTTGCCTTACATTTTTCCCAGCCTCAGGTTCTTTTCCAATGAGTCAGCTCTTTGCATCAGGTGGCCAAAGTATTGGAACTTCAGCTTCAGTATCAGTGCTTCTGATGAATAATCAGGGTTGATTTCCTTGAGGATGGACTGGTTTGATCTTTCTGCAGTCCAAGGGACTCTCAAGAGTCTTCTCCAGCACCACAATTCAAAAGCATCACTTCTTTGGCACTCAGCCTTCTTTCAAGCAGAGCAGCCCAAAGTTGATAAAGCAGGCAGGAACACGGAGCGAAGACACTTTGGGCCACATCACGTTGCCAGGGCTGGGGAGGTGGGGGCAGTGGCCGAGGATTCTGAGGCTTTGGTCCTTTTAGCAACTTACATCCCATTCAATTTTTCACAAGAATGAGCATGGAGACACACACAAACATCAGCCTCGTTTTCTCCCTGATTAATTTCTCCCACACTTACCCTTCTTCCCTCTTCAGCTCTCCTCCCTTCAAAATCTCTCTCCTCCAACATCCCAGTGGTCCTGAGAAGAATCAGAGGCTGGTGGGGAGGGAGTCATGGGAGGAAGGGCAAATGCCCTTGACTTGTTCCCATCATCCCGACATCTCTATTCTATCATCTTAGTTAGCTTCAGATTTTATCCACCTTCCCACTGAGATCTCAGCTTGCACTTCAGAGTTTTTCTTCTGAAAAGATTGGAGGGCGTTTGGGTTTTAAGGTATTGAAACTATCTACACTCTAGCAAAACATTCATCTTTAAAAGTGACCCTCTTGTCTGTGGCCTTCATACTAAATGAAGGTCAGGATTAAAATTCAACCCTTTCTGCCGGCACTTTCCTTAATGAGAAAACCAAAATCGGGTCTGAAGTAGATTAAATAACTCGTTTGGATGTCACTCAAGGCGACGCTGAAACATGAGGCATCACTAGAAGCAAGTATGTGTGTTTTGCCATTTAAATGTTTTGAGGGTTCAAATCACTTAGCATTTGGTAACACGCTGTCCCTAAGGATCTGCCCCAGACTGAAGCTGAACACCTCAGAACGTTTGTTTCTTCTTCCATCATCCCCACAACCTGCAGAATCCCAGGATGTGAGGCCTTTGGAAAAACCCACAAATTCCCAAGCTTTCACTGCTTGAGAATCGTCTGGGGTGTTTGTTCCCATGCATCTTCCCAGGCTGCTCTGCCGGAATGCCTCCTCATGAGGTTTGGGGGCAGGAGGCGAGCCTCTGAATTTAAATATTTAACAGTTTATGCATGTCATACTGATACAAGCAGCCCATGGAAAACATTTCAAAAATACTGAATAATAAGGTGGCATTTTCCACTGAGGGTGCTCTTCACTCACCCTGCAGCCTTTGACATGATCAAAGAGACACTCCACACTTGTGATAGATTTACGAAGAAAACAAACCCAGCAGAAAGGGAACTCAATCGTATCAGCCTCTTTCAGGTCTCACATGTGACTATTATCTGGCCTGACTCACACTTCATTACATGGGACTTGACATACAAGATTAATATCATACACAGTTATTTCATCCATACACAAACTCCCTGCTGGCACCTCGGAACAGAAGTGAACTAATTTTAGTAAATCATTCGTGGTGATTTAAGGAGACTTGGGCTGTTCAAGGAAGTCTAAGAAAGGGTAATACACGCAGCTTCAAAACACAGTCCAGGTGAAGCTGAATTTTGGGAACATCTTCAACCCTGTGGATTCATGACTCAAAAATGGGGAAACTTCTTGCACAGGAGCTGGAACATTTCCAAGTGGACAGAGATCAGCCACGAACTCAAACACTAAACCAGTGACACAACTGATAATTTCAGTTTGAAATATATTGCCTTCAACAAAGCTTTGACTGTGGTTTATCTTTGTTAGTGCTTCTTGAGCATATTATTGGAATACATTCTTGTTAGTGACCCAGAGGGGCTTGGCTGCCTTGTCACACTGCCTCACTCATGATTCAATCATGACCCTTTAGATTTGTTTCCCAGAGTGGCTCCTGCTCTTGACGCTTCCTAAAAGAAAATGAATGTCCATGTGGGATGAAAGTGAAAGTGAAGTCGCTCAGTCATGTCCGACTGACTCTTTGCAACCCCATGGACTGTAGCCTATCAGGCTCCTCCGCCCATGGGGTTTTCCAGGCAAGAGTGCTGGAGTGGATTGACATTTCCTTCTCCAGGAGATCTTCCTGACCCAGGAATCGAACCTGGGTCTCCTGCATTGTGGGCAGACGCTTTACCGTCTGAGCCACCAGGGAAGCCCATGTGGGACAGTTGGTTGCAATTCAGGAAAGGTGTGCAGTTTTGAAAAGCCCATCAAGTTGCTCCTTGTTTAGAAGTTCCCTGGTGTTCTTGTATATGTGTGTACTCGGTCACTCAGTGGTGTCCAATTCTGTGACCATGGACTACAGTCCACCAGACTCCTCTGTCCATGGAATTTCCCAGGCAAGAACATGGAGTGAGTTGCTATTTCCTACTCCAGGAGATCTTTCCAAGCCAGAGATCAAACCTGCATCTCTTGCATCTCCTGTGTTGGCAGGCAGACTCTTTACCACAGAGCCACGTGGGAAGCCCAGGTGTTCTTGACAAAGGATCTAAAAGCAGGAGAAATTAACATCTTGGCTTTTAACCTGCTGTATCTCAAGATGCACAGACACAGAACTGGCTTCTGCTGCAGCTGCTGTTTTGTGCACACACACTTTCTCTCTCAAAAAGGAATCCCTACTGCTCTTCTAGAATGCCAGGACCACCTTGATCTGGGGCTCCATGAGTTCTTGTTCATCTTATGAGGATGACAATCATCCTTTAAACAACATGCCAAGAGATCAAAGATCTGTGTAGCACTTCACTAAAATCAGTGTGTCAACTCCTGGGGACATGACATACACTTCTCATAATTGCTGCTGACAACACTCTCACTAGATGGTTTTGTCCTTGCGATCCTGGTGGGTGTGCTAGAGGAGATGCTCATGCAAGCAGGATGGAAGGGCCATATGCCATCTGCTCGATGGAAACAACCCCCATTAAAGGCACAGAGCTTGAATGCATCTGCCTGCAAGCCGAACCTCTCCGAGTGGCATTTCACTACACCAGCGTTAATCCTACTTATATAATCAACTGCTTGGGACTTTCTAGAGACAGTGTGATTTAGCAAGAAGCTGTTCTTGTTCTGGGGATTAAATGGGATCCCAGGATAAGGGTCCTGTTGATGTCAACTTCAGCTTGGCACCCAAGAGCTCCTCCTGCAGCTAATGGGTCTTCCAGATACCAGTGCTCAGGTAGCAGTGAACTGAGGTGATTCACCTGGTTTCCAGGCACACACTCCAAGGTGATAAGGAAACGGAGTAAGGAAACGAGGGAAGTTGGACTGTCTGGGATGGTAGTAAACCTTGAAGGGCTGCTACATCCAAAAGGACCTGCACATACAGAGCTCCATGCAATGCTCCTGGCACAGTGGCCGCCTCAAGCCACCAGATTTCCTGTGGTTTTTTTTTTTCTTTTGAGAAGCCAGATAATTGTTTTTTAAGGTGAAAGCCACTGATTTTTTTCTTAATTGACTTAATGCACACATATAATTAAAAATCAAAGGTTTAGAAAGTATGCAGATGATAAAAAGATCCGTTGCCAGGGGTTGAGAGGAGGTGGAGAGAATGAACAGGCAGAGCTCAGAGGGCTTTCAGGAAGTGAAATACTCTGGATAATATTACAGTGGTGAGCACATGCCATTATGATACATTTGTCCGAAGGTAAGACACCAGGAGTGAGCCCTAACGTAAACCATGGGCTCTGGGTGGTGACCATGCGTCCAGGCGTGTTCATCACTTGTAACAAAAGGACCATCTCATGGGGATGCTGAAGGGAGGGAGGCTGTGCGTGTGTGGGAGGCAGACAGGAAACCTCTGTACCTTCCCCTTGGGCACAATTTTGCTGTGAACGTAAAGGCTCTAAAAATCCAAATTACAAAGAAAACAAAGGGAATTCCCTGGCAGTATAGTGGCTGGGACTCCACCATCAAACCCAGGTTCAATCCTGGTTGAGGAATCAAGGTCCCACGTGACACATGTGTGCCAAGCCGCTTCAGCTGGGCCCGACTTGGTGTGACCCTATGGACTGTAGCCCACCAGGCCCCTCTGTCCGAGGGATCCTCCAGGCAAGAATACTGGAGTGGGTTGCCACGCCCTCCTCTGGGGATCTTCACGACCCAGGGATCAAACCCATATCTCTTACGTCTCCTGCATCGGCAGGCAGGTTTTTTACAACTAGCGCCACCTGGGCAACCCCTGACATGACGCGTGATGTGGCCAAAATAAAAAAAATTTTTTTAAAGAAAAGAAAAACTGAAAAAGAGAATCACAGGCTTACAGTATCAGTGGCCTCTGCCCCCTTGGCCTCCAACCACCATCCTCAGTCACCACTCTGAACTGCTGTTTGCTTGTTCTGGTACGTTCTTCTCTATTACTAGAAAGTGTGGCTACTCGACTCTTCGTTAGCTTTGTCATTCTAAGCGTTACCTGTATCTTTTCTGCACTCACCAAGGCTGATATTTTTAGCTCTTCCTGCACCGACCCTGCCCACGCAGTCACAGTCCGTCTTCGGTGACCTAGGTCTCACCAGCTCTCAGGTTCTGCTCTCTCCCTGGGGCATCTGTGTACCTTTCTACTGAGTTGACACCCCTGTTTTCTGGATTCCATGATTTTCTCACTTGCCATTTTGTTGAAATATATTTCAGGTAGTTCCCCTATAAAGCTGCTTGGATAGTAAAAATTTGGAGACTTCACACATTGGAAATGGCTTTATTCCACTCACACCTGACTGTAATTTGGCTGGTAAGGATTTCTGCCTTGAAAACCACCTTCCTTGAGTTTTGAAGGCAATCTCTCCATATCTTCCTGTTTCCAGGGTTGCATTAAGTAGATCCGACCCTCTCGGATTCATGTTCCTTCAGCTGTGTCCTGCCTATCCCTCGTGAATGTTGGGCTCTTCTCTTCATGCATGCTATTTGGACATTTCACAGCGACAAAGGGAGGTGTCAGGTCGACCCCCTGGGCCTCAAGCACCTCAGTGCCCCTGTGAGTGAGTGATCGTCGGCATGTGACATGACCTCACTGTGCCTCTGTAAAACCAGGGTGAGTGTCCTTCAGGTAGAGTGCTTGTCCAGAGTAACGAGCTAATCCATCAAAAGCCTAGAACAGTGCTGGGCCTGTCGTGAGCAGCCGATGAGTACTGGGACGAATACCGGGCTTTTTGACTGCTGATGCTACCTACCATCGTTCTCCATTCCAGCCTGGCTCTTCCTTATGGTAGTTTGTATCCTTCTGTTCTGCTACTTGAAATGCATCTTTGGTAATTTCCTGCCTGCTTTTTCTCTCATCCTTGGCCTTGGAATTCTCATCAGCCAGACAGTGGATTCCTAGACACATCCTCTCCTGCTCCCAGCCTTTCCTAGTTCCGTTTCTCTTTTCTTGTTTTAATTATTATTCTATTTCCTGAGATATTTCCTGGACTTTTGTTGCCCTGTCCCGTTGAGTTTGCTGATGGCCCCCGTGTGTCTGTTTCCATCTCCCTGAAGGTCGCTGTCCCTCGGCATCCTGCTCTTGGTTTCTGGATGCAGCGTGTCCTCTTAACTCTCTGGGAATGATAAGTAAACTCTGACACTGTTTCCTGATTCCCACAGTGGTGTTTCCTTGGGACCTTTCCCCTTCTCTTTGTCTGCTTGGTTCTCTCACTCTCAAGTGTGGGGTTTCCCCCTCAAAGTTCTGGCCTTCCTGGAAGGTTCACTCACACCCAGGAGGGAAGCCTAAAAAGACTGTGCCTGTGGGTTGTGCCTTGTAGACTGGTGAGCTTCACCCCAGGGGACCCAGGCTCATTTCTCCAGTCCTGCCCGCGTCCCTGGAGTGGACTCCTCCAGTCCTACCTGGGGACACGATCTGGCTGCAATATTCCAGACAGGGTCTGGGCTGGAGCTGGGCGTCCAGGCTCAGGGTGCAGACTTCCACAAACCTTCCATGCCTAGCCCTGCACTTCACCCCACCATCTGCAGCCCAGATGCTCCTCTTCTCAGTTTCTTTAGAGAACAAATTTCATAGATGCAGAGGAGGCCAGCCACTTGGTACAGACTTTCTATCCATAGGAAGTCTACTCCCCCCGACCCCGCCACCCTCATAGCCTGGGGTCTCTCGGCTCCACGAGGCACTTGGCCTGCTTCTCCCTGACATTGCTCTGTTAAATCAGTTTCCATTCCTCCACTCTGTCCAGGTAAAAAAATTCTGGTACATTAAAGCTAACTAATTCCAATTTTATTCTATTCACTGGGACAGGTTCTGGGCTTCCCTGATGGCTCCAATGGTAGAGAATCTGCCTGCAATGCAGGACACCCAGGTTTGATTCTTGGGTTGGGAAGAGCCCCCCTGGAGAAGGGAATCTCTACCCACTCCAGTATTCTAGCCTGGAAAATTCCATGGGCAGAGGGGCCTGACAGGCTACAGTCCATGGCATCACAGAGAGTCAGACATGACTGAGTAACTAACGTTGATTGATAGATTGGTACAGGTTAGGGGACAAAAAAAATGTGTCCAGGCATTATAAGCAGCCCTTTGGCCAGCCATTATCCTAAGACAACCCCACTTCGGCCCACCTATAATAAGAATGTTGTTAAAAACCCAGATTCCTGCCCCAGATCAGACCCACTAAACCAGGAGCCCTGGTTAGCACCCAGGTGCTAGACCTGGGTGGTGCCCAGGAGTCTGAATGTTCAACAAGCTGCCCTGGGGAAGTCTGGATGCAGGTGGCCTGGTGTTTGTCACACATGGATGGACACCACTCGAGGAAAGCCAGCCGGGAGCCAGGTCTGCTCACTGGGAGGCGCAGTTTGGCCTCCTGCTAGTCTCTGACCACTCAGCAATTATGCGCTGTGTGTCCACCTGACCTTGGACTTGCTGGCTGGTTCTCACGCATTGTGAGCCGCAAGACACAGAGCTGCACTGACCCCACTGGGGCGGGCAGTGGGGGCCTAGTCCATGTTCTACTTGGCCCTGCACTGGGAACACCTTTTGGTAGGAGCCAAGGTAAACTCCACCACAATGACAGCCCTTGAGCAGGAGCGCATGGACCAGTGCATACTGGAAGGGGGCCCCCGATGGACACCACACAGCTAGAGGGATGTGCGGCATCACCCAGCAGGGCATGCTCTCGGGAACGTGACACTGAGCTCTCATCTCCAAGAGAAGAGGGCTGCTGGGCAAAGCAGAAGATGTCCTCTCTGATGTAAGGCAAATGTTTCAGGCCACAAGGGAAGCTCAGACCTGGCTTAGGACCTCCAAGAGGCTGGGGACCCAGGAAAGGGGGTCAAAAAGAAGAGCAGCAGAGAAGGCCCGCCAAAGGGGAAACTCAGCATGACATGGGAAATGGGGTCTCTGGCTGTGGCCCCATCTCCTTGGGTTGGCAGGTGCCTGAAACACCCCTCTGGACACGTACACCTGAGGACCAGAGAGGTTTCTAAGGTTGTACCCCAAGAGGGCCTGCTGTGTTCTCAGCTACCATCCCTACAGGACCCCAGCATGGCCTGAAGGAATGAGCACAAAGCAGCAGGCTTGATTCTAGACAGAGGACCAATGCCTTCCCTGAGCCGCAGTTCAGTCTCCTTGACTATTGAGAGGTCTCTCACCATCTACAGAAGCGTCTGTGAGCATTTACAGGCCTGCACTCAGCTACACTTCCAAGAGCAACAGTCCTTTCTCCTAACAGCGTGTGTGTCGGCTCTGAAGACATTGACTGTCTTCACCATCTCTGTACATTCGCACTTAACACTACGTAGCCCTTTGTAACCGCTCTCTAAATGGCTTTATTGAGACATTAATTAATTACTCTCTACCAGATATGATTTAAACTGACTGTTCTCTATTCAGCTTTTACCCTTGGCTTGATGCCATCAGACATACCATCTCTCATTAGGTGTGAGACAATGTTTGAGGCTAATTGTTTATTGAAAGAAGAAAAGCATAAATTGCTTTTCAAAGAAGTAGAATGCATGTTCTGCAAAAATTCACAAGAGCCAAATGTGGCTTGAAAAGTGTCGTTGACTTGAAATAATAGAACAAGAGTGTGTGTGCATGTGTGTGCATGTGCAAGAGAAAGAGGCTGCATCAAGAGAGAAAGACAGAAACATATTCTTCTCTAGATAAATTGATTTAACAACAGTAGGGTGAACAAGCCTCCCCACACTGCTGTCACTCTCTTGTCTACAATTTGAGCTCTATAAACATGGAAGGGGGATCTTTGTAGCTGTTTTTATTACTATCAAACCTTTTTCAACCAAGGAGGTGGATAATGAGTCACTGGATATGTAATTTTTAGCATAAAAAAGGAGCACACCACAGTGTCCATCACCATGGTTGACCAGACGCCCTAACTCCAGGACCACACAGGCTGAGACTGTTGTCTGCTTCTCTTGTGAGCCCGACCATTCTTCTCTCACCAAGAGCTCTGCAACCCCACCTTCACTGCTCCATAGTCATCTTTCTCTGCATTAAAACTTTTCCTCTTCAAAATCCCTCCCTTGAAAATAAACTGGGGCTGTGTGGTAATGCTTACTAACAGTTAAAATGCACAGCACCTCAATGCAGTCAAGGATACTTGTGAGAAGGTGTTCACTACAGTCTTGTTTGTAACAGCAAAAGTTGAAGACCTCCTACAAATCCACCGATAAAAACTGGTCAGTAAATGATGACATCATCACACTATGGAACTCTGCACAGCACCTAAAATGAATGAGATACCTGTCTGTCCTCACTTGGGAGGGTATCCATGCTAGATTATTGGGGGAAGACCACTATGGAGAGTATATACATGATTTTGTTTAAAAATTAAGTCTACCAATGTATGATAGATGTCTGTATGTTTCTATGTGCACAGAGAAAGTTCTGGAAAGATACAGACTAAACTAAGAACAGTGGTTATATTCAGAGAATGTAATTAATAAGGAGGGAGTAATAAGGAAGGTGATTTTCATGTTTTTATTAGAATGGACTAATTTTGTAAGTTTTTTAAATTCCTCAATCCCTTATTAAAACACAAATCTCTGCAGGAGGGGCCATTCCATGTGGAAGTCCAGTAGTTTGGCTGAAACCTGGGGGAGCTATGGAAGGGAGTATTTACTATACAATCTGCTGAGAGCCAGCCCAAGGGTTATCACGGGAAAGGGGGTGTCAGAGCCCAGACAGAGTGCATATGGTGAAGATGCCCTGTCCAGGGCAATCCCTCGCCTACAGACCAAAGAACAAGAGTCGCAAGAAGGATTTGTGAAGCGTGGCCCTCTCTCGGATGGATAATGATGCCCCATGGGCAGCTTCAGTCTTCTTGTGTCCCGTCTCTACCACAGGATTTCCTTACTCAAAGGCGCTGCTCACACACAGAGTGTGAAAACCAATGGCCTATAAATGGACTGGCCTGTTACTCATCTCATGGTTTCCCTTTGTGATGTTTGGATCACTTTATAGTTTTAAACATTAGCATCTCTATTTGGTCAGAAGAACTTAAAATCAGTCACATTTGGAACAGAGGCCTGTATAACTGAATCACTTTGCTGAACGCCTGAAACTAACACGACATTGTTAATCAACTATACTCCAGTGTAAAATAAACAAATAAGGACGTCCCTGGTGGTCCAGGGGATTAAGAATCTGCCTTGCAGTGCAGGGAATGTGGGTTTGACTCCCAGTGAGGGAAGTAAAGCCCCACATGTTGCGGAGCAACTAAGCCTACATGCTGAACTACTGGGCCCACTCACCAGAACCAGAGAGAGTCCAGGAGCCAGAGGAATGATCCACGTGACCCAATGAAAATCTCACATACTAAAATGGCCCAACACCGCCAAATAAAAATAAATACAAGGCATTAAGTTTATTAAAAAATAAATTAATAAATAAGTCTCATTTGGGCAACCTGATACAGACATAACAGTATTCCCATTATATAAGGAAATCTTTGGCATTCCCCATCCTGCACTAGATAATTCGTAGTTGACTGACATCTAAACACTGCCTTCTGCTGAAATCAACAAGGGTTGGGGGAAGCCTAGGATTTGGGTTTGAGATCCCAAGCAATCTGCTGACCTTTCCCCAACACCACTTACTATATTGGCTTCCCTGGTGGCTCAGACGGTAAAACATCTGTTTGCAATGCAGGAGACTTGGGTTCGATGCCTGGGTTGGGAAGAAGACCTGGAGAAGGAAATGGCAGCCCACTCCAGTACTCTTGCCTGGAAAATCCCATGGACGGAGAAGCCTGGTAGGCTACAGTCCATGGGGTTGCAAAGAGTCAGAATCAATTGAATGGTGGGTTCTAAACAGAGCAACTGAATACATTTGTGCTTTGGGAAAAAGCAACCAATGTGATCCTCAACCATCACTTAGTTAGAAGGGGAAATGCCTTAAAGGGAGTCGTTTTCTTTCAATTGCAATATACCAGCAGAACACATATGGATTCTATAATATAACACACCAAAACCACTGTGATTTATCTGCACAAGGTAACGCCTGAGCCAAAAGAGAATCTAAATCTCAGAGCAATCACCTTTCTCTGTTGGGAAAGTGGAAGGGCCATCTGTCCTGGAGGTACAAACCGCATAAGGGTTGCAGTGCCCTCTGGTGGTGATTGCTTTTTCCTGCATCGCACCCTCCCAGGAATCCACTTGCCCCATGGAATCCAAGCAGCTCCATGCAATGGGTGGTGTGGGTGATGGGAGGCCCACAGGAAGAGAGTATCTGAAACCGGAAGAAAGCCATCAACACGTGACCTTCCCAGATGGCTCAGTGACAAAGAATCTGCCTGCCAATGCAGGAGGCCCAAGAGACCTGATCCCAGGAAGATCCCCTGAAGAAGGAAATGACAACCCACTCCAGTATTCTTGCCATGGAGAATCCTTGGACAGGGGAGCTTGGCAGGGTACAGTCCACAGGGTCGCCAAGAGCTCAACACGACTGGGCACGCACACTGCACCAACACTCACAACTGCAACAAGAACGACTTGTGGGCGCAGGCCTTACTCCCCTGTCATGCTGAGAGCTGGCACCTCACAGACAAGGCGATGGCTTCTGTAAAGTTCTGGAGGGTTCCCTCCAGATCGCCTGAAAAACATGGTGAAACGCCCTACCGTGAAGAAAAGCACCACGGTCCGGTGGGAGGACACAGACAAAGAAGCCGTGGGGCCGGTTCAGCCTCCTGCTGGGTAAGTAACACAGGGCAAGACATCTGGCTTCCATAGTTTGTTCACCTGTGAAACGGCAGGAAGGAGCCCTATCTTCTGAAGTGAAGTGAAAGTCACTCAGTTGTGTCCAACTCTATACAGTCCATGGAATTCTCCAGGCCAGAATCCTGGAATGGGTAGCCTTTCCCTTCTCCAGGGCATCTTCCCAACCCAGGGATCGAACCCAGGTCTCCCTCATTGCAGGCGGATTCTTTACCAGCTGAGCCACCAGGGAAGCCTGAGTCACTGTCCAAACGAACAGGAGAGTATGAGTGGCGGCTTAGCAGAGGGCAGGCAGTCCCTCGGTGGCAACTGTCACAAAAGTGCTGCAAGCCCATGCCTTGTTTTAGGTTCTTCACTTGATGAGACTATGGAAGACAATGGGTGTTTTGATTTCCTTTTGTTAACATATAGTTTATGTACAATATCACATAAGTCCTAGTGGGAGTGACAAATAGATTCAAGGGATTAGATCTGATTGACAGAGTGCCTGAAGAAATACAGATGTAAATCCATAACACTGTACCGGAGGCAGTGACCAAAATCATCCCCAAGAAAAAGAAATACAGCAAGGCAAAATGGTTGTCTGAGGAGGCCTTACAAATAGCTGAGAAAAGAAGAGAATTGAAAGTCAAAGGAGGAAAGGAAAGATATGTTTATCTGAATGTAGAGTTCCAACCAATAGCAGGGAGAGATAAGAAAGCATTCTTAAGTGAACAATGCAAAGACATAGAGGGAAACAATAGAATGGGAAAGACTAGAGATCTCTTCAGGAAAATTAAAGATACCAAGGGAACATTTCCTGGAGGATGGCATGACAACCCACTCCAGTATTCTTGCCTGGAGAATCCCCATGGACGAAGGAGCCTGGCGGACTTCAGTCCATGGAGTCACAAAGAGTCAGACAGGACTGAGTGACTAAGCACAAGGGAACATTTCATTCAAAGATGGGCACAATAAAGTCAGAGACGATGTGGACATAACAGAAGCAGAGATATTAACAAGAGGTGTCAAGAATACACAGAAGAACTGTGCAAAAAAAGGTTTTAATGACCCAGATAACCACAATGGTGTGATCACTCACCTAGAGCCAGACATCCTGGAGTATGGAGTCAAGTGGGCCTTAAGAAGCATTTTTATCAAGAAAGTTAGTGGAGGTGATGGAATTACAGCTGAGCTCTTTCAAAGCCTAAAAGATGATATTGTTAAAATGCTGCACTCTATATTCCAGCAAATTTGGAAAACTCAGCAGTTGCCACAGGACTGGAAAAGCTCAGTTTTCATTCCAATCCCAAAGAAAGGCAATGCCAAAGAGTGCTCAGACTACCACACAATTGCACTCATTTCAGAGGCTATCAAGGTAATGTTCAAAATCCTTGAAACTAGGTCTCAACAGTACATGAACCAAGAAATTCCAGATGTTCAAGATGGATTTAGAAAAGGCAGAAGAATCAGAGATCAAATTGCCAACATCCACTGGATCATAGAAAAAGCCAGAGAGTTCCAGAAAAACAGGTACCACTGCTTCACTGCTGACCCTTAAGCCTTTCACCGTGTTGTTGTTGTTCAGTCACTCGGTCGGGTCCAGCTCTTTATGACCCCATGGACTGCACATGCCAGGCTTCACTGTCTTTCACTATCTCCTGGAGCTTGCTCAAACTCATGTGCATTGAGTCAGTAATGCCATCCAATCATCTCATCCTCTGCTGTCCGCTTCTCCTCTTGCTTTCAATCTTTCCCAGAATCCAGGTCTTTTCCAATGAGTCAGCTCTTCACATCATGTGTCCAAAGTATTGGAGCTTTAGCTTCAGCATCACTCCTTCCGATGAATATTCAGGACTGATTTCCTTTAGGATTGACTGGTTTGATCTCCTTGCAGTTCACAGGACTCTCAAGAGTCTTCTCCAACACCACAGTTCAAAGACATTAATTCTTCTGTGCTTAGCTTTCTTTAAGGTCCAACTTTCACATCCATATACGACCACTGGAAAAACCATAGCTTTGACTAGATGGACCTTTGCTGACAAAGTAATGTCTCTGCTTTTTAACAAGCTGCCTAGGTTGATCATAGAGTTTCTTCCAAGGACCAAGCATCTTTTAATTTCATGGCTGCTGTCACCATCTGCAGTGATTTTGGAGCCCAAGAAAATAAAGTCTCTTACTATTTCCATTGTTTCCCCATCTATTTGCCATGAAGAGATAGGATTGGATGCCATAAACTTCATTTTTTGAATGTTGAGTTTTAAGCCAGCTTTTTCACTCTGCTCTTTCACTTTCATCAAGAGGCTCTTTAGTTCTTCTTCACTTTCTGCCTTAAGGGTGGTGTCATCTGCATACCTGAGGTTATTGATATTTCTCCCAGCAATTTTGATTCCAGCTTGTGCTTCATCCAGCATTTCACATGATGTACTCTGCATATAAGTTAAATAAGTAGGGTGACAATATACAGCCTTGACAAGCTCTTTTCCCAATTTTAAACCAGTCTGTTGTTCCGTGTCCAGTTCTAACTGTTGCTTCTTAACCTGCATATAGGTTTCTCAGGAGGCAGGTAAGGTGGTCTGGTATTCCCATCTCTTGAAGAATTTTCCACAGTTTGTTGGGGTCCACATAGTCAAAGGCTTTAGTGTAGTCAATCAAGCAGATGTTTTTCTGGAATTCTCTTACTTTTTCCATGAGCCAGTTGTTGGCAATTTGATCTCTGGTTCCTCTGCCTTTTCTAAATCCAGCTTAAACATCTGGAAGTTCTTGGTTCACATACTGTTGAAGGCTAACTTGGAGGATTTTGAGCATTACTTTGCTATCCCATGAAATGAGTGCAGTTGTGTGGTAGTTTGAACAATCTTGGCATTGTCCTTCTTTGGGACTGGAATGAAAACTGAGCTTTCCAGTCCTATGACTGTGTAGATCACAACAAAAACTGTGGAAAATTCTTAAAGAGATGGGAATACCAAAACACCTTACCTCTCTCCCGAGAAATCCGTATGCGGGACAAGAATCAACAGTTAGAACCGGACATGGAACAACAGACTGGTTCAAAATTGAAAAAGGAGTACATCAAGGCTGTACACTGTCACTCTGCTTATTTAACTTATATGCATAGTACATCATGCAAAATGCCAGCCTGGATGAAACTCAAGCTGGAATCAAGATTGCTGGGAGAAATATCAATAACCTCAGATATGCAGAAGACACCACCCTTATGACAGAAAGTGAAGAGGAACGAAAAAGCCTCTTGATGAAGGTGAAAGAGGAGAGTGAAAAGTTGGCTTAAAACTCAACATTCGAAAAACAAAGATCATGGCATCCAGTCCCACCACTTCATGGCAAATAGATGGGAAAACAATGGAAACAGTAAGTGACTTTATTTTCTTGGGTTCCAAAATCACTGCAGATGGTGACTGCAGCCATGAAATTAAAAGATACTTGCTCCTTGGGAGAAAAGCTATGACAAACCTAGACAGCTTGTTAAAAAGCAGAGACATTTTGCCAACAAAGGTCCATCTAGTCAAAGCTATAATCTTTCCAGTATCATGTATGGATGTGAGAGTTGGACTATAAAGACAGCTGAGCACCAAAGAATTGATGCTTTTGAACTGCGGTGTTGGAGAAGACTCTTGAGAGTCTCTTGGACTGCAAGGAGATCCAACCTGTCAATCCTAAAGGAAATCAGTCCTGAATGTTCACTAGAAGGACTGATGCTGAAGCTGAAACTCCAATACTTTGGCCATCTGATGCAAAGAGTCGACTCATTGGAAAAGACCCTGATGCTGGGAAAGGTGGAAGGCAGGAGGAGAAGGGGGCAACAGAGGATGAGAAGTTTGGATTGCATTACCAACTCAATAGACATGAGTTTGAGCAAATTCCAGGAGATAGTGAAGGACAGTGAGGCCTGGCATGCTGCATGCAATCCATGGGGTCACAAAGAGTTGGACATGACTAAACAACTGAACAACAATTGTTAATTCATTAACATCGAACGCGTGGTCAGCAGCACTGTAACTCATGCTGAAACACAACTCATGTGACAGGCGTCTTTTCTCCATGAGGCACATCCCAGCCTGCCTGGGATGTGCACAAAAACAGTGGATATAACTTTTGTACAACAGGTGGGGTCATTTTAAACAGTAAAATCACCCAAAAAAGCACAAAATTAAAGCTAGCAGTATGATAATTCATAAAGCACATAAAGAACCTTGGTTTAAGGTCTGAAAGAGGGACAAGGACGCAGAGGGCCAGCTTGTTTGACTTCAGCTGGGAACCTGCACACTGAAATTTAAGCCCCTTTACTCACATGCTTATCCACAAATGCCCACAAATGTGCAGTTACAAATAAATTAGTGAGTAGTTGAATTCATAAATACCGAATCTGTGAATAATGAGGATCAGCTGTACCAGGAGGTCACCATCCAGGGTCTGCGGACCCCTCGGTTTGCTAACACCCTTTCAGCTGTGCGCTAAGCTAAACAATATTGTTTTCACAGAATTCTGCTTCTCCTTGAATGAGCCTCTGACAAACGATGGTTATTCAGACTCAGGTAACTACCAACATCTTCTCAGTAGTGAATGAAGTCAGCCTGTCACGTCAAGGAAAACAACTGATATTATTTGTTGCAGACGATAAAATTTCAAGCTTTCGGGTGAAAATTAGATGTTGGAAAACTAGCACATGCTCCCACAAGGTGGAGAGCCTTCCAATATGTAAACACTTCTCGGATGTGATTAGAGATGATATCAAGCAGTGTGATTTTTCATGGTGTCTAATGAAATGTAGCAGCATTCGGAAGGGCTGCCTCACACCATGAACCAGTATTTTCCAAGTGGCCAGTGCATGTTACAAAGTGATGCGTGGAGAGAAGATCCATCCAAAGTGCAAGACAGGAAAATAGGTTTTAATACAACAGAGAATGACAAGTTCATTGATATCATGCCATATTCCACATTGCAACGAACTTTCGAGGACACTGCCCCTTTCAAGTTTTGGTGTGGCACACAAGCAGAATAGCCACGATTATCTGAAAAGACCATTAGAGCCATCCTCTTTCTCAACTACATTTCTGTGTGAGGCCGGGTGTTTCTCATATACCTCGGAGAATTAGATAAGAAAAAAGTAGTTGTCCTCTAGTAAGCCAGATGTTAAAGAAGTGCATAAAAATGCACAACAATGCCACTCTTCTCACCGTGTTTTTCTTGGAAGATATAGATTTTATTTCACTTTATCTAAATAAAATTTAATATTTAATAAATTAATAAATTTTAATTAAATTTAAAAAATTTATTTAATTTTAGCCTTGGAAATAACCTATCCATTGACAGATGAATGGATAAGAAAGGTCTGGTATATACAAACAATGGAATACTACTCAGCCATTAAAAAAGAAGGAAATAATGCCATTTGCAATAACATGGATGAACCTAGAGGTTATCAACCTAAATGAGGTAAGTCAGACAAAGAAAGACAAATACTGTATAATATCACTTACATGTGAAATCTATAGTATGACGCAGAGAATCCCCTGTGGTCCAGTGGTTAGGAATCAGTGTTTTCACTGCCAAGGCCTGGGTTTGATCCCTAGTTGGGGAACTAGGATTCTGCAAGCCTCGTGGTGTGGCCCAAAAAATAAAATAAATAAAACATGATGCAAATGAACTTATCTATGGAACAGAAACATACAGACATGGGAACAGACTGGTGCTTGCCAAGGAGTGGGAAGGGGGGCGGGATTGGGAGAGAGGGGCAAGTGGCTGCAAACCAGTATATATAGAATATGGATAAATACCAAGGTCCTACTGCACAGCACAGGGGCTACCTTCAATATCCTGTGCTAAACCATAATGGAAAAGAATATATATGGAAAACTGAAGCACTTTGCTGTGGGGCAGAAATGAACGCAACACTGTAAATCAACTATACTTCAACTTAAAAAGTTAAAATGTTACCATGTAATAGGTCTGTTATCTTTCTTTTTAAATGAATTAATAAATCATTTTTAATGTCTCAGTTAAGTTCCAGTGTGGGAAATACACATTAACAAAAGTTAATGTTAATGCTAACAAAACCCCACATAAACAGGAGTTCTTCCAGGGTTCTCAATCAGGATGATCCTGAGGGATGGGATGGGGAAGGAGGTGGGAGGGGGATTCAGGATGGGGAACACGTGTACACTCATGGCTGATTCATGCCAATGTAAGGCAAAAACCACTACAATATTGTAAAGTAATTAGCCTCCAATTAAAATAAATTAATTTTTTTTAAAAGAGTGTTTGAGACGCACTGGCCATGCCATGTGTCGTCCAATCAACACTGATGTCACCCTATCCACATACACGCTGATTCTTACATCGTTTACAAGACCCTGGTGGGTCTTCCCAACAGCAAAGGAGACAGAAGCAACTGGGTGCCTGGAGAACGGGAGGCCCTGGAGACAAATGCCCAGCCCTGCAGACCTCATGATAAGTGGGCTTCACTTTCCTGAGTCAGTGTAGGATACTCATTACATGTGGAAGGACTTGGATTGCTTCATGGAGAGAGCAATGATATTTGTGAAGATGAAACATTTCAAGAGCTGTCCTCTTGGACAGTGGTCCTCAAGAGTCAATGGATGGAGGATCTGCTGACCAGAGGATTCCTGTGCTGTGTCCCCACCCTGAGCAATCCCATCAACTCTCAGGCTTCCAACTACTACCCGCAGCAGGGCGTCTCAGCCTGTCCCTGCAAGGCTGTGAAATCTCCCCATTATCCCAGTAAAAATGCAACAGAGAAACGAGACCAACAGCCCAAACTTGAAAAGTCATTTAGGTGGTTAATACCAAAGAGAGAATGACATTGCCTGACCCTCTCTGAGTTGGAGCAAATTGTGTCAAAGCCACTCCAGGCAGCCCCCTCCTCCCCAAATCCCTCTTTCTCCTCAATTCTTCCTGAGCATCCTTCATCCCACTCCCACTTACAGAAAAAGTGGTCTTGGCTTTTTGGCTTCCAGGATCCATCTTTTCTCCCCAGGTGGGAAGCCCCAATGGCTCAGTGGGCAAAGAATCCACTTGCAGTTTAGGAGACACAAGAGACATGGGTTTAATCACTGGGTTATGAAGATCCCCTGGAGGAGGGCACAGCAACCCACTCCAGTATTTGTGCCTGGGAAATCCGATGGACAGAGGAGCCTGGCGGGCTGCAATCCAAAGGGTCACCAAGAGTCAGACACAACTGAGCAACTAAGCATGCACACCCAAAGTACCTCTCCTATTTTCTCATGTAATCACTCTAGCTTTCTTCCCTTCTCTTGCCCACACCCTACACAGATCAACACAACAGAAGTCCCCCCATACACAAAAAAGCATCAGGAGCCCCCTGATAAAAGTACTTCTGTGCACTGTTAACAATAGCTAGGACATGGAAGCAACCTAGATGTCCATCGGCAGACGAATGGATAGGAAAGCTGTGGTACATATCCACAATTGACTATTACTCAGCCATTAAAAAGAACACATTTGAATCTGTTCTAATGAGGTGGATGAAACTGGAGCCTATTATACAGAGTGAAGTAAGTCAGAAAGAAAAACACCAATACAGTATATTAACACATATATATGGAATTTAGAAAGATGGTAACAATGACCCTATATGTGAGACAGCAGAAGAGACACAAATATAAAGAACCGTCTTTTGGACTCTGTGGGAGAGGGCGAGGGTGGGATGATTTGAGAGAATAGCATTGAAACATGTATATTACCATGTGTGAAATAGATGACCAGTCCAAGTTCGATGTATGAAACAGGGCACTCAAAGCTGGTGCAGTGGGACTACCCTGAGGGATGGGATGGGAGGGAGGTGGGAGGGGGGCTCAGGATGGGGGACACATGTACACCCACGGCTGATTCATGTCAGTGTATGGCAAAAACCACCACAATATTGTAATTAGCCTCCAGTTAAAACAAACAAATTAATTTAAAAAAGAAAGAAAAAGCAAAAACAAAGAAAATACTTCTGTGCAAATACTTTTGCACAAATTGCTTTTTTTTTCTAATGGACAAATGGCATGCGGTTCCAAAGTCTATTATTTTTATGAGACTAAGAGTTACCCATGAAATGTGTTTCTAAATTTGGAGTTCTTAAACTAAAGTCAGACCCATATAAGAATTTACTGAGGGTTCTGCCAGACAGTATTGCTTCTCTCCTAATTCTGTGCAAATAAGTATTTGGAATTTTCAAGGATAATGCTTAGTCATTAACACATCGTCAATGTTGCCTTGAGTTGTTGTGATTTGGGCTTGCTGCTATTATTCCATTTTAATTAGAAATCTTTATTAGTTTGACTTCATCATTATCACTTTAATTTCTTGTGAGCTATTTGATCGGCTATATAACGAGATGCCTATTAGCATCCATTGCAATTTTGGCCCATAATTTTCCAGTGCCCAGATTTAGGACAATGTGTTACGGTACAAATTTGAACCCTTCAGACTCCTATTGGTAAGATTTGTGAGGTGTTATTACAGATAATTATATAATGATAAATATACACATATTATTTTGTGATTATAGACATAATTTCCTCAGAATGTCTTTGAACAGTGAAATTTTATGGTTATTGAAAGTGTTTCTTCAACTGGGAAGGCAAACAGGGCAACCTGGGGTCATGGTCTGTGTCTCAAATAACTAATGTCGAAAATATTTAAGTGGCAATGATTTGTGCTGATAATTCCCAAATCAGAATCTCTTCTAATTCCTCCTCATCTCTACTCCCATACACTCAACCAAATAAATTCATTATTTCCAACATGGAAGCCATCTTCCCTCTCCCACACCAAACTTGCAGCCTGTAGCTGCTCGTGTCTCAGGAAATGACATCACTGTTCACGGCCTTCTCCATCCACACACCTGGCTCCTCCCTCTGCCCCGGTCCAGTCCCTATGTTCTGTTGATTCTGCCTCCAAGATGCTTTTTGAATCCTTCCTCTTCTTTCCATTTCTTCTGCTCCCATCCTAAGGCTCTGTCGTTTTTCACTGCTTTATGTCCAGCCTCCACAGTCATTTCTAGCACATAGTAGGTGCTTGTGCAGAATCCTGCCTAGCACACAGTAGGTGCTTGTGCGATACCTTTTGCTTGTCTGTTTGGATCCACTCTCCTCCCTTCTCCCCCTGTTCTGGGCCCAGGAAGCTGATGTGATGGACCATCTCAGTAGCAGGCCTTGCCCTCTGGCTCTTTCAGCAGTGCTATTCAACAAAAATAAGATGCAAGCCATGGGTGTGAGCCTCATGTTTCATTCAAAATTTTCTAGTAGCCACATTTTAAAAAGTAAAATGAAAAAGGTGAAGCTCCTTTTAATAATATATATTATTGGATTCAATATATCTGAAACATTCCCATGTCAACTTGTGATCAATATGAAAAGCTATTTATTTGTGACATGTTTTACAATCCCTTTTCTCACCAAACCTTTGCAATCCAGTGTGTGTGTGACACAGCACATCCCAATTCAGATTAGCCACATTTCAAGGGCACCATGTCTGATGAGTGCCCACCACCCTGGAGAGCTCAGATCCAGAGCTCAGAGGGAGGGAAGGGAATAAGAGCAGAGGATTTATGCCCCTAAGTATCCCACCATGGAATCCTCACAGGTGGGCAGATCCCATCTCCTGCTGAGCACCCTCTCTGTTTTGATGCTCCATGTATGAGGGTCCCAAGGCTGCTGTAACAAAGGACCTCAGACTGGGTGGCTTAGAACAACAGACGTTGGACTCTCTAAGTCCAGAGACTGACATACAGAGTGAAGACAGAGAAAAGCAAATATCATGTATTAATGAATATATGTGGGACCTACAAAAATGGTACAGATGAATCTATTTGCAAAGCAGAAATAGAGACACAGATGCAGAGAACAAATGTATGGACACCAAGGGGGAAACGGGGTGGCTGGGATGAGCTGGAAGATTGGAATTGGCATATATATAGTATTGGGGGCAGGAGAAGAAGGGGACGACAGAGGATGAGATGGCTGGATGGCGTCACCGACTCGACGCACGTGAGTTCGGGTGAACTCCAGGAGTTGGTGATGGACAGGGGGAAACGGGGTGGCTGGGATGAGCTGGAAGATTGGAATTGGCAGATATGTAGTATTGGGGGCAGGAGAAGAAGGGGACGACAGAGGATGAGATGGCTGGATGGCATCACCGACTCGATGCACATGAGTTTGGGTGAACTCCAGGAGTTGGTGATGGACAGGGAGGCCTGGCGTGCTGCAATTCATGGGGTCGCAAAGAGTCAGACACAACTGAGTGACTGATCTGATCTGATGTATAAAACAGATAACTAATGAGAACCTCCTGGACAGCACAGGGAGCTCTACTCAGTGCTCTGTGGTGACCTAAATAGGAAGGAAATCCAAGGAAGAGGAGATACAGGTATACGTGTGGCTGATTCACTCTGCTGTACGGCAGAAACTAACACAACACTGTAACGCTTATACTCCAATTTAAAAAAGAAAACCGACATTTTTCCTCTCATAGTCCTTGAGACTACGAATGTGAAATCAAAGTGTTAGCAGGGCTGTGTTCCCTCTGAAGCTTCTAGCAGAGAGTCTGTCCATCTGGTGTTAACCACCATTCTAGGTCTCCCTTTGATGGGGAAACAATGAAAACAGTGAGAGACTTTATTTTGGGGGGCTCCAAAATCACTGCAGATAGTGACTGCAGCCATGAAATTAAAAGACACTTCCTCCTTGGAAGAAAAGCTATGACCAACCTAGACAGCATATTAAAAAGCAGAGACGTTACTTTACCACCAAAGGTCCGTCTAGTCAAAGCTATGGTTTTTCTAGTAGTTAAGTATGGATGTGAGAGTTGGACTATAAAGAAAGCTGAGCACCAAAGAATTGATGCTTTTGAACTGTGGTGTTGGAGAAGACTCTTGAGAGTCCCTTGGACTGCAAGGATATCAAACCTGTCAATCCTCAAGGAAATCAGTCCTGGGTGTTCCTTGTAAGGACTGATGCTGAAGCTGAAACTCCAATAATTTGGCCACCTGATACAAAGAACTGATTCATTGCTGGGAAAGATTGAAGGCAGGAGGAGAAGGGGACAACAGAGGATGAGATGGTTGGATGACATCACCAACTCGATGGACATGAGTTTGAGCAAGTTCTGGGAGTTGGTGATGGACAGGGAAGCCTGGCATGCTGCAGTCCATGAAGTCGCAAAGAGTCAGACACGACTGAGCCACTGAACTGAACTGAGGCCTCCCCTGGCTTGCAGACACAGCACTCCAATCTCTGCCTCCATCACCACCCACCTTGCCATGGTTTTCTCCCCATCTCTTCTTACAAGGACATCATTCATGTTGGATTAAGGGCCACCCTACTCCAGCACAGCCTCATCTGAACCAGTGGCATCTTCAGTGATCCCACTTCCAAATCACACCATATTCCGAGGCTCTGGGAAGGACGTCATTTTGGGGGGGAACAGTCTCCAGCCCAGGACATCCTGTAACTGTCACCTCCTCTGAAGGGACATGCCATTGCTATTTCCTCAATGGTTTGAGACCATCTTCATTACGCACTAAATTTCCATGTGCAGCTGGGTCTGTCTCCAGATTTTTCAACTCTGTTCCATTGGTCTGTTTGTGCGGGCACCAGTTCCATGGTGTTCTAGTTACAGAGCCTTTCTGGCGTGTTTTAATATTCTAATTCTAGAATGCTTACGGTGTGTTTAACCTCATGTTTAAACTGGCTCGTCTTCCTCTAGGTCTTGCTTGTGACTCTTCCTCATTCGCTCTTCAACATAAACTTTAATTTACACATTGTCCTGTGAAGAACTGACATTTCTTTGTGAACTGACATTCACAAAAATATTTGTGGAAATGAGTTTTTCTATTCAAACATGGCACATGTTTTTGCCATTTTTGGCCTTTTTTGTATCTTCCAGGGTGTTAAAGTTTTCCATAAGGTTTTAGACATTTCTATGTAAGTTTATCTCTAAGTATTTCATTTTCTTTCTAGCTGTTATAAGTGCAGTCCTCTCTTCCAGTAAGTTTTCTAACTGGTTTTTGCCTATATGTATGATAACTATTGATTTGTGTGAGCTCCCCTGGTGACTCAGTTGTAAAGCATCTCCCTACAAGGTAGGAGACACGGGTTCGATCGCTGGGTCAGCAAGATCCTCTGGAAAAGGAAATGGCAATCCACTCCAATGTTCTTGCCTGGGAAATCCCAAGGACAAAAGAGCCTGGTCAGCTAAAGTTCACAGGGTTGCAAAAGGGTCGGCTACAACTAAACCCCCATTGACTTGTGTGTTGCTTTTATAACTTAACTCACTGAATTTCCTTACTATTATATAGTAGTTTCCCACCAATTCTTTGCATTGCTACACAGTCATATCATCTATAAATAGAAATGTACTTATATTATTTTCTAGCATCTACACTGTAAATGCTTTACTTTGTCTGATTTTATTGGCTAACAACACAATATTTAGCAGTAGAAGAGACATTAGTGGCCATTAGTTCTTATTCCAGACCTTGACAGCAAAGCCCCAAGTGCTTTGCAATTAAGTAAAAAGCTAACTTTGGTCTGAAGCATGTGTGTTTGTCATGTTATGGCAGTATCCATCAGTTCCTATATTACCAAGTGTTTATAAAAATGAATAGGTATTGTTAAGGACTGAAGTCCTAACTCCAGTACTCAGAATGTGACTGTATTTGGAGAAAAGGCTGTTAATGGGGTAATTAAGTTAAAATGAATCCACTAGGGTGGGCCTTAATCTGTTCTGACTGGTGTCCTTATAAGAGGGAATTCAGACCCACTAAGGAGCCCTAGGAGCAAGTGCACACGTAGGAAAGACCAGGTGAGGGGCGAGAAGGAGACCACGTGCAGCCCAAGGAGAGAAGCTGAAGAAGAAACCACCTTGATCTTGGACTTCGCAGCCTCCAGACCTGTCAAAAGATATGTTTCTGTTGTCCATGCCACAAGTCTGTGGTACTTTGGAATAACACCTGTTGCAGTCTAATATATATAGGGAATTGTCTCAAGTGCCTCTTCTGTATCTGTGGAGATGATTGTATGATTTATCCCCTTCAGTTCAGTTCAGTCACTCAGTCGTGTCCAACCCCATGAATCGCAGCATGCCAGGCCTCCCTGTCCATCATCAACTCCCAGAGTTCACTCAGACTCACGTCCATCGAGTCAGTGATGCCATCCAGCCATCTCATCCTCTGTTGTCCCCTTCTCCTCCTGCCCCCCAATCCCTCCCAGCATCAGGGTCTTTTCCAATGCATCAACTCTTTGCGTGAGGTGGCAAAGTACTGGAGTTTCAGCTTTAGCATCATCCCTTCCAAAGAAATCCCAGGGCTGATCTCCTTCACAATGGACTGGTTGGATCTCCTTGCAGTCCAGGGGACTCTCAAGAGTCTTCTCCAACACCACACTTCAAAAGCATCAATTCTTCAGTGCTCAGCCTTCTTCACAGTCCAACTCTCACATCCATATATGACCCTTAGCTCTATTAATTGTTGTTGTTGTTCAGTCGCTAAGTCATGTTTGTGACCCCATGGACTGCAGCACACCAGGCTTTCCAATCCTCCACCATCGCTCAGAGTTTGCTCTAATTCATGTTTATAATGTCGATGATGCCAGCCAACCATTTCATCATGTGTCGGCCCCTTTTCCTGGCCTCAATCTTTCCTAGCATTAGAGTCTTTTCCAGTGAGTCAGTTCTTTGCATCAGGTGGCCAAAGTATTGGAGCTTCAGCATCAGCAACAGTCCTTCCGTTGAATATTCAGGGTTGATTTCTTTTAGGATTGATACGTTTAATCTTGCTGTCCATAGTATGGTGCATAAATACATTTCCTACTAACAGACATCCTTGCACTCTAGAATGAATTTCACTTACCAGTTTTATTTTGTTTGGGGGCATGCCACATTGGTGGCAAGATCTTAGTTCCCAGACCAGGGATCGAACCCAGGCCCTGGCAGTGAGAGCACAGACTCCTAACCCCTGGATCACCAGGGAATTCCAAAACCTCACTTGTTCTTAAGGTGTCTTTCATGTGCTATTGCATTCTCTGGGATAACCTTTTACTTAAAAATTTAACATAAATCTTTATCAGTAAGATCAATCAGAAGTTTTGTTTTACAGTGAAATCTTTTCAAATTTGAGGATTAATAATATTTTCACTTTTCAGCAAAGAAAACCATTCTTTATATTCCCATTGCAACTTTTCTATAATTTTGTAATTCTTTTTTTATTAAAAAAAATTAAACATAAAAAAAGTCTAAGCTCTTTGATGGCTCATTATCAGTAGAGGCAACTTCACAATGGTGTTATTAATAATGTTCTTCCTGTTGGGGTTGATATGCAATAGCCCTAATGTGTCAAATCTCTTGAACAAAGTAGATGGGTCCCTTGTCACATGGACAAAAGTCTCCAGGATTATCCCAGTTCCCGGCACATATTCAGTGTCCTGCAGAAATTCTTTGAATGAGCGAATGGACAAGGATGGATTCTGCACATATGCATCAAAGTATTGATAGTACAGAAAATCCACGGAACTTTTTCCCTTAAAATTTTGTGATGTGATTAAAGATCATTAATGTTTGAGAGTCTGATCCCTGTTTAAGCAGTTAGGAGAGTAGAAAGATTTTTTTCCATCAACTAAAATAACTCTGCTTTCTGCAGACTGTGTAACAGGATAATTGAAGATTCATGCAAGACTAATGGATTCTTTGTGAGAAGGATGGATGCATGAAGGGAACCTGATATCCCTGCACGATGACAACAGCAGCAGCTATTTATCAGAAATGTAAATGGATTTACTCAGCCCGTGGCATCGCCCCTGCTGTAATGCCAAGTACACACTTGGCGCCACTTACCTCTTTCCTCCCGACCTCCCTCCGCTTTGCTTTACCCGCACTTGTTGGCCCTTCTTGCATCAGACCGTCGATTTACGTGATATTACAAATGAGTGCAATCCTGAATGTGGTCATAAAGCCTGCTCAACACCATCATGAGCATAATCCCTGAGAAAACAAAAGCCCCTCTCTTTGGAGTGATTAGTACTCAGCCTGGTTGCTGCAAGCCTGACCCGAAAGCCTTACCTTACATAGAAGCGCTGGACCGTGACCCCACCAGAAAGACGTGAAGAGTCCAGTCAGGAAATCTAACCCCATGTCTCATGTTATGGGAAGAGAATTCTATCACTTTAAATGAGCTCCTTCCGACCCCCTATACCATCGCTGTATGACTTTGATAAATCACCCGGTTCCCAGGGTCTCAGGCTTGAACACCAGCCAAGCATGTGCTCTGGGGCTTTGTTCACATAGGTTCCTCTTCCTGGAGCATCCTTCCCTACCTCCCATCCCTACTCAGCCGAATCGTCGGAGGCCCAGCTCTGACCCACCTCCCCGGGAAACTTTCTGGATCCTGCCTTTCTGCTGCCTTTATCAGAACCATGAGTATACATGCCCATTCTCTTTAGTAGGTCATACATGCCATCAGAGAGCAGACCGGGTCTTGGTCATTGATGAATGCCACACAGCAGTATCTCACTGCAGCATGCAACACTTATTTGTTGTGATAAATTCATTTATTAAAATAAATTCCCCTGGGGTGGATTCAATACCTCCTTTAAAATGAAACTTATTGCCTTCTGATGTTTGCATCCTCTTGAAGTTTTCAGAAATTTTTCTTAAACTTGAGGTTTCCATTTTGAACCTAGATAGATGTGTTTAGCTGTCAACTACAAGACTAATTTTGAAATTTCATGAAAGTATAATAATCCAATTCCTATGGAATAATAGAACAATGCTAAGTAAGGGTTTATGTTTGTGAACTACAAAATGCCCAAGAAGAAAGAAATGCTGCTTGAATATTTAATTGGCAGTGATATAAAGAAACTGAATGAAGTACCTGTAAAGCCATGCCTTCTGATTTTTCAGTTCCCTGAAAGCTTGGAGGTGCACAGTTTGCATGGCCAGGAGGGGAGAGAGTTTCATTTACAGAGTCGAAATAGAAGACCTGAAAGTACGAAGCTTGCTGCTGCTGCTGCTGCTGCTAAGTCACTTCAGTCATGTCCGACTCTGTGCGACCCCATAGACGGCAGCCCACTAGGCTCCTCTGTCCCTGGGATTCTCCATGCAAGAGTACTGGAGTGGGTTGCCACTGGAAGCTTGCTCTACTGGGAAAAGTCAGGAATTTGCTACAAAAGATGATACAAGTTAGATTTCTCTCTGTAAATTTGTTTCTCAGGAGTGTCCAACTCTTTGCAACCCCATGGACTGTAACCTCTGCCCATGGAATTCTCCAAGCAAGAGGTGAGTAGACACTCCCTTCTCCAAGCAATCTTCTCGATCCAGGAACTGAACCCAGGTCTCGTGCATTGCAGGTGAATTCTTTACCATATGAGCCACTGGGGAAACCCCATGGAAGATGATACAAGTTAGTTTTCTCTCTGTAAGCCAGCCTCTGAAGGCATCTTTAGAAACTTTCTATTTAGAAAAAGGAAGAGTAGAATTTCCCATGAAAATCTTCAACTAAAGGTTGCCATGCAGAATCATCAAACTGACTAAAAGTTATAACATGAAAATGTCATTGGCATAAACTCACATAAATATGTTCACACATTCTTGATGTAGCATATCTTGACTGCCAATTATGTGCTGCTAGACCTACCTGAAGTAGGTCTCTAACTGCCTCTTAGAAAATGACATCACATGACCATAAATAGTATAAATCGACAATATGCAAGTTTTTTTAAGCAGAATATTTTGGTAAGAGATCATATTTCTATTACCTCTGAGAAAACTCTTCTCTGTTAATTAGAAGAACTAAGGAACCTCTATTTTGTCGGCAAATGCCTACCCTGGAGGACTAGAGGGTTTAACTACAATATTTGTCTTGTGACTCATTTTGGTTTTGACAGTTTGACTACCATAATTATCACTTTCTCAGGAAATATTTAATGAAGATAATAAGATAATCCTGTGCACGACTGCACTTTCTCATGGAATCTTCTTCATTCGTTATTTAAATGATAGAAAAACGTGATTTTGTTATTAAGCTAATGCAAGGCTGAGTTTTCATACATGTTGCAACAATGCATATAATCTTAAAGGACAGGCTCAGTGGGTAAAGAATCTTCCTGCAATGCAGGAGACACAGGAGACTTGGGTTTGATTCCTGGGTCAGGAAGGTCTCGTGGAGAAGGAAGTGGCAACCCACTCCAGTATTCTTGCCTGGAAAATCCCATGGACAGAGGAGTCTGGAGGGGTACAGTTCATGGGTCATAAAGAGTCGGACACAACTGAGCACATGGCCCATATGCTATCTTTATGGAATAAGATGGGGTTTTTTTCTATATCATTTTAATGAAAAGACCAACATCTTTTGTTTTGGAAAACACCTCAATAATCTGTTCATGGGGTTTAAAGAGAGGCTCTGCCATTCAAGTTGGCTTGAAGCAAGTCAGTAAAGACAGGCTGATGATGCTCTGGATGCAGAGGTCAAGGAGAGAAGAGAGGAGGGGAGAGGGAGGGAGCATGGAAGCAGAGGATCCCCAGGGGCTTTGGAGGACAGGATATTTAAAATTTAGTGTGAGTTACCAACAGTTCCATCACTTCCAACGTTCCTCCAAGTCCTCTGCCCACACAAATGCCTTGTGTGTGGACTCAGGGGTGGGACAGAGTTACCCACTCAGGATGGCACGGACCAGAAACTAAGTGCCCCCAGGGACTTACCTGGACCTGGGGGAGCTGGACGAGGGAACATGGGTGGACCTCTGCATGGCACCTGGAGATGCCCTGCCTTCAAGTCTCTTCTTTTGACATTGCCATTAATTTTTTTAAAAGAAAGCATTTTTTCCCTGGAAACTGGTTTCCGCAATTTTTTTTTTCCAACTTGAGAGATTTATGACTTACAACACAGCTTCCCCCTCCATTCCCCTACCAGGAAAAGCTTTACCTTCAGCAAAGCACATAAAAGATTCAAGATGAACCCGTTCTCAATTTGTCAGTTGGGTGTTTTCTCCTCTCACTTTCTCAGTATGGACTCACAGATGGTTAGACTTCCTATATTCCCCAAACTGACGGAAAATCTGCAGGGAACTGGGCTGAGAGCAACTTCTGGTGTCCTTGCTCGGGGCTGAAAATCCGTAAGGCTCTGTGGGCTCCACACCCTCTCCCTGAATCACAAACTGGAATCTTAAAATATACTGAGTCCTTTTCCTCCTTTTCTCTCTCAACTGTCATCCATTTAAAATGTGTTTTCCAAGCACTAACTCTGCATAACATACATTATACAGGTAGCCTTGCTAGAAAGGAATATTTTTCAATTGAGCAAGAAATTAGAAATGGCTGAAATAAGAAGAAAATATTAGGAAAACTCACCTGCTAGAGCAGCGATACTGCTAGCTAACCAGCAGCGATGCACAGCTGTAGATGGCAACTCAGGCTGAGGTCCCCTGCACTGCTGACGCTTGTGGATGCCCAAACAGCTTCCCCTGAGTTTCTGGATGACTCCTCACACCAGGGTCTAGGAGACAGTGACCAAGTCCACTTCATGCAGAAACTGCATAACAAGGCAAGACGGTCACTAGGGTTGTTTTGAATCCAAGTAAAGAGAAACTGGAAAAACTGATATACATTTGTGAGAAGTTTTGGTTTTTTTCCTGAGCAGGAGATTCTTGAACTTGCATTTTGATGGTGTCTATTCCTTGGCTCTGGGGAAACCAGCCAAAGTCTTCAGTATCTTGAAGACGAAGAGAGCCTACAGGAAAGGAGAGCTTTGAGAAAACGTGGCACTGGGTACCATGAATGCACCTTTGCATCTTCCTCCAAGACGATGCTGTTTTGTGGACAGAGCTGCCCCCTCCTCAGGGTATCAGTGGTGGAGAAGGGCTTCTTTCTTGAGGGAGGATCGGGTCTGCCTGTATTGTGTGTCTACAGAACTCTGGGCATGTCCTCACCACAGGTTTCAGCCAGTGTGGATGGGGCATTGAAGCTACAGGAAAGACACACAGGCCCATCTAGCCCCAAGTCAAGTCCAGACCAAGAGGAGGGACTTGAAAGGACATCACTCCCCTTGGCCCCACCCAGCCTTGGCGCGGGTGGGATTAAAGACTGGTTTGGAGAAACGTGCTCATGTTCTGTGGGGGCAGGTGAAGCAAACCGATGATCCTAAAAAAATCAAGGCTGATGAAGTTCTTCTTAGAGTTCAGGGGGAAATGTCCTCAGAGCCTTGGGGCCTAAGGCCAGTCTTGGGGGTGCACTGGTGGGGAGATAGAAGCAGGCCATGAACCCAGGGATGAGGGGGCTGGGAGAAGACCCTCTTTAGCGCTGTGTGTGATTCTGCCCATCTTCTGTGACCCCAGATCCATCGATAATATTCTTCTAGATGCTGCAACCTGGTCTCTGCTGGGCTGCAGGACCCACATGAGCCAAGGCGAGGGCCAAGCTCAGCCTTTGTAAAATTAGTTTCCTGCTGCTGCTGTCGCTAATTACCACCTACTTAGTGACTTAAAATAACACAGTCTTTCCTACAAGTCCTGGAGGTCAGAAGTCCACGGCGGGTCTCAGGGAACTAAAATTAAGGCTGGGGTTTCTTCTGGGGGCTCCAGGGAGAATCAGTGGCCTTGCCTTTTCTTCCATCTAGAGGCTTCTGCCTTCCTTGGCCCGTGGCTGCACTATTCCAGCCTACACTCTCTCCTTGCATCTTTTTCTCAGACTCTGACCTTCTTGTCTTCCTCTTATAAGGACCCTTGTGAGCATCCTGGGCCCACAAGGTGAATCAGGGGAATTTCCCCCAGCAGTATTCGTAACTTAATCACATCCTGCAAAGTCACTTTTACCCTGTAAAGCAGCAGGTTCACAGATTTCAGGGTTTGGGACCCAGACACCTTTAGAGGTCATGACTAGCTTTCCATAGCCTTCCGGCCCCACCCAAGTGAGCATCCACATCTGCACCGAGAGGAGCCCACCCAAGGGGCAGAGGTGGCTGAGGCGGCAGAGGGGAGCCCCGAGATGCAGGAGGCCAGGGTGCAAAACTGGGGGCCGGGCGTGGGGTGGGTCCTCAACACTCTTCATTTAAGATTAACAACAAGTCCTTTTGAGTATAGATCAGATAAGTCGCTCAGTCGTGTCCGACTCTTTGCGACCCCATGAATCGCAGCACGCCAGGCCTCCCTGTCCATCACCAACTCCCAGAGTTCAGTCAGACTCACATCCATCGAGTCAGTGATGCCATCCAGCCATCTCATCCTCTGTCGTCCCCTTCTCCTCCTGCCCCCAATCCCTCCCACCATCAGGGTCTTTTCCAATGAGTCAACTCTTCGCATGAGGTGGCCAAAGTACTGGAGTTTCAGCTTCAACATCATTCCTTCCAAAGAAATCCCAGGGCTCATCTCCTTCAGAATGGACTGGTTGCATCTCCTTGCAGTCCAAGGGACTCTCAAGAGTCTTCTCCAACACCACACTTCAAAAGCATCAATTCTTCAGTGCTCAGCCTTCTTCCCAGTCCAACTCTTGCATCCATACATGACCATAGGAAAAACCATAGCCTTGACTAGACGAACCTTTGTTGGCAAAGTAATGTCTCTGCTTTTGAATATGCTATCTAGGTTGGTCATAACTTTCCTTCCAAGGAGTAAGTATCTTTTAATTTCATGGCTGCAGTCACCATCTGTAGTGATTTTGGAGCCCAGAAAAATAAAGTCTGACACTGTTTCCACTGTTTCCCCGTCTATTTGCCATGAAGTGGTGGGACCAGATGCCATGATCTTCATTTTCTCAATGTTGAGCTTTAAGCCAACTTTTTCACTCTCCACTTTCACTTTCATCAAGAGGCTTTTGAGTTCCTCTTCACTTTCTGCCATAAGGGTGGTGTCATCTGCATATCTGAGGTTATTGATATTTCTCCCGGCAATCTTGATTCCAGTTTGTGCTTCTTCCAGCCCAGCGTTTCTCATGATGTACTCTGCATATAAGTTAAATAAGCAGGGTGACAATATACAGCCTTGACGTACTCCTTTTCCTATTTGGAACCAGTCTGTTGTTCCATGTCCAGTTCTAACTGTTGCTTCCTGACCTGCATATAGGTTTCTCAAGAGGCAGGTCAGGTGGTCTGGTATTCCCATCTCTTTCAGAATTTTCCACAGTTTATTGTGATCCACACAGTCAAAGGCTTTGGCATAGTCAATAAAGCAGAAATAGATGTTTTTCTGGAACTCTCTTGCTTTTTCTATGATCCAGCGGATGTTGGCAATTTGATCTCTGGTTCCTCTGCCTTTTCTAAAACCAGCTTGAACATCAGGAAGTTCACAGTTCACATATTACTGAAGCCTGGCTTGGAGAATTTTGAGCATTACTTTACTAGCATGTGAGATGAGTGCAGTTGTGCAGTAGTTTGAGCATTCTTTAGCACTGCCTTTCTTTGGGATTGGAATGAAAACTGACCTTTTCCAGTCCTGTGGGCACTGCTGAGTTTTCCAAATTTGCTGGCATATTGAGTGCAGCACTTTCACAGCATCATCTTTCAGGATTTGGAATAGCTCAACTGGAATTCCATCACCTCCACTAGCTTTGTTCGTAGTGATGCTTTCTAAGGCCCACTTGACTTCACATTCCAGGATGTCTGGCTCTAGGTCAGTGATCACACCATCGTGATTATCTAGGTCATGAAGATCTTTTTTGTACAGTTCTGTGTATTCTTGCCACCTCTTTTTAATATCTTCTGCTTCTGTTAAGTCCATAACATTTCTGTCCTTTATCGAGCTCATCTTTGCATGAAATGTTCCTTTGGTATCTCTGATTTTCTTGAAGAGATCCCTAGTCTTTCCCATTCTGTTGTTTTCCTCTATTTCTTTGCATTGATCGCTGAAGAAGGCTTTCTTATCTCTTCTTGCTATTCTTTGGAACTCTGCATTCAGATGTTTATATCTTTTCTTTTCTCCTTTGCTTTTTGCTTCTCTTCTTTTCACAGCTATTTGTAAGGCCTCCCCAGACAGCCATTTTGCTTTTTTGCATTTCTTCTCTATGGGAATGGTCTTGATCCCTATCTCCTGTACAATGTCACAAACCTCATTCCATAGTTCATTAGGCACTCTGTCTATCAGATCTAGGCCCTTAAATCTATTTCTCACTTCCACTGTATAATCATAAGGGATTTGACTTAGGTCATACCTGAATGGTCTAGTGGTTTTCCCTACTTTCTTCAATTTAAGTCTGAATTTGGCAATAAGGAGTTCATGGTCTGAGCCACAGTCAGCTCCTGGTCTTGTTTTTGCTGACTGTATAGAGCATCTCCATCTTTGGCTGCAAAGAATATAATCAATCTGATTTCGGTGTTGACCATCTCGTGATGTCCATGTTTAGAGTCTTCTCTTGTGTTGTTGGAAGAGGGTGTTTGTTATGACCAGTGCATTTTCTTGGCAAAACTCTATTAGTCTTTGCCCTGCTTCATTCCGTATTCCAAGGCCAAATTTGCCTGTTACTCCAGGTGTTTCTTGACTTCCTACTTTTGCATTCCAGTCCCCTATAATGAAAAGGACATCTTTTTTGGGTGTTAGTTCTAAAAGGTCTTGTAGGTCTTCATAGAACCATTCAACTTCAGCTTCTTTAGCATTACTGGTTGGGGCATAGACTTGGATTACTGTGATATTGAATGGTTTGCCTTGGAAACGAACAGAGATAATTCTGTTGTTTTTGAGATTGCATCCAAGTACTGCATTTCAGACTCTTTTGTTGACCATGATGGCCACTCCATTTCTTCTGAGGGATTCCTGCCCACAGTAGTAGATATAATGGTCATCTGAGCTAAATTCACAAACCCAAACATGACATAGGACATATTTGTACTAAAAATTATTCCATTGTTTATTTGATAGTCACATTGAACTGGGCATCCTATATTTTCACTTGCTAAATCTAGAAACCTTGGAGGAACTTACAGAAATAGTTCTGAGGCATGTGGAAGGAAGACACTTAAAGGGATCTCGCATCTTACAATGAGGCCATTACAGAGCTTTGCTGGTGTTACTACATCACACGTTGTACTCACTGATTTTATGAATTGCCATCATGGTTCCCTTAACACTTTCTTCTTGCCACGTTAATATTTCTCTGATCTGAATTTAACTGTCTTTTCTAATGTTAGGTTTTCTGCATTTTTTTAAACCTGGCTAATTTTACCCTAGTACTAAATATGTATTCAAAATGTGGTACTAATCAGTGCATCAATAACTGAACTTCTTCTTTCCATAGAGCAAAGACATCAATTGTTGCCTCCAGTAAACAGATGTGCTGCTCATACAGTCACACACGTAACTGAGCTGTTCACTGTCAGGGCTCTTGGACATCAAGATGATCCAGCTAAAGTTAACAGCCAGTTATGTTCTTCATGCATCAGAAAATTCCCAGAGGTCTTACGTAAAACATCATGACTCTTCAAATAGCATCATAATCTGAGTACGGAAAAGAGATTGAAGTAAATTACTACATCATGGAAGCTTCCCTACGCAGCAGGCAATCAGGAGTGTGAACAAGCCCCAGGATGATTTGAAAAGAGACTGAAGTAAATTACTACATCATGGAAGCTTCCCTACGCAGTGGGCAATCAGGAGTGTGAACAAGCCCCAGCATGATTTGAAAAGAGATTGAAGTAAATTACTACATCATGGAAGCGTCCCTACGCAGTGGGCAATCAGGAGTGTGAACAAGCCCCAGGATGATTTGAAAAGAGACTGAAGTAAATTACTACATCATGGAAGCGTCCCTACGCAGTGGGCAATCAGGAGTGTGAACAAGCCCCAGCATGATTTGAAAAGAGACTGAAGTAAATTACTACATCATGGAAGCTTCCCTACGCAGTGGGCAATCAGGAGTGTGAACAAGCCCCAGGATGATTTGAAAAGAGATTGAAGTAAATTACTACATCATGGAAGCGTCCCTACGCAGTGGGCAATCAGGAGTGTGAACAAGCCCCAGGATGATTTGAAAAGAGATTGAAGTAAATTACTACATCATGGAAGCGTCCCTACGCAGTGGGCAATCAGGAGTGTGAACAAGCCCCAGGATGATTTGAAAAGAGATTGAAGTAAATTACTACATCATGGAAGCGTCCCTACGCAGTGGGCAATCAGGAGTGTGAACAAGCCCCAGGATGATTTGGCATCATTTTTAAAGAGTATATATTCTCACTTGAATTACACAATAATCTGAACTATCTAGACCAGCCCTGACCAACAGAAATAATGCCAACCAGACGTAATTATAAATGTTCTAGGAGCCACATTAAAACAATAAAAAAGAAACAGGAGAAGCAAATTTCCATGATGTATTTCACTCAACACATCCAAAGTACCATTCCCACAACATGTAATAAATGCAAGCACTCTTCAAGAGATATTTTTATGTTCTTTTTTTTCCTATTAAAGTTTTTGAAATCTGGAGTGTGTCTCATAGTTAGAGACCATCTCAACTTGAAGTAGACACATTTCCAAACCTGAATAGCCACACACGCCCGGTGAGTTCCACGACTGGCTCGGGCAGTCCCACGGTTACTACACATCCACCAACACAGTGCCTCTTCTAAACACAGAAGCCCAGACAAGTCAGAGACTGCTCGTGCTGATGGGCACTGCTAGGGTATTTCTGAATCCTCCCAGCAGCGAGGAGTACTTTAAACCCAAAACAGCAACCTCGTTTGTTTCCACTGTCATTCCTTCAAACATGAAAGACGGAGTGCTCAGACACACAGAGACAATTAATTAGAATCAAGTAATCAGGAGAGAACCGTATGTTAATTGATTCCTTTACACCCACAGGAACAGAGAAGCAGAAAGTGGAACAGCCCAGCGCTGAGGACAGAAGTCACCCTTCTGAAGCAGAGTGCGCTTCCGAAGCTGCCTCAAATGTAAAATCCACCCTTGAAGGCGAGCGTTTGGCACTGAGTGTGCTGCAGGCTCTTAGGGAAGGAACACCTGACCTTTCGACCCTGTATGGCTATGAACCTGGGCTGATCCTCCCAAACATGAGAGAGCCACACGCCAACAGTCGTGCAGTAGGACTCAGCGTAGCGGCTAGGACACGCAAGGCATCCTGAGCTCCGCGGGACACCTTTATCACACAAAAACAGGGGTGCCTGGAATTCTTACCATATGGCTCTGTCAGTGGCCTCCGCCCGCCCATGCATGGCAGGGAAGAAGCCGGCACCCAGCTGAAGTGGGTACTGAGCTTCGTCTCTGTGCGTGAGTGTGTGTAAGAACTCACTGATACGTTGCGTGATCTGAGTCTACAGCTCACACATTCCACTTTTGAGGTTAATAAAATACTCCTGGTTGCTGTTGTCTAGTCGCTAAGTCTTGTCTGACTCTTTTAAAATATACCTTGGGCATTGTCATTGTTTCTGTGCAGCATAAGATCTTAGGGCACCAGGGGGTTCCCGTTTACAAGAGCCTGTGAACAGACTCAGAACTGCAGCCGTGAGAACGTTTGCGTACTGACAGCAGGGCCACACAGGTGGGACAGTCACACGTGACAGAGGGAGGCTGGCCTCATTTCCAGAGGCATTTTCAGTCCCCGTGACTTACGGTCCTAATCTGAATTCCTGTCGCCAACACACATAACATTCTGGCCTCAGTTTCCAAGTTTCTTACTGAGAAAAGAATAATACTGACTCAACTACCAACATTATTCTGAATATTAAATCTTTAAAACACCAGCTGTGTGTGTGTGTGTGTGTTGGGAGCTCAAAGTCATGGATACCTAATATTATAATGCCCAGCTTATATCCCACCCTGTAAGATCTAGAGGTTCATCTGGCAAATGACAGTAACTACATTTTAGTCTTTCCTCTTTAACTTTTTGTTTTATACTGAAGTATGGTTGGTTAACAATGCTGTGTTAATTTCAGGCATACAGCAAAGTGATTTGGCTATACCTATACATGTATCTATTCTTTTTCAAATTCGCTTTCAATTTAGACTGTTATTAATACACAATATTGAGGAGAGCTCCCTGTGCTATACAATAGGCCCTTATTGATTATCCATTTTATTTATTTCTATTGGAAGATAATTGCTGTTTACTATATAGAAGACTGCAGTCCACTGGGTCACAAAGAGTCAGACACGACTGAGTGACTGAACTGAACTGATACAGAAGACTATAGCAGCGTGTACATGTCAATCCCAAACTCCTTCACTATCCCTTCCCCCACCACTCCCCCTGGTAACCACAGTTTGTTTTCTAAGCCTCTGAGTCTGTTCCTTTTTTGTCCAATAAGCTCACTTGCCTCATTTCTTTTTAGATCCTGCACATGAGCACTATCATACGGTATCTCTCTTTCTCAGTCTGACTGACTTCACTCAGCGTGACACTCTCTAGGTCCGTCCATGTTGCTGCAAATGGCATTATTTCATTCTTTTTAATGGCTGAGTGATGCTCCAGATAATAGCTGCATTCTATTTAAATAGCAGGGGAAATGGAAAGTTCTCGCGCAGAAGACTCCTCAGAAGGCTATGCCATCTCCCAGTCCCTGTTTGTACTAGGAAAAGAGGCTGATACAAAGCCGTCAAGGTTAACAATTTAAAACTCATCTTCCTTTTATTGGAAGATTTCTCCTGAGGGAGATTTTTTGAAGAGGAAACAGAGAAATATGATGTATTGACTCCAAGCTTCTTTTCATGGCAAAGAAGCCTCCAGAATTCACGGAGTAAGCACACCTTTGCTGATCGTTTTGGTGAGTGGAGAGCTGTAGTTTTATAGCCATCCTCCGACAGCTTTGCACCATCCTGCTCTTGGGGAGACCTCTACTCTCTGGGTTGAGCCACATGTCTGCTGACTCACAGTCTCCAATGGGGCTGACAGCCACTGATATCTGCAATTTTAAGAACCCCTCAGAGGCTCTTGGGGCTCCCCAGGTGGTGCTTTAGGAAAGAACCAGCCTGCTAATGCAGGAGATGCAAGAGACACAAGAGATAACGGGTTTGGTCCCTGAGTCGAGAAGATCCCCTGGAGGAGGGCATGGCAACCCACTCCAGTATTCTTGCCTGGAGAATCCCCATGGACAGAGAAGCCTGGCACGCTACAGTCCATAGGGTCGCACAGAATCGGACACGATGGAAGTGACTTAGATAAAGACTTTGATGAGCCCATCATCAGAAAGGACATGCCCAGAGAAGGAACTGGTGAGCTTTAAAGAAGGTCAATAGATGCACACCTGAAATTAACATAGCATTGTAGATCAGCTATATTTTAAAAGGAAAATAGATCAATAGAAGATTTCCAAACTAAAATTAAAAGAATGAAAAAACCCCAGGACATTCTAGTGTAGTGGGCAGGGGAGTTTCTCTGGTGGCCTAGTGGTTAGGATTCTGGGCTTTCAGTTCCAAGGCCCAGGTTCAACCCCTGGTCAGGGAACTGAGATCCCACAAGCCACACAGCACAGCCAGAAACAGACAGACAGACAGACAGAGAGATGGGACAATTTCAAAAGGTGTAATAAATGCATAACTGGAATACCTGAAGGGAAAAAGAGAGAATGGGACATAACATTTGAATAATAATAATAGCAAAGAACTTTCCAAAATGAATAACCTCTCCATTTCCAGAATAACAGAGAACACTAAGCAGAATAAATGCCAAAAAACACACACAAAAAAACCTACCTGCAGGCATATCATATCCAAACTGCAGAAAACCAATGACAAAGAGAAAACATTGAAAGAAGGAAGAGGGAGGGAAAAAAACACTTTACCTTCAGATGAAACAGAATTTTAGCAGACATTCCATCAGAAACCATGCAAGACAGAATGGAGTCAAAGCTCTCTTGTTGAAATAACAAAAATACCAATCTAGAACGCTATGTTCAGAGAAATTACTCTTCAAAACTGAAAGAAAAAGAAAGATTTACTCAGATAAACATAAACTGAGGAAATCCATCACCAGTCTCACAAGAAAGGTTAAAAGATTTTCTCAGGCGAAGGAAAATGATATAGGCCAAAAACTTGTATCTACATTTTAAAAAAAGGAAAAGCATTGAGGGAGGAATAAATGAGGGTAAAGAAAATATTTTTATTCTTAATTGATCTAAGCAATAACTGTTTGAAATAGCAATGATAACAATGTATTAGGTTATTGTAGCAAATATGTAAGCGAAATGAACAGCAGCAGGCCATGAGGATGGGAGGGAGAAATTGGGAATTCTCTTTTGTAAGATAACCTCCCCAGGTGGCGCTAGTGGTAAAGAACCTACCGGCAAATGCAGGGGAGATAGGAGACGCAGGTTTGATCCCTGACTCTGGAAGACCTCCTGGAGGAGGGAATGGCATCCCACTACAGTATTCTTGCCTGGAGAATCCCAGGGACAGAAGAGCCTGGCGGGCTACAGTCCATGGGGTCAAAAAGAGTTAGACACGACTGAAGCCACTTAGCAGAAAGATAACATCGCTACATACAAAGTGGAATAATGTTATGTGTAGGTAGACTTAAATTAGCTTAAGAGTAAATATTGTAAACTCTTAGAGCAACAGTTTTTAATAAGCGTATTTGCTATGCTTAGAAGATAAAATTTAATCATATGAATTGCTCAAATAAAATCAGAGAAAGCAGAAGTCTCTGACAATAAACAGAAAATGGCTACAAACATGGTTGACATAATAATCCAAATATGTCAATAATCACACTAAATATTATTACAATAGACTGCCAGAGTTAAAAAGACTAAAATGTATGTTATTTACATGAAAACTGAAGTGTTAGTTGCTCAGTTGAATGAAACTCTTTGCTACCCTCTGGACTATAGCCCACCAGGCTCCTCTGTCCTTGGAATTCTCCAGGCAAGAATATTAATATAAAGTCAAATGTAAAACCATGGGAAAGATTGTCGTTGTTGTTGTTCGGTCACTAAGTCGTGTCCAACTCTTTGCAGCCCCATGGACTGTAGCACCCAGGTTACCCAGTCCTTCCCTGTCTCCCAGTTTGCTCAAATTCATGTCCAGCGAGTTTGAGTCAGTGATGCTATCTAACCATGTCATCATCTGCCACCTTCTTCTCCTCCTGCCTTCAGTCCCTCCCAGCACCAGGGCCTTTTCCAGTGAGTCAGCTCTTTGCACCAGGTGGCCAAAGTACTGGAGCTTCAGCTTCAGCATCAGTCCTTCCAGTGAATATTCAGAGTTGATTTCCTTCAGGATGGACTGGTTTCATTTCCTTGCAGTCTAAGGGACTCTCAAGAATCTTCTCCAACAACACAGCCCGAAAGCATCCATTACTTGGTGCTTAGCCTTCTTTATGGTCCAACTCTTACATCCACACACGACTACTGGGAAAACCATAGCTTTGACAATACGGACCTTTGTTGGCAAAGTAATGTCTCTGTTCTTTCAATACATTGTCTAAGTATGGAAAAGACAGACCTTGCTAATAGTATTCTAGAGAAAGCTGGAATAGCTATACCAACTTCAGTGCAGATTTTAAAACAAGGAAAATTATCAAGGGTACTACATAATGATGAAGAGTCCATTTCTCAAAGAAGATGTACCACTTCTAAAGGTGTATGTACTTACCAAGAAGGCACTGAAATACATGAAGCAGAATCTGATACAACTGAAAGGAGAAATAGTCAAATCCACTGTTAAAGCTGAGTTCAACACCTCCCTGTCAGTAATTGATAGGCCAAGCAGACAGATAATCAATAAGGATACAATAGACCTGAATAATATTATCAGTCAACTTGATCTAATTACCATTTATAGAACACTCCATCCAGCAATCACAGAGTATACATTCTTCAAAGCTCTCAAGGAATATTCAGCAAGATGGACCACAGTCTGGGCCAAGAAATATATCTTAATTAAAAGAATAAAAATCACATGAAGTGTGTTCTCAGGCTACAGAGGAACTGAACTAGTAATCAGAAACAGAAAAATAGCTAGAAGTTCCCAAATATTTGGCAATTAAGCAGCACGTTTCTAACTAATAACTAGTACCAAAAGGAGATGTCAAGAGAAATATAAAAATATTTTGAACTAAATTAAAATTAGAGCTCAACTTATCAAAATATGTGGAATATAGTAAAGTCAGTGTTTAGAGGAAAATACACAGCATTGAAATGCCCTTATTAGAAAAGAAGAAAACTATAATATCAATAATCTAAGCATCCATCTTAGAAAACTACAGAAGGAAGATCAAGAGACTCCTAAAACAAGAAAGGAAAAGAAGCAATGAAAGTTAGGGACTTCCCTGGTGGCCCAGTGGCTAAGACTTAACACTCCCAATGCAGGAGCCCCAGATTGATCCCTGGTCAGGGAACTAGATCCCACATGCCACAGCCAGGAGTTCATATGCCACAGCTAAAGACCCTGCAAGCCTCAACTAAGAGCTGGTTTTTAAAAGAGATAACAAAAATTAGAGCAGAAATCAATAAAATTGAAAACAGGAAAATGATAGAGAAAAATTATAAAACCAAAAGCTGTTTCTTTGGCAAGATTAATCATATTGATAAAGCTCTAGCCCCAGCTAACCAAGACAAAAAGCGAAGGCACAAATGATCAATATCATAAATCTAGGTTTTATGATTTAAGGTTCATCATTATTGATAAAATGGACATTAAATAGAGTCAGATAAAGAAAGGCTATTAACAGCTCTGTGCCCACAAATTTGATATTTTAGATGGAATGAACCAATTCCTTGAAAGGCACAGACTAATAAAATTAAAAGACACTTACTCCTTGGAAGGAAAGTTATAACCAACCTAGACAGCATATTAAAAAGCAGAGACATTACTTTGTCAGCAAAGGTCCATCTAGTCAAGGCTATGGTTTTTCCAGTAGTCATGTATGGATGTGAGAGTTGGACTATAAAGAAAGCTGAGTGCAGAAGAATTGATGCTTTTGAACTGTGGTGTTGCAGAAGACTCTTGAGAGTCCCTTGGACTGCAAGGAGATCAAACCAGTCCATCCTAAAGGAAATCAGTCCTGAATACTCATTGGAAGGACTGATGCTGAAGCTGCAACTCCAATACTTTGGCCACCTGATGCGAAGAGCTAACTCATTGGAAAAGACCCTGATGCTGGGAAACATTGAGGGCAGGAGGAAAAGGGGATGACAGAGGCTGAAATGGTTGGATGGCATCACCGACTCAATGGATATGACTTTGGGTAAACTCCAGGAGCTGGTGATGGACAGGGAGGCCTGGCGTGCTGCAGTTCATGGGGTCTCAAAGAGTCAGACACAACTGAGTGACTGAACTGAACTGAATAAAATTCTCACAAGGAGATGCAAAAAACATGAATAAACTTATATCTTTTAAAGAAATTGAATTAATAATTAATATCCCTCCAAAAAAGAAACACCAGATCCAGATAGTTTCATGGGTGAATTTTACCGAACATTTAAGTAAGAAATAATGCCAATTAGGTTGTTATAGAATATTAGGCAGAGTTCCCTGTGCTATACAGTAGGTCCTTGTGGGTGATCCATTTTAAACAGAGCAGAGTGTACGTGTCCATCCCAGACTTCCTAACTACCCCTTTCTGTCACCCTTCTGCCCTGGTAACTCTTAAGTTCATTCTCTGTGAGTCTGTCTCTGTTCTGTAAATAAGTTCATTTGTATCACTTCTTTTCAGATTCTGCATATAAGCGACATCACACGATATTTATTTTTCCGTCTGATGTACTTCACTCTGTATAACAAGCCCTAGGTCCACCCACGTCGCTACTAGTGGAGTTACTTCATTCTTTTTAATGGACGAGTAATATTCTACTGTATATATGTACCACATCTCCTTTATCCATTCTTTTTTCGATGAACATTTAGGTTGCTTCCATGTCTTTGCTATTATAAATGATGCTGAAGTGAACATTGGGGTGCATGTACCCTTTCAGACCATGTTTCTCTCTGGGCATATCCCAAGGAGTGACATTGCAGGTAGCTCTATTTCCAGTTTCTTAAGGAACCTCCATGCTGTTTCCCATGGTGGCTGTACCAACTGACACTTCCACTGGTAGTGTAGGGGTTCCCTTCTCTCTGCACTCTCCCCAGCATTTATTGTTTGTGGATTTTTTTTATGATAGCCATTCTGATGTGAGATGATATCTCATTGTAGTTTTGCTAAGAATTTGAAAAAGAATAGATACATGTATATAAAGGAAATCAACCCTGAATATTCTTTGGAAGGACTGATGCTGAAGTGCCAATACTTTGATCAATACTCTCTGATGCAAAGAGCCAACTCATTAGAAAAGACCCTGATGCTGGGAAAGATCAAGGGCAAGAGGAGAAGGGGACAACAGAGGATGAGATGGCTGGATGGGATCACTGATTCTGACATGAGTTTGAGCAAAGTCTGGGAAATGGCGAAGGACAGGGAAGTCTGGTTTGCTGCAGTTCACAGGGTCACAAAGAGTCAGGCGGGACTTAGTGACCTACAGTAACTGAATCTCTTCGTTGTGTACTTGCAACTAGTACAACATTGTTAACCAACTATATTGCATCATAAAATAAAAAGTTAAAAAGGAAGAAAGAAAAATGCCAAGCCTCCACAATATCTCCCAGAGAATAAAAGCAGAGGGAAATTGTCCTAATTCATTCTATGAGACCAACATCACCCTAAAACAATCTCAAAGAAGTTACAGGAAAGGAAAATTACAGACAAATATCTTACAGGAACACATACACAAAAATCCTCCAAAAATATCAGAAAACCTGATCCAACAATGTATAAAAGTATTGCATTCCACAGCCAAGTGGGATTTATTCCAGGAATGCAAAAAGGCTGGTTCAACATTTGAAAGTCAACCAATGTAATCTACCACATCAACAGACTAAAGAAGAAAAATCACATTGTCTTATTGAATGACACCAAAAAAGCATTTGACAAAATCTAACACACATTAATTAATTTAAAAAAATTCCCAGCAAACTACAAATCAAGAGTAACTTCCGCAATCTGATAAAGAAATCTATGAAGACCTATTGAAGATACACGTGTGTTTGTGTATGTGACTCAATCACTGCACTGCATACCTGAAACTAACACAGCATTGCAAATGAACTACACGTCAATAAAAAATAAGACAAAAAAGAAAAAACCTACTTCATTTTTATAGATAACTATTCAGCATGACAGCAAATATCATACTTAACGGTGAGAAACTGAACATTTCCTCCCTAATACCAGGAATAAAACAAGGATAGTCTCTCTCACCACTTCTACTTAACATCGTGTGGGAAGTGCAAGCTGGCAAAACGAGGTAAGAAAAGAAAGTAAATGGTATAACAAAGTAAAAAGGAAGAAATAAAACTTCTTTAAGATGGCATAATTATATAGAAAATTCCAATCAACCAAAAAACAAGCATCAACTAATACAAGTCCCCTAGAACTAATAGAAGAGGACAGTGAGTTCATAAGATACACAGTTAGTATATAAACGTCAGTTGCTCACTTTTACCAGCAGTGAACAATTGGCATTTTGAAATGAAAAACATAATTTTCAATAGCAACCAAAAAGTAAAATGCTTAGGTACAAATCTCATAAAACATGTGTAGAATCTATATGCAGAAAGCTATACAACACTGATGAAAATCAGGAAAATCTATGTAGAGAGATATTCCATGTTTATAGAATGGAACCCTCAATATTGTTAAGATGTGATTTCTTTCCAACAACACCTAAGGATTCAACTCAATCCCAACCAAAATATCAGGATGGCATTTTTTAGATATTTACAAAATAATTTTAAAGCTTATAGGACAAGGCAAAAGACCTAGAATAGCACACACAACACTGAAGGAGTACACAATGAGAACACTCACACTGCACGGCTTCAAGAGTTACTATAAGGCTGCGGTAATCAAGACAGCACAATATCGGTGAATGGACAGGCGCATAGACCAATGGGACAAAATTAAAGTCCAGAAATAGACACACACAAATATAGACAACTGATCTTTGACAAAGAAGCAAAAACAATGCAATGGAAAATTCCAAAGATCGCTTTTTCAAAAACAGTACTGCATGCACAAATAGTAACCTAAACGCAGACCTTACACATTACACAAAAATTAACTCTAAATGGATCATACACCTAAGTGTAAAACACGAAACGATAAAGCTTCTTAAAGAAAATCTGTATGACCTTGGGCTTGGGGATGAGTTTTTAAATACAGTATCAATGGAATGATGCGTGAAAGAAAAAATTGATAAATTGGACTTTATTATAATTAAAACATGCTCTACATAAGACACTGATAAGAGAATGAAAAGTTAAGCCACAGATTGAGAAAAAAATATTTTCAAAATACAGACCTGATAAAGGATTTGCATTCAAAATATGCAAAGAATTCTTAACATTCAACAATAAGGAAATAAACAATATAACTGAAAAATGGGCCAAAGATCTGAAATCACATCTCAACAAAGAAGATAAATGGATGGCAAATAAGCATATGAAGAGGTGCTCAGCACCGTTTGTCCTTACGGAACTGCAAGCTAAAGCAACAATGAGACACCACTGCACACCGTTTGAATGGTTAGAATCCAAAAGACGACAGTGTCAACTGCTGGAAAGAAGGCAGAAAAAAAAATTCTCTTTCACTGCTGTGGGAAGTGCAATGCGGTATAGCCCCGTTGGAAGACAGTTTGACCATTTCTCACAAAACTAAACACAGACTTACTGTAAGATCCAGCAATTGCCCTCCTAGGTATTTAAACCCAAATGATCTGAAAACTTTGTTCCAGACAAAAAAGCTGCACAGGTATGTTTACAGCAGTTTCATTTGTAATGGCCAAAAATGGGAAGCAACCAAAATGTCCAACAGTAGGTGAGTGGATAAACAAACTATTGTATGTTATTGGGGAAAAGGCCAACTGTAGAGAGAGTTAACAGATCTGTGGTTGCCAGGAGAGTCACATCAGGGCCCGGGAGTGGAGCAGGGGAAGCACAGAGGATTGTTAGGGTAACAAACCTTTCTGTATGATACGGTAACGATGAACACAGAACAGTAACATTTGTCAAAACCCACAGAACCTGACAGCTCAAAGACTAAATCTTAATCTATGCAAATTAGGCAAATCTCTTTTAAAAAATCTCTTAGGATGTGGAGGAATCCCAGGATGGAAGTCAGAATGTGACAGAAGTACCTAAATGTAGTTTAAAAAAAAAAAAGAAAGAAACAATCTGACTAGGATGGGGAATAAAGCGCTGACCTAAGAAACTTTGGAAATGAGTAGACGCTGTACAAGTAAGCTATAATAAGCACCTTAGTTGATGAAGTTGTTCCCCTGGGGATATGAGTTAACAATTCTGAAACCATTATATGTATATAATGAAAATGAGCAGTTAATAAATGAGTCAGGTTTCTCACTGTTATAATGAGAGTGGATTAGAGTTGGAGGTAGGAGTATGCTAACTCATGTTCAGCTTGATATAAATACAGATGATTATACATAGAAATATTTATAGACACGTGTATACACATGAACTAGTTCATGCATATGTCACTGCTCTGTTAGTTGAAAGGACCTAAAAGAAATGACATTCCGGGAGCAACAAGCACAACTAACACCATTAGTTTCTAATACCATTCTCCAACGAAAGAGGTCCAGGCTTCTTAGAGAAACGACTGATTATAGACTGAGACCGGAAATACACAAGATGGGCCGGGAACATCCTGTAGTCCACAGAAGTGCCAAAAAGAAAAAGAAAGGTGAGGGTATTTTAAAGGCGTGCAAGAGCAACTAAAAGAGCTCCCAGTAGCCAAACTGGGAAAACTTGAGCAATTGAATAAAATACGGTAGTATTGGATTATAACTCAAATCATATAGTGAATATGTAGGAAGGCGGCTCGGATGGTAAAGAATCTGCCTGCAGTGCAGGAGACCCAGGTTCAATCCCTGGGGCAGGAAGATCCACCCCCCTGGAGAAGGGAATGGCTACTCACTCCAGTATTCTTGCCTGGAGAATTCTATGCACAGAGGAGCCTGGCGGGTACAGTCCATGAGGTCATGAACTGAGAGTCTGACACAACTGAAGTGACTTGGCATGCATGCATGCAAGTAAACAAGTAAGAAAGATAAATAATAAATAAGAAAAATACATAATAAAATCTTGCATGCAGAAGAATTACAAATGACTTAGGTATATTCCCTGGTGACTCAGACAGTAAAGAATATGCCTGCAATGCAGGAGACCCAGGTTTGATCCCTGTGTGGGGAAGACCCCCTGGAGAAGGGCATGGCAACCCACTTCAGTATCTTTGCTTGGAAAATCCCCATGGACAGAGGAGCCTGGTAGGCTGCAGTCTATGGGGTCACTAAGAGTCGGACACGACTGAGCGACTTCCCTTTCACTTTTCACTTTCATGCATTGGAGAAGGAAATGGCAACCCACTCCAGTGTTCTTGCCTGGAGAATCCCAGGGACGGGAGAGCCTGGTAGGCTGCTGTCTATGGGGTCACACAGAGTCGGACACAACTGAAGCGACTTAGCAGCAGCAGCAGCAGCATACTACTCACTTAAGGGTGGGCTTCCTTTGGTGACTTATTATAAACAGGACCCGCAGGGAAAGGGAGACACAGAAGAACAGCGATCTGACAAATGCATCTCAGCCCTGTGATCCAGGTCAGCATCAGAAGTGATGAGTCGTACTGATAGGGTGTACCCTTGGTATGATTTGATGAGAACAGCACTTTACCTCTGTGGTCCTCCTCCCTCAAATCCCGTGACTCCTATTTACTCATGATAAAAAACATCAGACAGATCCCAATTGGAGGATATTCTAGAAAACATCTGACTGGTAATCTTTAAAACCGTTAAAGCATCAGAAACAGGGAAAGTCTGGGAAACTGCCACAGCAAGAGGACCTTTAGGAGACATAATGACCAAATGTAATGTGGGATCCCAGTCGGAAATAAAGAAGAGAAAACGGATAGTAAGTAAACAGTAAGCAAATATGAAAAAACTATGACCTTGGGAATTCCCTGGAGGTCTAGCAGCTAGGATTCCATGCTTTCACCAGTAAGAGTCTGTGTTCAATCCCTGGTAGAGGAAATAAGATCCCACAATCAAAAAAAAAAAAAAAAAAAGAATTAAAAAAATAACCCTGTGATCTTTAATCAATAATACTACATCAACTTTGATGGAAGAATTGTGACAAACATATTAATGCAAGATGTCAATAACAGGGAAAATTGATATAAGGTACGTGAAAAATCCCTGTACTATTTTGGCAATAATTCTGCAACTTTTAATTCAGCTTTTAAAAGTATATATTTTTTTAAATCAAAGGGATAGATGGTAAACTCAAAATTGAAACAAAATTCACAGAATTCTGAAATCCAGGCAATATATTTGAAAATACAGAAATTTTAAAACTTGCTTTAATCTACCAATATGTCCATCATAACAACATCATCAGTTAATCTAACTTGATTCTGGACTAAACTGATTTAATTATATCCAATTATAGGCAGGATGCAGACACACACCAAGCTGTTCAAGAATCGGATGAGCTAGGGTAATATCTTAATAGAATGAGTGGCTTGTGTTTTAAAATGCTAAATCAGAACATAAAGACCTAGGTATGCATGCTGGCTAAACCCACATAGAGGTGGACAAGTAGAACCTCTAACATTGTGCAACTAATTGCTGATATCATAACTAAATTGGACAGTTTGAGGAACATCAGGGAAGAAAGACAAATAATAAAAGTGGACTTAAGAAGATTATAAGCAGAGCCAGAAAATAAGAAATTGAGATTCCTGCTGGATAGATGCCAGTTAGAGCATCTGGGAAAAAATAATCCCAAACACAGATACAGTTGCAGGGAATGAGATGCTTAAAAATCCCAAAGAAGTCAAGCAGTGAAAGCAGATTAGATGCTAGCTTGTGTGCCTATGGCCAGGGGAGTAGAACAAGGTGGGAAACAGGACGTGGGCCTCTTTTGGGCTTCAGAGTTGAGACAAACAAGCCAGCGGACCTCTTCCGGGGTAAGGCCTGTGGTCCTCTCAGAAGCTGGGGAAGCTGGAGAGAGCTGGTGTGGAGCTGGCTTATCTCAGAGATCAGGGAACTGAGACATTCCATGCACTTCAGATTCGTGATGAGAAGGCTGTTCCTCATTTCCACTAAGTATTCAGAACTGAGCAGAGTCAACACAAGCCACAAAGCATGAGGACTGGAAATGGCTTTGAAGCCAATGTCCAAAAGCCTCAGAGCTCCTGTTAGTTGGCGCACTGGGCATCACTGCGAGGTGACACAGCTTAACACCACTGGTTTCAACATATAAGAATAGTCAACAGCATTTGTTGAGAGCTTACCTCGTGCCAGCCCCGGGCTAAGCATCTTATCTGCAATGTCTCATCTAATCCTCACAACATCCTCTAAAGAGAGGGCTTGGTACTACAGGTCTCCCTCTCTATCTGAAAGCAGAGCGTTCCTATGAAAACTCTCATAACTGAAACTGCATAAAGAAGCAATTACGCTGGGACACATCTTGCTAACAGGTGCACAAAATAAATGGAGATAAAGCACAGATGCTCAGACACGGTTCAGAGCTCTGGTGGCTGGATGCTGAGATGCTGAGTGTAGTTCTGGGAAAGGAGCTTGGTGGGGCCATTCAGCTGCTTGGGGCCTCTGCCCCAAAAGCAGGTGTGGCAAAACAAACTCTAAACACAACTTTCACAATTTTTGCCTTTTGCCTTTTTTTGGTAAAAGTGAAAGTCTTCTTCCTATTTTTTTCAGCTCATAAAAACAGATACTAGTAGATACTAGATCTTTCATAAAAGCAAAGTAGCACGAAGCAAACTTTCCAAAAGTGGGGGATATCGCATCCCCATCTCACAGATGAGGAAGATGAGGCCCAGAGAAGTGAAGGCACTTTTGCGAGGCCCCCAGGTAGTTGATGGCAAGGCCAGAATGATCACTAGAGCTGCAGAGTTCCCACATGCTTACACCTAGTGCCCCAAGGAGGGTCCCCTGCTGGGCAAGCACCCAAAGTCAGCCCCACTGAACAGGTGGCCTGCTGGAAAGGCTGAAAGGTCTGAGGCCCGGACACGGCAGACAGAGGAGGCGCTGGGCCACCTCTTGGCTTGTGCCCTCTGCTTCCCGAGGAAGTGAGTTCCACAGGGCAACTCATAGCCCCGGGGTGGGGGAGGCCAGAAGATGTCCACGCCACGGACTAAGGGGGCCCTGTGTGCCCACACACCTGAGCCTGTCCTCCTGCGGATCTTCGTCATCAGGAAATGGGATGTGTTTCTGCATTTGCTTGACTCTCCTCGTGAAGGATCTCTCTCCATCCTCCCCTCTCCCTGTCCCTGTCTCTCCCTGTCCTCTCTCTCTCTCCCCCTGTCTCTGTCTCTCCGTGTCTGTCTCTCACTGTCCTCTCTTATTTCTTCTTCTTTTCTCTTTGGTTATTGCCTGGACCCAGTTATTTTCACCTCCTTCTATTGTACCATATTTTCTCTTAGTCTCTATTGTGCTTTAGCTGTGCATTCTATCCTGCATGGATGTAAAATCTTCTTGCTTCTGTGAGGTCCCCTCTAACTCCCCGGAGGTGGCAAGGCTTCTGATTCCCCTGGTGGTCCAGTGGTTAAGACCCCATGCTGCCAATGCAGGAGGCACAAGTTCGATTCCTGGTCAGGGAACTAATGCTGTATGGTGTGGCCAGAAGATTAAAAAAAATATCCCCTGAAATTTCTTAGAAAAGGCAGAAGAACCAGAGATCAAATTGCCAACATGCGTTGGATAATTGAAGAAGCAAGTGAATTCCAGAAAAACATCTATTTCTGCTTTATTGACTATGCCAAAGCCTTTGACTGTGTGGATCACAATAAACTGTGGAAAATTCTGAAAGAGATGGGAATACCAGACCACCTGACCTGCCTCTTGAGAAATCTGTATGCAAGTCAGGAAGCAACAGTTAGAACTGGACATGGAACAACAGACTGGTTCCAAATCGGGAAAGCAGTACGTCAAGGCTGTATATTGTCACCCTGCTTATTTAACTTCTATGCAGAGTACATCATGAGAAACGCTGGGCTGGAAGAAGCACAAGCTGGAATCAAGATTGCTGGAAGAAATATCGATAACCTCAGATACGCAGATGACACCACGCTTATGACAGAAAGTGAAGAACTACTAAAGAGCCTCTTGATGAAAGAGAAAGAGGAGAATGAAAAAGTTGGCTTAAAGCTCAACATTCAGAAAACTAGATTATGGCATCTGGTCCCATCACTTCATGGGAAATAGATGGGGAAACAAAGGAAACAGTGAAAGACTTTATTTTGGGGGGCTCCAAAATCACTGCAGATGGTGACTGCAGCCATGAAATTAAAAGATGACCAAACTAGACAGCATATTAAAAAACAGAGACATTACTTTGCCAACAAAGGTCCATCTAGTCAAAGCTATGGTTTTTCCAGTAGTCATGGATGGATGTGACAGCTGGACTATAAAGAAAGCTGAGCGCAAAAGAGTTAATGCTTTTGAACTGTGATGTTGGAGAAGACTCTTGAGAGTCCCTTGGACTGCAAGGAGATCCAACCAGTCCATCCTAAAGGAAATCAGTCCTGAATATTCATTGGAAGGACTGATGCTGAAGCTGAAGCTCCAATACTTTGGCCACCTGATGTGAAGAACTGACTAATTTGAAAAGACTCTGTGCTGGGAAAGATTGAAGTTAAGAGAAGAAGGCGAGACGGAGGATGAGACGGTTTGATGGCATCACGGATTCAAAGGACATGAGTTTGAGTAAACTCTGGGAGTTGGTGATGGACAGGGAGGCCTGGCATGCTGCAGTCCATGGGGTCACAAAGAGTCGGACACAACTGAGCGACTGAACTGAACTGAAATCTCCTTTTGTCAACCAAAACGAAAGGAGGTTGGTTTGTTGCCTAAAACTTGTGATTTTTTTAGGAGTCTTCATCTACAGATACTTTCATTTACACCCTGTAGGTTTTAAACAAAGATAATTAAATGGATCTTTCAAGGAAAAGGCCAACCAATGTGACAGAAAATTATAGTTCAGCACATGGTTCTAATTGAAACATGCAACTTAGGAAACAGACCAGCACCTTCTGTCTCGTTTGTGCCAAGGCCAACAGCTTACAGATTCCATCTCCGCCATTAGATGCGGTTAACTAGAGAACTGAAGGTCCTGAACAAGCCCAACATGTGATCTCATCCACCGAACATCAGGCTTTCTCCTGGGTCCTCACTTTCAAGTGCCAGAGCCTCAGAGCCACCCAGCTTCAAAGCCCAAAGCTTCTTGCCTGGACAAGCTGCCCACCCGAAGGCCCAGTGAGGAGTCTGTCAGCCACACAGTTCTTCCTGATGGATCTGACCGTCCTGGAGGAAAGAGCTCCTGGAAGTCAGGGGCCTGGCTAACGACACCACATGTGCATGTGAGGGTGAAGGGAGCCTGCCCACCGCACTCACTGCTGCCTGAGGCCTGGTTTGCTTGCTCCAGCTCCAGCTCCAGCTCACAAGCTACCCTCCCCTCTGCCAACGACTGCCCTCTGCTGCCTGCTTCTGTTTCTTCTGGTGAGGTCAAACTTTCCTGAGCCCCTTGCTCTGGCAAACAGCGATGGTTAAACACTGCCCCTTGCCTTTTGTGTTCCAGGGAGCGGCCCACCGCAGAGACCCACTCTTGTCTACAGGATTTAGATCGGAATTGCAGACTCCCCCCTTGTTTACCCACGAGAAAGCCAGACACAGACCCCCAATTCCCATTCTTTGTCTCAAAAACGACTGGCTGAACTGTTGGTCGCCACTGACCAATCTAGACAAAACGTCTGCTAACGTGACCAGTTTCACCAGGTTCTCTGAGTCCCGACAGCCTTTGAAGTTGTCCTCGGGCACTGGAACAACGGGCAAAGCTGTCTTAATGGAATCCACTGACCTCAGGGCCAAGCACTGCCTCATCCCCTCTGATCATGGGCTCCTCTTCCGTCCCCCCATCCCTGGTGCTTTCTAGCTCGTTGACTCCTCCCTGTAAAAGACAATCCCTTGCAATGCAGACGGACCTAGAGACAATCACACTAAATGAAGTAAGTCAGACAGAAAGACAAATCTCATATGATATCATTTATATGTAGCATCTAAAAAAATTATACACAATGAAAGTGTTTACAAAAAAGAAGTAGACTCACAGACATAGAAAACAAGCTTATGGTTACCAAAAGAGAAAGATGGGGCAAGATTAACAAGGAATTTGGAATTAACAGGTACACACTACTATGTATAAAATAGATTAAAAAAAAAAAAAACAAGGACCTACTGTATAGTACAGGGATCTCTATTCAATATCTTGTAAAAACCTATAATAGAAAAGAATCTATAATATACATGTATGTGTGTGTGTGTGTGTGTATATATTTATATACTGAATCACTTTTCTCTATACCCGAAACAATATAAATTAGCTATATTTCAATTTTTTTTAAAAAAGGAAGAAAATCCCTTTTCTGCCTAACCTTGAAGAGTTTGCAGTTTTATGGTCAAGAGTCCTCCTTATTAAAACAGTACTCCCCTCCCCCTACTGTAGAAATCCTTCTAAGCCAAGTTTCTCTGTACCTAAGTCCAGATTCACTTTTATCTGATATGACCAACTCCGGTCCTTCATACGCCCTCTCTGAGCTCCCCCACCCCACCTTTCTGCTTGATTAGCTGGAAGCCCAGTGTACCTTTTTGCACTCACCTCCTCCATGGAGCCTCCACTGACTCCAGGCTTAGCCCATGGAAAGCTGATGGTGTCTGACCAGCCTGTCTCTAGTCTGCTGCATTGCCATGATGGGCACGTGACCTCAAGCAAGCTCCTTTACTTCTCAGAGCCAGGCATGCTCCTCTACACAGTGCTGTTGAAGTTGCTTTCCTCCCAGGAAGAATAAATCGGGGTGTGGAAGGTGGGGGAGGGGTGCCGAGGGGCACATGTAAAGCCCTCCAGTGTCCAGACACCACGGCGGTAAACAGAGCGTGCATGCCAGGACCATTTCAGCCCCCAAGACAAACATCACCAGCCGGGCACATGCCTCTTGCCCTGCCAAGGAGAGGACAGGTACTCATACGGAAAGGAGATTCCCAGGGCAGCTCCGGGAAGCCGAGTTTCCAACATCGGAACACAGACCTCGTAAGGCATCCCAGCGCTTCCTTCCCACCTGGTGATTTCCACACAGCTGGAGTCTGAAAAGGTAATAGTGCGGCTTTATTGACTCTCTTCCCCATGCACTCATCTGAGTTAAGGCTGCAGAAGCTCATTAAAATATCCATTTTCAAAATTTCTCTTGTTGGCATCATAACATTCATCGTGGTAGCACTGGCTATTAACAGCTATTTAAGAATGCACTTTGCAATGATGCAATCAACAAGGGCTTAATTTCCAAAATATACAAACAGCTCATACAACTCAATAACAACAGTAACAACAAAACCCAGTTTGAAAAAAAAAAAATGGGTAGGAGCCTTAAATGGCTATTACTCCAAAAAAGACATACGATGACCAATAAGCACATGAAAAGATGCTCAACATTATTATTAGAGAAATGCAAATCAAAACTACAACAAGGTACCACCTCACACTGGTTGGAATGACCATCATTAAAAAGTCTACAAATAGTAAATGCTGGAAAGGATATGGAGGAAAGGGAGCCCTGCTACACCATTGACGGGAATGTAAATTGGTGCAGTCACTATGGAGAACAGTATGGAGGAAACAGTATGGAAAATTAGAAATAGAGTTGGCATAATAACCAGCAATCCCACTCCTGGGCGTACATCTGGAGAAAACTATATTTCAAAAAGATTCAAGCACCCTATTGTTCATTGCAGCACTATTTACAACAGTCAAGACATGGAAGCAACCTAAATGCCCATGGACAGATGAATGGATAAAGATGTGGGGGTGTGTGTGTGTGTGACGTGAAATACTACTCAGCATAAAAAGAACGAGATAATGGCATTTGCAGCAACATGGACGGACCTAGAGATTATTGTGCGAAGTGAGTAGGTCGGAAAGAAAAAGGCAAACACCACGTGCTGTCACATATGTGGAATCTAAAATACATCACAAATGAACTTACAGACAAAATAAAAACAAACTCACACAGAAAACAAACTACGGTTACCAAAGGGGGAAGTCATGGGGAGCAACACATTAGGAGTTTGGGAGTGAGATATATACACTATTATATATAACATAGATGAGCAACACGTCCTAATGTATAGCACAGGGAACTATATTCAATATCCTGTAATAAGTGAGATTATTACTATATATATATATATATATATATATATACATATAACTGAATCACTTTGCCATACAGCAGAAATTAACACAGTCAACTACACTTCAATAAAATTTTAAAAAATAATAAGAAATATACTTTGTATACAAAATCTTTCCCAAAGTGAGATCCATGGAAAGAAAAATTTCTATAAAATATCCTCCAGCCAAAGCCCTGAGAAATTGGGGGTCTCCTGACTTTAGGTTACAATAACCAGATTTGCTTCTAAGGTAAGTTTTGCTTGGCCAACACACAAATCTTAGGGATTTTTTTGTTTGTCTTCTTACACATTTGAATATTGACCATTCAAATACGGGCTTTCTGTTTTCCCACTGACCCCTCACCACCCTGCGACCCATCTCCTCGAGACTGCCACAGCTGCGACCCTAGGGACATTCGATTCTGACTTCAATCAGGTCTCCCACCACCCTGACCAGTGATTTTTCTGTAGTACCCAGTGGCCAGATATGAGCTTCAGCCATTTCTCAGGGAGTCTCAGCCCCAAGTCTGCCTCAAAGGCCAAGAGTGTCCTCCAGGTTCTCAAGAGACACATGCAAAGTCCAGGACTCAAAAATCTCATCGATTTAACTTAGAAACCCTAATTTTTCTTTCTGACCTAGCTTTTCTACTTCTAGAAACATATCTCCAGAAAATATGGTACAGAAATCATATGAACAATGATATTTATCAGAGTATTGATTGAATACCAAAAAAAAAAAAAAATGGCACTCATTTAAATGTCGAGAAATGTAGCACTAATCCCAATTTATAACCACTGAGAGACGATACAGCCACTTAAAAATTATATACATGCTATAATCAGATATATGTTTAGTAACATATCAATGGCACAGAGTTAAGTGGGACAATTATGCCTTCTCCTGTGATAATCCAGTTTGCTGGGTCCCCTGATCCTGCCACCCTGGGGCTTTGACTACTTGCTCCATGAGAATCCCCCTGCTGCCACCAAGACCTATTTAATCTCCTGACCCTGCCCAGTGCCTCAGTCTCCCTAGACAAGGGCTGGGCTCAGGCTCAAGCCCACAGCCCCAGCTGCTGCTGCTGCTAAGTCGCTTCAGTCGTGTCCGACTCTGTGCAACCCCATAGACGGCAGCCCACCAGGCTCCCCCATCCCTGGGATTCTCCAAGCAAGAACACTGGAGTGGGTTGCCATTTCCTTCTCCAATTCGTGAAAGTGAAAAGTGAAAGTGAAGTTGCTCAGTCGTGTCCGACTCTTCGTGACTCCATGGACTAGAGCCCCCCAGGCTCCTCCATCCATGGGATTTTCCAGGCAAGAGTACTGGAGTGGGGTGCCATCGTTGTCTCCGCATGACCCCAGCAGGCAGGTCCAAAAAAAAAAAAACATGTATGGCACCTCCCCCCTGCTGTCGTTCAGTTGCTCAGTCCTGTCTGACTCCTTGCGACCCCATGGACTGCAGCATGCCAGTCCTTTCCCTGTCCTTCAGTATCACCCAGAGTTTGTTCCAACTCATGTCCATTAGTCAGTGATGCCATCCAACCATCTTATCTTATCCTCGGTCACCGCCTTCTCCTCCTGCCCTCAATCTTTCCCAGCATCAGGGTCTTTTTTACTGCATCAGTACTGGAGCTTCAGCTTCAGCATCAGTCCTTCCAATGAACACTCCGGGCTGACTTCCTTTGGGATGGACTGGTTGGATCTCCATGCAGGTCCCCCAGGCCCAAGTGAGCTGCTGGGCAGGACCTGCTTTCTCCATCACCTGCATGGAGAGGCTGGTAACAAAGCATGGAAATTCCATGACGTTGATGCCTATGGGGCAAAATCTGACCAGTGAGAGGCAAGAAACTAGAAGGAGCCCTCAGGTAAGATCCTCTGTCTTCCAACCCCTAACAGACTCTACTGAGACTTGGAGGTCCCACGAAGGCTGTGTTTTCTTGTGAGGCTCTTTATTGCTCAATCATTTACCACATTATGTTTTTTGTTTTTTAACCTTCTCTACCTTCTTCCCTGGAGAAGGCCATGGCACCGCACTCCAGTACTCTTGCCTGGAAAATCCCGTGGATGGAGGAGCCTGGTGTGCCGCAGTCCATGGGGTCGCGACTGAGCGACTTCCCTTTCACTTTTCACTTTCATGCATTGGAGAAGGAAATGGCAACCCACTCCAGTGTTCTTGCCTGGAGAATCCCAGGGATGGGGGAGCCTGGTGGGCCGCCGTCTATGGGGTCGCACAGAGTCGGACACAACTGAAGTGAGTTATTCCCCTTTTTCCTCACTGTTGCTGCCCTGCGATTGCACTTCCCAAGAAAGCCTTGGCATATAAACTATGTATCTGAGCAAAAAAATAAAAGAATCTCAAAGATACTGTGTGTGTGTGTTCATGCAGATGAACATGTGTGTGAGAGAAAGAATTGTGGCCATGGGTGATTTTCACTCATATTTTAAATGTTCTATCATTTTAATCATGACTGCTGTTACATGTATCAGTATAATCTCTAAAGTTTATTTTTGAGAGTGTCACCCACTGAATATTTTAACCATCCCCGTAGAGGTTAGCCAACTGCACAGTTAGAGGAAGCACAGCCCAGGAGATCACCCTCACTTCTGACACAAGCTGCAAGTCTGGAGGATTCCAGACCACCCAGAGGTTTGATAACTGGGTAGAAAGACTAACAGAAATCACTGACAACTGCTGTGCTCGTGGCTATGGTTCATCACAGGGAAAGGGCAAAATTAAAATCAGTCACGTGTGGGGGGAGGGGGGAGTCACCTGTAAGGGAAATTCATCTGAAGAAGAATCTAATTAGATAGCTATAGAGATGTAAATACAGACACACACACACACCTGAGTCACTTTCATGCACATCTGAAACTAACACAACATTGTGAACCAAACACACTACAAAAACAAACATAATCAAGCAATCCCCTGGCAGTGCAGTGGTCAGGACTTGGCACTCGCACTGCAGTCTTTGCTTGGGGGAACCGTGATCCCACAAGTCCTGTGGCCCCCCCAAAAAAAAATCAGCCAAGGGAAGAACAGAGTCCAGGAAAAGTCCCAAGTGCAAAGCGTCCGTCGTCCTCGGCCTGTGGAGTCAGGGCAGCACCTCCTTCCTGACGTCAGTGTGTGAGGGGGTCCGTCCGCTGCCACTCTGGACCCCTGGCCCAGAGTCCCCATGCCACGTCAGTGCTGCTGCCCTGCTTGGCCCAAGGCTCCCAGGAAAGCAAGGTGCTCCATCAGGCAGAACATTCCAAGGGCTTAGACATCACCTCCGGAAACCAAGGGCAAAGGTCAGAGGTCAGCTCTCGTCTGGGCAGGGTTAAATTCCCCACTGTTCACCGCCTAAAAACTGCTCAGGGTTCCTGCAGTGCCTCCGTGATGAAGCCAGACCTCTGCAGACCTCTTAGGATCCCGCTGCTGCCTGTCTCTCTGTCCACGTGTCTCACTCCCAAGCACACGCGTTTTCCTGCCGTCCTTGTCTGCCGCAAGCACGGCTCTCTCTTGCCTCCAGGCCCTTGCACGGTCTGCTTCCTCTGCCCTGAACATCTGGCTGATCCCACCTTCAGCCCAGACACACTGAGGGCCTGCTTCCAAAGCCTCAGATTCTTACACCCACAAAGGCTTCTTCTTCCTTCGAGGCCATGTCTCAGGCAGCAACTCTCATGAAGGGATTCTTTTTGAAACACTGCTTTTTTGGGGGAAAGAATGCCAGAAAGAAAACTGGCGCTACTGAGGGAAGTCATGCATCTAAGAAAGGATGATTCCTGGCCAGAAGATGGAAGTTAAGGGTAGATTTCGGAGCGGAAAGTCACTTGTGGTAGCCCTTCAAATCTCGGCCTGTTACAAATCGGTTTCTTTCTGGAAAAGCAAGAGTTACCTGACAGGCAGTCATGTCATTGCAAAAACTACACATGGAGCTAAAGTCAAAACTTCAATGGTATTCAGAAGGACGGTTAACTATGGTGTATCAACATGTAGAGAAAACATGTTACTATCAGCTGATTTACATAATTTACTTAATCTCTTCTTAGAACCCACTGTGTGTCATATATTGTTCCAAGTTCTTTACAAATAACTTTTAAAATAACTGATTTAATCCTTTTAACAATCCTATGAGGTTAAGACTAATATTAACCTCTGTTTACATAGGAGGAAACTGACACCCAGAAAGGTTAGGTAACTTGCCCTGGTCACACAGCCTGTAAGTGGGAGAACCAGAATGGCTCAGCATCTGAGTTCTGATCCTATGGAAAAAATGTAATTCATTAGGGTATGAACGCCAAGATACAAAGAGCTAAGGTTAATTTGCTCATTGCTATATCCCCTGTTATTACCACAGTTCTTAATACCAAATAGATTCTCAACAAAGGTTTATTGTTAATTGATTAATTATGAAGACTAAATATTTTTCATGTCTATCAATTAATTAATCACACTGAGGGTTAAATATGTGAAACCTTTAAATTATCTGCCTGGTCAAACGCACTCTATAATCTAGGGAATATTATGCGGCTGCAAGGGAAAGCAAATGAGCTCAGGGAAGGATCCTTGGAAAGAAAAATTTGAGAGTCCTCTCCTAGTAAATAAGAGTTGGCAGATGACTTTCTGGGATGAATATAGCTAAGATACAATTAAACAAATTTCTTGAATTCTTGAGTATGCTGTCAGGCTCATTACTCAATGCCCACAAGGCTTAGACTGAAAGAATCCCAGAATTTCAATGATGGAAGTAACCTTAGAGGTCATCAAATTTAACTTTTCATTTTGCCTGTGATTTTCATAAAAAGAAATCAGAATGTTTCATAAAAAGAAACCCAGAATGTTCAAGTAGCTGGCTAATGATTATCCACCCCTCTGTGTTGAAAGCCCCTCATTCCCCTCTTCAGAACATCCTGGTTCAATGCATCCTACACGGCTCTCCTCAACCCAGCCACCCCCATGTGGTCTTTCCTGCACCCTCGAAGCCACTGAAAGCCATTTATCTCCTTTTAACTCCCATAACACCCAGTTTCTAGCACTCTTTAATGCTTAGCTTTCTTCAGCAGCTGAGAGTGTGTTTAATTGTCCCAGATGGGCACAAACGTCAGTAAGTATTTGTTGAATGAATGAATCCAAGCTCCGTGTTGGCACAGCAGGACACACCTGGCATTGAGTCTCATGATGCAGCATGCCGCCTCGGGGGCTTGGGATACGGGGTCCAGAGAACACTCATGGAACCTACACTTGCATCTAGGAAGTGATGGTGGCGGCTAGGAGCATAAGACTCAGAGCCTGGGCTCCCTTCCTTTCTCCATCACTAGCTGAGGTATTCAGGCATCTACTTAACGTCTCTGCACCACTTGTTCATCAAATAAACCATCTCTCATAGGGTTTGCATGAGGATAAAATGGACAATGTTATGTAAACCACTTAGAAGAGTGTTTAGCACAAAGCAAGTGTTCAGTAGATGTTAACAAAAATATAATTATTAATTTCTTATTATTGTGTCTCCAATAAAGCCTGACATATGATAAGAGCCTAATAAATGCAACTGCTATTAGTTCCCTCAGCATCTAGAATCTTTGTCACTGTTTTTAACTATACCTCGGAATATAAAATTTCAAATAATCAGATGAACAAAGAATTCAGAATAGACAGATGAAGCTGCACCCCTCTGAGGGAAGTGGTAGGAAAGCTTATCTGTGCAGCAAGAAAAGTACATAATATAACTACTACAGACTCTTAAAAATTCCATAAAGTTGCATAAGCAATTAAAACACATTAGGGACCAATTCCAGATTTGCTCCCAGAACCAAATTGTGTAATTATGTCAGTGAACTAATATCATCATTTCCATTTAGCGGAAAGAGTTCTCAGGTCATAAACACAATGGCTTGCATCCTACCATAGCCAACTGCTATGAGAATAATGGAGACCTAATGACCCAGCCAGTTTAATCAAAGCAAGGAATCTTCTTTCCAGAAGCTTCTGTCACTTGCGCTGTATGATCTAAACTTAAAATTATGGCACAGCTCAAACCCAAGACAGTATTCATTCACCTTTATGAAGCTCTTAGCTCTGAAGATTTAAAATATACTGAGCTGAGTACTAAGAATTCAGGGTAAAAATAAGTCTCCTCAAGTTAAGTAACAGGGCTGAGAAGAGTTATGAGGCGTTATTAACCTTTCCTGCCCTAGAACCACATTTCAGAGATGATGAAGGAGAATTCTGCATGCCACCCTTCACATGAGTTTTCTTTCCTCTGAGTCTAAATATTAGTCTCAGATTCTGTGGTCTGTGGTATGACAAGGTGCCCACATACAATCTCCTATTCTCATCATTATTGTATTTCCTCGTTGTTGCTCTTTAGTCACTAAGTCATGTCCAACTCTCTTGCGACCCCACGGACTGTAGCCCGCCAGGCTCCTCTGTCCATGGGATTTCCCAGGCAAGAATACTGGAGTGGGTTGCCATTTTCTTCCAGCACATCTTTCCGACCCAGAGACAGAACCGGCATCTCTCACGTCTCCTGCAGTGGCAGGCAGATTCTTTCCCACTGAGCCACCAGGGAAGCCCATTGTATTTCCTGCATTTGGGCAAACAGTCTAACTACCCAGACTTGTCAACAGCAACATGGGTCTCAGCGCCTCAGGGGGACCTCACAGACCATCACCAACCTGCCCTCTCCTGGTGTTTGCATGAGCTTCGACAGAACAGATAAACCCGGGACCGAAGGAAGGTCTTTGTGTCCAGGTTTATGGGTCTGCCTGACACGTGAGCAGCCCTTACAGTCAGAAGGTAGAAACCAAAGCCCTGCTCAGAAATAGCTTCTTTAGCAGGGCCTTTTGAGAAAAGAAATGAGACCACTTAATCCCATTGTTAGGCGGCACTATAAGTACCTATAAGAATCCCTGCCTTCCTGTTCTTGAAGAGGGAAGTTTCATTGTGAGAGACATTCTTGATGTATTTCTGTCTAAATTTCATTTGAAGATCATTCTTTTGCACTTGTAGAATGTTTCTTTTATCTTCGTTGAAGGGAAAGCAGCCCTGCTATATTATGCTATTAAAAAAAAAATAGGAAGGATGTTACCTATTGCTTATACTTTTATAAGAACCTGATATTCCTGTGAATAAGATAATTAGGATATAACTGAATAGCAAGTGAGTTGAAACATCCTAAGGGTGTATTATCCTGAGCCAGTTAAGTAAACCGTTGCATTCACACAACAGAATATTATAAAGCTATTTCAAAGAATGAGGCAGTTCTTGTATTAATATGGGATATTCTCCAATATACCATATTGTGAAAAAATAGCAAGGCCATAAACAGTGGATAGAGTACGCTACAATTGGCGGGGTGTTTCAGAAAATACACATTCTTATACTTACATATACATACAATTTTACTGGGAAAATCCACTAGATTTTCATAACAGTTTCTATCTCTGGGCAGATAACCAGAGAACTGGTATACTGTGGAGAAAGAGGTATGTACTATTTTTTTTTCAACTGCATATTTCATTTACTTTTACTGAGCTCTAGAATTCTACTGGGGGGCTTCCCTGGTGGCTCAGATGGTAAAGAATCTATTGAGAGAGAGATGCATTTTTGCATATTTTATTTTTTAGATCCCACATGTAAGCGACATCATATGATATCTGTCTTTCTCCGTATATTTCATTCAGTATGATAATCTCCATGTCCACCTGTGTTGCTGCAAATGGCAAGAAAAAGATAATTTTTTAAAAAAAAGAAGGTAGTTTCTACAACAATGTTAGAACAATTGTCAGCCACACACAAAGAATAAACCTTGGCCTATATAAAGATCAGTTCAAAATGAATCAGAGATCTAAATATAAAATAAATATGATAAAACTTTTTAGAGGAAAATCATCAAAAACTGGGGTAAGATGAAGAGTACATAGAAATGACACCAAAATCACTGTGTTAAAAATAGAACTTCTCATCAGCAAATGTTAGAAGAGGAGGTATTCGGCTCTTACTCCTACTCAGCAATAATAATTAGACAAGCATAAAGCATAAAAAAAAGATAAGGTAAATTTTATTAAGATTTGAGATTTGTCCTCATTCAAACATACAATCAAGAGAATAAAGAGACAAGCTACAGACTGGAAGAAAATATTTATAAATCACATACTCAACAAACTACTTATACCCAGAATATAAAAGAACTCTCAAAACTCAACAATTAGAAAGCAAACAATCCAGTTCTTAAAATGAGAACAGGACCTGAACAGACACTTCACCAATGACTGTTTGAAGAAGGTAAATAAGCACATAAAAGATGTTTAACATCATTAGCCATTAGAGAAATGCAAATTAAAATCATAGCAAAATACCTATACACCTATTAGAAGGACTAAAATGTTTTAAAATAATAACAAATGCTGGCAAGGATATGGAGCAACTGCAACTCTACACATTGACAACAGGAAGATAAAATGGTACAGTCACTCTGGAAAACAGTTTGGCAGACAAATGAAGCTACATATGCACTTATCAAATGACCCAACAACTCCACGCCTGAGTACCTGCCCTAAAAAAAAGCAAAAACTTATGCTCACACAACTGTGGTGTTGGAGAAGACTCTTGAGAGTCCCTTGGACTTGAAGGAGATCAAACTAGTCCATCCTAAAGGAAATCAACCCTGAATATTCACTGGAAGGACTGATGCTGAAGCTGAAGCTACAATACTTTGGCCTCCTGATGCGAAGAACCGACTCACTGGAAAAGACCCTGATGCTGGGAAAGACTGAAGGCAGAAGAAGGGGATGACAGGGGATGAGATGGTTGGATGGCATCACCGACTGGATGGACATGTTTGAGCAAGTTTCGGCAGTTGTTGATGGACAGGGAAGCTTGGTGTGCTGCAGTCCAAGGGGTCGCAAAGAGCTGGACACAATGGAGCGACTGAACTGACTGAAGTGAATGCTCACACAAAAACTTGTACACAAAAGTTCATAATAGTTTTATTTGTGAAAGCCAGAAGCTGGAAATATTCCGGATATTGTTCACCAGGTGAATGATGAAGTGTGGCCCATCTGTCCAATTGACTATCATTCAGCAGTAAAAAAGGAAAAAGGGACACACCACTGGTACGTGGGACAAATGGACGCAATACAAAAATGTTCAGTTCAGTCCAGTCGCTCAGTCGTGTCTGACTCTTTGCGACCCCATGAACCGCAGCGCGCCAGGCCTCCCTGTCCATCACCAACTCCTGGAATCCACCCAAACCCATGTCCATTGTGTCGGCAAAAAGGTACTATAAGAGAGAAGCAGTATCGAAGGTCTACATATTGGACAAGTCCATTTATTTGACATTCTCAAAGATAAACTATAGCTACGGAAAACGGATTGATGGTTGCCAAGAACTATAGGTAAGGGGAAGGTCTCACTATAGAAAGGCAACATGAGGACATTTAGGGGGCGGGGGTGGCTGGGTAATGGAACTGTTCTATATCTTGATTAAGGCAATGGTTACATGAAGACACACAGGTGTCAAAACTCACAGAACCAGGGACTTCTTGGTGCTTCAGTGGTTAAGTCTCCTCATTCCCAGTGCAGGGGAACCAGGTTCAATCCCTGGTCAGGGAACTAGACCCCACATGTGGTAGCTAAGACCCAGCACCGCCAAATAAATTATTTTTAAGTTCTAATTTTAAAAAAAAAAAGCCCATAGAACTGCACCCCTAAAGAATTTTTTAAATTTATGTATGTTTTTTAATTTTTTTTTAATGAAAGGTGAGTTCAGCTTCTACTACCAGTGGAGTAGATGGGTGGAACTAGTGAAGTGGCTCAGTTGTGTCCAGCACTTTGCCACCCCATGGACTGTAACCTACCAGCCTCCTGTGTCCATGGGATTTCCAGGCAAGAATACTGAAATGCATAGCCATTTCCTTCTCCAGGGGTCTTCCCAACCCAGGGATCGAAACTGAGTCTCCCACGTTGCAGGCAGACGCTTTACCATCTCAGCCACCAGGGAAGCCCTGTTTATAATATTCCTACATTATACATAAACTAGTGTAATGTTAAATTTAAGTTGATTGTGATCAAAGATACATAATATAATCCCTATAGGAAACACTAAAAAAATAATTAAAATAGAGACAGCAAAAACACCTAAAAAGGAACCAAAAGAAATACTGTATTAACTCACAAGAAGGCAAGCAAAGAGAAACAGAGAAACAAAAAGCAGACGAGACAAATAGAGAACAAATCACAAAAACACTTACCCAAATCCAACTATATCGATAATTATATGAAGTGTAAATGAACTAAAAATGCTAACCATAAAACAGAAATTCTCAGCTGGATAAAAACTAAGATCCAAGTATAAACTGTCTACAAAGGATTCATTCATTCCTACAAAGGATTCATTCATTTTTGAAAGATATGAATAGGTTAAAAGTAAAAATATGAAGAAACATTATACCAGGTGCAAACATTAATCATAACAAAAGTACAGTGGCTGCATTAGTATCCAACAAAACCTATTTCAAGACAAGAAGCATTACTAAAGATAAAACAGAGCATTTTATAATGATAAAAAATGTCAATTTAGCAGGGAGGCATAACATATTTATAACTGTATCCCTAATAATAGAGCTTCAAAATATATGAAGCAAAAACTGATAATAAAAAAAGATGTCCATCAACAGATGAATGGATAAGAAAGATGTGGGATATATATATATATATATGAGATTTATATATATATATATATAATGGAACATTACTCGGTCATAAAAAAGAATGACATTCTGCCATTTGTAGCAAAGTAGACCTGGAGATTATGCTTAGTAAAATAAGTCAGAAAGAGAAAGAAAAATACTGCATGATATCACTTACATGTGGAATCTAAAGAAATAAGATAAACAAAAGTAGTTAGCAAAATAGAAACAGATCTACAAGTACAGAAAACAAATTAGTGATTACCAGAGGGGAGAGAGGGGCTTCCCCGGTGGCTCAGTTGGTAAAATATCTGCCTGCAGTGCAGGAGACCTGGGTTAGATCCCTGGGTTGGGAAGATCCCTTGGAGAAGGGAACAGCTACCCACTCCAGCATTCTGGCCTGGAGAATTAATTCCATGAGTGTATAGTCCATGGGGTCACAAAGAGTCAGACATGACTCAGTGACTTTCACCTTCAGAGCAGAGAGGGAAGGGGAAAGGGCAAGTTAGGGATATGGGATTAAGAGATACAAACTACTATGTGTAAATTAGATGAGCAACAAGGACATACTCTATAGTCCCGGGAATTATGGGCTTTCCAGGGGGCTCAGATGGTACAGAACCCACCTGTAATATGGGAGACCTGGGTTTGATCCCTGGGTTGGGACAATCCCCTGGAGAAGGAAATGGCTATCCACTCCAGTATTCTGGCCTGGAGAATTCCATGGACAAAGGAGCCTGGCGGGCTATAGTCCATGGGGTCACAAAAAGTTGGACATTACTGAGCAAATTTCACTTTCACTTTTTCACAGGGGATTATAGCCATAATCTCATAATAACTTTTAATGGAATACAATCTGTAAAATTATTGAATCCCTGTGCTGTATACCTGAAACTAATATAATATTGTAAGTCAACTATACTTTAAAAAAAGAGTAAGTTAACATAAATTTTTTCAAAAAAGGAGGAACCAGCAAAACCATAATCAGAGTTGGAGATTTTAATCTCCAAGTACTTGATAGAACAATTAGAAGAATTAGCAATGATACAGAAGATCTGAATGGCACTATAAAACCTCCGATCTCATAGACATTTACAGAACACATTTATGAAATGTGTGCTGCAAAGTTTGTACATTTTACCTCAAAAACTAACAACTGTAAAAATAAATATGTGGAGAATAGATATAAATACTAGTGAAAATATTATGGGTGGATGTTTATAACTGTTGAAGGTGGATGATGGGTACAGGGGTGGGCGTACTGTATGACTCTGTTTATGTATGTTTGAAATTGTGTATATTAAAGGTTAAAAATTAAGTTTAGGTCAGAAAACTTGACCTTCAGCAGGTAGGATTTTTTCTTTTCCATTATGGTTTATTACAGGAAGTTGAATACAGTCACTCTATACAGGAGGCCCTTGCTGTTTATGCATCCTATATAAACCAGTGTGCATCTTGGCCAATGATGTTTAGACTTTGCCCACACACAAAGGCACATTGATTCTGATGGAAGAACCTCAGGGACCAAATGTTGCCTGAACAGGGGTGCGCACCTGCTCCCTTGCCTGTTCCCTTTATCTCCTTAGATCCTCACACCCCCCAGGCACACCAAGTGTTCTCAGCATCCATCGGGTTATTCCTACCATTACCCCAAACACCTCCTCCTCCCCCCCACAGGGCTAAAGTCCACCACATCGCCCTCAACCCCAGTTCCCCTGAGGACTTCTCCAGCCATCACCTTACTTCACTGTGTGAAGACACTGCCCAGAACTTGTCATGACACCTACCTGGCACTCTGCACACAATGTCCTGTATGGCAAACTTTCTCTCATTAAACCTCATAGTTCACAAATGGACACAAACTATAAAAACTGTCAGAGTGTCTGCATTCTAGGTAGAAAGCTGACATTTTGTTTTGGCAAATACATTGGTGAACTCTTTCCTTAGACAAAGATGGCTCCCTTAACCTGGGCTGGAGAAAGCAGGTCATGAAAGAGAAAGTTAACTAGGAACAGGCTAGCCCTGACACCATCGCGAAAAAGGTCCCATCCCAGCCAGGCAGTGGAGGAGCCGGGTCTGTGTCCGTCCTCATGGCATAGGTTTGGCAGGGGGCGGGGGGCGGGGGGGAGAAGGAAAAGAATAGGGACCCACATGGCCAAGGGCAAGCAAGACACGCTTCTGAACTCTGAACTTCTGGCTTTCCCATCCCAGAGTTTCTCCTTTCTTCTGTGATAGCTAAGCTTTGGTTAAAGCAGTTTAAAGTCTCCATTTCTATTCTGATAACATGAAATGGTCCACATTGGAGCAGAAAGTATAGATCACTCTCACTTCTGAAACAGACTCACACAGCAATCCTTTCAAAACAAGCTTGGAGAACACCCTGACCTCATGGGTAGTCTTCAGCTTGCACTTAAGTTTAGGAAATAGCAAAAACCATACCAAGAGAAAGAAAGTAAAACATTTTAATCATGCATCCTTCAAACCTAAAAAAAAAAGATATAAACATTTATGAAAATATTAAAGAAAAATATGAAATACAAGACCATTTCATTTTTTAAAACTTCCTAGAAAAGTATGAGTGTGGTGTTCCTAACTGCACGGTATTCAGTTCAGTTCAGTTCAGTCTCTCAGTCGTGTCCAACTCTGCGTTCCCATGAATCGCAGCACGCCAGGCCTCCCCGTCTGTCACCAACTCCCGGAGTTTACTCAAACTCATGTCCATCGAGTCGGTGATGCCGGGCCATGCAAAAATCAATGACTACCTGCACCCTTACTTAGTAATTCATGACCCCTTAAAACTGGGAGCAAGGGGAACTTTTTGGTTACAGATAGGTGAGTAAACCTACTTCTTGCACCCCTTTCAAAGTCACTGCAAACAATCTGAAAATGAAGGGAAAGCATCATCACAAAATGAACAAGGAAAGAGCCAGAGCTCCAAAGCACAAAAGGACGCATACCTGCAGAGTGCTGTAAAACACAACTGAAGGCGCGGGAGATGCTGAGAGATAAGGCAGCCTCCAAATGTGAAGCTGCTCACCGACGTCCATAGAAGTTAGTGTCACAGTCCTGATACTCTCTCATCAGTCTTCAGTTAGATCTGTGACTAGGGCAGATCATGCAGGAAGCAAACCAATCAATGGTCAGCAGAAGTCAATGTAAAGGAGAAACCACATAGAGACCCCACTTTCATTCATGGAGGATGTGGCATCTGACCTGAGGGAAACTGCCCAAGAAAAGAGGAAGAGGAGGCCATTACAACCAGATCATGAAACAGAGAGGCTATGGCTAAGGACTTTGTAAATCCCAGTGACTTTATGGTTGCTGAAAACTGAGAGAGTATTTCTTACCCATCTCAAAGATATCAAAGGTGCCATGGGCAGAACGTTTTTTTAAGTCCCCCTAAAATCACATGCTGAAATTTCATTCCCAAGGTGATGGTATTAGGGGATGGAGTCTTTGCTTAGGTCATGAGGGTAACTGTAAAGCCCTCATGAATGGGATTGGTGACCTTATTAAAGATCCCCTGCCTCGTCCATCCTGTGAGGACACAAGGAGAAGCATTGTTTCTGAACCCAGTGCAAGCTCCAGCCAGACACCAAAGTTGCAGGCACCATGATCGTGGCTGCACTCCCAGCTTCCAGGACGATGAGAGACGACTATTCCTAGTGTATAAGCTGCCCGGTTGACGGTATTTTTATCACAGCAGCCCAAATGGAATAAGACAAAAACAACCTGATTCTCTAATAACCAAAGAGGAGAGGAAGATTCAAAACAGATGCTAGAAGGTATCAGAAGAAGATAAGCAGGTTGGAAGATGCAAGAAAAATATAAACATTAACAAATTCAAATCAGTTCCCTGGTGGCCCAGTGATAAAGAATCTGCTGCAACACAGGAGAGAGACCCACATTCAGTCCCAGGGTGGGGAAGACCCCCTGGAGGAGGGCATGGAAACCCACCCCACTGTGTTGCCTGGAGAATCCCATAGACAGAGAAACCTGGTGGGCTACAGTCCATAGAGTCACAGGGTAAGACATGACTGACATGACATAGCACGCTCAGAGACACACATCAGTTATACTTCAATTCTTAAAAATCCTAAAAATAAAAATAAGTAATTCTGGGAGAGGGATAAATTAGGAGTTTGGGGTTAACATATATACCTTACTGTATATAAATAATAGATAATCACAAGGACCTACTATACAGCACAGAAAACTCTACTCAATTCTCTGTAATAACCTGTAAGGGAGAACAATCCGGTAAAGAATGGAGACCTGTATATGCATATCTAGACGACTTTGCTGTACACGTGAAACCAAAACATCATAAAGCAACTATACCTCAAAATAAAATAAAAATTAAGCTTATATTTTTAAAAAGGTGCAACTGCTTTCACAATTTATAAAATGCTCACAAAGCCTTGTGACATAAGTAAAGCATTTAAAAATGTTCCAATGTAAAAATATTTTTTATTAAAAAAAATTTTAAGTAGTTTGGGAGCCCACAATTATCAGATTGGAAGTTACTTTAGTCCCTCTTTTTTATTCCTTGAGGGGGAAAATAAAGAATTCAAACTATATTGGAAACAACCAAAATTAGTGCTCAGAAACACAACCAGAACAAAACAAAATGCAAAAAATAAAACTATAAGCTTATTGGAGTTCCGCCTCCTGGTCATACAGAGCAGCATGTGTCAGACTAAGCCTCATGTTGGTTATAATAAGTATAAACTCTCAACAAAAATCTTTAAAAAATAATTTTTGGAGGCACTGGAGAGAAACCAAAATTAGGCAGAGAAATTGGAGGTAGTTCAACACTTGAAAGAAAGTCACAGAGAGCATGATTCACATTTAATTGCTCCTCCTTCAAGAACCCTCCACCTCACATGGAGGGGGCCCTTGGATCAGCCTGTTGACAGGAGGACTTGGGGAGAAGTCAGGGCTGCCAGGATAATTAGAAATTACGGAGGAAATCCAGGAAAGGAGAGAGGCCCAGAAAGGGGAGTCTGTGGCTGTGAATAATTCTGCCTCTGAATTACTGCCTGGCCCTGAACTCCACATACGGGGGACAGCAGGGAAGCCAGGTACTAAGCAAGGATATCTCTTCCCACTGGGAAACTGTCTGGAATTTCAGTGACCAACTGAGAGGCACTTGTAATCACCCAGGCTTTCAGTGAAGTCCCAGAAAGGCCCACCCAGAGTCAAGTCCGTGTAACAGCAGAAGGCACCGGGAAGCCAGACCAGCAGGGGCTCATGGCCCAGGTCATCGTATTCCAGCCATGGGGTCAAAGGACAAAGCTGAGACCAGGCCAGGAGGTGGATGTACAGTCTGGGTCCCTGTGAGGGTCCAGGTGCACCAAGGAGCCCTGGCCTCATTCCAGAACCTTCTTTCCCTGAAGTGTTCCTGGGCTTCGCTTCTCCCAGACGTGGTCTTTCTCTGAAACTCGGCCGCTTTGCTCGTCCCTTTTCCAGGGTTTACTGAGTAAGCCCCTATGCTGGCTGCTGCACTTCCTCCGAATGGTTCTTTTCAGCTCCAAGCCTTCATTCTGGGTCTTCCCTGCTGACAAGACCACACCCCTCTTTGGTCTCTCAGTGCCACATCCTTAATGTAGCCTGAATGCTTGGCAAGGGCAGGGCCAGATGCCTGTATGTGTGGTTAAGGTGTAAGGGACATGGTTAACTGGGGACACATATGAACCCCGGTCATGACAAGCGTGTCACATAATGGATGTGTTTTCCTCCTCCACCGGAAATTTGCCAAGACTGCTTTTTCCTCCCACATACACATCCTTCCAATTAAATAGCAATCAACTGGGGATCTTTCCATGAATTGTAACACTCTATTTTAAAGATCTTTTGCTGCGGTGAGTAAAACTGGAGAAAGGCATTTTGAAGCTTTCTGAAATTCAGCATCTCTAATGACTTTTAAATGTTTTCTATATGGCTTCACTCTTAGGAATCAGAAAAATATGTGTTTCTGAGACAAACGGGTCATTCATTAATTCAAATGTCTGTGCTTTGTTCACAGGAGATTGATTCAAAACACTATAAGACAAATGCTAACTATGAACTTAGCTCTGTGACCGTGGGCAAGCTACTTATTAGCTCTAAATTTCTATTTCTTCTATAAAAAGGGAGTTATAATGTCACATACATGATAGAGGCATTTGATAAATAACATATGGGAGCATTTAGCCCACAGTTGGAGCAAAGGAATCAACAGAGTTAGTGCAAGAAGGGTCAGGGATTTGAATCCACAGCCAGTGCTCAGAACTCTGTTACACTTTCTACAGTATGTAAAGCCCTCTGCTAAATTGAGTGCTCAGGAAATACAATAGATCCTCGTGACTGTGGTTCTGAACCAGATTCTATACCAGCAGGGACTTACAAATAAACCCCTAAATAAACATACCAGTGCACAAAGATGGCAAAATGAAAAAAAAATGTTTTAGAATAATGAATTATGATCCTTTCCTTTCCTTTTCCCTTAGTTTTATGAAGTTAAATAAATGAACACTCGAAGGAAGCAGTTGTAGTTACAGTGTAAGTTATCAGTGTAAGTGGAACCCGATACAGGGATTCTGGGAGGGAGCAGGAGGCATTCCCAGAGATAGGGACAGAACTATGACACCCAACATAGCCAGACTAAAATTCACGAAGGTACAAGCACCCCATGTTCATAGCCACCCTATTCACAATAGCCAAGACATAGAAGCAACTTATATACCCATCAACATGAGTGGATAAGGAAGATGCAGTGTGTGTGTGTATGTGTGTAATGGAATACTACGTAGTCATAAAGAATGAAATCATGCCACTTGGAGCAACATGGACGGACCTAGACATGATCATACTAAGTGAAGTAAGTCAGAGAAAGACGAATATCACATGCTATCACTTATACATGGAATCTGAAGCCTGACACAGATGAGTTTTTCTACAAAACAGCAACAGGCACAGAGGACAGACCCGTGGCTGCCAAGGGGAAGGGGGCAGGGGAGGGCAGGTCGGGAGTTTGGGGTTAACAGATGTAAGCTCTTATATGGAGAATGGATAAACAACAAGGTCCTACTATCCAGCACAGGGAACGACATTCAGAGTCTTGCAACACCCTATAACGGAAGAGACTATACACACGTATATATCGTGTGTGTGTGTGCTCAGTCACTTCAGTCGTGGCCAACTCTTTGTGACCCTGTGGACTGTAGCCCACCAGGCTCCTGTGTCCATGGAATTCTCCAGGCAAGAATATTGGAGTGGGTTGCCATGCCCTCCTCCAGGGGATCTTCCTGACCCAGGGATCATTCCTGCATCTCTTGCACTGCATGCAGATTTTTTACCACTGAGCCACCTCTGAAGCCCCATATATGCATCACTTCTTGGCAAATAGAAGGGGAAAAAGTGAAAGATTTTATTTTCTTGGGCTCCAAAATCACTGCAGATGGTGACTGCAGCCATGAAATTAAAAGATGCTTGCTCCTTGGAAGAAAAGCTATGACAAACCTAGACAGCATATTAAAAAGCAAAGACATCACTTTGCTGATAAAGGTCTACATAGTAAAAGTCATGGTTTTTCCAGTAGTCATGTATGGATGTGAGAGTTGGACCATAAAGAAGGCTGAGCCCCAAAGAATTGATGCTTTCAAATTGTGATACTGGAGAAGACTCTTGAGAGTCCCTTGGACTGCAAGGAGATCCAACCAGTCAATCCTAAAGGGAATCAATCCTGAATATTCATTGGAAGGATTAATGATGAAGCTGAAGCTCCAATACTTTGGCCATGTGATTCAAAGAGCCAACTCACTGAAAAAGACCCTGATGCTGGGAAAGATTGAAGGCAGGAGGAGAAGGGGGCAGCAGAAGATGAGATGGTTGGGTGGCGTCACCAACTCAATGGACATGAATTTGAGCAAACTCCAGGAGATAGTGAAGGACATGGAAGCCTGGCATGCTGCAGTCCATGGGGGTCACAGAGATTCAGACATGACTTAGCAACTGAAGAACAACAATAACTGAGACATTCTGCTGTACGTCAGAGATTAACACAGCATTGTAAACCAATTACACTTCAGTAAAATAATTTTTTTAAAAAGAATTCTGACACCCAAAAAGAACCTAAGAAATACAAGTGTTTGAGTAAAGTCCAGGACCATCACGATTTTAATAGGTGACTCCTTTCTAGATAAATTAATATACAAAGTAATTTTTTAAAAATAACAAGTTCTACCCACTTTTTTTGAAAGTTTGAGAAATGTGCCAATTTGGAGATACACAAGTCATAAAGAGTTAAACACTGTTTCCCATTTTTTCACTGAGTTGCTATGGATTAATTTTTTTTAAGTTTAGCCTCTTAAGGGTCCGAATCAATAGACCTTGAAACCTAGGAAGTCAATGGCACAGACCATGTCTTTTCCTGTCCCCAAACCCTGAAACACTTCCCATTTCTCGACAAGCGTGGGGCACCTCACTCACTCTGTGCTGGGTGGGCACTGTGCTGAGTGCCTCTCTGACACGGTTCTTATCACCCAGTCACAGTGATCACGGATGCTGGGGCCAGGGTTTGGACTCACGCTGGTCCAGTCCCCCCCCCAGAGCACACATCTGCCACTCAGTCTCACTTCCTGTTGTTGCCCATCACCCACCCTCCCCAAGCAGCATCCGCGTTTCCCTGCTGCTTCCATTTCGCTCCTGTCGCTCTCTCTGCAAAAATGCCCCCTAATAAAACCATGGACGTTCACTCACCTTGTGGTGATGATAATTTCAAGATGTACATAAATCAAATCAGTACGCTTCTACGGGGATATAGGTCAGTTATAGCTCAATAAATGGGAAGACAATCAATGCCCCTCCCCCGCCAAGTCTGCTGAAAGCCAGTCTGCCCTCTATGTAATCCTCAGAGGTCGCTTATCCCCTCCAGAGAGAGATTTCTGGGCTCCTGCCCCACCCCTCCACCTCCGGTTCTCCCTGACTGTACCCACAACTGTTTTTCCACACCCGGTACACCTGGCACCTCTCTTAAAGAAATCAGAAGGGTATGTGGGGCCTCATGGGATCCTGGAAAGTGCCTGGGCTTTCCCACCGCAGGCGGAAGCCTGTTCTGTTTCTTGCCCTCTATGTGATGCTGAGTAACCTCCTCAGAATCCCATCTGTGAAACAGATGCATCCTCTCCCACTGGGAAGGGCTCCCATGAGGGTCGAATGGGATGAACCCATGAGCCCCTGCTTGCTTCCCATCCCCCCCCACCCCACTGGCAGCCCGCCTACCTGTGCTTGGCCTGGAGGTAAGATGGTATTCCTCTTGCTGCCTGGTTAAGTTATATAAGACACACAGACGGACCATGGATTATTCATCATGTCTTTCCTGCCCAGCCCAATACATAGTAGGGCCTCTGACTACCCATCAAATTGGATGAATGCACCTCTCTTCCAGAACGTGGAACACCAGTCACATCACCCTCATGTATTCAGTCCAGATCTCATCACATACATCTTTAATACAATAGGAATTATTCAGAGTTATTAACATTTAGAAACAGTCTTTGCAAAGAACTTCTAAATCTTTAGTAAGAGCTGTGTTTATATAAATATTTATTGAGTTTAAAGCTTTCAGTGTATATTGTAAACAACACTTCCAGGCATCGTTCTTATTATGGATCAGAATAGACAGAATTTAATTGTTCATTTTCTGTTCTTAGTTACTAAGGATACATCACCCTGCCTGGGTATCTCTGGAACCGCCAGCAAATAGAAGCAAGTAAAGAAAGAACACGACTCTAGGATCCTCAGTTAACATTATCACTCGCCAGCCATGGGACACATAAACTCATCTAAGCCTTTATTTCCCATTTTTTAAATGGGGATGGTTTGGGCACTGCTCTCACAGCATTGTTGTAAGAATCCAATTAGAAACTGAATACAAAACTGCTAACATGTCACAGATGCAATGCTACGAATGATCACTGGCACCAAACATAGCTCTGAGCTTCCTGGGTAAACAGTCTCAAAGGATAACCACAACTTACGTGGTTTCTGGTGTTCAGTAAGAGGAAGCTTTACTGTTCTTTGGAAAAGAAACTCTAAGACTCTGCTCAGGGGAATATGCCATCGTGACACACACAGGAGACCGGCAATTTCCTAACGAATGGTGTGCTTTGGGCTGTTTTGGAAGGAACAGACCTTGTCCCTCAGAGTACTTCTCCCAGTGACTCCTGATGGCAGTTGAGGACACTGCGCTGGATTGTCACTCAGGGAAGGGGTTCCCAGGCAGCCAGATTTCCTGCTCCTTGCAATTCCTTTTGGGGCTTGAAAATGTTTCAGAATGATAAAACGGCTCCATTATCTATAGATCCTCCACATGGCAGAAAAGGGAGAGGAGGGAAGAGAGAGGAAAAGAGAAAGGACCTTGCAAACACCTACTCAAAGGTCAAGAAATCTCGGGGATCTTTGATTTTCCAAAACTGTCTCATTTGACACACTAGAGAGAGATGAACATTTTTACTAGAGCACAGCAGTTCGCCAGGAGAAAAACAGCAAACTAAAATACTTCCTTGTTCCGAAGTTAATTATTAAGCCACGTTTTTTTTTTATCAATTAGCACAACCCTCATTTATCTAATGCTCGATATTTAGCAAATATTCATTGGACATCTATTACAGGCCTAAGGATATTATTATTGATAAAAGCATATAATAAAAATAATAGCAGGCATTTACTGAGTGCTTTCTATGAGTCAAGGGAAAATTCTGGATATTCACGGTCAAAAAAAAGGGTTGAGGTCTCAGCCACCGCCCTGGAGAAGCAAAGGCTTTCCTCTTCCCCCTACCAGGATTTAGGGAGCAGGGACCTGGTGTTCTCCCTGGGAGGGAACCAGGAGAGCACTGCAGGCTGGGAGGGTCACCTTGAAGATGTGAAAGTGCATCTCTTATCAAGGGGCGGTATGACCCTGTCTGCAAGATCAAAAATCCCTTGACAGGGAGAGGTGATGACACTCAAGAAGGAAAGGTAAGGATGGACTGTCTGGGCAGATGGAGACTGACCCTACATCCTTGCAAAGAGCAGGTCTGCAGCTGTTTCCTGCAAGTCGTGCACCGCAGTCTGGAATCTTCTGTCCTGCTCCTACAGAGGCAAGTCACCTCCTATACCATGCTTCCTAAACGCGCCCTCCCCCGTGCTCTGCAAGCAGCCAAAGAGTGCCCTGATCGCAGGTCTGCCTCACTGCCCCACTCGGAAGAAACCTGGGGTCGGTCCGCAGCACGCTCAGGATACAAGTGGCCTCTTCACAAGTCTGTTCTCACCAGCCTCCCCAGGCTCTGCTTCCCTGAGTCCTTCTTGCCACCCTCAGACCCGGGTCGAAGAGCCATCCTCCGCCCACCAGCTCCTCACCTAGGGGCCAGCCAACCTCAGGCAGGGCTTGGTGAAAGTGCAAGATAGGAAAGCCCTGGCCAGTTCCTCTCGTGTCCACTCACCATGATGTTCCTCTCGGATTCGTCAACGTGAACATGGTCAACATCAGTCTCCTCCATCACTTTCTTTGAGATAAGGGCTGTCAGCCTATTTTAATTGTTGGTGGAATATTTCAGAATACCGTCCCTCTTGAGCTCTGAGATAACCGTGCACAGAATAGCAGAATACAAATTCTGCACCCCTGGGGTTTGAATGGGGGAGGGGAGGGTAGCCGCTTTTCTGAAATCAAGTGATTTTTTTCTTTCAGTGACACAGAGCTCGGTGCCATCTTTCACTTGTGTTGCAGAACACTCTGAATTTTAACGCTGAGGGCACACAAGTGAAAATGATGCAGCTAGAGGCCAGAGCGCCGCCTGCGTCACTGCATCCACCTCCCCTTCGCCACACACCACAACACACTCCAGGGAGCTGAGGCCTCCAGAGCAAGACTTGATGCCAAATTCAGTGAACCTGGCAAGTTTCACTGGGGATCTCAAGGAAAATGAATAGACTCCCTCTCTGAATGGGATCAAAAAAATCTGAGCAGAAAATACCAACAATGCTTTATTTCCACACCAAACTTAGCCCCTGGGGAAATTACACTCAGATGATTTATGGAATGTGGGTCTTTAACTGCCGTACACTTTGCAGCACCGACAAAGACAACAATAATGTATAATTGATTCCACTTGGATCTCAGCGAGTCAATAAAGAACTTTGTTTATACATAATTTTGTTGGGCAAATCTCCCAGATGGTACTGAAATGTTGCATTTTTAAGATGTTGAGTTTGGTCCAGGAGGATCATAAATTATAAAGATAATGTGTCTTTTGTATCGTTACAGTCATCTAATTGTAATCACAATTATAGTCACTGTGAAATCTAACTACATTCTATTTCAGCATTACTCCTGACATTTTTTAAAGCTTCATTTATTTAAGAGCCAAAAGTCAAAATAAGGGTTCCAGAATCCCAGAGCTCCACCTGCTAACACAAGAGCAACTGTGCAAATTAAAACCTATCATGAAAATAAAAATTTAATATTTTCATAATAGGAATTAGCAGCAGTGCAAATATCAACTCTCTTATAGGTTTCAAGTTAACTTTCTCACTCTCTAGAAAGATGCTTTAGCTAGGTTCCTAGGAAACTAACACTCTATCTCTGCAATAATTTTATACTCTCTGAAACATGTAATTTGTGCTTTCATTAAAGATAAAATTATGCTTCTCTCCGCTGCATCACACAAAACTGCTTGAGCAGATTAGCACAATATTGGAAGGGTAGGTTTGTGATGGCCGGATTTAAAATATAAGGTCCCAGCTTAGGAAAAGCCTTTGGGGGCCCCTGGTGGGTGCATTTCAGAGAGACTGGCTTGTGTCCCAGCACAGCTGAGAGCACCCCAGCCAGCCCCCACATGACTCCCTCCCAAGGGAGCAACAGGGCCTGCATATTAAGACTCTGTGAACAGAGCAAGCAAGCAGTAGTTTCAAAAACAAGCCCCTGGATGGAAAATTACCCGGGCAGAGGCCAAAGATGGCCAGCACTGGCTTATAACTGAGCTGCTTCTCCTGAGAGCAATATTGCATCACCTGCTCCAGGTGAGAGGCCTCAGGATTTAGGTATCAGGGGATGGTTAATGATTCTCTCAAGTCATGGCAGGAAGCCCAGCTGGCTGCTGATCAGACAGGAGGTGCAGGGCAAGGGAGGGGGACCTGGAATAAAAGACTAGCGCAGCACTCTCATACCTGAGTAAGCTTCCCAGTCACCAGAGAGGGCCAGGCTGGTAGCTGCAGTTCTGAGACGTCTCTCGCTTCTGCAGCTGGTCTGCAAACCACACGCACAAATCCACAGCACGAGATCCTGTGCTCTGTCTGGGGCAAGTGGTCCTTGCCTGGACCCAGAGCAGCACCTGGCACCTGTTAGAAACAGACTCTCAGACCCACCCAGGACCTATTGATTCAGAATCCACAGCTTAATAAGATTCTCCAGGTGGTTTGCGCACACATTAAGTTTGAAAAGCACCGTAGTGCATACTATTTAAGGCCCTTTCGGCTCCCAAGATTCAGCTAATTCTGCGTCCACATGGTTCTAGCATGAATGTGTGTTGGGGGTGGAGTGGGGATGAAGGAGCTCATGTTTGGGGATGGAAAAGAGGGTGTGGTTCACTTTTAACCCTTGACTGAATTCCTCTTTCCCACACCCTCTGGCCCCCAAAATATACTGAGTAAAGTAAGGTTTTGCATCTACCCTCCTGGACAACCAGCTAATATAAATGCAAAGCGCATAAATCAGCCCTGAGCCAGCCATGCCCATCATGACAGCATAATGCCTGTTGCCCATCCTTGAGGGCCACCCTGGCCCTGTGTCTGAGAGCAGAGTGGCACCGTCCTGACCCCACGTTCTCGCCGCAGCATGGTCTGGGCCAATAGATGCGTGTGGGCTGACCGAGGGCTGCTGGGCAAGGATGCATGGAGACACAGCCCCTGCTTGTGCTACAACACACCCCCGCCTCCACACCCCTCAACCCCCAGGGCCGGTGCTGTTCACAGGGCTCTCACCCCAGCTCTCTGAACCCACAGCTCCTCTCTGGAAATGCCTGGGTTCTGAGCCTCAGCCCCCCTCAAAACTGTCTGCTGGGTCCCAGCCTAGAGCAGGAACTGGCAAACGCTTCCTGCAAAGGGCCAGATGGTTAACACCTCAGACTCTGTGAATCACACAGACCCGGTTGTGCAGCCTCTCAATTCAGCTGATGCTGTCTGCAATCAGCCAGAGACAATACCTAAACTGCAGGCCATGTTCCAACAAAATTTTATTTATGGACGCTGACATCTGAATTTCATGTAATTTTTAATGTATTGCAAAATATGATTCCTATTTTGCACTTACTTTAACCATTTAAAAATGCAAATTTTCTTATCTCAAGAACCATACAAAAAACAGGAAATAGGCAGTGACTGGATCTGGACCACAGTCTGACCTCATCTAAAAATCAAGTGCAAGGTTAGGGTCAAGCCCTGGCTACGTATCTGACTAGCTGTGTGGCCACAGCGACCCGAGGGCTACTGTCCCAGCAACAGGAGATGACACACACTGTGGCCTTCGGTGAGTGAGCAGTAAATGGTGGCTGTTGCTAACGTTGTCATGCTCCAGAAAAAGTCAGTGGAGACAGGAAAGACCAAAATGCTTCAGTCAGGACCAGACCTCGTTTGATAAACACCTAAGGGAATGAGAAGTCCTTAGAGGAAAGGGACGGTCTCTCTATGGAGCCCCAGTCTGAAGGGGCTCTGTGGACACTGAGATGTCCACACGGAGTCACCAGGAGGACGCAATGAAGCATTTGACATTTGACACGGGCAAAGACAGCACAGAAACAGGCAGGGGTGAGAGAGGGGAGCTCAGGCGGCCAGAACAAGCCCCCGTCAATCTGACCCACAGGAGAGGGAGCCAAGGGGTCCCTAAAAAGGCTGGACGTGGGGGTCTGGCTCTTCTGTTTGTGAGCCCCAGGACAAGCCGGAAATTCAGCCTGTTTGAGCCCTTGCCTTCATCCTCTATCATATATTTGTTCATTGGTTTGGCAAATATTTACTGAATACCTACTGTGTGCCAGGCACTGAGCTAAGTGCTGCAGACATATGTGTAATATAGTTTAAAAACCCAGATGGTGGATCAGTAGCTAGATAAATGATAGATGGATAGATACATGACGGGTGGATGGGTTGATAAACAGATACATACTAACAGCTACCATCAACAACTGTCTCAGCTCAGGAGAATGACCTGATCAGCCTCTGGGGTTGTGCACAGTGAGACCAAAGGCCTCAGGTCAGCCTGCAGAAGGACTCCCCAGCCGCCTGCTGTCAGGTGTCAGGAGTGACAGGGCTCTGGCCAGATGGACGACAGGTTGATTGACACAGGAAGGGGTGCAGTTTTTGCCGGACTGTCCGGTTTTCCGAAGAAACTCGAAACTGTGGCAGTGCACCCAATGGCAAATATTGCCCTCTAGCTCAAAAACTCCCAAAGGCTATGGTACAAACAAAGCACACCTGTGAGCTGAATGCCTCTGGCCCACAGGCCACCATCTGTGACCTCTGACCTAGCAAAAGAGCCAGCAAAACAAAGAAATTGCTAGCTCACACTGAAGGAAGGGAGCAGAATGCAGAGCAGACTGTGGGCGCCTCGGGGGAGGGAGGCTAATGGGGTGTGTCCGGGGCATTGTGCCCAGTGGGCTCTGATGGACAAAAATGTCTCATCTCAACACTGCCTTGTGACGCCAACTCCCTCATCCTGGCCAGACTTAGGGCGATCTGCCTGGAGCAAGTGGTACAGGGAGAGATGCTTGTACTTAGGGGCAGGGGGCACTGAGGACCACCTCTGGAGCAGGATGCCAGTGGCAGGGTGGTGACCCGCAAGGGCAGGACCCCCAAAGCCACTTGACTGACCATGAGAAGAAACAGCTTACACGTGAAAGAGGGGGATGGGGCCCATCTGAAAGGCCAGGGTCCCCCAGCCGATGACTGTTTAGACAGAGGAGGACAAAGCCTGACCTTCAGGGGGTCTGCTGCAGACACGCACACCCTCACAGCCCTGGGGAAGGGAGAATGATTCTCATTTACCCACAAAGCAAGCAAGGAGCAGACATACTTTGATACTGTGTCCAAAATCTCACAGAAAGAACACCCCAGAATCTACCCAGTTCTGTCTGATGTTACTGTCACAGCCCAACTCAGTCTGAAGGAGAAGACACTGTGCCTGGTTCCTCAAAGGGTACCTAAGAGTGGAGAAAGTCCATGGGCTGCACAGGACAGAGCGGGTCCCACGCATGCTCCATCCTTCTCATTGGACTGTTTGCCCAGGAGATGCTGAGGACCCAGGGGAGGATGGAGCTGGAGTCTGACTATGAGGCTGAAGCCCAGCGTCCCACCTTCATCTGCTGTGTTTCTGTCTTCTAGCCTCTCAGTTTCCTAATCTGTGAAATGGGAATAATGATAGCAGTTTCTGACCTTGAGAGCTTCATCATGGAAGACTGTGTGATTAACAATATGAAAGGCCTCCACCTAAGACGCTCTGGCATCTGTTGAGTTGGGTTTTGCTGTTGTCGTTGTTGCCATGGGGATCTGTGTGGTTTCCCACTCACCTCAGTCATCTGGGAAGGAAGCCCTGACTCCCAACCACAGTCGTTAACCACCTCTTGGAGCCGGACTCTGTGTCTACGGCGTGATCTCACACCATCAGTCCCTCCCTCGGGACTCATCTTCAGATCCACCTGTGTCACTAGGGCTGTGGTGACCCCAACGTAAGTCAGGGTCTCGGGGTCAAGAGAGCTGGAGTCCATCGAGGGTTCAGGCACCCACCACTGGGTCTCTCGGGGCTTCTGCCTTTGCAAACTCTGTCTTCATTCAGCTCTCCTCCAGGTGGGCCTCCACCCTCTCCATCAGGTCCTCCTGGCCAGTGTGCCAATGCATCACTGCCTATTAGAGCCCAGGCAGGACTCTTGTCTTTATCACAACAACCTCAGGGGCACACCCACTATATGGCAGGGGGCGAGGGGCCCTTGGCGTCTGAATCCAGTCACTATGGGTAGAATTTCGCATGGAGGCCTAAGGGTCACTGGACTTGTTCTCTGCTCAGAGTCTGCTAGGTAGGGCTGGGCCCATGACCACTTTTTTGCCAGATTCATTCTGTTACTGAGCCTAGGCCCCTCTGCTCGGTGCTTGCCAAGGCAATGTCATCAGGAGACACCTTGTTGAAACAAGGAATAATGACTCTCATCGGAAAGCAAGCAGACCAAGAAGATGGCCGACCAGCTCCTCCGAAAAATCATCTTCCCTCAGTTGGTGGGGCTCCTTTTATACACAGGAGGGGATGGGGCGGGGCCTACTGTGGCATCAGCCAATGGCTGAGGGGGACCACTAACGGTCGCTGGCTGACAGTTGCTCACTAACAGTCCCTTGCTTGGGGGAGGGGCCCACCGCAGCGCCAAGCAATAGCTGAGCGGGACTTCAGAGCTCCCACCTGCCTATTACACCCTGAGGAGAAAGGTGAGACCCCGGGCAGCACAGGGTCTGAAGAAGCACTGGCCACTCTAGCATCCCTATTCTCCAGCTCTCTGTGGAGCGAGGCACGCAGGCGTTAGAGACCGGATGGCCGCGAGGAGGCAGTTGACCCACCCATTCGCTTCAGTTCAGTTCAGTTGCTCAGTCCTGTCAGACTCTTTGCGACCCCATGGACTGCAGCACGCCAGGCCTCCCTGTCCACACATCACCAACTCCTGGAGTTTACTCAAACTCATGTCTGTAGAGTCAGTGATGTCATCCAATCCTCTCATCCTCTGTCGTCCCCTTCTCCCGCCTTCAATCTTTCCCAGCATCAGGGTCTTTTCAAATAAGTCAGTTCTTCACATCAGGTGACCAAAGTTTTGAAGTTTCAGCTTCAGCATCAGTCCTTGTGACCGGTCCATTACTGGGATCCATGTCTGAGGCAGTGGGTGATCCCACCTCTGGCTTCACCTGCCGGTTTATGACCGCTGCGATGGCCAGGGAACTGGTGTCCCAGAGCGGAGCTCCCTGCCGCCCACTTGTGCAATGGGTGGGCTGTGGGCACCGGCCGGTCTGGTGGGCTAGGCATGGCTGCAGGCAGGAAAGGACTGGCACCAGGGAGGAAGGAAGGAAAGGTTCATCACACTTTGGGTTCAGGCCGGGGAGGCCGCTATTACCATTCTGGCTTTGAGCAGGAGTCCCGCCTACACACAGAGACTCTTAGCATGACAATGTCACCTGTGCTAATGGTAAGCACACCTATTTTTTAAATTAATTTATTTTTTACTGAAGGATAATTGTTTTATAGAATTTTGCAGTTTTCTGTCAAACCTCAACATGAATCAGCTGTAGGTATATATGTATCCCTTCTCTTTTGAATCTCCCTCCCGTCTCCCTCCCCACCCCACCCCTCTAGGTTGATACAGAGCCCCTGTTTGAGTTTCCTGAGCCCTACAGCAAATTCCTATTGGCTATCTATTTTACATACGGTAATGTAAGTTTCTGGGTTACTCTTTCCATACATCTCACCCTCTCCTCTCCTCCTCTCTCCCCATGTCCATCTCTATGTAAGCACACCTATTTTTTTAATCTTCTGACTTCATGTTCACCCAAGTAGGTCCATGGGTCTGTACTGCACAGCATGCTACAATCCCATCCACACCATGCCAGGTCCTAGACATCAAAGTGGTGGCTATGCTAGGCCCAGTGACCCTACTGTTGGAAATATCTCTTAAGTTCCAACCAGTGGGTACAGGAGACACTGAAAGAGCATGGTTTCCTGGGCCTCATTCTCAGCCTGTTCACAGCCTGTCACACCAAGGCCAGCCAAGCTACATGCATGCACAGGCCGCGGCCACAGACATGAAAATAATAGGCATTCGCCTTCATGGCTCTAAAAGCATCATTCTCAGCATCAATATGTGTAGTACACGTGCCACAGTTAGGAAATCACTGCCTACACCAGAGTGTGCACATGCATCAAGTTACTTTCCGCTTCCACTAATTTTGTAATTTAATAAAACACAACGTTGCTTGGCATGATCCATCCATCAAATACCAAAGGAAGAGACATTACTGCTTGATGTTAAATACAATTTTGAAATGTGCCACCTGGATGCCGCCATCCCCCGAGCCCTTTAAACCATATTCTCTTGGAAACATCATGACATGTGAGCTGAACATGGTGTCTTTTTTTCCCCATTGTAAATGAGCATTTTATGTCCCCCCAAAAATCAAAAGGATGTTTTTACTGTTATGATTTTATTATGCTTCTTTATGGTGCCGTTTGCTTTCGTGAAGTTAAAGGAAGCACTGACATGGAAACCAGCAACAAATAGGGCATACTGAAATCAAGCTCCAGAGTTAAAAGTTTCCATTCATTTAACTGGGGAGAAAAGCGTGTGTTTGTTTGGGTACATAATTATTGGGAAAGGAGAGGTTCATTCGTCTAAGTTAATATCCCTTAACCAAGTTAGGAATTAGCATACATCTCTTTAATTACACCTGCTGTGACAGCCTCATGCATCAGCCACTCAGGCAGGATGGGAGGGGGTGTTCTGACCACCTGCCCCCCACACACTACCTGTTGCCGGAGGGCACCAGGGCCCCCCAGGAAGCTCCAGCCACCCCTTCCCCATCACCGGCTTGAAAACCCACACGGCCCTGAGTGCCCAGCCTCCAGCAGTGTGCCCTCAGAGCTGTATGATGCTTGGGGCATGGATGTGCACAGTACTTACTCAACGACCGAATGACTGAATGAGCAAATGACAACAAGTGCTCCTAAGCCCTCCCACATCACGAGGCATGCGGGCTAGCGTTTGATCCCCAAGTGAAGTGAAGTGAAGTCACTCAGTCATGTCTGACTCTTTGCAACCCCATGGACTGTAGCCTACCAGGCTCCTCAGTCCACGGAATTTTCCAGGCCAGAGTACTGGAGTGGGTTGCCATTTCCTTCTCCAGGGGATCTTCCCACCCCAGGGATCGAACCCGGGTCTCCCGCATTGTAGGCAGACACTTTACCATCTGAGCCAGCGGTGCTTTTTTTGATCCCCAAAGTCAAGTGTCATGGAGCCACAAGGGTTTCCAGTGTTAATCAGCTGCAAGGAAACCCTTGTGGCTCCAGTGACTGCTCCCCCTGGAGGTTGAGAAGGGAAGGACCCCTCCTGCTGTGGGGTTTGTGTTAATTTCTAAACCCATCATCTGGAGGTTCTGCTCATTCATTTGCTTATTATCACTGAAAACAAATGATCTGGAGCTTAAATGCCTGACAATCGAGAAACGGTTGAGGAAATAATAGAATTGCAGTGCACTCACTTGCAATTTAAAACGATGTTTATCCAGGACTTATAATAATGTTAGAAATCATTATGATCTAATATTAACAGGAAACTAATCTGTGCCATATAAAGTTATATGAAGACTATTATGGTGCATCCATTTTTTTTTAAATCAAAGAATTCTAATATAAAACCAGAAGAAAACAGCAAGACTGTTAACTGTCTCTGGGTGATGAGTTTGTGACGCTCGATTCTCCTTTCTGCTGCTTGGTGCTTGCTAGGTTTTCTATAGCCACTGTTACTGTATAAAGAAATCGTAACGCTTTTTTTCTGAGAGGAGGTGATCTATAGTCACCCCTCTGCCCTCAGCCGGCTGTGATTGCTATTTTGGGTTTTCCTAAAGAGGGGGTTCTCATGACACCTCATGTTCTGGAGGCTTTTCCATACCCGGAGGGCTGTGAGGTGTGGGCTGAGAGAAGTGCGGGCCCCCACCCCCTGCAGCTGCCCCTTTCTAGTGATCGAGGGCTGAGTTAGTCTGCAGATAACAGGATCAGTGGAGCACTGGGGTCAGAAGCCCTGCCCTGCTTTTCCCATTAGTTATTTATGCCTTTACACTGCGCTGCCTCTCCTGGTACATTTCCAAGGCATTGTATAATACAATCAATAACTAATTTATTTGCCATCAGACTTTCCTGATGGTCCAGTGGTTAGGACTCTGCGCTCCCACTTCAGGGGTCACTGGTTCAGTCCCTGGTAGGGAAAGTGATATTGGGCTTCCCTGGGAGCTCAGCTGGTAAAGAATGCAGGAGAACCCGGTTCGATTCCTGGGTCAGGAAGATCCGCTGAAGAAGGGATAGGCTACTCACTCCAGTATTCTTGGGCTTCCCTGATGGCTCAGCTGGTAAAGAATCTGCCTGCAATGTGGGAGACCTTGGTTCAATCCCTGGGTTGGTAAGATCCCCTGGAGAAGGGAAGCTACCCACTCCAGTATTCTGGCCTGGAGAATTCCATGGACTATATAGTCCATGGGGTCACAAAGAGTTGTACATGACTGAGCGACTTCTGGGGCTTCCCTAGTAGCTCAGCTGGTAAAGAATCCGTGTGTAATGCAGGAGACCCTGACTCAATTCCCGGGTCAGAAAGTTCCCCTGGAGAAGGGATAGGCTACCCAGCCCAGTATTCTTGGGCTTCCCTGGTGGCTCAGATGGTAAAGAATCTGCCTACAATGCAGGAGACCAGGGTTTGATCCCTGGGTTAGAAAGATCCCCTGGAGGAGGGCATGGCAACCCACTCCAGTATTCTTGCCTAGAGAATCCCCATGGACAGAGGAGCCTGGTGAGCTATGGTCCATGGGGTCACAAAGAACCAGACACAACTGAGCGATTAAGCACAGTACAAGAAATAGTTACGTATTATTTTTCATCTCGTTAAAATGCAGCTTGAGCTAAACCCATGACTGACACTGGTATTCAGCTCTGGTTGGGGCCCCTGGGATGAAATGGTCAGGGCGAGGGGATGAGAAGGGTTTATGGATACTCCTGGTACAGAAGAGAGAGGAAGGGAGTCAGGCAGGAACTCCTAAATGCTGCCCCAAAGCAAAGCTACTGGGGTCAGAGAGGAGGGGCCGTTCTGAGTTCCAGCAAGGAAATTTCACAGGGTACACGGTGAGAATATTCACTCTAGGGGTTCTGGTAACAGTGTGGTGGAGAGGATTTTCCAAGGGTCCTTGGAAGTCCTATGATAGCCAGAGAGACCCAATCATTGTGGCCATTACTGCTAATGTTCCCCCACGTGGACATACCTCTGGATTGTATGCTCAGGGTAAACCAGCCTATATTCATATATTAATACTTTCTATAATGTTTCATTTCTAAAGAAAAATTTTGAAGGTTTTATTTAACAATGTCGAAAACATTGCTGTCATGGGGACCAAAATCCCTTTTTAAATTGCTTATTGAAACATTCGTCATTTGAGTTCACAAAGATAGGATAAAAAATTTTTATCACAGTACCATTTAGTTATAGAAGCACTTGCAATTCATCTCCCCCAGAACTCTCAGGGCACATTTCTTTTGATTTGTCAGTATTTCTGAAATCCAGCGATGAAACTTGCTAGAAAGGGGGCAGGCACAAAGGACGCATCCTTTTTTAGTGGATGGACACGGGTGGGGAGCTGAGGGTGGGGGGGACTGGGAGTGCAGGTTTGACATATGTACACCACTGTATATGCACAGAATAGACAGTTAGTAGGAACCTGCTGTATGGCACAGGGAGCTCAGCTCGGGGCTTTGTGATGACCTAGACAAGTGGGGTGGGGAGGGGAGGGAGGTCCAAGAAAAAGGGGACAGATGGATCCGTATCGCTGATTCACTTCATTATATGGCCTTCCCAGGTGGTGCTAGTGGTAAAGAACATGCCTGCCAACGGAGGAGAAATAAGAGACATGGGTTTGGTCCCTGGGTTGCATAAGAGACACGGGTTCAGCCTCTGGGTCAGGAAGATCCCCTGGAGGAGGGCATGGCAGCTCACTGCAGTATTCTTGCCTGGAGGATCCCATGGACAGAGGAGCCTGGGGGGCTCCTCTCCGTGGGGTCACAAAGTGTCGGACATGAATGAATCGACTTAGCACGCACGGACAATGCACCACTCTAAAGCAATTATACGCCAATAAACAAATTTTTAAAAAAATAAAGGAGAAGAAAAAAAAATTGGCCAAGTGAATGATGCTCACAGCCTGGGTTCCCTTTGAGGTCTCCTCAAGCCTCAGCCATCCTGCAGACAAACACCAGTAGCACCTCCTCTCTTGCCCCAGATGGTGCCATGAATGCTGCGTCCTCTGAAAGTCAGGTTCTCTCTCTTCTCCAGTTGTCTGCCTCTCCACAGGCTTCCAGGCAGATCCACCGCATCATCACCCTTCTTCTGGCCCCACCCCTCTATGGGGTTCGGGGAGGAGGCATCCCCGTGCCAGTTTCGGGGAAAAGGAGAGGAAGGGCAAAACACATGTTCAGGAAACAGACTTTGTGGTCATCAGGTCAGGGCATAAAAGGTAGAAGGGAGAGATTGTGAGATCCCTCAAGAAAGATAGAAACGGAACCCTTTGGCACACCCTTGAATGCAATGCCAAGGCTCTTATTCAGTCTGCACATACAAGGGAGCCACTCCTGGGTTAGAAACAAAGGAGTGATGTGATCAAAGATTTGGTCTTGGAAGGTCCTGCAGGAAACGATTAGGGCTAGAAGAAACCACCCACCCTCCAGCCCAGGAGGCCGAACTGCCCCATTTGCCACCCGTCCTTGTTCTTTCCATTTTCTGTTACTGAAGACATCATTCTACCCTCCACCGTGGCTTCTCTGTCCTCATGAGTCTCATCCTTCTGCTGGCCTGGCAGCATCTTGCAGGCAGTTTTAGGCCTTAGGTACCTCCCTGACCAGCACATGGGGCAGCCGTTGGTACCACAGTTGCCACCTACCTCACTGCCTGATTTCAAACCTGTGTTATTTCGAAAGAGAGTCAGGGCAAGTTCGGTGGTGGTAAAGAAACTAGATGGAAGTGTGGATGAATAAAAGAACGAATGAGCACTGGAGGGAATGCCAGCTTTCATGGTCCAAAGGCCCCTGCTTCTGCTGCCGCCCACAGGGCCCAGAGCTGGCTGTGCCCTTGGAAACCTCTGGGCATCAAAGACTGAATGAGGAGAGACTCCTTGCCATCCACTGTCACTCAGTGCCACATGGGCCCGCCTCACACATCCGGCTTCCAGCTGTCCCCACCGTTCCCTGAAGCCCTCTTCATCCTCCTTATCACATTTCTAAAGGATAGAGACGATGCTAGCTTTTGTGAAGATCTTTAGAACAGAAGGGTTGGGATTTCCCTGGTGGTCCAGTGGCTGAGACCCTGCGCTCCCAATGCAGGGTCTCTGGGTTTGATCCTGGTTAAGGAACTGGATCCCACATGTCACAACTAAGAATTCGGGTGCCACGACTAAAGATCCCTCATGCCACAATAAAGATGGAAGATCCTGAGTCCCACAACTAAAACAAATAAACAAATATTAAAAAAAAAAAAAAAAAAGCAGAACAGAAAGGTTACTCCCTGGTCATGTCAAACCTCCCTTGACCACCCATCTTCAGCCTCTCCTTTAGAAAAACAGAAACCCTCCTTCTTTAGGTGATTAAACTGGAATCTGCCAAGATAGCTGGTTCTCTTCCAGCTAAACCTCTATACCATGATCTACCCCAATCCAGCACCCAGGAATTCTGTTCTGCCCACTATAGTTGTACTGGGCCCCTGGGCAAGAGAGCAAGTTTAAAGGTTCCACTTCCATACAAATATTATTGAAGAAATTAGACTGTGAAGAAATACAGTGTGTATCAGAAAGGTATGTAAATACAGGGCCTTCAAATCATGTCTATTTTTTTAAATAGCCTGTACCCCCAGGATCTTTATAATATTGGGGAAAAAAAAAACTGTTTGGAAAGCTGTAATAACTTTAACTACAGCATAAAGGAAGGTAATATGTAGCCTGATTGGCTTGCCATTATGTTATTTGTGCTGTACAGATACAAAATTTTGGAATCAGATGTTTTATGGGAAATCATTACAATTCTGAATATGTGACTGAACTTTTCCTAAATATATCAAAAATGGAACAGCTTGTGAGCATACATAATTGAAAACAAAGTTTATGAGGCGGTAGATGTCTACCAATATCAACAGAAATTTAACAGAACTGCATAACGTTTTGTGTTTTGTCTATTGCACTCAGATGCTCCCCTGCATGGGTCCGCTCACTGTTCCTGCAGCGGATGGTGCTGAGCCCACTCACAGATGGATGCGGTGATTTGATGAGAGGGTCTGTGGGGTTTGAGACTAATGGGGCCACCACGTACGGCTGGGCAGGTTGTGCATTGAACAGCTACAGGACACCCCTTTGCCGTAGAGGACGATGTGAAAGGCATCCACTGGAGTTCACAGCACACAACCCGCACAGCATAAGGCATTCTTTTTGAGCCATCACCTTGAGGGAGAAGCGGAATCCACCTGTAATCCCCTAAAGAACACGACCACAAAGGAAAACCCAAAGCCTCACGTACTGTTGATGCGAATTCAGATTGGGACAGCCATTACGGGAAACAGTATGAAGGCCCCTCAAAAAATTAAAAATAGCATGTCTCATTTATATATGGAATCTTTAAAAAAAAGTTTATTATAGATGCAGAGAACAGAATGGTAGTTGCCAGAAAGTGGAAAGTCGCTCAGTCGTGTCCGATTATTTGTGACCCCATGGACTATACAGTCCGTGGAATTCTCCAGGCAAGAATACTGGAGTGGATAGCCTTTCCCTTCTCCAGGGGATCTTCCCAACCCAGGGATTGAACCCAGGTCTCCTGCACTGCAGGCAGATTCTTTACCAGCTGCGGGTTCTTCCCTGAGCCATACGGAAAGCCCAAGAGGTTAGGGGTGAAATGGGTAAAGGAATAAACAGGTACGTACTTCCAGGTGTTAAAAGAAAAAAAACTTCCCTAGAAATCGTAATTACCCACAATTCATTTATTCATTCACTCATTCATGTACTCACTCGTTATTCATTCAGCTTTTAAAGTGAGCGGCTCAGCTGGTAAAGAATCCGCCTGCAATGCGGGAAACCTGGGTTTGATCCCTGGTTTGGGAAGACTCCCTGGAGAAGGGAACTCCAGTATTCTGGCCTGGAGAAGTCCATGGACTGTATAGTCCATGGGGTTACAAAGAGCTGGACATGAGTGAGGGACTTTCACTCCCTTGAAAGTTGTGAATTCCCCCTTAGAACCATCTCGGGGGTGCCTGCGGATGCCTGCATCATGGAGAGAACTGAACTTCTGGGCCTGCTCTCACCTGGGACCCATGATGTCACCAGCAAGCTGGACGCTCTTCCTCCCGTACTCCTGCTCCTGGGTGCGTCCTTCTTAGACCCTAGGGTTTGTGGGTCGGAACTCGTGCATCATTCTGACTAGCACCTGGGATGGTTGCTTTGGCCATTTGAGGATCTGCATCTGAGAAACGGTTCAGCCATGTCCTCCTCTGTCCTGTATGATAGGCTCCTAATGCTACCCAGCAGAAAGTTAAATGGCTTCTCTGGTGGCACGGTGGACAGGAATCTGCCACCAGTGCAAGGGACATGGGTTCGATCCCTGGTCCGAAAAGAGTCCACATGCCATGGAGCAACTAAGCCCATGCACCACAGCTACTGAAGCCTGCACATTCTAGGGCCTGAGAGCCACAATGAATGAGCCCCTGCCTGGGCTGCAGCTACTGAGCCTGTGCTCCGCAACAAGGGAAGCCACACTATGATGAGAAGCTCATGTGCCACAAGGAGAGAGCAGCCCTCACTGTCCACAACTAGAGAAAAGCCTGTGTACAGCGAAGAAGACCCAGCGCAGCTAAAAATTAATTAATTAAGCAGTAGGTACATGGCAAATAAATAAATAAATAAAACAGAACAAAAAGAGCTGCCCGGGTCATTGACCTAGAACTACTCCATGAAACATGCTCTCATTTTAGGTCCAGCAAAAACAATTCCATGCCAACAAATGATTTAGATCTGACAAAAAATACCTCATAAATAAAACAGACACGAGAAAGCACCTGCTGTGACTTTTGAAAATGTCCAGTTGGTCACCGATAGATTACAGGGCCACCAACCTTTGCCATACTTAGAGCATCCTCAAGGATCACTGCTCTGGAGCTGGGTTCATTTCTTGCTGGAAATCCCTTTGCTGATACTTTCCTGCCTAATGAGTATTTAACACCATCCCACACATCAACACACACTGAGTAATTACAAGAACTGAAAGTCTCTTTTAGAGAAGAGAAAGTCAGATAATTCAGGACATGGAAAACAAGACCTGAAAGGGAAAAAAATTGATGGAATTAGGACTGTTTAACCCAGAGGAAAAAAAGACTGCTTGATGGGTCACTAATTTCCAGCAAGTTGATTGAAAGTTATTTCACATAGGATACTGGCCATCTGGTTTCCCTTTCCTGAGCACAGAGGGGAAATGATTTTCAATTGCATCAGGAAGAGTTTAGGTTGGAAAATAAGGAAGACTTTCCAGATGCTTAGAGTTATTAAATACTGAGTGTTGAGAGGGCCACAGCATCACCTTTTTGGAAATGGTTCAGAGGATGACAAATTCTGTCCATTCTGTCCTTTTTAGGAGCAGCCTGAGTGGAGGACATAATGAGATGAGTAAAATGATCTCTTTGAAAAGCCTTCCTGCCTTATTTGTTGTACTAAAAGCGCCTCTTAGAGAAGGATGGGGTTCCTAGGTGGCGCTAGTGACAAAAAATCCGCCTGCCAATGGAGGAGACACAAGATACAGGGGTTCATCCCTGGGTGGGGAAGAGCTCCTAGAGGAGGAAATAACAATGGACTCCAGTTTTCTTGCCTGGGAAATCCCACAGACAGAAGAGCCTGGTGAGCTACAGCCCATGGGCCACAAAGAATCGGACACGACTGAGTGACTGAGTGCAGAGACGCGCATGCAATTTCTAGGCTTCCAAAATAATTTCACTATCTCGTTTATGTAGACCCTTCCTAGAGGCAGAAAAGGGGAGTCACCTGGTTCTTGCCTCGCCTCTGTTGTGGGCGAGTCATGAGATCTGCAAGGTGCTGGTATCTCTAGCCCGTTTCCCATCTGGAGCTGCCCCTGTGGAGGTAAATATGTTGATGAGCAGCTTGCTATGTGCATCATCTGTTGCTTCCATCCTGCTGGCTTCCCAGCCCTTGTGTCTGGATGTGGAATCTACTTCTCTAGTTGTGGGGAAGGGCCCCCAGCCAAGGCGGCAGTCTTCTGTCCACTGTGAATGGTCCCGGGCTGGGTGTGTAACCCAAGGTGGGTCCATCAGAATTTTGCCTGGAGTGCTTTACCCACAGGTACCAGGGAAAGGCCTTGATTTCCTTGCTGGAAGCAAGTAGGCTAAATGGAAGTTCCTGACTGCCTAATGCCAAGTCTCCACTATCTGGAGAAAGCTGTTTGTTTTTTGTTTTTTGTTAAAAAAAAAAAAAAAAAACAAAACCCTGGGAGAGGCTAAAAGGACAGAGAGAAAACTCTCCAGGCCTTCAAGTCAGCTCAGAAATCAATCCTTACCCTGATATTTTCCCTTGGGTTTTATGAATCAACAGAGTACTTTTTCCCCTTAAGCTCATCTGAGTTCCGTTTCTATTATTTCCAACCCCAGTCCTAGTGATTATAGGGTGGAATGAAGTCCCAAGGATATGGGATTGCAAGAGCCACGAGACAGGGCACAAACTCTTCTGCATTAGTAAAAGCTAATAGTAAGATTTATTCACACCTCAGGGAAGATAAGAGAGAAAGGGGACAGAGTAAGGCAGGAGAGTGGAGCCAGGACACCGGCTTATTCTGCAGAGGCTCCGAATGTGCCTTACGAGCAGCAGTATAGGGGCTTCCCTAGTGGCCCAGTGACCAAGACCCCACGCTCCCAATGCAGAGGGCCTGGGTTCCATCCGTGGCCAGGGAACTGGCCCACATGCTGCAGCTAAGACCCCGTGCAGTCAAATAAATAAAAAATAAGAAAGAAATAAACAAAAATTTCAAATCACTTTAAAAAAAAAGAACAGCAGTACAGAAGATGGGGTTTCAAATGCTTGCTGCATCATGGGCAAAGGGACTGCTCCCTGTGACTGTAAATATCGGGAAAAGTTCTTTCACGTGGAAACAGGCTATATTCAAGGCAGTTGGAACAAGGTGATGAACCCTGGGTTCACAGGTGGACTCACCAGCATGCAGACACAAGGAATCGTCACAAGAGGCAGAGCACAGATGGAGAATCTTCCAAGGGGGAATCAAGAATCCTGGTCTGACCCCTCGTGGGAAGCTCAGCCATTTGCAGAAACTGACGGATAGACTTTCTGATTTCCACGCAGCCCAGAATGGGTAGTTGAGCCACGGTTACTTAGATGGTGTGGGGCCTGGCAATCCCAGAAGATGCCTGGGGTAACAAAGAACAAGACTTGTTATCAGAGATGACAGTAAAATGTGGACCAGATAACTTCTTCAGGTGTTATAGTTCATTCTGCACTAAGGAAGTGTGTGTGGGTGGGGATGGGTATGTACACAAGTCACTAAATTGTTTTCCTTTGATGAAATCACATTACACAGTGATCCCGGACCCACACATAAGCACCTCCTCACAACATGTAAGCCAGGCCCTTTCCCATTTTTCGTGGGGCATTTTATAACCAAAGGACGTGCAACCAGAGAGGAAGTTTTCTCCATGTTTCCCATGGAGCTGAGCAGGATCCAACGTGAAACAGAAACTGTGGACAGGACACCATCAGTAAGCAAAAGCAATTACCGCACCTAAATTGCAGAATGGAAAAAGGCAGCTTTTAGAGTGAAATTGATATGGGCAAAAATTGCCAAGAACACTATTTTAAGGAATAATCTACCTTAAAAAAAAAAAAAAACTAAGCTTATTCTGAAATGACTTTACCATTACATTTTAACAAAGAAGATTTAATGGGAGAGAAGCTAAACTTCCATTAAGTCGCTTCGAACACCCCCGATTCATACTTACTAATAATGATGATTTCCAAAAGCTCATTCCTGCGACTCAGCGCAGGCGGCCCAGCAGGCAGATCCCGTGCGTGGAGTAATCTCCATGAATAATTGCCTGTCAGCGTGGCATACTAAAGAGAAACAGCAAGATTACAAGACAGTGTCTTGGTCTGATGTTTAACTTGAAGATACAAAGCAGAACACTAGGCTTAAGGAAAATGCTTTCAGACTTTCAAGTTTACATGAAATTTGGGAATTTTAACCCCTAGGGAAGGGATTGGAAGGATAAACAGATGCTCTGAAAATGTGCACCAGATTTTTTTGTATATCTGTATTAACATGCCTTTTTCAGGAAAGAGGATTCAGAGGGAATACTGCCCCAAAACATTTAAGAATCACTGAATACATGTACTTTGACCAGTGCCATCCAATAGAACTTCTAGAATGATGGAACTACTTTGTATCTGCACCACCCAAAATGGTAGCCATTAGCCACCATGGCTATGGAGCACATGAAATGCGGCTAGTGCAACTAACAAGTTGTATTTTTAAGTTTATTTAATTTTTACTAATTTAAATTTTGTGAAAGCAAAATTATAGGGATTAAAAAACATATCAGTGGTTACCAGGGGCTAGAGCTGGGCAGAAGGTTGACCACAAAGCAGCAGCCTGATGGAATAATTTGGATTGATGGAACACTTCTGCATTTGACTGGAGTGGCAGATACTTGGTTCTATGCATTTGTCAAAGCTCATGGAAACCTTCATCAAAAACAGTGATTTACTGGGACTTCCCTGACAGTCCAGTGGTTAGGACTCCATGTTTCTACTGCAGGAATCATAGGTTTAATTCCTGGTCAAGGAACTAAGATCCCACAAGTCTCGAAGTGCAGTCAAAAAAAAAAAAATGATTTATTGTACACAGACTGCAAATAAACTTTTAAAAGATGTAATTGTAATGTAATTTAAAAGATGTGGTTAGTGGCTACCATATTATTTCTGTAGCCTTAGACCATCACTTTAAGAGATCTACCTGCGTTTGCCTCAACATTGATGTGACTGGATTTTCCTGACCAACAGATTCATTAAGCTTAGAAATGTTTCTACAAACCATTGCGATAATTAAGTACATTGCAGCCTCACTGGCAGGGACAGCATGCTAAGGACAGAATGCTGATGCCCTGTCCCGTTCCCTCCAGCTCTGCTGAGCAGTCCAACCCTCCTTGGCTACCACAAATTTTGAGGAGCAACCTTGCCACAAGTTTAATGCCCTTGTCCCAAGCTCCAATCCAGTCTTGAGACAGACCTCCTGCCCCAGCACCATCCAGAGATTCCTCCAGGCAGCAGAAAAGGCATGCTGAGCTGCAACTGGTAACCGCTTGCCTTGGTAAGCTCCACTGCCAACAGGCATCTTACTCAGAAGTAATCTCAAACACGTGCTCATGGAAACTCTTTTCAACACAATCCAATTTTTTCCCTTATGACCATTTGTCAGTATCCTAGGGCTGCCCGGACAAAATACAGCCAACTGGTATCTTAGAACAATAGAAATTGATTGTCTCCCAGAGACCAGAAGTCTGAAATCCAGGTCCGTCTCAGCTGCTGTAGGGAGAACCTAGTCTATGTCCCCCTTCTGGCTTCGGTGGCTTCAGCGCACCCTCTCTTTTCTTGGCCTATGGCAGCAACACTCCCATCTCTGCCTCCCTCTTCCATCTCCACAGAGCGTCTTCCTGTCTGTGTCTCTCTGAGTCTCTGTGTGCAAATGTCCCTCTTCTGTATGGACACTGGAATTTGGATCAGGCACTGGAGAAGGAAATGGCAACCCACTCCAGTACTTTTGCCTGGAAAATCCCATGGACGGAGAAGCATGGTAGGCTACAGTCTATGGGGTTGCAAAGAGTTGGACATGACTGAACAACTTCTCTCTTTAGCCTCACTCACTACAACCTCACCTTAATGTAATCACATCGGCAAAGATCCAAGTTCCCCAAGAAGGTCATATTCACAAGGTACCAGGACTTGAGTGCATCTTTCCAGGGGACATAATTCAATCCATAAAAGACCCCAATCATTGTTGGACAGAATTCCTTTCCTGGCATAGAGCATTCCAGACCAGGTATGGCTTCACCTTGGATTTATCTTGAACTTCATTTGTGTGTGTGTGTCTTTCTGTGTGTGTTCACAGGTGTGCATGCATATGTGTGTGTGTGTGTGTGTGTGTTTTCCATTTCAGGGTTTTTACCATGTCCTGCCCGTGGCAAAGGCAGCAGCATCCCTGCAGTGCCCACTTTTACTGAGCCCTTAACATTCAGGAAAACTTGCTTTCATTAATCGAAGAGCAGGTCCTGAGGCAGAGATACGACCTCTCCCAGGTCGGTTGGCCCTGAGCTAATTAGCAGAAGTCTGGGTACAGAGGTACAGAGGATGCTGAAAGACAAGAGAAACTGGATTTGATACTAAAGTTTCTTACCACGGGTGGCAGAAGGAGTTACTTCACTCTTTTTTTGAATGCCCCACACAGCATGCTGAATCTTAGTTCCCTGACCAGGACCCACACCACCTGCGGCGGAGGCATGGAGTCGTAACTACTGGACCACCAGGCAAGCCCCAGTTACTTCACTTTCTGAGCCTTAATTTTCTCACTAGTCCCATGAGACTAATGCCTACGTCTTGGGTTGCTTTTATCAGTAAATAATAGATCTACTGAGTGCTTAGTAGCTAATCAATAAATGTTGTTTTCCAAGTCCTTCCTTTTTTGACAATTTTACTCTCATTAGAAATCATTTCTATTTAATATAAGAATGAAGAAAAACGTGAAAAGTAAATGGAAATGTTTGTAATTCCCTCACCCAGGGATAATCGTTATTTAAATTTTTATGTTGTTTCCTGACTATCTTTTTCAATGCATATATTTACATACACTATTTCTGCAAAATTGGTTTCATTCTGTACATATTTGTTTTGGAACCAGTCTCACTTAACAAGACAGTAAGTACATTTTCATATTTAATTAAATGGTCCTCTAAAGCATGGTTTATAATGGCTGCCGAGTAATCCATTATGGACATAACATATTTCTTCAATAAATAACATTTTGTCAGCCCTTTTGGCTGTTTCCAATATTTTACTCTTTTAAACAATGTTGTTAGAGATGTTCTTATGTGTAAAATATTGTGCCTGTCTCCAATTATTCCTGTTAGAATTCTGGGGAATTCCTGGAAGTTCAGTGGTTACGACTCAACACTTTTATTGTGGTGAACTGGGTTCAATCCCTGGTCAGGGAACTAAAATTTCATGATATGGCAAAAAAAAAAAAAAAAAAAGAAAGGCAAGAAAAGTTATCAGGAATAGGATGACTTAAATCCACTCCCTAAAGGACCATTTCATAACATCTTCTTGCTTCCTTCTTTCCTTCCTCCTCCTCATCTCAGTTGATAACCTTCCCTCTTGATGTCAATGAGAAGACAGAAGCCATCAGATGAGAACTTTCTTACCTCCTCTTGACCAAGTCCATCCATCTGCATTCACCTGGACCGTCACACTGTCTGGCCTCCCTGCCATATAAGTGAAGTTCAGCCCCTCCACTTAGGTTCTGGATCCCAGCCTCTCTTGCTGACTCACTGACGCTGCTCCTAAAACCTCTCTGCTTCCTCTCCTGAATCTTCAGAGACCTTCACCAGATCTAGAACATCCCATCCCCAACACCATGCAGACACCTAGAGATTTATCTCCTGGGATTTTCTTCCATGACTGCTATCGCCAAAGACCACAAACTTAGTGGCTTCAAACACAAGTATATTGTCTTACAGTTCTGGAAGTCAGAAGTCCAAAATAGGTTTTTACTGGACTAAAGTCAAGTGTCAACAGGGTTGTGTTCCTTCTGGAGCTCCAGGAGAGAATCCATTTCCTTCCCTTGTCCAGCTTCTTATAAAGACCACTATGGTTACCCTTCCATCAAGACAACCCAGGACAATATTCCCATCTTGAAACCCTTAATCAAGGGCTTCCCTGGCAGTCCAGTGGTTAAGAATCCACCTTGCAAGGCAGGGGATGCAGGTTCCATCCCTGGTCTGGGAACTAAGATCTCCAGGGCAATGAAGCCCACTCACGGCAACTAAGAGTTCACGCACTGGGTGAAAGAGCCCACGTGGCAGCGGAAGACCTCGAGTGCCACAACCAAGGCCCAGCGCCGCTCCCGCGTGGTGTGCCCACGGCCCAGCGCCGCTCCCGCGTGGTGTGCCCACGGCCCAGCGCCGCTCCCGCGTGGTGTGCCCAAGGCCCAGCCCCGCTCCCGCGTGGTGTGCCCAAGGCCCAGCCCCGCTCCCGCGTGGTGTGCCCAAGGCCCAGCGCCTCTCCCGCGTGGTGTGCCCAAGGCCGAGCTCCAGGCCCTTCCACTCCTACACATCCAGCAGAAAGCGTGGGTTCCTCTTGATTCTGTGCTTTCCTTTGAAACCAGCACTCCAGGCATCAGCAAGTCCTGAAGGTGCCACCTTTACCACGCATCCCAAGATGACCTGTGCAACACCCCTCAAACGGTCCCCTCTCTCCTGGGTCACTGCCCAGGCCTCCAAAAATCTCCCTGCTGCTTGTCCTGGCCTATAGTCTGTTTCCCACGCAGAAGCCAGCACGATCTTTAACATGTACATAAAATGCTGTCATTCTTGTACTCAGACCCTCCAATCAGAGCACGTACAAGATAGAGATGGTGACCACGGGGCATGCGTCTCAGACACATTCAATTAAGGACTTTGCTGATGACAAATGACCAGGTAGAAGATTCAGGGAAACTTAGTCCTGTTGACAACATTGTGGGAAGTAAGCTACAAAGCAGGAAACAAAAGAGTGAGATGGAGACTTAGAAGGGATATGCGTTAGAATCAGGAGTGCCTGATAAGCGGTGCACTTATTGGCAAAGTTAACAGAAAGGTGACAGACCGGGAGACGTTTGCGAATCTACAACTGACCAGGGGCTTAAAAACAAAAAAGTTCCAAGAGTTCCAATGACTGAGCCAGGCAGAAGCTCAGAAGCCCGGCTATGCATTAGAAGCAGCTCCAAAGAATGTGGACAACATCGTTGCCTGGGCCTCTGGATGGTGTCAGTCAGAACCTCTGGGCATGAGGTCCCAGCATCAGCACATTTTAAAAGCTCTCCACACAAGTCTGCTTTGAGGACTGAGAACTGCTGGTGAAGGGTAAGAACATAAGAGTGTGGAGATAAAGAGAGTTAGTCAAAGAGAAGGCGGAAAATGAGAAGATGAAGCAGCTGAGAGGTCAAGGTGTCCAATGGTCATTTATGCAGATGCTGAAGTCTCCACCAGCTGCAGAGGAGAGAAATTCCACTGTGGTTAGAGATGCTTTCTTGAACTGACTTCCTGGGCGCTTGGGGGCCAGGAATGTGGGCTTCCTAGGGCCACTCGGGTCTCTGAGGATCTCCCTCAAGTCCTTGCAAGAGCACAGCTGAGGCCCAGGAGTGGGTGATCTCAGTAGGAACACTCTGAGCTCAGGGAACCATTCTCACATCCACAGCAGTCAGAGTAATGCCCCCCTGGAGTGGACTGATTGGTGTCCCCCCAAATCCGTGTCCCCCCAGAAAGTCAGAGCATCTTACTTGGAAATAGGGTCTTTGGAGATGGAATTACACTGGGATGAGACCACACTGGATTGGAGCGGTCTCTAAATCCAAAGGCCGGTGTCCTTAAAAGAAGAAAGGGCACACAGGTACACAGGAGAGAAAGGGGCCACGTGAAGGCAGAGGGACACACGGAGGGCCTAGAGCTCCTCCTGATAGAAGGGCATATGTGCACCCCTTTTTTTAAGATTATTTATTTATTCATTTTTGGGCTTCGCTGCTGTGCAGGCTCTTCTCTAACTGTGGTGAGCGGGGGCTACTCTAATTGCGGGGCGTGGGCTTTTCATCGCCGTGGCTTCTCTTGTTGCACGGGCTCCAGGGCGTGCAGGCTTCAGCAGCTGCAGCACGCAGGTTTGGTTGCTCCATGGCTTGTGGGATCTTCCCAGACCAGGGCTCAAACCCACATTCTCTTAAAACCACTAGACCACCACCAGGGAAGCCCATGTATACCCTTTAGTCCCTTAGAGCTTTTCATGATTTCAGTTTTTATATTTAATTTTATAATCCAACAGCCTTTAAACAATTTCTTGTAGATACTTTGGGAATCTGACGGAAGCTATTGACACCCCTACCTCCGAAGAACATAAACATATACATGCAAAACTTTGCCACAATTAAGAACATTTCCAATCCTGTTGTCGTTTCTCTTGGTTTACAGCCTAAAGCAGAGGCCTTGTTTCAAAAAGGCTCTCTTGTCCCACTAGAATGGTCCCACAAACAAAAGTTTCAAATATCAAACAGAAGATTTTTATTCCCTCAGGCCAAGGTGTTCATCTCTAGAAAAAGAAGGTTAAAAAACAAACAAAAAGAACACCTCATTTAAAAATGAACTGAGGCAACCTGAAAGGAGGGACTCAGATGCACGCAGAGCAAAGTTCACAGAAGCATGAGTGCCAAAAGGTGTGGACATCTGAAATGTCCATGGATGGATTGATGGATAAACAAATATGGTCTATCTGTACAATGTTATTCAGCCTTAAAAGAAATGAAATTCTGACAAGTGCTAAGTCGCTTCAGTCGTGTCCGACTCTGTGCGACCCCATAGACGGCAGCCCACCAGGCTCCCCCGTCCCTGGGATTCTCCAGGCAAGAACACTGGAGTGGGTTGCCATTTCCTTCTCCAATGCATGAAAGTGAAAAGTGAAAGTGAAGTCGCTCAGTCATGTCCGACTCTTAGCGACCCCATGGACTGCAGCCCACCAGGCTCCTCCGTCCATGGGATTTTCCAGGCAAGAGTACTGGAGTGGGGTGCCGAACCCTAAAAACAGTATGCTGAGTAAAATAAGCCAGACACAGAAGAACAAATATTACATGATCATCCTTATATGAGATACCTAACAGAGGCAATGGAGAAGGCGATGGCACCCCACTCAAGTACTCTTGCCTGGAAAATCCCATGGACAGAGGGGCCTGGTGGGCTGCAGTCCATGGGGTCACTAGGAGTTGGACATGACTGAGCGACTTCACTTTCACTTTTCACTTTCATGCATTGGAGAAGGAAATGGCAACCCACTCCAGTGTTCTTGCCTGGAGAATCCCATGGACGGGGGAGCCTGGTGGGCTGCCGTCTATGGGGTCGCACAGAGTCGGACACAACTGAAGCAACTTAGCAGCAGCAGCAGCAGCAGCAACAGAGACAAACTTATAGAGACAGGAAGTAGAATTGAGAACTGAGTGGGACTTCCCTGGTGGCCCAGTGGCTAAGGCCCAGGTCCCCATGCTTGCAAAGCAGGGGGCCTGCGTTTGATCCCTGGTCAGGAACTAGATTCTACATGCCACAGTTAAAGATCCTGCTTGAAGCAACGAATCTGTTGATGCCACTGGGCTGCTCCTTTGTTGATTTGTTCTTTCATCTGACATATGTTTACTAAGGACCTACCAGGTGTCAGAGGCTTCCCAGGTGGCTCAGTGTTAAAGACTGCACCTGCCAAAGCAGGAGACCCAAGAGACAGGGGTTCGATCCCTGGGTTGGGAAGATCCCCTGGAGAAGGAAATGGCAACCCACTCCGATATTCTTGCTTGGGAAATCCCACGGACAGAAGAACCTGGCAGGCTACAGTCCACAGAGTCTCAAAGAGCTGGACACAGCCGAGCGACTGAACAGCAGCAACCAGGTATCAGAAGTTGTGCAAAACATGCTGGACAGACACACACACACAAGACCGATTTCCTCTCACCCCTGAGCTGCAGCTGGATGCCAACGTGTGCCGCCCGGGCCCCTTCAGAACAGAGTCACTCTTTCTCTCAAGCGCTGGGAGTGTTGGCAGAGGATGTCGCTCAGCTGGGTCTCCGTCCCAGCATCACAAAGACCATCTGAAGTCTAAGATCGTGCCTCCCACCTGGGGATAGCCCACATCCAACAACCAGCCCATGGTAAAGGCCTGGCCAAGGAGGTGATCCCCGAGAAGTCACTCCATCTCCAGAGCCCCCAGGGAACATGCTGAGGCTTGTGTTAAACTGTAACACGAGAGACACAGGCATAGAGAACAAACATATGGACACCAAGGAGGGAAAGGGGCGCTGGGATGAACTGAGAAATTGGGACCGACGTGTCTACGCTACCATGTGTAGAACAGGTAACTGATGAGAACTTACTGTGCAGCACTGGGAGGGCGGGGGAGGTGCAACCTGCTCACAGACATATAATAAGGTAACCTCAAAAGTGCATTGCCCTACACAGTAGCTGCTTCCCAGGTGGCTCAGTGGTAGAGAAGCCACCTGCCAAAGCAGGAGATGCAGGTTCGATCCCTGGGTCTGAGAGATCCCCTGGGGAAGGAAAAGGCAACCCACCAGTATTCCTGCCTGGAGAATCCCACGGACAGAGGAGCCCGGCGGGCTCAGTCTACGGGGTCGCACAGAGTCGGACACGATTGAGCAACTGGGCATATGCAGTAGGTGCAAACAAATACTGTTTGATTCTGCTTTGGCACAGTACCGACAACAATCCAGTTCATAGGATCAGGAAGTACATTGGTAGATGCTAGGGGCTGGGGATGGGGTGGGGAGGGCGAACGGAGAGTTAGTGTTTATCAGGGCCAGAGTCTCAGTTTAGGAAGGTGGAAAATCCCAGAGATGGCTGACGGTGAAGCTGCACAGCAATGAGATGCACTTAGTCCTACTGAACTGTACTATTTAAACTGCACTATTTAAATATGGTTAAATAGTATGTTTTATAGTATGTGTGTTTTTTAATTAAAAAAAATTTTTAAAAAGCCCTGTATCACAGTTCAACTCCTCCTTTTCACCCAACCCTGCTTTCCCCACCCCTGGCTCCCCCGTAGGGTTGATCTCAAAGATTCTTCCCAGTATCTTCTCGCACACAAATCTCCTTCACAGTGTCTTGGTAATTGACCTCAGACAAAGGGACAGCCATACAAGTTCAAAAGCAATGATAAGACAACTCTGAGTGATTCCCACCAGGAGGAGGGGAAAGTTATCTTCCTGAGCGGTCTTGGTTTTGGGGGGCCAGACAGATTTTATCTGAAACATAAAGCACAAGAAGGACTTCCAGTGGTCACAGGTAGGCGGGCATTGCCCCAGAAGGGGCCGACCTGATAGATGAGAAGGCAGGGGAGGGCCTGGTGCGTCCCCAAGCTGGGAGGAGCCTGCTGATGAGAGTCATCTTGTGTGGGGACATTCTCCTGTAAGTCAAGGAAGATGTTAGGACCTCAGGAAAATCAGGAACTTCGGGAAAAAGAGCTGGGAAAGGTTATGTGTATTCAGTGTGGAGGTCTGAGAGGTGGAGAAAATGACATGATGAAATAAATAGCTACAGACACAGCTAAATGCTCTCTTTTGTAAGTTACATATGGATACATACAGCAACCCGTAGGAAAAAACCAGGAAGGCACTGTTTCCAACATCCCTTTTCACAGATGGTGATTCAAAGACACAGAGTGAGGTTAAGCAATTTGTCTAAGGTCAACGATGTGTCGATTTATATTCCTGCAGGGCCATAGGGGCGTATAGCAGCATATTTAACAGGCACGTCGATAGAATTCATAAGTACTTGGGCTTCTGGGGAGCTTTAAGTTCAGTTCAGTCGCTCACGCATGTCCGACTCTTTGCGACCCCATGAACTGCAGCATGCCAGGCCTCCCTGTCCATCACCAACTCCCGGAGTCCACCCAAACCCATGTCCATCGAGTTGTTGATGCCATCCAACCATCTCATCCTCTGTCGTCCCCTTTTACTCCTGCCCCCAATCCCTCCCAGCATCAGGGTCTTTTCAAATAAGTCAGCTCTTCACATCAGGGGGCCGAAGTATTGCAGTTTCAGCTGCAACATCAGTCCTTCCAATGAACACCCAGGACTGATCTCCTTTAGGATGGATTGGTTGGATCTCCTTGCAGTCCAAGGGACTCTCAAGAGTCTTCTCCAACACCACAGTTCAAAAGCATCAATTCTTTGGTGCTCAGCTTTCTTTATACTCCAACTCACATCTATACATGACTACTGGAAAAACCATAGCCTTGACTAGATGGACCTTTGTTGGCAAAGTAATGTCTCTGCTTTTTAATATGCTGTCTGGGTTGCTCATAACTTTCCTTCCAAGGAGTAAGCGTCTTTTAATTTCATGGCTGCAGTCACCATCTGCAGTGATTTTGGAGCCCAGAAAAATAAAGTCTGACACTATTTCCACTGTTTCCCCATCTATTTCCCATGAAGTGATGGGACCAGATGCCATGATCTTAGTTTTCTGAATGTTGAGCTTTAAGCCAACTTTTTCACTCTCCTCTTTCACTTTCATCAAGAGGCTCTTTAGTTCTTCTTCACTTTCTGCCATAAGGGAGGTGTCATCTGCATATCTGAGGTTATTGATATTTCTCCTGGAAATCTTGATTCCAGCTTGTGCTTCCTCCAGCCCAGCGTTTCTCATGATGTACTCTGCGTATAAGTTAAATAAGCAGGGTGACAATATACAGCCTTGTCGTACTGCTTTCCCGATTTGGAACCAGTCTGTTGTTCCATGTCCAGTTCTAACTGTTGCTTCCTGACCTGCATACAGGTTTCTCAAGAGGCAGGTCGGGGGGTCTGGTATTCCTATCTCTTTCAGAATTTTCCACAGTTTATTGTGATCCACACAGTCAAAGGCTTTGGCATAGTCAATAAAGCAGAAATAGATGTTTTTCTGGAATTCTCTTGCTTTTTCGATGATCCAGCAGATATTGGCAATTTGATCTCTGGTTCCTCTGCCTTTTCTAAAACCAGCTTGAATATCTGGAAGTTCATGGTTCACATATTGCTGTAGCTTGGCTTGGAGAATTTTAAGCTTTACTTTACTAGCATGTGAGATGAGTGCAATTGTGCAGTAGTTTGAGCATTCTTTGGCATTGCCTTTCTTTGGGATTGGAATGAAAACTGACCTTTTCCAGTCCTGTGGCCACTGCTGAGTTTTCCAAATTTGCTGACATATTGAGTGCAGCACTTTCACAGCCTCATCTTTCAGGATTTGAAATAGCTCCACTGGTATTCCATCACCTCCACTAGCTTTGTTCATAGTGATGCTTCCTAAGGCCCACTTGACTTCACATTCCAGGATGTCTGGCTCTAGGTGAGTGATCACACCATCATGATTATCTGGGTCATGAAGATCTTTTTTGTACAGTTCTTCTGTGTATTCTTGTCACCTCTTCTTAATATTTTCTGCTTCTGTTAGGTCCCTACCATTTCTGTCCTTTATTGTGCCCATCTTTGCATGTAATGTTCCCTTGGTATCTCTAATTTTCTTGAAGAGATCTCTAGTCTTTCCCATTCTGTTGTTTTCCTCTGTTTCTTTGCATTGATCCCTGAGGAAAGCTTTCTTATCTCTCTTTGCTATCCTTTGGAACTCTGCATTCAAATGGGTATATCTTTCCTTTTCTCCTTTGCTTTTTGCTTCCCTTCTTTTCACAGCTATTTGTAAGGCCTCCTCAGACACCCATTTTGCTTTTTTGCATTTCTTTCTCTTGGGGATGGTCTTGATTCCTGTCTCCTGTACTATGTCATGAACCTCCATCCATAGTTCATCAGGCACTCTATCAGATCTAGTCCCTTAAGTCTATTTCTCACTTCCACTGTATAGTCATAAGGGATTTGATTTAGGTCATACCTGAATGGTCTAGTGGTTTTCTCCACTTTCTTCAATTTCAGTCTGAATTTGGCAATATGGAGTTCATGATCTGAGCCACAGTCAGCTCCCAGTCTTGTTTTTGCTGACTGTACAGAGCGTCTCCATCTTTGGCTGCAAATAATATAATCTATCTGATTTCAGTGTTGACCATCTGGTGATGTCCATGTATAGAGTCTTCTCTTGTGTTGTTGGAAGAGGGTGTTTGCTATGACCAGTGCGTTCTCTTGGCAAAACTCTATTAGCCTTTGCCCTGCTTCATTCTGTACTCCAAGGCCAAATTTGCCTGTTACTCCAGGTGTTTCTTGACTTCCTACTTTTGCATTCCAGTCCCCTATAATGAAAAGGACATCTTTTTTGGGTGTTAGTTCTAGAAGGTCTTGTAGGTCTTCGTAGAACCGTTCAACTTCAGCTTCTGCAGTGTTACTGGTTGGGGAGCTTTAAAGAATCTTAAAAGTTATCCACATCCTTGATGGAACAAGCAAAAACTCTGAGAAGGGTTGACTAGCTCACCCAGGATCACAGAGCTAAGAGAATCAGACTGGGTTCCAGCGCTCAGGAATTCTCAGGACTGGGCAGCTATGGAAAGTTCTGTGGGCAACACAGTGCAATGGGGGTGTCAATCGTGCTCAGGCTTCAGACCAGTTTTATAAGCAGCCCAGTACACAGTATACTGAGCTCAGCCCCCATGATTGATGATTAAGAACGTAGAACTGTGTACTTCAGTGCGCTCCACTGAGATCCAGAAAACTTTTAATGTGGTCCACTAGGTGAAATGGCATCAAATTGGTGGTGGTGGTTTAATCTCTAAGTCATGTCCGATTCTTGCAACCCCATGGACTGTAGCCTACCAGGCTCCTCTGTCCATGGGATTAACTGGGGTGGGTTGCCGTTTCCCTCTCCAGGGGATCTTCCCAAACCGGCCCAGGAATTGAACCTGGGCATCAAATGGCGACCTTCATATCATGACATATTGTGTCCTGGGGCCACCTCATAGCATGTAGGCCTGCCATGATTCCCTATCACTCAGCTGCCCAGCCTCATCTTCCCCTGTTCTGTACCACCCTTGTGGGCCCCAGCAACACAGAGCCACGAGTCATCCCCAGGCCACCATGATGTCATGACCCAGTGCCTTTACATATGCTGCGTGTGTTTCCTGGCTCCTGCCTTCCTCTGCTCTGCCAGGAAAGTCCTACTTCGTCAAGACTTGAAAATAAAAGTCACTACATCTATGTTTACAGCTGCAGTATTCACGATAGCCAAGCGATTGCCACAACCCAAATGCCCATCAAAGGACGAATGGATAAACAACATCTGGTACATACACACAGTGGAATATTATTCAACCTTAAAAAGAAAGGAAATTCTGACGCCCGTTATGACATGGATGAACCTTGAAGATACTATGCAAAGTGAAATAAACCAGACCCAAAAAGACATATGCTGTATAATTCCGCTTATATGAGGTCCCTGCTGCTGCTGCTAAGTCGCTTCAGTCGTGTCCAACTCTGTGCAACCCCAGAGACGGCAGGCCATCAGGCTCCCCCGTCCCTGGGATTCTCCAGGCAAGAACACTGGAGTGGGTTGCCATTTCCTTCTCCAATGCATGAAAGTGAAAAGTGAAAGTGAAGTCACTCAGTTGTATCGGACTCTTAGTGACCCCATGGACTGCAGCCTACAGCAGTCAAATTCACAAAGACAGAAGGTAGAACACCAGGTTGTGGGGGGAGGAGAGAAACTAGGGGGAGGGGAGTTATTGTTTAATGGGTACAGAGCTGCAGTTTGGGAAGAAGAAAACATCCCGGAAATTGATTGCACAACAAAATGAATACATACACTTAGCACTACTTAACTGTGCCCTTAGCAATGGTTACAGTGGGTTTCCTGGTGGTCCAGTGGTTAAGAATTCACCTGCCAAAGCAGGAGATGTGGGGTCGATCCCTGGTCCGGGAGGATCCCACATGCCGGATATCAACTAAGCCCATGCACTGCAACTACAGAGCCTGTGAGCCTAGAGCCCGCTCTCCACAGCGAGAGAAGCCACCACGGTGAGGAGCCCACGAACTGCAACCTGAGAGCAGCCAGCACGTAGCAGCCTGTGTGCCAGGGCAGCCGCAAATAAGTAATTTATTAAAAATTTTAAAAAGGAGAAATGGTTAAAATGGTCAATTTTATGTGATGTGCATTTTACTACAATTTGGAAAAATATTTTTAAACTTTTTTAAATATATTTTTTAAAAACTCCATCCTCTGGTAATGATTTCTGGGAGCCCTCACTGAGGCAATTCACTCCTCCCAGCCAGGTCTGGTTATGACCTTCTGGACACACTTCTTCTGAAGTGTGCTGACCACCATGGAACTATTAACACCAAAGTGCTGTCTTCAGCAAATGAAGGACCAGCCTGATTGCTATGGGTCTCTGTAGCTGCAGCCCCTATGCGAGCACATGGTTGGACAACGATTGCTGCTCAATTAGGACCCTAAGTAGGATGTTACTAGGAGGTGTCAAGCCTTCACCAGCTTTTGGAAATAATCATAGGTCCACGATGCCTCTAAGACTGACAAGCCATTTGTAAAGAATTGGCTTGACAGATTGAACACTCTCCCCTTGAAAAATGGAGATGAATAAGAAAATATTGAGCATCCTGAAGCCATGGGCTGATTTACAGAGACATTAACAAGAGCTGAGTCCTGCCCAGCTCAACTTTGCTTTGTTGGCATCTAATGCACCTCCAAAGCCTTCCTCCCCTTATCAGGATCTGCAATCCACAAGCCCATAAATATTGCAGTGACATGTGACCAGGAGAGTCAGGGAAGTCAGCCACGGTGATAAAAGTGTCTGTAGAAGAGGTGGAGGGTGCATCACAGCGAGGGGTGGACAGGAGACAGGCCGTCTCCCACAATAGTTCATTACCAGCCTGGGCTTTGGGATCCAGGCGTAAAGGTGTCTTGGAGGGCAGAAGGAAGGATGGGGCAGGAAAGCCCCTGAGGCCAGGAACCATCCCTGGGCGCCTCCTCCTCCTGAGCTGTCTCCTTCTCTCGGGGTTTGTGCTTTGGATCCAGGGTGAGGTGTTACTAAGTCCCCGCGTGCTCTCATAGCCTCCCTCTCCATCCTCCTATGGCCAACCTCTAATCTTGGTTTGGGATGTAAAGACGAGACATCTAAATGGGGCAAGTGCCCCAAAGAGGGGTGAGCGGTCAACCCCGAGATATGAAAGGAGAGGGCTGATCGCTGGGAGCTGGGTGAAGTGGCTGCAGTTGACTGCAAGTGAATCTCTCAGAGCCAAGGTCACCCGGGGGTCTAGCACAGCGTATATAGGACCTCTAGGGCAAATGAGTCTTTAAAAGGGATGGAAGGGACTTCCTTGGCAGTCCAGTTGTTAGACGTGGTGTTTCCAGTGCAGGGGGCACAGGTGTGATCCCTGGTGGAGGAACTAAGATCCCATATGCTGTATAACATGGCCAAAAAATTTAAAAAAATATATATATATATGATCCTAGAGCAAACAGCAGTCCCTGGACCCAACTAAATGGCTTTGCTGATAATAACCATGATAACTTACATTGACTGAACACTTGCTTAAAGCCACATACTCTGACCAGCATTTTTAAGTGGGCTATTTCGTGTAATCCTCCAAGAACTACCTCCACTTTTCTGTCCAGGAAAGTGAGGCACAGAGAAATCCAGTGACCAGCTCCAGGACCCATGTGACATCAGCACCGACATAGAGAGGCCAGAAGGGATCCCCTGTGAATCAAGATGAAGAGCTGCAACCCTGGGGCTGGGTAGCTGTGGAAACGTATGCTAGAAACATGCCAGTACTTGTCATCACCCACAGGCAGAGGGTCCAGAGCTGGACACGGAGCATCATCCAGATGTTAAGCATTCATGTTAATCAGATTGGTGCTTCAGTAAAGGGGGCAGTGGAGGAAGTGGGGGTGAGACCCACAGGCTGTGCCTACCTGGGGATGGCGAGGTGTGGGCAGTGCGCTGGCAATCGGGGGACCCAAAGCAGCTGCTGCGGACAGGGAAGGCACACTGCCACCCCAGGGTCCCCTCCCACACACCCCAGCGAGATGGTGGCCATCAGCACAAGCTGTCCAGATCTGGCAGCTCACGGCTCATGGCTCACGGACATCCAAATCCTCAGGGGAAAGGAGAGGGCTGCCCCTCAGCAAGAATCCTCTGGGGACTCTGCCTCCATAGTTCCAGAATCTTCCACCTGCACCTTCTCCAGAATCTGTAACAAAATCTGCTTGAGAACACAGGCTTAATTTTTAATGATCACTCAGTAGAACCAGCAATGAAAATGATGAAGTGCGTTCCCCAGCAGATCCTGGGGAAGTACACTCACTCAGATCATCTCAGCCCTGGAGATGTGCCGTGTGGGTGAGGTTCACACCATATCTCACACTCGACACACATTTAGTGGGGTCGCCTGTGGGTCAGGAGCTAGCTATGCTGCATCCTGGGGCTATGAGGTCAAATGAGACCTGGGCTCAGCCCTTGAGGTGCCCACAGTTCTGGGGATGACATATCAGGAATGCATGTGGACTCTGCAGGAGCACAGTAGTGGGTTGCTGCCCAGGTTTGGGGGCACCCAGACCTCGAGGTGAGAATTGGAACACAGGGAGCTAATCAGCAGGTGCCAGGGATGCTAGGAGAGTGTGGAGGATAAGACCAGGGAGGAAAGCAGATAATGAAGGATGCACTATCCAGCCAGCACCCCTGTGGATTGAAGGAGTGTCGTCCTGCTGGGAACCAGGGTAAGACACACCTGCCTCTGAGCTATCCCCCGAAGGATGAGGAAGTGGGGTATGCACCCCACTCCCACAAGTCATGGTAGATTTAGACAGTGCAGCTGGACACCATTTCCAAACAACTCAGACCTTTGGCTCCCCTGGGACCAGTGTCTGGCTCAGGTCTTGTGGTCTGAGGTGTGCAGGGTGGTCTGGGGACCTGGCCAAGACCCCATATTAATAGCTCTCTGGCAAGAACTTCAAGCAGAATTCAGCCTGATCCAGCTGAGGGTCTGAGGGCCGTGAAGGGCAAGTGGGTGAGGGCTGGTCCATTGCCACCTGGCTGCATGGCCACCATCTCCAAGGGCAGATGCACCTCAGATGTCATCTGGTATCCTCACCTCTCTCCTCTGATCCCAGCAGCCCCTCGTCAGGGAGAGTTATTCGGAATTTGAGCTTTGGCGACCCGGCTGCATTTGGTCTGAATCTTGTTTCATGAAGACTCATGTAGGGCCACACAGTGCCCCTTCCAGCTGTCTCTCAGTCATGTCCAGCTCTTTGTAATCCCATGGACTGCAGCACACCAGGCTTCTCTGTCCTTCACTATCTTCTGGAGTTGCTCAAACTCATGTCCATTGAATCAGTGATGCCATCCAACCATCTCATCCTCTGTCATCCCCTTCTCCTCCTGCCCTCAGTCTCTCTCAGAATCAAGGTCTTTTCCAATGAGTCAGCTCTTTGCATCAGGTGGCCAAAGTATTGGAGCTTCAGTTTCAGCATCAGTCCTTTCAATGAATATTTAGGACTGATTTCCTTTAAGATTGACTGGTTTCATCTCCTTGCAGTCCAGGGGACGCTCAAGAGTCTTCTCCAACCCCTTCCAGACTCTTAGTCCTTACAGAAGTCTGCCCCACACCCCAGAGACACCACTGTTCCCTACTACACACACCCTTGGGATTCAGGGGTGTCAGCTCTGCACCATGATGCTTATGGGAACATCTTCCAAATGAATGTCACAGGCCCCTTGGGAGGCACCCAGACCAGCACAATTTCCTCCTCCTTTTAACCCACAAGTAAACTGCCCAAATGATCTGCTTCCCACACCTCATCTGCTCGGAGCACTGCAACTTTGGAAGGAGCTAGGTCACCTGGAGGTGACATGAGACAAGTCATAGGAGCTCTGGAGAACAGGCCGGGATAAGGACACACTCCCAGCCTATAGACAGATCTCCTCCTGTGTTAACCGTTCATGCCCTTCAAAGGATTTCCGAAAGATTCGTCTTGAACTCCACAGTCCTTGGGCATCTGAGCCACACCTGGTCCTCCCTCCTGCTCCCCCCGCCCTCCACAGTTCTAAAGCACCACGTTCACAGGAGTTTCCTCCCAATTCAGTGAGCACCCCTGGTGCTCTGGGTTGCCTCCTCTGCTTATGGCAAGGGCTGGCTTTCTCTCCTGTTTCAACACCTTCTTCCCCATCAGCATGCAGACCTGAACTGGAAATAAGTGGCTCAACTAAACCAGTTTATCCTAAAGGAAATCAACTGAATATTCATTGGAAGGACTGAGGACGAAGCTGAAACTCCAGTTCTTTGGCCACCTGATGCAAAGAGTCAACTCATTGGAAAAGACCTTGATGCTGGGAAAGACTGAAGGCAGGAGGAGAAGGGGGGCACAGAGGATGAGATGGTTGGAGGGCATCACCGACTTGATGGACATGAGTTTGAGTAAACTCCAGGAGGTAGTGAAGGACAGGGAAGTTTGGCATGTTGCAGTCCATGGGGTCACAAAGAGCTGGACTCAACCAACTGAACAACTGTCTCCTATTCCGCTCCAAACAGACCTCATGACTCCAACAAGGCTGCTCCTGTCAAGGCCAACATGGGCTCCATGTAGCAGTCGAGTGGTCCCGCCTCTGTCCTGATCCCAGCCTCTCAGCAGCCTTCACAGAAGGCTGCTCCTTCCTGCTGAGACGCCGCCTCCCGCTTCCTGCTAGGATCTGCACTTCCTGTCCTTCCCTCCTGCTCCTCTGTGCTCCTTCCCGGCCCCTTTTGCTGACTCCTCCCCTTCTTTCTGACCCACACTGAGGGCATCTCCAGGGGCTGCTCTGAGTTGCCTCTCCTTTCTCTCCGCACATTCTTTCCGGGTCATCTCATCCTCCCTGTCTCCAGGCTCTAAATGCCTTGTATTTGACCCCTGGGTCGATATCCCCTGCTTTCATCTCCTGGAATTCCAGATTTCTAGATCTTATTAACAGGGTTCCTCAGATGCGTAAGTGTGATCTCAGACTTAAGAAGGCAGAATTCTTCATTTGCCGCCACCCTTTGCCTGCAGCCTGCATACTTCCTGCATCTCCTCCATCTCTCTAATCATCACTCCAACAGTCACCTAGATTTTCAGGCTAGAAATCCAGGAGTCTTTGTGGCATCCCCTCTTTTTCTCAGTCCCTACTTGAATCCTATCTGAGTCCTATCTTATCCCCCACTTTGGGGTGGACCTCAGCACCCTAATCTCCAGGAATCTTCAGCACCTCCTAATGGGTATTCAGAGGAGGGCATGACTACCCACTCCAGTGTTCTGGCCTGGCAGGCTACAGTCCATGGGGTCGCAAGAGTCGGACACGGCTGAGCGACTAAACACAGTGGGTATCCTGCCTCAACTCTTGGAGGCAGAATTTTAAAAACACTAAATGTGGGACTTCCTTGGTGGTCCAGTGGCTAAGACTTAGCCTTCCAATGTGAGGGGTGTGGGTTTGATCCCGGGTTGGGTAGCTAAGATCCCACATGCCTCATGGCCAAAAAAAAAAACCCCAAAATATAACACAGCAGCTATATTGTAATAAGTTCCATAGAGACTTTAAAAATCATCCACATAAAAAAAAAAAAAAAAGACTCCAGGCTTCCAATGCAGGAGGCATGGGTTCAAGTCTTGGTTGGGGAAGTTCTACCTGAATTGTAGCAAAAAAAAAAAAAAACCAGCGGTGAAGGTGGGGTGGGGGACAGAAAAGAAAGTATGTGTAATAAAATAATTTGACAAAAAGTTCCTTCATAGGTACACAGAAAAATACAACAGAGCTTTGTGGTAAAATACATATTAAGAATAAAAGAATTAAATTAAAGCATTAAATGCTTTACTAATACTTCTCTCAGCCTAAAATCCAAAGCTTGAAACCACATTTACAATAAAACCCAAATTTTATCATGGCCTGCCAGGTCTCTAGGCCATCTACCTCTCAGCCCTGAGCTATGCCCCTATGTCACCCTCTCCTAGGTTAAGCTTTGCCCACCACGCTGCATATCTGCTCCTTAAATACACCAAGTTCGTCCTTCTCACTGGGCTTGGTTGTCCCAGTTCCTCTCCTTGGAACGGACTCCCCTATCATGGCGTCGGGAGGCCCTTCTTAAATGTCCTCTCCCCATTCCCTCCCTCTGTTATCCCCTCCCATTTTCATTCTCTGCAGCGCCCCAGACATCGCCTTCCTTGTTCTCCTGCTTGGAGATGTGGTTGTTTGTTCGCTGTCTGCCCAAGCTTATTCACTGTGGTCTCATCAGCTCTCACAGGAGTGACTGAACCTTGTAGTAACCGAGAAGCACTTGAGTGAACTCAGAATAGACAAATGCTTGTATTGACCCAAACCAAGGGGAATCAAAACCAGACATCCTGGGGCTCCCCTGGTGGCCCAGTGGTTGAGACTATGCTCCCAATGGAGGGGGCCCTGGTTCCATCCTTTGTCAGGCAATGATATCCCACATACTGCAATTAAGACACAGCACAGTCAAATAAATTGAAAAAAAAAAAAAAAAAAACAGCCCCCAAAGTTATCTGAGAACTAAGCAGCCTACAAGAACAGTGAGATTACCATTCTTCTGTCCCCAAAGACAGATGATAAATGAAAGGCATATCCAGACAACCAGTCAAGGACATTTTCTTCTAATTCCTCCTCTAAATCAATCTCATCATTGCAATTAGCTCCTTTTACATTACAGAGTCCAGAGAAGGCAATGGCACCCCACTCCAGTACTCTTGCCTGGAAAATCCCATGGATGGAGGAGCCTGGTAGACTGCAATCCATGGGGTTGCTAGGAGTTGGACACGACTGTAACTTTCAAGTAGACAACCTGAGCGACTTCACTTTCACTTTCATGCTTTGGAGAAGGAAATGGCAACCCACTCCAGTGTTCTTGCCTGGAGAATCCCAGGGACGGGGGAGCCTGGTGGGCTGCTGTCCCTGGGGTTGCACAGAGTCAGATACGACTGGAGCGACTTAGCAGCAGGTTACCGAGTCAACCTGAGCTCCAGGTAGATCAGTGACACCGGGAATTACGGAATAAGTGGGCCCATCGTACAATCCTCGGGCTCAGACTTCATGGAATTGTGTGTTTCCTCTTTAACCCTTGGGCTTCCCTCACGGTTCAGTTGATAAAGAATCTGCCTGCAACACAGGAGACCCTGATTCAATTCCTGGGTCAAGAAGATCCGCTGGAGAAGGGATAAGCTACCCACTTCAGTATTCTTGGGCTTCCCTGCTGGCTCAGCTGGTAAAGAAACCGCCTACAATGCGGGAGACCTGGGTTCGATCCCTGGGTGGGAAGATCCCCTGGAGAAGAGAAAGGCTACCCACTCTGGTATTCTGGCCTGGAGGATTCCACAGACTGTACAGTCCTTGGGGTCAGTCTTGTGCTGGCCACTCAGTGCTCTGCATTGAGTGATAGCTTTACGATTGTGGCATTGATCAACTGCTTGGGTTTTCTTTCATAAAGATTTGGGTTTTGATCTCTCATTTTTCTATAATTATGTGTCAGGATTATATTTCAGTAGGAAATCATATTTGAAGTCAAAAGTATAGGTCTTAAATTTAGACATTAAAAAAAAATGCACAGAGACAAGCAAGGTTCCATGAACCTCTATCATATAATAATCCAGAGGTCAGAGTGGCCCACAGCTGTGCAGAGTCAAAACTTACTGCTGTTATTGTTCAAAGAGGCGATCTCTTTGGATGTGTGATGAGCACAGTTAATAAGGAAGAAGGTCTGGGCTTGTTAAGTGAAAAATAGGCAGGACTTTCCCCTTAGAGATCGGTTTTGCTCTTTGATATCAGTTGGAACGCTCAGACCCCCCTTGACCCAGAGCCAGAGACTTTCTCCTTAAAATTCATATTTTAAAATCTTAATTCAGTTTATGATGTGTGTTAGCTTAAAGCCTGATGAGGATAACATAATTCATGTTATACAAATGCTAATGATCAACTTCTCAACATCCAGATGTGGGTTCTGTGGCCATCCCATTGCTCCTGTGTGACCTTTGGTTGAGGACGTGTCGCTCCTGAATAACAGGATGAGGTCATTCATTGTGCCAACAACCAGAGTCCTGTTGAGAAGGATCTGCGCTCTTTGTGGTCTGTTATCTTACCTTCCATCTGTTCTATCAACTCCAACCTAACTCCCTGCCCAGGGCCGGGCCCGCATCGCTTCTCCCTGGCAACACTCGCCTGTCCCACTGCCCAGACAGCTCACCCTCTGGATAGGCATCTGAAGCCCAGCTTTCCCCTTGCAGCCCCTGTGACTGGTGTGCAGGACAAATGTAATCACCATGTTAAGACTCACCCGACAGGGGAAGATGCCTAGAAGAGAAGTCTTTAAACTGGAGCAGCTATGACCTTCCCTATGACAGAGGATGGGATGGTGGATGGCATCACCGACTCGATGGACATGAGTCTGAGTGAACTCCGGGAGTTGGTGATGGACAGGGAAGCCTGGCGTGTTGCAGTCCATGGGGTTGCAAAGAGTCGGACACGACTGAGCCACTGAAGTGAGCTGATGACCTTCCCCCTTCGCACCCTGACCTTCATTCTTCCCACCTTTCCAGTTTCCCTTCATCACTCTTCACCTTCTGTCTAGATCCTCACTTCAGCTCCCCTAGACCACGGGCGGCTTCGTGTCTTCTTCACTTTATTCACACCATGGTTGTCTTTATACAGAATGGAGTTTTCTCCCCTGCCCACCTCCCTGCCCAGCTCACATCTACTCATCCCCCAGAGCATAGCATCACCTCTACTGGTGAGTCTCCCGAGTCCTCAGACCTGGCTCTAGGCTGCTCCCCTGGGTGCCTATCATCCCCAGTGCATACAATGTGTTCCCAATAAAATATTTTCTGGTCCACTTACCCCAGATACACGGTGATCTCGTTGAGGTCAGGGTCAGAGTGCTTTCTGGCACAGAACAGACGCTCAACAAAGCTTAACCGAATGAAGGTTGGATGGATGAATGAGCCAGGGCCTATTATTACAGTGACTGCCAACATTTTTTTTTCTTTTTTTAAAGAATGTCAGCTCCTGTCATCCGGACCAAAAGGATCCAGACAAGCAGCCAGTATCTGGTCTGGAGCAGAGCTGTAGAGGGGACATAAGACTCACTCGTTGAGGCCACCATGCAGGTGGACACAGGAGTCAAAGGGAGAAGCCGTCTTTATGGTGCCAAACTAGGGGCTCTAACTTGCATTTCAAGGAGGAAGACAATTTTCCTGACCTACTGACATTTGCTCGAAGGGGCTATGAACCAAAATGAAAGAAGAAAGGGATTGGAAAAGGAATCTGAAAGCAGAGACGTGAAGAACTATGGTATTTAAAAATAATGACTGAATTAAAGGAGAGCCCTTGAGGTATACAAACAACCCACTCTTTCAACACAAGACCGATGGGGAGACACCCACAGACGCCGCAGGGTCTGTGCCCTGAGCCACAACCGCAAGAGCTGGGAGGCGGGTCTTCCTTCTGGAGGAGCTCCAGGAGGAATTCTGAGCCGTCAAGCTTGCTTCAGGGCAGTCCCGGGATTGACCAGCAACTGACATCTCCAAGTTCCTTCGGCAATGGGAGAACAGGCAGAGACTATGCCAGGAGGCCACTCAGGGTGAGTGCTGGGCTTTCCAAGGTGTGTCCCAGGGATGCCCCAACGTGCCAGGTACAGGACAGCAACACTGCAGGAGCAGAAACTGAATCTAGAGTTGACCAGACTTTGGAACAAATTCAGATTAGCACAATTTCCAAGAGGCCAATGTGTAGACTAGCACAGGCTCCCAGAAATAAAAGGCTGTGCCCCCTGCAGGGCTCATGTCTGTGACTCTCTCATGTTCTCCCTAGAGGGAGACCTCAAGGGAAGTCACACTGTCCGGTGAGGGGCAGAAGGAGCATAGAGCCCAGGAAAGGCTGCTGCTTGGGGGATGTCAAGGCCAAGAGACTCTGCCAGCCAGTGCTCCATCTTCATTGTAAGGTAGGCTCTAACCAACCAGGGGCTTCTCTGGTGGCTCAGATGATAAAGAATCTGCTTGCAAAGTAGTAGACCTGGGTTCCATCCCTGGGTCGGGAAGATCCCCTGGAGGAAGAAATGGCAGCCCACTTCAGTATTCTTGCCTCCTCATAGACAGAGGAGCCTAGTGGGTTACATCCATGGGGTCACAAAGAGTCGGACATGACTGAGTGACTAACACCCATCCAAACCTACCATCAGAAACTTGTATTTGAGCAGACCAATCCTTGCTTTCTACCTGCACCTTTTCTAGCCCAGTGGTATTCTCTGAGAGCTCAGTTGGTAAAGAATCTGCCTGCAATTCAGGAGACCCTGGTTAGATTCCTGGGTTGGGAAGATCCCCTGGAGAAGGGATAGGTTAGCCACTCCAATATTCTTGGGCTTCCCTGGTGGCTAAGCTGGTAAAGAATCCGCCTGCAATGAAGGAGACCTGGGTTCAATCCCTGGGTGGGAAGATCTGCTGGAGAAGGAAAAGGCTACCCACTCTAGTATTCTGGCCTGGAGAATTCCATGGACTGTATAGTTCATGGAGTCAAAATGAGTTGGACACGAATGAATGACTTTCACTTTCTCCCTGCCTCAGACTGGACATAGGGGATGAGGTTGAAGACTTCTGGAAATAACCCCAATTACTCAGTGTCATAGTTTGGTTGCTCCCAAAAGCAGGCACAGAGACATAGACTGGAGTGAAGATAGATTTTTGGAAGGTGATCCCAGGAAGCACAGGGGAGGAAGGGAGGAGAGTGAACAAAAAGAAAAGTCGATGAAGGTTCATTGATGGTCGGAATGCTCCTTGGTCACCTCTGGGGGTCACCTGAGGTAACCAGGTGGACATGGTCAGTACAGCATTTTCCCACTGATCCTCTTGCTCAATGGTTGAAGTTTATCCCTGGAAGCAATTGCACTTGCTCTCCTCTCCCTTCCAAGCTATACCTGTGTGCTCCTAGGCCTGCTTCAAGTGCCAAAGAAAGCCTTCAAGCAGACAGGAAGAGACAGAATCCAGAGTTCAAGGTGGGGCATTGTCAGGAGCTGGGATGTCTGCAGGTACAGAAAAATTCGTGTGGGCCCATGGATGATGCTACAGCTGGTTATTCTCAGATCCCATGGGTCACACATTTACAGTCAGATAAATTGATCCATAAATGGCTAATTGGCTAATCAGTTCAGTTCAGTCGTTCAGTTGTGTCCGACTCTTTGCAACCCCATGGACTGCAGCACGCCAGGCTTCCCTGTCCGTCACCAACTCCCAGAGTTTACTCAAACTCATGTCCATTGAGTCGGTGATGCCATCCAACCATCTCATCGTCTGTCATCCCCTTTGTCCTCCTGCCTTCAATCCTTCCCAGCATCAGGGTCTTTTCTCAACTCTTTTTTCTTCCCCTTGAAGAATAATCTCCCAATGACCTCTGTTTAATTCGCTAGTCCAGTTTCTTGGTCTCCTCACGTTTAGCCAAGGCATTCAACTGCAAGAATAATAGTGATATTCCTTTATAACAGTTCTTTTCTTCATAATATTTCTATTCACCATGGGCTATAAAAGATTCATAACTTGATTTTCCCCACCTGTCACAAATATGAATTTTCAGTTCATTTTAAAGATTAATTTTTAAACTTAAACCAGCCCCTAAAAAAGTAGTGATATTTAAAATAAACTTGCAGTTCATTTCTATTTTAGTACAGAGATTAACAGACCTACCCAAGATTTAAGATGTTATCTTTTCAACCAAAGAACATCTTAGAATTAGATATTTATTATCGACCTTAATGAAAGCTTTAAAAATTATTAATTGGGCCTAAATTATAATTAAGTCAAAAATCTCCAAATTAAGATATGATACTGAAACATCACTCCTTTCAGCTATGATTATGAAGTCAGTCAACCTAATATTTGTTTAAAGTATTCATTCAACCACATTATAAACTATTAATTTTTAGGAAAAGTTCATTTGCCAAGCTCAAGCTTCTAGAGTATAGTCTTTGTTCGCCGTCTACCTACAAATGACAGAGACAAAGTTTCTCATGCCTGCTACCTTGAGCTGGAGTGTAATTATGGAAAGAGGGGACTGGGACTTCCCTGGTGGTTCAGGGGTTTAAGATTCCCTGCAGTGAAAGCAGTTGGGGAACTAACCAGGGATCAAATTGACTTTCCTGGTGGCTCAGATGGTAAAGAATCTGCCTGCAATGCAGGAGACCCGGGTTCTGTCCCTGGGTCTCCTGGGAAGATCCCCTGGAGAAGGAAATGGCAACCCACTCAAGTATTCTTGCCTGGGAATTTCCTTGGACAGAGGAGCCTGGTGGGCTGCAGTCCATGGTATCTCAAAGAGTCAGACACAACTGAGCCAATAACACTTTCTTTTCTTTGGGGAACTAAGATCCTGCATGCCACATGAAGCGGCCAAAAAAAGGGAGGAGCATAATTAAAAGCAAACCCAAAAGCAAAGATACAGGTAGATTCTGAGAACAGCCGTTGAAACCAGGAGCGATGCTGCCCCTTCCGATAGCAAGTGGCTGCCAGGTGCTCCTGGGAAGAAGGTCAGGAGGGGCCAGGCAGTCAGGCCCGTGAGCTCTCACATTGACCCTGCTGGGGGTTCCTTCTAGAACAGAGCACACAAGGAGGAGAAACCTCAGGGAACGGAATGTATTTGATCAAGGACAATAGAGACAAAGACGAGGAGATCCAGATCTCAGTGGGAAACGGGAATGGATCCCAGAAACTTTGCACAGAAAGCGAGCTGCCATATCTTTTTCTTTCAATTGGGGTATAGTTGCTTTACAAAGTTGGGTTAGTTTCTGCTGTACAACGAAATGAATCAGCTATATTTATACGTATAGAGTCGGACACTACTGAGTGATAACACACACATACACACACACAAACCTCCCTCTTGGACAACCCTCTCACTCCCCTACTCCCATCCCACCCATCTAGGTCACCACAGAGCACCCCGCTGAGCTCCTTGCATAAACTGATACAGCCTCTATGGAGAACAGTACAGAGGGTCCTTTAAAAACTAAAAATAGAGCTACCATATGACCCAGCAAGCCCACTGCTGGGCATATACCCCGAGAACACCGTCATTTAAAAGAATACATGTGCCCGTGTTCACTGCTGTTGCCATATCTTTTACCAAGACACAGACACAACAGAGGGGGGTGCTCTTTGGAGTTAGAAAAGTTTTCCTGGACATGCCTTACTTATTGGAGAAGGCAATGGCACCCCACTCCAGTACTCTTGCCTGGAAAATCCCAGGGACAGAGGAGCCTAATGGGCTGCCGTCTGTGGGGTCGCACAGAGTCGGACACAACTGAAGCGACTTAGCAGCAGCAGCAGCAGCCTTACTTATAAAGTTCAGGAGAACTAATTCCACTTAAAAATGAGCACCAGACAAGGAAGGAAGTCAAATCTCACCCAAAGTGACTAAGTAAAAGAACAAAAGGGGCAGAATAAACATCCGGATAGATGATCAAAGCATGACAGAGAGACAGATAAGAGAAGAGATAAAAATTAACCTAATATTTCAAGATAAGCTAAAATACATGAGTAAACAACATTTAGGAACATTCAGGAAAGAGATAACAGAACTTACCGAAGAGTTGGAAGTCAAAGAAAAAAAACCTTTATATAAAAGTTAGAAGGAACACAGTGATGAGTAGACAGAAATAATGCCTGAAGAGAAAGAGCAGATTTTTAAAAAAATAATTTTCAATCAAAAAGAAATGTTAAAAAATATTTGAGAAAAAGTGGCAAATATTGAAGTCGGCAAAGAAGATTAAACATGCAGATAATAGGAGTCCCTTAAGAACAAAATCAAGGCAAGGCAAGAAAACAAATATTAAAAACATAATTCAAGAAAAATTCCCCCAAATAAAAGAGGGATATGAAACTATATATTGAAAGAGCAGAGTATGCACCTGAGATTACTGACCCAGAAAAATCAACACCAAGACAGGATCTAGTAAAACGACTAGATTCAAGAAATGAAAACAGGGACTTTCCTGGTGGCCCAGTGGTTAAGGCTCTGCTCTGCCAAAGCAGGGAGCACAGGTTCAGGCCCTGGCTGGGGAATAAGATCCCATATGCATGTGTCTTGGCCAAAAGATAAAAAGAAATTTTAAAAAGTTAGTAAATAAAAAAAGAAATGATGGAATTAGAATATCACCACTTAGCAATCTCCAATAACTTAACAGATGAAAGCATTAAGCATCCAAGTCTGCAAACATTATAAAGGGAAAGACAGCTAGTTATGAAGGACAGCCTGTATTTTGGCCAAAGGGACCTAGCCTGAATCTGATCCAGTCACTAGATCCAGCCTCAAATTTTCCAGACATACAGGGACAGAGAAACATATTAAATTGTACCATAAACATGCAATTAGCAAAGCCCAGACTGTGAGAAATTTTACAGCCCGAGTGCCCTGCAACAGAGACTATGGAAACAAACGGGCAGAAAGAGTAACCTAGAGATTATAAAGGACTTGAAAAATAAATCAAAAGTGCTTTAAATGTAAGACTATCATCTGCCATCTGTTAGTCACTCAGTCGTGTCCAACTCTGTGTGACCCCATGGACTGCAGCCCACCAGGCTCCTCTGTCCATGGGAGTCTCTGGGTAAGAATACTGGAGTAGGTTGCCATTCCCTTCTTGAGGGCACCTTCCTCACCCAAGGATTGAATGCTGGTCTCTCGCATTGCAGGCAGATTCTTTACTTTCTGAACCACCTGGACAGACTATCGTTGTGATACAGTAAGAAATACATATTCTGTCTCTGCCCCACCCCACCAATTCCTAGCACAGCGCTTCTAAGAGCCTAGAAGCGTCCAAGCGCTCCACGTGTCTTTGGCATGCTGACGAAATGACTCTTTTTTAAAAATGTCAATCGATACATAGTTGATTTACAATGTTGTGTTACTTCCAGGTGTACAGCAACTGTGAGCGGGTTATACATATAATATGTAAATGTTCTTTTCTGGGATTCTTTTCTATTACAGGTTATTACAATGTATTGAGTTTAGTTCCCTGCACTAGACAGGAGGTCCTTGTTGATTACCTATTTTATATATAGTAGTGTGTATATTTTAATCCCACCTTATAATTTATCCTTCCTCCACTTCCTGCCTTGGTAACCATAAATTTGTTCTCTGAGTCTATCTCTGTTTCGTGACTATTAATTAGTTCCTTTGTATCATTTCTTTAGGTTCTGCATATAAGCGATATCCTGATATTTGTCTTTCTCTGTCTGACCTAGTTCAGGTAGTACGATCATCCCCAGGTCCTTCCGTGTTGCTGCAAAGGGCGCTAGTTCATTCTTTTCTGTGGCTGAGTCACATTCCATTGCATGTACGCACCACATCTTCTTGGTCCATTCCTCTGTTGATGGACATTCAGGTTGTTTCCACGCCTTGGCTACTGTAAACAGTGCTGCAATGAACACTGGGGTGCATATGTCCCTTCAGACACTGCTTTCCTCTGGATATATGCCCAGGAGTGGACTTGCAGGGTCACAGAGTAGCTCTATTTTTAGTTTTAAGGCACCTCCCTCCTATTCTCCATCGTGCTAATGAGATGACTCTTAGCTGAGGGGTCTCTGGACAGGATGTAGGTTGTTAGAATCCAAGCAGATTGACAGAGGAACCAGACCAGAGGGTTGCAAATTTCAGCCCCATCCCCCAGTTTTGGTGATTACCAATGGCCACAGATTTCATCAGTTGTGCCTACATAATGGACCATCCATAAAAACCCCAAATGAAAGGGTGTGGAGAGCTTCTGCGTTCGTGAACATATCCTCCTGCTGGGAAGGTGATGCGTCCCAAACTCCATGGAGACAGAAGTTCCTGTCCTTGGGACCCCCTGGACCCCCCTGGACCTCTGCACCTCTTCATCTGGCTGTTCATTTGTATCCTTTATAATAAATGAGTAATAATAAGTAGTGTCCCTGAGTCCCTTGAGTCGATGTAGCAAATTATGACTTGTGAGGAGCCAGTGGCAAGAACCTCCGAACCGTAGCTAAGTCGTATAGAAATGTAGGAAGCCTGGGCTGCCACTCCTGGCAATTGGCATCTGAAGTTAGGGTGCAGTCTTGGGGGACTCAGCCCTTAGCCTGTGGGGTGTGGGGTTAACTCCGGCAGGAAGTGTCAAGATTGAATTAAACCCTAGGACACCAGCTGGTGTAGGAAAACTGCAGAATCACTGGACGATGTGGAAAATCCATAGTTATTGTCAGAAGTGTTGTGAATGGAGAAACAGTTTTGCTTCAAGAGTGGATAGTGATGCAAATTTGAGTGGTTGAAGAATTCGTTTCAAAAAGCACGAGAGGGTGGGACGGGGTGGAAGATGGGAGGAGGGAGGTTCAGAAGGGCTGGGACACATCGATGGCTGATTTATGTTAATCTATGGCAGAAACCAACACAATATTGAAAACAATTATTCTCCAATTATTTTTTTAAAAAGAAAAAAAATATCAAAAAGCACAAGAAATTAAAAGTCAGGATAGCAGTCACAACTGGGGCCAGAGAAGGGGTTTTGATTGGGATAGGCATCTATCTGCGGGGGCTTCAGGATAGCGGGCAGAGCTTTATTTCTCAACCTAGTGAAGTTTGCTGTGAAAGAATTTGCTCAGTCATCTATTCAGTTTGGGGAGTTTTCTGAATTTTTTAGTAATTTTGTAATAAAAAGATCTTAAAACATAAAAACACAGTCCTACCCCATAAGGACAAGCCACCTTTTGAAAGCTCAGACCTCATCTGTGTCCTGTTCTCCACATTATGGAATAATGATGTCTGTAAGACAAAGACTCATTTCAAACCTCTCTAGGAATCAGAATGCACAAAAAACGTGTCCTCTAGCTTTGTCTTACCGGGCTCCGCATGGCTTTTCTAGTCTGCAGAATAGAGAAATCCACCCACACAGCTCCTGTTTTCAGGTCCAGGATTAAGTCATGTTTCTTCAATAGAACAAAACCGTACTTCTCTATTAACTGCTTGAGATAACCAGTGAGACGATCCGAGATTCTGTGATTTCCTTAGAAAAGTAGAGTCCAGTTTGGTCACTTAAGGTCACCTATGCCCATCTGGACGTGAGCCAAGGGCTCCCTGCCTCCGATCCAAGTAGCTAGGAGCAGACTTCACTGTGGACTTGTCTTGGCTCTGCCCCACCTTCGTCCCATGCCCTGTGGCATCATCCTTCCATGGGAACCTTGCTTCTGAGCTTCTAGAGCCAATGACTGGCAAACCCAGTCACTGGGACCCTACACAGACGTTGGGCTTGCCTTTTGACGCCTTAACCCCACTGCTGAAGTGAAAAACACCCCTGGGCATCCATCTAGGCAAGGGGGACCAGCATCAAAGCAAGATGAAGCGCTGCCTTTCTTAAAGTTCAGGCCGTTTCCTGCATCAGCGTGGACACTGACTCATTTGAAAAGAACTGACTCATGGGGAAAGACCCTGATGCTGGGACAGATTGAAGGCGGGAGGAGAGGGGGACGACAGAGGATGAGATGGTTGGATGGCATCACCGACTCGATGACCATGAGTTTGAGTAAACTCCGGGAGTTGGTGATGGACAGGGAGGCCTGGCGTGCTGCAGTCCATGGGGTCGCAAAGGGTCAGACAAGACTGAGCGACTGAACTGAACTGTGGACACTGCCGATGTCTGCCCAGGTAACTTTACCTGCTGAAGCATCCGTCCCCCAGAGCCTGTGAGTGTAGACATGAACCTAAAGAATAACGAGACTATCGTATTGTCATTTCTTAAAAGTGGAAAGTGAAAGTGAAAGTGAAGTCGCTCAGTCGTGTCCAACTCTTTGTGACCCCGTGGACTGTAGCCCACTAGGTTCCTCCGTCCATGGGATTCTCCAGGCAAGAATACTGGAGTGGGTTGCCATTTCCTTCTCCAGGGGAATCTTCCCGACCCAGATTTTGAACACAGGTCTCCCGCATTGCAGGCAGATGCTTTTAACCTCTGAGCCATAACGATGCCATTATGATGAACCTCAAAAAAGCTAGGGTTCCAGATCCAGTATGCGTGCCTGCTCAATCAGTCACTCAGTCATGTCTGACTCTTTGTGACCTCATGGACTGTAGCCCACCAGGCTCCTCTGTCCATGGGATTTCCCAGGCAAGAACACTGGAGTAGGTTACCGTGTCCTTCTCCAGGAGATCTTCCAGACTCAGGGACCAAATCCACGTCTCCTCTGTCTTTGGCATTGGCAGGCAGATTCTTTACCACTGAGCCACTTGATCTTAGGAGCTCCTTGACAGTGGGGGGAACCCAGGCTTCCCGCAGTCCCAGAGCCCTTAGCCTGCAGCTCAAGCCCAGCATGGCAGAGGTCCTCGTGAATGATAATACATAATTTTATAATATATACTATATATTATATACATATGGTATATATACTATATACGTATATACTATATGGAGAAGGAAATGGTAACCCACTCCAGTATTCTTGCCTGGAGAATTCCATGGACAGAGGAACTTGGCAGGCTACAGTCCATGGGGTCACAGAGAGTCGGACACGACTGAGTGATTACCAACAACAATATACTACATTACGTGTATATTAGAAGTGTTCACTATATTAAAAGCCCACTCATGGGTGTCCCACATGATGCTAGTGGTAAAGAACCCGTCTGCCAATGCAGAAGACACAAGAGACACAGGTTTGATCCCTGGGTCAGGAAGATCCCCTGGAGGAGGAAATGGCAACCCAGTCCAGTATCTTTGCCTGGAAAAGTCCACGGACAGAGGAGCCTAGAGAGTTGCAGTTCATGGAATCTCACAGAGGTGGACATTACCGAAGCCACTTAGCACACAATATACGCATATAAATAAATGATCATATCTGGTGCTGAGTAATTCCAAGGCATGGTTTCTGCCTCCCCCCCTTCCCCCCGACACACACTCACACCTTCTTCCCCTCCCCTCCATCCCAGACTGACCCCAGCATCCAGCACGTGCATTCCTGCCTCTGGACCATTGCAGTCGCTGTTCCCTCAATCAAAACCTTCTTTCCCTAGCTTTTCACAAACCCCTTTCTTCTTGTTATTCAGGTCAGCTCAGATGTCATCTTCTCCCGTCATCTAGCTGATTGGCCCTTTCATCCCCTGTCCCTCTCTGGGCTGCAAGCCCCATCAGAGCAGGAATTCTTGTCACCTCCAGTCCTGAGCCCCAGGACACTCCCTAGCACTAGGGCACTCCTAGCCCCTTCTAGGGACTGGAATTCCCCAGCCCTTACGGTCACCAGCATAATCCCCGCCCACCAGGCATGGAGTTCAAGGTCTCTCCCCTGGGCCTGCGCTGTGTGCTTAAGCGGGCAGCCCAGTGCCAGGGGTTGTGAATTCCTAGGTCCCCTTCTCAATCTTGGGGCACACCCCCTTCTCTCTTGGGCTCTACAGATGCTCTTCTTTCTCCCTCCTACCCTGGACACTGGCCTCTTTAACAAACCTCCAGAGGGCAGTTTCTCTGGAAGTAGCCCAAAATGGAAAATCTATTGTTGAGTGATGCTGTGCTAAGGTGATGGCTCTCGGGAAGGAATGAGTGGAAGGCGGGGAGGAACTCAGCCAGAAGACCGGCTTCAGACAAACGCAAGGCTGGAGGCAGGGGCGGGGTGGCTGTCCCACTCGGAGGCATCAAGTCCTATTCTATGTCACGTACTGTAAGTCACTGGCTCAGTCTAGGGGACCATGGGAACTCTCCTCGAGCTTGAGGGGCGGCGATACTGCCAAGGGAACAGCCCACACTCATAGCAGCTGCAGGTCAAGGGACCTGGGCGGGGCTCTTTCTCTTTAAATTAATCTTTTAATAATTGCTTTACAATGTTATATTAGTTTCTGCTGTACGACAGCGTGAATCAGCTCTATGTATACACATATGCCCACCCTCCTGAGCCGCCCACCCCTCCAAGTCATCACAGAGCGCCAAGCTGAGCTCCTTGTGTTACATAGCAGCTTCCCACTGGCTATTTTCCACATAGTAGCGTGTATACGTCAGTGGTCCTCTCTCAGTTAGTCCCACCCTCTCCTTCCCAGCGGGGAGGAAGCTCAGAGGGGCTTCCCTGGTGGCTCAGAAAAGAATCTGCCTGCAATGCAAGAGACTGGGTTCAATCCCTGGGAAGATCCCCTGGAGAAGGCAATGGCCACCCACTCCAGTATTTTTGCCTGGAGAAGCCCATGGACAGAGGAGCCTGGCTGCAGTCCGTGGGGTCTCAAAGAGCCGGACACGGCTGAGCTGCTGACACTTTCTCCTTCCCAAGCCGTGTCCACACGTCGGTTCTCTAAGTCAGCATCTAGGCAGGGCTCTTGACTTCAAGCGGCCTCAGAGTTCTACCTGCAGGAGCTCCTGGAGGGAAGGACCACAGTCTGGAAGACCTCCGCTCTGCCCCAAAAGCATAATAAGGAAAAACGGGCAGGGATGAACCCAAATCAATATCTCAAATGTTCTATCATTGAAGCAAGCGCGCAGTCTTGCTAGCTCTCAGCTACAGGTGTGCTGGGTGCCGTGGGGAAATAAAAGAGACTAGGCCACCCTCGTCCACTCCTGAGGAGCCCCGTGGCCCCTGGGGTTAGCTACACAGACTTCGAGGTTTTGTCTATTACCAGCAGGGAGAACGGGGAGATGAGGCCCCTTTGCCTACAGCTCCCCCACCCACCACCACCCCGAGTCCTTTCCTTCACTGTTTCCTTCACCTGCAGCAGGAGAGCCTCAAGCTATAGATTTTATAGCCTTAGGAAATCCCATTCAAGTGATGCTGTTTCTCGCAGAATTTCTCCATTACTATTTCTACTGGAAAGAAAAGAAGAAAATCAAGGATGCCTAGAATACACCAAGAGCACCTGATTCTTAAAACTGTTTCATTCCGCTGGTTAAAAAAAGGTGGGATAGTCCCACGAGGTCCCAACCCTGATGGTCCAGTGGTTAGGAGTTGGTTCTTTCACCATCATGGCCTGGGTTCAATCCCTGATTGGGGAACTAAGATTCCACAAGCCTCGCAGGCAGTCTGGCAAAAAAAAGAAAAGGACTTAAAAAAAAAAAAAGAGAAAGAGAGAATGAAGCTCTCTTTGAAAGCTGCATTCACCCAAAGTTGGAATTCCATGCATACTAAAATTAAAGTGAAGTTGCTCAGTCTTGTCTGACTCTTTGCGACCCCATGGACTGTAGCCTACCAGGCCCCTCGGTCCATGGAATTTTCCAGGCAAGAGTACTGGAGTGGGGTGCCATTTCCTCCTCCAGGGTATCTTCCTGACCCAGAGATCAAATCCGCGTCTCTGCGTCTCCTGCATTGCAAGTGGATTCTTTACGGCTGAGCCACCGGGGATTTGAGAGTTAATGTCGAGCATGGTAGATGCAGAAAGAATTCTTCCCAAATGCCTCCAGAGTACCCTTCTACCTGGTGCCTCACCAGCAGTTGGGTCAGAGGGGAAGCCGGGGCTGGGAGTGCCCAGAAACTGTTTCTTCAGGAATGTATGTCCCCAGATCCAGAGACCTGAAACTGCACTGAAGGCTGGACCTCTGCCTCTGTTTCTCCAGCTACAGGGTTGTGCCACTTCCAACCCCGCGGAAAGGCTAACTCACGTCTCATCACAGGCTCTGCTCCCTGCTGACCGCTCTCCATGCCTTTGCCTGCTGGTAACACAGAATCTCCACGTTTGGTGTCTCTGTTCCCCCCCAAATCCATACATTCTCCAGGGTCTCTTTCTGACCCAGGGATGGAAGCCGGGTCTCCTGCATTACAGGCAGATTCGTTACCATCTGAGCCGCCAGGGAAGCCCCTATGGGTGGCTGTAACAGAATGCAATAGACTTGCTTCCCTGGTGGCTCAGATGGTAAAGAATCTGCCTGCGATGCAGGAGACCTGGCTTCCATCCCTGGGTTGGGAAGATCCACTGGAAAAGGGCATGGCAGCCCACTCCAGTATTCTTGCCTGGAGAATCCCATGGACAGAGGAGCCTGATGGGCTACAGTCCATGGGGTCACAAAGAGTCAGACACAATTGAGCGACTGACACTACACAGCCACAGAAGAGATCAAGACAGTTCCCAGGGACACGTGCACACACACACACACACACGCACATTCACACTCACATTCACACGCACACTCGCACACACACCCCTGGGCTCTGCTGCACCCTCTGCTGGTGGGGCCCTTCCTCACTCACTCTTGCCCTGTTGACCCCGCAGCCTCACGACCACTGCAGGACCAGGCCTCTGCTGCAGAACCACCCTCTCCTGGAAACCCTTCCCAAGCCCCCACCCCTCAGCTCTGTCTCCCCCTGGGGGGAAGGGGCCTTACAGAGAACAGAGTGGAACAGGAGAGGGTCTTCCGCGGACCTGTGAATGGACTTCCCTCTCCATAGCCAGCCCTTTATTTTTCACTTCCTTTCTGTTTATAGCAAGTAGGACTAGTTCTCCTTTTTACAATCAACTTACTTTTTTGGCTTTTAAGGAACGTGCAAGTCGTAGCACAGATGATGCTGGGCAAGCAGACGTCCTCCGGTTGGTAGGAGAGGAGTGGGTTCAGAAGCATGGCCTGGGCTGTTCTGTGCTCACCTGCGCTTACAAGATTCCTCAGCTGCTTCTTGGTCTGGGGTCCTCCAGCCTAGGAACTCCTGAGGGGTTGTCATCACAGTGTATCCAGGAGCTGCACACAGAGGGAGTGCTGTGCACACTTACTGCCCTGAGCTGAGCCCGGCATGCTCTGGGATCCTCTGCGGGGCCTGGGTGTGTGTCTGACTCAGGCCAGACACCACTTCCTCATCGTCCGGTCTCCTGGTGCTGAAGCTAAAGCTCCAATAATTTGGCCACATGATGCGAAGAGCCAAATTATTGGAAAAGACCCTGATGCTGGGAAAGACTGAAGGCAGGAGGAGAAGGGGATGACAGAGGATGAGATGGTTGGATGGCATCACCAACTCAATGCACATGGGTTTGAGCAAACTCTGGGAGATGGTGAAGGACAGGGAAGCCTGAGGTTCTGCACTTTTTGGAGTTTCAAGGAGTCAGATACGGCTTAGTGACTTAACAACAGGTCCTTAGGGACAGCCAGGCAGGCATGAGGCATGGGTGTATGCCTGCATCCAGGCATGGCCCTGCCTCTGGGCCCGAAAGTTAAAAGGGTGTCTTGGTGGGCATGTTTGCGAGCCCAGGCTTGCTCTCTTCCTTGAGCAGAGCTGGGGAGTGGGCCTTCCATGACGCTGAGTCACAGGAGTTCTGTGCAGGTTCAAGGAAGTGTTAACTGAAGTGGGCTCTGTCCCCAGGGTCACTTAGCTGTACCCTGGCCCGGGGCATCAGTGGATCCTCAAGCCAGGGATGCCAGCTTGAGTCACCAAGAGCCCGCCTTGTGTGTGTCTCCTGCAACACCCAGAATTGAGGCTGAGTCACCCCAGGTGCTCACTCAGTCCCTCACACTCAACAGCCATCTACCCAGCTCCAACTCCACTGATAACAGCAGCTGACAGTTATTACACCTCACCCTCCTCCAGGCCATATGTGAAGTGCTCCCACATGGCTATCTGCAACGATAGGCTGTAATTAAATGAGATAATACATGAGCTCAATAGAGGCTGCCTTTTTGTATTATTGTTGCTTTCATCTTGCTCTTGTGAGCCCTGAGTGCAGGTTCTGCAGATAAGATGCATAAAGCCTCTCTCCCAGCCGGTGGGGCAGTCACAGATGATTTAAATTAAAGGACCAGGTAAGTCAGTCCAGGTAGATGCCCTCTCAGGAGAGAGGGCTTCTATGAGTGCTACAGAGGGAGTGGGGGGATCAACTGCTTAGGGGATGAAAAAAAAACCTCACTGGCTGACATTTGACCCAGGCTGGGATGGCATGAACCTTGAGCCAGAGGGAGCGAGGCTCACAAGTACTGGGCTAGGGTGTCTTCCGTTTAGGTGCCCTCTAGGGCATGGGTGTCCTTGGCTTTGAGAGTCCCTTAGACTGCAAGGAGATCCAACCAGGCCATCCTAAAGGAAATCAGTCCTGAATGTTAACTGGAAGGACTGATGCTGAAGCTGAAACTCCAATACTTTGGCCACCTGATGTGAAGAACTGACTCATTGGAAAAGACCCTGATGCTGGAAAAGATTGAAGGCGGGAGGAGAAGGGGACGACAGATGAGATGGTTAGATGGCATCACTGACTCGATGGACATGAGTTTGAACAAGTTCCAGGAGTTGGTGATGGACAGGGAGGCCTGGCGTGCTGCAGTGCATGGGGTCACAAAGAGTCGGACGATTGAGCCACTGAACTGAACTGAACTGAGGGCCTGGGAAAGTTGTGTAGGGCCTGGCTGGAGGCAGGCTGGAGGGGTGTGGTCCTTGAGGTTAGCAGGGCCTGTCTGTTCAGAAGCACCACGTTTGTCCTGGTCAACTGGGCATATGCCCGTGGGAGGGTGGTGAGCTGGGAGGTACGTTCTGGGTGTGGTGGCCACTCCCAGCAGGCTGCCCTGGGCTCAGAGGAGCGCCTGGCTGCCTGCCGGCCTGCACCTCTATCCAGTCATGGTGTCGGGGCACTGGGGCTTAAGGTGGCCATTGTGTTGACTGGTCGATGAGAATTACAGTTTCTATGAGGGCCTTTGTGCCACTAAGACCCAGAGACAGGGAGATCGAAGGAGCACTGGTCCCTGATAATAGAAGCCTGGAGCCTGGGCTGCAGGCCCAGTGACCTTGCCAACATGTGCGGAGTGGGCACAAGAGCATTGCCCATCCTGCCCACCCCATAGATGGGCCGTTGTCAAGACCAAATCCACGCAGGTGGCTCAGAGTCTGGATCTGATGCTGAGATGACTGGGCTCCATCTGAACGCTATTGCCTTTCTTTCTTATTTCTTGGCTGTGTGAGCTCTTCATCGTGGTGCACAGGCTTCTCTTGCTGTGGTGTACAGGCTCTAGAGTGCAAGGGCTAAGTAGTTGTGGCGTGTGGGCTTAGCTGCCCCTATGGCATGTGGGATCTTAGTTCCCTGACCAGGGATAGAACCTGTGTCCCCTTCATTACAAGGCAGATTCTTAAACACTGGATCACCCGGAAAGTCCCCTCCGCTGCTTTCCTATCTGTGAGCTCTGGGCAAGTTACAGAGAAACCTTTAGGAGCCTCAGTTTCCTCATCCGTAAATGGGCTAACCATACCTCCTAACTCCCGGGTTAGTATTATGAGGATGACAAGCTCTTAGCGCGTCGGTGGGCGTGTTCTCAGTAAATTAAGTGTAATCGTGCACCTGTTTCATTTGTGAAATTCAAAACTCTAAAGACTTCCCCAATTCACCCCTCCTTTTCCCTTAACTCACTTTCTAGATCCAGTTTCTTTTTCTCAGCCCATCGTCTCTGGGGCCTCTGGGGTGAGCGTCCTAAAGCACAGATCTGGGCCTTGCTTCCCCCTTGGCTTGGGGGTCATGGCCTTGCCCTCTGGCCCATGTCCACCCTGACCCTTCATCTCACCTCCGTGCTCCATCCAGGCATCCAGGCCCGGAGGGCTTTCCAGGCCCCGGCACCCCTCACACTGCTCCTCTTGCCTGAAGGGACACCCGTGTCTCGCCTTCTCACCTCGATGGCCACCTCTTGGTCTGCTTTCCCTGATCCCTCCAGGTGGTATGAACGTCTCCTTCCTCTGGACGCCCCTAGGCCTCCGGAGGCAGGGTGTGGGTTTGCATGTGTATCTGGCCCTGTAGGCTTCCCAGGTGCAATGCAGAAGACATGGATTTGATCTCTGGGTCATGAAGATCCCCTGGAGCAGGAAATGGCCACCCACTCCAGTATTGTTGCCGAGAAATCCCCTGGACAGAGGAGATTGATGGGCTACAGTCCGTGGGGTCACAGAGAGTCACATGACTGAGTGACTGGGCCCCCAGAGGGCCCTGACTGGTAGCCCCGGCCTGCCTTTCGTAGGTAGGCACTCACCTGGACTCCTTGTGGTGACCAAGAAGGACCCTCTGATCAGGGGTTAGGCTGTGAGGCTCCAGAGAGGAAGTGCTGCTTCTGCGGTCTGAACTGTCAGATGGCAACAGCCAGGTCCTGGAGCTGGGCCAGACTCCCACCCTGCAGCCCACATCCTGCCCTGGGCTCTCAAAGTGGCCTTGGTGAGGATGCCAGCGGGAGCCCTGGGCAGTGGCTGTGCAGGAGACCCTGCAAGAAACCGGGGAGCAGAGGTGAATTGCTTGTTGCTCTGGAGGCTGTGAGTCTGAGACCGAGGTGTCAGCAGGCTGGCGCCTCCCTGAAGCTGCTCTCTGTGGCCATTTGCAGGCGGTGTCCCCATACGGCCTTTCTTTCCATTCTGCGCCCCTGATGCCTCTTTCTCTCCCTTTTCCACTTTAATATAAAGTTCTTTATTTGGCTGTGCCAGGGCTTCACTGTGGTTTGCGGGATCTTTAGTTGCAGCATGCAGACTTTTACTTGCGGGATGTGGGATCTAGCTTCCTGACCAGGGATGGAACCTGGGCTCCTTGCATGGGGAGTGTGAGGTCTTAGTCACTGGACCACTGGGGAAGACCCCCTGAGGTCGCTTTGTGCGTCTGAATTTTTTCCTTTTACAAGAACACCAGTCAGATTGAGCGGGGTCCGTCCTAATGGCCTCAATTTAACTTGATCATCTCTTGAAAGGCCCTATTTCCAATTATAGTCACATTCTGAGGTACTGGGTATTGGGGATTCAACACAAGAATTTAGGGGGACAAACTTCAGTGCATAACCATGGGTCCCCAAAGGACAGCCAGAATGGCACTGCCCAAAGATGGAGGGGTGGGGGAAGGGCAGATACTCACCATGATTCCTGACTGCCTCTTCACCCAGGCCCCCGCTGAAAGCTGTGAGCACTCTGAGAGCCAGAGACCGGAAGTTGCTCCTCTAAATAAGTTTAAAAGGAAGACGCTGGGAGAATCCCAGAATTTCCCAAAGAGAATAAGGTACTTTAGAGGTTCCTGTTGTTGGTCAGTTGCTAAGGTGTGTTCGACTCTTTGCAGCCCCGTAGACTGCAGTATGCCGGACTTCCCTGTCCTCCACTGTCTCCCAGAGTTTGCTTAAGTTCATGTCCATTGAGTTGGTGATACTTTCTAAGCGTCTCATCCTCTGCTGCTAATCCCACCATGACAATAACACTGCTCCCATTTACGAGTACTGGCTCCGACTTTATGGTCCCCCTTCTTTCCTCACCATTTTTATGTTCTCCACTACACTTCTGAGCACTTGGAGCATGTTGACAACCCTGTTTTAAGGTCTTTGTCTGCTGTTAACAATGACATCATTGCTGTCATTTCTGTTTGTTTCTACTGATGGTTTTGTTTCCCTGGTTACAGGTCATGTTTTCCTGTATCTTTGCCTGTCTGGTCATTTTTGGTTGGATGCCAGACATTGTGAACTTTATATCGTTGGGTGCTGGATTTTATTGTATTCTTTTAAACAGCACTGGATTTTGTATGGTATTCTGTTATGTTACTTGAGCTCAGTTTCACTCATCTAAGCTTGCTTTTTGGCTTTATACTTTACTAGAGCAGCCTTTGGTCTAGGTCTAATGTAGTCGCACTATGAAGGTGAGATCCTTAGGAGGTCTCTACTTGTTCCACTGTATATTATGAGGTCTGTCCACTGAGGGTGAAGGTAACACCAACTCCCCTGTGAGCTCTGGGAATTATTTGGGGCCTGCTTCTTCCTGTGTTCTTTCCACAAACAGATTCATAGGGTTTCAATCCTCATGTGCGTAGTACTCAGAGACTCAGTGGAGCCCATCTGCAGATCTCTGGAATTTTCTCAGTGTGGACAGCTCCCTTCTCCTGGACCCCATGACCTGCAAGTCCTAGCAGCCTTGGCATCTCTGAACTCTAACATCTATTTTCAGTGAGTGAGACCCCAGGCTTAATTTAGTTCTCCTTCCTGTGCTGCAGCCCAGAAACTGCCTCCAGGAAGCCAGCTGGGCTCCATAGGACGCACCTCATTCATTTCTCTTCTTCAGGGTCACAGCCCTGCAGTGCCTCGTGTCTGGAAACCATCACTTTATCTGGATCCCCTCCCAGTGGAAGCTCTGCACCATTATTAAATCTTCCAGATGCTCTAGAAGTCAGGCTACTTTTAAAATGAGGAAACTTGAAACACTCAGGTAACTTTCCCAGAGTCAGACAGCTGCCAAGATGTTGGTCATGTGTCTGCCTGACTCTGTGAACACTACCCTGTGCCGACTGGACCCTGAGAGAATCCAGCCTCCAAGAGCAAGAACTCGACTGTCTCAGGCCTTGCCACCTGCACCCAAGGCTCCCTCTGTTTCAGGATGCTCCCCCTCCTGAAGAGATATCTGCAGAGACATCACTTTGTCAAAGCTATGGGTTTTCCTGTAGTCATGTACTGCTGTGAGAGTTGGACCATAAAGAAGGCTGAGCACCGAAAAATTGATGCTTTCAAACTGTGGTGCTGGAGAAGACCCTTGAGAGTCCCTGGGACTGCAAGGAGATCCAACCAGTCCATCCTAAAGGAAATTAGTCCTGAATATTCATTGGAAGGACTGACGATGAAGGTGAAGCTCCAATACTTTGGCCACTTGATGCAAAGAATTGACTCAAAAGACCCTGATGCTGGGAAAAATTGAAGGCCAGAGGAGAAGGGGGTGACAGAGGATGAGATGACTGAATGGCATCATCAACTCAATGGACATGAATTTGAGCAAACTTCAGGAGACAGTGAAGGACAGAGAAGCCTGGCATGCTGCAGTCCATGGGGTCACAAAGACTCGGACGCGACCGAGTGACTGCACAACGACAACCCCTTTCTGCAGGCATCCCGGCCCGCAGTCCCAGAGCTCATTTCTGTGTGTGCTCAGCGTGGGGAGGACTGCTTGTTCTGCATTTATATTCACAGGCACATCTGCCCACCAGGCACACGGGCTCTGCAGGCAGCATCCTCTACCGAACAACCTATTTGCTCTACGGGGCTGGTTGAAGTTTAACATCAAGGGTCTGCCTTAATGATCTTCATGGAGAATGCTGAGCAGGGCACCTGAAATGTACAGCAGAACCCAGGTGACTGCAGCGAGGCTGGTCCAGGAAACTGTTTCATAAGCTGCTTATCACATCTCAAGCCGTTCCCTTCCCCTGCTTTAACTTTACTTATTAAGAAATTTCAAACATAAAGATGAAACACGCATAAACCTATCACCTAGACTGAATAATTTTGCTTCATCTTTTTTTTTTTTTTTGCTGCAGTATTTTAAAGTAAATGACATACTTCCAAACACTGCAGCATGCATCTCTAAAACATAAGGAGTTTTCCCAAAAAATGTATTTATTTTTGGCTGGGCTGTGTCTTCACTGCTGCCCGTGGGCTTTCTCTAGTTGTGGTGAGCAGGGGCTACTCTTTGTTGCGTTGTGGTGGCTTCTCTTATTGCGGAGCTCGGGCTCCAGGGCTCAGCAGCTTCAGGTCATAGGCTCTAGAGCTCAGGCTCTGTAGTTGTAGCGTGTGGCCTTAGCTGCCCTGAGGCAACCGTGATCTTCCAGACCAGGTATTGAACCCACGTCCCGTGCGTTGACAGGCAAATTCTTAACCACTGAACCACTAGGGAAGTCCTAAGGATTTCTTTTGATATATTATCTATAATATATTATTATATAATAATGTAACAATAACTGTCATTAATAGTTATATTAATAATAATAACCATTATTACACTTGGCAAAATAAATAATTTAAAAATATTATGTACTATTGGTTCACAGTTAAAATTGTCTCTTGTCCTTAACAACTTTCAGAGTTGGTTTGCTAAGAGCAGTATCAGTATCCAGTCAAGAAGCGCATTTCTTATATTTGTTAAATTTTTTTAAACTTAGAAGAGTTCTTTCTCATTTTTTTTTTTAATTATACTGACTTATTGGACTTCTCTGGTGGCTCAGACGGTAAAGAATCTGCCCATAACTGTAGGAAACCCAGGTTCAATCCCTGGGTAGGGAAGATCCTCTGGAGAAAAGAATGGCAATCCACTCCAGGATTCTTGCCTGGAGAATCCCATGGATGGACAGTGGAGTCTGGCGGGCTACAGTCCACGGGGTCACAAAGAGTTAGACATGACTGAGTGACTAACACTTTCACTTTCATTGACACCAGACCACTGTCCTATAAGAGCCTTCCTTCTATCTTCATGTAACTATACAGGTTTTCCTCAACTTATAACAAGGTTACACCCTAATACATCCACTGTAAGTTGAAAATATCATTAAGTTGAAGATATATTTAACACACTAATCTACCAAACATCATCACTTAGCCAAGTCTATGTGAAACACACTTAGAATATTAAAAAAAAAAAAAGAAAAATCCTTGGCCCGACCACAAGGCATATGGGGTCTTAGTTCTGCGGCCAGGGGTTGAACGTGTGTCCCCTGCATTGGAATCATGGAATCTTAACCACTGCACCACCAGGGAAGTGTCCCCTGACTTTCCTTTCCTTAACAGAGCACTTAAGTTAGCCTATATATAGTGGGGCAAAACAAAGCCTGTTTTATAAGAAGGTGTTGAATATTTTGTGTAATTCACTGGACACTGTACTGAAGTAAAGAGCAGAATGGTTGGTTGTCTGGACACAGAATGATTGTATGTATATTGGTCATTTCCTCTCCTGACTGAAGGCTGACTGGGAGCTGTGGCTCCCACCTGCTGCCCAGCGTCAGGAGATAGAACTGTATTATTAGCCCAGGAAAAGATTCAATTCAGTTCAGTCGCTCAGGCGTGTCCGACTATTTGCGACCCCATGGACTGCAGCATGCCAGGCTTCCCTGTCCATCACCAACTCCCGGAGCTTACTCAATCTCATGTCCATCAAGTTGGTGATGCCATCCAACCATCTCATCCTCTGTCATCCCCTTCTCTTCCCACCTTCGATCTTCCCAACATCAGGGTTTTTTCAAATGAGTCAGTTCTTTGCATCAAGTGACCAAAGTATTGGAAAAGATTGAAAATTCAGAATTCAAGCTAAGGTTTGTACCGAATGCACAGCACTTTCGTACCATTCTTAAGTTGAAAGACCTTAAGTCCCACCATTCTAAACAAGGGGTTCTCAAGGGTTCTTGTGGGGTCATTTAACTTTTTCCTCAGTCTTCTCTTTTTCCTGTAACCTGGAATTTAGATGTGAAGTCTTGCGTATACTTTTTTTTTTTTTTGCGGGGAAAGGGGGATTATACCTTTTCATTCTGTGTGGCATTAGGCGCTGTGACCACATGCTGGGTCATGTAATACAATGCTAACATCTGCTACTGGATCAAAGCGGGGGCAAGTACATGCCTCACTGCACACCGCATTCTTAGCTTTTCAGGTGGTGAGTAGACTGTGATGAAGCCCCTTGATGAAGTGCGTGAAATCCCCACATCTCTGTCTCACTCTCCTCTGTTCCTGCCCCATTCACTGTGCCTTCTGCCACCTCCACCAGGCAAGATTTTGCTGAATCGGTCTCCTAGGTTTGCATTTGTGAATGTGGAAAACTTTTTCCAACGAAACAAATTAATTTTAATTTTCAAAATCTAAATAACGTGTAATGCAAAGTCGATTACGCTTTTTCACGGCCCCCTCTTAGGATTCTGCCTTATCTTGGGAGGGGCCCCTAGTCTGAACTGATCCTCAGGCCTGGCCCCTGCCGGGAACCGCAGTGCTGTTGGGCAGGTCATACCTGCAAGCCAGCAGAGACCCGATTGCTGTGCGAAGCCCGGGAGGGATGGCTGAGATCAGGGGCCCACCCATGGCGACTCAGGAGTTAAAAACACCAACTCACTAAAACCCCCAGGGCTCGTGGAGTTGGAGACGATGCCAACCTAGAGCTCATGCAACCACAGGGCAAGGAGCCAGGCCTGGACTCAGTTTCCAGCCTCTAGATGGGACCACTGCTGCAGTCAGCCAGGGAACGCAGACAAACCTCCCAGAGCCACATGGATGGTGGCCAAGCTTGGGTACATATCGAAGTAATGGGATCAAAACCTCATTGTCTCCAACATGTGGTCTGTGGTTCATCTGGAGTTTTAAAATTCTGTTTCAGAAATTTCTTTATTTTTAAAAATTATTTGACTGTGCCAAGTATTAGTGGCAGCACGCAGAATCTTTAGTTGCAGCCTCAGGACCTTCAGTCGTGGCGTGTGGGATCGAGTTCCCTTACCGGGGATTGAACCTGGGCCCTCTGCATTGAGAGGGAGGAGGCTTAGCCACTGAACTACCAAGGCAGTTCCAAGAAATTTACTTTTATCACAGTCTTACAAAAATATGCAAGTCCCATAACATATATATGTATTTTTTTTCAGTGTGTCTCTTGTATCAGAGTGAAAGTGGAAACTTATAGTAAGTGTGAAGCATGACGTTATTAGGCAAAATCCCTGGGGGCAGCATCAGATAAGAAAACCAAGTATAACTAGAGGATGTCTCACCTGTGCAGCTGTATCTTCTCCTTTGATCCTTAGAAGAGGCTGGCATCATTGCCCGTAGCTTATACACAGAGCTATCAGAACCCTAAGGTTTAGGAGCAGAACAGGCTAGAAACGGAGAGAGAAGGTCACACAGCTGGCAAAGGAAGGCCAGGACTCCGAGGTGCATATGGCTCTCAAGCTCCTCATCTTTCACTACAATATGCCATATGCCTCCATGTGTAGCCACACAAGCGAAACCAAAACATTGGACACAAGAGAGATCAGTATCATTAAAATGTTTCCCAGGTTTTCATTGCAGAATTCCACATTCCTGATAAGACCAACAAGGCCCTTCTACTGCAAGCTCATTCCGTGGCCTTTCCCCTGGTTTCCTGTGCTTCAGGGAAGATTGAAGTCCCCTGAAGCATCTGTGCTCCTTCCCACCCCAGTGCCTTCCCACATGTGGTTCCCCCTGCTAGTCTCTGTTTTTCCTTAAAGTCTGGGCAGCTTCTGTTTTCCCAGAAAGCCTGTTCTGACCTAGAGTAGGTCAGGCCATCATGTCACTGGTCTCAGAGTGTCCTGCTTCTCCTGGATAGCACCTTCACACCTTCAGGGGTCAGGGTGACCAGGCCATGGGTTCAGGGCCTGAGCTCCTGAGGTTTCTAATTTCCACAGGAGGTTTTAAGTGCCCGCATGTGGCTGCGTGTGATTGGAGCCCAGTCCGTTCCGTCTGTGGGACTCAGGTTCTTTATCAGTAAAACAGGGCCTGTGACTTTCTATGAATCTGTGGTTTTTTCTGTGAACTCTCAAGTCATATGTTACCCTCTGCGTACAGGAGGTTACCTCTCAGGCACCCAAACGGATAAGCTCTTAAGGAATCCTCAGGCGTTTAATCAGTATTCTGGGTGGAATGCGGAGATTTCCTTGTCTCAAAGTAGCCCGGAAGGCAGGTGGCAGGCCTTCTCTACATCAGGATGGTGGCCTTCCGGGTCTTCCCCAGGCCCTCCCAGCCCGTTCCCTGATCTCCCCCACCCAGCACTGTCCCTACCCCATGGAGCCTTCCAATCTTTTTACCATCCTTCCTCCAATCCTTGAAGGCTGGGACTCCCCTGGGGGTCTAGTGGCTAAGACTCGGAGCTCCCCATGCAGGGGGCTGGGGTTCAATCCCTGGTCAGGGGACTAGATCCCACATGTCACAATTAAGACCTGGGGCAGCCAGAAAAAAAAAAGAAAAAATTCTTGAAAACTTCCCAGCCTACTACCATTGTCAGTGGTTCTTGGGGGTATGAGTTTATTCCATGACACCAAATGTATTCCATCCTGAGGCTGTCTCCTTCCTCCTTTTGTTGGTTTTGATGTTTCTATTCTTTTCTGAAATTATGGTAAAAATAAATGTGTGTGTGTTAACTTGAAGAAAATCTGAAGCCCCCCCCCCCAATCTTTTCCTGGTGCGGTAAACACAAGAGCCTGAGGACGCTTAGCACAGTGGATACCAAGTTCCTAAGAGGCCAGTGTGTCTGCTCCAGGCCGGGACTGGGGTTTCCTTTCCAGGCTAGCACCCTCTCTCCAGTTCCCGACTCCCCCCTCGTCACAGACCTCCTGTCCTACTCAGCTTGCAGAGGCTTCTGGGACCAAAGGAGGCTGAGGTCTCTGGGTCAACGCACTCACTCCACAGTCCAGCAAGAGGTCACCTTCCCGCAACGCCCCCTAACCGGCCCCCCCCTCCCACCCCCGCCCCACCCCAGGCCAGCACTGCGCTGGCTCTTCCCACTCTCCTTGGGTGTCTCCACCCAAGCACTAGGAGCCAACCTATGTCTTGTTATTCTACCCATCACCTCCCCCTCCCTAACTTGGCTAGTTGGTGCTCAGCGCACTGGGCGCTGGGTAGGTGCTCAATTAACTTCTGCCAAACGAATGAATGAATGAACCACGCGCTCCGGGGAAGGCTTCCTCCCAGGGATCCTGCTCGTTTGCTCAGCTCCAGGCCTGTCCCCCAAACCAGGGGTGGGGGATTGGGGGGGAACCTCACATCACTGGGAGTCGGTCTGATGTAGAAGTTTCACGAATTGCCAAGACTCCCCCTGCCCGCTTCCCGGCCAGGGGGCACCCCCTTTCTGGGTGTATGAGATCCAGCCCTCGGGAGGGCACCCCGACTCGCAGAAGTCCCGCACATCAGGAGGAGACGACAGCCCCTGCGGGGGGCGCTCCTTTGGGGGTGGGGGTCGTGGGCGCGGAGCGCGGGGCAGGGCCGCCGAGGGCCGAGGCCGCGCGCGCGGCTCCCCGCCCGCCCGCCGCCTCCCGCCGCCGGCCCGCCTCCCGCTGGCGCTCCCGGCCTTTCCCATCCGGCCCGCGACGCCCCGCCCGCCCCGTCCCACATGACACCGCCTCCGCCGCAAACTTTTTCCACCCCATCCTGCCGCGGCCCGAGAGGGATGGAAAATGGCGGCCTAGGCGCGGAGTTTCCTGGCGCAGCGGCGGCGGCCTGGGCGCGGGGGGCGCGGGCGGCAGCATGACGCGCTGGGTGCCCACCAAGCGCGAGGAGAAATACGGCGTGGGTGAGCACCTCCGCGCGCCGCGCGCGGGGCTCCGGGCCGCCGGGGGCGCACCCCGGAGCCTGTTGCAGGCGGCCCGGGCGGGGACGCGGAGTGACCGCGGCGCCCGGAGCCCCGCGTCCCCAGCCCTCCCCCTCTGCCCGGGGGGTCCGATCGCGCTCCCGTCGGCGGGCACTGCCCACTCGGCGCCCGGGGCGCACGCCGTCCCCGAGCTCGCTCCGGAGCCCGCGCGAGCCGGGCCGGGGACACGCGGGTGTGTTTGGGTGTGTGTTTGGGGGGGTACACGGCGGGTTGTGTCACGTCCCGAGGGTGTCCCCTCCGACACCCAGCTCTCGGGACGGGCACCGCGGCGGCCGAACCCTCCAGCCTCCCGGGGCTTGCCCCCGGACTCCCGATCCCAGCTGGGCCGGGCCCGGCCGGGAGGCCCCCGGGGGCATTGTTCAGCCGCGCCTTTTTTTTTTTTTTTTGCTTTTCGGGTGAAGTTGTGCTCAGCGTCTGGGGCTCCCGGGTGGACAGTTTCGAGTTGCAGCGATCAAGGAGAGGAGAACTGTGCTCTCCTCCGGGGCGGTGGGCGGGAGGAGGTGGCCCGTGCAACCGGGGCGGCCCATCGCACGACCCGGCAGCTTGGTGGTCCTGCCCTGGACGGCGCAGGACCCTGGGGCCGGCAGCCGAGCGCGTCCCCGGAGCCGGGGAGCGGAGTTGGGAAGGGCAGGACGGGTTTTGGCTCCGTGGCTCTTTGTCGTTTGCGGAGGGGAGTGAGGGGAGTCCGGTTGCAAGTTTACATTTCTGCCCAAGTACACATACATTCCAGAGACACTTTCCTTAAGGGCCAAACAAACGGCCCCCTTGGGCCCTGTGCGCCCTGCAGCCCTTCTGGCGGGGCCTGGCCTGCCGGGGCCTGTGGGTTCCTGTCTTCTCTTGACTTACCCACCCAAGGCTTCTGTCTGGGTGGGCGGCTGGTCCCCCAGCTCCACAGCTTCCCAGTTGGTTTTCAGTCTCTTTCCTCCTGCTCCAGGGTCCAAAGCGGAGACCATCTCCTCAGAGGCCAGGCTGGACTCTGCCTGACCTGGGCCTCCTCCGAAGGCAGGGGATACCTCCCTGGGGTTCCTGGTCCCTCCCCTGTCTTGCCTTTGGGGCTCTGAACCTTTGCAGTGTGGTCACCCAGAGTGTCTTCCCACTCCCGCTGCTGGTCTGGTTCAGGCCGCCTGCTACTGCAAAGCCTCCTGGGTGCTGCTCGTCCCCAGGGCACTCTCTTTTTTTTCTGTGATGCCAGTGGCTTATCTGCGAGATGCCAGAGATGCAGAGTGGGCACTGGGACGGTCCTAGGTCCCCTCTGGGCCTGTGCTGTCTTAGTGCAGGAGCGGCCCTGTTTCAGGACCGCAGTGGCTGAATTCCCTCCCCACCGCCTTTTAGAGACTCAGGCATCTGAGACTCAGGCTTGTTTACAAATGTCAATAGCCCAACAGAGCTGGGCTTTCCGATGGCAGCTCTGTTTCTAAACTTCTAAGTGGCATCCTGTGTGCATTCAGATGGTTTCAGACCCATAGAAATAACCCCATCCATCTGCATTGGATGAGGGAGGTTTGGGGAAGTGGAGTTTCCTGCTGGGGTAACTGCAACCTGGGGGTGGGGGGGGGTCTGGGCTGTGGGGAGCCTGTTGGGATGCTGTGTTTAGGCTGAGGGCTGAGGGCGACCCTCGGGGAACTTGCACTGAGAGGTGAAGGAGGAGCTGGAGCTCTGGGGAGAGGCAGGCAGAGGGCAGGAGACCACCGTCCTGCTTGGGACTTGGCCCCTCGTCCTGTGTGCTGGGGTCTACTCACTGTCCCCCCCGTTTCACAGAGGCCGAGGACAGACGAATGCCATTGAAACCCTGGTGGTGGCTCTAGAGCTCATTAATGGTCAACTCCCCCAGCCCCCCACCAGGTGATGGGGAAGGGGCTTCTCTTTAGGATACTATATATATATTTTTTTACACTTTGTATTTTATATTGGAGTCTAGCTGATTAACAATATTGTGATACTTCAGGTCTACAGCAAGGTGACTCAGCCGTACAGATACATGTATCCATTCTCCCCCTGTATCCATTCTCCCCCAAACTCGCCTCCCATCCAAAGCTGCCACAAAGGTTGAGCAGAGTTCCCTGTGTTAAACAGTAGGACCGTGTTGGTTATCCATTTTAAATATAGTCAGGTGTACACGTTGATCCTGGGACACCGTATTTTAAGACACCTTGATCCTCTTGGTTCCTGGGGTGACCTGGATGGTGTCAGTGATCACCCTGTAGGTGTAGATGGTTGAATAGTGGCTTGTGTCTCAAGACCGAGGGGAACATTCACGAGCAGGGTCTGCCCACTGGGGAGGCGGCTCTGGGCGTGACCGTGGCTGTGTCCTTTCTGCAGTAAGGCAGACGCCTTCTGGAAGCTTTTGTGGCTCAGTGGTAAAGAACCTGCCTGCCAATGCAGGAGATGCAATGATCTCTGGGTTGGGAAGATTCCCTGGAGGAGGGCATGGCAATCCACTCCAGTATTCTTGCCTGAGAAGTCCCATGGACAGAAGAGCCTGCTGGGCAACAGTCCATGGGGTCGCAAAGGGTCATACACGACTGAAGTGACTTAGCATGCATGCATGGCAGTGCCTTCTGATATCACACCTTGGGCTCATACTTTGGTTTGAAGAAAACTCCCAAGGTGAAGAGTTTCAAAGAAGAGAAGTTTCCTGGATGGTTTTGGAGGCAGTTCTGGGAAGGATGTGAGTGGCAGTCAGGCAGTCAGGGGACCCAGAGGGGGCTGTTCTACTTAGTGTCACCAGGAGAAGATGACAAGACAACCCATCTCTGAGCAGCAGAAGGAGCTTTAAATACATCCTGTCAAGGAGGGCGGGCAGGCTTAGAACTCCTGATTTGGGGCAGGAGGAAGCCAAGGGTGCTTGAACCAGGTGCCCCTCCTGTCTGGCAGTTGCCTGGGGAGGGGTCCCCTGGTTCTCAGGGCCTGGGCTGGCTGGGAAGATGGAAGTGCTGTATGTAGGAATCCATTTCCCCAAGCTAACTGGCTCTTTCTGCCTAAGGGAAAACTCCTAGAGAGCCCTTTCACCAACCACAAAACTTTTTTGGCTGGAGTCTCATAAGGAGACTGTGTCTCCCTAGATGGGCTCTGGTGGGTCTGTGGGCGAGCCATGCTTGCAGCGACTTGGCCTGTGAATAGATCACGAGGGGAGAGAAAATGGTAAAACTCTTATCTCATTTGCAAACATGAATCACAGCTCATTGTCTGCAAGTACTTAGGTTCTGTTAGAAGCATTGTTTGTAAGTAAGACACTTCAGTTATTTATTTGTTCTGTAAAGTCGGGAAAGGAGTAAACAGCTGATCTCGTGCTTCCTCAGCAAAGGCAGGAAATCCCGGCACCCCCGGGGATTCATGGGGTTGGGGCAGGGCGGGGGCGGTGGTGATGGTCACCTGTGCAATTGACCAGCCTGTTCCTGTCTCCCCTTGGGTGTGAGTTTGGTGGGTCAGTGTTTACAGACTGGCTTATTAACACAAGGCATGAACTTTGACCTAACTCAGTCACAGTCAGGGGTTGGGCCAGCTGAACTTTTCCATCACCCCCGACTAAGTTGAGTCATAACGTCCCAATACCTGTAAAATTGTGTTCATGTGGATACAGTTGCTAAGATTAGGTGAAAAGATGCAGTGTTCTAATTCTCAGCCTGATGGTGTTTGCCTTATAAGAATTCACTTAAGTCATATATTTGATCTGGGAAGTTTTCTGAGGATGGTGGGCTCATATCTCCTTGACGGTGTGGGAGACAGAATATTCCCCGCCATGCCCCCCAACCCCTGCCAAATATCCACTCCCTAATCCCCAAGACTTATGAATATGATGTGTGGCATGACAGAAGGGACTTGGCAGGTGTGGTTACGGTTACGAACCTTGAAATGGGTTGATTAGTCCTAAGTTACTCACCTGGAGCTGAAGCCCCAATACTTTGGCCGCCTGATGTGAAGAGCCGACTCGCTGGAAAAGACCCTGATGCTGGGAAAGATGGAGGGCAGGAGGAGAAGGGGACGACAGAGGATGAGATGGTTGGATGGCATCAGCAACTCAATGGGCATGGGTTTGAGCAAGCTCCAGGAATTGGTGATGGACAGGGAAGCCTAGTGTGCTGTTGTCTGTGGGGTCACAAAGAGTCGGACACGACTGAGTGACTGAACGGCAGCAGACACTGGGTCCCCTGAGCAGAGGACTTTCTCTGACTGCTCGCAGTAGAGAGGTGCGGTAGAAGTGGACTCAGGCTCCGAGGCTGGGGAGGGCTCCACGCCCCCTTGCTGGCCCGGAGATGTAGGAGGCCACTTGCTAGGACCCCAGGGAGCTCAGGGTGGCCCAGCTGACAGCCAGCAAGGAAACGGGGACCTCGGTCCTGCAGCCACAGCTGGATTCTGCCAGCGCCCCCAGTAAGCCCGGAAACAGATTCATTCCAGAGCCTCCCGTGAGAGCCCAGCTGGCTAGCACCTTGGCTCTGAGACCCAGGAACACTGGGCGTCTGACTTGGAGCACAGTGAGATAATAAACGTGGGTGGTTTTCAATTGCCAAGGGCGTGGTGATGGGTTATGGCAGCAGTCGGGCGGGAATGGAGGTGGTGTGGTGAGCAGCCTGGGCGAGACTGGGTTCTCTTTCCAGCCTTGGCTTTGCCAGGAGGCAGGTTGACCTCCACATGTCCTTCGCTCTTCACTCCAGGCCAAACTCAAACAGGGAATGTGGGTATTGGCACCGAGACATCTTTGACTCCTGGGTCTTAGTCATCATGTGGCCCTTGAGCAAATGACTCCTGCTTCCTTAGCCTCAGTTTCCTCATCTGGAAAGGGGACTCAAGCCTGCCTTCCACAGAGACCAGTGGGGATTCATTGAGATAGTGTCCTCAGAGCACAAAGTGCTGAGGTCAGCATTTGAGATAAGCCAGGCAGTCCGTGCAGCAACGCTTTTAGTAATTTTTTTAATTTAATGAATTGCAGTTTAGAAATGTGGTGACAAGTGATTTCCTCTTTGGATTCGACAGTCACCATGGCTGAAGGAAGGCTCTTCTTCCAAAGTTAATTTTCTACCGGGGAGTGTGACATTTGCTTGATAATAGAGATTATGACGTGTGTATTCAGATTAGCTCTGAGCAATGGTAATTGCTAGGAATATGGTAGTATTCCAATAAGTTTGGGAGTGTGGAGCTGCAGAGAGATCCTTCATGTTGCCTGGAATAGCAAGCAAGCTGCTACTTTGGGGGATGAAAAATTACATTTGATCGTAAGTAAATAGAAATGCAGACATTTTCATTCACCGGAGTTGCAGAAAAACAAAACTTAAGAGCGTATTATATTTCTGCAAATCTGATTTTACTTGGGAAACATTATACACATTTTAAATGTATTGTTGTGCCAGGGTCAGCCCAGAATAGCGGAGTGTTATCAGGATTGCCTGAGGGTGTGTGAATTGTTCTTTCGCTTGTGTTCTTGTGACCTCTGAGGATGCAGGTAGAGAAATAGTCAGTGGTGAGTCCTGAGCTGGGTGCAGCCCAGAAGCCAAGTGCCTGTGCCCGAGGGCCCCTGTGACCTCTCTCTGTCTCTGTCTCTCTCTCTTCTCTCTTTTCTCCCCCCTTCCTTCTTTCCTTTCTCCCCTCCTTCCTCTCTCTTCGTTAGACTTTGGATTTCCATATAATTACACACAGCAGTTGTAAGAAGTCATACAGAGACCCCACGTACACATCGCCGGTTTTCCCTGAGGTTCTATCTTGTAAAACTCCAACAGTGTCCGAACCTGGATGTAGACGTTGAAGATACAGAGTGTCTCCATCCCCCCCAGGACCCCTCCCGTGGTCCTTTTGTTGCCGCACCCCCCTCCCGTTTCCCTGCCCCATAATCCTTGGCAACCACTAATCTGACCTCTATTTCTGCAATTTTGTAATTTCACGAATGTTCTGTGAATGGCATCTTGAGTATGTAAGCTTTCTGGATTGCCTTTTTCCCTCAGCATAATTCTCCAGAGTCATCAGGTTGCTGTGTGTATCAGCGATTTGTTCCTTTTCTTTGCTGAGTAGTGTCCCGTGATGTTGGACGTGCCACAGATGGTTTAACTGTTCATTCGTTGAAGGATGTCTGGTTTTGGCTATTGTGAGTAAAGCTGCTGTGAACACTCATGCACAGGTTTTGTGTGTGTGTGTGTGAACGGAAATCTCCATCTTCTGGGATAAATGCCTAGGAGTGCAGTTGTGTTTTGTTTGTTTTTAATTAAAAAAATTTTTTTGGCCACATTGTGCAGTATGTGGGATCTTAGTTCCCAGACCAGATATTGAACCTATGCCCCCTGCATTGGGAACACAGAGTCTTTAAGTACCTGACTGCCAGGGAAGTCCCAGGAGTGCAATTATTGAACTGTGTGGTGGTTTGGCTTTTTAAGACACTATTAATACCAGACTTTTCCCCAGTGGCTTGGCCGTTTTACATTCCCACCAGCTGTGTGTATACGTGCCTGTTTGTGCATGTGCATGGGTGTGTGCTTGTGTGTGATGTGAAGGTGTGTGTACATGCGTGTCTGCATGTGTGTGTGTGTGAAGGTGTGATGTGCGTGCGTGTGTACTTGAAGGTATGTGTGTGCATGCATGTGTGCACGTGTGTGCATGTGTATGTGAACGTGTGCAGGTGCGTGCGTATGTGCATGTGCATGCGTGTGTGTGTGAGATCCAGTCTCTCCGCATCCTTACTGACACGTGTTTCTGTTTTCCCCAGTCTGAGCGGTGTGTCGTTGGGGTTGGAATTTGCGTTTCCCTCACTGCAGTGCACCTTGACGGAGATCTTGGTGTAATTTGGGAGACGAGCCGGGCTGGGTGCTGGGTGGAGGCGGGGGGCTGCTGATGGATTTGGTGAGATAGTTGGGTCTGCTCAGGGAAGGGCCAGAAGTCCAGCTTGCAGGGAAGATTCTGGAGGGGAGGCTGGAGACAGTCTGGCGGTGTGGAGGTACACAGTGCTGCACACCGCTGGCCAACGGCTCACCCAGACGCTCACTTTTCAGACTCTCTGTGTCCTGGGGTCGTCCTCAGAGAGGAACGTGGTGAAGAGGGGGTGCCATTTCACACAAGGGACTCGCACATCCACGGAGTTGGGTATCTGTGTGCTAGAACCAGTCCCCTGTGGATACAGGGCAGGGGGTGACTGTGGGTTTGCTGCCTTCCGATGCACACACTTAGGTGGCTTAAACAGCAGGAATTTCTTACCTCCTGGTTCTGGAGGCCGGGGTCCAGGACCCGGGTGTCGAAGGGGCTGGTTCCTGCTGGGACTTCTCGTCCGTTTGCAGATCTTGCTGTGTCCTCCCATGGTCCCCCCTTGTGTGTGTCTCTGTCCTAATCTCTTCTTGTAAAGACCCCCCTCATGGATGAGAATCCACCCTGATGACTTTGTTTTGCCCTCATCACTTATTTAAAGACCTTGTCTCCATATCCTGCCACATTCTGAGATACTGGGGTTTGAGCTTCAACCTTTGAGTTTTGGGGGACACAGCCCCTGACAGTGTGATTATCACGACATTAAGGCTTTTCCTCTTACGTTTCACTCTGCCTTTGCGGGGGTCACCATCTGGGTGACTTTTTCTGTAAGGGTGTGGGTCCCCAGTGCTGGGTGGACCCCAGGGAGGTGAGAGGTGGGAGGTGGGCGCTCGTGGTGGAAGCTCCCCCCGCTTTGGTCACAAGGCTCACAGAATCTAGTTCAGGACTCTAGTTAGTTTCTGTGTTAGATGTGGAAAGTCCTTGTTATCCAGTTATGGACAGGACTTTAAGGTCTGGTCATTTGGGACCTGAAAGGAAGCTGTGCAGTTTTGAAGTGTGGTGTCACAGCCTGGCGGGGTGTAGATGGATGACTCATCGAGCGTCACCCACCTGTGCTCACCTGGCTGAGTCTCAGGAGACTGTGACATCCCCCTTAGGTTTGTTTGTAGTCTCTTACCAACTGTGTTTTTGTGGCTCGAATAGAGTGGCCAGACCATGCTGGATCCGGAATCCCAGTTCTCCCGTGATGGCGAGGAGGCCCTGGGTACCCAAGTTGCTCATTCACGTTGGCCCAGCAGACAATCCCAGGGGCTGCTCTTCACTCTGTGGACCAGGAGGCTGGCTCTGCCAACAGTCACCGCAGGCCCAGTGTGCAGTGGCCCCGGGGTGCTCGTGCGGCGCTTTGATCTCGGTAGCTAACGGGCCAGGGCAGGGTGTTGCTGGTGGCAGTCGTCTGGATGATTGAGTGTAAGCTCTGTGTTAGCTCAAGACTGCAGTCATCCGCCTACCTGCATGCTGGTGGGCTGCTGCAAGTACATACACAGAGGCGCTTTCTGCCTTCAAAAGGCAGATGGTTTCACCCCAGACAGATGCCTATCAGCTTGTTAAATTTTCATCTGGGTGCCTTAAGGAGAAAAAGATGTTTTCTTTTAGCATGCGGTGTGTGCCAAGAGATCACAGGTTTGGGGTAGGAGAGATTCCTCTTTGAATCTCAGCTCCACCTCCTCCTAGCCAAGTGACTTGGCTGAATTGTTGCCTTAAGCTTTCTCTTTTGTAAAAACTGGTGATCACGCCAGCCTCTTTGGGCAGTTCTGGGGATAAAGAGATAGCCCACTTCCAACCTGGCCCCTGGGCTGTGCTTGGCCAAGGTTAGTTCCTTTTGTTATTGATTGTGAGAAGCCTTAGGCTGCTCTAGTGAGTTCGGGCTCTGCCCGGCTCCCCAGTCTGACTGGGGGACCAAAGCAACATTGACCCCGTTGCTTTTCATCTCCTGCTGGTTGGGAGCTGTGGGTGGAGGATGGGGAGAGATGTTTCATGGCCTCCCTAAAACTTTAATGTTCACACTGAGGTCAGACCAGCAGCCTGAGTTCCTACGGATTCCCAGGGCAGATCCCTGAAGCTTCCAGGGATACATCTCTCATCAAAAATGTTGCTCTGTCTTTTTTCCTGGCCCATTTGCTGTGCACAGTTGTTCCTGCCTGTCCTCGGGAGTGTGATACAAAGTTTATGTGCCTTCTGGAGTGATTTTGTTTAACTTAACGTGGATACGTTAAGTACACTTTTAGGTACACGTGTAACTGTTGTGATTTCTGTTCTGAATTAGGGTTGGCTAGTTGCTGTAACTGGAGAAGGCAATGGCACCCCACTCTAGTACTCTTGCCTGGAAAATCCCATGGACGGAGGAGCCTGGTGGGCTGCAGTCAATGGGGTCGCTAGGAGTCGGACATGACTGAGCAACTTCACTTTGACTTTTCACTTTCATGCATTGGAGGAGGAAATGGCAACCCACTCCAGTGTTCTTGCCTGGAGAATCCCATGGACAGAGGAGCCTGGTGGGCTGCTGTCTATGGGGTCGCACAGAGTCGGACACGACTGAAGCAACTTAGCAGCAGCAGCAGCAGCAGCAGTTGCTGTAACAAACAGCCCCAGCGTTTTGCTGGCTTCATACCATGAAAGTTCGTTTTTTCTTCACGTCACAGCCCAAGTGGGGGTGGGGAGGGGACCCAGGGGCTCTGTTCTGTCTACTCGTTCAGGGACTAAGGGTTTTTCTATCCTGTGGCTCTGCCGTCTGCAGCATCTTGCCTTTTTAACTTGTGGATGGGGGAAGACAGAGATGCAGGACAGTTCACAGGAGATTCTTCCTGGCCAGGACTGGTACCCACACTTCTGCGCTCATTCTTGTGTTCAGAGCTCCATCCCTGGCCAGCACGTGGGACTCAGAGATAGAGTCCTGCTGTGTGCCCCAAAGGAGGAGGATGAGGTGGGTCTCCTCCACCTATTCCTATAAATACTCATTTTCCATTGATCAGCATGAACTGTGGTGGACTGGTTAGAAATACGGGCATTGAACACCGGATTGTAAGATCTCACACCTTTTAGTCCCTGACAGTCCGGTGGCAGAACAGATGGCCAGACCCCTGCAAAGATGCGAAGGGATGTAAACGGGGGCAGCTGCTGCCTTTTTCTTTGATGTTTGTTCCACTACTTAAGTCCTATAGCATTTCAGGATGTTCTTTGTGTACTTAACCCAGAAGGGTCCTGGGGCAGGGGGAGTGGGCCCGAGAGCATAAAGAAGGCTGCCTTCTAAACTGGTCATCTTCATATTTGTTGGCAGTTCCCATTCTCACCACCCTAAAATGTACTTAGCACCTCCAGACCCCATTCCCACCCCTGAAGTCTGTTGAAGTCTTCTGGCTTCAGAAGATGTTTACTAAAGCCTGCTGAGAACCGCGTCTGCCTCAGTGTTGGCGTTTGTTTCCTTATAAGAATGGAATCATTTCTCTTTTTTTGTAAATTGAAGTACTGTTGATTTACAACGTTGTGTTAGTTTCAGGTGTACAGCAAAGTACAGCTTCAGTTTCATAGCTGTATACTGTGTGTGTCCATATATATACGTATATTCTTTTCTGGATTCTTTTCCGTTATAGTTTATTGTCAGATGTTGCGTATAGTTCTCTGTGCTATACAGTAGGTCCTTGTTGTGTGTCTGATTTATATAGAGTAGTTTGCCTCTGCTAATCCCAGACTCCTAATTTATCCACCCCTCCTTCCCCTTTGGTGGCTCAGTGGTAAAGAATCTACTTACCAGTGCAGGAGTTGAGGGTTCGATTCCTGGTCCGGGAAGATCCCCTGGAGGAAGAAATGGCACCCCACTCCAGGATTCTTGCCTGGAAAATCCCATGGACAGAGGAGCCTGGCGGACCGCAGTCCATGGGGTCACAAAGAGTGCGGCCTGACTTAGCAGCTGAACAACACGGCCTCCCCTTTGGTGACCGCACACTTGTTTCTGTGTCTGTGATTCTGTTTCTGTTTTGCAAATAAGTTCATTTGTAGCGTTTTTTAGGATTCCACATGTGAGTGGTAACACATACTTGCCTTTCTCTTTCTACTTAACTCACGTAGTGTGACAGTCTCTAGGTCCATGTGTTACTGCTCAGTGCAGTCGCTCAGTCGCGGCTGACTCTCCATGACCCCATGGACTGCTTCCTTGTCCATCACCAACTCCCGGAGCTTACTCAGACTCATGTCCACCGAGTCAGTGATGCCATCCAACCATCTCATCCTCTGTCGTCCCCTTCTCCTCCTGCCCTCCATCTTTCCCAGCATTAGGGTCTTTTCCAGAGTCAGTTCTTCTCATCAGGTGGCCAAAGTATTGCAGCTTCGGTGTCAGCATCAGTCCTTCCAATGAATATTCAGGACTGATTGCCTTTAGGATGGACTGGTTGGCTCTCCTTGCAGTCCAAGGGACTCTCAAGCGTCTCCTCCAACACCACAGTTCAAAAGCATCAATTCTCCAGTGCTCAGCCTTCCTCATGGTCCAACTCTCACATCCATACATGACCACAGGGAAAACCATAGCTTTGACTAGATGTACCTTTGTTGGCAAAGTAATGTCTCTGCTTTTTAATATGCTGCTTAGGTTGGTCATAGCTTTTTTTCCAAGGAGCAAACATCTTTTGATTTCATGGCTGCAGTCACCATCTGCAGTGATTCTGGAGCCCAAGAAGATAAAATCCGTCACTGTTTCCATTTTTCCCCATCTGTTTGCCATGAAGTGATGGCACCAGATGCCATGATCTTCATTTTTTAAATGTTACTGCAGGTGGCATTATTTCATTCCTTCTTTCTTTTAATGGCTGAGTGGCATTTCACTGTATTTGTATATATTCACACCACCCTTTCTTTATCCTTTTATCTGTCGATGGACGTTGAAGTTGTTTCCCTATCTTGAGGTTTCCCTATCTTGAGGTTCCCTATTTTGAGGTTGTTTCCCTATCTTGGCTGTTGTGAAGACTACTGCAGTGAACGAGTCTTCATTTTCTGAAGTAGCGTTTGTCTTTATGACTCAGTGGGTGCTGAAAAGGGCTGGACGGGTGGATTGGTCAGAACTGCAGTAACTTAAAGTGGCATGAGGGGGCTGGATGGTGTGGGATATTAGAGAACCCTGGACCAGGAGTCTGAAGGTCTGGGATCCAGGTCTGGGCCCAATGCCTCGTGCAGCCTTTTCCACCTCCCCGACCTCAGACCCTGCACCTGGGCACTGGCAGAGTCCCAGAGCCTGTGCTCACCTCTCAGCCGCCCTGGAGGAGCCCAGATCACGTGTACAGAAGAGCCTGCCCCAGGAAGAAGCGTCACTCGGGCTCGCTCGCCGTGTTCCATTCACTTATTATAGAGAACATGGGCAGCATCTGGTGATGGTTTTCATCTGTCTTTAACTGAAAGAGGACCGTGTGAGCTTTTACTTTTCATCAAGTTTTGTAACTTTTATTTTATGTGCGACAGGTTGTCTGATAATTGATTAGCCTTCTGGGCAGCTGAGCATTCTGAATGATCTGCTTAGCTGGGCAGCTGAACCCGTGTGTAGGGCTGAGCAGTGATGTAGTCACGGAGTAAGTGTGTCCCCGCTTCAGGGGTGAACGCGGCCGTCGCCAGCCCCAGGGAGATTAGCCAGAGAAGAAAATGGTACAGCTCCTCCCTCCCTCCCTCTCTTCCTTCCTTCTTGTTTACTTGCCAGCTTTGTTCTTAGACATTGAGGATCCAGAGTTACCCTGTGTCTCATCTCCGCTGGATTCTTGCCTTTGAGTGACTTACCCACAACTCTGCGGTCTTTGGGGCTTTGGGGATTGCAAGGATGTGGATCTGTTTGATTTTTTTTTAATTTCATGCCTAAACTAACTCATTCAGTTTGTCTTAGACTGTGTCCTCTGAGCCCTGAGCTGTGTCCAGCCCAGCTCTTGGGATCTCTGATCGGATTTCTGAGACCGAGGTGGCTGCCGCCTGCGTGGAAAGGGCATCCTTTAAGACACCCTCCCCAGCCTTTTTGGCCTCATTTCCTGACGCACTTCTGTCCTGCTGGCTGCCTGGCTGGCCCTGGAGCACCGTCTGCAATCTCCTGCCTTAGTTCCATAGGGTCTCCCTGTCCTGGCATTGCCTCCTGATCCCTTCTGTCCCTCTGTCCCCATGGTTCCCAACCTGGGGCTGGGGGGACAGGGATGTGTGAGGGCTGAGGCCCCAGTGAGAATGGTGCTCAGCCGCAAGGGCCCAGGAGTCTTGAGGGATGAGGAGGGGGGCAGCAGGGGGAGAGCCTGGGCAGGGGGCAAGAAGGCCCCGGGGTCAGGGAGTCAGGATGGAAGAGACCAGAGGCCTCCCTCCCCCAAGCTCACAGCACTCTCAGTTCAGTTCAGTCGTTCAGTTGTGTCCAACTCTCTGTGACCCCATGAACTGCAGCAGGCCAAGCCTCCCTGTCCATCACCAACTCCTGGAGTTTACTCATGTCCCTTGAGTCGGTGATGCCATCCAACACTGGTTTCCCTCTTAATTTCATCAGCCTGAGTCCCATACAGCAGATTCTGGGCTGGTGGACCAGGAGTCCTAGTCCTTGCTGCCTGGTTAGGGACTCGGAGCAGCTGCCCTGAATGTGGGGGAGGGGACTAGCCCGAAGCCCACAGCCTTGTCTTTGAAGTGTTCAGTGATAGCGAAAGTCACTCAGTCGTGTCTGATGCTTTGCGACCCCATGGACTATACAGTCCATGGAATGCTCCATGCCAGAATACTGGAGTGGGTAGCCTTTCCCTTCTCCAGGCGATCTTCCCAACCCAGGGATTGAACCCAGGTCTCCTGCCTTGCAGGCAGATTCTTTACCAGCTGAGCCGCCAGGGAAGCCCGAGAATACTGGAGTGGGTAGCCTATCCCTTCTCCAGTGGATCTTCCCAACCCAGGAATCGAACCAGAGTTTCCTGCATTGCAGGTGGATCCTTTACCAGCTGAGCTATCAGGGAAGCCTCAAGTATTCAGTGACATCACTGCAAAGAAGGTCCATCTAGGGGAGGCGGCCCCATCCCAGCCAGGATGTGGCGCTGGCTTGCGATGCATTGGGGACTCCGTAGCCCCTCCATGCGTTTGTCCTTCCTTGTCAACTGTGGATGACAGTTTCTGCCTCCCAGAGTTGCTCAAGGCTTAAATGGGCGAATTCATGCCAAGTGGGTTTCTGTGATCTGTGTACTAGTGACTTTCTGGGTTGGCTGTATTTTGGTCCTGTGCATTGTGGGGTAGTTAGCAGCACCCTTGGCTTCTACTCACTTGATCCCACTAAGAATTCCCTTCCTTCAGTGGTGACAACCCAAGATAGATCCAGACATTGCCACGTGTCCCCCTGGGGGCCGGATGGCTCCCACCGGCGTCAACGGAGCGCTGGGAGTCACCCCAACTGCTACCTAGCACTCTGTGTATTTACTGTAGTGGAGAAGGCAGTGGCACCCCACTCCAGCACTCTTGCCTGGAAAATCCCATGGACGGAGGAGCCTGGTGGGCTGCAGTCCATGGGGTCTCGAAGAGTCGGACACGACTGAGCAACTTCACTTTCACTTTTCACTTTCACTTTTCACTTTCATGCATTGGAGAAGGCAATGGCAACCCACTCCAGTGTTCTTGCCCGGAGAATCCCAGGGACAGGGAGCCTGGTGGGCTGCCGTCTATGGGGTCGCACAGAGTCGGACACGACTGAAGCGACTTAGCAGCAGCAGCAGCAGCAGCAGTATCGCGTAGCGGGCGCAGTGTGGTGTGGTTGTTTGCGCTAGTGCCTGTGTTGCTAGAAGCAAAGTCTTTGCCACACATTTGGGAGGAAAAGTTAGAAACCTGTAGGACTTGCTTCCAAAGGCGGTGCTTTGGGCAAGAGTGTTGAGAGAAGGGAGCCTGCGGGAGTGCGGGGGTGGGACTTACAGCCGGCACCTGGGCTGTCTGCGGGTGGTCAGCTGACAGCTGTGTTTCTTCCCTGGTGTTGTTCAGTCGCTAAGCTGGGTCAGACTCTTTGTGACCCCATGAACTGCAGCCCGCCGGGCTGCCCTGTCCTTCTTTCTGAGAGACAAGCAGCAGTCTTGAGGTCGGGTCCTGGCAGAGATGCACAGATTACCAGGGGCGTGATGGCCCACCCCCAGCATCTTGTCTAAGAAATACCGTTCAGGCTCCCCACAGACCTTCATCAAGACGGGAAGTCAAGCATTCGCTCTTGGAGTTTTATTTGCTGGAGTCAAGGCACTTATCAAGACTCCATTCCCCCCTGCTCCCCGAAAATAATAACTTATTTTCTTTAGCATAATTGACTTTACCAGGGGCAAATAATGATTTAGCAGGAGGGAAATGTGATTATTTTTCTTCCAAATTGCTGTGCTTCTATTAACTTCGCAAGATTTATTTTCAAGTCCTTCTAATGTCATGTGTGTTGTGCTGCCCGTCTTTCACAGGCAGGAATGCGTTTTGGTCTCCCAGGCACCGTGACCAGGCAGCCAAGTTCCTTCGGATTGTTCCTGGGGGTGACAGGGCGGGTATTGCTTTGAGGATCAGCCTGGAGAGGCAGAGGAAGGGAGAGACGGCTGTGGGAACCGGGACTGGGGACGACTCCCAGGTACAGAAGGGAAAGGGGCTTCGTTCAGCTGACCTCACTGTGCCTGGTGGTGCGTCCTTACACACGTTCTGGCACGCCCACCTGTGTGCTCTGGTCATGTCACAGTGCCTTTGCACGCGCTCTTTTGTCTGCCTGGAAATCCCTTTATTTACCTCCCCCTGTCAAGCTTTTCCGGGCTCAGCTCAGCTTATACATCTTTCTGTTATTTTATTGACGTCGAGTTGATTCACAGCGTTGTGTTAACTTCCGCTCTACAGCGAAGTGACTCAGTTATACATGTGTGCCTTCCTTTTTCAGATTCTTTTCCAGTATGGTTTGTTGCAGGATACTGAATGTATTTCCTTGAGCGAAACAGGAGGACCTTGCTGTTTATCCATTCTACATAAAATAGTCAGCGACTGTTAACCCAAACTCGCCACCCACTGCTCCCCCCCACGTCCCCGGCAGCCACGGTCTGTTCTCTGTGTCTTTGAGTCCGTTTCTGTCTTGTCAGTAAGTTCCTTTGAGTCATACTTTAGATTCCGTCCCTGGTGGCTCAGATGGTAAACAATCTGCCTGCAATGTGGGAGACCTGGGTTCAATCCCTGGGTGGAGAAAGTCCTCTAGAGAAGGGCATGGCTACCCACTCCAGTATCCTTGCCTGGAGAATCCCATGGACAGAGGAGCCTGGCGGGCTACCATCCATGGGGTTGCGCAGAGTCAGACTTGACTGAGCGACGAGCACTTTCACTTTTTCTCACTTTCCATGCTTGTTTTACAATGTGTTTGTTTCAGATGTGCAGCGCAGTGGTTCATTATACCTACGTGTGGATATAAATATACACGTGTGCACACGTACACATATATATTCTCTTCAAGTTGTTTTTCCTTCAGTGGGTTATTACAAAATACTGAGTATAGTTCCCTGTGCTATACAGTCGGTCCTTGTTTGTTATCTATGTTGTATATAGTAATTCAGAGGTCCGCAGCTGCTTCCCAGGTGGCATTAGTGGTAAAGAATCCACCTGCTAATGCAGGAGACATAAGAGACTTGAATTTGACCCCTGGGTTGGGAAGATCCCTTAGAGGGGGGCACGGCAACCCACTCCAGCATTCATGCCTAGAGAATCCCTTGGACAGAGGAGCCTGGTGGGCTACAGTCCATAGGGTCGCAAAGAGTTGGACACGACTGATGTGACTTAGCGTGCACCTACAACCTCTGGGGTTGTATGCCTGATGATCTGAGGTGGAGCTGATGTAGTAATAATGGAAATAAAGGCAGTTGAATCATCCCCAAACCATCCCCTCCCCCGCCCGCAGTCCGTGGAAAAACTGTCTTCCACAAAACGGGTCCCTGGGGGCAGTTGGGGACCTCTGCAGTAATTCACAGGCTCTTAGAGCCAAAGGGGCAATATCATCTTGGTTTCCTAACTGAGGGGCCAGGGAGTGAGTGTGGAGCTGGACGGGGACCCTTGCTGGCAGGCCCCGTTTAGAGCTTTAATGAACACAAGAGGCCTCTGAAGTGCTGGGTGTGGGGAAGGGGAAGTGAACCTTGAGTGAAAGTTTTTTTTTTAAAAAAGTGATTTAACAGAAATCCAATTCCATAGGATTCCTGCCTCTTCAGCTGTGTTGCCTTCAGTTGAACAGAAAATAAAATCTCCAGTTTTCACCTGATCAGTAGTTACCGGTGGGGACCACATATGGTCAAGGGCTCAAAAGCATTTGTCTGTACAATTTCCTTCTTCGATGCCTATGATTTACAGGCAGGCGCTTGAAGGTGGGATTAATGTGGACTCAGCCTTCAGAGTGAAGAATGTAAGGCCCTGGGAATGAAGGATGGATGGAATTGTTTCCTAAGGACGAAGCTTCAGCAATCTTGGCATCAATAGTATGGCATTATTCTTCCATTCTTAAAATTGATCTTTTATTTACCTGCCAAAGTCTGCCGGTCACCTGCAACTATGGGCAGCAGCTTTGCAGCTTTGCTTTAAATGTGTCAGCCTACACAAACTTGAGACCGGCTTATAAAATTTTCACAGGGTTTCCCGCCTTTATCACTGAGTTAATGATGTTTCATCTCGTGGTTGCGGTTGCATCACAGCCTGGAGAAATAGAATGGTGGTGTTGAGTCTTGTTTCCCTTTTTTTTTTTTTTTTTTTAATGAGTGCTTCTTGTGTCATACAGGGCTTCTCTGGTGGCTCAGTGGTAAAGAACCTGCCTGCCAATGCAGGAGGCGCAGGTTCGATCCCTGGGTCGGGAAGATCCCCTGGAAGAAGAAATGGCAACCCACTCCGGTGTTCTTACCTGGGAAATCCCATGAACAGAGGAGCCTGGCAGACTGCAGACTGCAGGGTCTCAAAACTTAGCAACTAAACAGCAACAATATCTTGTGTCTTATAGCCTGACTGCCTGGGCAGTGAGCCTAATTTGCCCTCTGCTTGTGCTGGTGGGCTGCAGTCCACGGGGTCGCTAAGAGTAAACACGACTGAGCGACTTCACTTTTACTTATGCTCTAAAATGTTTTTAATTGTGTACACACACACACACACACACACACACACACACACCCCAGGCACATACATGCACAAAGCTGGGTGAAATCCCAGCATTACCTGGTCCAGCTTCTGCACTTCACCCTTCTTGTTACCTTTTCTTACCATGCAGGGAGGTCATGAACCCCTTTCTAAAATACACACGCGGCAGGGTGTTTGTGTCATAGTCACAGCCATGTGGACGACCCAAAACCTCAAGGGGCAGCTGAGACCAAAGGAAGCGATGTTATTAGAAAACCTTCGTGGGATGCTCCCAGAGCAGGAAAGCTTCTGATTCTTTCTTTTCCTGAGAAGATGACAAGTGGGAGGAAGACCTAAAATGTCCAGTGGAGACAGCAGTTTTAAACGGAAGCTGACTTACAGTATTGTATTAGTTTTCAGGTGTAAAGCAAAGTGATTCAGTTACACATATGCATATAGATTCCTTTTCAGATTCTTTCCTTTTATAGATTATTACAAGATATTAAATAGTTCCCTGTGCTATATAGTAAGTCTGTATTATTTTCCTGTTTCGTATATAATAGTGTGTATCTGTTAATTCCAAATTTCTCTCTCCCCGCCCCCCCCCACTGCTCCGCGCCTCCTCCTCCCAGTTCCCCTTAGTACAGACAGCTCTTTAACAACGGAATGAGATATTCTTGAACTATTGCTTTTGGTGAATGGAATGAGTACCGTGTTCATCTCAGAAGCTGGGGAAACCCTCATGAGCAGGGAGGGGATGGCTGACTTTGCCCTGGAGTACAGACCTGATCGGAGGAGTCTGTCCCATGACATCAGTGGGGAGCTCCACGAGTGGAATAAAACACTGGCTGTTGAATCCGTCTGTGTATCCATCCGTCCGTCTGTGTGTCCATCCACCCCTTTATTTCCCAGTCTTACTGAGATATAATTGGCACTGTTGTTCCGTTGCTAAGTTGTGTCTGGCTCTCTGCCACCCCGTGGACTACAGCACTCCAGGCTTCCCTGTCCTTTACTGTCTCCCGGAGTTTGCTCAAATAGAGCACTGGGTAAGTTTCAGCTGTACAGCATATTGATATAAACTACATACATGATGAAATGACAATCACAGTATTTATTAAGCATCCATCATGTTATATATTGGGCTTCCCTGGTGGCCTAGACAGTGAAGAATCTCTCTGCAAAGCAGGAGACCTGGGTTCGATCCCTGGATCGGGAAGATCCCCTGGAGGAGGGAATGGCTATCCACTCCAGTACTCTTGCCTGGAGAATCCCATGGACAGAGGGGCCTGGTGGGCTACTGCCCATGGGGTCACAAAGAGTCGGACATGGCTGAGCGGCTAATGTACACACATCATGTTATATACAACATTAAAGAAAATAGAAAAAAAGTGTTCCTTGTGATAAAAACTCTTAGGATTCACTTTCAGCCATTTTCACATATAACAAGCAGCAGTATTAATTATATTTGTCAGGTTATACATTACATCCTTAGTACTTCTAGCACTATAGTAGAATTTCCAGTTATGCTCTTATACCTGGAAGTTGACCGCCTTCATCCAGTCTTCTTCCCACATTTCCCCTACCCCACCTCCCCCCACTTGCTCCCATGGCAATTTTAAATCGAAAGTAAAAACGTCATTGGTGACCAACAGGAGCCCTGGGTGTGACTGCCTACCGAGGACTGGGGGGCCTGGCCAGTGCTGATGTGACTACCATGTAACCGGCCAGGGTGGGCACCCTCTTGAGGAGCCTTCAGGAGGCTGTGCACCTGTAGCTGTTAGAATCCTACAGGCAGGAATGGAAAAATGGCAGACTTCCCCGAGAGGCAGGGATGTGATGTGGGGTGTGCCTGCTGTGTGTGTGTGTGCATTTGTGTGTGTGTAGAGGCTGGGGTTTGAACCAGGTAACAGTGAGATTCTTCTAGCCCTGAAGTCCCACTTGGTTTGAATTCAGACCCCTGGATTCCCGTTTGAGTTTGGGCTGGTTACGTCACCTCTCTGAGCCTCAGTTTACACGTCTGTAAAATGGGGATAATGATGGTGCCCACTTGCTATAAACGTGGAGGGGAGGAGTGACAGAAGTGTTAAATGCTCAGCGCCGCTCATCACTCAGTTCTTGGGAGCACCATCGTTGGCACCACATTAAGCCTGAAAATAGGTCCCTGGTGACAAAGCCACCTCTGCTTAGTGTACTGCTGTCTTCTGGTTTAAAAAAAAGAGAGAGAAGAAAGTGAAGTCTCTCAGTCGTGTCCAACTCTTCGAGACCCCATGGACTGCAGCCTACCAGGCTCCTCCGTCCATAGGATTTTCCAGGCAAGAGTACTGGAGTGGGGTGCCATTGCCTTCTCCAGAGGATCAGAAAAGGTTAAGGATTAGAGAGCTGTTGGGTAGAACCATTCGACTCCCACATAAATTACTTGACGTTTGCTCTCAGTTCTCAGCTACTTGTAAGCTTCAGTCTGAATTTAGATAGCCAGGAAAAGTAGACAGAAGAAAAAAATTAAACTTTGAAAAACTACCAGTTCGCATATATATATATATTTGCATATATTTGCGTATTAACTCGAGGAGAACACAATTCCTAATGCTTTCAGGATCTTGCCTGGATCATTTAATCCAATTTCTAGGATGAAGATGTAGGATTTTATGGGTTAAATTGTGCCCCCCCCCCCAAAAAAAGAGTCCCAATTCCTAGTGCCTTAGACTGTGATCTTATTTGTAATAGGGTCACTGGAGATATAATTGTCTTAACTAGTTAAGGGGCTTTCCCCGGTGGCTCAGCAGTAAAGAACCTACCTCCAGTGCAGAAGCTGGAGCAGACGCAGGTTTGATCTCTGGGTTGGCAAGATCCCCTGGAGGAAGGCATGACAACCCACTGCAGTATTCTTGCCTAGAGAATTCCATGGATGGAGGAGCCTGGCGGGCTCCATAAGGTCGAAGAGTTGCACACGACCCAGGTGGCTTAGCATGCATACATGCACAATTAGTTAAGATGAGGTCATTCTAGATTAGAGTTGGCCTTTAATTCAAGGTGGCTGGTCCTTATAAGAAGAGGCAGACCCCTGACCTCGTGAGGATAGAGGCAGAAATTAGAGTTGAGCTGCAGGAGCCAAGGGACCCTGAGGAGCGCCTGGGCTGCCAGGAGCTGGAGGCTGCGAGGAGGGAGCCCCCCTCACCCCACCTTTTATTTTGGACCCTTGGCCTCCCAGACCTGGGAGAGAATTCGTAGCCACCACGTTTGCAGTCATTTATTATGGTGACCCCAATCCAGAGCGTTCGGGCACAGATGCATTTGAGAAATAGGTGCAGAGGTGTTGCTGGTCTTCATTCAGGGAGGGAGGGGATGCTCAGAAACCGTGTGTCCCGGTCTGTTCTTCATATTTTTAGAGAATTGTCTGCAGACTCATGGTGTCTCACGTGTGAGTGTGTGAAATCGCTGGTAGATTTTTACTCTCTTTGATTTGCTTTTTCCTTCAATTTGGATGTGACGAGGAGTTTCTTGGCCAGTTTCTTGAGGTGAATAGGCAATGCTTAATAAACGGCCATCCCTCCCAAGGGTGAAGGCCCTGAAGTGTGTGTGGGACCTTTGTCTGATGCAGCCTGTTCTCCAGTTGGCGTCTTGGTAAGTGATCTCTTACTTTAATTTTTTTTTTTTTTAATTTTTTGACAGTGCCTCATGGCACATGGGATCTTAATTCTCTGACCGGGGATCAAACCAGTGCTCCCTGCATTAGAAGGAAAGAGTCTTAACCGCTGGACCACCACGGAAGTCTGGGTCATCTCTTTCCCTCCAGAGAGACTGTCTCTGAGTTACTTCCTTAATTCTTCATCACTTCATTACTCAGTCGACACTGAGTCAGGGTCTACATGGCAGACACCCTTCGAGGTGCTGGGGACTCACCAAAGATTCAGGCAGACATAGTGTGTGCCCTTGGTTGCCTGCTGTCTGGCTGTAAAGTCGATACTGATGCCAGGAGTGAGCGTTCTCTAAGAGTGATGGCATCTGCAGTGCCCCTGGGCACCTACCCAGGGGCCGGACAGTCTAGGAGCGCTGGTAGGAGCAAGTATCATTAATAGAGACCTGGGGGGTCTCCAGCAGGTACCCGGCAGAAGAGTCAGGACGAGTGATCGCAGCAGAGGGGACTGTGTGTATGAGGTTTGGAGCTGGGTTGAGTGGCTTGTTGGAGAAGCTGAAAGAATAAAAGATGAACGGAGTGAGGCTGTTCCCTGGATTCAGAAGCCTAAAACAGAATGAAGTGACGGTCTCCAAGCCCCACTTGGAAAGAAGGGCACTTAAGGAAGCTGGGGGGTGGGGGCATTGATTCCCCTGGCCATGATTCATTTCATTTATTCCCAGAGCTGTGTCCCGGGCTGATGGCTGGTCTCTGCCCCCAGGGGGCCTCCACAGAGGCTGCTGTCTGACTTGTAAACTGGCCTGGCGTTATTAAGTCTCCAACCCCCAATTTACCAGAAAATCAAAAGAAATGGGCTTCCTTTCTTTCATTTATAAGCGTTATTTTGCACAATTGCCACACAGCCACTGTTGCCCTGAGCCAGAAAGGTTTGATCTATTGAGTCTAGACTGGTATTATGGCTAAGTATTTAATCAGGTCACTTTCAGAAGCCTGGCTGCAGGCATTTAATCTCTAGAAGCATTTTCATACGTCTTGTTTGAGGGTGGCGCCTCTGTCCGGAAGGACTGCAGGGAAGAAAATGTGCTAAACATGAAAGGCGATGTTGTCCGGGGAGGCGGAAGGAACCGGGGTTTGCAGCCATGTGTGGGTCTGTTGAGCACAGATGAAAATCCCTGCAAGTTTATTTGCGTCAAAACTGATTCGGCAGCTCATTGTCAGGGCCTGTTGTGGCTGGGTAGTTGTTGGGCTGAGTCCCAGAGGGTTAAGGGACTGTTTACCGTTGGACTGAGCTGGGGGTGAATTCTGGCCACCTTGCTGGTTGGGTAATTTTTAGAATTTACTTTCCCCTCCATGCCGTGGACAGTGCATTTCCTTTTGGAGAAGGCAATGGCACCCCACTCCAGTGCTCTTGCCTGGAAAATCCCATGCACGGAGGAGCCTGGTGGGCTGCAGTCCATGTGGTCACTAAGAGTCGGACACTACTGAGCGACTTCACTTTCACTTTTCACTTTCATGCATTGGAGAAGGAAATGGCAACCCACTCAACTGGGGATTAATACTGGTTGCTACCCTAGTGTTGGCATGGATTAAACGTCGACACCCACGTCATATGGGTTTTTTTGTTGGAGTTGCTCTGAAGAGTCCAGGGTGTCGGTTGCAGTGATGGGGATTCAGGTGCTGGCCCTTGGTCTTGAAGGGGTCTGTGGCTTGGTTGTGGCTGGTGGGCTGTCTCTGGGGGTCTTCACCGAGGACTCCTGGTGGGCCTCGTGGATGCTGAGGTTGGGAAGGGGCAGCAGATGGCAAGGTGTTCATGGGAGGTTCTGCCCAGGCTGTGGTGGGCCATGTGGGCCAAGGGCTCGCAGGCTGGCTTGGTGAGTGGAGACTCGGTCCTGAAAGCTGCAGGGGTGAGCGGAGTGAGGAGGCCGACAAGGGAGCACGTTCTGACGTCGTTGTCGGTTTATGAATCAGGTGCAGGATTTACACGAAAAGTGAGGTATTGGGGCGAGATTCACATGGCACGCTCTTAAGCATGATAGGGTGAGCGGTTCAGTGGCATGACTACACTCACAGCCTTGTATAGTATCCTCTGTCTCGTTTTAGACATTTACATCGTTCCAGAACAAAATGTCTCACCCGTTAAGCAGTTTCTCCCCCCTTCTCTCCTCCTCCGAGGCCCTGGCAGCCACTAATCTCTGTTCGGTCTATGTGGACTTACGTCTATGGATCATATGATATGTGACGTTTGTCTGGCTCTTTTGTCTCGGCATATTGCTTTCAAGGTTCATCCACACTGGAGCATGTGTCAAAGCTTCATTCCTTTCTGTGACTGAGTAATATCTCCTGTGTGCTACGCTCAGTTGCTCAGTCGTGTCCGACTCTTTGTGACCTCATGGATTGTAGCCCTGCCAGGCTCCTCTGTCCATGGGGATTCTCCAGGCAAGAATACTGGAGTGGGTTGCCATTTCCTGCTCCAGGGAATCTTCCCAACCCAGGGATCGCATCCAGGTCTCCTGCATTGTGGGCAGATTCTTTACCCTCTGAGCCACCAGGGAAGCCCAATATCTCCCCATATGTATCTGTTCCACAGTTTGTTTCTCCACGTATCTGTTGATGGACATCTGGGTTATTTCTACCTTTTGGGTGTTGTGAATAAAACTGCCATGAATATTCAGGGATAACTGTTGGAATTCTTGTTTTTAGTTCTTTTGGGTACATACCATGGAGTGAAATTGCCAGACCATATGGAAATCCTGTGTTTAAGTTAGTGGCAAGATTTTTGGTGTGTGTGTGTGTTAGGCGCTCAGTTGTATCCGACTCTTTGCAACCCCATGGACTGTAGCCCATCAGGCTCCTCTGTCCATGGAATTATCCAGGCAAGAATACTGGAGGGGGTTGCCGTTCCCTTCTCTAGGGGATCTTCCCGACCCAGGAGTTGAACCCAGGTCTCCTGCATTGCAGGAGGATTCTTTACCGTTTGAGCCGCAGCAAATGCTGGCTGAGCGTCAAAGATGGCAGCACCACAGAATCCTGGATAGGGGGCTGGTGGGGGGGTACTTCGCAGTGAGCTGTGTTCTCTTGGGCTCGTTACCGCATGCACCCCACGACGTGAACTAAAGGGTGCAGAGTACACGGACCGTGCCTGTCGGGTGGTGAGCGTGGTCCGTGGGCCGCAGCTCTCCTGTTGGTGTCCTCGGGCTGCCGTCCTAACGTGCTCGGACACACTGGGTGACTTAGAACAGCCAAACGTTCTCACAGAACGTTTCTCACGGTTCTGGAAGCCAGAAGTCTCAGATCAGGTGTTGGCCGGTGGGTTCATTCTGGAGGTTTGGATTTCCGCTCTAGTGTCTTCTTGGGGCTCCTTGTGGACCTTGGTGTTGCTTGGCTTATGACAACATTACCTCAGTCTCTGCCTCTGTCTTTTGTTTATTTTTTTTTGTGACAGCAGCAGTTTAATAGATGGGAGAGCTTATGCACGTGAAGCCAGGTCCCAGAGTCACACCCCATTTTGTGCAGTGGACAGCAGGCAGGATGGTGACTGTCTTTACTCTGCCTCTGTCTTCACAGGATGGTGACTGTCTTTACTCTGCCTTTGTCTTCACAGGATGCTTTGTCTGTGTCTCTCTGAGTCTCTGTGTCCAAAATTCCCTTTTCTTAGAAGGACAGTAGGAAGCCCAGGGCTCCAAAATCATTGCAGATGGTGACTGCAGCCATGTAATTAAAAGACGCTTGCTCCTTTGAAGAAAAACTGTGACAAACCTAGACAGCATATTAAAAAGCAGAGACATTACTTTGCCGACAAAGATCCATCTGGTCAAAGCTATGGTTTTTCCAGTGGTCAGGTATGGATGTGAGAGTTGGACTATAAAGAAAGCTGAGCGCCGAAGAATTGATGCTTTTGAACTGTGGTGTTGGAGAAGACTCATGAGAGTCCCTTGGACTGCAAGGAGATCAAACCAGTCCATCCTAAAGGAAATCAGTCCTGAATATTCATTGGAAGGACTGATGCTGAAGCTGAAACTCCAATACTTTGACCAGTTTGATGTGAAGAACTGACTCATTGGAAAAGACCCTGTTACTGTGAAAGATTGAAGGCAGGAGGAGAAGGGGATGACAGAGGATGAGATGGTTGGACGGCATCACTGACTCAATGGACATGGGTGTGAGCAAACTACTGGAGATGGTGAAAGACAGGGAAGCCTGGTGTGCTGCAGTCCATGGGGTCGCAAAGTGTTGGACACGACTGAGTGACTGAACAATAACAACAGCAAATTCAATATGACCCCTTACCAGTTTAATTACATTTACAAAAATCCAATTTCCAAAGCAGGTCATTTTCATAGGGACTGGGGATTAAATATTTGAATATAACTTTTAGGAGGGAGGGACAACATTTAACCCAGCACTGCTACTAATTATGACTGTTTCAAAATAAACAGATCGAACAGATTAGATCTTGATTAGATCTATTTCCAGGTTATTCAGTTCAGTTCAGTCGCTTAGTTGTGTCTGACTGTTTTCGACCCCATGGACTGCAGCACACCAGGCTTCCCTGTCCTTCAGCATCTCTCAGAGTTTGCTCAAACTCGTGTCCATTGAGTCCAGGTTTTTAGAAACCCCATTTCCAGAAGGTTACTGGAAAGTTAGGTATAGAAGACCACAGACCACAAATCTGGGTGTATGGTGACACCCTGGGAAGACGCGCCCCTGTTGTGATCTCCTGATGTTGTTACGGGACAGGCTTAGAGGGCAGAGTGGGGACAGGGGAGATCCTACGGAGACCTAGAGTGGGGACAGGGGAGATCCTGCGGACACCTGGAGGTTACCTAGAGATTATCTCTCTGGGTACCTGCTGGAAGCTTCCATCCGCTAAAGCTGAGTTCCCTAACTCTTGACTTGCTGGGCTGACAGTTACAGCTCCTGGAAGTTTGGGGAGCCAGTGGAGGGGACACTGTTTGGGTCTCGCTGAAGATAAAGTGAGACCGGGGAGCTTCAAACAGTGTAGGGAGGTGGAGAGATCATTGGAGAATTGCATGGACTGTAGTATTGTCCGTGGGGTCACAAAGAGTTGGACACGACTGAGTGACTTTCACTTTCACTATTTACTATTAACATGGTGGCATTAATTACTTATAGGTTTAGACACTAGGTTGTGTCCGACTCTTGTGACCCCGTGGACTGTAGCCTGCCAGGCTCCTCTGTCCATGGGGTTCTCCAGACAAGAATACTGGAGTGGGTTGCCATTTCCTTCTCCAGGGGATCTTCCCAACACAGGGATTGAACTTGGGCCTCCTGCATTGCAGGCAGATTCTTTACCAACTGAGCTACGAGGGAAGCCAGTTACATATAAGCTCAGATTTTATGTGCACCATGATCCATGATCTTTTTGTCTAAATACGATTTAGTTTAGTTTTGGTTTTTTTTGGCCATGCTGCACAGCTTGTGCGGTCTCAGTCCTCTGACCAGGGATTGAACCAGGCCATGGTGTGAAAGCCTGGAGTCCTAACCACTAGGCCTCCAGGGGTCTCCCCACATTTACTTTTTCATTGCCCCCAAACTTAAAGCCAAATAAATAGCAGGGCACGTGCCTTGTCATTTATTTGCCCTTCTACCGTTGAGGCTGGAAACCAGAGGGATGCCTTTGTGTGGCAAATGAGGGTCTTCGTTGTGACCTTGAGGGTGCTACGCACACCATCACCCACCAGCTGCTCCGTCACAGTGGCTCCGTGACAGACCCCCACTTTCTACAAGAAGCCGTGGATCACTGGTTCAGTTTTTCTTGACCATAACACTTGAGGATCCAAGCCTGATAAATTCTGCAAATACCTGAAGATGAGTTTTAACTTTATCTTAAAAACATCACTGTTACTTGACGTGGAGAAATACACTGTAGCAAGACTGGGCTTTAAATCCACGACTCTGCTTTCTAGGGTTTGATTCCTGCTTCATGGATGGGCGTCGACTTTTATCTGTTTTCCCACCTGCTCTGAGTTGACTTTGGATGTGGCTCAGTGTCACGGCTAGCCAAGCCTATTTGGAATTTATGGGGTTTTAGTTTTTATTTTTGTCTTGTCTACTTGGTGGAGCCCTTACAGGCAGGGAATGATGATAAGGATCGTGAAACGTAGAGAACTTTTCTTTCAAGGTGTGCACTCCTGTGTGGCTCCATAAAAACCCTTCGTTGAGATGTTGCCGATTTTCATCTAGAATTTTCTATTGAGAATGCCATGATGTTTAAAGAGCAGTTGTGATGTTGACACATTTAATTGGCTTCTGATGACCGAGTTTATGGTTTTTATCCAATACAACTTTATTTGTGGACACCGGAATTTGAATTCTGTATGAATTTTGCATGTCATGACATATTCCTTAAAAAATTTTTTTTAAATTGGGATATAGTTGATTTGCAATGCTGTGTTCGTTTCTGGTGTACAGCAAACTGATTCAGTTATGTGTATATATGTATACACACATACACATGTATATAGTCTTTTTTCATATTCTTTTCCATTGTGGTTTGTTGTAAGATACTGAATATAGTAGTTCCCTGTGCTATACAGTAGAACCTTATCTATTTTATATATATAGTAGTAGTAGTACGTACATGTTCATTGCAAATTTCTAATTTATTCCCCACCCACCACACGCTTTTTCCCCTTTGGTAATCCTGTTTGTTCTGCATGTCTCTGAGTCTGTTTCTGTTTTGTATCTAAGTTTGTTTGTATCATTTTTAAAGATTCCACGTATGTGACAGCATATGATATTCGTCTTTCTCTGACTTACGTCATGTAGTATGATCATCTCTAGGTCCATCGGTGGAGCTTCGAATGGCATTGTTTGATTCTCTTTTGTGGCAGAGTCGTATTCCAGTGCGTAGACATGCCGCATCTTCTTGGGGCATCCGTCTGCTGATGGACATTTAGGATGTTTACATGTCTTGGCTATTGTGAATAATGCTGCAGTGAACATAGGGATGCACGTATCTTTTAGAGATATGTATCTTTATTTTATCTGGCTGCACTGAGTCTTAGTTGCAGCACGCGGGATCTTTCATTGTGGTGTGTGGACTCTCTAGCTGTGGTCCATGGGCTCTGGACTCTTGGGCTCAGCAGTTGCTGCCTGAGGGCTGTAGTTGCTCCCTGGCACGTGGGATTTTAGTTTCCTGACCAGGGATCAAGCCTGTGTTCCCTGAGGCAACGTCTTAGCCACTGGACCACCAGGGAGGTCCCCCATGTACCTCTGTGAACTTTGTCCGGGTGTATGTCTGGGAATCCCTTGCTGGATCATACGGTAACTCGAGTTTCAGTTTTTTGAGGAACTGCCATGCAGTTTTCCATACTGGCTGCACCAATTCACGTTCCCTTCAGCAGTTTAAGAGGAGGGGGAGTTCGCTCTTCTCCACGCCCTCTCCAGCATTCGCTATCTGTATACACTTCTTGATGATGGCCACTCTGACTGGTGTGAGACGATACCTCACTGTAGCTTTGGTTTGCATTTTTCTCGTAATTAGCAGTGTGGAATATCTTTTCATGAGCCTCGTGGCCATCTGTATGTCTTCATTGGAGGACTGTGTCGTGACATACTCTTATTTGATTTTTTTCCCTCAGTTATTTAAAAATGTGAACACCTGAGCTCATGGCCGTAAACCAACCGGCGACAGACCTGATTTGGGCGGACCTACAGTTTGCTGGTCTCTGGTCTCAGTGTTGCTAAGGCTTAGGGTTGCATTCAAGATCTTTCCCCAAAAGGGCAGAATTCCCACTTAAAAAGAATAGAAAATGTTAGTGTGTAATCAAAGAGAAATGACTGAACCTGTCAGGAGAAGTGGATTAAAATTTTCCTGTTGAACTTGTTAGTTTTTTTTTTTTTTATATGGTATATGTATTTTACCTGAAGAAATGGCTTTTTGATCCATTTTGAGTTGATTTTCATGTACTGTGTTAGTTAAAGGTCCAACTTCATTCCTTGGCGTGTGGATATCTGTCTTCCCTGACGCATTGTTGAAGACTATCCTTTCTCCATTGACTAGTTTTGGCTCTCTTGCTGAAAATCATTTGTCCATACATGTGATACTTACTCCCTGGAACAAAAGCTATGACAAACCTAGACAGCGTATTAAAATGTAGAGACATCACTTTGCTGACAAAGGTGCATATAGTCAAAGCTTTGGTTTTTCCAGTAGTCGTGTACGGGTATGAGAGTTGGACTGTAAAGAAGACTGAGCACTGAAGAACTGATGCTTTTGAACTGTGGAGCTGGAGAAGACTCTTGAGAGCCCCTTGGACAGCAAGGAGATCAAACCAGTCAATCCTAAAGGAAATCAACTCTGAATATTCATCGGAAGGACTGACGCTGAAGCCGAAGCTCCAGTACTTTGGCCACCTGATGCAAAGAACTGACTCATTTGAAAAGACCCTGCTGCTGGGCAAGATTGAAGGTGGGAGAAGAAGGGGGTGACAGAGAAAGAGACGGTTGGATGGCATCATTGACTCAGTGGACATGAGTTTGAGCGAACTTCAGGAGATGGTGAAGGACAGGGAAGGTTGGCATGCTGCAGTCCCTGGGGTCACAGAGTCGAGTATGACATATGGACTGAAGAACAACAGTGTATGTGAGGGTTTATTGCTGGGCCTTCTGTTCTATCCCATCGGCTTGGAAGGGACTCTTTCTGCTGGTACCACACCGTTTTGGTGGCTGTAGCTTTGCGGTAAATTTTGAAACCAGGAAGTGTGAGTCTTGCAGCTTTGTTCATATTCGGGATCATTTTGGGATTCCTTGTGCGTTTTTGAATAGATTTTTCTATCCTTGCCTGTGCCTGTTCACTGTTGACTTATTTCTTGGCTGAAAGTTTGAGGGGTGTCAATATTTTTGCATATTTTAATTTAAATGTGTTTATCTTGGGACTTCCCTGGTGGTCCGGTGGTTAAGAATCTGCCTTGCAATTATGTCGGACGTGGGTTTGATACCTGGTTGGAAAACTAAGATCCCACATGCTGCTATTAGAGAAAGCCCACACACTGCGACAAAGACCCAGTGCGGCCAAAGTAAAAAATAAATAAAAAATTTAAAAATACAGATAATTAATTTTTTGAAAAAAGATATTTATCTTTTTAAAATTTATTTTATTTTTATATATTTATTTATAATTGGAGCAGTAATTGCTTTACAGTGTTGTGTTGGTTTCTGCCATACAGCAGCATGAAGCAGCCATAAGGATACATATATCCCCTTTCCATGACTGGCAATGACTTGCTTCAGTAATAGCCTCCCCTTGGTTACCAGCTCAGTGTTCTCTGATGGACGAGTTCAGAGACCTGGGTTCGTGTGGCATTCTTCCTGGGTGCTTTGGTATTGTACTGATAGTCCTACAAGTCACACAGGAAGCCTTTCTGTATTTGGGTCCCTCTCTTGGTGGCCGTAGTGTGGTTCATGTTCCTGAATGAAGCAGACGGCCTTATTTGGCCCTTTGTCCTTTGGGGGTCATGCCGGAGGCTGGCATGACCATGAGCTGGTGGCTGGCCCTCACCCTGGGTCAGGGCTCGAGTGGCAGACAGTCCAGGGGAAGACAGATTTGGAGGAGAGGCCAGAAAGAGAAGCAAGTGGGAAGTTTTTGCTTCCTCCTGAATGCCTTCCCAGGTGGCACAGTGGTCAAGAGTCCGCCTGACGATGCAGGAGACGCAAGATCCTCTGGAGAAGGAAATGGCAACCCACTCCAGCATTCCTGCCTGGGAGATTCCATGGACAGAGGAGCCTGGTGGGCTGCAGCCCATGGGGTCGCACAGAGTTGGACACAACTGAGCATGCATGCAAATGCCTTTCTAACCTTGGAAAGCCCTCCCATCTGTGATATTTTTACTTCTGATGTGGACATTTTTGGTTGCTTCAGTAACTGACAAGAAATTGATCCAGTGAATTAAGCATGGTTTTGGGAATGGTGGCAGGCCACGGGGCATTTGAGGACTCAGGGGCTTGCTTTGCTTTGTAATTTAGGTTAATTTGTTGGGAGTTGATTGAAAATGATTTGGAAGAAACCAGCCGAGGAGGAGGAGATCCGTGCCGCCATTCTGTGTATTCTTTCAAACCAGGGTGATTTTCCAAATTAGATAACAGAGGGAATCTGGGGCATTTTATATTCAATGTAATTTTTCAAAGTACCTGTTTCAGTAAACAAGCCCTTCACTGCAAATAATTCAGAGAGCGGACTTCTGTAGTTGGCCAGGGTTTATGTAATTAGTGTATCAAGTAAAATTTGAATCATATTGACAAGAACTGGAGTTGTGATAACAAACAGTAATTGCTGACTCTTTATCTTATCAGGGAAATCAAAAGTGTATATTGAATTATAGTGACTCTATTATGTTGCTCTGTGAACTCACCAAGATAATTCTTTTGAGGGTGATTAAATGTAATCATGAAACCGTATATATGAGAAAGCAAACAGATGGATAAGCCACCAAAGTAATTATCAGCTGTACATTTACATTTTCCATCACAATATTTCAAGGACCTGCTGGTCCAGAGTAATCTGCTAGGTCTTTGTCTGAAAGGATAGTCTTTGTAATATTGTTTGGTGGTTCATCTGCCCTGAGATCCGACCAGAGGGCGTTTCAGCAGTTTAACCTTCCAGAACTGTAGCTTCATGCTTTTATTGGTATCTAGTGGACAGAGAGGAAGAGAAAGCTGGATGGCATGTGTTCTGAGGTTATGAATGCATGCTGCGCTGTGTAACGAAGCCCTGCACAGAAACAAAAGGGAACGCATTTTGTAGATAGATTGCAAGTTCAGTTCAGTCACTCAGTCATGTCCGACTCTTTGTGACCCCATGGTCTGCAGCATGCCAGGCCTCCCTGTCCATCACCAACTCCTGGAGTTTATTCAAACTCGTCCATTGAGTCAGTGATGCCATCCAACCGTCTCATCCTCTGTCGTCCCCTTCTCCTGCGTCAGGGTCTTTTCAAATGAATCAGTTCTTCTCATCAGGTGGCCAGAGTATTGGAGTTTCAGCTTCAGCATCAGTCCTTCCAATGAATATTCAGGACTGATTTCCTTCAGGGACTCTCAAGAGTCTTCTCCAACACCACAGTTCAAAAGCATCAATTCTTTGGTGTTCAGCTTTCTTTAGAGTCCAGCTCTCACATCTGTACATGACTACTGGAAAAACCATAGCTTTGACTAGATGGACCTTTGTTGGCAAAGTAATATCCCTGCTTTTAATATGCTGTCTAGGTTGGTCATAACTTTTCTTCCAAGGAGCAAGCGTCTTTTAATTTCATGGTTTCAGTCGCCATCTGCAGTGATTTTGGAGCTTAAAAAAATAAAGTCTATCACTGTTTCCCCATCTATTTGCCATGAAGTGAGGGAACCAGATGCCATGATCTTAGTTATTTGAATGTTGAGTTTTAAGCCAACTTCTTCACTCTCCTCTTTCACTTTCATCAGGAGGCTCTTTAGTTCTTCTTCACTTTCTGCCATAAGGGTGGTGTCATCTGCATATCTGAGATTATTGATATTTCTCCCAGCAATCTTGATTCCAGCTTGTGATTCATCCAACTCAGCGTTTCTCATGATGTACTCTGCATATAAGTTAAATAAGCAGAGTGATAATATACAGCCTTGATGTACTCCTTTTCCTATTTGGAACCAATCTGTTGTCCCATGTCCAGTTCTAACTGTTGCTTCCTGACCTGCATATGGGTTTCTCAAGATTACAAGTACCTAAGTCCTGATCACATTTTTTGGTTTATGGTGCTAGTGTGGACTCTGTTGTCGTTTAGTTGCTCAGTCATGTCCAACTGTTTGTGACCCCATAGACTGTAGCCAGGCTCCTCTGTCCCTGGGATTTCCCAGGCAAGAATACTGGAGTGGGTTGCAATTTCCTTCTCCAGGGGAACTTCCTGATGCAGGGATCAAACCCACGTCTCCTGTGTCTCCTGCACTGGCAGGCGGGCTCTTTACCACTGAGTCACTAGGGAAGTCAGTAGTATGGACTCTAGTCATCCTTTAAAACACAAACAGAAAACAAAGTCAATCAACCCAGCAACAGCGGAAAACAAGCAAACAAAAATCTGGCAAAGTCAGAGTCGAACAGAGTGTGTGGATCTTTACCTGTCTGAGTATAATTGCCTTTCCTGGAAAACTCTCTTTCTTAACAGCTCTGCGGGTGGGATGCTAAGAGTTCAAAACCCCCATGTGACGATTCTGCCAGTGGTTCTCTGCGTGTCTTTGAACGTGCTTTGTTTGGAGTGTTTCGATGTGGGTGCTGAGCTCTGGTGGTGAGGAGCCCAGGATCTGGAGGGTGCAGGTACTCTGGGATGTCTGCTCCTCGTCCGGACGTACTGAGTCTGAGTTATGGATGCAAAGATTGGGGAACTCAGAGTCTCTTCGTTTGTTGCCAGGGGAGTGAAATTCACTTTTCGTATCCGGTTGAAGCGGTGTGCGGGGTGCCTGCTGTTACAGTGGAAATAAATCTTGGAAGACCTACAAGCATGGGATTCAGAAAGTAATGGATGAATGTGCTCCTTATTTCTGATTTGTAAGAAGTTGGCTTTAATGGAATGAGCTGGCCTCGAGGGATCCACAGTCTCTGGGAACCTGGGACCTGTGATGAAGCAGAGACATATCATCCTGTTTATTTTTCCTGTAAAGACACTCACCATTACAAAAATTCATTAAAAGATAACCACGATCTGTCCTTTTGGGAAGCTTGTAATAGAAAGCAGAGGATAGTTTTCTATGATGATTCTTCTGGCTGGGTATTTATTTACAAGGCGTTTCTTTCCAGAAAATAGATTATGTGTTTCACAACCTCGTTATCGATTTTTTCTCAGTTTTCATGAGCACTTGTGATTTTAATTAGTATCCTAAAAAATATTGATTTCTTTTTCATCTAGAAATGGTCATTAAAAGTGAACAAACAAAGGGTTTAAGACCTTCTTTGAATCTGACTGTTTTACTTTCTTTAAAGGACTACTATTTCTGTGGTCGGGAACACAGACTCTGGAGCCAGATTGCCTGGGGTCAAGTCACAGCTCTGCCCCTGGGTGACCTCAGGCCAGATGACCTCTGTCCTGCGTGCCTTGTTTTTTTTTCCTTTAACAAGTTAGCTAAACATATATATTCAGCAAATAATTACCAAGTGCTAATAAAATGTCACTCAGTTGGCTGGGCCTGAGGAGACAGTGTAGACCTCGATAGATATGGAGGGATGGCTCGTAAGGAGGCAACTACAGGACAGAGTGGTGGAATGGTGGGAGGGAGAAAGGGCTATCAGGGAAGGCTTTCTGGAGGAGGTGACATCTTAGTGGGAGATTGGAAGAACAGGTATGAATTGATGAGACGAAGACGGGCAGGTAGACGTAGCATAAATATATCTGATGGCCCAGGGGCACAGGAGTGCATGGCCCGTTGACATTCAGCCTGGATACCTCTGAGGGTGGGCGGAGGTGGATGGATGTCCAAGTTGAGGTTCAGTAGCTAAGTTGGGTCTTTGCAAGCCTCCCTGAGGAATCTGACTTTATCCTCAGGTCGGTGAGTAGTTATCAAGGGGTTTAAAGCCTGAGAGTAACGTCATCAGGTTTGGTTCTAGGAGGATCCTGTAAGCAGTGGTTTGAAGGGCGGGGGAATGAGGCTGTGGTGGCCGACCAGGTGAGAGTGGATGGTGGCCTGGGCAGGGGTGGTGCAGGAGGAGTTGGGAGAAGGGGCTGCATTTGAGAAATAGGAGGAGGAGAGGGGATGCATGGTTGTGGCGGGGAGGGGCAGGGTGGGCGGTTCAGCTGGTATCCAGGTGGGTGGTCCTGGAGAAGCACGGACTCGGAGATGGACATTCAGGATGTCTTCGCTGCCTTTGATGATGGGCATCCGCTCTGTGTGGAAGGGCTGAGTGCCAGGTGTTCCTGGACCACTCATAGGCTGCAGAGTCACCGGGCACCGTTAATAGGGTTGGACGTCACCATGTGGATGGTGAGATGGTGGCGGATGAAGGCAGATGAAGCCGTTCAGGCCTCTGGACCCCGAGGAGCATCAGGGGTCGGGACTGAAGAGGGGAAACCCGCAAAGTGCGGGCCCGGGAGGAAGTGATCTGGAAGAGCGGATGGAGGCTATCTGACTAGGATAGCCTATCGAAGTCAGATAGCCTCAGTGAGCTTGAGGAGCGCACTGCAGTGGCGTGGTGGCCGGAGCCCGAGCGGGCAGGAGGGCCGAGGACATGACTGCAGAGGAATGTGCCTGAGGCGCCTGGGGGCCGGAGGCTGCTGAAGGCAGAAGGGCCCAGCTAGCTCTGCCCTGCTTCCTCTGTGTCAGTTACCGGCCACTGCGTGACGAACCACGTCACAGCCTGGTGGCCTAACACACTGCTTGTTATCTCAGTTCCTGTGGGTCAGGAATGCGGCTTTGCAAGGTCCTCCAGCTCCGGCACCCTCGTGAGGCTGCTGCGGGCCAGGCCCAGGCACCTCCTGGTTCAGCTGTGGGGAGGAAACCCGCTTCCACGCGTGCACAGGGGCTGTTGGCGGGTCCCTCGGTGGCTCTTAGCTGGAGACCTTGTCTCGTGGGCCTCTCTGGGGGGAGGCTCAAACGGGGCAGTTGGTTTTATCAAAGTGAATGAGAGAGAGAGACAGACGGATGCGTACACACCGAAAGAGAGAAGAAGCCAGAGTCCTTTAGTAACCTCATCACAGGCATGACATCCATCACCTGCTGTGTTTTATTGGCTTGGAAGCCTGTCCCGAGGTCCAGCTGATGCCGACAGGGAGGGGATCATGTGGGTGACCCACAGTGGGTGGGATCGTGGTGGACGTCTCGAAGGTCTGTCCGTCCCAGTCTCTTGAGTTTTGTGACTCCCCTTGCGGGGGAGGGGTCCCAGTGACGTCTCCGTCCTGAGGTGACACACTCTCTGCACACTCCCTGCACACACCCTGATGACCGTGTAGGAAGCGCGGTTCCCAGTCGGGGTGCGTGTAGGAAGGACCTGAACCTACAGACACTGAGACTGACAGGGAGGTGCCCCTCGGAGGCAGAGATTACGTCATGGAGAAAAATCTTGTTATAACATATCCTGCGAGTGCGCTCACATTTTGGGGCGAGGGGAGGCATTCTGCTCTCCTTCCCGAGGGAGGGGGGTGGGGTTCGGTGTGTGGATCTGAGCAGGTCGCCGCCTGTCAGGTCCCGGGAAGGAACCTGTGGGGCATGGGGGGAGGAAGGAGGTGCTCCTAGGCTGCTCGTCACCCGAGGATGACGGGGTGAGACGCTCCCTGGGCCTGGAGTCCTCCCAGATCAATTCTCCAAAGCAGGGGTTTGGGTGCTTTGGGGCAAATACTCAACTCTCCCATTATACCGCGGGTAATAAAACTTTATTTTGCACAAACAGGCAGCAGGCCAGACTGGCCTTGGGGCTGTGGCTTCTGACTCCTGATCTATGGAATGAGGAAATAAAATGCCTCAGATGCTTTTGGCTGATGGTCATCGACACACATGTAGAGTTTTACGCTGTGTTTTATCATCCCTCTTGACATTCGCACACAGGGTTGGCGGAGATCGTCTGGACCCTCTCGCAAGGCTCTGGGGAGAGGTGACTAGGGCGGTGCTTCCCTGACACGGCTGCTTCTGAGCTGTGGGACCACAGACAAGCTGCTTAACGTCTCTGTGTCTGTGTCAAAAGTTGAGCTCTGTTCTCTCTCCCCATACCCCGTCTCCTCTCCTCCCCTTCTCTCACTTCCTTTTGGCCCATGGTTTGAACTTTCTCTTCTTTTGGGAATCTATGGGACTTAGATTTTCTGAGGTGAGGTTGTACTTTCGTCTTTGTCAAGAGTACCCCCATTTCTAAGCCGGGACCTTAGAAGCAGAGCCTGAGGATGGCATTCTGGTCAAGTGATTGACAGGGGTTGGCTGTAGGGGCAGGGCTGGCTCTCGGGGGAGAGGCGTGAAGGGCCTCGGGGAAGCAGACGGGACGGGGGAAGAAGTTCCCAGCTTGAAAAGCACCAGGATCGGATTCCCCACTGAGACACAGGCCTGGCCTTCTGTGTTCTGGCATCAGCCTTTCGTTGGCTGGGGATCCTCATAGGCATTTTCTGGCAAGGTGACCCCCAGGGAAGGAGGCAGCCTTTGGGAGGGGCGCCCACATCCTGAGCGCTGGCAACCCCCGCCTGCCTGGCCAGGGGTGGGGTACCTCGAGGGGCAGGGCTCTCTGTGACCTCGCCTCCCTGACACTGCATCTCTGCCCGCTGCACCTCCCGCCAGGCTCCAGGGTGGGGGTCACCTGCCCGTGGGAAGACCCTTTACTCTTGCGCACCGGGCAGGAGAACCCCCTGTGCTTCTGGGGAAGATGAGGCAGAGTCAGGTCCCTACACACATAGGTATTTTTATTTGGAAATTTTGAACAGCATAGCATTTTTCGCATGGGTTTTCGTGTGCAAAGTTAGATTTAAAAGCGTGACAAGTGCAGAAGAGCTGACAGCGGAGCATTAGACGTGACATTCTTTTGCAATCCCGTCCTCCATTGTTTCTTAATGGTGATGCTGTCTGTTGTAAAGTACAAATGTCCAAAGAGACGTTGCAAGCATTGACTTTAAGAGTCTCATAATACTGGAAGGGAGGAAGAAATGAGAGCATCTGAGTGGAAAACAGTTTGCTGCAGTTGTGCTCTTTTCTTTAGCGTAATTAAAACTCTTTAAAAAAGATGAGAAATCTAAGTCGATTTATCTAGGGTAGCACTGCTCCTTATTAAAGATGAAAGGCTTGCCAACCTTCCCTAGCTTAAAAACTAAAAAAAAAAAAAAAAAAGCATTACATATCTCATATAGATTAAGTATGTGTGAGTGTGTGAAAGGTGCTCAGTTGGGAAGCCTATGGATTTAGTATGCTAAGTCACTTCAGTTGTGTCCGACTCTTCGTCACCCTGTGGATTGTAGCCCACTAGGCTCCTCTGTCCATGGGGATTCTCCAGGCAAGAATACTGGATCGGGTTGCCGTGCCCTCCTCCATGGGATCCTCCTGACCAACGGATTGAACCCTGGTCTCTTATATCTCCTGCAATGATACTAAAAACTAAAATATATATATATAAACTATATACACATGTTAAGCCTTTGCTCCCTGCCGCAGGATCAGGGATGGCGTGCTGGAGTATGGGAGAGGGCCCTCCAGTGCCCAGGATGCAGCAGGAAGATCCAAGGTCCAGGGTCCAATGGCCAGCACCCTGGACCAGAGGCTGTATCTCCCTGGGGCCTTGTGTGTGTCAGTCACTCAGTCATGTCTGTCTCTTTGTAACATCATGGACTGTAACCCTCCAGGCTCTTCTGTCCATGGGATTCTCCAAGCAAGAGTGCTGGAGTGGGTTGCCATGCCCTTCTCCAGGGGATATTCCCAACAGGGATCAAACTCGTGTCTCTTCATCTCCTACATTGGCAGGCAGATTCTTTATCAGCTGAGCCACTTTGATTCCCCAGGGTCTCAACCTCTTAAGAAACCTGTGATTCCCGAGTCCAGCTATTCAGCTACGATTAGTCCCAAACTTTCTGCCCCTGCAAGTATATTAGCTCTTCTGGTCCTTTGATTTTTCTATCCACTCTCTCACAAGGGCCCTTCCTCCCTGTCCGCCCTCCCGGGGTGGAGGCTCTGTGTGCCAGCGTGGCTTGCGTCAGCTCTCCTGGTCCTCCGAGCGGCCACGGCACGGCTGGAGCTGGTGAGACGGCAGGCCCAGCTGGTGTGCTCGCCAGAACCCTGACCCTCACCCAGGCCTCCCTCCCACAAACGCCCGTCGACCCCGAGCCTTTGTGCAGTCAGCAACCTGCCCAACCGCCTATGACGGTCCTGAATGTGTAGGAGGGTAAGGAATGCTCATATGATGGGCTCTGTTCTTGCAAACTCCCTCTCCCCAGGCCATCAGTGCGCCCCTGTTTTGTTCCAAGGGAGCAGGGCAGAGCTGGGACACGGATAGATCTCTCTGTGTGATGAGACTGTGGGGTATCGAATGTCCTTTTTGTGCAATAACTATAAATCCATGGTAGACAGGAGAGTGTAGCAGTTTGACGGATGTGGGAAGGATCTGGAGGGGAAAAGTATTACTAGGGAATATTTCACCTAAAAAGGACCTGGTGACAAGGTTTGCTTATGACAGTCCTTGTGTGATATTGGATGATATTTTGTGTGACTTTTGTTTTGACATCTTTCTGTCTGGTTTTATGAGAGCTATTCAGGGAGCACCAGGGGGAGGCTGACCAGGGAGGAAGAGCAGTGTCCAGCTGACCCAGGGGATGTGGGGTGGCACTCTGTTAGAACGTTGCCAGGGTGTTTTGTAACGACACATATGCCGATGTCTGATGCCTGACTCCAAAACGCCGTGTTCCCGTGCTTCTGTCGGGTTGGCCAAAACGTTCATTCGGGTCTTTCCATAAGAGGTTATGGCAAACTCGGATGCACATTTTGGCCAACCCAACACATCTGTGCCTTTGAGCAGGCAGTTTCACATCTCTGTGCCTCAGCTCCTTTACCTGAGAGATGGGAATAGTACAACCTCCCTTGAGTTGATCTTGACATTGTTGGTGGTGATTGTTGATGGTGGTCCTGGTGGTTTTGGTGTGTTGATGTTGGTATTGTTGGTGATGGTTGGTGCTGGTGCTGCTGGTGTGTTGATGTTGTTGGTGATGGTGATTGTTGGTGGTGGTCCTGGTGGTGACGGGGTGTTGACGTTGGTATTGTTGGTGATGACGATGGTTCATGGTGGTGCCGGTGAGCCCCCATCTTTCTCACCGGATGCCTCTGAAGCGAAGGCCTCATGGGAACACTGAATAGCGTGTACCTCACGTGTGGTTGGGGTTTCTCCCAGGAAACTGCTGTGGTGGAGGAGCTATTTTGGTGGAGGTGGGTGTTGTGGCTCCAGTGGTCAGCTGTGGTGTTATTTAGAGCCTGCTGTAGTGAGTGAGAGGGAACAATGGGGAATTGCAGGGAGATGAGTGTTTCCCGATGTCAAATGTGACAGAGCCATAAAAGTTAAAAATGAAACAAATAATGGAAAGGTAGTCAATTTTCGGTTCAATGTTTTAAAGAAAAACACCTAGCGGATCCTGTATGTTGAGGCTGGTGGTGGACACGCTGCTGTGTGCATATTCTGGGATGGAGCCTCTGCCTTTATCCCCTTCTGCTTTTGTCCTGTTCAGCAGCAGCTCTATAAGCAAGCAAATAGGTTTTTATAGCCTTTTGCTAAGTATTTCTCATCTCTTGCTAAGTATTTCTACCACGGTGCAAAACCAATTTTATTATGTGAGGCTGTATTTTTATAGTCAATTGAAATGACTATTAAAATATAACACTGCAGTCAGGCTTGCAGGCGCTTCTCTGGAGAAGCACTGCCCTTGCAAAATGGGGCAGCCTCGTCCTGGAAAGGGAGCCCTGCTTGGGAGCCAGAGCCAGACTCACAGGCCTGAGACGTGTACCCTACACTTAACTTTTACTTACTTATTTTTTAAATTATGATAAAAGATGCATGCCACAAAATTGATGACTTTTAGCCATCTCTAGGTGTCCAGTTTAGTGGCCTTAGGTCCATTCACATTGTTGTGCAAGCATCACCTCCATCCATCTCCAGAACTTCTCGGTCTTCCCAAATTGAAACTTTGTACCCATGAAGCTGTGGCTCCCCGCCACCCCTAGCCCCTGGAAACCAGCGTTCTGCTGTCTCTCTGAGTGTGTCTCCTCTGGTATGGCGTATAAATGGGATCATAGAATATCTGTCCTTTTGTGACTGGCTTATTTCCTGGGCTTCCCTGGTGGCTCAGACAGTAAAGAATCTGCCTGCAATGCAGAAGACCCAGGTTCCATCCCTGGGTTGGGAAGATCCCCTGGAGGAGGGCATGGCAACCCACTCCAGTATTCTTGCCTGGAGAATCCCATGGACAGAGGAGCCTGGTGGTTACAGTCCATGGGGTTGCAAAGAGTCGGGACGTGACTGAGCATGCATGCACGTTTATCTCACTTAGCATGATGTCCTCAAGTTTCATTTTTGTTGTCTCCTATATCAGAATTCCCTTCCTTTTTAAGGCTGAAGTATATTCCATTGTATGGATGGACCACGTTTTGCTTATCTATTCCTCCATTGATGGACAGTTGAGTTTATTTGACCTCTTGTCTATTGTGGATAACACTGTTGTGAACACAGCGATACAAACACCTGTTCGAGTCCTTGTTTCAGTTCTTTTGGATATATACTCAGAAGTGGAATTGCTGGGTCAGATATTCAGTTCAGTTCACTCAGTCATGTCTGACTCTTTGTGACCCTGTGGATTCCAGCTCGTCAGGCCTCCCTGTCCATCATCAACTCCTGGAGTTGCTCAAACTCATGTCCATTGAGTTGGTGATGCCATCCAACCATCTCATCCTCTGTTGCCCCCTTCTCCTCCCGCCTTCTATCTTTCCTAGCATCAGGGTCTTTATGGGTCAGATATTAATCACATGTTTGATTTTTTTGAGGAACCACCAAACCTTCCCGTGGCAGCTGCAGCATTTTACGTTCCCAGCGGCAGTGCTCGGGGGGTCCGGTTTCCCCACATCCTCACTAACACTTGCCTTTTTAAAAGCTGAGAGCTGGGACTTCCCTGGTGGTCCAATGGTTAAGAATCTTAGCTTCTACTGCAGGAGGCACAGGTTCGATGCCTGGTTGGGAAACTAAGATTCCTCATGTTACGAGATGAGGCCAAAAAAAAAAAAAAGATGCTAGCCATTCTAATTGTCTTAAAAATTTTACTCATTTTTGAACAAGGGATATCACACTTGTATTTGCACTGGGCCCTGAGAAGTGTGTAGCCGGTTCTGCTGGGAGGGCGCACTGCCTCATTGTGGACTCACAATCATGGTCACGCGAGAGAGGGTCTGACCAGGCCTGGGCTTAGCAGCCTGGTGGGAGGGATGGAGGCTCGTTACTGTCTGGGCCTAAAGGCAGCTCCTGGCCGGTCAGAGCGGAGCCCTTGGAGAAGTGAACAGGCGGGTAGGGGACACCCTCCCAGCTTGCGTGGGTTTGTTTACTGTCTCATCTACATTCCTGCCTGCATGTCCCCATCACATGAGATCTGCAATTACTTCCTGGGGTCTGCATTGGGAAGGGTAACCCAGCTACAAGCACCCTCTCCGTGACCAGGCTGCCCGCTTCCTGTCTGCACACTATCTGTGGAAGGCAGATTTATCAAGCGGTTAACTAAGGAAACATTCGTCTTGGGTCCTCGGGGGACTTTGATCTCACGCTTGTTGGCTTTGGCGGGAGGAAGGCCTTTGGATCAGACTCTCCCACACGCCCAAGAAAACAGACATGACAGGCTGGTGGCCCTGGTCTGGCCATCTCAGGACCCTGGGCTCCCTCCTTTGAGGCAGGGCTCGGACACACTGCACTCAAGTCTCTTCTTGAAGGGTCCTGGAAAGGTGGACCAGTGATGGGCTGGGTTGCCTGGGCAGCATCTTCTCCACACCCAGAGCCAAGCGAGACGTGCACAGTCTTGCTGCCTCTCAGAACCCGTCCAGGGCAGGTGGTTTGCTAACGGGGCTGAGTGTGCAGGTGCCCTGGGTGGGATCACTGGCACCATTTGTCCAAGTGAAACTGTGCTTATTCTGCATGTACAGTCAGCCGTCTGGGACATACCTCTCTGGTGAGACTGTCAAAACTGAGATGTTAGAATTTGTCTCTGCTATTTAAGACCCCGGGTCTGGTCTTGAGTTTTCTAATGGGAAACAGATGCAAATAAAACTGCAGTGTTTCCCAACAGATTTAAGATTTAAGTAATAGTTTTGCTGTCTTGAAACTTTGTATTGATCTGTTACATGATTCATCCAGTCAACACTGGTTTCACTCTGGGTGCCAGGCATTGTGAAGCACGGATGCGGATGGAAAGACGCTGGGCAGGTGTGGCAGGAGTCTGGGAGCGGAGAGGTAAAGAATGAACTATTTCAGGGTCTTGTAGAAGAGCTGCTCGTGGACTGGGAGCCAGGGGGCCCCTTCTGCAGGCCCCCCGTGATGAGCATTTATTGGGTACCATTTATTGGGTACCTGTTTCATGAGGATCATGTCGTCCAGTGGGTAGCAGATGGGCAGTTTTCTGATGATGCTTCATCAGTGTGGGCAGAGGGCGCTGTTGCACTCCTATGAGGTCGCTTACCCCTTCTTTGGGCGGGAAGTGATGGGCAAGGTTTCCTTACAGGTGTTGGATGAACTGGAGGAGCAAGCCTCCAGGTGAAGAAGGGGAATAAAGAGCATCCCAGAAAGAAGTAGGCTTTGGGACAAAGTCCTGGAATGGGGTGGGGACTACCCTACCCTATATAGAGTAAATCCTGAAGGAAATCGACCCTGAATAATCATTAGAAAGGCTGATGCTGAAGCTGAAGCTCCAAGACTTTGGCCATCTGATGTGAAGAGGTGACTCATTGGAAAAGACCCTGATGCTGGGAAAGATTGAGCGCAGAAGGAGACGGGGGCGGCAGAGGATGAGATGGTTAGATAGCATCACCGACTCAGTGGACATGAGTTTGAGCAAACTCTGGGAGATAGTGGAGGACAGAGGAGCCTAGTGTGCTGCAGTTCATGGAGTTGCAAAGAGTCGGGCATGACTTAGCGACTAAACAACAGCAACAGCTATGTATTTGTTTTTTGCCATGAAGAAAAACAAATTGGCATCATTCTGCAGTGTTCCCATTGTCTTTCCCTTTATTCATCACCATTAATATCAGATTGGATGATTTGAAAAGAAGAGAGTAGAAAGCATGACCCCATTCTATAGAACAAGTCAAAGTTTAAGCCCAGGAAGAGGAACTGGGGCTTGTGACTAAGACCTTATTGTTGAGAATCACAGATAAATAGGCCCAAGCCCAGTTCTTTCACCTCTCTCCTTTCCTTCAGAGGTGTCCTTACTGGTGGGGAGCTGGCTCATTTCTGCCTCCTCAAGTCCCCAGGCCCGTGTGTGTTTCCAGCGCGTGCTTTAGGTGGAACCAGTCTGACCAGTGATGGGGAGTTGTGAGTCCTGACCAGGTCCGTGGCAGAGACGGTGAGCCTCAGAGGGTTCCCAGCTGCCGGTCTTCCTCATGAGGGTTCTCACTGGGACCAGCTGCCCCTGGGTGTCCAGTCCCCTGGACACACGTCCCGCGTGGCCGGCGGGTGTGCAGTGCCATCTGTGGGGGACCTCTGGGGACTCGCTGTGCTGAGGTTTGCCCAGTCCTCTGGGGCGAGGTCACTGTAAAGTGTCCATGGCTGGGGTAGGGGTGGGGAGGGGGTAGGAGCCAGGTCGTTTCACTGGCATATATTTCGCCAAACTGCAGTCACCTTTCTGCCTGAAGAAGGATGATTAAAGAGATTAGATCCCTCCCCGTATCTCTTCTCTGCATCTCTTTGTCGCTGAGCAAAATTGAATGCAGAAATAGATAATTTTCAGGTCAGCTCAGTCTTTTCTGATTTGTGGGTGGATTTGCAAAGACCATCCATAATGAAGTCAGTGGTTTTCTCTACCGGCACTGACTTTATGAAAGACAAAAGTGTTGAAAAGTGGACTCATTTTTCCTGTCACAGAAAAGCAATAAAGCCAGACCCACGGACAACCCAGCGTATTTGCTAAGACAACCTGCATGTTTGGGGCACTGCAACCCTCTGAATGAGATGGAAATGAGGTAGTGGCTGCCTAGTTGTGGATAAGGCATACAAGGATACTTTATTCTAAAGAAAGATATTAAAGTATCTTAGAATTGTGTCTGTCACTTCAGTGAGAATGTGATAGAAGACTCTTTTATGTATTTCTTTTCACAATCTTATCTTGACCATCCTGCACACCTGTTTCCATCCAAAAGGCAGAAAGAAATAATGAATCACCAAAGACAATCCCCTTTATCTCACTAGGTTCCTGCCCACCACTTTAATTATTTAGATGAGTTCCTTGAGTCTGATATTCAAACACTGCATGAAGTCTTGCTGCAGGGAACTTTATTGGCAGGGAAACAGAATCTATTCCTATAAAAGAAAGATACGAACCCCAAAGAAGTAAGTTCATGACTTTGAAAGTGGTATCTGTTTTAGAAACATGGGTTCTATCAGACCCACACTCGCGAATGCAGTTGGAGGTATTTTCGGACTTTGAGCTCATCACCCCTCGTTTTCCTTTATTTCTCTTTCTGGTTTGAACCTCGTGTGTTTGAACCAGGTCAGGGAAGCTGCTATGCCCATGGGGAGTTTGCTTCATAGCTAACAGAAGTGAGAGATGCTGGATCCTCATTCACTTGATCAGTCTTTGTTTCTATCCACCTCATCTTTTTTTTTATTATGGTAAAAGAGACCTAAGCTTACCATTTTTAGTTGTACAGTACGTGGCATTAAGCACACTCACACGGCTGTGCAGGCATCACCCTGCCATCTCCAGAGCGCTTTCATCTTCCCCAGCTGAAACTCTTCCACCTGTAACACACTCACTTCCTTTCCCCTCCACCTCAGCGCTTGGCAACCATCATTCTACTTTCTGTCTCTATGAATTTTAACACTTCTAGGGACATCACAGGAGCAGAATGGTAGCATATCTGGTCTTTTGTGTCTGGCTTACTTCCCTTAGCACAGTGTCTTCAAGGTATCATGTGTCAGCATGTCTCCTTTTTAGGGCTGCATGAAATGCCACTGGATGTGTAGGCCACATTTTGCTTATCCATTCTTCTGTTGATAGAGACTTTGGTTGCTTCCACATTTTAGCCACTGTGAATAATGGCTGTATACATATCTATTCAAGTCCCTGCTTTCATTTTTTTTTTTTTTTTGATTTATACCCAGAAGTGTAATTGTTGGATGGCAGGGTAATTCTAAGTTTAACGTTTTAAAGAAGCATTTACCTGTTTTACGCGGTGGCTGTACCGTTTTACATTCCCACGAGAAATATTGTAATTTTTCCATGTCTTTGCCAACACCTTTTATTTTCTATTAAAAAAAATAGCCATCCTGGTGAATGCGAAGTGGTATCTCATCGTAGTTTTTGATTGTATTAGCGATGTTGAGCATCTTCCCATGTGCCCCTTGGCCCTCTGGTATCTTTGGAGAAATGTTTATTCGAGCACTTGGACTGCTTTTAGATTGCATTGTTTGCTTATTATTATTGAATTATAGGAATTCCTTATATATTTTGGTTATCAATTCCTTATCAGATGCAGGATCTGTAACCATATTTCTCCCATTCTGTGGGTTGCCTTTTCACTCTTTCGACGGTTTCCTGTGGGGGCACAAGAGGCTCTAATTTTGATGGAGCCTGCATCTGTTTTTCTGTCACTGTTGTTGCCAGTGCTTTTGGGGTCACATCCGAGAAACATTTGCCTGCTCCAGTGCCATGAAGTTTTGCTCCTGTGTTTTCTTCTAGGAGCTTTGTAGTTGTAGCTTTCCTGTTTAGGTTTTCTATCCACTTTTAGTTACTTTTTATGCCTGATTCCTCATCTTTTTGCATACAGGTACCCAGTTTCCCCAACACCTTTGTTGAAAACACAGTCTTCTCCCTTGAGCGGTTTAGCCATCCCCATCAAAACAGTGTAACCGTATGTGTGAGAGTTTGCTTCTGGGCTCTCTGTTCTGTTCATTAGTCTGTATGTCTGCGTAAACCACACTGTTTTGATTACCAGAGCTTTGTAGAAAGTGCTGAAATGGGGACGTGTGACGCTTCCAACTTTATGCTTTGTAGATATTGTTTTGACGGTTTGGGCTGCTGTGGGGTGGATTTTTCTATTTCTGCAAAAATGTCATTGCAATTTTAATAAGAATTGCACCGAATCTGTAGATCTCTTTGGGTTGAGCTGCTGTCTTAACAATATGGAGTCTTCCCGTCCATGAGCGTGAGATGACTTTCCATGTATTTACGTCTTTTAATTTCTTCCAGCATGTTCTGTAGTTTTCAGTGTGCAAGTGTTTTGCCTTCTTTGTTAAGTTTGTTCCTAAGTATTTTATATCTTTAAGAGACAACACTTGTAACAGCATCCTTCGGAACAGGTTCTAATATTCTTCCTCCCTCCTTTCCTTTTTTCTGTCCTGTTCCTTTTCCTTCCTTCCATCCACTTTAGAGTTTCTCTATGTGCCAAGTACTGTTAGGTGCTGGGCACAAGTAAAGTCAATGGTGAAGGCATTGCTCTAAGTCATCATGGACCAGGGCTCTGGGAGGCTCTAACCCTGCCTGAGTCGTCTGCCCCCAAATCAGAGACATGGAAGGACTGGGCTCTGGGTCATAGAAAGTGGCAACTGAATGGGCACCAGTCTCTTTTGTGACAGTAAAATTTAGGCAACCCAGATCCCAGCTCTGATATAGGGTGGGGGTGGGGAGCTGCTTTCTGCCCAGAGTCAAGTTCAGTGGATGTACATAAATGATTTGATTCTTTCTGCACTGCTCTTCCTCAATGGGTCCAGCATGTTCCTTAGAGACCAGGCTGCACAGACATCCTGGGGTAGCATCGTGTTCTGCCCATCTCTGCAGCATCAGCCCCAGCCCATTGCTGGACCACAGCAGGAGCTGGACAGAGTCTGGGAAACACCACACGTCTGTGGTTGGCATGGACTAGATGACCATGTGATGACTTGTGAAACCAAAGGGCAGCAGGCAGCCAGCCTTTTAGAAGGAAACCCTGCAGGGGCCACAGCCAGGACCTGTGCCCTATACCCTTAAGGACATGGTCTGCATTTTCCCCAGCCCTAAGAACCGAAAAGATGCGTGCTGTTGGAAAAAAAAATTTTTTTTTTAACCACTGATGGCAGGACAAAGGGAATGAGATCACAAACAGAGCAATTAATTTTCACAAATTGACTTTCTGAAAGAATTAATTAACTTTTAAATTGCTCCTTGAAATGCTGAAGTCATGTTTCAAGGGGACAGTGTGTGGAAGAGAGAGAGAAGCTCGGAGCTGAGCAGATTTTGAAAAGTGATGTGTGGTCAATCCCACGTCTTTGGTGCATTAAGGCAGCTTTGAACCCAAGCACTGATGGCTGATTATCTCATTAGATGGAAGAGACCCAAAACAGAGCCCAGAAAGCTAATATTGTGCCTCTCTTTCTTATTGATTGAATCCGTCTCGGGCTCCTGGATCTGTCTGTAGAGGTCAAGATCATTTTGAAGAGGAACACATGATACAATGTTTGCTTTCTCTCTTGTTGCAAACCTCACAAGAAAGAATACTTTGTGGTCTGGTTAAATTCAGTGAATTTTTATTGAGTGCCTGCAAGGCATGGTGTTAGCTACTGTGGGAAATCCAATGATGAGCAAATGTTTACTTCCCCCAAGGAGTTCGGTCTGGAGGAGAAGACAGATAGATAGATAAGTAAGCCTCCCAACGTGTGGGCTGTCACAGAGTTTATAGAACAGTTGGGAAGCAAGCAATTAATTCAGGTGTGCATGTACTTTTCTTTTTTTTGGTTCAGGGGGAAAAGTCAGAATCCAGCAAGGGCGGCCCTTGTAGACAAGTGGGGTCTTCAGAGGCGGAGCGGGATGTGACATTCCCAGTGGGAGGAGCAGGCCTGGGGTGGGAGGAGGTGGAGCTGGAGGAGGGTGAGTGGGGGAGAAGGGGATTGGAAAGATGGACTGAAGTCATGTCCCACTGGGCTTTCGATGCTGTGCTGGAGGATTAGCCATGATTCAGAAAGCCAAGAGAAATCGTGTAGTGTTTTGGAGTAAGATTTAAGGAAGGTAACTTTGGTGATGGAGAGAAGAAAAGATTTTATATAGGAAACCCGCTGAAATGTTATTTTCATCTCAGTGAGAGATGTTGAAGGCTTGGGTCAGGAAGAATGGGGTGGTGGGGACAGTCTGGAAGGGACACCCCAGGGTCTCAGGGCTGCTGTCCATCACTGTGCCTCCTTGAGCAACTCGTGACTCCTCTGGAGGGCTCTGTGTTCTCATCTGTTAAATGGATGGATGGACTGTAGTGTTTTGTTTTTTTTTTTCCCACCCTAAGATCATGGCATCTGGTCCTATCACTTCATCACAAACAGATGGGGGAAAAGTGGAAACAGTGGCAGAATTTATTTTCTTGGGCTCCAAAATCACTGTGGATGGTGACTGCAGCCATGAAATTAAAAGATGCATGCTCCTTGGAAGGAAAGCTATGACAAACCTGGACAGCATATTAAAAAGCAGAGGCATCACTTTGCTGACAAAGGTCTACCTAGTCAAAGCTATGGTTTTTCCAGGAGTCATGTATGGATGTGAGAGTTGGGCCATAAAGAAAACTGAGCTCCAAAGAATTGATGGTTTTTAGTTGTGGTGCTGGAGAAGACTCTTGAGAGTTCTTTGGATAGCAAGATCAAACCAGTCCATCCTAAAGGAAATCAGGCTGATGCTGAAGCTCCAATACCTGGAGCTACCTGATGCAAAGAGCTGACTCACTGGAGAAGACCCTGATGCTGGGAAAGATTGAAGGCAGGAAGAGAAGGGGGCGATAGAGGATGAGATGTTTGGATGGCATTGCCGAGTCAATGCACCTGATTTTGAGCAAACTCCAGGAGATTAGGAAGGATAGAAGCCTGGCGTGCTGCAGTCCATGGGGTCTCCCAGAGTCGGACTTGACTAAATGGCTGAACCACAATAACAAATGTCAGAATAGTCAAGTTAATTCTTTTGTTGTTGTTTTTCCCTGAATAGGATTTAAATTTCACTGAATTCTTTTTCTGTACCAAATGAATTGATCATATGATTGTTTACTATTTACTGTTGTTAATGTGGTAAATTAATTGATTGGTTTTTGGATGTTAAACCCGTCTTGCATTTCTGGAATTACCCCAGCTTGGGTTATTCTGTGTAAAGAATGTGAAATCCACTAGCCTGACGTTTTAGACTCTGGTGGACTTGAGGAATACCTGGACATGTTTGCCTGTCGTGGATCCAGGATGGATGTTGGAATTTTCAGGGAGCCATCAGGAGGGCAAGGCTCAGAGAGGACTGGGGTTGAGAAAGAGACCCTGCAGCTTGGGCATTCTGGCATCTCATCCAGTGGGCCCCTGGCTGCTCATGTATGGGCTGATTCTGAGCTGCTATAAACCCTGATGAGGGAAATGGGGAGAATTCTAGCTCCATCTCCTAGGACTGTTGGGAAAATTGAATTAGCTGAACATGTGACGCTCTTGGGCTTCCCAGGTGGCTCAGGGAAGCTCTTAGCCCACCGGCTAGCCCAGAGAATGTACTCACTGTCGTTACCATCACCATCGCCCTCACCACCATCACCATCGGCTGCATTGTCACCACCATCACCATCATCACCATCTTCATCTGCCGTATCGTCACCATCAGTGTTATTCAAAGTCTCGATGTGAATAGAAGCCCTCCTCTCTGATTTATGAACCACAGTTCTTTCCTTCTGTTCCCAGGCAGCTTTTTTTTAGGTTGATCAGGGGACTGAGCAGAGGAGATGGCTTTGGCTTTTCAACATCTCTGATGCATTTTAGCTGTGTGGAGTATGGACTAGGGTGCTCATTTTTTATTTTGGAAAAAAAGATCCATGTGCTTCTTCACTCTGGGCTGCTGCTGGCTCTTTGAGAGAAAAAAACAAAAACGAAAACAAAATCCCTCCCCTTCCCCAAAAGAAAACAAACCTGTGTCCTCCTGAGAAAGGAGCTTCGACTTGGGTTCATGTCCACCTCCTTTTCCCATTTCACTTTTCACACAAATAACAAGTTGAGCTGCTCCGCTGGACTCTGTGGTCCAGGATTGAGAGATTCACGTGGAGGTCCATTTATACTCAGCGACACCCGTCTCAAGTCAGGCTATTAAACAAGCTAAATGGCTTTAGGAGGAGGAATCGATTAAGCGCCCACCCACCAGCCAGAGGGAGGTGATGGCCACTCTCTCCGAAGCTGTGAACGGAGGCACGATGACCCTGATCTCTTGTGGGGGTGTTCCCGCATCTTAACAGACCAGAGAGATAAAGAAGACAAACAGCAGCAAGGCCGCCGTCCCTGTGCCTGTGTCGCGTAAAGACATTTGAAAACCCAGAAGCCATCCATCACCAGTATCCTTCGTAAAGGAGAAGATGCCTCTGGTCTTTCTCGTCTCGGCTCCTACCCACCACTTCCCAAAAGAGGGGCAGATTTGAAAGGTCAAGTGATCAGAGTAGGGCATAGTCTTTTACACTGAAGACCTTTGGGTTTATTTAAGAAAAAATTCACTGTATTGTTCTCATTTTTCTATCACCCAGGAAGTGGGGACCCTCAGCCCTCGGACTTGTCAGATGCTTACTCTTGGGGGCCCTGCTCAGCAGTGAATGAGTCAAGCTCAAAAGGCCTCCTTTAAATTGTTTTCCACGTAGCTCCTTGTATAGGTTCGCTATTGCTGCTGTAAGAAATTACAACCTTAGGGGTCTAAAACATCACAGATGTACAACCCTACAGTTCTGGACGGTCAAAAGTCCTAGGATCAAGGTTGTGGCAGGCAAGCCTGTGTTCCTGCCGGCAGCTCCGGGGAGGGTCCTTTCCTCGCCTTCTCCCGTGTCTAGAGGCAGCAGCATTCCTTGCCTCGCGGCCCCTGCCTTGCTCCACTCGGACCTGTGCTTCCGTGGTCATGTCTCGGTGTGACGCTCTGGTCTCCCTCTCATGGAGCCTTGTGATTACCCTGGGCCCCCCGTCTCTAGACCTCTAAGCGCATCTCACTGGCCACAGGCCACTTTGCCTTACAGGGCTCTGGATTCAGATGTGAACGTCTCTGGGGCCATTATTCTGTCTACCACACTTTCCCCTCCTCCTGCTTCCTTGTTCAACACTGTACCAATATATGTGCAAGTCTTTTGATTTGCCTTTAACGTGGTATCGTTGAGGCTGTGGGCGGGGGCGGCCAGTGTTGCGGTCCAGGCTCCGCTGTGTCATTTGAGGCCACATGGCATAAACTCTCTGAGGCCCCCTTCCCCTTCATCTGTGAAATCGTGGGTCTTTAAGGCTCATTTCATAGTCAGGAAGATCCCCTGGAGGAGGAAATGGCAACCCTCTCCGGTATTCTTGCCTGGAAAATCCCATGGACAGAGGAGCCTGGTGGGCTGCAGTTCACGGGCTCACAAACAGTTGGACACGACTTAGTGACTCACACTGTCATAGTTAAATGTGGAATGGCTCTGTCCTTTGTTTTTAAGGTTGTTGATCAATTGAGTTTATTTCTTTAAATCTGCTGTGCATGCATGCTCGATTGCGTCCGACTCTTTGTGACCCTATGGACTGTAGCCCACCAGGCTCCTCTACTACTTTTATTTTATTTATTTTTTTAGTATATATTTATTTGCATGCACCAGGTCTTAGCTGCAGCATGTGGGATCTAGTTCCCTGACCAGGGATTGAACCCAGGACCCCTGCATTGGGAACGCAGAATTTTAGTTACAGGACCACCAGGGGAGTCTCAGAATTGTTTGTGTTCTTGTATGAGCTTTTCACAGCTGCCTTTCTGCCTACTTCAGAGATGGAGAGGTCACTACTTAAAGGCTATTGCGTGTGGGCCTTGCAAATTCACAGGGACCTGAATGTATTTACAGTGGATGTGTTCATTTTCTTTTATTTGTATTGTTTCTGATGTGTTTATTTTTTTTTCTGCATCAGTAATAGAATAGACGTGCTGGCAGGGATGCTGTTAAGAATGGTGATAAATGCATTTATGATTTCTAAAGGCTTCGGAAGTGGTTTTTCGGGGCTGGGAGAGGCTGGCATATGTTCTGAGCTTCCTTTCTCTAATGCAGTTATTTCTTGTTAAAAGATTCACCATAAAATGCTAAATAAACTTAATAACTTCCAATAACATTAATGTCAGTTGAGGCCATTTAAATTTTATGAATTTGGGTGAAAATATGGGAAAATACCTGGGAAGATAGAATTTTCTACGTATGTATGGTTACTGATGTTTTAGAATTTTTGTGTTCGTTGCGATAATCTGCTCATTTTGGCTTTTTAAAAAAGGATTCTGGTAGTAAGAGAAGTCTTCATAGCAGTAAAAACAAAATGCCCCCAAACACAATAAGAGGTTTTACAATTTACTGAGTGTTTACAGCTTCCCTGGTGGCTCAGATGGTGAAGAATCTGCCTGCAATGCAGGGGATACAGGTTTGATCCCTGGGTTGGGAAGATTCCCCTGGAAAAGGAAATGGTACCACACTGTAGTATTTTTGCTTAGAGAATCCCATGGACAGGGGAGCCTCATGAGCTACAGTCTATGAGGTTGCAAAGAGACACGACTGAGTGACTAAGCATGATTGTTTACAGGGGGCAACCCATGCATCAAATCAACAGAGCCGTCGGCAGCATTATTTTCTTTAAGACACAAAATACTCATGCCCTCCTATAAGGTAGAAATCAGTCTCCTTATTTTACAGCCGGGGAAGCTGAGGAGGGAGAGCTAGATCATTTGCTGGAGGCCACTCAGATCTACAGGGATAGAGGTGGTACCATGCCTCGTCTCTCTGCTTCCGGAGACCACACACACATTCAGCAGCTTGGTTATGGATAGAGGTGGTACCATGCCTCGTCTCTCTGCTTCCAGAGGCCACACTCACATTCAGCAGCTTGGTTATGGAGCTGCGACAGGAAGTGTGCTGTGCTGCTGGGCATTTTTGCAGAAAGGGGTTGAAAGAGCCAACGCATACTTGGAGTTGGCCCTCTGGAAGAGGGGGCATTGTTGGGAAGACCCCGTTCGTGGGGGAAGAATAAGGAGGGACACACAGGGACGGGCAGATTCTTTCTTTCAGAGACAAACAGGGACAGGGACCAGGAGTGTGTGGTTGGAAGGAAGGCCAGGTGGTCGGTCGGCAGGAGGGCCCCCCATGCTTGCATGAGATCAGGGAGAATTCCAGCGATGGACCCGGTCACAGTGCCTGTAAAGGGTAGTCTATCCAGCAGGGTGTTCAGGATGGATGGGTGAGAGTTTGATCCTGCTCGAGGAAATGCTTTGATGAGTTTTATTTACCTCAAGTCTGAAAAATCTTTTAAGGTAGAATCCATTGGGAAGGAATAACATCACTGTAATTTTTTAAATTGAGAGTGGGCTAATTGAATATTTGGGAGTCGTAAACATCCTTTTTTCACTGTGATATTTCCCTTTATCTCCATTCTTGAGCAAAAGCATGACCTGAATTTAATGGGATGACTTTTGCATGCTCAGCGAGGAGGAACAGAACTGCTTTATGTCAGATAAACGTTTGGGATTTCAGACATGTGTTGTGTATTGTCCCTTTGAAGGATTTCTTCTTAACATAAGACATATTTTTGCCTCTTTGTAATTTTTTTTTTGACTTAATAGCAACTTTGGCTATATGATACTTTTAAAATCAATTTGATTTTCAAGGAATTCTCAGTCCACATGTCATTGACTCATCGACAGGAAAAAGTCATCTAGTAGAAAAGTCCGTTAATGGAAATATATGGTAGTATATGAAGTGATAATTGAAATGTTGTTGACAATAGCTTCAGTTTTCTTCCTATTATAAATGTTATTCCGCTGTGAAAAGAAATGAGGTTTTCATCCATGGAATAATGTGCATGTACCTTGAAAACAGGAAGCCACAGGCTTCCCTGGTAGCTCAGCTGGTGAAGAATCCGCCTGTAATGCAGGAGACCCTGGTTTGATTCCTGGGTCAGGAAGATCCCTTGGAGAAGGGAAAGGCTATCCACTCCCGTATTCTTGGGCTTCCCTGGTGGCTCAGATGGTAAAGAATTTGCCTGCAATGTGGGAGACCTGGTTTCGATCCCTGGGTTGGGAAGATCTGGGAAGAGCATGGCAACCCACTCCAGTATTCCTGCCTGAATCCCTGTGGACAGAGGAGCCTGGCGGGCTATGGTCCATGGGGTCACAAGGAGCTGGACATGACTGAGCCACTAAGCACAGCACAGCACAGAAGAAGCCAGACACAAAAGGATAATATTCTATGATTCCTGCTCCGGTCAGCAGGAGCAATCAGATTTATAGAGACAGAAAGTAGGTTACAGGTTATCAGGGGCGGACAGGGGGAGGGGTGAAGAATTATTGCTTCATGGTTATAGGGCTTCTGTTTGGAGTGATGAAAAAGTTTTGGAAATTGATAGTGGTAATGCAGCTCAACATTATGAATGTAACGTCACTGAAGTGTACACTTAAAAATGATTAAAAAGGCAAATTTCACATCATTTTACCACAATAAACCACTTGTGGTTGTCTGGTGTTATAAGTGGTTAAGAATTTCTTCTACTTAAACTGAGGACCCTTGAAAGAAAAGGCTCCTTTTGTGGATATCAGAGAGGATGATCCAGGCAAAGGCAGAATATTTCAGTCTTAAAAACAGGAAAAACAAGCCAGCATAATCTCACCTTTACTAATAGCTTCTTTGCTGTTTTCTCTCTGAACAGCTTTTTATAACTATGATGCACGGGGAGCGGATGAACTTTCTTTACAAATAGGAGACGCTGTGCACATCCTGGAAACATACGAAGGTGCGTATTTATTTTGGTGTGTTTCCTTTTATGTTTTGTGTGGTTAGGACACTTTCAGTACCTAATGGGCCAATCATTACCTTGTTAGGAAAGCACTTAACTTCTGGTTTTCTTGCACAGTGTCAGGAGCGGGCAGTGGTGAGGTTTTCTGTTATTGAACTCATTAAAAAAAAAAAATTAAGATGAACTTAAAATTAAACTCCTAAATTTTTAACCTCTGAAGTTTTCTGTTGAAATAGTCATTTTCCTTATTTTAAAACACTGTTGTTTCCTTTCTTTGCAAATGAATGTATATACATCTTGACTGTTCATAACTGCTTGAAAAAAGTTTTTTTTTTTTTTTAAATACATTTAAGGTTAGTTTAGTGTTTGGCTTAGTGTTTTGAGGTGTTTGATGTGAATGGTAAGACTTTTTATGTTCTCACTTAGACTTGTTAACAATTTCCTGAGAGGAACCAAAATTATCATGTCTTAAATCCTTTTTAAAAAAATCTGTGACCCCATTTTCTGAGGGGTGAACAAAGATTGTTGCCGCTGTGTGCGATATGGTCCAGTGAAGCAGTTGTTGTAATTATCCCATAAATACCCTTGTTGGGGACAGTGGTTTCCCAGTGTCCATGGTTTTTCAGGCTGTTGGTTTTCGTATTAGTGTTTCGCAAATCATTAAAACGGGACCCCTTTCATTTCATGCTGCGGTTTATCGCTGCACAGAGAAGAAGCAGTGATGGGCTTGACATCTGGATGTTTTGTGAGGTTGTCTTGTGGCACTGGTGGCTCTATTTCCTGTTGGAAGGGTAACTCCCATGTAACAAAGGAATAAAGAGAACTGATTAAAATTGGTAATTCCAACAGCAAAATTGCTTTCAGATCGGGTTTAGCCAGACCCCTCCCGGGAGGAGGTGGGCTGGAGATGCGGGGCGAGAAAATTGCAGACATCCTGTAGTAATCACAGATTGAACTTCACACTCAGTCTTCGGAATCCTCTTTGCACATGAGTGATGCCTCGTTCAGCTTCTGCATCAGGCAAGCTGCAGCTTGCTCCCGTGTACCTGGAGAAACACAAACTCATTAAAACACCCATGTTTGTGTCCCTTACTTCCTCATCTGGCTTAGAATTCCATTCCATTTGCACCTTTTACCCTAAAAAATGTCCCACTGGGGGTGGAAATCAGCTTCCGTGGCGTAAGCTTAGAAGCGGATATGATGCAGAAATAGACATACTCCTTACTGTGTGAACGAGTAGCTGCCCGTGGGTATCCTCTGCTTATTTTCAGTTTTTACAGCTGACAGTTGGATCGCCTTATCTGCCCCCAGTTTATATGGCCAGTGGCTGGAAGGAAACGGAGAAATTAGCTAGAGGTTAAGGATCAAACCTCTCATCTCAGACACTTTTCTGATCTCAGGTGAAGAACGCGCTTATATCTTTTTTTTTTTCATTTCTGCCCCGGGTCAGCTGCATTTGAAATCCTGGTTAATAAACAGTGGACAGTGACGTCATTCCTGAACAGATAGCAATTTCCTGTGCAACCCCGGGTAGTGGGGGCTGTGACTTCTGTTTCTTTGCTTCATAGGAAGAATGCGCTCTTTAAACAGGAGACTCCTTCGGCAAGTCAGTGATCCTTTTTGTACGTTTAACTTAAACGAAAATGGTGGCAGGCATCGACATTTTGGCCAACATCATGATAAAGGAGTCTTCAGTGAGCATTTGGTTTCTGGGCTCATCCATCTTCCAAGTGTTGATTACAATATTCCAGTCTTTGTAAAGACCCTGTAATGGAAAACCAATTCCCCTTCTTTGACAACAGCCTTTTTGGTTTTAGTTAAAATCCAATCAGAGAAATGCGTGGGGGGAACGCATTGCTTTTGGGAAACTTGGTGACTTAATTGTCATTGGATTACAATGGAATAATTGTTTTCCTGCTCTTTGCTCTCATTCTGTTTAAATTTTGTGGATTGTGTTAGCCTGTGGCATTCTCTTCTTTTCTTCTCAGCCCCTTCCACATTTTCCCCCTAAGAAAATTTATTTGTTTGTCAAATTTCATTTCCCTTTTCTTTGTGATCCTGTTCAGGGTAGGATACTGCTAGGATTGCTCCAGAGAATATAATTTCTAGATGATCACTCCTTATATTCAGGTTCAGAGAACACATTTACCTGCAAGTTATGGATAATTTGTCCGTCTCAGGCTCATGGAGGCTTGGAGCACAGAGCAAAGAAAAGAACTTTCCAGGTCACCGTGGAGGTGGACGGAACTTTGGGGGGTCCTTTCTATAAGGACCCCTGCCTATGTCCCTGCCTATAAGCAGGGTCCAGGGTCAGTCAGACAGGAGAAGTGAACCCAGGTCCCTGGTGTTGATAAAGTGACTCTCCAGTGCCCAAGCAGGCGCAGGTCCTGCCACCTGCTTATTTCCAGAAGGATCTCCAAGGGGTGTATGCTGTGCTGAGGGACAGGGCAGCATTGCACCCAGATTAGGAAAGTGCTCTTGTGATGAAAACGCAGCGCTCGAACTTGATTCGGATTTTTCAAAGTGATCATCATCTGTTTTCTTCCACGACACACCTTCATCCCTTTTCTTTCCAGGTCCTGTGAAGACCGCCTCTGGGTGTCCTGGGGCGGAGGTAACAAGTGTTGCATGGTGGGGCGTTTAAACAACAGGAATGTGTTCTCTCACTGTTCTGGGGGCTAAGGGCTCCAGGTCAAGGTCGGCAGGGCTGAGAATGCAAGGCCGCCCCACGGGTCACTCCAGCCTTCTGCTCCTTTGCTGTCCTCATTGGCGTTCCTTGCCCGCAGGTGCGGCGCCCTGGTTTCTGTCTTCAGGATCACGCGGCAGTCTCCCGCTGCTTGGCTCTGTCTATTTCTCCTTTTTAATAAGGACAATGTGTAGCATTAGGTCCTTTTTTTTTTTTTTTAAAGGGCAATTCCTAAACTACTTAAAATGCTTCTGGTTTTGTTTATTTTTGGCTGTGCTGGGTCTTCATTGCTGCGTGGACTTGTCTCTAGTTGCAGCGACTGGCGGCTGCCCTTCGTTGCAGTGGCTTCTCTTGTGAATCCCAGACTCTAGAGCGCGTGGGCTCAGTAGTTGAGGTGCCTGGGCTTAGTTGCCCTGCGGCAGGCGGCATCTCCCGGGACCAGGAATTGAACCCACGTCGCCTGCACTGGCAGGCGGATTCCCAACCCCTGGTTATTGCTGTGTAGTTGCTAAGTCATGTCCAGCTCTTTGCAACTCCATGGACTGTAGCCTACCAGGCTCTTCTGTCATGGGGTTTCCCAGGTGAGAATGCTGGAGTGGGTTGCCATTTCCTCTTCCGGGGGATCTTCTCGACCCAGGGATCGAACCAGCATCTCCCGTGTCTCTTGCACTGAAAGATGGATTCTTTACCACTGCGCTGCCTGGGAAGCCCCTGTCTCACCTGAGCCCCAGCCTTTTCCTCAGGTGTGTCCTAGCCTTGCTGCTGGGGGCTTCTCAGATGCTGTGTGAGCAGATCTTTGCAGAGGCTGCTCTGCCCACCCGCCACCCCCCTTCTCCTCCTAACTATAACCTGGAGCCATCCTCAAAGACTCTGTCTGAGTGATCCTCCCTGGGCTTCTCTCTGACGCCGCCCCCCTCCTCCGCTCTGCCTGGTCCTGTCTTCACTGGTACCCGCCCTGCGCTTGAGTGTGCGCGCACTGGTCCTTCTGCTGGAAACGCTCTGCTATGTGCACGGATGTGGCTTCCGTCTTCCTGGGCTGGATGGGGCCCTCCCTGACTTTGAGGACCACGTCTGACCTCTTCTTGCCGTTGGGCGGGTGTCTCTTGGGGAGCTGGGTGTGTCTTGTTTGGAGCTGGTTGGTTGAGGCCTGGTTGGAAGAAGGGAGTCAGCTTGTTAATTCAACGAGCCATGCATCTCCCTGCTCCTGGCTTCATTGTGCCTGGCCTGTCCCCCCCAGAGCAGCAGCCAGGTCATCCTCTCATGTCCCCCTGCTGCCCTCCATGAAGCCTTTGAGGGGTTGTCTTCTGTCCTTGATCCCCAGTCTCTGCCCTTGCTCGTGGTTTGAACCTTGCTTGTCCTAGGGGAATCTGCTCTTGGAGGTTAGAAATAATTGGGTCTAATGTTTCTACATTTGCTCTCTCTGGTGAGACCTCTGGCACATAGTCTGGGGGCTCAGTTGCTGGAAGGAATAACGCATGCAAAAATTCTTGAGAAGGGAAACCCTAGGTTTTCCTTTTGCTTGGGAAAGGTGTTAAAAGAGAAACCACCATCTATTATCATAAACGAAAAGAAAAAGGCTCCTCATCTTTTTTTAGTCCCTCCTGGGAAACCCTTCTGCTGTGTTTGAAGTGAATTTTTGTGTCGCCTGCACTGGCTGGCACGCATATATTTCTGTGTATATAAATGTGGTTGTAGTGCTCATTTGGCTCAGATGGTAAAGAATCTGCCTGCACAGTGCATGGGAAGATCCCTTGGAGAAGAGCCTAGCAACCCACTCCAGTATTCTTACCTGGAGAATGGCATGGACAGAGGAGCCTGGAGGGCTACAGTTCATGGGGTCACAAAAAGTCGGACGCAACTGAGCAAGTAACACGCGCAAGCACTCCTTCTGTGTTTACATTGTTTCTCAGTGCTGTGTTCTGAGACACAGCCCTGTTGGTAAGGCTGCAGTCTCCGGCGCTCAGTGCTCTGTGTGACCCTCACGTTTCACTAGCCACCCTCCCAGTGATGGGCACCTGTCCTGCCTCCTGCGTCTGCCCCACGGAGCGCAGTAGGTGTGCGAGTGTCTTTGGATACGCGGCAGCTCCGGGGTGCGGGGATGGATACTTCGGGGAAGAAGGGTCCTGCCCACACTGGTCATGCTGTCTACACTCCCCTCCTCTGTGCCGGTGGCTGCCTGACTCCTGCAGCGTTAGAATTTTCCTCACTCTAGTGAATTGTGTTTTAAACTGTCGATTTAATATGTGTTTCAATCTGGTTATTAGTAAGTTTGAGCATCTCTTCATACATATGTAATTCTTTTGGGTTTCTTCTCCACAGTGTTTATAAACTTTGCTTATTTTTGTCTTGGGCTCTGTCTTTTTCTCGTCCCTTAGAAGTATTTCCTTAGATGTTCTGGGACATTTATCCCATGTCAATTTCAGGAAAGAAAGGGCATGGTAACACTGAAAATATGGGAGGGATAAAATCACAGGAAAATGGGCAGTCCTCTACATTAAATATGGCCTTCTGAACAGCTTACTGCATCGACCCTCTGTCTTCTCCCATTTCTGTCTGTGAACACTGACCCAGGTGGGCACCGATTGTGGGCTGGGCAGATGGAAACCACCCAGGAGACGGTGGAGGGCTATCAGGAGATAATCCTCCAAATGCGCCCTGAGACCTCGACATTGGGTCCACCGTGCTCCGTTATCACCGTGTAGTCGCCTTGTCAGGAATGAAGTGGGTTCACTGGTTGAATCTTGGTCTTAGCAAATCCTTCGCAAGGCTCCTGGCGATTTGCAGCTTCGTTTCTGAATGCTCAGAAAGCTTCTGTTCATAATCCCTGGAGGATTTTAACTCCATCCCTTCCTGCTTCCACTCCTCCTCTGGTTGTTAAGTCATTGCTTTATGAGAGGTGTCTGGTCATTGGTGGAATACAGGTCCATTTGCAGTTTCTGGGCATCTTCGTTCACGCATCCCTGATTTCCAGCATTTGACTGTTTGTTACTTTATTATTGGTGACTTTGTTGAGTCGCTAAGTTGTGCCTGACTCTTTGCAACCCTGTGGACTGTAGCACGCCAGGCTCCTCTGGCATGTGATGTCCTCCACCATCTCCTGGAGTTTGTTCAAACTCATGGGCATTGAGTTGGTGATGCCATCCCACCATTTCATCCTCTCTCGTCCCCTTCTCCTCCTGCCTTCAGTTTTTCCCAGCGTCAGGGTCTTTTCAGAGTCAGTTCCTCACATCAGGTGGCCAAAGTATTGGAGTTTCAGCTTCAGCATCAGTCCTCTCAATGAATATTCAGGACTGATTTCCTTTAGGATGGACTGGTTTGATCTCCTTGCAGTCCAAGGGACTCTCAAGAGTCTTCTCCAGCACCACAGTTCAGAAACATCGATTCTTCAGTGCTCGGCCTTCTTTAAAACCCTAGTATTTAGTTAGTCTCTGGGAGCTGACCCAGCTGGTGCTTTCCCAGTCTTTTTGTCATTCTGTTGGGGGCTGATGTCCTTCTGCTCCTGGGGAGCACAGTGGAACTTGTCTAGGCTTTTGATTGCCTCTCCTGGAGCGAGGTGGCCTGAAGCACCCTCAAAGTGTTTCTGGAGACATTCAGTGTGTGGCAGAGTCATTGGGAGGTGAGTGACCAGCCGTGAGTGACCCCTGAGCATTGGCAGGAACGATTTCTGCCCTCAGCCTGATCGGAGGGGCTGAGGGTGTGGTCAGATCCTGCCCAGCATTGAATGTCTCTTCCACTGGGCATTTCCCTCTGTCTTCTGCTGTTTGCTTGCCCTCCCACGCGGAGAGAATGGGAACTTGAATCTAGGCCAGCCCCCGAGGGGGTAGGTGGGCCCGTGTTCCTGGGCCTGGTGCTTCCTGTTGGGGGCTGAGTCTTCACCACAGAAGCACTTTGTGCGATGTGACTGCTGCACGGCAACCCCCAGACCCCCCTCCATCTCGAAGGGGGAGGAAGTCGGCTCTCAATAGGATTTCTGTTGTGCTGCCGCTGCTGATGATCTGAGGGTGTTGGTATGTGTGCTTGGCAGTGACCCCGCTCCATCCGGCCGAGGGACAGACAGGAAAACGCGCACCCCGGATCCTGCCCAGGGCTCCGTGGTCAAAGGGCGGCTTCTTCTCCTGGAGCTGGTTGCCACCCTCAGGACCATGTGCGGCCGATGGAGACGAAGGAGCTGGAGATCTTTGTGTGAAGCCCCCTGCCAAGGCTTCACGCCTGGTTTTGAGATGATCTCTACAAACCCCCAAAGCATCTCTGCAAACCTTAGGATGACTGAATTCTATGACAGGCTGACTCCCGTGGTTCTGCAGATAGTGAGTTCTAGGCAGTGGGTAGGTGCTGTTTAGGACCCTGTAATGTCCCTTGTACTAACTATCTCACCTTTGTGTTTGTTTAGGGTGGTACAGAGGTTACACCTTAAGAAAAAAGTCTAAGAAGGTAAGTCCCTGTTATTAACCACAGTGCATATCCCTTCATAAATCACCCTAGGAGAAGAAATCAGTTCTATCTCATGGAGCCTAAGAGTTGTCCTTATATATCTCTTTCTCTGAATTAAGAGAATTTATGAAATGTAGGCTACCCTGAATTGTTTTCTTTAAAAAATTTTTTAAAAAACCTTTATTTTTTAATTGACGTATAGTTGATTTACAATGTTGTGTTCATTTCAGGTATACAACAGTGTGATTCAGTTATACACACATGTATGTATTTCTATTCTTTTATAGATTCTTTTCCATTACAGGTTATTACAGAATATAGAGTTCCATACTGTGCTTGGTTGGAACAAGTATTGCTGTTGGCTGTCTGTTTCATAAAGTGGTGAATATATGTTAATCTCAAACTCCTAAGTCATCCCTCCCTCCCCCGTATGGTTTTCTGAACAGCATATATATGTAGAAATTGTCATTTCGTGTCTATGAGTGAATGGCTGGGCTGTGTGGGATGATGTTAACCTGTTGTCCTGAGAGCTGGGACCTTCTTTTCCTGGTAGAATTCTGCATCCTGTTGAAGAACAGGTTGTGTAAGAGAATGATCTGGGTAGACTGACTACCGCTTACAATTTTCAGTTTTGCATTATCCTTAATGATAAATTAGCAGATCTACAGCGCTCATGCCGGCTTCTTCCCTTCTTGCTTGTAATTATTTTTATACTACTGACGTCTGCTGGCCGAAGAAAGAGGTTCTGCCTCCTGGACAGTTTGCATGCGTGGTTGTTTGAATTTCTGGGGTGAAGACGTGCAATTACACCGTGATCATTGCCATGGACACACCCGTGCGTGGTTCTGTTGTGGCTTTTCCATTCTTAGTTTCACAGAACCTAATGATGGCTGTTCCCTTCACTCTAAGCTGTGGTTAGGCTGTCCACGTTACCTTATAAAATCTAATTATGCTTGACACATGGTTCCTTTTGCTTTTGTTTCTTAACTTGGCATCTCATTATCTCCTTATTGGGCTGGGCTCCTTCTGTGGTCCTGAGCCTGTGACTAAGGCTGTTGAAGGCCAGCTGTCCAAGTGCAGGGCCTTCTTGCTCTATTTTTCCCCCAGACTCTCTGCAATCAGCCCTTGCTGGACAGGTGAAAGGTGTCCATCCTGTGGTAGCAGTCACTTCAGAGGTGTCCGGGCTGAGCTCTAGGGCAGTCTGTCCTGATGTGAGAGATGCTAATTGGGTAACCTGCTGAGCCAGCTCTGCAGATTGGAGCCAGGACCTCCATCCTGATGCTGCTGAGCTCAGACTGGACTGTGAGTCTCTCATATCCAATGACCTGGCGTCTTGAAGTCTGAATGAGGGCTATGCCAACCTGGTGGCTGGAGGAATAGCTCTCTCCAGAGAAAGTTCTGTTTTCACTCTGATTGTCTCTTCCATAATTTGGGATTAGCAGATGCGAACTAATCCCTTAGGGTGGATAAGCTACAAGGCCCTACTATATAGCATGGGGAACTGTATTCAATATCCTGTGATAAATCATAATGGAAAAGAAGATGAAGAACAATATATAACTGAGTCACTTTGCTGTGTAGCAGAAATAAGCACAGCATTGTAAATCAACTATACTTTAATTAAGAAAAAATAAGAAGAATGTTTTCCTACAGATGAAAACCTCAGTTTCATCTGAGAAAGCCACAATTGAGAACTTTATTAACGACCTTAGGCTCATGGACTCCCCGTCCACCCATGACAAAGTTGCAACTTCACAGGTCAGGTATGTCCCAGGGAAGTGGTTCACTTTTGATGCTTGCTTGGTATTTGGTGTCAGGTACCTCTTCCCTGGTGGCTCAGATGGTAAAAGCGTTTGCCTACTATGCGGGAGACCCCATTTCAATCCCTGGGTCGGGAAGATCCCCTGGAGAAGGAAATGGCAACCCACTCCAGTATTCTTGCCTGGAAAATTTCATGGACGGAGGAGCCTGATAGGCTACAATCGATGGGGTTGCAAAGAGTCGGTCACGACTGAGCGACTTCACTTTCACTTTCACCACGTTCCCCAACTAGGGGTGTCTCCTGGTTCCCCAGTGCCTCCGTGAGCCCTCGTCCTTCCTGCCCTGCACTGGAGAGACCTGACTTTGTAGCTCACAAAGCTGGGTAGGGGTGTGTTTATCATTCCATCTAAAACCTTCATTAACAGTTGAAACTGACACCTTAGAGACGCTGTGATTTTGCGTTGGCCCATCCAGTTCCCACAGTGGCAGAGAAGGGACTTGACTGGCTCCCAGGCACCTGACCCTGTGTTCTGGAAGTATCCTCTTACCGGTATTCACAAATGAGCTCTAGATCTGGCCAGTCCTGATCACCGTAGCTGAAGAAGCTGCTCATTTCAAGCCTCCAGGTGTGTCCAGCCTCATTTTTCCGTTGTCCCTTCTGTGACCCCATGGTTGTCGAAAGCAGCTTCACTGAAACTGAGAGGTGTCTCTACCTGTGGACGTGGGCATGGCCGAGACTCATTGCTTTATGTATCCCACCTACCAACCAGTGCTCACCTGCTGACCTTAAATGTGCACCCGGGATCCGTCCTGGTGGCTGGAGGTGTCCCCGTAGCAGGTCCGCCTGGTCCTCTGTGTTGCCCAGCCTCCGTCTTTCTGTCTGACTCCTTCCCTCTCTGTGATAATTCTTTTTTACACGAAGTGCGGCCACTTTCTTGGTAGACAGGAGGAGCAGGGACCAGTGGTGCCCGCTTCCATTCCAAGCAGGATGAGTTGCGTGGTTTCTGGATCTCCTGTGTTGATTCTTTGGGGTCAGAAGCCTGGGAAACCCAGTCAGAAGCTCCTGTGTTCACAGCAGGTGACTGTTCCTGCTGATTGACTTTCTGCTGCATGTGTGGCATCTCAGGAAGCTGCACCTTGTCTGCCTTGTGCTGCCCGAGACCCCCACGCCACCCGAGACCCCCACGCTGCCCGAGACCCCCGCGCCCAGTGCCCCGCTCTTGCCCTCCAGGTGCTCACCTCTACTTCCTTCCAGGAGGGGACTTGTGCTTGCTCAGGAAGCAGGCCCAGAACTCTTGGGGAAGCTCCTGGCCCTTCACGTACAGTGACTAGGACTGACAGTCCTCCTGAGGAGCCGTCCCCTCAGAATTGTCTGTCGGGCCTTGTGTGCTGTTCACTCGGGGGTTGCTGAGCACCATCTGCAGATAAACTGATGTCCCCCCGCTGGAGCCGGACAGGGTGGGTGAAATGTACCTTATTGCTGTATTTTATTGGCTGGCTCCTCTGTTAGGAGATGGATGAGAGAGTCTCCATGGGTCAGGTAAGTAGTCAGCGCGTATGTGATGATCGACTGTGTAAACTCACTTTCTGATGACAATTTTAGTATTTCGAAAGGAAGAGCTGTCAGAGGCCATCATCAGAAATTGTTTTTAGGCATCGGTTGACTTTTGATCTGCCTGTGTCCACAGTCAACATGAGGTGTGACCTACGGAGAAGACACTGGAAGGTCCCGTGGGACTTTGCGAGCAGAGTGTGCATCTGTTTTCTTCTAAGACTTCTGCAGCCTCTTTGAAACACACGTGAATTCAGTTGCCGTCTTTCACACTTTGTTTTCTGTGCCATGCTGTGACTTAGCATAAAGGCTTATGGATTTCATAGTGATCCAGTCATCCTCACCTCCACCTTTTTTGGGGGTACAGCTGTTTGAGTGACAGTTAGTATTCATATCAATGCTACAACCTCTTGTCTCTTTTCCTCCCAAAGGGTATATTTCCTGCTTCGTACATCCATCTTAAAGAAGCCATAGTTGAAGGAAAAGGGTGAGTCTGGTCTTGATGTTTAAATGAAGTTGTGTAGTGATTGCATTTGACCTTGCTGCTTTCTGCAGGGCGACGTTGGGGTTGAACAGTGGGTGCCTTTGATCCAGGGTGACAGGAGTTTAGCAGGGGAGGACTTCTGATCTGGAGCTGTCTACAACATGACTTTGAGCCTTTAGGGAGTCTTCAGTCAGCACTGGAACCACAGCCAACTGCCTAGAATGCCATGTGGATTTGGAAAGCTTCCTGCTTCTTCCTTTGTGAGCTAGCCCATCTAGCAAAGGCTGCACAGCCCCCCAGCCCTGAATCCATTTTTCTGGAAGACTTTGCAGGCTGTGATACAAATTCAGTGGGGAGTGAAGCAACAGTTGTTCGGTTGGGGCGTGTGTGAATTTACGTCTTGCCTGATTGTGATGTATGTTTCTTAGAGGTCATAAAACTGATGTATAAGATCATTAAGAGGACATTTGTAGAACAGGAACCCGTTAGGCAGGAATGGCAAATGAATAGCCAGGTGTGAACTTGGAGAAGGAACAGTAAAATGTTTTCCTTTTTGTCTCTGCTACATCTTTGCACTCCATTAAATATGTAAATGATAAAATTACTAATCATATGATTACTGCATAATGGCATCTCTGCGGCTGATTGAGAAATTGCTTTCCCAAGCAGTGTACTTTGAACATATGAGAAGGACTGGGTCGGGCTCTGAGGTTCCATGGTGCATCATTAAAACGAGGGAAATAATTTAGAAGCATCAATGTGATGACCTGTAAGAGGGTCCTTTTTTCTACTGAGAAATTGTTTTGTAGGTGAAATTTCAGAGGGAAGTAAAACGAGGAAAGTTTTGAAACTTTTCACCCTACTGTGAACAATGTTGAATAAAATATTTTCTTCATGTATTTTACATCAGTTTGCATCAGGATCAGCATGGATGCTGGGCTGTATAGGGATAATTTTTGTAAATGCACGTTGAGGTATACAGATCAGTGTATGTAAAATGTAATTAGGAAGAGTGATAGAAAAGGGTGCAAGAGACTGTTGATTCTCGATAGATAGAGTCACACCCTGCCAGACAGGTGGACAGGCAGACATTGGGTTAAGACTGAGAACCAGTTGGCACTTAGTCCAAGAGACGGATCAGACCAATTAAGGAAGGAAGGTAAGAAGGCTCTAGAGCGGAGGTCAGGACGCAGTGGGTAAGGGAGGTCCTCTCCATGTGGGAAACTGAGGTCTCATTGAGCTCCAGGTCCCTGCTGGCCAGCAGGAAGAGCCCAGTGGGCTTCGCACGGAACTCAAGCTCTGTGAGATGAAGGCAGCCCAGCCACTGCTGAATGTCCTCGCACTGTGAGTGGAGCAGCTTTGTAAGGATGACATCACAGAGCGAAGTGAATCACACTTTCATCAGCATCCTTACTGGGAAACAGTCATGTCCTGTGAGAGACGCTGAGGATGTCCCATCAAAGGCTTATTCTTAAAAGCACTCCTGTGAGGGGTGGTCTCCCACGTACCCCTTCCTGGTCCCTGCTGCTCCCGCTGGTGCACATGGTCAGACCTCTCCAGAGGGAGTGGCCCTCTCTCAGGAACTCCTGTGTTTCTTCCTTGGAGAACCCCCTGCCCCTCAACCCCAATCACTGAGTCCTTGCAGCCCTGAATCTCCATTTCGAGCTACAGTCAGGATCCTGCCCGGGCCGTGGGGACCTATCTCAGTGCCCCCTGGACACTGCATGTTGTGTGGGAGCCTTGTCTATTCAGGGCCTCTGGGCCCAGGTGGTCTTACTTCACAAGCCACCAAATTCGGTCTCTGACTCAGTCCCAAATATTAGGAGTTCTGCTTAGTGCAATGTCTGACCCAGAGCAAGTAACCGGAAAACAGCAGTTTGCTGAATAAAAAGCAATGGACAAATAGATCAGGAGTCAAGAATAAGGCAAGGGTTAACTCTCTGGGGTGGAGAGACAAGGGAAAGAGGATAATCAAAATTGGTGATCAGGGCGCCTGTGGACACTGGAAAGCTGTAACCTCGCCCGTATTTCGCCAAGGATAAGTGCTTCGTGTATTATCACAGAGTGAGTTTTAGGCAGGATGAAAATGTAAAAAAAAATCATCTTATCCCAAGCCTGTGTTTTAATGCCACACAGATTGGTGGTAATTTATGACATCTATAAAATAGATGGGTACACATATTATGAATACACTTTCCACTTCTCAGACCTTGACGTCCTGATGGGATATTATTTGCCTCTTTCATCTTACCTTGACGTGTGAGGTAGACGTTCTCGGGCTCTGTATAGAAATTACTTGTCGTTCTTAGAGACGTATGGAGACCTACGTGGGCTCAGTCTTATTTGCATGTTTTCTCTCCGTGCTATGACCTGCGTGTAAAGTTGACAAGGTGCCCTTCTGTTTAATGAAGCTGTTGCCGTCTCTGCCCTTTCCTCTCCTCCCAGGCAACATGAAACGGTCATCCCAGGCGACCTCCCGCTCATACAGGAGGTCACCACGACCCTGCGAGAATGGTCTACCATCTGGAGGCAGCTCTATGTGGTGAGAAGATGGGGCTTTTGTGGGTGTTTCTTTTAATGGGAGGATAATTGCGTTATAATATTTTGTTGGCCTCTGCCATACATCAGCATGAATCACCACAGGTGTAACATATGTGCGCTCCTTCCTGAAGCGCCCCCTCCCACCTCTCACCCCATCCTTCCCCTGTGGGTTGTCACAGCACTGAGTTGAGCTTGTGTCCCACAACACATTCCCACTGGTTGTCTATTTTACGTGTGGTAATGTGTATGTTTCCGTACTGTTCTCTTAATTCGTCCCCCCCTCCCCTTCCCCTTCCTTCTCCTCTCCTGTGTCCACATTTCTGTTTTCTATATCTGTGTCTCCCTTGCTGCCCTGCAGATAGATTCATCAGTTCCGTCTTTCTAGAGTCCATGCGTGCTAAGTCGCTTCAGGGTCTGGGTCTATGTAACCCCGTGGACTGTAGTCCGCCAGGCTCCTCTGTCCGTGGGATTCTCCAGGCAAGAATACTGCAGTGGGTTGCCATGCCCTCCTTCTGGGGATCTTCCCAACCCAGGGATCAATCCCGCATCTCTTTAGTCTCCAGAATCAGCAGGCGGGTTCTTTAACCACTAGCCCCACCTGGGAAGCCCCTAGATTCCATATGCAGGCATTAACATACGATATTTGTCTTTCTGACTTACTTCACTCTGCATAATAGACTCTAGGTTTGAAGATGGGATTTTGAATCAGAGCTTAGTAATAGAGAATAGGTCTTTTTGAACTCTGATGAGCCAAAGGATTATTTTTGCTTTTTCTGGTACCCTCAGAAGCAGAACTTATGGGAGCGAGTCACGCTCGGGAGCCTTGCCCTATAGTCTGGCCGCCCTCGGGGCCGCAGCCCTTCCACCAGCTTTGTGCCAGGTGCGGCCATGCTGATGGCAGTGAAGTGGCCGTCGAGGAAGGGACCGTGGGTTTCACCTTTCCCTGTACTGAAAAGGGAACTGGGCTGCTTTTAGGCTGTGGAACACTGACCGAGGCCCCCGGAGCTGGAGTTCCCTGAGTTTATATGTCGATCGTGAACATGAGAATCTGCTTTTAAACTGTTGCAGCTGCATCTTCATGGATGCGGTAGAGGGTGAGGGCTCTCTACCACTGTTTGCCTGGAGATGGTGCCTCTTACCATTTGAGGAAAGTGACATAGTCTTCCAGGTCTCAGCGAGTCTGTTTAGAGGCAGGGAGATGGTTTCCATTCTGGCTTCGTGTGAGATACCCAGTTCTCCGGATTGTGGAAGAAGCCTTATTAATGTGGCAGGTTGGGGCCCTGACACCTTCCATTGTGTATCCCCGGGGGCATTTTCTTTGCACATAAATTCATATTTGCAGAAGATTACCTTTTGTTAGGTCTGTATTCCTCTTAAGGGTGTTGATTTCTCATCTGCTAATATTGTCAGCGCAAAGCTTGGACGCTGGAGGGAAGGCCGTGCATCAGTTTCTGGGGAACATAGAAGACTTCTCAGTCCCACAGCTGCTCTCTGGGCAGCCTCATTGCTTTTGATTATACAGTGGTTTCCTATAAATACACAGTAATAAGCAGTTGCAGTAATTGTTCATCAAATGTTCTCAAAAACCTAGAGGCGTAAAGTTAACCATGAATATTTTGTATAAATCTGAGCAATTTTGGAGTTGATATTTCATGTTAGCAATTTTTAGACAAAAATATGGCAAAACAAACAGGAGCTGATGCTGACTAATATGTTAGTGGACACAGTTTTAGCCATACAGCTCCATAACAGACACTCCTAACCATCACCTGGTTTCCTTTTTTAAAAAAAAATCTACCTTTGCCTGTTAGGGATTTACACTGTTAGGTTTGTGCAAAGCCAAAGAGATATGCTTATTATATATATGCACATGTATTGTTGTTGCTTATAATATTTTTATATGTTCTGTTTCCCTCTGCTCTGTGGCAATAGACAAGATTAAGAAAATATTAAGGATTTTAGTTATTTGGTAATGCTTTATGAAAATAGACAAGGAGAATTAATGAGGGAAACAAACATAATTTTATAATAAACCATTAATTTTGATTATTAGTTTTCATTTAAGAAGTCAAGATTATTGAATTTCCTTGGTGGTTCAGTGGTTAGGATTTGGTGCTTTCACTGCTAGGCCCCAAGTTCAATCCCTGGTCAGGGAACTAAGATATTACAAGGCATGGCCAATAAATAAATACATAAACAGGAATTTAGGGTTAGGATGATACTAACAAGGAGAACTTACAGGATAGAAAATAATCTGTTAGGGCGTGATAGGCTGAGTGAGTGGAGGGGATCCTAGAAATTCCTAAGAAGAAGGTCAAATGCTATAAAGAGCGGAGGTGTGAAGTTCAGCTATGCAGAGAAGACATTATTTTAAAAGGTAGCAATGACCACAGTTACATTTTTTTTTTTGGCACCCTGACATTTAGAATTTTATCTAAATTTCAGATTTAGATAAACCTAAATCTATTTATAGATTTAGTTTTATAAATCTAAAACTATTTATAAATCTAAATAGTTGGATTTCACCTAGATTTCTATTCTTGGAAAGAACCACTGGGTTTGTTTTCCTTTGGTTAATCCTTCATTTTCTTGATGAGTTGTTCTCATGCTGTTGCAGAACTTGCTTTTCTTGGTACCATCAAATCCCTCGAAATATGTAGAAAGTGAGAAGTAGGTGTGAAGTTTGAATCTCATGTGTATTTCCCTTTTGCTATACATGCACCAAGAGCTTGTAGATCCAGATAGTGCCTCTTGCAGAAGCCTCTCTGCACATTCGGAATGCACCATAGCCTCGGGCTAGGTCCTCGTGTAGTCAGCTGACAGCCGGGGCTCCGGGTTGGGTTTCTCAGTGCTGAGAATCATCGGGGCAAAGGCCATTCTGAAGATTCCTTAGGCAAGACCTGTAGACCGGGCACTTCCTCAGGGAGCTTCAAGGGTTGCCCCTTCCTGGTCCAGAGACTGGAAGTTCATGGGCTGGTTGGGATCCCCAAGTGCAGATCCTGCCCTGGGTCCGCTTTGGGTGTAGGGCTACATACTCCGGAGCGCTGGCCTGAATATGGAAGATCGTCGTGGTTTTTAATCCTTTTAATCTTTTCACGTGTGATAGGAGCCTAATTCCATCTAATGTGTTCAGTTCCAAGCTGAAAACACCATTAATCCGACATAAACAGCAACTACAATGCTCTTTTAAGTCAAGAACTTAACAGTTGGTTTCCCCCCCTCATCTAGCAAGATAACAGGGAGATGTTCCGGAGCGTTCGACACATGATCTACGACCTTATCGAGTGGCGGTCGCAGATTCTTTCTGGAACTCTGCCGCAGGATGAGCTCAAGGAATTGAAGAAGAAGGTCACTGCCAAAATTGATTATGGAAACAGGTTTGTTTGTTCAAAAGATGATTTCACGCTTATGTTAACCAATATAATGGTATCACCATTAAGCGTTTAGGAGACTAAAATCCTATCTTACGACCAACAAAATTTCTAATGTCCATATAACGGCACAGTTTTTTTTCTTAAAAGCATGAGGTGTTTTCTATCGGATCTGGAGTTTTCTGAGTCATTGTTAAAACATACTCTCTTCAAGAAGATGGGGTAACCTGTCCTTATCACAACAATTCCCCCGACAGGAACTTTTCCTTTTTGCTGACAGCATTCAACCCTGAGTCTAGATATGAGGGTACTTTGTGTAGTAGCAGGCATCAGGTCTCTTTCTGTGGAATCGACGTTCTGCAAGTTGGAGGAGACCTCAAAGGGCACCTGGAAATTTGTTACCAGTGTAGGGATCTGGCAAACAAAAATAAAGCCAGCAAGTCTCTTTTTCTTTTCTCTGCCATCCTGTGTCCGGTCGAGTTTGTTCCTCGCCATGTCTTCTCACAAGACTTTCAGGATCAGGTGATGCCTGGCCAAGACACAAAAGCAGAATGGTCTCACTCCCCAATGGATTTGAATGAAAACTGGTAATAAAATCAGGTAGAACTCCAGAAGAAGACCTTGGAGGAGACACAAGCTGAGTTTATAAGGAGCCTCCCATCTGAGGTGGCACACACGTTTATGCTGTGTCCAGGTCACTGGCATCTTACCATGTCACTCTGAGAACATCACTGCTGTCTGAACAGCCGAGCATGTTTTATCGGGAAGGTGATTTTTCTCTGTGTGTAAGATTTTCTGCACCAGTGCTTTGGCTTAGTGGTTTTGTGAGACCTTTTGGGAAAAAGAAATCCAGCCCCCTAAATTTGTACTTCTGATATAAAGATCATATAACTGTTCTACAGGAGCAGGTCTCATGCAGAAATTCCCTCTTACAGCAGGGCACCGCCCAGCTCTGCTCGAATGCCTTCAGCCGTGGTTGCTCACCCACCCATCGAGGTGCGTGCTCTGGTGTTGGCACTCTTGCCTGCAGCACGGTCATCCCCCCAGCACGGTCATCCCCCCAGCACGGTCATCCCCCGCCTTCCAGCTTCTGTAATCAGAGGGAGGCTACGCCCTTTCCTACTGGATAACTATTCGTCTAATGCCAGAGCTGCAAGAAGCCTTAAAAAGTATGTGGTCACAAGGTTCCCAGATGCTGGTCTATATCAGAGGCACTTGGAAAACTTTCAAAATACAGAATGCTGGGCCCCACTCCTTAAGATCCTGATTTCTCACGTCTGGAATGCTGACTGGAAATCCCTGTCTGTAAAAATAGACTTGGATCGTGAAGGCCGGCAGATTGGGAAGCTAGTGGTTCAGTCCAACCCCCTCATTTTACATGTTAGGATATAAAGCTCAGAGAATAGTACAGCTTCACCCTGAGCCATTCAACCCAAGGAAGCCCTGGAAAAACTACAGAAGCATTTTGTATAATCGGAATTATAACAATTCTGCTTTCTGGTAATTCAGAGTTTCAAGTGTGAAAAGTTTCTAAAAGCTACATTATCAGTAAGATGTAGTGTTTGGATTAACTACAGGAGAAGGTTCCCCCCCCAGAAACCTAGAGACTGCTGGGTATAGGATATTAGATGTTGTTGCAGTGAAACTCATTTCAAGACCACCTGCTTGAAAACTAAACTTCTGGAGCTTTGATTTTATTTTCTGCTGGAGTATCATGTTTTGAACTTACGTCCAGAAACCACCTGCTTAATTTGGCTGTGGGAAGCTACCAAAATACATTATGTCATGGAATAATCTAGTTAAGGAAAGGAAGTATTTCCAAACGTGATTTACTGCTTGGATAGGAAATGCGGTCCTTAACAAGACAGATTTTTGTCCAAGGAACTCATATAGTGCAGTCCAGCACAGCTCACAAACCTAAACCTGCCTGATGTGTTATCAGACTCATTCACACAGAGCTTAAGGTGTGTGACCTTCACAGGAGACAAGTAGGAGATTAGTTCGTCTAAGTGGAGGCTTTTTTGCAAAGTCAGTCTGTCAACTCTTCGACTTGTAACTGTTAAAAAGACATTCTCTGACTTAATTTATCTTTATTTCAAAAGATGTTTTCTTATGTCTTATGGTTAAAAAAATAAAAAAAATTTGCTGCCGAGAGTTGGACCATAGAGAAGACTGTGCACTGAATAGTTGATGCCTTTGAACTGTGGCTCTTGAGAAGGCTCTTGAGTCCCCTGGACAGCAAGGAGATCAAACCAGTCTATCCTAAAGGAAATCAACCCTAAATGTTTACTGGAAGGACTGATGCGGAAGCTCCAGTACTTTGACCCCCTGATGTAAAGAGCCGACTCATTGGAAAAGACCCTGATGCTGGGAAAGATTGAGGGCAGGAGGAGAAGGGAGCAACAGAGGATGAGATGGTTGGATGGCATCACTGACTCAATGGACATGAGTTTGAGCAAGCTCTGGGAGAAAGGGAAGGACAGGGAAGCCTGGCGCACTGCAGTCCACGTGGTCACAAAGAGTCAGACACGACTTAGTGACTGAACAACAGCCTTTTAATAAGAAGAAAAGTCCCAAAGGCAAAGTAACAGGCGTCTGTGGTGAAGATCCTTGTATCTTATTAAAAGAAAACCAGAACACACCACTGTTAGTAAAACTCTTGGTTTCTTACTTTATATAGTCACCTTTGTTTAGTCTTTAAATAAAATCCTGGTAAAAACCACCTAACGGGAAATGGAGAGACTGTTGCCAAAAAACACTTCCAGATATAGGATGGACAGATTTATTAGCCAGATGCTGCCTGCGTTTTAAGTTGGCTACTACATTTAGCCATCTGGCCAGAAACTTTCTTAACATTTCTGTGGATGACTTCCATATGTTCCACGTTGAAACAGTAGAACGTCTTTATTGAAAATCTTCTGATAGGCTAATTAAGGGATTAGATCTGTGATTCTAGGCAGAAGGAAAGTAGTGCCATGGAACCTTCCAGAGAGAGTGGTGAGTATGCCTCTGTTCCAGCTTTCCTCCCTTCCACCTCTCCCCAACCTCCAACTGTATATATATTTGGGCATAGGGGTGTGCATGGGGCTGTGTATACATACCCACAAATTTATATGCACCCCCCCCCCCCAGTATGTGCATAGCGTGTGTGCGCTTAACTGTCCATACTGTTCATGTAGTAATTAGCGACATACATTTCATTTGGGCTTTCTAGATCTGTAAGTAAAAGTCACTACAGCAATGGAAGTAAGATTTGAGTAATTTTTTTTTTTTTAATTCCAAGGGCGTACAAAGAAAGTTAAATGACAGTGACCTCACAGAACTATGTTTTCTGATACTGTGAGAGTGACCCTGACTTTTGATTTCATCTTGCTCAGTTGCTAGGACTGAAGTTTGTTGGTGAAGTTCTGAATTCTTCTTGTTCTAGAATCCTCGATTTGGACTTGGTGGTGAGAGATGAGGATGGGAACATTCTGGATCCAGAACTAACTAGCACAATTAGTCTTTTCAGAGCTCATGAAGTAGCTTCCAAACAAGTGGAGGAAAGATTGCAAGAAGAAAAAGTAAGTTCAGCTCTCTGTACTATGCCATTTACACCCAGGGTACGTTTTCTCAGTAACAGTTGACAACATTAGTGAAACGTCACCAGTAAAACATGACGATTGCATTAGCTACACCATGAAAAGGCCCAGCTTCAGCATGTATTTCAGACACTGATGGATGGAATGGAGCCCAGCGTCTAAACCTGCTGTGGATGACCTGAAGGCTTTTCATCCCTTGAGGGTTTAATGACACTGACTTTGTGGTCTTAACTCATGGGCAACAGTACTCCATTCTGCGTTTCCTCTTTGATAGGAGTAGGAAAGGGATGTGTCTAAGTGTGATGAGGGCAGGGAACATGCGTCTTACTGATCTTTTTCATTTCCCATGGCCGTTAATGGTAACTTGTATGCAGTCTATACTCAGAACTCAGTTGGGTGATTGAGCCATCCATTCATTCAGCAACTGCTGAACGCCTACAGTGTGCCAGGTCCTGAGGCCATAATGATGAATAACACAGAGATGTCCTCAGAGGGTTTGACCTGATGGGAGAATCAAAAATCGAATAAGCAACTGCACGTGTAATCTCCATTCTGATGGATGATTGGGCCCCTAAACGTTTTGTATCGGAAGTAAATACTCAGTATAACTTCTCACAGTGCTGGGATCATCGCCCCGGGCATATTCTTTTCAGCTCGGCTCGTGGTCATGTTGATAACATCAAGGAAGAAGCTGCATGAAGGGCTTTGCTGTGTGACTGGGTTCGCGTGGTTTTCTGTTCTGCATGAAGGGCTTTGCTGTGTGACTGGGTTCGCATGGTTTTCTGTTCTGTAGGGGATGAACAGAGTAAGAGTTAGCCACGAGTGTGGCTCATGTCACCTTTCTGTTTCTTATTTTATTTCCACTGACAGTCTCAGAAGCAGAACATAGACATTAACAGACAAGCCAAGTTTGCCGCCACCCCTTCCCTGGCCTTGTTTGTCAACCTCAAGAACGTGGTCTGTAAAATAGGAGAAGATGCCGAGGTGCTCATGTCTCTGTACGACCCTGTGGAGTCCAAGTTTATCAGGTCAGTGAGGAGCCCCTGTCTTTCCTCTTTGGCCACCGCTGGGAACATGGCCTCAGAATCACCCCAAAGTCTCGCTCTTGCGGGGAGTCCTTGGGGTGATCAGCTGGCCAGACTTCCCCCAAGCAGCTGGAGTCTGGGCCAGGATCAGCTTTCCGGCAAGGACGTGGATATTCGATTGAACAGTTGGAGTCTTGTAATGTTTTCACAACCTGGCAACTGCATGACTAAGGACTGAAGTCACGCTTCCTGCGTTGTCTTTATGGGGTGCTTTGTTTATGGCCCCCTCCCTCGCTCCAGTAGTGCTCTGATCTTGATGTTGCCTTTTTGAGCTTTGGTTCTCTGTGAGTGTCATTCCTGGACCTTTGACCTGTTGTTTTTCCTCCAAGGTGATTGGATGGGAAACAGTGTCTAGGTCGGTGCCTGCTGCATAAAGGCTGTCAGTGAATACGTGTTGAATAAAATATTGTAAATCCAGTCTGTCATTTCTCATCGTCTCATGTGCTGTCTTTCCTAGTTCTTGTCTTTGTTCCTTGGTGTAACTTTCTCTTTGTCCAGATGGAAAAAGTATGGTTTGGACTGTCTGTGTAGTAAACGTGTGTGTGTGTGTCTGGGTATAAAGCTCCAGAATCTTCACTCACATTATTGAAAATTTAAGAACTTAGTATATGGCAGAAAAGAGAACAAATTTCATTGCCACTTCTGACAAAGACTATTTCTTCCTGTCATAGGATTTAATATATATTTTTAGGTCATGTTTGGCTTATGGCAGGCTTGGAAATCATCATGAAGTTTTACTTTGTACTATAAATGAATAAATAGTGAATTTGAGACTGTAGTCATTCCAAATGAACGAGTATGCTTTTAATAAAAAAATTTTTAACATGTACACACTACTCTGTATAAAGTCAACAAGGACCTACTGTATAGCACAGGGAACCTTATTCAGTGTCTTATAATAACTTATAATGGAAGAGAATCTGAAAAAGAGCATATATGTGTAACTGAATCGCTGTGCTTTACACCTGAAAGTGACACAACACTGTAAATTGAATTTAAAACATTGTTAAAAATATAATAAAAACTATGAAATGCCATTTGCAGATAGGTCCTTTGCAGTTGTAATCCTGGACATCCAAACTGAAAACCTCAGGGATTTTGTACGGGCAGACCTTGAGTAAGATGCTGTATGGAGAGTACTTGTATGTCAATGGCAGAGCTGCTCCGTCTGATGTGGTTGATGTTTCTGAACCCTTACCATTGTCTGCATAATGGACCTCTGTGATACTAATGAAAATCCACTGAGGATGCACATTTGGTTCCCTGATCTGTTTGGAAAATTAATTTGCTTTTATTTCCTTTTTTCCCAAGTGAGAACTACCTTGTCCGCTGGTCAAGTTCAGGATTGCCTAAAGACATAGACAGGTTACACAATTTGCGAGCTGTTTTCACGGTGAGTGTATCCAAAGATGTTCACTTGAATTGCTCACCATTCTCATGACTGTTTTTAATGAGCCCTGTCTGACTTCTCACCACCCTGGAGCGTGGGTCCTTGGGATGCCGGGACTCCTTGTTAATTTCCTGTAATAACGTAGCTGCCCAGAAACCTTCTGGGCCTCTAGCCACCCTTCGAGGCCCCATGACAAAGATGTACTCCGTGGTGTTGAGTATGTCTCTTAAACATGGATCTTAAATTCATTTAATGCTAATTGACTTTTGTAATTCAGCTCCTCTTTGTCTTGTGAATCACTTATTAAAATAGTAAAAACTGGTTGGAGTGAAGAGTGGCAATCTATCTCTCTACTGTCTGTTGCAATTGAACCTGCCTTGAGTAATGCTTCTCCACAATAATTTACGGAAATTAATATTTCCAGGACCTGGGAAGCAAAGACCTGAAAAGGGAGAAAATCAGTTTTGTGTGTCAGATCGTCCGCGTGGGTCGCATGGAGCTGAGGGACAACAACACGAGGAAGCTGACGTCGGGCCTGCGACGGCCTTTCGGGGTGGCCGGTAATCCATTTCCTTCCTCTTCCTGAAGACTTTGGAGATCAGCACCTCCACCCTGAATACGAGCTGCTGCTGAATACTGGACCGTGGGCCGCTTGGTGTACAAGCTTGTCCGCTGGAGAGAGGGAACATCTGTTCTTCTCTGTGTGGGTTCACGTCGACATGTGGCTCGGGGGCTTTGTCCACCAGCCTCAGGCACAAATCCCGTCTTTGCTATGACAGTGGAGCCCGTTTCCTGGCAGAGACCCTGACCCACATTCCCACACCCTCATCCTGGAGGGAAGCCAGCCAAGGAGGGTTGTGGTGTTTCTGACTTGGTGATGGATTGATTTAGGAATGAGTCCGTACAGAATGGTCTAAGTGATGAAGAGGCAGAAGACAAAAGCTCAGAGAGGACAGAGCTCTCTTCACACAGGGGCTTTTTTTCTCTGCGGACGTGAGCTCTGTTTTGTTTTTGGTGACGGTGCAGGAAAAGGGAGAAACGAGCCGTCCCTGTGGAAGGACAGGAAAGTGTCCCCGGGACGTCCTCGTTAGCTGACCTCTTTTGGTGTCACTCATTTTTCACAATTTGGGAAACAATGTTCCCTCACGATTAGATGGCCGCCCTTCACTGCACAGCCTTCTAGTTCTTGTCCTTTTTTGTGATTCTTGGGGTTTATATACATACGTGAGAAAAACTCTTCCTTTCTGATGCATCGCATGATTTCTTGTTTCAGTGGCAATGGAGGGGTTCTTTACCTGCATTACCAGGAAGCTCCGGGCTTTCATCATTATGTTGAGTTTTGTTTTGGCCTCTTTTAAGGGCTTCCCCAGTGGCTCAGCAGTAAAGAATCCACCTGCAATGCAGGGGACCAGGAGACTTGGGTTCAATCCCTGGGTTGGGAAGATCCCCTGGAGGAGGGCCTGGCAACCCACTCCAGCATTCTTGCCTGGACAGTTCCATGGACTGAGGAGCCTGGTGGGCTACAGCCTGTAGGATCGCAACGAGTCGGACAGGACTGAAGCGACTGAGCACGTGTGCATAGCCCCTTTTAAACAGATTTTTTTAGAGCCGTTTTAGGTTCAGAGCAAAAGTGCCCAATGGGGATGAGGTAGGGAGGGGGCAAGTGATCTCTTACCTTCTGCGTTCAGCCCAGAGGGTTGGCTCTCCTTAGCTGTGGGCTGGTGTGTTTCTGTAGATGCTACGTAAGGACCTGAGCATTCTGCTTGTGTACTTCCTAACTTCCTACTCGTATCTCCACTCTGAGAGGGAGGGGGTAAATGTCATCAGGCAATGTGGTCATGGTACATTTGGGGCATAAGAGGTACATATTTTAAGACAGTGATTCTCAGCCTTAAGTGTATTTCTCATTACACTTAGACACTCATATACACAGGGAGGTGTTAAAACATATTCTTGCCTAGGTACCCCGTGCCTGTCCTTGAACTTGGATCTTTGTGTCTCTTCTGACTGTTGGCAGAGGATGAGCCCCTGCAAACAGCTGCTGTGCATCTTGGCCACCTGGACGCTCAGTGCCAGGTTGCTCTGAGCAGGCTGTGGGGAGGCGTCACTCTGAGCCGACCCGGCCCTTTGCCTCAGCCTCGTGCTTCTCATCACTTCTCATGGTGCCTGCCTGGCTTCCTGCCTTTGCTGTCCCTCCTCCATCAGCAGCATCCCGACGTCCCCTTCCTTCTGCCCCTGCATCCTATGATGTCGTATTTCGGGGGTGTTCAGGTCCTCCTCCGTCACACGCCCATGGTAACTACATATGGCTGGACACCTGGCTTCCTTATGACGGACCCTCATACCTGAAAATAGAAATACTTGGGCTCCCAGATTGGGGGTGACGCCCCCAAGTCCTTTACTTCTTCCTTTGACAGCAGGAACCTTTGAACGCTCAAAGTCCTCACCAAAGCAAGACCAGTGAGGGAAGGACATGGTGACGGGCGATTTCAATGCTTTCTCTGCTGAGTTCTGGGCTGGGGGAGCCCCAAAGGGACTGTCACTCCTAGAAAGTAGCAGAACGGAGGCTGCTTTCAAGTTACCGGTGCTCAGACCAAGGGTGTGTTTCTTGCTCACATGCTGCCTTCTTGCCAGTAGTTGCTGGGCCCCTAGACGTGTCCAAGCTAGGGACTAGGGAGCTTTGACAAGAAAGCTGGACCATCAGGGGGCCTTATAGTCAGCTGGTGGGATGAGCCCCATGATAGAGAGAGGTCTGTGGATGCAGGAAGGTGGCTCATTGCGGACTGGGCTGTGGGAGATGGTCTCCTGGGTACAGACTCACTTGTTATGACCCATCTAGAGCTGGCTGTCTGAGCTGCTGCTGCAGATGCCGAAAGACTGATGGGACTTGGGCTAAAACACTCGCTGTGTGTGGTGGTTCGGAACTGGCCGTCAAGATGTGGTCTTTTGCATAGGAGCATCTTAACATTAGATGGGATGCTTCTGTTCCCCCTACAGATCCCTTTTCCTGTTTTGGGGTGGTAGAGATAGAAATTGTTCATATTTAGTATTTGGTCGTATGTCATTAGGGAAGGGATTGTGCAAAAGGAAATACCCGGGACTTGTTGCTCACTTACCTGCAGTCAGGTAAGGAGGCTGAGCAGAGACAGCTTGTGTCCAGCACCCTGGGCTGTTTCTTGGGTTCCTCACTGTGTTGGTCTGAGCTGGGGCATGGGAGATGTTCTAGCCACTAGATTTTGGGCGAATTCATTTAGGTCTTTGAGCCTAGTCTCCTCCACCGTAGAGGAGGTAAGCGTGAGGATTAGATGCCAAGTGTTTCTGGAAACATTGTCCACAGACGCCAGCACGAGGCGGCTAACTGTCGCCACGTTATTACTGCTTCCTTACTCGGGGGCCGGGTGACTGCCATGCGGCTGCGGATCAGTGCTGCCTGGTGTGGTCACCCTGCCCCAGCTGGCTCTTTTGGCAGAAATGAATGAAATCAAAGTAACAATTCAGTCCCTCCATCACACTTGCCATATCTCACGTGCTGCTTGCGATAGAACATTTCATTTTGGACTTTGCTGGTGGTCCAGTAGTTAAGAATCCGCCTGCCAATGCGGGGTTTGACCCCTGGTCTGGGATCCCACATGCTGCGGAGCAGCTAAGCCCATGACCGCAGGTGCTGAGGCCCCACTCTGGAGCCCACGCTCTGCCATAAAGGAAGCCAATGCAGTGACAAGCCTGAGCACCGCAACTAGAAAGGAGCCTCTGCTCACTGCAGCTAGCGAAGCCTGCAGGCATCACTGACGACCCAGCACAGCCGAAAATAAAGAAATCAATAAGTAAACAAAAATAGAGTATTTCCTCATCTCACAAAGTCCTGTTGGAGCAAAGAAGCTTAACTGGTGCCTATTGGTTAATAGAGGAATTTGTTAAATGGAGCTTTGCTGTTTAAGCCCCATCCCTATTTGGGCAGGTATTTTTCAGGTAACTTAATTGGTCTTTCAAACGTGGAAATGCTTTAAACTTGAATATAGAAAAAAATTCCACGGGTCAGTTCATGCTTCTTGTTGGTCAGAAGACATTCTGAAGTTCTTTTGTTTGTTTTCTGTAATGGCAGCCTTTAAGCACAGCCGTCTCTCTTTTTTTCTTGTCTCCAGTGATGGATGTAACGGATATAATAAATGGAAAAGTAGATGATGAAGACAAACAACATTTCATTCCGTTTCAGCCGTAAGTATGAGACAATCCAAGTGTTTAACCCCATAGAATATGGAAAATGTGTGTTTGTAATAGTTATCTTTATAGTTCAGTTTATAAATTCAGCATGAATAGCAATTGATTATTTTATAATAACGAGACATCTTAGTCACTTAGTGTAGGGCGTTTTTGTAGCCATAAGAAACCTGGGTCAAAGTTTATGGTCTTGAAGTACAAGGTTTTACGTGTGATCCCTGACTTGGCTTATCACGTAGGACATGCAGAGTTAGAGTTCCTCTCTGGACTTGAACATCTCCTTACACCACGGATGAACTTAAAGTATTCACATTTTCAAAATACAGTACTTCAAATTCATCATGATAAGTTGCTGTCTTCCAAATAAAAAAACCAAACAAAATAAGACTGAATTCTTTTGTAAAGCGAGAAATAATCCTTGTGATTTTTCTGTCCCCTGGGTTGCTTCAAGTGGACGCTGCCTGTGCTTGCTATGTTTAGGGTTTGTCTAGTTCTGACCTGAAGTCTGTCAAGAGGTGTGGCGAGCTTGGAAAGCACTCCGGGGAGCTTCATTAAATTGACTCTCTGATTTGAAGGCAGTTTCCGTGGAAAAGGTTGAAAGAATTGGTGTTATTTCCCTGGAGATTAAAGCCAGAGAGGGCACTTGGATAATGGTTTGTAGTCCCTTCAAGGGCACTTCTCCGCCTCACACAGAGGTGGGGAGAGAGGAGGAGGAATTAGAGCGGTTTAGGTTAATTGCAAGAGGCGGCTTCCTCCTGGCGGTGTGAAACCTTAGAGGAGCAAATGATAAATCGAGTTAGAGTGACCTGTCATAGTGCCCTGCGTTCTTGTCTTTTCTCCTCATTTCTGGTTTCTACTTGATTCCGGGCTTGAGAGAAATTTTATTTTAGGCAGTTTTGATTGTTTTCAGGTGCTAACCAAGGGAGTTTTGAGGCCCGTGATGCTGGTGGGTGGTGGGATGAATCCTGTCCTGGGGCAGGGGGTGGGAGGGCAGGAGGCAGGGGGTGCTTTCCCTTTGCATCCTGTCTTTGCAGGACGGACCACGCTCTTAGTCCCAGGCTGGAGAAGCACGTGTTCCAGGTGGAATAGAGTGGTTCCTTTGCAGGCAGCTGATCTATTCAGACAGCATCCCCAGGCCTGGCTCAGTAGGAAGTTAGGATAACAGAAAAGCATGAATGTGCTCTAAATTGGGGTTCACATTTGTGTATTTCACCCCACAGCTGGAGGCAGTGGTTTGTTGTGGCTTCATTGCTTTAGAGCGATTCTTCTGTGCAACACTGTAACCTCTAGCTACGTGTAACGGTTTGAGTTCATGAAAATTAACTGAAATCAGATATTTCCTGCCTCCATCACAGTGGTCCCATCTAAAGCCTTCAGGACCATAAGTGGCTAGTGGCTGCCAGATCAGTCAGTGCCGATGGAGAACGTTCCTCTCATCATGGAATGTTCTGTTGGGTGGTGATATTAATACTGTGGAATCACAGCCAGTGATGAGAGTTACAGAGGGAGCTCGGTTCTACAAAATCTGGAAGTTTGTTTAGTAAACAAGAGGAACGTCATCTTGGAATATGAGCTGGTATCATGGTAATCAATAAAGCACACGAGTATGAAATGATAGTGAGTTGCCCATGAGAAAAAAAGTGCAGCCCAGTGCTGTTTAGAATGCCGTTTAGATACTAGACATCAGAGTTTCTTCATGTCCAAATGAACCACTGCGTTAAAGTTACCTGTTGCCTACTACTGTCTTCTGGGAAAAGTCAAAGAAAAAAGTTTTTTTGAGTTATGGTTTGAAAAGTGAGAGGGTTATTAGTTTTAGACTCACTAATCTAAATTTCACTGGGACATGTTATGACCTGGAGATGGCAGGTTGCTGCCATCTTTTTCTGTCCTGTAGTGAAATGTCCACTTGTAAAAAAATCACATGTTCAACTCGCATTGTAGTTTGTGAGTTCTTGCTCCATTAAAGGAAGACTGATATCCAGATTCATATGTTCAGTGTTAGAGACAAAACAGAAACATGATTTTAATAGCAAAATAAGCAGGGGAAGTAGTTCTTTGGGAAATGCCATGCTAATGAAACCCATTTTTTGCTCCATTAAAACTGATTTATTATATCACAGGGTAAGTTCTAGGGGAGGAATCATAGTGTACATTTCTCTCTCTCTCTTTCTCTGTCTTTTTGAACTTGGGGAAGTAAATGAAAACAGCCCTCAGCTCCCTTGAGTCACGTGGGCTCACGGGATAAATAACACTTGTCCTTGTTTTTGGAGATCATTTTAAACATCACACACTTATCTCCTTGCTCACTGCATGTTGCGCTTGGCTGTGCTACATGGTATTTCTCTTTGCCCATGTCGCCTGTTTGTATTTATTTCCTCAGTCCTGGTACACTTTCTGCAGAAAGCTCCTGATTCATGAGTCCCCTGAACACTGATGATTTATATCCATAATTGTGTCACAGTTTTTAACTGCTCAGACATGGCTGTTGTGTTCTCTGAAGATTATTCCATTGTTTTCACATTTAATTATTTTAGGCTATGTGGAGTACATAGTCTGATGGAGCAGAGTCTGTACTTAAGCTTCCCAAGCAATTGGGTCCAAGGGATCTTTTTTTTTTTTTCATCTTGATTTTGCTTTTCCCTTCAAAGCACCCACCGCTCGACCTATGCTCTGGCCAGGAATTACTGAAATAGAAGACATGGTCATAAACATGCCTTGGGATTAGATGCTGTTCAGTCGTGTTGCTTTCAGATCAGTTCCCTTCTTTGTAAACTGTCTGACAGGCATGGAGTGTAGCTCTGGTGCACCTTTATCCCCGGGGTAGAGTCAGGCTTGTTTGCTTTACTTCTCTCGTGTGGTTCAGCATTTCCTGATCGATGCTCTTCCCTGTCTCTCTTGTCACCTATCCTGTCCTTTGTCGTGCGTTGCCTCGTGCCGACTCTCTCTCACGCTCGGTGGTGATGCTCTCTCGTGTTCCCTTGTTCCCGTCACCTCTGGGTCCCCGTGCCCCTTGTCTCCTGTGGTCTTGGTCGTCCCGTGCCCTCCAGGCTCGCGTTGGACGACGCCATCCGACACAAGCCGCTGAACATGTCATCCCGTTTTTCACCCAGGGTGGCGGGGGAGAATGACTTCCTTCAGACTGTTATAAACAAAGTCATTGCTGCCAAAGAAGTCAACCACAAGGGCCAGGGTACGTATCCTATGGTTTCATTCCTTTAAGTGTCCGTGTGCATGAGCCTGGGAATGTCCTGTGTGGTTTGAATTTTAGTTTGATGATGATCATGACGGTGATGATGGTGATGATCGTGTGTGATAATAATGGTGGTGGTGGAAACGGTGATGGTGATGATAACAGTGATCATGGTAACGGCAGTGATGATAATGCTGATGACGGTCATGATGATAACAATGATACTGATAATACTGATGGTGGTAATGGTGATAACAGTGATATTGGTGATGGTGATGATGATAACAAAGATGGCAGTAATGATTACAAAGATACTGACGGTCATGCCGCTGACGCTGATAACGCTGGTGGTGTAGGGTAATGGTGTTTGCCCATTGTCCCGGATGTACGTACAGCCTGTGAGGCTCTCCTCACTGGTCATCTTTGTAAGCACTACTGAGAACCAAGCTCCTGGATGAGAGAACGCTGACTGGGATACTAGGATTAAACGCTTGCAAAGAGCCCAGAGTCGATGGGCCAGGAAGCAACTCCTTTGTCTGTCTTCCTTAGACTTCTCCAGCCATCTCTGCTATTCAGAACACTTGAGTGACTTCAGCAGAGAATGAAATAGCCATCCCCTGCCTGTGATTTCACCTTGCTGCTTAGAGACACACAGACATTCAACGCAGCCCACCTCCCCATGCGCGCAGTCTTTCTCGCTGCTTTTTCCTCACTCGTGTTGTGAGCTAAGCCCTGCCATGTTGTCTTGTGGGGCTTCCCCACTCCACACCCCTGAGAAAGCGGTTCCGTTTTGCAGGCCAGTTCCCCTTCAGGTTTGTAACTGAGGGGAGTTATCCTCCCTCGCGCACCTGGCGTGCAGTCATCGTTTTTAATCCCACGCTGACAAGTTTCCCAGGGGCTGACCTTCTGTTGGCAGAGGCTATGAATCAATCACCTTGGGCTGGTGACAGTTGGCACTCGCCTGGCCGGGAGGGCTGCTGGAAAACAAGTGTTTGCTGAGGCCCTGCCTCCAGCCGGAGGGGAAGTCACCTTCAGAATCTCCCAGGCCTGAGACTGGTGGGACAATCCGCTTGTTAGTCCTTGATTAGATGCAGGCTTGCCATGGACTCAGTGGGGCTCAGGTGAACGGACCTGTTTCATTGTCTGGTTACCTTACGTCACTCGATTTTTAAGAAACAATTATCTTGATTCTTTTCCCATTGCCCTGAGGGAGAGTGTGAATCAAGTCTGAAGAACGTTCTGCAGGAATTAGCTGCTCCTGTCCCTCTGCCGGACTGTCTTTTGGTTTGAACCGCCCCTCCCCCCCGGAAAACAACAAAACCGAAACCTCAGCCCCAAACGTTATTGAACCATGGCCCCTGTAGACAGAGCAATTTTCAGCTGACCCAGGACCCGTCTTCTCATCAATTACCAGCCCTCCCAATTTGCACTTTAATTGAAAACCACGGGGAGACCCAATTAAAGCTGTTTGATTGGAGTCACTCTGGGGCGGGGTCCCCAGGCCTCTGGCTTCTCTTGCAGTGTCATCAGAGTTTTGATCCAGTTTTATTACAGGGTCACCTGGGAAAAGTGGAGACTGCTGGCAGGCCAGCCGGAACTTGCTGAAAAAGAGGACCCAAGCCCCGCCTCTGTCCGTCTCCTTGTTACTGTGGCCAAAATCTGTGTCACGGAGATGGGCTGAGGCCAGGCCCCGATTCCTTGAACTTCTCGGGGAGGAGAGGTGGTTTCAGGTCATGGTAAGAGCTAAGTGACAAGGGCATTGACTGCTTTCAAGCGGACCGTTGTGGCTTTCTGAACCAGAATGACCTTGGGCCATGTCACTAGCTCGTTGGCCTTGAAACAGACGTTGAGGGAGTGACCTTTTTCTAGGGCCCACTCTTAGGCCTATTTCAGTGCTTTCCAGGGAGACCTGGGCAGGGCCCAGTAAATGCAGCACAGAGCAAGCTGCAGGGTCTCTGGGGTTTTGCCCAGCGGAGCTCCGATTCCCATCAGTGGTGACCCCTCAAGTCACAGTCAAGTTCATGGAGCCATGGGAGGGACTTGGAGAAACATGACCTGTCCCTTTTGTGCTGGCTTCCAGGCTTTGGCCTAGTTTAGGTTTGCATCTACCTCTTTCCTTTTCACAGTAGACAACATCTCTTATATTTAGCCCAAGTTATTCTGAAGCCTGGACCCAGAGGTCCTGGGATTTTATCAGGACGTTGAATCCTCACGTGCGTCCATCCATCTGCTCCTGTTGTTTGAAATGCGTGCATGCATGCCTGCTAAGTTGCTTCATATGTGTCCACCTCTGTGACCCCATGGACTGCAGCCTGCCAGGCTCCTCTGCCCATGGGATTCTCCAGGCAGGGACACCGGAGTGGCTTGCTGTACCCTCATGCAGTTTATTTTCCCAACCTAGGGATCGGCCCCTGTTTGAAATACAGCATATGCTAATTCCCTTGTGTTTAGCTACTCTGATTAAGCAAAAGTCAACCTGAAATGCACTTTTCCTTTGAAAATTGGCCTCATTTCCTCCCCTGAGGAAGTGTTTTAAGCCTAGCATAAACAGGAAAAATTAATCTCTGTGTTTAAATTATAACAAGGGATGTTACCTACTTACCGGTTTATCAGTGAGTTGAGCAAACTGGTACTGATGTTATCTTCTGATGGGTGGGGGGATGTGGGAGGGGGGTGTCCCGCAGAGCTGAGTAAGCAGGCCAGGCCCCCAAGGGCTCAAGGATGGGGAGACCCTGACCTGCCTCCTGAGAGTGACCCCTCCACCCCTGCCAGCACGGCATGTCGTTGAAGACAGCTGACAGAGCCACTGCTTTGCCTCCTGCCTTTGACTTCATTAAGTGTTGGCTTTCTCCCCTTTTATTGTTTGATCGCTGCTCCAGGAGTATTTTATACAAAGTGCATTAGCTTTGCAGAGGGAGGGAGAGGGGGCGGGCAGGCAGGGCTCACAGGGTCACCGTGCTCTCTCCTGGGGATCCGTGCATCTTGTTTCTAGGCCTTGGAAGTCCCTGTTTCCCCCTTGGAGAAGGGGGTTGGGTGGCGTGAGTCCCCCTTCGCTGTGACATCGTGAAGCAGGGACGGGGCCGCCCTGACTGCGCCACCCAGCCGTGTGGGTGGTCCACTGGTGCCCACCGCCCGGTGCTCCGTGATCTCCGTGGTTTCCCTTCTCGAGAGCCCGAGGGGACTGGGTATTTTTGTGGGTTCATGAAGCTGCCTGTGTACCTCCCAAATCCTCCTCTGCTATCATCCTTCTTGGGAGCATGGGAAATGATAGCCTTCTCAATCCCCTCCCAGCAAAATGCTACCTTCTGATTTATCTTCAACATATTATCAACTCTGAAGAGTCATCAGGCCTGGGCGAGGGCAGCACGTAAGTGCTGCCATGTCCTTAGGGTGTGCCAATGCGGGATTCGTGTCCCAGGTGGTCAGATGCTGGAACCTCCCCCGTGCCAAGCTGCTCTTCCCTGGAAGCTCTCCTTTTTCTCATCCACCGCTACTTTCTCCTAAGACATTGCCTGGTGAATTAAAAACCGCTGATTCATTGAAATAGATTTCGTGAAGACTTCTAAAAACGTACAAGATATGAATATGTACGAGATATAACATGACTCACGCATCTGTTGCTTTCCTAGGTTTGTGGGTAACGTTGAAATTACTTCCTGGAGATATCCATCAGATTAGAAAAGAGTTTCCTCATTTGGTGGACAGGACCACAGCGGTGGCTCGGAAGACGGGCTTCCCGGAGATCATCATGCCTGGTAAGAACGGATGCATCCTTTAGTCCTTCTGCGCATGTGCTGGATGCAGCCGCAATGGGAGTGTTTGTGTAGCTTGCCACAAAGAGAGATGTGTACATGGGAACTCAGGCAAGCAGAGAGCGGAGCATGTAAAGCCCGGCGTGGTGGTGGGTCATTCCCACAGACAGGACTGCGGTCAGAGGGACAGCTAACCAGGGATCAGGCCAGGGGAGGAGGTCTCTCTTGGCTATATTAATTGTAATCTGGGAGCAGTCGTGTGGAGTGACTCCTGGTGGTGCAGTAACGGGGACAAGAGGACGGAATGAGCATCGGCCAAAGAGACATCCAGGTGGTTTCTGTCACCGGCTCGGGAAAACGCTGCCGCAATCGCAAGCAAACCCACCGCTGGTTGGTGCTCTGTTGTCGCCCCAGTCAAGATGCCTGCCATGTCTTCTGCCCGCCTTGTCTGGCAGGGAAGGATGGGTGTGTGACATCCCACTCACCCTGGCTGAGAGCACGGAGAGTGTTTGGCCGGTGATAATGCTTAGTGATGTGGTAGAGGGTGAGCAGGCAGGGGACCTTTCGGAGAGCCTGTGCAGAATTCACTTTTTGGCTGCAAGGAATGGATTGATGATGATAGTGGGGCAGGCTTACAGTGATGCCCCCAGGTCTGTTCTGTGATCCCTAACAGCATTTGAATTGTCCAGAATCTGTTCACAATGAAGGGAGTGCAGTTTGGGTAAATACACCCTAGTATGTTCCACGTTTGGAAAATAGCCCTCTGGGTCGGTTACGGGTTAAATGACTCTCCCCCAGAGTGATCCACCACCCTGAAACCCCACCCCCTGGCCTCAGCTGTGAGTGTGCAGGCTGGGGTCACACACCTTGCTGGGTGTCTCACCTCTGCCCCTCTGTGGCCCTGGGCAGGTTACCCCATCTCTCTGATCTGTGTTTCCTCCCAGGCATGAGAACAATACTATTCCTACCTGGAGATCTGGCTGGAGTTTAGGATGCTTTAGGGTTTAAGTATCAGAAAGCACATGACCAGCTCAGACAGCCTCACCCTGGGGATATTTGTCGGTCATGTGGCTGAGGGAGAGAGACAGCCTGCTGCCGGGCCAGCCTGGACTGCCAGCTGTTTCTTTGTGTTTCCACTGTCTCCTTTGCAACTTGACTTTATCCTCTGGGGATAGGTCATGCTGGCACCCAGCTTCTTCCCAAATCCCAGTGTCCTGAAGCAGATGACATGCTTTCCATCCAGTATTTCCAAACAGGGAGACTGATTGTCATCTGACCCGGCCTGCTCAGGACTCCTGGGCGCCCTGGACAGTGACAGGCCGGGGTGGGGACAGGTGCATGTCGGCCATTCGGACTTCTCGGAGGGGGCAGCTCCTCCTGAAGACAAAGGTTGGATGAGGGAGACATGGACACAGTCTGGATGGACATCTGATTAAGAGGAGGCAGGAGGAGCAGGAAGGGACAGCCAGCATGCATGAATATACAGGTTCCGTGAGGAAGCCCGTGATGTTTACACCTGGTTCTCACTCAGGTGTGTGAGTTACCTTGCCAGTACTGCCCCCATCCAACCGTGGTTAAGCTTATTATACTGATAATGAGACCCCATATTAAGGTTAATCTGTGATATTTACAATATGATTTCAGTTTCCAAATAATGTTCATATTAATCATCAGATTTGATATCATGAGATCTTGGGAAGCCTGTGAATCTTTATCTCTGATATCTGTGGGACACTTTTTGGTTTGCAGATAATGTTGCCATTAATTACCTAGCTTGATCCTCAAAAGGATCCTGGAAGCCTCCACATGGGTGTTGAACTAATTGCCATCACAATTAAGCCACAGCCTCAAGTCACATGGCTAATAAGCAGTGGAAATGAGGGCAAACCACCCTGTGGTCAGCACTTGCCTGCAGCCCCTGGCGCAGGGCTTTGCTGTAGGTTCCCAGGGAAGAGCCGGTCACTCAGGTGCTTCACAGTTATCCCTTTGTTTATTATAGGGCATTTCAGGGACATGTTACCTCTGTTCCTCCAGGCAATTATGGCTCATTGTCAACGCTGTTAAACTGATAGGAAAAGACATCTAACATCAGCTAGATGGAGTGTTAGCCAGTCTCACCTGTACAGGACGAAAGCGAGGCACACAGCACGTTTAGAGACGATGGGACACCTATTGCTTGTGGAAGTCGTCTGCTCCGTACACAGCTAACGGATTTGGACTTCTAGCGGACGTATCGTTTACATGTGGATTTGAGACGCAAATTTATACATGAGGACAGCGTCACTGTCATCAGGAGCCCTGTGTGCACAAGGGTGCTTCAGAGTTAGCGCTTGTTTATTTTAAGGGCATTTCAGGGGCATGTTCTTTCTCCTCCCTCTCTCTCTCCAAGTGACTGGGAAACCTGGGAACTTCTAGTTCACACTGGTTGTGTCTCCCTTACGATTGACAGACTTAAAGAGTAAGTCTAAACCTCTAAGATAATCTCCTAGTAGGTTTGTGGGAAACCTGTACAGCTGACCATTGTTCTGGCTTGTTTGGTGTGCTGAGTTGGCGCTTGGCGTTCCTGCAGTGAGCAAGCCCGGCTTGAGGGACTCAACCATGTTCTCTCGGGCTGAGGGATGCTGAGAGGCTGGAAGCATCTTACCCTTGCGGGGCACGTTCATTCAGATCCCTACGTTTAGCCTGGTAGAACCCATGCCATCCCGCCACACGCGTGTTTATGGAGACACGCATCTCCTTTGCACAGTGGGAGAGCTGGCCGTGCCACCGTTGTCCCTGCTTCTCACACCTTCTCGTGGCCCCCTGGAAATCCTGGGGTCCTTCTGAGGGATCCTGGTGGGGAAGGTGGCTGGAGGCGTGGATGGGCCCACCGCGTCTGCTTCCAGCTCCTTCCTCCCCAGAATGAGAGCCCGGGAGGCATTTGCTAAGACCCTCTCATGAGTGCCCATTAGGGATGCTGACCTCCGTATGGGATCTTACTTCTGGACTGGAGCCAGAATCTCTAGGCCAATCAGACGAGGAGACTCTGAGGTTCAGCCACCCCGCTCTCCAGCACAAGCTGCTTCTCTGGCTGCTGAAGCCCCCTGTGAAGCTGTTGTAGCCCTTTTTGATGACGGCCTTGGTGCTCTGATAGAATTTTCAGGTGGAGAGATTGTGCAGACCACCTGCCTGATCAGTAAGGTGGTTTAGTGGTAAGTGGCCCTGAAGGTTAAGCGACTTGTCTGAGGTCACACAGCAAGGAAATCAACTCTGAATATTCATTGGAAGGACTGATGCTGAAGCTTCCATATTTTGGCCACCTGATGTGAAAAGCAGATTCACTGGAAAAGACCCTGATGCTGGGAAAGATTGAGGGCAGAAGAGGGTGGCAGAGGATGAGATGGTTGGTTGGCATCACCGACTCGATGGACATGAGCTTGGGTAGGCTCCGGGAGATGGTGATGGACAGGGAGGCCTGGCGTGCTGCAGTCCATGGGGCCGCAAAGAGTCGCACAGGACTTGGCAACTGAACAGCAGCAGCCTGGACCTGCAGCCTTGCCTCCTCCCCCGGCCGTGTGCACCATCGTTCTGAACTTCTCCGTGGTCCGTATCAGCGATCGCAGCCCTGCTTCCTTCCAGCAGCTGCTGTGGCAGTGGTAGCCACCCACAGGGATTATTACAATGATGACTTTTAAACGAAAGCTTAATTTAATAGTCACATACATTAAAAGCCAGAATAGAGCCATCTAAAAAGCAAAAGAAAAACAAGAAACCAGCGGGATTTTTTTTTTCCTTCTGGGACTCTTGTTCTTTGCCCAGAGCAGGTCGTTTGCCGCTCTTGACACGACCCTTGCTCATGCCCCGGGGGAGGGAAGTTGTGTCAGACGTGGGAGGCGGCCAGACAGACGGCAGAGCAGCCTTCAGAGGGTAGCGGTGCTTCCTCTAAATCATGCTGCTAACGAAGCTTGCAGAGTTTTCCCAATCGGACCCTTACCAGGGGCTTCATGTGTTCTCAGCTGGAGGAAGCGTCTTGAGCTCATCTGTTGCATGCGTGTGGTCTTATAATTTTTTTTTTTTTTTTGCACGGTTTAAGGCCCATCTCACTTTCAAATGTCTGAGTCTTTTCTTCTGCTCCCTGTGGCCTTATTCAGGAGCTGGACAGCTGCCTGCCTGGAGGAGAGATGATCCTTTGCAGAAAGTTTCTTGACCCATCCCTAGTCCCCGATCCTGGGTGTCAACTCAGGACATTGGCCTGTGGTTCAAATGCTGCTTTTTGTTCAACTCCATAGTGGAATGGAAAGGAGGCCAGCGTTGCTGGTGATCCTCGGGGTGCTGACTGCTGAGTCGCAGATGACAAGGGCTGGTGATGTGGGTTGCAGTGGGCCATGGATGCTGAGGGTTGGGGTGACAGTAGGGTCAGTGCAGACCCACTGACCGCATCTGAGCTGCTCTGGGCACAGGCTGCCCACAGAGTGTAGGAGCCCCCTGCCCACGAGAAGCCCCGAGCAGATAATTGGAGGCTGAGACATTTTCCTCTTTCTTGCGAGTCTTACAGTGATGATGCAAATTGCCTTTGTCATGCTATTAAATGCGGAGACTGTTTTGTAGAAAATACTTCATAATCACCTAATACAGTATTTATGATACTCTGCTCAGAGGGACAGTGAGTTTGGCAAAATTCACAGTTACGCAATGAATAATGGATTGGTTTCAAAGGTGTAATTTTCCCCCCGCCAGGTGATGTTCGAAATGATATCTATGTAACATTAGTTCAAGGAGATTTTGATAAAGGAAGCAAGACGACAGCTAAGAACGTCGAAGTTACGGTGTCTGTTTACGATGAAGATGGAAAACGGCTGGAGGTATTTGTTGTTGCAGAGCTGAACCTGTGGTGTTGGGGTCTTACCTCCCTTGTGTGCGCCTTGCCTCTGCTTCGGAATGTGAAAAGCCAGTCTTGTTTCTCGGGAAGAACGTTTGCTCTTTCTTCCTTTTCCTTTACCCAAAAGGGCTGGTTTCCACCGGGGTCCCGCAACTGGACAGTCTCTGGATGTCCCTGGGGTCCTAACCACCTTTGCCAAACCCCTCCTGGATCCCCGCTTGCCAGCATAAACCCAAGGCTTGGAGGGCGAGTGGCCACACTAGATGTTCAGATACTGTTGTTAGCATCTTTTGAGATGGGAGGAAACTGAGGCCCAGAGAAATCAACTTGACCAAGGTTAGAGAGCCTGTGAGAGGTGGAACTCGGGCTGGAGTCGGGGCCTCTGACCTTGTGCTTTCCTGGGTGGTGGTCGGGGAGACCTCCTCCTGTGTGGTCACGGCGCCCTGCAGCTGTCCTGGGAGGGACTTGGAGACCATGGCCTCCTCTGAGGACTGGAGGCTGAGCGCAAGCAGGAGTCCCTGCCAGCTGCCTCTCTGGACCATGACTGCATCCTGGGCTTCCCGGGGCCCACGTGGCCCAGGGCAGTAACTTGCGGGTACCCATGAGGCTCGGCTCTGCCTGGGGTGGGTGCATCCTTTGTCTCTGGCCGACATCCAGTGGCCCTGCCCTGCGTCTCTCTGGAAACAGGCCACGCTGCTCCTGGGCTTTTCTGGTGTTTCCTTAGAGCCGAATGGTCAGTGTCTGGAGGAAGAGGATGGAGAAAGGTCAGCTCCTTTTTGATCTGTAGCTCTTTTCTCCAGCCACCAGGAGACAGGCGGTTTCCTGCAGATCAGGGTGAACGTTACTAGGGGTACGGAGGGTGGAAGACAGTAGCATCTCCAGACCGTGTGGCCATCAAGATTTGGATGTCTGCAGGCAAGGTTTTCTGCTGGCCGCCGGCCCCAGCCCGTCACTGGGTGGGGCGTGTTCTGTGGGCCCCGGGTTGTTGGCATTCCCGGGGCAACCTTGCTCCTTCTCCCGTCTCATCTAACAGGGGCGGGAGGAGGAGATGGATGCAGTGTCAGGCTCGACGAGGGCTGATGCGAACTCTTTATGCTTCTTTTAAAGCATGTGATTTTCCCGGGCGCTGGTGATGAAGCGATTTCAGAGTACAAGTCGGTGATTTACTACCAAGTGAAACAGCCACGCTGGTTTGAGACGGTTAAGGTATCATCTCCATGACCCTGTTCTCCTATGGGGCGGGTTATGAGATGCTCATTTGTATCCTGAGGACGTCGCCCCCTCGCACCTCCCCACGCTCCCCAGGGCTGCCTGCCAGTGGGTACCTTCTGCCAGCCCTGGGGCGCTTTCAACAAAGTCGTTCAGGAAGGTTGCTAAGGAACCTTGCTGGGGTTTCTTGGAATTTACATTTACTCTCATCTCCTTTTGGATGTAAAAGCAAGACTTTCCTGGAGACAAATGACAGAGTCCTTTACAGACAGCTATTGTCTGTCTCTTCTCAGGTCTGTTTTATGTAAGGCGTGCTGTCTTTACAGCAAATGGAAAAAAAAATAGTGGTGGTAGTACATGGAGGACATCACTGGGGAGATGGATCCTGTTCCCTCAGCTGTGATGCTCCGAGATTCCTAGCGCACCCCCCGACACCCCGCCCACCGTGAACCAGCCCGCACACCGCGGGCTTGGGTATCGGCACCCCAGGCCAGTGGCTGGCTCTGGAATGCAAACGTCAGCTATGAGATTACGGACACTCTTGGCTTAAAGGCAGCATGTGTTGGGTCTTTTTCCTTTTACTCTAAGTCCTGAAAGAACAGCCTTCTTGCTGCAGCCAACGGCAGGTCTCCACAGTTACGAGGGAACATAGGTACCTCCAAATTGGGGCTAAAAACATAAATGGCAACTTTAAAAAATAGACGCTTCACTGTGAGGATCAGCACGTAAAAAAAAAAAAAATTCAGCTTCCTCTTCCAATCCACGTGGTATCCTGGACAGCGTTATTTGGTGTTCAGGGCATTTGCCTTTGGGAAGATCACACCCTGTGGGGTAGAAGTGTGTGGAGTGTTCTAGGATGTCTCAGCGGAATGAAGCCGATTGTGGGGGAAGGTGCCGTAAGGGTACTGACTTTCCCTGTTTATTGCGCAGGTGGCCATCCCCATCGAGGACGTGAACCGCAGTCACCTCCGGTTTACCTTCCGACACAGATCATCCCAGGACTGTGAGTAGCCACACGCTTCGTTAGCCCGTGTGTATTTATTATTGTGCATTTATTCTGGATTGTTCTAGATGGTGGTTACCATAATATAGGGAGGTCTTGACACTCCAGCTCCATGTCAGGGTGAACTCAGTCCTGTGAAGTGCTGTCTACTCTGGTTGAGCTGCTCCCTGGAGATCTTCATTTTCTACTCGAATTTGTCCAGTGAGGTGCCCTTCCTTCCTACTCTACCCTTGGGTTTCGTCTTTCCCATTTGTTTTGTGATCCTGTCCTATCCGTCAGAAAATCGCTGAGCTGTAACAGACAGATTTCACAAATTGCTTTTAATGCTGTTTGTGCTGGTGCTGAAAACCTTGAGCCCTCTCTGGCTTTGCTGGCGGCCACTGGCATCTGGAACTCAGGCTGACCTTTTCTCGCCGGTGTTGGTATAGCCTTGGACATGATGCCAAGACTTTGGGAGGAAAGAACGGCTGTTCACATCACTCACCTTCCAGAAGGATTTAGCATCGAAGATGAAGTTTGTCTCATAGCCTGTGTTGAATTCATTGTCTGCTAAGGATCTAGCTCTCTGTTAGCCACCAAGTACAAAGTTACACGGGGAAGACGCATTACTGCCCTTTGTGGGCTGTATCCATCTGGCCGTCAGCTAAGATTTGGGAACGCAAGTGATGATACAGTTGTATATGTAGTGGCATCAGGGGAAGGGTGGCCTCAGTGGGCGTGTTTATCACCCACGACCCTGTGGGGACCAGAGCCACAGGGGTGGGCGGGGTCCTCAGCCTTGACTCTGTGTGTGTTTCCAAATATCTCAGCCTGAGGGGGAAATGCCCGGGGAGGGGGGGTTGATGACCAGGCAAAGTGGAAGCTGCCCTCCCCTTGGCACAGTGCTTGGCATAGAATCAGTTCAGTTCAGTTCAGTCGCTCAGTCATGTCTGACTCTTTGGGACCCTGTGGACGATAGCACGCCAGGCTTCCCTGTCCATCACCAACTCCAGGAGTTTACTCAAACTCATGTCCATTGAGTTGGTGATGCTATCCAACCATCTCATCCTCTGTCAACCCCTTCTCCTCCTGCCTTCAATCTTTCCCAGCATCAGGGTCTTTTCCAGTGAGTCAGTTCTTTGTGTCGGGTGGCCAAAGTATTGGAGCTTCAGCTTCAGCATCAGTCCTTCCAATGAACATTCAGAACTGATTTCCTTTAGGATGGACTGCTTTGATCTCCTTGCAGTCCAAGGGACTCTCAAGAGTCTTCTCCAACACCACAGTTCAAAAGCATCAGTTCTTCAGCGCTCAGCTTTCTTTATAGTCCAACTCTCACATCCGTACATGACCACTGGGAGGTTGGCCTCAGAAGGCACACATCTGCCCACATCCACAGAAACCATCAGCTGATGCATCTGGAATTGCTAACAAGTTGCAGAATGGTGTTAGACTGTTCATATACCAGCACCAAACTTTCCCAGCAACTTTCTCAGCTTTCTTTATAGTCCAACTCTCACATCCATACATGACTACCACCACAGCCTTGACTAGATGGACCTGAGGCAAGTCCTGGAGGCTGTGGTTGGCTCTGCACCCTGCACAGTGGAAGTCGTGGTGGCGGGGGGCAGGAGCTGCTGGGGAGGTGAGGGTGGGGAGCCCCACTGCAGGGCAGGCAGAGTTCTCGAATGCACAGAGGACTTCTCTCAGAAGCATGCTCCCCCTTTAGAACACCATCATTCCCCCTAATTAATAGATTAGACTAGGGCAGAGGGATCTCTTCGGTAGCATTTCAATTTTCCAAATCCTTGTTTTCCTTGTCAGTTTTTAAGTACTCATTACAGACATGACGCTATCACGATACAGTTGCATAATTAATGAAGTCTCCCCAGCCACAGCTGGCAGGGTTGGGGGAACGTGTGGAGCTTAGCAAGTGTGATGATGGTGAAGTCGGTGGGCCACCCTAGCGATGAGGGCCACAGGGGGGCCCTTGACGCCGCCTCGTCTGCGCACACTCTGGGGCAGAAATGGGGTGAGCTGAGGCCACACTGCACCCCCTCCCTACTCTCCCCAGCAAAACATGTTGCTTTACCTCTTCTGGAAGCAGGTGACGGGGTTTCTCACGCTGGGCTCCGTCCTTGGGGTTGCTGGGAAAGTTTGGTGCTGGTATGTGAGCTGTCTAATGCCGTTCTGCAACTTGTTAGCAATTCCGGATGCATCAGCTGGTGTTTGCTCTGGATGTGGGCACATGTGTGCCTTCTGAGGCCGACCTCCCAGGAGTTTCCCTTCTTTGTAGGGGGGCTGGCTGGGTGGGCAGCCCTGCCTGCCCTCTGGGGCATGAGGTCTTCTCCTGTGACTCCTGACGTGTAAATGTGTTGTCTGCCTCGTCATGGCTGCTAATGAACATGTGATAATTGCAGTCCATTCCTGATGTAAAGAGGCAGAGTGTTAATAATTTAAAGGTGCGCTTTAAAATTCTGTCCTACTTAATAGTAGGGCTGGGGGAAGCTGTCTGCTGGCAGGTATGGTCACGTGTCTTGAACCACGGCTGATTTCACAGAGACATGCTTTAATGTTCTTCATGTCTGCCCAAACTTAGAACCTGGTGGATCAGATGGAAAAGAGTCCACCTGCCAGGCAGGAGGCCTGGGTTTGATCCCTGGGTTGGGAAGATCCCCTGGAGGAGGGCATGGAAACCCACTCCAGTATTCTTGCCTGGAGAATCCCATGGACCAAGGAGCCTGGTGGGCTACAGTCCATGGGGTCACAAAGAGTCGGACATGACTGAGCAACTCAGCACAGCACAAATTTGGAAGGATCTCTTCCTTCTCTCTTGAACACTGAGAAGTTTTATGTTTTCAAGAACCCTTTCACCAAGTTATTTTTTGATTCCTAGCGTACATATATTTTGCCTTTATCTGTCCTTTTATCTTTGGTTAGTCACTTATCACCCACCTCATTAGCTAGCATTTATTGAGCACCTATTATATTCCAGGAATGCAAAGATCAATGAGATGTACTATCTCATGCAGTGATGTCCTGGAGTATTCTGAGCCTCTGACTCAAGGTGGGCAGATGTATTGCTCTTGGACCTCTGTTGTTTCATCTCTAAATATAGAATCTGGGATCTGTAATTTTAAAGTTATTTTCTAGCCTTGAACTCAATGGTTCCATGCTGTGTTCAGCTTGCATCTCTGAAAATTCATCACACATCCATTTCTTCAGCCCAGAGGCCTCATTCATGTCTACCTGATCGGGCACCTGCCCACCCTGGAGCCTGCACTCCCCTCTGCTCACCAGCCCCACTGGCTGTCGGCCCCCAAGCAAGCCAGGCCGCTCCTTGTTAGGGCCTCTGTATTTGGCCATCTCTTTTCCTGGAGGGTTTACATCTTGGGTCATACGTAGTCTGTCTTCTCAGAGAGACCTTTCTGACCATCCAGCTGGGTCGTCCCTGTTCCCATCATAACGCTTTAACAAGCTCCTGACTTTGTTTTCTTTGTTATCTGAAAGAACTCGTTTGTTGGCGTCTCCCCAACTAGAACAAATGTTTATTGAGTATCTGATATATAGCGGGACTACGTTACCCACTGGGGAAATAGCAGTGAAAAAATACACAACGTTTCTTTCATGGGAAAACCCAGTGGATGAAGCTAATGATAAGTTTTCACACATACATACACACACACGTGTGTGCACACACTCGGCGCATGCACACACGCACACACACGCAGATGCACACACACAGTACAGGCTTGGCAATCTGGTAGTGATAGGGATTTGTCTTAATCTGCTGGGCAGTCACAGCAGAATACCACAGACTGGGTGATTTAACAGTGGAGATTTCTTACAGTTCTGCAGGCTGCAGGTCTGAGCTCAGGGCACCTGTGTGGTCGGGTCTGGTGGGAACCCTCTTCCAAGTTGCAGATGGCCACCTTCTCGCTGTGAGCTCACATGGAGGAGGATAGAGCTGGTGTCTGTTCTGTTTCTTATAAGGGCCCCCGTTCTATGGGGTCAGAGCCTCAGCCTTGTGACCACTCAATCTTAAGAGCCTCCTTTTAGGCCTTTTCTCCAGGACAGCTGTGCGGGGATTAGGCTTCAGCCTGACAATTTTGTTGAACAAATGAAAACCTAACAGTTCAGCTCCTGGCCATTGTGAAGACCGGTCAGCTGAGTGCCAGGGAAGACCAGGGTCTGCGATTGCTCTTCTGGGCAGGCTGGTCGCTTCCAAGCAGGTGACTCCTTGGTGGAATCTTGAATGAAATGAAGAACTGAGTCTCCCATGCTGATTTTGGGGGAAGAACTTCCTCGCCAAAGCGAATGAAATTTCATGCTCAGGTGTTTAGTCCGCCTGTGCAGTGGAGGCCTAAGGTGGGCATCTCTCTGTCTTGACTTCCGTGTTGACCATCTGTTTTCTCAGGGAAGGATTTGCCCCTTATAGTGGTCACTTGTGATGGCCTGTGTGTTCTGCCATGTTTATCTGTGAATCTCTAGGCTGCAAACACCGTCTTCACTGTGAGTTCTTTCCAGTTACTCTTGCCTTTCAGTATTGCAGACTCCTCTCCATGTTCCCCTTCAAACATCCTTCTGCTCTTGGCCCTTTCCTCCAGGTTCTGACTTGAACTTCCACGAGGAAACTCTAACATTGCTCTGAATTTACAGATTAGTTTGAGCCCAAGGATCCCTTTGTGATATGTGAACATTGTCTCCATCTCCGTGTATTTATGTTTACTTCAACATCTGTCAAAACAGTTTTGTAACTTTTTCAGAAAGGCAGCTCTCATGGCATTTTATGATGTTATTTTTGTCGTGACGGCTGTTGAAAATGATTATTGATCTCTGTTGCAGCTAAGGACAAATCTGAGAAAATATTCGCCCTCGCTTTTGTAAAGCTCATGCGCTATGATGGGACCACCCTGAGGGACGGGGAGCACGATCTGATTGTCTACAAGGTACGTTCTTCTTTCTGTTGGTGTGATGCTGTTGATGTTGACTGCTTCAAGCCTCTTTGGGCTTCCTGGCCTGAGTGGACATCTCCCATCTTTGTGGCAACAGTGCTCTCTAGCAACTTTTAATTCTGAAAATGAACATTTCAGATGACCAGCTTTTTAGCTGTTCCTAAGGGGAGATGTTTGTTTGTTTTAGTCGCTAAGTCATGTCTGACTCTTAGCGACACCATGGATACCAGGTTCCTCTGTCCATGAGATTCTCCAGCAAAAATACTGCAGTGGGCTGCCGTTTCCTTCTCCAGTGGATCTTCCTGACCCAGGGATTGAACCTGCATCTCTTACATCTCCTGCATTGGCAGGCACATTCTTTACCACTCGAGCCACCTGGGAAGCCCATAATAACACATTAGATTCTGTTTAAAAAAATGCTCTGTGAGTGTGAATTCATCTAGAGGGACAGGGAAATATTAAAAATAAGCAGTTTATCACAGGATCTCAGTTCAATATTATGGCTGTTTTTTTCCTATTATTATTATTTTTTGACCGTGCAGCATGTGGGATCTTAGTTCCCTGACAAGAGATCAAACCCATGCCCCCTGCAGTGGAAGTGAGGTGTCCTAACCACTGGGTCACTGGGGAAGTCCCCTGCTCAATATTATTTAGCAAATTAGTCGGGAAAATAATTTAGACAAGAATAGACACATGTAGACGTGTAACTGTAGGCTTCCCTGGTGGCTCAGTGGTAAAGAATCTACTTGCAATGCAGCAGATGCAGGTTCAATCCCTGGGTTGGGAAGATCCCCTAGAGAAGAAAATGGCATCCCACTCCAGTATTCTTGCTTGGAAAATCCCGTGGACAGAGGAGCCTGGTGAGGTACAGTGCACGAGGTCGCAGACGAGTCGCACACAGCTTAGCAGCTAAACAGCAGCGACGCGTGTAACCGGATCACTTTGTCGTGTGCTTGTAAGTAAGCACAGCGCTGGCAGCCAACTGTCCTCCAATAGAAAACATTAAAAAATTAAGTAAACTGTTTAGGAAATAATAGAGAACAAATGTCATGATGGTTCAAAGGATTAAGAATCACAAGGGGGTAGAAAAAATTGCCTGGGGCCATGAGTCGCGTGTGACCTGTGGCGGCCTTAAACCCGCAGGCGGAAGCGAAGAAGCTGGAGGACGCGGGCACGTACCTGAGCCTGCCCTCCACCAAGGCCGAGCTGGAGGAGAAGGGCCACTCGGCCACAGGCAAGAGCATGCAGAGCCTCGGGAGCTGCACCATCAGCAAGGACTCCTTCCAGATTTCCACGCTCGTGTGCTCCACCAAGCTGACCCAGAACGGTGGGTGTGGGGCGTGGAGAGCTGCACGCCTCTCTGCATGTTTTTTCCTTCTGCCGCCTCTTTCTCGTGCTCCCTGCTGGATGCAGGAGGCTTCCCCAGGTGCCTGACTCCTACCCATGAGCCCTTCATTGCTCTGTGACGGCCTGTGTGGATGCTGATGACGGGGAAAGAGGGCGGGGCTGACGGGGAAAGAGGGCGGGGCTGACGGCCCTTCTGCTTTGAAACTCACATTCTGCTTTTACCCTAAGGATGAACCTCAAAGTGATGGATTTACTTTTTCTTAAAAAATTATCCATCTACGTATCTAGATATCTATTTGTTTGGCTGTCCTGGATCTTAGTTGCCGCATGTGGGATCTAGTACCCTGACCAGGAATTGAACCCAGGTCCCTTGCACTGGGAGTACCGAGTCTCAACCACTGAACCACTGGGGACGTCCCTGAATATACTTTTGAAAAAGAATTTTGGCCAAGAGAAGGTAGCATGGCATAAAGCAAAGTCTGCATAATTGGGAGTCAGACCAATGCCCCAGGCTTGAACCCTGGGAATGACCTTGAACTAGGGTCCCCAAGCTAGTGTTCCTTATCTGTGTCCTGGTTATATGCCTGTCTCCTAGGACTCTATGAGGGCTATGGGAGGTGTAGGGTGTGAGACTCCACCCTCTTGGGTCTTCCCCTCTCCTCTTTGTTCATTGAAATAATTACCAGTTACGTTTACTTTTAAAAGCTGCTGTTGATAACATTTCTAGTCCCCCCGACGGGGAGATAAGGCGCCCCTTGCTGAAGCACTCACACCAAAGCATGGTCTTAAGGCAGCATCAGATGGTGCCCGGCTTCCCTGCTCTGGCGGCGAGGCTCCTTGGCCTCGTCCCCACTGCTCGCAGCCTCCCTGCATTGTGGCCGCCTGGCCGGGGGCCACTTCTGATTCCGAGTACACCATCTGGTTGAGGCAGAGACCCCTCTGCACAGACCCTACACTGAATAATCCAGCTTCCCAAATGTGACCGTCTCACAACTGTGCGGAGTACCTTCATGTTCTCTTGAAAGTCAGCTTGAAAATCCAATTTTTCCCTCTTAGCCACCTGATATGGATTTTGATTATTAATGTCTGTTGTTGTCATGAATTGTGTCCCAGGGGTTGTCCTTAAAGCTGGGGCCCAAGGGACAGTCATCGTTTGGACTTTAACAGGATAATCAAGGGCCAAAAGTAGCCCATATTCTGGAAGCCCCTGCTTTGTAGCGGAGGGTGCACTGGGGTGGGGTATGTGGGCCCCGTTTAGACTTTCCCCACCTGCTGTCTCCTCCTGGTTGTACTGGGCTCTGCAAGCTTTGTTTCTCGCCATTTGTCTCAGGAGTAAATTGGGACCGGCTGCGGGGTGGGGCGGGGCCGGGTGGGGTGTGGAGGATGTGTGGCAGAGAGTAGCATGGCACTCAGATGCTTGAAGGCCATTTGGATACATCTTTCTAACAATACCTTCTTACCACGGTTTGCCTGGTGCATTTTGAATTCTCCCAGCCTGGGGTCCTGCTCTGAGCAGGTGAAAACCCTGCCCAGGGGCATTGGGTTCCCCGCATGCCTGGGGAAGGGTAGGTTATGTGCAGGCACTTTGCAAGTTTAATTCCCCGGGAAAGATGCCACTGGCAGGTTGGGCGTGGGTTTGAGCCTGGGTTATAGCGAGTATGACCCCATAGGTCACATGTCACCCTGGATACAGCCTTCACAGTCCATTCGCTCGATGACCAGCTACTCCTTCTAGATAGCAGCTCCCAACCTTATTGGCAGCAGGGACCAGTTTTGTGAAAGACAGTTTTTCACGGACTGGGGGTAGAGGGCTGGGTGGGATGGTTTTGGGGTGATTCAAGCACATCACACTTATTGTGCACCTTATTTCTGTGGTTGCTGCATCAGCTCCACCTCAGATCATCAGGCATTGGATTCCAGAGGTTGGGGACTCCTATTCTAGGGCCTCTTTGAACTCAGGGCAGCCTCTCTCATGGAGTACTTTAGCTTCTGCTGTGTCGTGGCATCTTCACTGCATCATAAGCCACCCTCTTACCTATGGGTCATATTCCAGAAGCATGTTTGGAAGCTGTTATTTGCAATTTGAATATGTTTCCCCATTAAACAGTGTTCTGAATAGCAGGTAGGTTGGGCCCACCCACAGAATCCTCCTTAACCCTCATGTCCCTGGAGAAGAGGACTGCGAACCAGGATATTCTCAAGGTATTAAGTCACAGTAATTTCCCAGGGAGATGCGTCTCGCTGTCTCTGACTTCCTGACTCTTCGAGTTCCACCAGTCTCAGGGTAGTCCTCTGCCTGGGACTGAGGGCAGGGCACCCTGGCTTCCGCAGCGGCTGTTGCTGGGCAACCAGGAAATTGCAGCTCTCAGCGATGCAGCTTACTGAGAGCCAGGAGGACCCGTCTTTTGTTGTTCATTTCACACCAGCCAGCGATGCCTCTTCTCGGGATGGTGGCTTGTCAGGTGTGCGAGATGGAGTTGCCCCAGTTGGCGTTGAGTCCCAGATTCTCATTTGAGGGAGTCATTTTTCCGAGACCGTGATTTGTTCCTGCGAAGGTCCGTTACTTAGGGAAAAGGAGTGGCTGCATTACTCATCGAGATTTGTATGAAATGTCTCTGTTCTCAGCACTATGCTGGATGCTGTGGGAGAGAGCAGACAAAGCAGGAGATGTGGTTCCTCTCCTGAATCAGCTTACTGCCGAGTAAGAAACAGAGAAATCCTGACACAGAGTGTTGTTACAGGCCAGACTGCAGTGGCTACTGGGGATTGAGAGAGCGCTGGGCACCTAGGGGCTGGTCAAGCTCCCCCTCCTCAAAGGTGTTCTCAGAAAGATACAGCTGGGCCAATTAGCAGTTTGCAGACACCTTTGAGGAGGGGGAGCTTGGCCAGCTCCCTAGGTCCCTGCTCTCTCTGACCTCTCTCATTTCCCAACATCTCAAGGGCATCCCTTGTGGTTCAGATGGTAAAGAATCTGCCTGCAGTTCAGGAGAGCTGGGTTCCAACCCTAGGTCCGGAAGATCCCCTGGAAGAGGGCATGGCAACCCACTCTAGTATTCTTGCCTGGAGAATCCCATGGACAGAGGAGCCTGGGGGGCTACAGACCATAGGGTCGCAAAGAGCCAGACATGACTGAATGACTAACATGATGATCTTTTCTCAAAAGAACAATGTAGAGGTGAACCTCAGCCTCCTTCTAATCCAAAGTGCCACTAACTTTGCTTGAACGGATTCAGATTATTAACTAGCCTCTGTTTAAAAAAAAATGCTGGTAATTCTTATGAGGTAGAAAGCTCCCTTTGGAGAAGGCAATGGCACCCCACTCCAGTACTCTTGCCTGAAAAATCCCATGGGCGGAGGAGCCTGGTAGGCTGTAGTCCATGGGCTCGCGAAGAGTCGGATTTGACTGAGCGACTTCATTTTCACTTTTCACTTTCATGCATTGGAGAAGGAAATGGCAACCCACTCCAGTGTTCTTGCCTGGAGAATCCCAGGGACGGGGGAGCCTGGTGGGCTGCTGTCTATGGGATTGCACAGAGTTGGACACGACTGAAGCGGCTTAGCAGCAGCAGCAGCAGCAGAAAGCTCCCTTAACCCCAGGACTGAGAGCATGACTGAGCAGGATGTAGCCTTTCTCATGACTTCCCTTTTGATTAGAAATTAAAATGTGTCAGCTTTCTTGATGGATGACTAAAATGTTCATCTCTTTGATGGATGGCTGCTGCAGGTCTTCCTGCTGGCCATCATGCTAAGTGCTTTTTTCATGTCTTACTATTTAATTCTTGCACCAACCCTGTGACTAGGGAACCATGCACCCATTGTTCAGATAGGAAAACTGAGGTGAAGGTACTTGTCCAAGGTCATAAAGCGGTTCTTGCTGCTGTTGAGTTGCGCAGTCATGTCTGTTTGTGACCCCATGGACTGCAGCATGCCAGGCTTCCCTGTCCTTCATCATCTCCTGGAACTTGCTCAAACTCATGTCTATTGAGTTGGTGATGCCATTGAACCATCTAATCCTCTGTCATCCCCTTCTCCTCCTGCCTTCAATCTTTTCCACCATCAATGTCTTTTCTAATGAGTCAGTTCTTCACATCAGAAGGCCAAAGTTTTGGAGCTTCAGCTTCAGCATCAGTCCCTCCAATGAATATTCAGGATTGATTTCCTTTAGGAATAACTGGTTTGATCTCCTTGCTGTCCAAGGGATTCTCAAGAGTCTTCTCCAACACCACACTTCAAAAGCGTCAATTCTTTGGTGCTCAGCCCTCTTTATGGTCCAACTCTCAGCATGGCCCAACTGATGCTTGAATCTATGCTATTCCAAATACACTAGGATGTCCCCCTGCATTTTCCTGTTTGTAACGCTTACCTTCAACACCTGTGCTTGGGTGAGGCCATATAAATGAGAATGTGTGTTTGGTGCTTATCACCTTTTATGTGGTTTGACCTTTATGGAGTTTCCCTGATTGCTCAGATGGTAATGCAGAAGACCTGGGTTTGATCCCTGGGTCAGGAAGATCCCCTGGAGGAGGGCATGGCTACCCACTCCAGTATTCTTGCCTGACAGTAATGCAGGAGACCTGGGTTCGATCCCTGGCTTGGGAAAGTCTCCTGGAGGAGAGCATAGCTTCCCACTCCAGTATTCTTGCCTGGGAAACCGCAGGAACAGAGGAGGTTGGCAGGCTACAGTTCATGGGGTTGCAAAGACTCTGACATGACTGAGCGACTGACGCTTTCACATCCTTAAATTATAATTGTCTTGTGTTCACTGAAATTCTACTTTATTGCCAAAATTATGTTTTTCTTTTCAGTATTGACTAGGGTTTTTTTTTTTAATAGAGACAGTGTCTGTAGCAGAAGCTCATTCCTGATGAGCATAAACAGTACATTAGATGTGTCTTGCTAGTTGTGTTTCTTCACGTAATGGGATATTAATATGACTTCAAGTGAGAGTTGTGTAGACCCACGTCTTTTCCTCGAGATGTTTTGGAGTCTGTCTTCATGCCTTAAACAAAATCATTTCTCAACATTGTCTTACACAATGTCTTTAGTCTGCAAAAACCAATGCATTCAACTTGTGGTTTTTCTGTTAGAAAACAAACATAAAGACTCCGGAAAGGCCCAGCCTTGGTGAGGGCGGCAGGCTCAGTACAGCAGTGGCCAGCGTCCTGTCTCCTTCAGGGACTGCCCCCTTGCATTCTCAGCACTGCGTTTGAGTTGGTTATTTTATATCGCATGCCCAGGCGCTCAGTCATGCCCGACTCTTTGCGACCCCTTGGACTGTGGCTCGCTGGGCTCCTCTGTCCACAGGATTTCCCAGGCAAGAATACTGGAGTGGGTTGCCAGTTCCTCCTCCAGGGGATCTTCCCAACCCAGGGATTGAACCCAGATCTCCTGCGTCTCCCCCATTGCAGGCAGTTTCTTTACTGCTGAGCCGTCGGGGAGGCCCGTATTTTATATTATTTTATCTTAAAAAGTAAGAGTCTTATTCTCAAGCAGGGAATAGCCTCTGGGGAGAAGCTGCCAGGAGCGGCTTCGCAGGCCTGCTGCTGCTCTGATTTGCCTTCTTGGAGGTGGAAAGGCTGGTCTTCCTTTCATGGGCTCCTAGCTGCCTTTCTGAAGCTTTTGTTTGTAAATCATTTCATGGTAAATGTAATTGAAAGTAATGAATTCAGCTGCACTGGGCATCAAGGATGCCTCTAGAAAAGTATTGAAATGTTTAGCTGGCGAACATTTCCAAATAGACTTGGTTTTTCTGTTCAAAAAGTGATGTTGGAGACCTGATGTGATGGGTGCATGAGGGGGACCGGGTCCTTGCTGGGAGGAACTGATTGTCATTTCTCGTTTTCAGTGGACCTGCTGGGGCTCCTGAAGTGGCGATCCAACACCAACCTGCTGCAGCAGAACCTGAGGCAGCTGATGAAGGTGGACGGCGGAGAGGTGGTGAAGGTAACACGTAGTCCTAAAGTGTAGGAACAGGGGTCGGTGCAGCCTCCCAGGACAGCCGCGCCTCCAAGACACGGGGGTTCGGTTTCACATTGTGGTGGGAGAGCAGGTCACATGAATGATTTGGTTTCTCGATGCAGATCGAAGGGATGCTCACGCCCCGCTGTAGTCTTTCGAGTGTGTGGTAGCATCGTGTCAGAAAAGCTAGCTACGATATAAAATGGGTAACCAACAGGGACCTCGTGTACAGCACAGGGGACTAAGCTCGTTATTTTATAAAAACCTGTAATGGAAAAGAATTTTAAAAACTATAACATATAATATATTATATAATGTATTATGTACAATATATAATACATATATAACATATATGTGTGTTTATATGTACATGGATATATATGTATGACTGAACCACTGTGCTGTACACCTGAAACGAACACATTGTAAATAAACTATACTTCAGTAAAAACACCCCCCCCCGATAAACCTTCCAAAATTAAAAAAAATCATGTCCATACCTTAATTAAAAATACCTTGTTGAGAGAAATGCCGTCACCCTAATCTTCAGTGGTTGATAACCCTTTTGCAGTAGTCGTATCAGAGATCACTGATCACATCACCACCACAAATATAGCAATGAAGAAGCTGGAAATAACGTGAAAATTATCAAAACGTGACCCAGAGACACCGAGTGAGCGAGTGCTGTTGGAAAAATGGGGCCGATAAACTTGCTGGATCCAGGGTTGTCACAAACCTTGGGGTGGTAAAAACCAGCATGCCTGCCGAGTGTGATGAAACGCGGTCTGCCCGTGTGGGGCTCTGGCTCTGACCCCTTAAACCACTAGTATCTTTGGGATGTTGACGCATGCCTCTAGGAGGACAGTCCTCCTTGGACCCTGGTCGGGGAGGGTGGCCTGGCTTCACTGTGAGGGAAATGGTCTTTGGAATCAACTGAGTCTAGGACTCTGGGTTCTCGCTGTGGGGCTACCGTAGTTTGAATAACCTCGTTTAAGCCTTGCTTTCCCTGCCATAGCCCGTGTCTTTGCTGGGCTTCCCTGGTGGCTCAGACAGTAAATAATCTGCCTGCAATGCAGGAGACCTGGGTTCAATCCCTGGGCTGGGAGGATCCCCTGGAGAAGGGAATGGCCACCCACTCTAGTATTCTTGCCTGGAGGATTCTATGGATAGAGGAGGAGCCTGGCAGACTACAGTCCATGGGGTCACAGAGTCGGACACGACTAAGCTACTAACACACGCACTTTCCCTGCTGTAAAATGGACAGGACCAGAGTGCCGTGTTCAGATGACCTTGTGGAGGCTGCGTAAGGTTCTGGCCCTGGGAGGCGGTCCAAGAGTGTCACGATTTATGGTCATCACTGTCCTGCCGTCCTGGCTCTCGACTCACGCAGAAGCCCTGTCGTCGATGTGGAGAACTGCATGGTGTGTCCGTGAAGTCGCAGTCTTCAGTCTTAGCTGCTTTCCCCCTCTGCAGCCTTGGTTTATTTCTTAGCCTCTCACAGAGCAAGCTCTGGAGCAATGCTGGCTGCCCTCCCGAATCTTCACCTGAGATCGGACAGTCAGACTGGTTTGATTGGAGGTCCCTTGGAATGCTCAAGTTTGGTCCTTGTTGGCACTTTTGATATTTTCTTCAGGCTCTGCTTGTCTCCCGTCTGCTCGGTGACTCCTCCTTGTATGGAAGGCAGTGCCTGTCTGTGGCCACTGGGCTCCACCCGGGCTGGTGGCAGCAGGCTGGCCCCCTGAGCAGGCTCCCTGCTGCCAGGTCTGTGCTGCTGCCTCAGTCCCGTACCCTCCGTGAGATGCTTGCGGAGGGAGACAACCTTATCTCTCTAAAAATTAATTACTTCAAATGGTCTCAATTAAACAGCAGTGTGGTTAGCTTCAGTATAAATTAATTCGGTGGCGTCGCTCTCCTGAATTCATTGTATAACCATTCAAACATATCCTTGCTAATCTTCAAAGTTTAATCATCTTTTCCCGGCCCTTGTCTTCTTCTCTGGGCTTGGACAATGTTAATTGTATTTTAAACTTCCCAGGGTTCTATGAATTCCCTAATTCAGATGAACACTGGCTGAATAACTTCACAGCACTTCTTTAAAAGACCCGCAGTTAATGAAATTGTGTCCTCTTTCATTTTGCGGCCCCTGTATCACATCAGGGATTACTTGTATTTCTGTTGAACTTTTGTTACACTGACCAGGGAAAATCTAGAGCCATCTGGTTTTATTGCCTTCCTCTGTTCCTTTTAGCTGATCTATTATCATCTCCTATTGTTCATCCCTGGAGGTGATTTTTCACCTCTCTCGTGACCCTTCCTGTGTCCACTGGAACTGCCCAGGCCTGGAGGACCGGTCTGGCCCTTACCTGGAAGGTTTATTCTTTCCAGTCACCAGCATGTCTTAAATACCCTTAGGCCTAGAGTGGAGAACGGACTCATCTGAGGACCACACAGGGTCCCAGCCTGCATGGGGGGCTGCTTTCCATTATATGGAAGAACATTTATAGGCTGTGCATCTTATTCCACTTATTTAAGACTCCCCTTTTGTATACTTGTAACTTTTTTCTTAAGATTTTTTTTGGATGTGTACCATTTTTTTAGGAACTCTTTAGAGGAATTAAAGAACCTCTTGATGAGGGTGAAAGAGGAGAGTGAAAAAGCTGGCTTGAAACTCAACATTAGAAAAACTAAGACCATGGCATTCAGTCCCATCACTTCATGGCAAGTAGAATGGGAGAAAGTGGAAGCAGTGACAAATTTTCTTTTCTTGGGCTCCAAAATCAATGAGGACAGTGACTGCAGCCACGGAATTAAAAGGCACTTGCTCCTTGGAAGAAAAGCTATGACAAATCTAGATAGCATATTAGAAAGCAGAGACATCACTTTGCCAACAAAGGTCCATATAGTCAAAGCTATGATTCTTCCAATAGTCATGGACAGATGTGAGAGTTGGGCCATAAAGAAGACTGAGCACCACACAATTGATTTTTTTGAATTGGGGTGCTGGAGGAGACACTTGAGAGTCCCTTGGACAGCAAGGAGATCAAAGCAGTCAATCCTAAAGGAAATCAACTCTGAATATTCATTGGAAAGACTGATGCTAAAGCTGAAGCTCCAATACTTTGGCCACCTGATGCAGAGAATCAACTCATTGGACAAGACTCTGATGCTGGGAAAGATTGAGGGCAAGAGGAGAAGGGAGTGGCAGAGGATGAGATGATTAGATGGCATCACGGATTCAATGGCCATGAATTCGTGCAAACTCTGGGAGATAGTGGAGGACTGGGAAGACTGGTGTGCTGTAGTCCATGTGGTCGCAGAGCTGGACACAGCTTAGCAACTGAACAACAGCAACATTTTTTACAGTCTTTATCAACTTTATTATACTATTGCTTCTGTTTTGTCTTTTGGTTTTTTTGGCCTCAAGGCGTGTGTGACCTAAGCTCCCTGATCAGGGATTGAACCTGTACCCATTTGTACTGGAAGATGAGGTCTTAACGACTGGACCACCGGAGAAGTCCCTGTGTATTTGTAACTTTTACTAGAAAGATGACATTGCCTGATAGACTGTTGAAAGTATTTGGTCATTTGGAAAAAGTGACATTGCTTGAAGAAAATATTTGTTCCTATGAAAATGGCGATCGTGGTTTCCAGTGGATGGTCTTGGAGAGAGTGGGAGTCAAAAGCAGCCCTTTCAGGCCTTGGGTGGGGCCCACCCTCAGGACACTCCTGTCCCTGCAGTGCTGCAGCGATCCAGGCCCCGGCCCCTGTTTCTGTGCCATTCATCTGGGTGGGGCGGGTGGACCTATTTCCTCGAACTGTGCCAAGCCAGGGCTTGGCACCTGTTGAGTCTCTTGGCAGGAACATTGGGCTTTTAGCAGATGGCATCAAGTTTTGACCTTTGCAAAGCATTTACAATCTGAAAATGATGGGAAATGATACAAAAGTAATGAAGGTGGTGCAGGATTACATAATTACGGAGTTGACAGAACCACGGATGTCTAGGCCAGAATGCCTCCTGGTCCGGCTGGTCTCATTCCCCTGCCCATTTCTGTGTGACACTTCCTGGCACGGAATAGGGGGTTGGAGGCACAGTGGGACAGAACGAGGATTTTATGCCTGATGGGTCTCGGATTGCTTGCTAGGTCTGGGAGCTTGTCGTCTCTTGGGAAGAAGAGCTTTGTTAGTTGTTCAGTCATGTCTGACTCTGCAACCCCATAGACTGCAGCCCGCTGGGCTCCTCTGTCCATGGACTTCTCCGGGCAAGGATACTGGAGTGGGTAGCCATTCCTTTCTCCAAGGGATCTTCCAGACCCAGGGAGCCATCCCGGGTCTTCTGCACTGCAGGCGGGTTCTTTACCATCTGAGCCACCAGGGAAGAGCTGTGGGACCCTGAATGTGCAAGCTTCCACAGCTTGGGGAACTAAGGGGTGAGCTCTGGTGGGAGGGCAGGTCTTTGGTTTCTCAGTCTCGAGATCCTCTGGGGACATGAGAGGCCCTGGAGTTCTGTGTGTGGGCCAAGCAGCCGAGGAAGACCTGGTCCAGGGATCTCACACAGCCACTCCTCTGTCCTAGCTGTGGGGCTGTCTCACTTACTCCTTGTGTTCTTAATAACCACGTGATCGAGACATAGTTCACATACCAGAAAACACCCTTTTAATTCATACAGTTCACTGGTTTTCAGTATATCCACAAAGTTGTGCAACTACCTGAACGATCTTATTTCAGAACATTTCCATCACCAGAAAAAGAAACCCTGTACCTGTTGGCCATCACTCCACTCTGCCTGCCACCAGCTGTCTTCATAGACTTGACTATTCCAGCTACTTTATGTAAATCGAGTGACAATATATAACATTTTTTCTTATTCTTTTCCTGAGTACAGTGCTTTCCAGGCAGGTGGTGGCATGTATCAGAACTTCATTCCTTTTTCTGTTTAAATAATAAATACTGCACTGTATGGATATGCCACAGTTGATGGGCTTTCCCAGGTGGTGCTCGTGGTAAAGAACCTGCCTGCCAGTGCAGGTGACATAAGAGACAAGGGCTCAATCCTTGGGTCAGAAAGATCCCCTGGAGGAGGAAATGGCTACCCGCTCCAGTACTCTTGCCTGGAGGATCCCGTGGATAGCGAGCCTGGCAGGCTGCAGTTCACGGGGTTGCAAAGAGTCAGACCCAACTGAGGTGACTTAGCATGCAAGCATTCCATTCATTAGGTGATGGACGTTGGGTTGTTCCCACGTTTTGACCATGGTGAATAAAGCTCCTCTGAATATGTGCCCACATTTTTGTGTAGATACACGTTTTCCATTCTTTTGGTTTCACACCCAGGAATGAGATTATTGAGTTGCGTGGTAAATCTACATTTAACTCTCTGATGGATTGTCAGTTGGTTTTCCAAAGCCATTGCCTCATTCTACATTTCTACCAGTATATATATCAGGGCTCCGGTTTCTCTCTGCCTTTCTCATGCTTAACTGTTGTCCATCTGTTTGATGATAGTCACCACGCTCTGGATGAAGTGATAGCTCACCCTGGTTTCAGTGTGCAGATCCATAGTGACTTCACGATGAACATACACGTACTTCATTCCCTTGTATGGTCACTAGTCCACCGTGTGGCATTTTGCCTACCCCACCCACAGGGAACTCATTACTTCCAATGCAGCCTTTTTAGTTCATCTTATACTTCTTTCTAGGGAGAACAGGGGAAGGATTCAAAGATAATTTCTTGTGTGACATAACTTTGAAGTCTCCTAATTTTTTCAAAATTATATTCCTAGTATTTTGTCATTCTATGCTGTAATATTTATTTGGTGACATAGTAGGCTATAATAGGATTTCTAAATTACTGTTACATAAATTAAGCACTTCCTGGCCCCCTGCTCTGTACCCCAGTTTCAGAATCACATAGCACCTGTATTTACAGAAGATCCTTTATTAAACTAGAATTTGTCCCTTTGTGGAACTGCCCACTCGCTAGCTCAGGTCCCACCCAGGGTGAACGGGATAAGTCAGATTCAGTCTTCCTGGGGTTGCTGTTGAACTCCTGGTCTTGGTGAAA